>NW_025763374.1:1355740-2711480 GCF_016097325.1 Aspergillus melleus | reverse complement strand
AACAAACGCTCGCTTAGAGTTTCTCTCCTGGCTGTTTGAAGCAGCACTGCCACGATGCACATTTGAGCCGGAAATCACCGCCAGCATCACACCTGCAAAGAGTAAACTCAATACAGGAGCCCGAAAACAAGTCCGCTGGGCCACGCCTCATGGGAATGCAGGATCTCTGGATAACAGCAGTTCCCTAGAAAAATCCAGGAAAGGGTTGCCATGGTTTCCTGAGGAGAGTCTTTTGCTAGAATTAAGGAATACTCGGGGACTACCTTGATCTGATGTAACGAGATTATTTTCGGATCAATACCCCGGAAGGAGCCAAGGCTCTATTCAGGTATATTGGAGTACGAAGCTCAAACAGAGGCAGTCATAACGATGCCTGTACTAAATTACGCTGGCCATTTTCGTGTCCCATCGAAGTAATGATCGAAAATGTCACACGCGTGATGAGAGTTTCGAGAGTTTCTGACTCAATACTGTGTCTACGCCAATCGAAGATGAATCCAATTTGCTCAGGGTCGCCTGAAGAAAGCGCATGAAGAAGTTTGATCCATTCTTTTTGTAGGAGTAGAGGTTCCAACTTCTCAACTTTAGAAACCACCATAGTTTGCTGGTCCCGAATATGATTGTTTTGCATCCTAGGAGTATTTTTTTTTTACTCTTTCAAGTCGACTCAATTTGTTATAATGCCTATATGTAATGCTATTGCCATTGGATGTCACACTAGACGAGGTCGCTTCCGCTTACGTGTATCTGTTTCGCAAGAGATCTTTCTAGGTAGCCTCATCCGCTTATTTCTCAATTGAGGGTCCAACACCGAACGATGGAAGTCAATGATTAAAACCCGGCTTAGCTCATCGTTCCACAGCAAATTATCCAGTCGAAGATCCTGATGTGATACTCCCAATGAGCGAAGCTTGTTTATAGACTTCGAAATAGAATTAGAGATGTGAGAGCTTCTTGCTTCGGATTCGCTGATCGGCCTTCCTGCCCACGCGATGAGTAGCATATGTCGAATCTCTCCGGCTCCATGCAAGAAGTAGATCTTAGCCAAGTCGATCGCTCCGAGGAACACCGGAACCACCGAACCCTGCACTCGCGAAAGGATACGATAGATGTCTGCTTCGCGTGATACCTCGTTCCAGAGATAAGAAGTAGTTCCTTTACCGACGACTGTATAGCCATACGTTGCACAGGTGATTTTGAACGGCGCCCCAGATGCTCCACAGCCTCCCATGGGTGTACAATCATCGATATCTTCATCCAGTTGCTGTTTAATCCGTTGAACCAATATCTCGGTGTTGATGAGGTGTCGATTGCCGTTTCCTCCCTTCCGGTGGAATGTTACATTCGGGCAGTACTCGTCTAGTGGACTCCCCTCTTGCAGACCGAGTAGACATCGCTGAGTACAAAACTCCGCCTGATGATGCTGCTTTTGACCGTTATGGGCATGTCCGGAGCCTGTCTGGCGTGCCGGTCGTTGCACGGATGGGGACAACGGAGACGAGGTGACTCGACTGAAGCGACGCTTCTGCCCTCTAAGCGCCGAATCCTCATCAGAATCGGAAGGGTCATTGCGTAAGACTAGAGCCGAGGGTGCACATTGAGTTCGAGATCGAGTTGGCGGTCGACGTCCCCCTGTAGGGGATTCGAGAGGGGACGACGGTAAAAACACTGAAACGGAACCTTCGGAGCTCGTAGATACTGAGGGAGTATTTTGTGCATCTGGAGGGATCCGTCGCAGTTCCGCATCTGGGATTTTGGAACGCTCGTGGTCAAAACTCGTCTTCCATACTGGAAGTAGATCCTTCGCGTGATTTCGCCAATTCTGGTCACGCAAACTTGAACCAAAGCTCATAAGACAGAGGCATAGCACACGGGCAATACTTGTTGCCGGCTGCCGAAGGCTTTGATCATTCTCAGGGTTCACTTCCATGTTGGGCTCGCAGAGGTGGTAGTATAAAGTTGTCGGGTCATTATAAGGGACTCGCAGCAGAACCACCGCCAATCCATTCGTCAAGTAGGAGTATTCGAGCCCTTCTTGGATCATCACATGGAACTCTTGAGCTAGCACCGAGCCCGTGAGCCGGGCTGCATTATATCTCAGTTTCTCAGGTTCTTGCGTAGGGATGGAATCGGGCGCGACCACCTCGTCCCAGAATTCCATCGGTCGCAACCCGGAGCGAATATTTTCGACGCTTAGTTTATGAGGAGGTTTGTACTCAACCGTTGTAAGGATAGTTTTTGAAGGTCCACGGCGTATGCAAAATTGATCCGGTCTGGAAGGCCGCGAGGTCGACAATTCTCTCGGTTGTGATGATTCAACTTGAGGATCAAGGGCGTTTGCGTGGTTGTCAAATCTGACTCCGTCACTCAAGTGGAACTCGTGTCGAGCGGCAGGTTTCTCGCAGAGCGCTGCGATAATGTCACGAACATGATTTTCCACACCAAATCGTTCATAGCTCTCCAAATCTTGTTCACTGCTTATAGGTCTCCTGAGTTCTTTTCCGAAGCCCTCTAGCACGTGGCGCGAAAGGAAGAGCTGCTCAGCATCTTGCCCCGGTGGCTCTAAATAGTTGCAAACAGAGCGGTAGATTTCTTGCTGCCTGGTTTCGCAATCAGTCCACGGGCGAAGTCGTAGCGGGCAACGTTTGCCAGTGGGCGCTGGTATCTTCCCCGTAGTAGAGCGAGACGGATCTTCGGCTCTCAAAGGCCGCGAAAACAGGTTGTGACAATGTCGAGTGAACTCAATAAAAGTCGTTTTTCGCGTTTGTTCTCGATCCTGATCCCTTTCTTTCTCTGCCTGTCGCTGGCTTTCCTCTGCCTGTCGCTGGCTTTCCTCTGCCTGTCGCTGGCTTTCCTCTGCTTGTCGCTGGCTTTCCTCTGCTTGTCGCTGGCGTTCTTCTGCTTGTCCCCTCAACTCTGCTTCACGTCTTCGCTCCTCCTCGGCCCACTTCCGTTCTTCCTCCGCTCTTAAGAAGAGTGCTTTGTAGTCTGGGGAGCTGCTGTTAGCCATCAGCTCTATAGCAGGACGAAGAATAGTGTACAACCATTGATGTTTTAGGTGGGGATAGGGCCCGCTGAAAGGGGGCGTACGTCAGCAAATAGTCGGCGATCGGTCAAATTATTCTTCCGTATTATTGTGTGTTCTACCCTCCGGGCTTGGCATTATACCCTCATACACCCCAAGTAAGTATAGTGTAGGCCCTTATATTGACCTGCACTAACGAAGGCCTACGCCGACAAGGGCTTACGCCAATGAAAATCAACTGAGGGCCTACGCCGACGAGGGTCTACGCCAACGAGGGCCTACGCCGACGAAGGGTCTACGCCGACGAGGGCCTACGCCAATGAAAATCAACTGACCTCCCCCAGCTCAGAACAAATTTTTGAAAACGCGTAAATTTTTGCAATCTCTATAGTTCACCTATATCCTATTGGGCGATTACATCAATTAACGCGTGAAAACGCGTTCAATTCGTTGTAATGGCGCCAAAGTGGCCGCAGGTAAACAATGGGCCGGAACACATCAACGAGCACGCCACATACCTTCGAGAAGCATGCCAACAATTGCAGGACGTGGAAAAAGGCAGGCAGAATCAAGTACCGTGGAAGATAGTGCAGCAATATATCTCATCTACTATTGCCCTTGCGAGCAAGGTGCTCCAGCAGCCCCCATTAAGCGACATTGTTCACCACATGCAGGATGCAGTTAAATGTACACAGAACATTCAGAGGGATATTTCGATCATTAGAAATTCCGTGGGCCTAAGCACCGCTGCACCGAGTGCCGCCAACTTCAACGGAGGCAGACCTGCTGCAACCTGGGCGCAGGTAGCAACACAAGGCAGAAGCGCCCCCGTGTTACCCCCACCAGTCCCCCAAAGCACGCGGACCTCCAAGACCGAATCCACCGTCACGGCATACAAGGACCGAGCAATAACAGTCAGACTCAAAGATCATGGAACTGCCCAGCGCTTTCGAGCGCTCCCCGCCATCAAGATAAAGCAGCATATCGAGACATCTATTAAAAATCACACAGCCACCAAATCGGTGGCGGTGGTGGCCGCCCACCAGCTAAAAAGTGGAGACATCCAGATCTTTACCTCCTCTACAGCTGAGGCCGTAAAGCTTAAAGAGAATAGACAGTGGATCAACGGACTGGGGGAACATGCGGAACTCATTGTGCCAACCTACGGAGTTATCGCCCACGGTATATCTACAAACAGTATCAACGTTAAGAACCAGAAAGCAACCATCCAGCAAATACTAGCAGACAACTACACAGTCATCCCCAATGCAAAGATCTCATACGTCGGATGGTTAACCCGGGAGTCCCCCCTCAAACGCGCATCATCAATCGTGGTGGAATTCACGGACCCAGAAATGGCCAACGCCATCATCTACGCAGGGATGGCTTGGGACGGACAGATACATACATGCCAACTCTATGACCGCGCCTGCAGAGTCAAGCAATGCTTTCGCTGCTATAATTACGGCCACATCGGTACTCAGTGCAACGCAGCTCAAACATGCGGCTATTGCGCGGAGCTACACGAGACCAAGCACTGCGACCAGAAAGGAGTCGAGGACTTCACTCCCAGATGCCCAGTCTGCAAAGGTGCCCACACGGCATGGAGCAACGCCTGCCCAGCAAGAAGGAAAGAGATGGGTCGAGTTGAACAAGCGAAACAGGTTCGGAATATTTACTGGCAGGTGCCGCCCAAAGACGAACCACGTGAGAACAACAACCCGCGGAAGAGGACTCGACACGCACAGGACCCTATCCTCGACCACATCATCGCAATAGGCACCCCCTGTGAAGAACCCTCGGAACACGCAACCATCGCTCAAGAACCCACACAGACGCATGGAGACTGTACCCAAGAACAGCGAACACCCCAGGAGACCATAGCCGCGCAAGCAATCTCCGACGCGCCAGTCGCAGGAGATTGTGTAGCATCAGCACCACGGCAAGTACCGACATCGCAGCAGTCGGCAACAGAGCAACCCCAAGAGACCGGCCTAGTAGTAGATGTCGTTCCAAGGACGGACACGGTCGAGGCTGCACTAGCCGAAATAGCATCAACCCAGCAACCTATGTACCCTGTGGAACCCTTACTTGAGGAGTTCGATTTCGACATGACTGACGCGGACGAATGGCTGGCTGAACTGGACAACAACGTCGCCGAGGAAGGATTGCACGACCCTCAAACGGTGGGATCGGTTCCAACATCCACGGCAACAAACACTCGCACAGCCCAGGGAAACATCTATAAAGCATGCCACTGCCCAGGACACCAGGAAATATACAGCAACTGGCCGACACGAGACGCTGAACTCCGAATCGCCCACTGCATGAGGATATGCATGTACTGCGGCAAAGACTTCGCGGCGGCCGCTGAACTGCGCAGGCACATCAAGAGGAAGAGGGAGTATTCGTGGAGAAACCTAACAGTACGATTCGAAAGGGGGAAACATGACGCCCTCACTCCGGAATGGATACCTAGGCCGTCAAGAACCCGAGTTTCACGGAGCCGCTCGCCAACCCGTCTAAGAACGAGAGCAGCTCGGAGCCAATCTCGCATAGACAGTCCCGACGCAGCACCCGTCACCCAATGCTAAGACACCAAGAATTGCGCATCTTACAGTACAACGTCCAAAAGTCAAGAGACGTCGTCCTCGCCAGCCTTTTCCGGAATCCCAGAATCCTTGATTTCGACATTCTGGCCATCCAGGAGCCATGGAGGAACCCGTTTATCGAGACATCATATCACCCCCTTAAAACGCACTTTCAACTCACATATCTGGCCGACCCCGCAACAAGGGTATGCTTATATATCAGTAAACGGATCGATCCTAGCACTTGGAGTGTGTCGTACGTCTCTAAGGATATCATCCGCGTGCAAATTGTCAACCCCTACTCCAACAGAATGGTCAATATATTCAATGTATACAACGAGGTGGGAACCGACACACTGTCTACACTGACAGAAGCGATCAGAGCGTTGGACTCACCTGTCGAGACCATCGTGCTTGGGGACTTTAACCTGCACCACCCTCTCTGGTCAACAGCACATCGACGTGCAGGCAGCAGGCTAAATGCCGAAGGCCTTCTCACAATCATGGAAGAATTCCAACTGCACCTCCTCACGGAGCCCGGAACACCGACCCACCGCTGGAAGGATGGGGAGTCCACGATCGATCTAGCTTTCGCATCGGAAGATTTGGCAAATCATTTAATTCACTGCAGGATTGATAGGAAGCTGGACTGCGACTCCGACCACCTCCCGATCTCTCTAGCACTCGATTGGAGCTGGCAACCGGCGAACCCGACAAAGAAACGTTTATGGTCAAAGACGAATGTGGAAATTCTGCGGAGAACCGTTGAGGCACATCTACCCCGAACCAGTGGCACCCTGGAGCTGAGAGACAAGGATAGTATCGACAAATTCGTCTCCTCCATCATCAGCGCCCTGGATGCCGGCATCGAGGCATCAACCCCCTGGTCGAACCCGTCCCCACGCTCGATCGCAGGATTTAATCAGGAGTGCAAAGACCTATGCACTGAAGTCCAACAGCTTCGCCGAAGGTGGCAACGATCACGACAGGAAGAGGACTACGAAGCCTACCGGCAGGCGCGAAACAGGAAGGGCCGACTCATTCAAAAGATGCTCCGTAACACCCATCGACAGCGAGTTGAAGAGGCATCCGCATCGCAAACGGGTCTGTGGAACCTGGTAAAATGGGCCCGAAATAGGCACAACACAACCCCTGCATTCACACCGTCGCTCGTGAAACCGGATGGAGGAACCGTCCACCAACCGGAGGAGAAGGCGGAAGTGCTCCGCCAAACTTTTTTCCCGCCACCGCCCCAAGCAGACCTGTCGGATACGGACGATTATGAATACCCTCAACCCATCGAATGCCCGGCTATCACCGTGGCGGAGATAGAGAGGGCAGTGCGCAGAGCCTCCCCGAACAAGGCCCCCGGCGCTGACGGCATCAGCAACGGCACCCTTCATCAGACGCTTGACATCCTTCTTCCCAGCCTTCTCGAGCTCTTCAACGCGTGCCTCGAACAGGGCTATTGTCCCACACACTTCAAGGACACCATTACAGTAGTCCTTCGGAAACCCGGGAAAGATGACTATACGCACCCGAAGGCGTACCGGCCAATTGCCCTCCTCAACACGCTAGGTAAGGCCCTAGAAGCCATCATCGCGAACAGGTTGGCCTACATGGCCGATGTCCATAAGCTCCTCCCCAGCCGCCATACAGGAGGCCGGAAACTGGCATCAACCGAGCATGCCATGCATTTCCTCCTTCAGCGGATACACCAGGCATGGTCAGAGGGCAAGGTAGCCACCCTGCTCTTGCTGGACGTATCAGGAGCGTACGACAACGTCTCCCCGGAACGACTCATACACAACCTCCGGAAGCGTCGTGTCAGCGAAAAGATCATACGCTGGATTGCATCCTTTCTTAGCCACCGAACCACCACTCTCAAGCTGCAGGAATACACTGCCACCTCGACACCTATACAAACGGGGATTCCACAAGGGTCACCCGTCTCACCAATCTTGTACCTGTTTTACAATGCCGACCTTATCGAAGCATGTAAAACGAAAGATACAGAGGCGGTAGGTTACATCGACGACGTGTCAATCCTAGCGGTAGGCCCGACGTCACAGCGCAACTGCAAGACCCTGAAGGGAATCCACCGGAAGGCCGAACAGTGGGCAGTAAAGCATGGCTCCCAATTTGCACCGGCGAAGTACGAGCTTGTACACTTCACAAGAGATCCTAGGGCAAATAGCACACATGCCCTTCGCCTGCCTCACAACACGGTCAAGGCTTCCCCCTCGTGCCGTTACTTGGGCATTCATATGGATACCAAGCTACGGTGGGGAAACCACCGCGAAAAGCTAGAGACAGGCGCCACGCAACGGCTTTCGGCACTATCGGCCCTCGCATCCTCGACCTGGGGTACAGGGATGATCAACCTTCGGCAGGTATACAGAGCGATGATAATACCGCAGATGCTTTATGGGTGCTCCGCGTGGCACATCCCCGGAAACGATCATAATAGAGGTAGCGCCATGATCAAAGTCATCAGAAGAATCCAGAGACGAGCGGCCCAAATCATCACTGGGGCATTCCGAACAACCGCCGGGGCAGCAGCAGACGTAGAAGCACACCTGCTCCCGGCGCAACAGCAGCTCGAACAGACAGCGCTAGAAGCGACAATGCGCATAAGAACGTCCCCCCTATACGACGATATGGCTATAGTGGAGGGAAACGAACAGAGCCCCCTTGACCGATTCTCGAGCATGTTGGAACGCAAGTATGAGGTGCAACTTGATCGACTTGAGAAACGCCAACCGCACGTTGTGCCGCCATGGTGGACCCCCCCGGTTACTCGTATCAATGAGTCCGCCGAGGACGCGATCAAGGAGCACGATGCGACAGAGCCTGCAACAGTGTGCATTTATACTGATGGGAGTGGTATCGAAGGTCACGTCGGTGCAGCTGCTGTGGCACCCTCGCTCCGGGTTGGCGACATTTGCACAAAACGGACTCAGTACATGGGCGTGTCGAGCACGTCTACCGTTTATGCGGCAGAGCTCAAGGGCCTTGCGCTCGCTTTGAAGATAGTACTCGACATCCACGCAACAGGTACCCCTCCCGGGAAGTGTGCCATCTTCACCGACAACCAAGCCGCCATCCAGTCGATTAGGAACCCCAAGCACCCATCGGGCCAATATATTCTTGTCGAGGCCGTACGCGCGCTCGACAGTCTCCGACAGCTAGGATGGGAAATCGAGTTTCGCTGGATCCCAGCACATGTGGGAGTTCCAGGGAACGAAGAAGCCGACCGAGCGGCAAAGGAAGCCGCCGAACCCGCCCAAACCACCGAACAACCTGAACCGAGCCCGGTACGAACGTTGATAGCAATCACGAAAACCGCTATCCGCCAAACGATGGTACGCGAATGGGAGACATCGTGGGAAAACGCGAAAAATGGCAGAGATCTCTTTCGTCTCGGGATCCGGCCAGGGAAAGCAATCCTCGACACACACTTGAGAGCACATAGAGCAGTCAGCTCAGCAATCACACAGATGCGCACAGGCAAGATTGGCCTGCGAGCGTATCTTCACGCCATCAACAAGGCCGACACCGATAAATGTCAGTGCGGCTGCGGGCCGCAGACCGTACGACACGTCCTCCTGGAATGCCGAAACTGGATAGAGGAACGACACCGAATGTGGGCAGGCAAGTCTCCATGCGTAGACATCAAACGCATTCTCAGTAGCTCGTCAATGGCGGTGCAAGCAGCAAAGATGATCTTGAGGACGGGGCTTCTAGGACAATTCCAGTCGATCCCGTCCACGGTACTCCAATATCACTAGCATGCGAGTGCATAACCAGTATACAGAAGTTTAGGAAGGTCAGGAAAGGCCGGACAAGGCAGAGACACAGAACAGATAGAGAGACTATGTTGAAGGAAACCAACCAGAGCAGATAGGGAAGCAATTCGAGGAGGAATGGCTTACTCTCTGAAAGCGAAGGGCGGGACTCCTGTATTTATAGTTGTACGCTGCATAGCTGCCGATAGGGCGGCTGGGACAGTCTATGAATAAATCAATCAATCAATCAATGAAAATCAACTGAGGGCCTACGCCGACGAGGGCCTACGCCAACGAAGGCCTGCGCCGATGAAAATTAATTGAGGGCCTACGCCGACAAGGGCCTGCGCCAACGAGGGCCTGCGCCAATGAAGGCCTGCGCCAACGAAAATTAATTGAGGGCCTACGCCGACGAGGGCCTACACCAACGAAGGCCTGCGCCGATGAAAATTAATTGAGGGCCTACGCCGACAAGGGCCTGCGCCAACGAAAATTAACTGAAGGCCTGCGCCAATGAAGGCCTACGCCAATGAAAATCAACTGAGGGCCTACGCCAACGAGGGCCTGCGCCAATGAAAATTAACTGAGGGCCTGCGCCAATGAAGGCCGTGAATGCTCCAAAACCGTGGCCCTGCGCGTGCGTTGACATCACCTGCGTGAACACTTCGATCCCGCATAGCCGCCAATACCCTAAAACTGTGGCCCTGCGTGCGCGAACTACTCGCTGGCGCTTTTCCTCTCCTACACGTAGAGCTCATCGTTCTAGAGTGGTGGCTTCACGTGTACGACTTACCCGGTCATACCAAGATCAATCTCCATAGGTCGATCGGCCCGTTACTAAAGTGCGAAGATTATCGAACAGTGGCCAAATTTCCATCCAGCCAAGTGAAAGAAATGAGGATGAAAAGTCCCGGGTCGAGCATTCCATGATGTAGGGTGGGCAATAAAGTCTATTGGCTAAACATAAAATTACCCCCCACCGAATTTTTACTCACGTGCACTTCCTAGTACCAGGCGCCCCAGGTCCGGAGGCAAGAAAATTTCAGCCTGCAAGAGAGACCATAACGCAGGTAAACAAACCGTGGCATACCCATTACATCTACGAGGGCATAAAATCAATAATTATTTTATCATCTGTCCACCGAAACCTTTTGAATCACATTTTGCTCTTCTCTGCCAGAGGCTATTCTTTGGGTCTTCAGATAACTAAAACAGATTCAGAAACAAGATGACAGAGCTTTCAATATAGTGTGGGTAATGTAGCAGCGAATGGAATACGATGGTACGGTTAATTTCTGGTTCCCGTTTGAAGTGAATGTATCACCACTGTTTTAGAGTTGTATGGAAGAGTATGGTCATTGATAAGAACACACTGGCAAAGTCGGTGGTAGATAATACATTAGCTTTGGGCATGTAATACCAAAAAGGTGAGCTGGTCAAATAGGAAACAGAGGGGCAACACGGTCTACTTATCGGTGCGTGGTCAACGGACAACTACGGTACGTCGACCGTTGAACAGGGTGTTTTGTGGTTGAACATGGCCATTTTTGGATGCCCGCCGGGTTTTTCTCGTGTGCTGCAGGTGTAATATATTACGCAAGGTAATTTAGTAGGAATTACTTAAAGTCACGTACCAGAAATACATCATCATACCTTACTGGTGTAATCAACTATCCATTTGCGTTCATCGGCTTGTCCAAACCTTCTAGCTTCACCGGGTTTCTTTCACCCGACCGTGGCAATATATGCCCGCTCTGCGTTGATTAAAGCTTGATGTAAAGAACCAACCATTTTCTACACCTTTGATGTTCAATCGGATTATCACTTGATCATGCAGATAACCCAATATGCATAAGCAAGTAATAGGAATATTGTAAATGAACAGGAAAAGCCCATCGCCCAGTGTAGGTCAACAAGCAGCTAGAGATTTTCTAACTGCCCTCATTAAGTAACAAACACTTACCCAATTCTGCGCGGAACCCCTGTGGTATGCCTTATAGTTACCAGATGCCATAGTTTACAGGAAGTGAAACCGTGGTGTCCTTGGCTTATAGATTGCACTAATAAAAGGCTCTATGGGGCCTCCGAATAACGAGCCTACTCCATTTTCATTTGTGAGATATTGTGCCTACGCGACATCGATTTCCATCAAAGTCTTTGACCTCTTGTTTTCTGCTATAGGCCCTCTAGTTAGCAAAGAATGTCGACTTCACAAAAATCAGCTAAGAAATCCATCCGCCAGAAAACGGATCGGAGGAAGAAAGGCCTGATGAAGAAAGCATCCGAGTATAGTAAGCTCTGTGGAGCGGACGTTTTTGTCGGGATCAGGTTGAAAGGATCGAACCGACTCTATACCTTGCTTGCTGATACTTCGGGGTTCTGGTCTCCTTTGGTAACGCAATTTGTGAGTTTACGTGACCAGTAACTACTTCCAACCACTCACGATTGTAGGACTCGCATTACCCAACGCCCGTCCACCGAACAAATCAAGATTTTGATGTTGTCCCTAAAAGCAAGAAAACTACCCTTCAAGATTTCTCTGGCAAGGAGGCTGATACAACGAGAATATAAAGTGGTTCAGCGAATGATCCTGGCTTGCTTAGAATATATATTTGCCTTGGGTTGGTCTAATAGTTTTCGGAGTATAGTCTAAGAAAGTTCGCCATCTTATATATCCACTATATATTCAGTTGCCAAGATGGACTATAATTGCATATATTGAGATTTACTCTAAAGAGAGGCATATTGGCCCTTGTGATACCTAACGGCGCAATCTTGATATTTAACTGTTGTAGATTTGCTGATCTGTAACTCATAAAGCCGATTGGTACAATGGTTACTGAGCCCTATCAACATTTAATGAAGGCCCTAATGCTAGATTAGTAGTCGCAAGATTGGTAGTCCCAGGATCAGGCGTTCCCAGGATAGTCGTTCCCAGGATTATTCGTCCCAGGATTAGTCGTTCCCAGGATTAGTCGTCCCAGGATTAGTCGTTCCCAGGATTAGTCGTCCCATGATTATTTGGTTCCTGGGATAATGAAACCAGGGATTTCAAACTCCCCGGGAAAGGGGCATGGGAACCTCAAAATCCCAGGATTCCGGATACTCCAGGAAAATTTCCCCAGGATCTACACAAGTCCATTCTTCAAGAAAATAATGGCCGAAGGATAATATAAAAAGAGACGATGGTCACGAATCAACTTCCAAAGAATTACGGGGTTTGGTTATACACTAGAGAATTATGGACTATAAGTGGACAGCTAGTGCCAAAGTTGTTCGGACGAGGCACAACTATTTTGGCCAGTCTCAAGGTTTTCTTTCTACCGGAGAGCTAGGTACTTGCATCTATGCGACTGTCTAGAACTGATCATCTTGCAGAAAACCCTTTCTAGCAAAACTTGGCGACTGATGTAAGAGACGTTGTTCTTTGTGGGCAGCATCCCGAATAAGCTCTTCAAAGGGCCGAATCGCCCTGAGGGCTCGAACTGCAACCCTCCACGTTAGACATGACTCTCTTCCGTCCTGCTTATGAGCAAGCTCCCATTGAAGATACACATTCGAGCTTTTACCAGGGACCGCTACTCCCATCAAGTTGAGCGTTCCAGTCACCTTGGAGTAGTCCAACCAAAGTTTGTCTTCAGGACCGGGAACGCCGTGTGAAACGCTGAAGTTGTCCGAGTACCGAATATCCCCCGCCAAAATCCCTAAAAAGTCCCCCTTGTTAACCGAAATAATGGGACAAACCGAAAGGAAAATCTCGTCTTTGGGCAAAAGAGTAACAAAGATCGATTTATTCCTCATCCCCTCCGCTCCTGTATAGATGTCAAAGAAACCCCCAAGCTGGGCGGCCGCCGGCCCACAGGCCCCACTTGATTGGAACGCGGCTTCTTCCGCGTCGGAAAACCACGGGTTGTCCGCACTGTTCCAAGAAAGGTCCTGGACCTCCAACCTCTCCACCACATGCGGCTGACTCAGCCATAGTCTTCCCGTAAAATCCCCCTGGCTCTCCCGCGTGATTCGGTCTTCTAGTTGTTCAAAGTGTAGGCCGTACTTTTCTTCCCAGCTCCGAACCGTTTCTTCCAGCGAGACCTCACATTCTGGTTTATAATTCCTGCAGAAGTCGTCGAATTCTTTCGTACGATACAGGAGAAGTCGATCCACGCCAACTTTCCGCATCTCGGACAACCGCTTCCAGAGTATGCGACAAAGTCGCTTGTTTGCAAGGCTGAGTCCGTAACCTGCTTCCTTCATGAAAGCTTCAGTTGCAACCTTTTCAGCCATGGTGAATTCATCAAGGGGTCCCTTAGAGGTCGGCAGCTTCGCCGGATCCAGAAGGGCCGCACCTTTCTTGATGATCTCCCAATAAACGGTTTCGTTGTACTGAACTTGGATGTGCTTGCTCGCAAATAGAGCATTCTCTTTCTTGATGGCATAGATTGCTTCTGCGTACCCCAACTGAGCGAGCTGATTCACGCAGCCCCGAACCTTCTCGATGTTGGTTGTCACCATTCTCTCCTTTGTTTGGCGTCCGTATCTGCCAAGCGCATCATTGAGTCTCACACAGTTCACCAAGATGGTGTCCATGATCTTGATGAATAGATCCCGGTGTTTGTCGAGGCCATCCATAGGAGGCAAGGCCTCAAGAGAAGGGGAGGCTGGTACAGCTGCATACGCTTCATTATAGCCTTGCGCCTCCATAATTGGTGGTTGACTGCCCGGTTTATTTTCATATGTCCCCTGGATAGTCGCATGGTCTTTTGGGTGTTGTTTCTCGCCAGGGAGAGTAGAACCCTTCTGGTGCCTTTTGCGCTTGGTTTTCCTTTTCTGGGTCGTCTTATCCAACCCTGTGTAGTCTGCCCGACCTCGTTCCTCGGGATATGGTAGCAAACTGTACGATCCACGGAGTTTGTTTGTAATCGGCTGGGAGGTCGAACCATCACAGTTCGGCTTGGAGGCTGTTGGTATAACATTTATTCCGGCCTGGAACCTCATCTCGCGGACAAGGGTGTGTGTCAGCAGCCAGTGTTGTCGAAACATGTACGGCACTCACCAAAGTTCGAAATGCCGACAATATGTTGTCTGATTGGCTCATGATTAAGTTCATCGATTCCGCAGAGTATTAATATCTCGCGGATTTTCTGTGTAGTCAACGCCTGAATATCGTCTTCCATAGCTTGTACTGATCGTTTGATCTGGTTTCGTTCGAGTGTTCCCGTGGAATTGATTTAAGTCTTTCAGGATATTCCGTCACAGACTCGAGCGATTCTATTAGTGTCTATATTTTGTTCGCTCAGAGTGAGGCTAGTCCGCAATAGGCAATGAGCTTCCAAACATACCCACTAGCTCTAATGAGGACAAAAACGATGGTTTCGTCCTGCTCAACCAACAGACAAGCGGTGTTTTCACCGGTTATTGAAGATACTCTTCAAACACACGCCACCCCGTTTTATGTCTTTTATAGCCAT
This sequence comes from Aspergillus melleus, assembly GCF_016097325.1. Lineage (NCBI taxonomy): Eukaryota > Fungi > Ascomycota > Eurotiomycetes > Eurotiales > Aspergillaceae > Aspergillus > Aspergillus melleus. The sequence continues at coordinate 2,696,611 of NW_025763374.1, read as the reverse complement.
CATACTTGGAGTCCCCGTTGAAGGGATTGGTACTGTACCTCAAAGATTGGGTGTTTATAACCAGGTAATCCCTTAATTCTCCCCGACCGACATTGTTTGCACGAATGGCCGCCTGTTTTAGCCATCAGGCCTCTAGTTGTAGTTAATATTCAACCGAGGTAATAGAAAGGAAATTGAGGTGGTCTATTAACCAACAATTATCGAACTAGCCCCCGGATATTGATGTCACAAGTTAAACACATGAACCGGATGAAATGACCGGAGCGTGCAAATCGAGGCTTCGTTGAACGGTGAACGGACCAGACAACCGCATTACGTCTTCGGGCGCTAATAGCCGGAATCACCTTGGCAAACCTCAGACTTGAAAACAGTAGAGCAAATGTTCAACCAGCATTAACACTTTCGTATGTCAGATATAGAGTTGACTTGTTGCTAAAGCTTCTCATACCCATCAAAATATTCTTCTAGACTACCGCTTCCATAGGAACCGAAGAAGGGAGAAAAGATCCCGCCATCTATGCGCAACTAATACGAGACGAGACAATATTACTATAGCAAAATAATGAAGTGTGTATGAAGCACGAAAGGAAAGTTGAACATCGTCCATAAACATGTTCAAGAGCGCAGGTTCGCTGGCCCAGTGGGGCAACCAGAACAAGCAAATTAAACGAAAGAAAAAATGAACAAAATAATCAACGAAGCGATAATGCCCGGATTCCACGGCACAGAGCCCGGGTTTCGGGGAAACGAGACTTCCTAATATTGTGCGGTCGCTCATGCTCTCGATGGCGTTCAATGACTAGTGACTCTCTGTGCTCGCCTTTTCTTTCTTCCTGAAGGTGGTGTAACGAGCTCGGTATATCTTGTATGTCTACGAGAGGTGAATACGGTGATTTGGAAACCTAATACAGTGGATGTGTAAATAATCGGTTAATTGACCGGGTACGCTAGATAGTTCACTACAGTATTTTCATTTGACCATTATCAATATGTTATCTAGTCATGAGTCAATATGATAAAGCTGCTGGGAAACTGTCGCGGACACGCTTTTCTATATGGTCTTATTGAACAGTGGACTACCATGGCAAACTAGGATATCCTCTGAACATGCAACCTAGCTTTTGGGAGTGCGTTTGCTCATAAAAGCCCAAATTGAGCTCCTACGGTTAGTCTCCGCCATCCTAAGAACTCGCCCAGATTACGCAGGAGCCAGATTACTCTGAGAACAGACATCGTTATCTCAAAATCCGGCCGGGTGATCCGATGAACTGAAAGTCTATTCTGTTAGTCTGTGCCACTATTAACGTCTCTTCCCCATCTCGTTTTGATCCTTTTAATCCTGCTGGAAATTATCAAAACCGTACCGGTTCTCCCTAGATAGATCCTTTTTCCGATCGCGTCCTTGCCCAGGCACACTTCCCATCTGTACGCAATTACATTCGTCTGCCTCCACTTTCTCGCCAGTATTCTTGTTCAGGAGCGTATAAACACCGTATCCGCCGAAACCAACCCCGGCATTGAAGGAAAGCACTATCCAGACTCCTGGACATCCATTCACAACGCAAAATGGTCCCTGTTATTGATTAGTATGTTTCTCTCGCTTATATATTATAACAGGCCTGGATTTAAGAGCTGAAGACTGACTGCCATATTTCTAATGACCTTTGCGGACTGCACGTGAGGAAAATAGCGGGAAGAAATCTTCGCGGTATGGTATAAATGCTTATGATTAGAGTGGGTTAGGAAGCACACAACCAGTGCGGCGCGGGGGTGATAAGAGAAGCCAGCGTAATCCACGTCGAGATCGCCGTCACAAAGCCAATAGACCGAAAGTGTTGGAAATTAGTTTCGGAAAACCCCTGTCATGGTGCATTTAATACTAACACAAACTCGTTCAAGAATTAATATTGGAGCAATTGTCCCAGCCACTTCAGCTGTAATACATCCATCAAAGCAATGTCCAATCTCCAAATATTGTCATTCCACCAAATCTCACCGGCGGCGGATTACCTATTTTAGGCTAGTTCCACTCCAAATAACCAAAATATAGACTCTAGAACCAGCTAACAAGGGGGCGCTGAAGCGCTTACTAAGTAAACTAACCCGATCAACTTAGGACCCTGCAAATTGCGTGAAAACATGATGTAACTATTTTCTACGGGCGAATTAAACGCGTTAACGCCAACAGTTGAAATTGATAGCGTTTGGGTTATGGAAGCCCAAGAGGGACATAGAATTAACACCTCGAAAATTTTCTGGCCGTGGTACGGACCTATTCTATTAGTAGCTGTTAAGGGTCTACACGAAGGGTCTACGCTATACTTACCCACGGGGGTATACTCTGAGGGTGATACCCGTGGGTATCTTGTGCCAAGCCGGAGAGAAGGACTGAAAAGGTTGGTTAGCCGAAACATTCTCCACCCCAATCGTGGGTTCGTGCATTTCCTAATACCTTAGCATCCCCCAGGTCTCTCGCAAGAAATTATTCCAACCCACCTAAGCTCTCCGCTATTTTCTGAGCCATCGGACTAGGCCAGAAAACCCAGATCTACAACACTTATGCTGACCTATTATTCATTGTGCTGTAAATAAATATATTACATGGAAGTGTAAAACCAGCTTCAGCGCCTTATACTCTCTATTTTATTATAGGCTTAGACGATAACTCCCACAGGTAGCTGAATATCTATACGCGGTACCTTTAGCCTCCTAAGAATGTTACCGATAGTTCTAGGAGCGGCTCGGACCTCCTAGCAGAATAAGATTCAATTTTAGATCCCCCGACCGGATTTTAAGATCTCTAAATATGTTAATATGTTCTTCAGAGTATTTGGTTCCTACGTAACACGGCTAAGTTTATAGGAGGATAAAGACTAGCCGTGGGAGCTTACTTTGAGTTGTCATGAGCGAAAACACCCTTAAGAGCTAAGCTATATTTGAAATGGGTCTTAGTTTGCTATGATGGCTTACTGAACAAACCATGTAAAAGAATGCGCCCGCGATTCTTGCCCGGTCGGCTTGTCATGTTTACTCCAGATTAGATAATATACTAGTAGTAGTCAATTGGAGATGCTGAATCGAACCGTTGGTCTTGTTGAACAGTAGTCCACCACGGCAAAGTAGGTTTTGCTTCGGGCATACCAACTAGCTCTTGAGGGTGCGTTCGTTATGAGAACCCGGTTTAAGCTCCTGCGGCTAGTCTCCACTATCCTAAGAACTCACCCAGATTATACCCAGATTATGCAGGAGCCAGATTACTCTGGAGAACAGATATGGTTATCTCAAAATCCGGTCGCGTGATCTGATAAACTGAAAGCCTCTCAATTGGGAGATTTGGGATATCCCCAGAATCAGTTACGTTCCTAGATGAGCCGCTTCTCTTCGACAAGCGTGGCCAACAAGTTCCAAAAATGGGATCATATTGGTGATTACAAGTACCGCGTACAAACATCCAACCGTCTGTTGGTGGACGACTCTTGCTAGCATGCTAGGGCCTCAAATAAACAGTCTCATAAACTTTCTGGTCGTGATTCAGACCTAGCAACTGTTAGTAGGGACCTAAATTGCCTATTACCTCTTATCCTACATACTCATACCTGAGTAAAAATGATCGTAGGCACTCAACTGCACGCTCAGGGGAGTTTTCCCGACGTATTTTTTCTGTCAATTGCATGATCTGATCGTAGGTTCCGTGCTGCATTAAAGAAACAATTTGCATGATCATATCATGAGACACCCTGGCATCATTTTGGATCTTCTCCCAGTACTCCTTACGACGCTTGTCTTCGTGAGGATTAAAGAGGCACTGGATGCCGGATTGGATGCATTCTTCACAAGACGGCGGCAAGCCGACACACAGCACATCCGTTAGTAAGATGGTCACGAAGTAGTTACCACGGAAAGGATTATGACCTTCACACGCTTAATTCGGCACGACGTACAGGCCATACCCCGGCGCCTCTGTGCCTTCTCAGGAAGACATGCACCTTGGACTGGCACTTCACTTTTTGCCGATGCCGGGAGCAAAGGGCGTAGAGGTTTTTCATTAATTGGAGCCATGCTGCAAGCGTAAATTTCACTGATCTGATAGAGTATTCAACCATGAAATCAAATCCATATTGAATTTCCTCATGGAGGCTCTCATATACTAGGGGAATGTTTGATAGTAGTGTATTGCATGGAACTATTTATTGACCTTCCTGCATGTTTGCCACAATATTTGACTCTGGTCGCACAGTGGGCTGCTGACGCCTCCTAAGCAAACAAAGAAAATACTCTCACATGACTTGGAACCAATCCTTGGCATGGACTCATGCTTTTGTTGGTTTGGATTCGGCGTGCCCTTTCGTGCGGTCTGGTCCCGTGCGCGAGAATTTGGAACAGCATGGAAGTTTGAGGAGATGCTAATGCTAGAGGCATCTAGTGCTACGATGTTCCAATTCTCGGGTCCTGCGATCAGATCTTGATATGTTCTCCGGAGTACTTTGATTCCTGTGTAAGATGGGTAAGTTCTCAAGATGATAGAGACTAGCCGTGGGAGCTCAATTTCAGTTGTTATGAGCGAAAACACCTCCAAGAGCTGAGCTCTATGCTCGAAACGGGTCTTAGTTTGCTATGGTGGTTTACTGAAGAAACTACGTAAAAAATGCGCGTGGAGCTTCTAGCCACATCTAGTTAGGTGTTTGCGGACTTGCTTACAATTAGGATGTCCGTTATGCTGTGTCTTTAGGGCGCCGGCATACGGACGGGACTCTTGCTTCGCCGTTGATGCAGATTAACTGCGCCGCCGGAGCGGATTTTAAGCACCTATAGTGATAAAATGTTGGTTCGCCTTGTGTCGCCATCCAGAGTTGAAACAGTAACGGCCAGACGGGGCTTTAGATGAGGACCCGAGGTTTTTTGACGATGTCCCTGATAACAAAGTGGAGGTTATACACGGCACAGAAAAGACGCAGGTTTACTGGCAAAACAGCTATGTTACGGTTTCGGAAACCGACAACGCCGGAAAAGAAAGAAAAACGCGTATAACTGAGACCAATTCTGGCAAAGGAATGCTGAAGCCAGGCATTACTTTGTATATCACTTCAAAGTCAAAATCTTGGAAACTTAAATATATAGCTTCTTGGCCAACTCAACAGCGCGCAAGGGATCCAGGAAGATCTCAAATATCGCACCCTCTCCTTTGATAGTCATCGCCACGTTCTCAGTTGGCTCTTCTGCCGAGCCCTCTTCTGGGTTGAAACCCATCAACAATGCTCATTGGCGGCAAATTGCCTGTTTTAGGTTAGTACCTCTCCGAATAACCGAGATAAAAACGCTAGAACCAGCTAACACGAGATTTGGTAACACTGTCCCTGTCCCTTTGTTGTGCCATTAGGCGGTGTGACACCGGATGGAACTCTTGCTTCCCCGTCGTGGCCGACACTGATGACGTGTACCACTTGTGGTGCCAGTACGATGGCAGCGGGCTGCCCTGTTGACGGAGATCGCTCATAGGTGGGTAGTATTTAATTAATTTCTCGATGAGTTTATGTGATGTGATGGAGCTGCATGATTGATACGGGGCCGAGGGAGGTATCAGGACTAATGATTGGTTAAATCTTTGTCCCTGACTCGAAAGGTCACTGATACCGCCTGTGGCACTTAGCGCGCGGGGAAGGTGGGTGCAGGAATTGAGGTCTAAATTTGCGGGGTTTGATTTACTAGATCTTACCAAAGGAATACGGAAATTGACCTGGCGCTATCTTGTCTTGCAAAGTTGACATTGAAAATGACGATTGGACATAGTGTAAGCACGGAATGAAAAGTTGATTCTGCTGTAATGCCTAAAGGTAATCATATACTAGTGCCTATAAATTTATGGTTGTGACGCGAAATATGGGATTTTCCTGAGTGCCATAGCTTCGCTCTAAGAAATTTGGTTCCAAGTTGATGGAGTGCCACCTATTACGGCCGGGTGACCTCGGCGTTTGAACACTCAAACCTGGTAGCCCTCAGATGATGAGAGCTAAGGGCTGTGAGGGGCCAGTGCGGCTAAAGGGCCTATAAATGTAGTGTCGCGTTCCTCAAAAGGAAAGATGAGTCTAATCAGAATCTTCCAACAGCGAAAAGGCCTCATCTCTGAACTTGCTTATAGCACTGAGCATCATGCCAAGGAGACGTCCTCAGCCACCGACCCCACCAGATCTTCCCATCCCACCAGATGGTGCCTCAAAGAAACCATATTACGTCGCAGGCGATCCAGTCTGGTACTGCCGTGAGGGTAGTAAGTCATATTGATATCTTCGTTAAAATTGAGCCATCACCTAAGCTATCGCAGAAACCGAATGGCGTGAAGGTACAATCGATTCAAGCACATCAAGCACTATATTACAAGCAGTGATACCCCCCTTCTCCCCCCACCTCTTCCGGGCGATTTTTCGTATGTCTGCTAACTTTGAAAAGGTGAAAGATGACGACACCAATGATCTGTGGGAAGTTCCGGTCGAGCGTATTCGCCTGAGAGAATGATATAGGTAGAAAAATCAAGACATGCCTTCCCAGTCCTGGATGAATTGTTGGATCCATTTCCATAATTTGGATGATGCGACAAACATATTTTTCCGGAGTCTCGGCGAGTTATTAACGGTATACTGTGTTTTCCACTCGGACATGAGCGTCAGTTTCTTGGCTATTGTTTTTCTGAGCTCCTTATTTCGAAAATAATCGTCCTCATCCTTTTTGATTTTCGAAAGTGGCTCGTCCTCCATTTGAACCTCGCCATAGAGCCGAATGTAGTGAGCCGAACGGCGGCGTTGTAAGAAGTGTTGTTCCAGGTCCGCTTCAGGACCATGTGCAAAGTGCCATACAGTAGCGAAGAAATGATAATCACCAATGGAATCTAGATTGAGAAGTCGACTCAATCTCCAGGCTATTTGGCTCTGCTCAAGCGATTCGCGGTATCTGTGGATCAACTTCCTTTCCATAAATCCGGGCATAGAAGCAACAAAACCACTTATGAAGGACGCACGTAACTCTGAGCTGATTTCGTCGCCGTATTGTGGCAGCCCTGGTGTGGCTAACAGCATAGATTCAGGAATGGACGAAGCGAATGCCCAATCGATGATACAGGTAATGTTGTACTCATCGTCAACATAAATATTGTTAACACTCAAGTCGGCATGGCACATCGGAAAAGTGTCCCGATTAACAGCTGGCAGCTGAATTCTCCGTACAATATCACGGAGAGCGTCGCCTGCAATTATATAATCTAGTCTGTTATCCGACGAATCAGTCTTGCGTCCGATTGTCACAAAGTCGTTCCATAAATTCACAGCACTCTTGAATTGCGTGCTGGATGTATAGTCATCGTGCGAGGGAACAGGAGCCACAAAACAGTGATGTGATAGCTGCAGAATTTCCGAATGCTCCAAAAACGCCGAAATAAGGCCATCATAGAACTCTGATGCAGAAGTGAAAGGACCACGTGGGACCTCCAAAGCGTATCGTCCATGTAACATGTGGCCGCGAGAGAGACATTCCTTGATTACAAAGGACCCATTTTCTTCGAAGAGTGAGCCGATTTTATCGAACCGTAGCTGCGAAAGTTTCCAGGTGATATCGCCCAATTGAGCAAGTATTTTGGCCTTGCTGGGTATATCTAAGTCAGGCTGAGGGGAGCCGGCTGGTTTCCAAACCTTTGACAGTGGCCAGCCGGGCGCTTCACTCATAAAAATGAACGGAACTCCGATGCTGTTATCGGATGAAGCGCTATAGTAGGTTAGAGCTAGAACAGTATGATTTGAAAGAAGTACTTACCAATAGTCGTGTACTTCTGGAACTGGAATGTCGCTATGAGCCCTGAGATATCGGAGCACGGCAGCTTCACTTGCCAGTAGCTTCATGCCCATTTCTATTGGCATGAATGTTCTGGGATGAGGGGATCTAAAAACCCATCGTACGCCGTCTTCGAATAAAATAAAGACAGCCCAGTTGAAACTTCCGGAGGCAGGACGTTGATCTGGATCACAAACACATGAAACACCCTGCCGCAGTCTGCTCGCTTGACGGCACAATGCTTGAAGGTCAAAGTCGGCGTAAATGAATATGTCCGGCTTTAGATTTGGAGACATTCTGATAGGATGGGATTCGGGAGGAGAGGGGAAATAGGGTCAAAAGGAGTACAGATCAGTTGAGCTTCACGGGCGGAAATTGAGCACTTCTAGGGATGGATGTTGGTTCGTCTTGTATTGCCACCCATAGGTAGGTAAAGCGGTAACAGTCAGCTTTCGGATAATTGGATGGAATGTCGAAACGCGCCGCAGGTCGCGTTTACCCAACAATGGGCTCACCTAGCAATCGACGTGTGCCTCAGGCTTAAATCCCCTTTCCGTTTCCCATGACCCTAGCCAGTGAGGAACTCAATAAGGTACCTTTGTTCCCATAATGAACCCACATGAAGTGGCTTGTGCTTTACTACGCGGTCACTTTAGGTTTGGTGTCCAATCAATCCGGTCGCATGCCGTCCGTTAAGGGCGGGATCGGTCAACTCGCCGACACAAAAATTTCTAGCGCCTATTGGTCATTCCTGATTGGCACAAAGTTACTTGGCAAGGAGCGGGGAAGTTCGCGGTAGCATTCCATGCATGTCCTTTAGGGAAAATGAAGTGCCGGCTGAGAGATCCCGGAGTACTATGTTTTCTGAATCGTTCTATTGCTGGGAGCTTGGCATTTGAAACACATAGAAAGCAGATGGTTGGTCTTTCATCCGGAGATTTGAACAGACTAACGAAATCGCCGATTGAAGCTCTGTTTCGTTCTCAACCACCAAACAACGGTTCTTGTCGCTTTGAAGGGGGCGTAGATGGCGGTGCACCGTCGGCGCGCCGTTTTTGGGAAACGTTCGGTCGTTTAGTAGGCGACCCCTCTTCCACGTCACAGAAAGCGATAACCGCATTGATCGCGGAGATTCGACGCTGATATTCCTGCTCGACAGTAGAACTGGGCATGGTGAGAATAGTATCGATCAAGAGCATATGCTGGGGAGGCATATACCCGGTTCGCTCTTGCGCGCTCATTACTTTTTCGTCCACCAATTTTCCAGGGAGTTACCGCTCACTGTCGATTACTATAGGGACGAGGGCAAGATATGGGGATGCTAAGTCCTAGATGAACTTCTATTTACCCGATCGTGGCAATTTTTGTGCGCTTTACGTTGGTATATTAGGCCATGCAGGTGATCGAATATATTTTCAATTCTATATCATCTCATTGAATTATTACTTAACATGCAGACTACGCAGTGTGCATCAACCGATACATAGTGAAGATAATCTCCCTAATATTTGCTTCTAAGTTCAAACCACAGCTAACTAAAAACAAGCGCTTCCGAAACCCCGTCAAAGAGATATAATTCAGTATAGGCTTGACGTCCACGGTTGGCGGGTCGTGGATTGTCTCCCGATAAAAACTCCCAGTCAGTCCCTTCAGGTTTGCTCAGCAGCCGAGTTTGTCCCTGCTTGGCTTGGAAGACCTGAGGGGATGTCACCATGAGCGGATAGCCCTCCACCACCAGTACACTTGAATAAGGCTGCTGGAACACTGACGGTGCGTAGCCGAGACCACCCTGTCTGTATCGCTGCAGCATGAACTGCTGCAGACACTCTTGCTGAACATGCTGCACTTCTGGCGGCAATATGGCGTGCCCACTATAGACGGCAATTGTTGAAGCCTCTTGCGCACCTGCCATTGCTATCGGTACATTCTGATGTTCGTGGAAATCTTTAATTTGCGTGGATAAATGATAATAGTCAGGTTGCTGGGGGGCGGCATTTGAAACGGACGTATTGATGGAAGGCTGGTATAGTTCCTCGGATATTGGTTTCTCTGACGGTGGCCGGGTCACAGTCCCCCGTGGGTGCGTACGGTGCTGATGTTTGGCCAGGGACTCTTTGCGACAAAAGCTGGTTTGGGGAACGAATTAGAAAGGCATAGTTCTCTGGCGAAACGAGGATAGTCCTGATCTCACTTTCGCTCACAGTTTGGCTCTTTGCATACGTAGGGGTGCCTGCGAGAGTGGATTCTGCGATGGCGTGCAAGACTGGATGACTGAAGGGCGAAGTCAGCAAGGGGATTGAAAGCTCAAAATGGGAATCCATCGCACGTCAGAAAATGCTCTGTGGCACCCTTTATGGTCGCAGATGTGGGGCTTTTCCCCAGTATGTGTCCGCGAGTGAACGGTCAATGCGCTTCGTTGAATGAAGCTTTTGTTGCAGTCCTTGACCGTGCAATGATATGGCCGTTCATTGGTGTGCACTCGATAATGTCTGCAGAGATCCGATTTGCGACTGAACGACTATCAATTTAGATAATATTAGTGGATGAGAACAATGCTCTTCAAGGACCCTTATTACCTTTCCACAATGTTCCCAAGAGCAGTTGAATTCGCGTGCATTGCCAGGCGCCATGGCCGCGACAATCGCGCGTGGATATCAGTAGTATTAATAATAAAGAACTAAAGTTAGGACCCACGACCGTAGGCGGGGAGGAATCTAACGGGAGGTTGGAAGGATACTGAGAGGAGGGGAGGCCGTTGAAGGGGTCCGGGATGAAAGGAAAAATACCGCGCAAGTTTAGAAAAGATAAACCAAGGGATGAGAGTAAGGCAGCACGGAAGGGATCCCTCGTACAGCCTCGTCGTGATATTATTTTTCTGACACAGGGTCGGAATGACAAAAGTAACGACAAAATCTAGGATTCGAAGGGGAAAGCATAAACAGCTGCTGACTCCGAATCCTCCTTCCTGACCTATCGAGCCTCTTGTGACTGGCTGGCCCAGATCTCCGATGATTGGCGAGGCTGCATGTCTCGGACTAGTTCGCCTACGGTGGCTTTCATTTTTCCTTCTGATGTTGATTTCCTTGTTTTCGGATCCGTCTTCTCATTTAATTTCCATACCGACCCCTTCCCTAACACAAATTGTCGCTCTACTTGGTCTCTACCTATTTCATCATCGCCACTGCCATGTAGAATAACAGAGTATATAATGTTTCTTTTCAGTTTACCTTTGCATCTGTGGTTCTTCTGAGCTACGGAACATTTTCTTATTGATATATGATCATTTACGTACCCCATGTTAAAAGAGAAAACACCCTCTGGCAGTTCAAACCCGACTTCCGGTATGTTTAACAGACTACCCGGGAACCGGCGTCTCCCCAAACGGATACGTCACATCTAGGCGGACATGTGGCTTATCCATACCTGACTGGGCGAATGTATCTAACGCCGGACCATAGCATGGAAGACGGTGTTTTGGCACTAAAGCTTGGAAACGTGGAAAAGAGTATCTCCTCGGATAGATGGCTATATAGCTGTTTCCCGGAAAGTCAGAAAAGTGGCAGTCCACTGCAAATAGTGGTATACCTGCTTCACCGGTGCGCCCAAAGCCAGCCATATACTAGCCCTTCGCGAACATTTAGGAAAAGGGTTGCGTAATACTGCGGGTTGTGTAGTTCTGCTGCTTTTCCCTGAAGGCTGAACCGAAGGGTTGGTGCTACCCGGTTTTGCGGCCAGGCGGCCAAGGCGTGGTGATTGCTTTTGGGCGGGTCTCATAGAGCTCATATCGGCCATGATATTTGACTCACCATTCGAAGTATTGGCGTGGTTCAAGGATATTTGCAGACGGGGCCTGGTAGCTGTTTGACAACGGTAATTACACGATGACTCGACAGTCCGCCGTTGAAAGTAGCCCAAATCCCACTCTGAACTGACCAACCTTTGTCAAACTTCTTTCATACGTTCTTTCGATATTATCAGTCGTGTAAATGTGGTTCTGCTACAGATTCAGTACAGTAGAGATTGAAATCTTCCCCTGAACATAAATGGTCCGGGCTAATGCTTGTACCGCGGTCTACGCCATACGCCTGCTGTCTGTAAGTAAAATACAAGTCCACTCCCTCTGATATACTATCATTAAACGACGCTGGGGTTTGGATAACGTGAAAGCGAACTCTGGAATCAGGCGGCCGGGTAATAAACTTACACACTGTTGTATGTGTGACAAGGATTTGCTTGGCAGAGCACTTATGGGGTGTGCCCGCTCACGGCTAGGGGGTAAAACCTTTTCACTGGAAGAGTCAAGACGCTCACGGAACAAGCGGTAATGTTGTGAAGACATAAGCCGCGTTTATTCCGGCTAACAGCGAACATAGCTGACGTATTTCCGAGAAACAATTTACACTCAATCATTAAAAGGTGCCGTGAGCGAGTATTCAGCCGTCTGTTGATGTTATCCGACCAAGGGACGGTCGGCTACCTACCTACGCCCGATTCGAGCAAACAGTTCATCCTCTAAGCACCGGCTTCATCACCAACAGGATTGCTGGCCGAGAATCTCACAGCAAGTTATAAACACTGAACCTCCAAATCGATAATCATTTTGACAATTCAAGTTACTTCTCCGAATGCAAACTGTGAGCACATCATCTGTGGCGGTAAAGCGGCCCAACACCTATCCTAGTGTAATGATATTTGCTCTGGAACATAGCTGACCCAAACGATGCTTAGCCCATTGAACGTACACTAATAACCTGCAACGCATGATGACTGGTTTAAGCAATATGCCTAAGGAGGTACACCTCATCATGCTGGGTTTCTTAGACAGAATAGGCCTATATAGCATGTGCCTTGTATCCCAAGATTTCTGCGCCCTGTCACAATCTCTTCTCTACCGTGAAATAGGCTTCAGTGACTCTGATATAAACCGTTATTCGGTGATGGTTCTCTCCCTTATCCACGCGATCATTCGCCGTCCGCATCTAGCACAGTATATTAGGTGTCTAGATATCGAACTTGACACTGAGCGAACAGAAGAAATCTCATTAATGATGGCTGACGCCGAGCAAACGCGCAACCTAAGTGACCTGTTTGCAGAGGATGTCCTAGGGTCAATCGAGAACCTCTTGATTGAAAGGCTGAACAGAGGCTTTTTTTGCAGCAAGCTTTCTGTTGTTCCTATTATTCTAATATCTTGTCTGTCAAATCTCCAATCTTTACGCATTACTCTCGATGAGCACAACTTGCCGCTCTTAATTACACTTGCCCAGAAGAGTTGGGTCGCTCGCCAGGGATATCCCTTAAACAGACTTCGGTCCCTGACAGTTTCCTATGTTGAGAGCAAATGGAGTACTAAAATGAGCTTTCGAGACATTTCGCCTTTATTCGTGTTACCTCAGCTCGAAGAACTCCGGGTTGCCGGCTGCACCGATTCCGGTTTACGAAGTACACTACAATCGCCTTCCCCCAATCTACGACCCAGGACACCCTCAATCTCGTTTATTGGTTTTGCAGAAAGCTATCTGAATTCGGAAAGTATCCAATGGATGCTCACTACATGTGAAGCTCTCAAAGGATTCTCCTTTAAAAATAGTTCATGCAAACACTATCCGGCTTGCACCGGGGACTTATTGTCAGCTTTACATCGGCAGCGGCACAATATACAGGATATGCGGGTATCATGTACCTGCGGAGACTTTCGCACGAGTGGTACAATTGAGAACCCAATTTCCTTCCACGGCTACGCTCAACTAAAGTTATTGAGTCTCGACCAAATTCAAATCAGTCCCCAAACCTTACTCCCATGCTCTCTGGAACATCTTATGATCCAAAATTGCCGGATGCCAATATTCCATCAAGTCGCTAGAATTGTGTCACCATCTGAAACCACAATAAACTCGCTCAAAATAATCTCACTCTACACTGACGCACTGTTCCCTGGGAAAATGCTTGATCTTCCAGGTGTGGGGGCGACCACTGTGCTTCTTCAGCAGGGCCAGGAGCGACTGTACAGATTGGTGCAAGGAACAGACATAGACATACGCTTTGAGTATGCGCTACTAGAGAAAATTGCATCTGACTATTCCTTCGCTGCTGAATACGGATCGCCAGGTCAATACGGGCCATTGATTCGCCTACATTAACTGCCTTAAGACAAGTTCTCAGTAGGTAGCGACTGCTGCCGCGAAACGGGATAGGGCCAATGAACAAACCCTTTTTGGTGTTATGGTATGATTGTGATTTTAAATTACTAAGGGCGATATAGAATTAACCCCTTAAAAATTTTCTGCCCGTGGTACAGACCTATTCACTGTTAGTAAAGAGCCCCAAATTGCCTACGCTGTTAAGGGTCTACACGAAGGGACTACGCTATACTTACCCACGGGGGTATACCCAGAGGGTAATACCCGTGGGTATCTAGTGCCAAGCCGGAGAGAAGGACTAAAAAAGTTGGCTAACCGAAACATTCTCCACCCAATCGTAGGTTCGTGCATTTCCTAATACCTTAGCATCCCCCGCAAGAAATTATTCCAACCCATCTAAACTCTCCGCTATTTTCTGAGCCACCAGACTATATCAGAAACCGAACCTATAACAGTTATGTTGTCCTATTGTTATTGTGCTTCTACTTCGACGGATTGTATAGACAAACGACCGGGGCCTATTGTGTGACGTCAAATTACCCATTTCGAGTGCCTACAGCGTTCTCAGTGGCCTGCTGGACCGGGGGACTGGTATGGGGGTTCGCGACAGGGCCGTTGAATACGAGAAACCGGGTGTCTATACCTGGTTATTGCGAACGAGACAATTGCCACCGAGAGAGAAAAATGGCAATATACAGAAATGCTTCATTATGACGAATGCTGGCTAATATACAAGATGACCAAAACAGCAAACGATGGCAACCCGCTAGGCTATAAAGCAGGCCCTCCGCCATAGTTCAACAACTCCTCGAATAACCCTTCATCGATGACACTGTCCATGCTGGCGTCAGTACTGACGCTCAGCACCGAGTCTCGACGCGTTCGGTCCGTTTCGCAACTGGCGACCGGCAAGGTACTGCTACCAGCATCCTCATCGATTGATGGCACGGACGAGGAGGCAGAGGCAGATGCCTCCCACGGCGCAGGACCCGACCGGGCCAGGATGGGCGACTTTGCGACCGTTAAGTTCTTGACCATACCAGCCAGATGATTCTGGATAGCCGGATGGGCGCACTGCGAGTGGCGCAGCAACTCATTCTTCAATCCTAGCACCTCCCCCTGTAGCTGAGCGAACTCGGACTCCAGAGCGTGTTTCCGCCGCGCGACGTCCTCGTACTGCTCCTGCAGCTTCTTGGTGAACTCGCGCTTCCTCTCGCGGCATCTGGTAGCGGCGCGACGGTTGCGCGCCAGGAAATTCTCGCGCTTCTCACGATCCGCCTGCTCTCGGGCTTCCCTCGGCGCGGGTGGGGCGGCGTGCCGAATAGAGTAGTTGTTTCGTCGTTTCCGGACCTGCGAGGTCGGTGGAGACGGCGGGGGGTTTTGTTTCTGAGTCCCCGCCTGGTTTGGGCTCTGGGTTTCCGGCGAAGAGGAAGCATTGGCAGTCGGGGGCTGGAATAGGAGGGCGTTGATGTTGAGCCAGGACTCGTCCGTTAGGTACGGGAGGAGTGAGAGCGAGGGCGAGTTCAGCGCTGCGAAGGGAGGAAGGGAGTTCGTAGGTGTCGGATTCGACAAGGAGGAGAGATCGGTCGATTGAGGAGGGAGTAAGGTGACCTCGGCGGACATGATTGAGTACTTGATTGACTAACTAATGGCTGACGAGAATGGTGGAGGCCCATTTTATTAAGAGCGTTGAGTCGAGTCGATGCGTTGACCATCTGAAAGAAGAAGAATCCGAATCGCGATAATATATACTACTACGGGTGCGACCGGGCAAACAGCTGGAGCAGGTTCATCGCCAGTCGAGGAAGATCCAGGCAGGATGGGAGGTTAAAACTGGGATACCATCATGCTCGTCCCGGAAAGTCCACGAAGGTTCCAGAGTTGTCAGACAGAATGCATTGATGCATCAATCTATAAATGCATGATGTAAGAGATGTCAGATTGATGGCGTGATAGGGACGGAAAAGTCTCAGTACGACGCACCGTCGAGTCTCGAGTCTCAAGGCTGGATGGGCCACGAAGACCCACGGATTGTGTTATCGATGGGGCCAAGCAGACTTGATGATTGGCGGAGTCAACATTCTGAAGTCAGACTGACGGACTCCATTCTCAGTCGTTTCAGACTTCAGGTTACACATCGCTCGGCTGGACAAGTGACCTGAGTACCTTGTAGACCGGTTTGTTTGTCAGAGGGTTCAAAGTACTTTTGGAGGAGTACTTGTTCCAAGATTCAACGAGATTCCGCCAAGCTGATGCCGATCGCGCCCCGTCTCACGCAAAGTACTTGGTGGTGTGGATGTTTTCATTGGAACTCAACGGCCGCGTTGCCTCCAAAGGATGAACCTTTTTTGACGTGGGTGGCTCTCGACTACACAGAGTTGGGGCGACGGCCTGGGGCATCCACTCCAGCTGATCCCTCTTCACACGACTCCATTCGGCATTTTTATCCAGCCAATGTGCGTGGACAATGAAATCAGGGAAGTGACCGGAGTGGAGATGATTATCATCCATTTGATGGATTGAACTATCGACTTGACTAAGGAGTTGACCAGGGTGGGTGGTGGTAGGAGTATATCGGGGAGTATACTAGGAACTAGAAAATGGTAGTAGAGTACGAATTCCTAAGGAGTCATTTCTCGACCAGTGGATTCATATGGACGGATAGTAGGTATAAAAGCATTAACAACCAACTACTCTACTCCATACGGCCCGTATCCAGTAGATAATGCACCGCTCACCAGTATTCTTGTTCCGCCACGACAGCATCGTCCAGCACGCCTAATTGAGCCAGGATCTCGTGCGTTAAGGATTTATTCCCCGGTAGCTGCGTCGGGCACAACCAGTTGCGGCCCTCGTGCACTCGTCGATACAATCCTCGATGTCCCTTCACTAGACTCTGAATGCGCTTGCTCTTACCTCTTCGCAAACGTAAGAGGTCTTGGTGCGCCGTTTAGGTCTAGACTAGCATGGAAGTTTCGCCGCGCGACAATGTTGACAGGGCTTGATGCTGTCGCACTGCGAGAATTAGCACGGGTTCTTTCTGAATGAAAAGTATATCCGTTGAATAGATCTGGGGAGTACGTACCTTAACCTTCCTCTCCCGACACTCGTCGCACAGCCGCCTGCACGAGGGGACGGGAGGCCCGTTTCTGGTGCTGCCCCGGAGTGTAATGTAGACGCTTCATGATGGAGGACTTGCCAAAGGGAGTCAGGTATGGAAGACAGGCAATCATTTGCTTGGGATAGGTACTATTTCCGTGTGTTGCCACCTTTCCCCGCGCCAACAGCCTAACGAAGTACTACGATCGACCGGTTCCACCGGCTCTATTTCGTGGTCACTTCATTATTCAACCACTTTCGTCGTGATATCATCCTCGCATCACTTGATACACTCTTTTTATCTTCCCGTCCAGAGGCCTGCCATCTATTCCAATTCGCTTGCTCGGTCCCTTCAGGTACTCAAGACTACTGAGTATATGCCTCGAGTCACCGTGGCGACTCCACCCGCCCTCTGTGCGAGGAATACATACTCCGTACTCTGCCCGTTGGGTCTAGTTCCTACTGGCCTAGCGCTTATTATATTTCAACTTTTCGAGTGGGGATCCGTTTCAACGTGCATCCACTTCGTACTTCTGGCTAATATTCCAATTGACCAATCGTGCCCGCACGGAATCATGATGCAACGTGGGTCGCTGCGGATCTCGCTTTTGGACCTGCTCTGGAAATAGATAAAGCCGCCAGGCGCACAATGCGCTGCTGAAGGACACTGAAGAGCCCCGAAGGAAAAGAAAAAACACACTGAAATAAAAAACACACTGAAATAAAAAACGAAAAAAAATTTCAATAGTCCATCATGTTCCACAAAAGGTAAGTACTCCGTAGTTTTGGTTCATTTCCCGCGAACGGTGCTGACCTGGTTCGTTTGATTCTCCAGGAGCGCTCACAAGCCCAGCGATGCTTTTGTTCGCGATTTTCAGCGCAAGTTCTCCGGGGTCACCGCCACTCCCTACACCACGGGTGCCGGCATCGTGCCCGACCAGCTCATGGGCGTAGGAGATCTGCCGGGTCTAGTGACCAATCCGACCCTCCTGCCGAGTCCCCAATACTCGTCGTCTCCGCCCGGTCGGCATAATTGTTCTTGTGGCGCCTTCAATGATCAGATGTGTATGGTGCTGCCTGATCAACCGGTCGACGCATCTCTCCCCCAGGCTCTACCATGCAATGTCGGCGCCCAGCCGTTGCTGCTGGCCCCTGCGCATAGCCTGCCGCAGGACCCGTGCGGGCTCCAAGGGGCGGCACTTCAGTACCAGGACCACCTTAGCGATTTCTCCGATCTGCCTGCTCAGGAATCGCGAGAGATTTCGCCGCCGGATTCACAAGTCGAGCACTCGGGTACGATGGACGAGACGCAGTCCGTGTACGATGGCCACCACCCTCTCCGATTTCAGGTTACCCTACACGCACCTACAGCTACCTACAACCCTACCCGCCAGACCCCTGTTACGTATCTCAATCGTCGTCAGGGGTACAAGATCTCCATTATCGACACGGCACCGCCAGTTACACTTCCCCACCCGGTGCGATACCGCACACATTTTCGAATCGGATTTGACAATAACAACCAACGAGCTGACCCCGTGGCTGCCTGGAAGCTGTGGCGAGACAATCGCGGACTAAACGAGGCCAGGCGGAGCGACGGGCAGCTGCGAGCCGTAGAGTTTGTCGATGTAATGTCGAACGTCATCCGTGGCCGGCCAGCGGGGTCTCAGGTAACCCTGGAACACTTGTCGGTGGACGGCTTCAGCATCGTGTGGCTGGCCGACCCGCAATCGGGCCACGCCGGATGCGAGGCTTACATTCTTTTCAATTTCCTCTCCACCGACTTTACTTTGTCCAAGGGGGTCCAAGGGGCGCCGCTCCGACTATATGCGAAGACGGAGTTAATCGCGCCCGAGGCCTCTCCGCAGCCTCTGCTGTCGACGGCGGAGATCTGCTACTGCCGAGTAAAACTATTTCGCGATCACGGGTCTGAGAGGAAGCTATCGAATGACGCCGTCCAACTTAATAAGGCCATCAACAAGGTTCGCCAGCGGCTCGGTGACCTCGAGTCGAGCAAAGGCCGATTGAACCCCAGGAAAAGGAAACGGGGAAAGCCTCCGGCGGCAGCACGACAACAATTAGAACCCTTCCTGGCCATGACCCATGAATTCTCCGCCCGCGACGAGCTCCAAACAGTGGTCTCCGACTTGGAAGCCGTACTGTCGTCGTCCCGACCGCGAAGTATGCTGTCGCTACGTGGTGACGCCCAAGATGACCCCGATCGGTTCCCCATCGTGCTATCGAATCCTTTGGAAGGCTCGGCCGGTGTCGACGAGCAGCTGGTGAAACGTGGCGTCAGGGAAGCAACGGGGTCTTCCTCGCCCATGAGCAATCGTACACAGGACCATAACCATGCCGGTGAGTAGCAAATCCAATACAGATGGTGAATTCAGTCTTAACGCGATCATCCGTTCTAGTTGCGTGCTTTTACATTCTTCGGCGCATCGACGGACAGGTTGAGGATTACTACCATGCGCTATATCTCAACGAACGGACCCTGTCGGACTTACTTCGCCGCCTCTCCCAGATATATCAAACAGAATCCAGTAATATTAGCTATGCGATTCGCGTCAATGCGGGCGGCCTCCGTATCGTGATCGACGACGATGTCGTTAGAGAAATTCCTCAAGGCCAGGATATGATTGCAGAATGCTCGCAAGACGATGGCGCCGCTAGGTCATCCCCGCGGTTCCGAGTCACCTTGTTTTTTTAGCGTCCTATTATCCCGACTTTCCTTCTATTTGAAATGACCTTGATTTTTGGTTTTCCCCGGACGGGTAGGCAGTTACTTTACGTTTGTCTGAGCTATACCCAGAGATACCCTTCTGCAATTCATGTACATATTATTTATGAAGTATGGCATATTAGTTAAGTATTAATAAACATCGACGGGCATGACCTGCACATCTTCCACTATCTGAAAGCCGCGTAGACCCCGTATGAATCCCGAATGTCATATCGGCAGCTTTTCTCCACCACCGGGTTATGGCCAACGATTCGTCGCATCAAGGGCTTTCCTGCCGCCCCTCCGAATTCAATGGAACGGCAAACCATGGCACGACCCTGCCCGAGACTAACAGACACCGCGCGGCCCACGGACCACGATCCACTTGA
Organism: Aspergillus melleus; assembly: GCF_016097325.1. Taxonomy (NCBI): domain Eukaryota; kingdom Fungi; phylum Ascomycota; class Eurotiomycetes; order Eurotiales; family Aspergillaceae; genus Aspergillus; species Aspergillus melleus. Next base: position 2,676,443 of record NW_025763374.1, on the reverse strand, counting down.
TGATGTCAGTCCACCGTCGCGTTATGATTCCGTAATGTACCTATCCTAGACTTGGCTAGAGTTCCAATTGGATCGATCGTCGTGCGCGGGGGCGGCTGAATTGCGCGAATGAACGAGCCTGGGGGACTTGTCATCTACAGGTATAAATTGTCTAGGATCCTGCATTTGTCGATCGAGGTGATTGATACCTAGTTGGTGATCGACTATTTTCCGCTGGACTGCGCTTTGACAGCTCTCTGTTTGTGTTTTTGATCTTCAGGTCGCACAACCTCCTCATCCAGTCTGAGGCGATATCCACAGACACAAACACATTCGGCATAGGCTCCTAAGTAGGTGTTCTATTCCCTGATCTACTTATCTAAACTAACCATGCGCACCTAGCCACCCACAAATACAATGACAATAACCACCAGTCTACGAATAACCCGAGCTCGGGAATGGCTACAAAGCATCAGCAGCACGGGGGACCACGCGGGCTGTCTAACCGATCCGTCGAACCCCTCGATGGACGCGACGGGCAGGAAAGGTCCAACCAGCGAAGAAGAAACGGGACCCGAGATATCGCCCTCAAGCCACTTCTCCTGCCGGTGTTGCCGAGAGCATAATGTGCACTGTGACGGGCTGATGCCGAGCTGTTCGTATTGCGCGCATGAACAGCTTCTTTGTTTTTATGTGACACCGAAGAGGAGTCGGAGGTTGCGGATGTCGTCTTAGTATCCGTCTATATTCTGATTTCGATTCTTCTTTCACTTCTACTTTCTCGTTATCGCCTCTATATACCTTGGACGGGTGGCCTGGGTAGCAGGAGCTGGTCTTATACCTACCCTTTCTATCACATGTCCGCCTAGCACGTCTAATACGAAGCAATCCAACAACTCAAGCCACTGCAGTTTCTCGATCACTCTTGCTCTTCCCATCAATCAACTCAATCTTGGGTTAAATAGTTATATTCAATTTCTCATTTCGTCTTTGCGAGTAAGCGCGCACGCATCCTATAATTATCAGTACCTATTCCTTCCAGATGCTTTACAAGGTATCCTTTATACCTAGACATCATGGATAAATTATTTTGCTGTCAAGGCGCTCCTTTGCAACCTTCCCCGTATCTTCCTTCGTCCTGCACTCGGTGTCGTACTCCTACATGTATGTATTATCAATGAGATGTATAGAGTATCACTACTGTCTACTCTGCTGGATACTCTTTATGTTCGGAAACGTTGATCTTCTACTAAAACCCCGGAACGCTGTCGGTGGGACGCAGTCTAGCACAAGAGAACTACGGTCGCTATTTGATAGTTTCTATAAATACTGCATTTTCAAGTCTCAGAACGATTACTTGGATAGACATGATAAATCTCAACCGCAACAGAAAGAGTGTGTTTTGGCATGACCAGATGTAATCACACGACGATTATCTCTTAAAAGGATAATTGCAGACGGGGCCTGGTACAGGCGGTCTCGAAATTCCTCTGACCTTCAGACACATGACTATTGTTTCCCAGCCCACTGCCAAGAGCTTAGCGCGAGCCGATGATTTGAGCAATCTTTGATACAATACAGTCTGTATTTGTCGGTAATTGTTAGGACGGCTTGGTTTTCCATCACGTGATTTTCACATAATTATAATCTCGGGCCCGAAAAAGTCCATCACATGGGAAATGCAGTGCACCACAGAATACCTCACATGACTGAGAACGTAATTATGGCAACTCTGCCGCTCGTGCTACCAAGTGCAATAGTACTGTTCTTAACCGTTGACGAGTAAGGGTGATAATTTGGAGGTAGCCAAAGCTCTCTTTGACCCTGAATAGTAACCCATCGATCTGCTCCCAGAGATACCTCTGTCACCTTCTCGGAGGAAGCTGGGAAGCTTTTATAGCAGCTTCGGATATCGAAAGATCCTATGTTAGTAATCAATAGCGGCAGGTGCTCCGAAAATTCAACGTCGGTTGCAACGTGGTCAGTGCTTATGTCATGCTTGAGAGCCCCCGTGGCCGCATCCCACAGCTTGATGGTCTTGTCGTCCGAGGCAGATGCCAGCAGCTGGCCGTTGCCTGAGAAGGCGACTGAGAGAACCGCACCAGAATGGCCCTTCAGTGTATGCTTGAGAGCCCCCGTGGCCGCATCCCACAGCTCGATGGTCTTGTAGTGCAAGCCAGATGCCAGCAGCTGGCCGTTGCCTGAGAAGGCGACCGAATGAACTGTACCGGTATGGCCCTCCAGTGTATGCTTGAGAGCCCCCGTGGCCGCATCCCACAGCTTGATGGGCTTGACGTTGGAGGCGGATGCCAGCAGCTGGCCGTTGCCTGAGAAGGCGACTGAGAGAACCGCATCAGAATGGCCCTTCAGTGTATGCTTGAGAGCCCCCGTGGCCGCATCCCACAGCTTAATGGTCTTGTCGTCGGAGCCGGTTGCTAGCAGCTGGCCGTTGCCTGAGAAGGCGACCGAGCGAACCCAGCCAGAATAGCCCTCCAGTATATGCATAAGAGCCCCCGTGGCCACATCCCACAGCTTAATGGTCTTGTCGTCAGAGCCGGATGCCAGCAGCTGGCCGTTGCCTGAGAAGGTGACTGAGAGAACTGCACCAGAATGGCCCTCCAGTGTATGCTTGAGAGCCCCCGTGGCCGCATCCCACAGCTTGATGGTCTTGTCGTTGGAGCCGGATGCCAGCAGCTGGCCGTCGCATGAGAAGGCAACCGAGCGAACTGTACCAGAATGGCCCTCCAGTGTATGCTTGAGAGCGCCTGCGGCCGCATCCCACAGCTTGATGGTCGTGTCCGCCGAGCCAGATACCAGCGGCTGGCCGTTGCCTGAGAAGGCGACTGAGAGAACCGCACCAGAATGGCCCTCCAGTGTATGCTTGAGAGCCCCCGTGGCCGCATCCCACAGCTTGATGGTCTTGTCGTTGGAGCCGGATGTCAGCAGCTGGCCGTCGCATGAGAAGGCGACCGAGTGAACTGCAGCAGAATGGCCCTTCAGTGTATGCTTGAGAGCCCCCGTGGCCGCATCCCACAGCTTGATGGTCTTGTCGTTGGAGCCGGATGCCAGCAGCTGGCCGTTGCCTAAGAAGGTGACTGAGAGAACTACACCAGAATGGCCCTTCAGTGTATGCTTGGAAGCCCCCGTGGCCGCATCCCACAGCTTAATGGTCTTGTCGTCGGAGCCGGATGCCAGCAGCTGGCCGTTGCCTGAGAAGGCGACCGAGCGAACCCAGCCAGAATGGCCCTCCAGTGTATGCTTAAGAGCGCCCGTGGCCGCATCCCACAGCTTGATGGTCTTGTCGTTAGAGCCGGATGCCATCAGCTGGCCGTTGCCTGAAAAGGCGACTGAGAGAACCGCACCAGAATGGCCCTCCAGTGTATGCTTGAGAGCCCCCGTGGCCGCATCCCACAGCTTGATGGTCTTGTCGTTGGAGCCGGATGCCAGCAGCTGGCCATTGCCTGAGAAGGCGACTGAGAGAACCAAGCCAAAATGGCTCTTCAATGTATGCTTGAGAGCCCCCGTGGCCGCATCCCACAGCTTAATTGTTTTGTCGTGCGAGCCAGATGCCAGCAGCTGGCCGTTGCCTGAGAAGGCGACCGAGAGAACCAAGCTAGAATGGCCCTCCAGTGTTTGAATCTCTGGATCCCAATACTCTTCTATTTTTGGACCTCTGGATAACCAAGCAGGGAGTTCTCCCTTAAAAGTCTCTCTGATCAATGCCCGATGTGGTGCGAAAATCAGGCCAGAGCTATACAGTTGCAGTGGTGCCGTATCAATAATTTGTGCAAATTTTAGGATAAATCTGCGTGTATCTAGTACGAAGACATGCATCTCATTACTGGATTTATCCTAGATTTTCCACCAGTGTTAGTCGGTTGGCTGCTACAAGCTACTTTATTACTCACTTTGGTCAGTTGGAGCAATGAATTCACTGCAGTTATGGCTTCAGATATCATCCCCAGAACGCCCATAACTTCAACCCAATGAAGAAAGTGTTCCTTTAGGAATGTAAGCACCAGGTCAAGAATTCTGGCTGGTGCTGAACCTTGGGTAAGATGGTAAACCCAGTAACGACAGGCATACCGAAGGGCAGGCGGAAGAGATCTTGCTATAGAATCAGGACCTATCTCTGTTCGGCTGGTCCCATAACTTGGCAGATTGCAAATATTTTTCATGAGGTAATGGCCCATGACAGCAAGACATTGGCGGGCTATGAGGCCGTGCTTCTCTCTTTTATCCACCCAGAATCGAGATGTGGCCTTTTGGTTTTTTGTGCGACAATCCACCAGATAATCATGAAAGGACAAATGCAATGTCCGTATCGGCAGTGAGGCCTCGCCAGGTATGGTTAGAACTGAATGGAATGAGTCTAGCCTGGTGTTGATTACATCTTCTGGCATCTCGAGAAGTTCTGCAAGAGAGCTCAATGATAAGGGGGCAGCAAGAAGAATTATCACACCAACGGTTCTCTGGAACTCTTCGATCAATTTATCTGTCTCGCAATCGTCCTCGGTAAGAAGTTGACTTAAGATCGGTCGGTATGTCTTATCCATCTTGGATCCCGACAAATCCGTGAAAAACTCCTGCAGCCGCTTTTCAGGGTTCCATTTTCTATCATCTACAAACCGACACACTGTGGCTGCAAAGATAAAGAGCGGAACAGCCATCGTCGCTAAGGCTTCGATTCTTTCCTCTCCAGGCCAACTAGGAGGAAGAATTTTTTGGCGTTTTCGCTGTATTCTGGAAAATTCTTCTTTGAGATATAGAATGATATCATGTTTTATCACATCCTCATCCAGATTTTGCAGGATAGTATTCTGGTAGTTGCTTTTCTCGATCTGGTCAAATCCAAAACGGATGGTTGACTCTGGCCGGCTGGTTAAGAAGAATCGGATTGCCATATTTGTTACCATCTCGACCTTGGGTAAGAGGTTGAGGATGATTTCGACATCTTCCTCCGGTTCGCATTCATCGAGGGCGTCGATGACAATCACTGTAGATTTCATAGCTTCACCATGATCTACAGCAAGTAATGGCTGTAACATGAGCTTATTGAACTGATCTCGAAGCGAACTTCCGGAAATTGCAGGGTCATCTTCAATAGCTTCTCGGATTCCAGAGACCATTTGAGGCATGTGCACTGCTAACTGCTTCACGATTGTTGGAAAGAACTTTACTGCTGAGCCCCGATCTCCCTCGCCCCTTTTGAAGAAGAAACTTGCCCCGAGGATGCCATCCCCTTTGAACAATCGGGCTACCGTTCTCGCAATAGTAGACTTGCCAGTGCCTGCCATTCCGCTCAACCAGAATATACATTTGTCACTGGACCTACCCCAGTCCTGCACCTGCCGAAGCAACTCCGTTCGCGTTCCAGCAAGGCATTCATCCTCATGCTGGTCCTCGAAGGAGCCAAAAAAAGCGCCTCTGGAAAAAGGAAGATTTAACATTTCAACTGCATCGTGCACTTTTTGGATGTCCATAGTCAATGCATCGAGGTGATTCAGAATAGCTTCTGCTTCCTTCTTCCGGAGTAGATGCTGGTCCAGGACCAACCAGTCATGCAAGTGGGACTCCTCTGCTTCGATCGAGGCCTTGAGCTGCGTAAGTGGCTGGCTTGTTAGAGCCGTTATACTCTTCAAAATGTCTTTTCCCTTGTTGGACTGTTGTACTCTCCGTACTTCGGCGGAGTATCGCAAAATTGCCACATACATCCGAACAATCGATCGTTCTTTTTCGACATTCACCATAACAGGATCTCTATTCCCATAGAAGTGTTCTTCGATGAAGGCACAACGAATCAGCAAATCCGCTAGGTATCCCGATGATTCAAGTAGTGCGTCCTTGCGGTCTGCATGATTCTTAGCCATCTAAGTCATTAGCTGATTGTCTCGCTTGGTTAGTGCAAGGACCTTACTGTTAATCCCAGAGATACTATCCCCCAAGCACTGGAAGCGTACCCAGTTGGATCAAATTTTACGATACTACCAACAATGTCTTGAAAAGACAGCGCCGAGTATAGTATTTTATGGGCTGTGGCCCGAATACCATCCTTTCCCTTCTTTTTCCTGTAGTGCGCCTCTGTCGCCTTTACTACCTCGTCCAATATCTCTCTCATTCGTGCATCGCCAACGTCTTGAGGCTTGGTTCCGGTCGGCGGGAAAAGTATTGCTACACTATCTGGATCGCTCTCTGTTAACTTGTCGTACGCCATTTGCCAAAATCCTTTCGTGTTGTGTTCGCCGGGTTGGAAAATGTCATATTTGGCATTGGCAGGGCCACCTTTGGCGTCTGAATCCGCGGTGATGATTACAGTGCTCGATTTCGGGGCAATAAGACGTGTATCTTTGTATCTTTTCCGCCCTTTGAAAACGGTTCTCAAGGATCCGAACAAGCTGTGCGTCTTATCTTGGATAGAAGCACTAGGAGTGTTCATATTTAAACCGGTGATATTGCTTTGCGATGAGATTTGGCCGCAGGGGTGTGAAGTAAAGTTCGCTAGCAATGAGTTCGGAAGCAAGAAGGAAAAGGACCAGGGGCAGTCTAGCTATTTCTGAGAAAATATCGGCGGGGAAGGCTGGGGAGCAGTCTTCAGCCAACCATTGGCTGCAGAGAGGCCTGTTTTGACGCGCCATGCTTGTTTGCTCTTTTTTCTGGTTAAATCGAGGGTCGTGGCTCTTTCAGAATCTGGGTAATACTTGACGGCGCAACTCAGTTTACTCAGGATTTGAACAATGAAATATTTCACATCTGACGGTTGGTGCGGCTTCTTTAGAGCTCAAGTGAGTCGCAAACAGGGAAGGTGGTTTAATCTCTTACGCCTCTGGCGGTTTACCGAGTTCAGTGACTACCAGTCCCAACCCGGATTAGGCTCGGAACGGAAAGTCTACTGTCCGAATAGGTGTGGGGTTTAGAAAGCATGCTACCCACAAAATTGTCCAAACAGGGCGAGCCACGATCGAGATTCAGCAGCTGGTCGGGCACCGGAGCCATTATCGGGCCGTGCTGACAATCGCGGGTTTCGTTCCGTAAACACCACGTAGCAGGTTGTGCTCCCTACCACAGGGCTACATCCCACATGAATCGAAGATGCCGGCAAATCTGAAAGCTCCGCAACTCGAGCAGATTCAGCATAAGATCGAGAACGGGTCATCGAAACGAGCCAAAATCGCCTTTGTCGCCGGTTGTAGCAAGCAAGCTGTAACATATATCCGTCAGAACCTGGAGGCGTTTGGCAATGTCAGAGCCCCCCCGGAACGGCGTCGGACGCCCTCGAAGTACCACCCCATCGATGCTTGAAGCCGTGTTGGAACGCCTGAAGGAAAAACCGACTCTTTACTTGGATGAATCAGTGGTGTCTGACCTTCAAACACAAGCGTAGGCCCTTGATGTAGGCAATTTGGGTCCCATTACTAACAGTGAATAGGTCTGTACCACGAAGGGCTCAGAGGTCTAGGAACTATCGGGGTAATTTGGCTCCCAGCCTTCCTCGTCTGTGGTCCCCTCATCATCCGATCCATGATTGTCCCTTAGACACCACCGATCCAACCGAGCTCTCTGCTTAGGTGTGATAATAAACCGTTCCTTATATGCAGCAAGCACCAGGGTCCTTGTACGCCATTTGAAAGTACCTGGGTGTGACACGACAAATAGCACAGCATTATAAACTTTGGCGCAGTCTTTGATTTCATCGTGGAACTTGCCATTGATCATCAAAAACATGAGTCGAAACGCTGCATCTCTCGCTATGGCTTTATTTCCCTTAACGGCTCGGTACCGCTTGTGGTCAAGCTCATAAGTAGTTTTACAGGCTCTGAGGTCGACAAAAATATCATCGATCGATTGTTGTCCAAGCACATCGACTCCGAGGAAATCATATGTTTCACAAAGTGTGTGATACTGAGAAACATCAGCAGGTAACGAACGGAGACAATGCCTATAGCCCATTTCAATTCCGTTGAGCGCAACACCAAACAAAGGAATAGCGCCGTGATCAAATTTTGAGACCTGCGGTTGAGCTTTTTGTTGAAAGTCGACGAAGGAACGAAGGTACGGAATCATGGAGAGGTTAATATCGTACGAAATATCTCCGATTTTCAATTTCGTCTTTCGGATTTCTGGTTTCTCTGATCGAATTGCTGAGTTGGTGTCCGTTTCCGAGACTGTTGGCGTATCATTCTGGTTGTTCAACTTGGAATAAATGTCATGTGGTAACAACTGCCTTCCTTCGACTTTCCAGACCACTAACTCATCATGCTGGCCATCATACTTGACAACGGCTTTCCCACCATTCTCTTTTACCACGTCGACGATTCTTCTGATTATCGTAGCTAACTTCATGAGGTCTTCTTGGTGTTCACTTTCCCATTTCTTGATCTCAAGCGTGACGTCTTCTACTTTTGGCAGCTCAAATAAACCGTTTCTGTGATAGGCACGCACGAGATTGGGGGTTTGGGATACCCACAACTGCGGAAGAATTTCTTGAAGGTCGATATTCTTGTGGAAGACCCGTGTTTTGATTTCGAGGGTTGATTCTATTGGAACGGTTTTGCCTTCTTTTTTGATCCTTAATGCGGTCCCTGTGGTGGCCATATGAGGAAGCCCGTTAGTTGAGAGAAGTGATAGTGACTCTATCATCCTGGATAGTGGGCCCACTTCTGCATCCGCATTTGAGGGTACATCAACGTATCCGTCTGTTTCGTAGCGCAGCATGAGTCTCAAATCACCAAAGCGATATGAGATGATCCTGTGATGCCCAGTACTGCCGAATATCGGGCTTGTAGTGTACGCTTTCTCAAACTCGTGACCGAATCCCCTAAACTCATGTGGCCTTATGTATCTTTTGTTTTCTGTCTCCGTGCGACAAAAAATGGCAGTGTTGTTCTCAACTTCAACATTGATCGTGAATGGCTCCAGTCCACTTTTCGCTGGGCCTGAGTTGACAAACGACAAAAGTTTCCGAATATTATTTCGATCAGTCACAAGATCAATTGAATTAATATCGAACGAAGGGTTCGACATGTACAAAGCGCGAAAAAGTGGTTCAAGTGGACATTCTGGAAGGCGAGCTGCATTCTGGGCTATGTATATGAGGCCCGAATCTTTTGCTACCCTTTTAGCAATCTTTGGTGGAGACCACAGTGGGGGGATGCCCGGGACAGCAATAGTGGGAACGGATGCTTCAATCCAATTGTAAGACGACAAATGTTGGACATCGCTGATTGATACTCTAGTAACTTCAAGCTCGTGGGATTTCGGACAGGCGAGCTCTGCGATCTTTGAAATATCCATCATAACTGGGACTGCAGCGACAATAACGTATACAACAGCATTTAGCAATCAAATAAGTATGTTCCACCGAACGTTGCAAGTGTCCTGGATCTGCCTAAATAGCCAAATACCCCTCAACCTTTGTCCCTCGACGGGGGTCCTGGTATTGTGACTCTCCAGTACGATTAAAGGTAGGTGCCCAACGTGTAACACTAAGGTTCTGGTTCGTGATTTTAATTCGTTCCCATTATGTCCAGATGGAACTCACAAGCGCTTAGACCCCTTAGAAAGTACGAAATGGGTCTACTGCATTGTCGATTGGGTATCAACCCACTTTTGTTCAAGTGACAGCGGGGTAGCTTTCCGGCGCAGATCGACCACATTCTCTGCCAAGCCCTCCGAACTGCCACAACTGGGAAGTCATGCGACTTTATTTACTGTACATTCCCGTACACTGTCTAAAATATAATTCTCGGAAAGTTACAAAAGCGGTTAAGCGCAATTCTTGGCATGGGGTTCGGGAGACAATCATATACAATTATCGGTTATTACCGGAATGCTAAAAGAGAAATCCAACCTGACGGATGTCCTAATGCGAGTATGTTCGACTTGGCCGCTGAACAGGAATGCCTAGCTTCGGGAGGGAGCCATAGAACTTGTTGCCCATTTACCGCTATCCATTCTCTGTGTAGGATTATCTGTGGGTCCATTTTGGGTGAACCAGTAGGGTTGCCACAGCTGGACCGAATTTTGAATGCCCCTAGGTTAGTTGCGAGATAGGAGCTGTCCTGCGAAAATTCAATCTTCGTGAGAAGACCACCAGTACTCACTATTTCCTTTAGAGCACCTGTGGCCGGGTCCCAAAGCCGTATTGTCTTATCAAACGAGCCGGACGCCAGCAGCCGGCCATCAGGCGAGAAGGCCACGGACTGAACCGAGCTTGTATGACCCTCAAGCGTCAGCTGCAGAGCGCCTGTAGCCGGGTCCCAAAGCCGTATTGTCTTATCAAACGAGCCAGACGCCAGCAGCCAGCTATTAGATGAGAAGGTCACGGACTGAACTGGATTTGTATGGCCCTTGAGTGTCAACTGCAACGCGCCCGTGGCTGGATCCCAGAGCCGTATTGTCTTATCGAACGAGCTAGATGCCAGTATCCGACCATCCGGTGAGAAGGCCACGGACGAAACCCAGTCTGTATGGCCCTTGAGAGTTAGCTGCAGAGAACCCGTGGCTGGATCCCAAAGCCGTATAGTCTTATCGTCCGAGCTGGACGCTAACATCCGGCCATCTGGTGAGAAGGCCACGGATGAAATCCAGTCTGTATGACCACCGAGTGTCAGCTGCAGAGCGCCTGTGGCTGGATCCCAGAGCCGCAATATCTTATCGTCCGAGCTAGACACCAGTAGCCGGCCATCAGGTGAGAACGTCAGAGACTGGACTGGGCCTGTATGGCCCTCGAGTGTCAGCTGCAGAGCGCCTGTGGCTGGATCCCAGAGCCGTATTGTCTTATCGTTTGAGCTAGATGCCAGTATCCGACCATCCGGTGAGAAGGCCACGGACTGAACTGGGTTTGTATGGCCCTTGAGTGTCAACTGCAACGCGCCCGTGGCTGGATCCCAGAGCCGTATTGTCTTATCGTTTGAGCTAGATGCCAGTATCCGACCATCCGGTGAGAAGGCCACGGACGAAACCCAGTCTGTATGGCCCTTGAGAGTTAGCTGCAGAGAACCCGTGGCTGGATCCCAAAGCCGTATAGTCTTATCGTCCGAGCTGGACGCTAACATCCGGCCATCTAGTGAGAAGGCCACGGATGAAATCCAGTCTGTATGACCACCGAGTGTCAGCTGCAGAGCGCCTGTAGCTGGATCCCAGAGCCGTAATGTCTTATCACCCGAGCTAGACACTAGTAGCCGGCCATCAGGTGAGAAGGCTACGCACTGAACTGGGTTTGTATGGCCCTCGAGTGTCAGCTGCAGAGCGCCTGTGGCTGGATCCCAGAGCCGTATTGTCTTATCGAACGAGCTAGACGCCAGTATCCGGCCATCTGGTGAGAAGGCCACCGATGAAATCCGGTCTATATGACCCTCGAGTGTCAGCTGCAGGGCGCCCGTGGCTGGATCCCAGAGCCGTATTGTCTTATCGTCCGAGCCGGACGCCAGCATACGGCCATCTGTCGAGAAGGCCACAGAATAAACCCAGTCTGTATGGCCCTCGAGTATCTGCAACTCTGCACTCCAGGTTTCCAGAGCTTGTGGGAAGCGGCAGATCCAACCAGGAAGCTCTGATTGGAACTGCTCGCGGATTATTGCCGTTCGGGGTGCAAACACCAACCCTGAATAATAAATTTGAAGAGGCGCTTCATCGGCTATCTGTCGATTTTTCAGAACAAACCGCTTTGCATCATGTAGAAAGTTGACCAGACTAGAATTGTGATCATGGCCCTGCCTTCATCAGTATAGCTCGTGGATAACCGTTGACCATATACTTACTGACACTATCATACAAAGAACGTCGAGCATGCCCATCATCTCCGATATAAGACCCAACAGGCTCATCGCTTCCATCCAGTGAAGAAAATGTTTCTGGAGGAACAGCCACACCTCTTCTACGTCAGAAGATAAAGCGTGGCTATTTTTCAGATGATGTGTCCAGTAGCGACAGGAGTATTGCAACTCCGATAGTAGACATTTATGGATATCTAGAGGGTCGATGTCCGCCCTACGCACTCCAGGGTCTGCTATATTGCAGATATCTCTCCGCAGTAGACGCCACATAGTTCTCAGACAGGATTTTGCAACGTCTTTGTGCTTGGCCGGCGCATCCACACGAAACTTGGTTGTTGTCTGGACCAAGAATTCCGGAAATGAGAGGTGCAGAATTCTAACCGGTTGATTTTCGTCATTAGGGATGCTAAGGACCGATCGAAAGGAATCTAACCGATTGCTGATCTGGTCCCTTTCTCTCCCAAGAAACGGAGATAGTGTGTTTATAGCAAGCGGAACAGCAAGAAGAATGATAACTCCCACAATGTCCTGAAACTCTTGTAGAAGTTGCTCTTGTTCCCTCTCATCACTATCTTGGTCATCGAGGAGTTGTGTCAGAATTGGCAGATATGTCTTATTCATTTTCGACACATATTTGGCTTGGTCCTTAAGAAGTTCTGCAAGACGCGATTTTGGTTCCCATTTTGGATTTTCGATGTAGCGGCAAACGGTAGCAGCCGAGATAAACAGTGGAACAGATACCCTAACCAATTTTTGGATGATATCGTCGCCAGGCCATTCTTGAGGGACTTTCCTATTATGCTGGATTATCGTAAATCGATGTCGTAAAAATAGACGTATGTCATGTTCTGTCACCTCTTCAGGTATTTCGTGAAGGGCCAGGTCCTGATATACATGGTTCCCGATCTCTGAAAACCCAAGGCTGATAGGGAGTTCTGGTCTGCTGGTCAGGAAGACCCGAAGACAAAGTGATTTGACCTCCTGCAGACGAGGAAGCAATCGAATAATATTTTGAATATCTCGGTCGTGCTCACATTCGTCCAAAGCATCTATCACAATCACAGTATTCTGAGGCAGTTGATCGTGTTGGTCAAGACCGAGCAACGGTTGAAGGAGTAGCTTCTCAAATTGTTCCCTGAGTGATTTTGACGCAATGTCAGGGTCGTTGTCAAGCGCCTTTTGCACGCCAGCTCTTAACTTTGGTTTCCATAGTATCAGTTGCCTGGTCAATGTTGGAAAAAACTTCTTTGCGTTCCCTCGGTCCGCCTCGCCTCTCTTGAAAAAGAAGCTGGCACTCAGATAATCACGATTCTTGGCCGACCTTGCCACCGTCCGAGAGATTGTGGATTTCCCTGTCCCAGCCATTCCCTGCAACCAAAAAACAGTCTTCGACGATGGCGAAAAAACCCAGTCCGTTATTTCCCGAAGGAGCTCGGTTCTTGTGCCTGGGAGACATTCGACTTCGTCGCGATCGGAGAATGACTCAAACCCCGCATCTATTGCGCCTTCCAACTTTCCAAAGTCAACATGTTGATGAATCCGCTCCGTATTTTTGACCATACTAACCATCAGGGAACTATACAGTCCTTCAGTTAGCTATATAGAATCAGAGAATCATGATCCATATACGTACGTCTGGTCCACCTGTAAAGAGAGGATGAATGATGACTTATATCTGTCCAGGCTTTTTGTTAGGCCCTCCACCTCTGCGCGTTTCAAAGGCCATTTCAATGCCCGTAAGCCCATTTTTCTCATCAAAGCTTTCCCCCTTCCTGGATCGAGTCTCGCTTCTAATGCTTGGAGTTCGCAGAGGCAAGCAGTAATATCGCTGGATAGTCGTGAGGACGTAGATAGGTCTTTTGCCTCTCTCTCTTGCAGATTCTTCTGTAGGTCTTGAAGTGTATCATGAAGACCTGTAACCGCCCGCTGCAGGGTGCGAATCTCTCCTCGTGCATTTCGTACCTCTTGGATATAGCTTCCGCAAAGCTTCACGAGGCTTCCGGTCAGTTGAATGACGGCGATAACGCTCGCCACCGAGGATAGACCATCCATTTTGACGGACGCCCTATAAAGATCAGGACTTCTTGCAGACGATTGTATTAGCTATCCAATAGTAAGAAATTGGGTTGAAAAACATGTTGGGTGTTTCTGGCGAGCAAAAGCGGGGTATATCATCTTATTTGCCGCTGATGAGGCTATGAAGGCCCATGCACCGCATAAGCCTCATGACTAATTATTTTTTTTCATAGTTGGCAAAAGCTATGACTAGCCGAACAGGTGCTAGTCGTCGGTTGACTCTTGTCTCGAACCGACCCAGACCATTCCTAGCCACCTCATCAACTCATGACAGCACGACACCGCCGTTATAGCGCCGCGACTTGCTTCTTCGCAGCTAATTATGATCCACGATATGACCAGCAGTAAATCGCTGACAACTTCTCAAATGGCGGATGCGGCAGGTTGCAGCAAACGTTCGATCATAATATTATAGCGTCTTAGCAGCGGGTCCAATACTAGAAAAGAGAGTCCGAGGAGGTGAAGCTGGTATTGCAGCTCCCTGTATGACCTTAGCATACATCGTTTCTCAGCGACTTCAGTCTGCATTTTCCGACGTTCGTTCAAGTCACACCATCAGGGTTCAATGCCACGAGCTCAATGACCGACATATCTGGAGCAAGTGCGACAGAGTTGGCGAAATCGTACGTGAAATCCTAATCTTGAAAATTACGTGTCTAAAGGTTTTGTTTTTCAGCGTACTTTCACTATATCACGGTCTCTGCGTCAAGATTCGAGTTAATCCTGGCAACAATGAATACACAGTTTCGAAACATCTTCTCTGCAGAGATTCCAAATAATTCTCAGCAATGTTCACAGGCGGATTGATGGAGGGACAAGAGCAGATAGCCGTCTTGGAAGAGGTTGAAGGTATCGTTTCGGCGCAAAGTCTCGAAGCCCTCTTGCAATGGGTATACATCCGCCGGGTAAAATTCATTGTGGAAGAGCCGAAAGACCAGATTTCAGCTGCAATAGAACTCGCAAGATTCGCCGATATGTGCACCGTCACCAGTTTAGAATCTGAAATAGCCCGACAGATCAAGGAAATCCTTAAAGACCACTCGGTGCCCGAGCGTGCAGGAGAATATAACAATAGAAACACCTATTTTCTCACAACTGAGCATGTCAGATCGGTAATCTTCTTGCCTAAAGGGCATGCGGTGCGTCAGGTTCTAGCTGCAGCCTCGGTTGTGGGATATCTTCGAGACGAAAACCACAGATTTAAGGAGGAGGTCCAGGTATATCCCCTATCTAGAGCTGATGTCCTTGAACAAGTGAGAAAAGCTCTGAATACGCTCAACATTACTCACCGCGAGGCTACTTTGAAAGACCCTATAAGCGGAAAAACGTCAACGATCAATAATACTTATTATTGATTTATGTAAAATCATGAACCCTTTGCCTGGTGGAGGGGCCCAACAGGATGCCATAAATTGGTGAATTTTCCCGAGATTATGAGAATCGGGCTCAAGCCGCTGTTGCAGGGGCCAGGCTCGGGGAGGGGGTCAACTTATCTATTGTTGATGTTAACGGGGGGATAGGTCAAATCAGCTTATTTTGGCGCTTTGCGGGTTTTAGGGAGGGGTACGGTCTCATGAAGATTATGATAGTTAGCAGGAGAAGTTAAATTGGATATTCATATGATTCAGCTTCATGGCCGTGATCAATGGTCAGAAGAGGGCCTGCAGTCCTCGGGCTATTAAGGCTATATGCCGTTAATGGAGCTCATCCAGGCAACTCCGCGAAAGGAGCTATTTCTGTCTGTTCTGCCTCTAGCAGAATTTTGTCGATATCAGGTTCGGAGAAGTTATCGCTATCTGATACAACCTCGGCAGCCGATGCCATTTTGTGTGCCATAGCGGTAACACAATCTGCAAGTCTTGCAACAGCCTCCCTAGAACAGTTGTCTACTTCTGCTTTAGCATCCTGCATTGCCGTTTGCTTGAGCCGGGCCTGCTCTGTCGAGATTTGTTCAAGTCGTGTCTGCAACTTGTCCGATATGGCATGTTTCCGTGACCAAGTTTCCTTAATGATGGCTTGGAAGTCCGACTGGAGACTCTGGATATGTTGGACAACTGTCGTATCCCGATGCATCTTAGCCAGACCTATCCCAGCTTCCAGACTCCGGGAGATCGATTCAACGTCCTGTGGTCGGCGATGAACTGCAGAGTGACGAATGTTGGCACAGGTATTGAGAATATCTCTTCTTTTTTCTTCATGAACCGCTGCTAATATTGATGATAAATCGTCCGGACAATTTAAGATAACGCGGCACCAAGAATGCAACTCTAGTGACTTTGGCTCAATCCAGCCATGCTTCTCTAGAAGTGGTTGACATTGATAATGTTTGGCCCCAAAGTTTTCGCACATTTCTTCTAGGATGCACTGCAGATAGGATAGCAATACATGTTGGTCTTTGAGTGGAAGACTGATGGAGTCTGTTAACAATCTGTTACAGATTGCAATTTAGCCAGCTTCACTTTCAAAGATTTGCGTTTCATACCCTGATGAACTCACTCTTGTAAGTTCCGATGACCGCGCTCTTATGCTACCTCGTTTCCGTCCGTGACGCGCCCTGGTTCCTTTTTTGTTGTTTTTCTTTGTCATATTGTGTCATGTTCATCAAAGAAACTGATCAGGATTTTCATATAATTTAAAAAACCAAAGCGAAGTTATCAGGGAGAATTAGTCCTGCAAAACGCGTCTGGTCATGTCAGACCTATCTGGGAAATCGCGCTATGCGGGAAATGGATAGCTCGCGCTTTCAGCGGCAAGAATGAACCCCAGCTGATCCGGAAAGAGGGGCCGAGAATGGGGATTCAAACATACAGACCGAAGTTAGAGATGCCAAGAATATGTTGCCGAATTTCCCCCCTCCCATTCAGCCAATGGAAGGAACCCGAGTCGATCCAGCGGCGGTTGTGGCAAGGTATGATGCGGGGAAGCTAGGAGAGTATACGGTGGAACGGCCGAAGTTACCTGGGGTGGGGGTGCACCGAGTCGTCCCGTGATTCTCCGGGCTGAGAGGCATCATAGATAAAGAGGTTATCCGTCATCGCCAAGGGATGCAGGGACTACAACCTAACTTCGACAAGTATGAGACATCAGCATTGAACATATTAATGCCTAGCAAGGCGTCCAATAACCCAAGGCTAGCATCATATTAAGCGAGGGAGAATTTGCGAAGCTAAGGGAAGATACCACGGATTGTGCTGTACCTGTCAGGTTGCAAGAGCCTCAGGTACAGTACAGTGTCTGCAGCAGCTGGTTATGAGATGCAGGATAAGGTAAGATGTTGACAGATCTCCAGTTCGTGAAGGCACCACTGAATTGTGTTTGACTTGTTTGCATCGAATCTTCGAGATTAACCAGAACGAGCAAACCAGTCAAACACCAAGGTATCGGGCCGTCATTTCTCCATCTGGAGAATGGCTTATATCCCACGCTTTGAGGACATCGATCAAACCGTCGGCTTTGAGTGCTTACCCTCAAAAGCGTAATATATGCCCATGGCCAGCAGATGGCGGGGCTTGGTAACCTGTTCAATCCCTGTGTTCTCGCCACCGCGCTTCATCCGGTCTCCAGTAAGTCCTAAGCCAACCAAATACTTTGGTGGAATTTTACTTAGCTTCTTGATTCCAGAACATTCCAATCGCAACCATTGTTGGTTGAGGTGGGAAAGGAGCGTACTCGATTATGGATTCATTCGGCAATTCTAGAGCGCTTTCCAACTCCGTTAATGTTGGGGTTAGACGCTCCCCCGAAAACGCAAGACGATCAATGTCTGCTTCTAGAACATATTGACCCGGATATCTTTGCTTGGTGCTGCGAGTATGCCTACACAGGGAACTACTCATTTAGTTTTTCACCAGGCCGGAAATCGACACAAAAACAATCAATTGGTCTGCAAGATCTTGGATTTGACGGTCCACTTGCGGTCGTGATCCCTCCATATCAGATCGAGAGACTTCCCCTTTCTGACCTAGCCAATCTTGTCGACCTTTCTCGTATCAATTTCTTTGCAAGCAAGTACCAGTGGGAACCATTGCGTCTGCTTTCTGCCAAGAAACTCCGAGATTCTATTTCAAGCTTGCGTTTCTCCGCTAGTCGTACCGATGAACTCCTCCGGTATCTTATGGAAAGGGCTCGACCACACGTTCCTCTAGAAGAGACATCCTCTTGATAGGAAGATAATGCAACTTGGTAGATCGGTTTGCTTCCCTAATGCCAGTAACCCGCCGGTCTCGTTTGCAACTATCTTCTAGATCATTTGGAAGTTGAGCATCTACAATTTATTCTGCATAACTCACCAGTATATCTTCGAAATACGTCTGAACCTATGTGTAGAATAATACACGCGCTACACATTTCAGAAACAAAACGAAGAGCTCGGCCATACGGCCATCGGATCAGGAGCGTTTCAACGCAAACATGCTGGAGACAATTTAGTCTACGCTATTAAGGGCCTACATCATCAAGGGCCTGCCCCGAGGGTAGTAACCGTGGGTATCTAGTACCAAGCTGGAGGGAATTGTAGGACTGAAAAGATTGATTAACCGACACATTCTCCACCCCCATAATAGGTCCGTGCATTTCCTAATACCTTAGCACCCCCCAGGTCTCTTGCGAGAAATTACTCTAACCCACCTAAACTCTCCGCTATATCCTGCCATCGGACTAGGCCAGAAACCTGAATCCACAACACGTACCCCGTCCTATTGTGCTCTTGCTAAAGTACGTGTCAACATATTAGACCTGATCGACTCTCGCCGCACAGGAGCGATCGTTCAAAAGTTTCCTAACAACGCCGCGCTAAAGGAGTACACCAAAGACACCTAGAAGATATTCCCCAAGCAAGCGGCCAAAACAGATGGATTTCTTAAGGAACTACTGCGCAGAATCTTGTGATTGGGTACAACCTACGGAACTGGTCCTTTCAGCCTAATAACAGAGAGATCTTGCCTCCTGGCTAGAAGCTTGGGGCTAGATTGTACTTTGGATTCCAGAATGTCTCTCTCATCCATGCTCTCTCATTCATGTGATGTGCTAATAGAGAATACTCATTTGTTGCAGGGAATGGATTGAACGGGGGCCTATTGTCATTCCATTGTTCAACTCCTTAGATAAAAACGTATGTATATGGATGAAAAGGTAGACATAAAATGGCCCATAAAACGGACTTGTCAATTTACACGGTGCTGACAGTCACAGTAGGTCACACTGGTCGATTGACTGGCGTGTAACTAATGCCTACCCAGCGGTCAGCTGGAGGGAGACTGTACTAAACCGCTCGAGTCAGACTACCACCTGGCAAGAACCACAGCTATGCCCTCACCACAAGGCTCCGGCGTATCCGTGGCCATTTTCTTGATTTGTTGGTCGTGGCACTCAAAGATTGGTCTACGCGAATAGTCAGCCTTGTTTTCCAGTGAAGCGAGGTGAAGCGGGGTATTCTGTTCTTTGTCGCTAGCCTTACGCTAGTTAGTTGCTATGAAATCTTGATATTGGCAAAGTGCCTCTGCAGATATGTATGAAGGTGCCTGTAATTTGTGTGCCTGTGCGTCTAGAACTGGGTATTCGAGCATTTTCGATGGATAGAATATGTGTAAATAGACGATATCTGCGATGGCTATGGGCTGAGCTCAGCTTGTTATTACAGCCTTACTAAGATATGAGCATAAGTATAAATCCCACCCCTTCTCAGTCATCTCGGTCATAAATCCCATTCATTTTAATTATTCCTAAGCAATATCTTTATTTGTGTTACGCAAGCCCACCCGAGTTGTAATAAACAAAAATGGTGGACCCTTTCTCAATAGTGGGCGTCAGCTATCCAATTGCACGCGAGCTCCTCACCCTTACTGGGAAAATGAAAAGGACGTACCAGGGAATTCGCCATGCGAAGCAAGATCTCCACAAAGTAATCAAGAAAACGAAAACAGTGGCTCGAACTTATGAGTTTTTCAGTGATATAATAAAGAATGCAAAGAGCATGGAAGAGCTAGCTCCAATGTTTAAACGTCACCGGAAGCTCATTGCAAGGGTTAAAAAGGAATCAAAACGGATCACCAGAAGACTTCAGCGTATGACAAGGATATTCGATTGTCGGATAACCGAAGAGCCTGTGAACTGTGCCGAAAAGTGGAAAGTACAGTTCGAATGGTTTTTACAGAGTAAGAAGGTTGTTCCCAACCTCTTCCAGGATATGAAAGCTTTGGAGAAATCAATGAGAACAATTGGGATACTGGTGAATATTCAGATGCTACGACAAGCCTACTCGAGGGATAGATCTGATCCAATCCTGGCCCAATTGTAAGATTCTTCCGGCTCTCAGGCTAATTTCTAAAATCGTGTCATCCACTAACCATTCGTTTGGCAGAAACTGTTCCATAAAGATGCTGGGTATCGAAGTCGACAAGCTCCAGCACGTTCAGCCTGGACAGAATGAGCTCCTTATGCAGTCCAGTATCTCACCAAATCAGCATATTGAGCCGAATTATCTTGTCCAAGAAATATTAAAGATCTTGAAAGAAGAGATCCCTCAGCTACACCCAAATGAGTTCTATGATAAATCTTCAACTCTAGATTCTGGGTCACTACCAATGTCGCCAGTATCAGGGCAGCCTTCGCCGATGACACAACCTTCGCCGATGACACAACCTTCGCCGATGACACAACCTTCGCCGATGACACAACCTTCAACTCCTCCTCATCCCAATAGTGGAGATCATGTATTTGCCGTCAAGCCACAAGTTGAGATATCGTCGTCCAGATGCAAGATTTCGCGGAGAAGAAGAACTCGATCAGAACCCCCCGTGAGTATAATAGCTATGACTATTCAGCGGATATTAATAGTCGTTCTCAGCAATGTCTTCCGTCCCCATCGCTCATTTCAAGTGTAGCAAAGGTTACAGCCCAGGATGATGTTCCTGGTAAAGGAAAGCGTCAAGACGATAACCAAGATGAGGGCGCATACATGCCATTGCCGCCATTTGGGTCACCGAAACTTGGTCCCCGCCCGCGCCCTGGACGACGTTCCCCTATTTATCCCAATGCCTCTGGTGAAATACATGGCCAGCAAAGAGGCATTACCCAGGGTCGTGGAGGGTTGTGTCCATCCCAGAGAGGACGAGGCGGCAGTTTCATATCGGTATATGGTAATGACGGCGAGGTGACTCCTACTCATAAAACGGGATCAGTTGGGCTGCCACCAAAGAGTAGAAAGGTAAAGGGTAGATTGGACCAGTGAATATGTTCTGGTTTTTCTGTGGAAGTTAAGTAGGACAATAATGTGGAGTCGACTGCCTTTACAGCCGACATGCCAACCTTGAAAGCTCGCCGATTCGTGCATTCAACCCCTTTTCCCCGTCAAATTCCGTGCTATTGGTTGAAGCCGAGAATATTGAAGCCAGTAAGTTCCAACGCTTTTCAGCAAGGACACAAGTTGCCATCCCGTTCAAATTGCAGGTGGACAGGGTATATTGAAAGGACAAGTAAAAGAAAGGCAATGTCATCGGACAACTGTAGCAGAATACATCAAGATACGAGGCGGATCAACAATCCCACAAAACAGTGAAAAAGAACAATTTTATCTGATCAAGAAATACAAACATGTTTGAGGATGAGGTGCGTAAAAAGCGCGAAGAGAAAATACGGATTCTAAGTTGTCAAGGTCCAACATGATCATTATATAGGACCAAGAGCAGACAATGGCCGACGTGAGACGATTCCCTTCACTCTCTGCGCATGACTCATTACATGCTTTTTATGTTCCAACTCCTCGTTGCAGATATCGCACGTAACGCGCATTTCCTTGGGGAAGCGCTTGACGTGCTTGTCAACAAAGTGCCGGCTGAGAGATCCCGGAGTAGTATGGATCGATTGCTGGGAGCTTGGAATCCGAAACACATAGAAAGCAGATAGTTGGTCTTTCATCCGGAGACTGACGAAGTCGCCGATTGAAGCCCTGTTTCGTACTCAACCACCGAACACGGTTCTTGTCGCTTTGAAGGGGGCGCAGATGTCAGTGCATTATCGGCGCGCCGTTTCTGGGAAACGTTTGGTCATCTAGTAGGCCGTCCCCTTTTCCACGTCACAGAAAGCGATAACGGCATTGATCGCGGAGATCCGACGCTGATATTCCTTCTCGATAGTAGAACCGGGCATAGTAAGAATAGTATCGATCAAGAGCATATGCTGGGGCGTCATGTACCCGGTTCGCTCTAGCGTGCCCATGACCTCTTCGTCCACCAATTTTCCAGAAAGTTGCCGCTCGCTGTCAATTACAGGCTGCTCGTTTTTACACCGTTCCAGATTCTTGGTATGGTCAAGGTTATTCGATCGTCACGACTGGACATCTAAGGAACAAGAACATCCTGTTGCGAGGGCTCTAGATAATCGCGACAAATAAAGTACTCTCTGATGAAACAGCGACCAATCCAACGATACCTTCACCAATTAAGTTTAAAGAGAAAAACACGTAAATGAAATAGGCAAGGGCCTCTAGCATTAGACAAGTAGAACCCGACGCTCACGTTCGAAGGCCATGTACATCCCCAGCATGCCTCCGCAAGTGCATCTCGTGCAGGACGGACAGATCGCAAAAATTACATTTCCGGTCCATTAAATGTGATGATTTAAAATGCCTCTTCACTCCATTATAGTCAGAGTATGCCTTGGGACATTGGAAGCATGCGAAGGTTTGTTCCGCATTCGGAATATTTTTCCTGTCAGACGTACGTTCCTTCTCCGACGACGCAGTTGGCGGCGCATCAGTCTTTATCTTTTGAGCTAGCGGAGATGGAACTACATCGTCATTGTCAGACAGTGCAGAGCGCTTCCGTCGTCCCCGGAGGGGCCCACCCTCCTGAAAACCGCAATATTGTATTCCAGCAGCAACAGCTTTATTGCGTCGTGTCCACTCGTCCTCTAATGAATCGGTAGTGGGCCAAGTGAAGAACGTCTCCACGAGAAGAATCTGCTCCGGTGGCATTGCAAATTCTTTCCGTAATACCTGACGCGCGGGCTCGTCACTGACCGCTCCACCGGTCAGCTGTCGTTCAATGTCAATTACAGCCTGTTTTCGACTGAAATCACGCCGTATTTCCTTCCGCCGTTTTTCCTGTAGACGCCGACGCAGATTGTGGACTTTACGCTTCTGGTCCTCCAGCATCGCTCGCAACGCTGGCTCATAAGAGCGGCTGCCGCATTGAGAGTCCAGCTCGAATTGCCAGCGTATGGCCGATTGCAGTTCCGGGTCCTTCTCTACCGATTCCCGGTCAGCGTCGCTCAGGTGTCGTGGTCGCCGCCGATCAATCCAACGGCTCATCCGGGTCACAGCCTTTGAGAACTCCTCATCAGGATCGAGGCCGCACATGATCTCCTGTAAGCCAGTATGTCGACGGGGACGATAGTGTTTAATAAACGTTCTGCTAGTGGCGTGGGCCATGATCACATTGCGTTGTGCTTCACTGACGAAACCTGGACAAAAGACTTAGTCTACCTGCCATTGGGAGAAGAGAACTTTGGGGGTTTATAGTTCACTTACCACTCTTGTCAAGCAAATCACCTCCTCCGTATCGGAACTGGTGAGAGAAAAAATGATTGAGGAAGCCGTGTATCTCACTGGATGTCCTGAGCTGTGCGTCGAGTGTGCTTCCATTCATTGGCGTCTCCCATAAAATACGGGGCTGACCACAGATCACATCGACCTTCGGGAAGACATAGTAATTATCCATCTCTTTTTTTAAGGGGAGTGGCATTTCCTGTCGGCCACCCTCAACAAGTAGCCTCCGTAGGTCTTCCATCGAGGTCAAATGAGGCGCTTCAAACGCATGGACGTAAAATAATATGCTGAAGAGCAGGACGTGCGGGCTGAAGACAAGTGATACGCCGTAGACAATTTCAGGTAGCGAGAACGTGTTTCTAATTAGCCAGTCAGTCCAACAAGCCATGTGATGGGTAGGTGTATGGCACCGGGTAGCACCTACAGCTTCGACATGCCCAGGACGCTTTTCACAAACTGGGGCTCGAGTTCTATCATCGGCACCGGAGGTCCTCCGCGCGGATCTTGCTGGAGCGATAATTGTAAATGCTTGAACTGAAGATGAAGCATTGCCTGTTTCCGGTTGACGGTAAATAGCCCAATAGTATTGTATAAACACAAAATAATCCGTTGAAACCCCAGGTGGAATCGCTTTTCCCGGGTTTGAAGGATTGTCTCGTTGAATGGGACCATATCTTCGATGTACACTGGGGCACTTGCCCGCGGTTGTTTGTTAAGGCCACGCTTGTCGACCAAGTGCCTCATGCCCTGTCCGTTCTCGTTAGAGTAAGCCTCATTGAGATGACAGGGGGATCAAAAAAACAAACCGTGCGAACCGCCTCACCCATCTCTTTGCTCATCTCATGTTTAGTAACCCGTATGTAGTAAATTCGGAAGTATTTCCAATCCGCCTCCAGGGCGCTGGCCTTTGTATAGCCTTTCTGACGGCGACCATCGGGACTATACTCCAGCTTTAGACACCAATTAAGAAATCGATGCATGTCATTTGGAGACGCCTCACGCAGTGCGTCCTCTGCATCCTCCCATTTTAGATCGGCACACCGCTCCTTTGCTTTGATTTGGCAGAACCTGAGATAAGGCATGTCGGTCAGTTGATAGTACCTTGCTGTAACCTTTCAACAAGATCCTAGTCACTTACCAAGCCCAACGCTCTTTCAGTCGAAGTCTCAGCTTCTTCGTATTGTTGGATCGGCCGTAATCCTCCGGCACCTGGGCCAGGTCCTCATCCGTGTCATCATCTGGAAGTTGGTATAGGGCCTGATGGACACGTTCCACATTCGATGTGTCTAATTGTGCCGGTTTTGTCTCAGTACTTGGACTTGAATTCTTTCCAGCAATATTTCGACCAGCTGCAGGGGAACGTTCCGGTTCGGTAAGATCTGTCTCAGAGGAGTCGGGCTCGAACGGTCTGTCACTGTCGGTATCGATGGGAGAGGTACAAGAGGAATCGCTTGTGATTTGGTGGTTGCTGACATTGGGCCTCCGACGACGATGCATGGTCAGGAGATTATGCTGACCGTGGAAAGGAACTGCCGAAGGACTTGAGACGTTTTAATGCACGACTGAATAGATAGCACGGAGGCACAAGGAGAGGGAGAGCTCCGGGGTGGTGGTTGAGTCGGAAAGAGGAGAGAATGTCGGATGGAAGACGGTTGGGGAGAGGATATTTATAGCCATGACGGCTGGGTACTGGCCAGAGTGCAGCGGGCGGGGTGAAGGAGGCCATTTTCGGCGCCCTCGTAGGGGTGTAATGAGCGACGGTGAAGCGATGAATGAGCCCTCAGGAAGCCAAGATGTAAGCGCCCACACGATGGCAGCCTAAGGCAGAAGCGGTGAATGAGCTGGTGCGTGGTCGAAGGAGACGGGAGCGTGGCGGAGGGGTGTTGCTGAAAGGCGGCCATTTTCGGCGGCACCTGCCGCCGAAAATGGCAGCGAAATAGCAAACCGCAATTCTTAGAGAGTAAAATTGATGTTAAATGTTTTTTTAATTATGTTTGTGATATATGTCATTATCATCAAAAACAATTAAAAAAGAATATTATTTGAAATTTAATGATTCATTTTTTCTCAATCAGATTTGAGTTTAAATACAGTAAACTTGATTTGATGAAAAAAATAAAAAAAAAAGAAATAAAACAAATAATATCGCTGCTTCCGATTTAATTTTAGATTTAAATATTAAAATAATCTTGAAATCAATGTTATCTTTAATTTAGTTTATAATACGTGTTAATCAATCATAAACAAAAAATAAACGGGTTTACAATCAGATTAAAATTTCAAATAATAAAAATAATTAATTGTTTCATGTATCGCGAAATAAAAAAAGAAAATTGGAAAAATAGTGAAAGCAGTTCAAACTATCAATTAGATTTAAGATTGATAGATTTTAAAATTTATACTCAAGACAATTTAATTAAAAAAAATATAATATATTCAATATAATGTAATATAAAATCAAAAATTGTAAAGTTATTTATTTAATATTTTAAATTATTGTTCTGCGACACCGTACATACATTAATATACATTAAAATTACAAAAAAAATAGCATATTTTATGCATTCTTATAATTCTGAAAGATTTGCATTGTTTACACTAATGAAATTAACCGCGGTCATCACGATTATAGTTTAATTAAAATCATTATTTTACCGCAAAGCGAGATTATCAGAATCTTATAACCATCATCTCACCGCGCGGTTATGGTGATGGCTAACTGCGGTTAACCGTGGTCATGCCGCAGCCTAGGTCCAACAATAAACAAACTTGTCTTTCATTAGCTCCATTGTAGATGTCACACAGAGACCATCTTTAGATCTACTACCGTACTTGATCACCTGACGCACGCCCCCACCTGACGCACGAATTTTACCTCAGCACCTATATAGAAATGAAGCTCTACAACCACACACATTCAGTATTATACAGAGATTTTTAGAAGGATGAATCAATGCATTATACTGAAACTATTTACAACATTTTTTACTGCCGAAAGCGCTCAGGCAGGCGGATCTGTCTACCGCGGCGATTGAGCGTTGGGGGGACCTCATCAACAATCTCAGGTTCTGCAGCAGCTTTATCACTCGATTTCTTTGCCTTTGGAGTTACAGAGACCTTATTCTCGCCTGTCTGAGCGACATTGAGGTCATTTTGAAGCTGTATATCAGCTTGCTTAGTGAGCTGATTATCTCGCTTTTTCTGCTTTCTTGCCTCTGCCTCACGAATCCGCGTTTCTCGATTTGAAGCGCGGATTCGTTTACGCTCTTCAATTAAAAGCCTTTGATCTTGCTTCTCTCGCTGCTTACGAAGCCTTTCCTCTTCTTTTGAAGTTTTAGCGAGTTGTACAGTCTCATCTCTTTCTGTTTGAAGGTCACGAGCTTGCTGAATCTTCTTAGGAGAGTAAAATACCGCGTAGCTGTCCTCAGGGGCCCGTAATTCAGATAAAAGAGGTTTGCCTTGCTGACACTTCTTTTTCTCTTGAAGAAGGGCCTCTTCAAGGCCCTGGCAGCGTAGTTTTAAGATGACATTCTCTGTAGAGAGGTGATGCATCGTCGAACTCAACTTTTTTGCCTTTTGATCATATAAGTCAACAACTGCATGCTTAAGAAGTCTCTCAATCTTCCTCCAATCCTCTGCACCAAGCACTGAGCGAGATGACTCACTAGAGGATGGCCGATTATCGTCATTTCGATTAAATCGCGATAGGACGATATTAGGATTCAACGGCCAAACGCCTACCGATTTCCACGAAGAAGCGATATTCTCACTAAATAAAGCGCTCTCCCATGACGGCCAAAAGAGGCGAAAGAAATCTCTTTTCGTAATATGACAAAGACCTTGAGATTCATGAAGAAATCGTTCCAATCTCTCATTATACGCTGTAGAGAGAGGCCCGAAGATTCCAACGTCAAGTGGCTGGAGCGAATGCGTAGAATGAGGCGGATAAGTCATTAGGAGGATCTTATTTGCCTCGCAGTATTCGAAAAACTTCATATTAACATGAGATCCGTGGCTGTCAAGAATAAGAAGCCTCCAACGCCGCCTCGCTTTCGCTTTTGTCTCTCGATCGAATACATCTCGTAGCCATGCGTATCCTAGCTCGTCATTCGTCCATCCTGAAGGTGAGGATGTAAAGAAGCAAGGATGAAGAGAAGGATCGAAGTCCTGCAGCCAGGAATCTTGAAGCTTTGAAGAGGCTGCTTGGTATATAAGACCTGGAGATAGTGAGGTCCCATCCGCGCAGATACAGGCGAGCGTTGTAATCCATTCTCGATTTCCATTCTAAAGCTGTTGTTTCATTCCATTCTTCTCGTATAATGATTTAGAGAAGATTCTCTTCGCTTTACTAAGCATTCCGATCAAGAAGCCTTTTTCGTCCATATTATAGATATCTCCCTGCTGTATATCGTATTCCGAAATCTTGCGAGTCAAAAGTTCAAAATATAATGCATAGTTCAACGCAGAATCAGCCTTTTTTCGAGAGGAGTCGATCCCAGTTGTATAGCGAGAAATAAGATCATCACTATATCGTTTTATAAAGCGGCTCGGCCACTGTTTTCCGGGACGATTACCAGAGATCTCGTGAGCTAGATTTCGCAGCATTTCAAATGATATATAAAGGCCTTTCTCGCTCAATCGATTGATATTAGAAATAAGCACTTTCGCTTGTCAATCATTAAGCAATCGTTGGTCCTGGTATTGCTCATCTTTGGAATGCTGAACGCCGCGGAATCTTCTTGATAGCGTTGACCTATGAATTCCATACTTTTTCGCAATAAAAGTAAGAGTAGGTCTATCTTCAAGCTTCAGGGAGTTTAATTCTGCAATCGCCTCGTCAATAGGAGCCATATTGATGATGATATTGAGGTTTAAAGATATTCAAAATATCGGTGTAGAATCGATTTTCGTGCGTCAGGTGGGGGCGTGCGTCAGGTGATCAAGTACGGTATCTGCCAATTCAAGTCTTTCTCCATATTTTATAGTGCTAATACTTTTTGATTGCGTTACTCACAGAATGTTTTATGTGCCCAATCAAGATGCCAAAGTCTGCAAGACGTGTGGATTATGTGGCTACACTCTCAGAAACTGCCCTCAATGTATATTATGTGTTTTCTGCAAAGTTCCTGGGCACATGATAAAGGACTGCGATCGTGTGCCACCCTGCGGAACGTGCCACCTAAAAGGTCACCCAGAGAGATTGTGCCCCCAGAGACAATTTCCAGTCTTTGTGGGTGCCAAGCGCGCCGGAGCGAACCAGCTATCGGAGTCAAGAAAGCGTCAGAACAGAGATGGCAATATAGATGAGCGTCACGGACGCAATATCATCTCGGTTGAGTCGCCAAGACATGACGATGAAAGGTGGCTTGAAATTGACCCCGAGATTCGATCGGTTCGTGTCCTGCGCTGTTACAGAGGGGGCCGACAGAAAATGTAGGATGCTCATTCAAGAAGGACCTCCAGCTAACGACTTCATTTAGAATCTCTCACTACAGCCATCCTTCTACTTTCCCAATCTACGGACTCTTTGCAAGGCTACAATCGAGGATCTGATGGGCGGTACACTACCTGGGGCAAGCCTAATGTCATATCGCGAAGAGGTATCAAAGCATGGTGGTGTCCAGAGGATCACAGAGAGCCTCCTTAAGCTCATCGATAGCGATATCAGAGGAATTGAGGGCCAAAACATCACGCACGCGTCTTGTTTTGATGCAATTCTTTCTGCTGGCAATCTCTGCAATTTCTGGGAAGCTCCTGTCGGGTATGCTGGCATAGCTAAGGATTATCGACACAAGGACTGGTGGCGTATTTACGTCGGCCAGTGCCAAAATGCCCGACGCCGGATTGTAGCCAACACTGCCAGGCAGTCTCGAAAAACTCGACAAAAAGTCTTTTCTATTACCTCCTATGGATGGGAAATGGGAATCGCACTGCATCTTTTTCCAAACTCTGGTCATTCCCAGAAGATACTTTAATCGACAATTGGTACCAAATTCGCTCAAATATTTTAGAGGCTGTTTTCTGTCGGGCCTTCAGGAGTCACCTTGGGATGCTCGAGCCGGACGGAACGTTGGTTGGTTTTGGATCAAACATTATGACACCCTTAATACAAGGAAAAACCCGCCTTACAGAAGCACTCAGAGTCAAGGCTAATATTGGTCCAAGCCAGTCTCCCGATCCCCAAATCAAGCACTGGGCTGTTTTCAACCCCAAACAAAAAGGGCACAATTTACAGAATGGGAAAACCTCACACGGAAAAGTCCTCCTTTTCCAGTGTGAATTCGATGCTGCCTTACAAACAACACTTGGAGGCAATAAAGCTCTTTATGAATCAGTGAAAAGATCTCTTTCCCCGAATCCGCAGATTGAACCGTGCCCGTTAAACTTTGTTAATAACAAGGTCAGATATACAGGTAGCTTAGCTGCTTCGGTTGGTTTTGTTTTGGATCATTTCGCCATTGCTGAGGCGGAAGACTTTTCTTCAGATCCCGAAGGCCAGAAATCTCCAGGACAAGGCGATATCCTTCCTTGGCCTATTCAAGGCTGTGGATTCAATCTTGAGAATGTTCTTTGCTGGGCTTACAATTTTGAACGATTTTCGAGCGTTACATCCGATTCATTTACCAAGGCTGCACTTACTCCTACTAGTTACACAGCTCATAAAGAGATGCACATATCTCTGATCGCAAACAGTGCCCTCAAAGTTATCTATCTCTGCGGACCAAGGGCAGAGAGAGCGATAAAGGCTGCAGTGAAAGACCTCAGTCAGTACACCTTAGAGATAAGCGGCCACAGATATCCATTCTATCTTGAAGGTGCTGCATCGTCTAAACGGATCTATATTCGGTGTCCGCCATTACCAGCAGAGGTATGGTCCCTCGCAGTACGTGAATCTGCAATAGTGAGCGATGCCATCCGCTTTGGTATTCATTTGCTTGGAATTAAAGGAATAAGGCCATATTTCGTTGAATCAAGCAGTGTCATCGGCTGTATTCTTTGCCATGCTAGAAAGGAGCGACTTGGTGGGGAGCCAATGAAGCCTGAATCGTTGGATGGTGGGATCAAGCTTTGGCTTTCTCGAAAAGGCTTTCAAGGAGAACATGAAATCCAAATGATTGAGGCTCTTGGTGGAACTTTGACCCGTGGGCTACTAATGCTGCTTCATGCGCTACCTAGACGCCCTACTAATCCAGAAAGCTCTGCTAGTCCAGAGAGCGAGAGATCGTCGAGGGTGCGTCGACAAAGATCTCACGAAAGAGTCCGTTGTTACGAAATGTTTAACGAGAAGCGACTGGAAGCCATGCAGCACCTTGTGAACGACCGTATCCAATCCCGGCAAGAAAGTTTCGTACAGCGCTTGTCTAGCCTGACGCCTATTCTCTCTGACTCTGGAACCAACGACTCGGCGAGTCTGGCTGCAATTGAGGAGTTTCCACAGCTGTATGATCAGTCTGAGAAAATCGCCAAGTTACAGAGTCAGCTGGCTCTCTACCAGACAGGGTTAACCGACCAGAAAGCGCCCGAGATGCACGCCTATGAGGATGAAGCTAGGGTTGACAGTTTGGCTGCACTGATTGATAACGCTAGAGCGAGCAGATTCCTAGATCCAGCAGTGAACACCCCACCTGACATTGAAACCGGCTCGGGCAGAACGCCACAGAGAAAAGGCGTTGTACGCCAGGGCCAGACAACTGGAAAAGATCTTACAGGCCATGGCAATCGTCGTTGGCGGGGAGAGGCGGCAGTCTTCCGCGAAAAAGAGTATCGATATACCGTGCCTCTCGGTGTATCATACCGGAGAACTATCTCTCTCAACTATTGCCCTATCCAATTCCCGCCGGGAATGGACGCTGGCGATGGCTCTGTGTTTGTCAAAATCGAGATCTGCCCGCCCGGCCAGAGACACCCCGAGGTTTACGCAACCTCTGCCACAGATGAGGATCCCGCGAGTCGTCTAGCTTTTCGCGTGAGATATCAGGATTCGGCCGGGTTGGATCGCCATTTTTACGCGAAGGATTCAAATGTGACGCCGCTACTCCGGGCAAATACATTTGTGGATATCCTTATAAACGACGTTTCCAATGAGATCATTGCCCAGACGCCTAGAAGGTGGCTATATCTCAAGAAGGGGCGGTCGATTGCGGGTTTGGAGAAGTTTGAGGGCGGGGGATATACAAGCCCTACTACTTAGCCACTTTGACTCCTGAAATTCTCTAACCGAGCAATTGTTCCTACTATTGTACCTACTAGATACTTAAGCCGAGAGGATGACAGCCATGAACAAAAGGCCAGTTGCAGACTGTAGCGCAGATATAGACGGATGGGAATGAAGTGTACAGAATCTTCTTACCGTCTTTTGTTGTTTGCGTTTGGGTTGTTGGATCTGGTAAATACCAGTTTGTAGAAACATACCAGATGTAGGAGGATGAGTGGTCGACATCTGCCTCGGACGCTAACCGCGTGCCTGCTCCTCTAACCGTGACCATATTCCATAGCATCACGGATTGGGCGCCCACCACGCAGCCGTCCGACGCCTCGTCCCAGCCGGCATAGGCACAATACAAGAAAGATTGAAATGACGGAATGCATACCTAAGGGTTCTCGGATGCGCAGATCCCGTAGGCAAACCGGCTCGGAAACTGGACGGACCGTGGCATGTCCTGGTTTAGAAATTAGTCAATTTTATAACAAATTCTTCAGTAAATTAGATCATGTTCTATAGAACGATTTTACTTTTGTCCGTCTTCGAATTTTTTTTCTTTTAGTAAGTCTCAAGAAGTTTTCATTTTTTATCAGATTCAAAAATGTCTGTTAAGCAAAAGATTTTGTTTTTTGGAATTACTGGTGAGACTGGCAATTTTATTTTGAACGGGCTGCAAGAATCTGGCGATTTTGTAAATAATCTGAAATTTCCATCTAGCAATCCTCTTTTTTGTGGCTAACACTTATTTCTTCTTATTATCTAATTAGAATGTGAAGATTTTAGTCCGGTCCGCCTCTGCGAACAAGCCATCGGTCCAAAAGCTCCGAGAACAGGTGAAGTCTGTGTAGGTCGGAATGCCAATTGGGAGATCCTGGAAGAGCAATTCTAAGGAAGAGAAAGAGAAGAGGAATCGAATGGGGAGAGAGACCTATTATAATCGCACCGTCCAGACGAAAGAGCATGGAACGGCTCTCCTGCGTATCTCTTTGTTCGGGTGAAAGAAAGCATAAAGATGGCGAATGAACCGTTGCCACCTGGCCCTGGCCGATGCTATCTTAGTCGATGAGAGAGACTATCCATTCGACAAAGAAAGTCCAGTAAACATGGTTGAAGTGGCGGTATAGAGTTGTTCCTACAAGGAGGGGGGGGGTAGCAAACGGCGGAATTCTTGGCAACTTGCACCTCAAGCATCTTTTGCCCGGAAGACAGACAATGTTGATACACGCAGGAGCAATCAGTCCCTACAACCACTCTCATTTCCATAATGACTGGTTGCCCGAACTTTTTCCTCTGCCCGACCGGCAAAAATGGAGGTCCATAAGGTAGGTAGAAGGGCATGAGATGTGTTTGCCGACCCTGAACTAACAGGTCCGGCGAGTGTGTCATATTACTCAACAATTTGAATTCTCAGATCCCCTTCTATCTTCAGCTTGACTTCGCTTCCTCGCTCTTCTTCTCTACTTTGCCCTCTACCACGCTTCTCAACCTCTTTGCAAGCCATCCACCATGGCCTCTCCCTCTCCACCAAGACTTATCATTGGTCTTGATTACGGCACGACATTCAGTGGTAAGTCTTACAAGCCCTCCCTCCAGAAGAGTCCGACTTTTAGGGGGAAAAAAGTTGACAAACCTGCATCCAGGTATCAGCGTTTCCAGGCCATGGGCAGACCCTTCTGCTGTTCAGCTCATCCAGAAGTGGCCTTCCGACTATTTGCGCTACAGACATTCCTGCAAGACGCCAAGCCGGATTGCATTTCCCGAAGACAACCCGGAGCTGGCCCAGAATGATCTACGATGGGGGTACCAGGTCGCCCCAACCATGATCGCTGCATCGTGGACCAAGTTGCTACTTGCGGATACGGGGCCCCCAATCGGCGACAAGGATCTAAAATGGGCAATTTCACTTGGCTTGAGTCATTTGCCGCGTGGAAGATCTTGGGCTCAGGTAATTACGGCCTACCTGCATATGCTCTACAGGCACCTGAGGGCTTTCTTGCGAGATAAGATGGCGATTGATTCGGAAGGATGGGGGAGATGCCTGGATTCAATCCAGATGGAGGTTTGGCTTACTGTCCCAGCGGCTTGGTCTGAGATCTCGCGAGCAGATGTTCGACACGCTGCATTGGAGGCCGGCTTCGGGAGTCGCACAGCCGATCAGCTTTGTTTGTTGACGGAGCCCGAAGCAGCCCTGATGGCAACGCTGCATGGGCGTTTGGAGAATGGAAGCGCGGTGACGATTGAAGTACGTCCTTTTCCCCTTCCTGCTATCATATCGCAATCACAAGCTGAAATGTTTGAATACAGCCAGGCGAATGTGTGGTTATATGCGATTGCGGCGGTGGGAGCGTTGTGAGTATCCTCGATATGATATAGCGACGTGGGCGCTAACCTTTGGGAGTGAACAGGACATTGCTAGCTATTTTATCACGTCCAGAGATCCCCTGCAGTACCATGAGCTGGTGCCCAGCACAGGTAAGAACCGTGCGAAAACCTGTGAAGGAAAGGTTAACTGACGGAGATCATCGATGCAGGGGAGTTTATCGGCTCGACCAGCATCGACCGTGCATTTTGCCGATTCTTGTCAGAGCAATGGGGAGATTCGTTCATGCAAGCGCCACGTCATCTAGTCGCACCAGGTAGCTTCTTGATGAAGTGGTTCGAAGGTCTTAAGTATGGATACTCCGGGACGCCAGGAGACTACGTCCATCGCCAACGTCTACTTGGTCTTGATATTGCACTTTCAAGGTAGGCTCTACTTGCCTTCGCTCATTATCCCCATCCATCTCTCCTCTTCTGTCTCCCTCGCCTTGAGTTCTGTTTTTCTCTTTCGCATTTGGCAGTTCCGAATCACGCTCACACAGAACACACCAAGCTGACTTATACTGCCCAACAGGAAAGATTTGTATTCAATGTTTGAGCCCGTTGTTAGTCGGGTTTGTGAGCTGCTTATAACGCATCTCGAAGAGGCTCGTAATGCCATCAATCAACCCGGAATACGCGCTGTAAGTGTAACATTTGAAGTAAGGATATACCAAGTCTAATGGAGAATTCCAGAAGGTCTTCCTTGTTGGCGGGTTTAGCGAGTCGAGGTATCTCCGCCAGGAGGTGACCGAGATGCTCGATCGAAAGCGCCATATCACCGTCAATACGCTTAAAGATCCGTTAGTCGGCTCAATCCTAGGCTATCTCTCCTACAAAAAGCTAATTCTGATGGTATCTACCTCATAGGCAAGCAGCAATCGCAGTTGGGGCTGGCCTTTGGGCCCACCACGTTTCACGCCCGGTCACGAGAAAAACACGGTCAAACTAGGGCGTTGACGACCAGAAACTGGACTCATCAGAGGTCAATCGACGGATGGCCTGGTTTATCAAAAAGGCAAGTCGATTTGTTGATGGTGACACACAAAACGGGACTTTCTAACATCCGTCATTTCCCACAGGGCCGGTCGTATAGGGACAATGACACTACAAAACAGATTGTTCATTTGTTCCATCGAGAGTCGAGTGTGTTCAGGAAGGTTATTTGCATTTACGAGTCGAAAGAGAATTGCCCGGCTTCACAGATCGATGCTCCTGGTTTGTTTCTCCGTTTTCTCATGCAACTGGTCATAGAGTCATACTTTCCGGCCGCGACTGACCCTGGATAATCCTAGGTACTTATTCGATTGCCCAAATCCCCTGTGATCTGAGCGACCTCAATTTGGGCTCGTTCCCACAAGCTACCGTCAATGGCCATAAATACACTGCGGTCACCTGTGAGATACGCGCGACACTAGGAACACAAGACGGCCAAATTCGCTTCCAAGCTTTGTGCCAAGGGGAGCTGATCGGCGACAGCCAGAAATGCTTAGAGCCGAGCTCGCCAATGAGTGACCGCATGAGTATCAGTGATGATTAATGTACATTTACAAAGAATAAAACTTGTCTGAGTGCTTTATATGGGCTAATGCCAGAAGAAGAGAACAAGGTCATCGTAAACTTCTCACAGTCGAATTCGACCGTAGAAGAGAGCGCTATGATAGCCCCTCCTAATACGAACGCCCACTTACATACCGCAGAATCACAATTCAACAGTCAAACCCAACCAGATCACCACTTCGTCCGATTTTCTTCCAATGGTTCATCCCTCCCCAGGCACACCACAGCCCTCGACACCACCTTGCCCGGCCGATCATTCAACGCG
This sequence comes from Aspergillus melleus, assembly GCF_016097325.1. Lineage (NCBI taxonomy): Eukaryota > Fungi > Ascomycota > Eurotiomycetes > Eurotiales > Aspergillaceae > Aspergillus > Aspergillus melleus. The sequence goes on along the minus strand of NW_025763374.1, from coordinate 2,640,684 downwards.
CAGCTTGTCCACGAATCCACAAAAACTCTCTTCAGCACCGGCCTGATCATCAACACCGGATTCCTCCCATTCAACACTCCCGCAGGGTAGTCCCGTCTCGTAAACTGATGCGGTCTCATCGTATCCTCGGCCTCCTTGTACCCTAACTCCAGACATTCCTCGCGGCCCGTAATCTGCCCGTCGAAGGACCCTAACGTGGCAATATTGTCGGCGAACAAGAAGTAGCTCTCCTGCGTGTACATCCAGATAGCAATCTCGGCGGCCTCGCGGAAAATGTGCAGGAGGCGCTTGAAGCGGGTTTCGCTTTGTTTGGGGTCATTGAGCGGGCGGAGGAGGGGGTGTATAGTGCTAGATGAGCCGAGGACGGAGACGATGAGGCGTTCTAGGGCCTGTTTTCGGAGGTTTCGACTTTGTGCTCCGATTGAGATGTCGTGGCATTGGTCCCAGATGTCGAAGCCGTTGAGGAGCTGGGTCATTTCCATTCGGATTCGTTGTGCCTTGACTCGACTGGCTGTGTTGGGTTAGCTATAATAACGACATCGCTTTCTTGGGTGTTATGGAATGAAATTCGGCCAACTTACCTCTCATCAGCTTCTGCCAGACACTATAAAAGTCTCTGCCGAATGTAGTTGGCACGCTGTCGACCTCCGTGTCCTCTGCTTTGACAAGGTAATAGAATGGATCCTGGATTATGTTCTCGTAAAGACATTTAGTGAGAAGGCATTCTACCAGCAGGATTGAGAGGCCGGGTGGATTAGGGCGCTTTTTCCTTGGTGCACTTAGCGGCGGAGCGTCGTGGGAGCTTGTTGTCGCTTCAGGAGGGAATGATGGGATATTGTTCGGGTTGGCCGGAGTTGCGTCTGAAGAGTTCGACAATGAGCCCTCCGAGAGGTTCCCAGAGGGAGTATTGAGAACACTCGCTGGTCTAGCATCTGTAGGGCTTTCCACCATAACCTCCTGAGACTTAGCCGTCGCTTCATCAAGAGCGTTCTCTTTTGAACCATCTAGAACACTATCGGATTTGACATTCGCAGTGTCATCTGTCGGATTATCCGAAGGACTCTTCGGCGGAATATCAGGAGTCATGTCCATCTCAGGGAGTGGGTTCTCCTCTTCCTTGACATCAACGTCTATCAGCATCGGAGTGTGTGGCGAACCCGGCATCGAAACCTCAGGGGTATCCTTCTTCGGCAAGAGACCCTCTATCAAACTATCCCAATCCCGAAACGCACAATAACTCCCCAAACTATCCATAACCGATCTCTTCTCCTGCTCAGACATGGTTTCATCACCATCAACCCCATTCCCAAGCTCAACGGCATACTCAGACGCCCATTCCCTGATTAGTGTCTCATATTTGTCCAACAACGGTTCGATCTCCGCGTCATCCAAAGATTTCCACCGCCGGATGCCGCAGTAAGGCGGGATCAGCGACCCATTAATCCACATGCACCCTTCGTATTTGGGATGTTGGGGTTGCGAGAATCCCTTTGACCCGGTGACCTTCTCTTCTTGGGGTGTTTTCTCTTGTCTTCCTTCTTTGTTGGCTTGGTCTTCGCCCACGCGTTGGTATTTTAGCTCGCCATCCTTCTTTATATCATTCGGTTCAGTGCTTAGCGGAACCTGTACCTCGATACCTAGCGAGGGTGACTGCTTTGATGCCTGTGTATGGCGCTTGGGTCGGCCAGGGCGACCTCTTCTCCCTCTTTGGTCCGCCTGGGGGTTTTTTCTTTCCGGTAGTGGGAGGGCCTTTTGAATACGTGGAGAGCGCCTAACCTATATGCACAGATGACAGTTAGCGTAATCCATCAAGATATGTAAGGCTGTAGGGCTGAAAGAGTCATGGAAGCAAGCAAGCGCTCAGTAAGAAGTCATTCCGGGCGATATATTCGAGACCAAACAGGATGGATAGGTTGACGTTTCCCAGCTGTTTCGGCAGAACGGCCCTCCATCAATGACTCTCGAACTTCGTCTTTTGGTCGCTAGAGCCTCTTCTGTAGTTAGCTATCTTACCTTCATCTCCTCTAATCTGAAATTCTTTCCCCTGGCTCTCGCCATGACGCGTTTCGATATTCTATATCTCTCTCTCTCGACCTCCGTGAAAAATGAACAACTAAGTAGTTCCTCTGTGGACATGTATCACTTGAACAGGAATATCAGCTGATATCTTACGCGCTGTAGCTCGATCCGCAAGTGACATGTGATGAGGAAAGAAGCAGTATCTCGCACGTGTGATGAAGATAGCCAACCTCACTATTCTACCACAACAAAGAACCGAACTTTTCGTTGTTTCCGATGTATACAATCGAACCCTTCTCTCTCAATCAGGCTTTGAAACCAAAGGTTTGAAGCTTCTTTGTGGTGGAGAATCACCGCCGGATGCGGATGGTCAGTCAGCTAGGTAGTATCGAGCGGATGTTCCCACCATTGCATTATTTCAATGAACATCACTACCTTCAATGACAGTCTCGCTAATTTATTCGAGATTATCATTCTGTAAAGACTATCGTCAACGTGAGTGAGGCATAAACTTATCGAAGAAGGATGGAAGGGGTAAGAACAAAAAAGCTTGGCAGGAACCAAATCACCGCTTCATTCGACGACAAAGCGACGAAACCTTCTCAAAGAGGTCATTTGGCTACGTTTCGGGATTCTTGGTTCATCGGGCGGATTGTAATGGAGATCAAAAAATAACAGATTCCAAGTACTGATCGTTTTCTTTGAAGAGACTAAAGAACGCTTGGGTAGAGGATGGTTCCAAGGTCCAAAAAAGAAAGAGAGAAAGAAACAGCGTCATCCATCATCAGGAATTGAGGAGAAGAAAGAATTACCTAGACTTCGAACAGTCGCGTTTGAGAGCTAAGGAACGAAAAGAAACAATGTGGTATTATAAAAGAATAAGATAAGACGTAAACCGAAAGAAACCACCCCTTCCTCTCTCGTTTGGTCATCAAGTCCAGTGATCCCTCAAGCCCTAACTCTCACTCCCTATCCAACCCCAGTAATCCTAACCGGTTTGAAGTGTCTCTAAGTCCTGAATCAACTCAACCGCTCTCCTCTCTTTCTGACCCCCAAGCAGATCAGACAGATCACGGTACTTCCTTCGTGATCTCCGCCGCCTCGCCCCCAGCCACAAAGACCTCGTCTTTCTTCAACGAGGCCTTCTTCGGACTCTTCGCCTGGAAGATAGCCGTCAACTCCTCCAGCGTGCGCTTGCTGGTCTCGACGAACAGGAAGTAGATGATCAGGAACTCAAACGTGTCCCAGAAGATGAACAGGAAATAGTATTTCCAGCCGGCGCCGGAGAACGCGATTCCAGTGACGAAGGTGTTGTAGAAGGAGGCGATGTTGACAAAGAACTGACCTCTTTGTTAGCATGTGATATAATTTGGTTTGGACACAGCGTATAGGCGTGTAAGGTAGGAAAGGCTGGCAGGAAGGTGAGACTTACGTTATTCATACCCATCCCCTTAGCTCGACTTTCATATCGCAAACACTCCACAGGATACATGGCCTGGTTAGGCGTCCAACCAGCCGAGTACACGAACCCGAAGAGGAAGATCATAGCAATCTGGGCGCGTGCCGTGATGCCTGATTTAGCGGTCGGTTCGCCGTCGGGGCCGTCGACCACGTTGGTGGCGTTCAGGGCAGTCACGATAGCGAACAGAATGACGATGATGGCAGTCGAGACGAGCAGTTGCGGCCGACGACCGACGCGATCAGTTACCAGGGCACCGGACACGGCGCCGATGAACTGCACCACGTTCTGCAGACCTTGGAGCAGGAGTCGTGTGCTGTTGTTTTCGATACCGGCGCCGCGGAGCATCTGGGGGTAATAGTAGGATACGGGACCGTTGCCGGACCATTGGCCGAAGAAAGCTGTTGGGTTGATCCATGTTAGTCTTGCTGGACGGGTAAAGTGGTATGGGTTTTCTCTTCATGCTACTTCCGGACAAACGTAGAGGCTAGACAGGGGAAAGAGGATAACTCACCCATAAAAATCACCAACATCGACCGATATCTCGTCTCGCGGCTGTTGAACAACTCGCGGTAATCCCACCATCGCTTATCGGAACCCGTCTTGGAAATATCCTCAATCATCTCCCGATACTCCAGCTGCACGATCGGGGCGTTGCGGTCCCCGTCACCGTGGTATTCAGCCAACACCTTTAGCGCGGCTTCGTGCTTATCCTGCGAGATGAGCCAACGAGGCGACTAGCAAGCACGAACTGTCAGCAACACATTCCTAGCACCCACCTGAGGTAGAAAGAAAGGGGCAGGGACTCAACTCACCTCCGGGATCGTAAAGCAAAACAACAACACCAACCCAGAGAAGATCATCTGCAACCAAATCGGGATTCGCCAACTCATGTCACCCGCGATGTCGCTGGTCCGCCACGGGATGAACGTCCCCGGGATACCACCACCGAACCACAGCACGTTGTATAGACCCGTCATGGCACCACGGTAGGCCGGGTGCGCGATCTCAGAGACATAGGCCGGTCCGGCAGTGGCGGAGGTAGCGACACCGAAACCGAGGATGAATCGGCCGGCCATGAAGCCGCCCAGGTTGTGGCAGGTGGCTTGGACGATGGTACCGATGATGATGAAGGTGGCGCCAATGGCCATTCCGACACGACGGCCTTTCGTCAATCAGTACCCTGTATGAGCGGGGAAGGAAGGGAGGGCAGTAAATGCAAGGAAATCATAATCATACCTCGGAAATCAGTAAACGGACCGGCCGTGAACGAGCCGACGATATTGCCAATGGTGTAGATAGCATACACGATACCGGTAGAGGGGGTACCCTCGTCCGGATCGAAGCCGAAGTATGTTCGGTACTGTTCATAACTGTTGATCGAGCCCATGAGCGAGCCGTCGTATCCGTTGATGCAGGAGTTGAGCATGGCGACGAGGATGCACCAGTACAGCTGTCATCATTCAAGTTGGGTCAATTTCCGATGTATACCACCTTTACTAAATTCTGTTCAAGATAACGTACCTTGATCATACTCTTACTCAACAGTCTCGGCTTCTGTTGCATGGTGGCTACCGCCAACGCGCCATTGTTGACGCCACGCACCTCGGCATCGCCGGCCTTGTCAAGGTGTGATATAGTGGTATCCAGCTTTTCGGCCATATTGCAGGATAGAAAAAATAAGAATAAATTGCGTTGACAGAGACAAAAAAGGAAGAAGGAAAAGATCAGATGAAACAGGCCGGATGGAACCCTGATTTATATGGATTGAGCCCTTTCCTCGAAGGGGGGCAAACGATCAAAAGCAATAATTCGGACAAGAAAAATAAAAACCCGAAAAGATCAAACCGTCAACCCCGGACCACCAAAGAAAGAAAGGAAACCGGAAAAACTAGGCCTAAAAAATCAAACGATGTTACCGGGCTATAGGACATGCACTATGCGTGGATAATTGCAGGATCTGGCCTTGTCTTGTTTCTCCCCGCGACAAGGAGGTGTCGGTCCGTACCGAATCGGGTAAGGATGAAGTCCGGGGAAAACCAGCCAGAATCGAGAGTAGAGACTAGGTTCTCTACCTAACCTTTCCGACAACGGGCCTGATCTGAATGCTCTGGAAAGATTTGACCATCTTGTGATATTGATTTGCCCCTCCGCTCGTAAAAATTCTTCCCATCGGTGGCTCGGGTGAGCTGACTCCCAGCCGAATTGGCAAGTGAGTAATACGCCGTAGATGCTGCTAGTAGTGAGAAGCAACAGCAGCTAATGCCTCATGGGCTGATTCACGCTGGATCTGACCTGCTGGGCGAGCATGACTAACCTGCTGACTTTTTTCCGTGTTGAACTTGGTCGGCTGACGGCCCGATATGCCGTGGCCTACTGAACTGCAACGTTTCTTGCTCAGGGCCAGGATCCTTGCTAAGCGAGGCGGACTGGAGGCCCTGGGCTCCGCATGGCGAGTCTGGGGATATTGGGGTACGGCACTACGGAGTTGGTCGATCCTGTCCAGTCCGGTCGGTGGCCATCGGGACGAGCAGCCCGACAAGCCATGCGTTCGTGATATTTACGCCTAAAGGGTCCATAACAGTGCCCATGCAGGTCCACCGCGCGTGGCGTTGATGTCTCGGCATTAATCTATCTCGGTGAGGGAGAAAAAGTCGGGATGGGGAGACATGGGGAGACAGACCTGGAGACTGGAGACAGAAACCTGGAGATCTGGGGAGACCGGAGATTGCAGGATTCTAGCAAACCCAAAGTCCCGCATATATCCAATAATCATTCATTTCCACATAATGTACATACACAAATCATAAAGCAATCAGTACCCTGTACCCAGATAAAATACACAAACCGAACAGACAGACGCCCCCAACCCATTCCATTCCCTACCCAGCCCGATTAAGCCAACCCCATCGCCATCTTCTCCTCGCCACTAACATGCAAACTCAAAGTATACTCCCTCCCCCCGATCAACTCCGACTCGCCCCTCAGATCGCCCGCCAACGCCACCCTCGTGCCGCCCGCATACGGCAGGCCAAACCACAACGGCTCGCCCTGCCGGTCCGCACCCTCCCAATGCGTCGCATGGCACGACATGCTACTGCCCACCAGCAACGGATTGAACCCGTTACACACGGCGTCCGGGATATGCAGGACCTCGTCGAGCCGAATGACCCGGGGCGTCGGGTCGTTGGCGCTCCTACACGTCGTCAGCTGCACGGTCCCCACGCCCGCGACGTGGAGCTCCTCGTGCGGGTTGAACCGGTTGTTTTTCAAGGACACCGACACCGGCCGGTAGGTGGTGAAGTGCTCGGCGTCGCGCGCGTAGTGGCAGTTTCCCGAGACTACCATCCAGTCGTGGCAGAGGCGCGTTGTTGGGTGCGTTTGTTTGGTGCGTTTGCGCGGGTCGTCGCTTGTGGGGGAGGGGGAGCGGGCGTGCATTTCGATTGGCGGTTAGAAGTAGGTAGGTAAGGAGGTATAATGAGGAGGAGGAGGAGGAGGAGGAGGTAATTGAAGAGGAATTGGTGGGACAGGAGGAAGGACAAGGTAGGATGCAAAATTGATGAGATGAAGCTGTTCGATGCAGGCTGGATGCGGTTGGCCGGGCAGTACGTTGCGTCGGGAAGGCGGTGTAGGTGTCGATCAGTCCTCACCGCTTCCAAAAATAGATACTTGACACGTGACAATTGACCGAAATGAACGCGCCTGATTGGTCGAGTTTGGGCTGCTTGAGATTGCTCCTTGAGCAGAGAATAACATATAGATGTGAATTGGAGCATGGCTATACTGTCGCTTATGTAGTATGATAATGTGGCCATGGTATTGTTGACTTATGAGCAGTGATAACCTGGCCGTTCTCAAGAATGATGACCGTCAGCTTGTTGTATGTATATATCCGCGATAGCTCCCCCAAGGGTGACGGCTTCACGAGAAGACTCGATGAAATGGCGAAATCCGGCATGAGTATGATGAGTCCAAGTAGATAGTAAGCTCCTTAAAGCCTTGAACTGCTTAGAATTCTGCTCAGTCAAATAACTCCAAATTAGTCTACAGAGAGGAAGATCTCACAGGGCTCATTATCTCAAGATGTTCAAGGTGCCAGGAGCCACTGCGGTGGCCATTTGATCACTGTGACGAATGGAACAGATTATTTTTATCGACAGGACTGACCAATGGATGGTTGTCATACGAAATAAAGATGTCTCATGGGTGTTGTGATCATGGAGGGTCAGCAAACAGAGAATGCTAGGTCGGTTGCCTTAGGCACCTGAGACGGTTACATATGTTTACCATTCGCTGCTGCATGCTCAGTTACGCAGAATGGTGCAAATGTCAGACTAGAGTGAGACTTTCCTGATTTTTCGCGTGACGTTGATCAACAAATCATTCAATAGTGAATTTCCTACCTGGAAGTGGCCCTCTCTCCCTTCTCTTCCTCCTGCATCTCCAACCGATCAACCCTGACTTTCTTTCTTTCTTTCTCTTCGGCCCATCTATCTGGCAGTACTTTCTACAATACTACCCAAAATGGCAACCGATGAGAACCTGGAGCTAGCTCTTCAGATCCTTCAAGAAGACCTCGAAGAGCTTGAGGGTCGACAGAAAGGCAAGCAACGAGATGGAGAGCACACCGACCTGGAGCTTTCGATCACCACGATGAGAGAGGATATCCTCGCGCTCCAAACAAGCATCCGAGATCGTGTCATGGCTGTCAGCGCCAGCGCAGCGGTCATCTCCGACCAACATATCTTACAGTCGATTCGACGAGATGAGGCGGCTGCCGAGCAGGATCGTGGGTATGCGCGTGCGCTGCAGAATAATCAACGCCACACTCCCGCCACTTCAAACGCAAGCGAGACGTTGGTACAAGAGGACGATTTTGACGATTCCATCTCCACAGTCATGGGAGATCTGATGGACCGGATGACCCTGACCAGCCAGTCGGATAACGGTGAAGGCTCCTCTCGCTGGATATCGTCCTCTCAGCCCCGGATGTGCTGTATTTCTTGCTGGGAGTATTTCGACAAAACGGATGTCTTCACAAACCCCTGCGGCGAGAGCCTCTGTCACGAATGCACGCGCCAGCTATTCCTCGGCTCTATCAGAGATGAAGAACTGTATCCACCCCGCTGCTGTGGTCGGATCATCCCCCCTGAGACTGCCCTCCGCATACTGGACTATCGCGAACTGTCCGAGTTCAGTCACAGAGCAATTGAATACTCAGCCAAGGATCGATTGTACTGTGCCGAGCCGAGTTGCTCCAAATTCATCCCCCCGGCTGCCATCAGGGCTGACTACGGCACCTGTCCAGAATGCCATCGACGAACGCATATCCCTTGTCGCTCGCTGGCACACCCAACAGTCGACTGCCCGTTGGACCAGCCATTACAGGATGTTCTTGCCTTGGCTGAGACGGAGAACTGGCGTCGATGCTCTAACTGTCGTACGATGGTCGAGCTTAAACATGGCTGTCATCACATTACATGTCGGTATGTCAACCCACCCCAACCCACCTGATCAACAAGTCGAAGAAGCAACTGAACCCAGGAAATTCTATAGGTGCGGTCGCGAATTCTGCTACGTCTGTGGTCAGCAATGGAGAACATGCCAATGCCCATTATGGCAAGAGAGAAGGTTGTATGCCATTGCCAACGAGGCGGTTGCCGGCGAGGTGGCCCCGAATGCAAACGCCGTGGTTCGTCGAAATGCGTTCAATCGAATCGTGGGAGAGCTGGAACGTCTCGAGGATGTTGGATGTGAGCATCATAGAAGATCCCAGTGGAGGTGGCAGGAACATGGCGATCTGCAATGCGAAGTGTGCGATCATTTTTTGCCGGAGTATATCTTCGTCTGTCGGAACTGCCGTATGAGAGCTTGCTATCGCTGTCGGAGACATCGTTTGAGGTGATGGGGGCAACTCAGTGCATACCAGATTTTCCGAATTCTTCAAATGTTAGAGTACGGCTAGCTTAGTCTTATCAAATCATATGGTTACTCAAAATGCAGCTCAAGCCGGACAGGCGTTGTAAACAATTGGACCGTGGGAACAACCTAAAACTCAATCTACTAGAAGAGCTCTACACTATTCCATCAGATCTCCTCAAATTGAAAAACGAACAGTCCATAAGGTAAAATTATTTACATTCAAATATGTTTATATCACAGAAAGCTCTCCCTCTTCCCCTCCCTCTCCTTACTCCTCACAATCGTCTCCCTTACCACCGTGATCCCCCCTCTATCATCCCTCTCCCCATCCTCCTCACTCAACCTCTCCCACTCCCTCCCCAGCCCCAGTGTCGATCCTCTCTTCCTCTTCTCCCCCTCCCCACTAACAGTACTCGCAGCCTGAGTTTGCGTTTGCGCCTCCGCCTGACCCTGACCCTGAAGACCCCCCAGTGGACCGACCCCCCCCTCATTCTCCCCACCATAATCATCCACCGTGTTATTCCACTGCGTATCGGGAATCGACAACGGATGCCGAAACCGTTTCTTGCGACTCTGCATCGTCGACGTATGATCATTCATGACCTTCCCGTCGCCTTCCGAGAGTTGATACGACTGCGACGCCCCGCCATACGTGCTACTGATGTACCAGCCAGCGCGACGCGCCATGCGTCGGAAGAGAGGGTAGATCATGGGCGCGTTGCCGATTATGACCGCCACGAAGGTCTCGCGGCAGGCCCAGCTGCCGGCTTGTTGGGCGCCGTTTGCGCCGGCCTATTCTTTCTATCAGCATTTGTACATGGTGTGAGAAATTTCTGGGGTGAGAGGAAGGGATGGTAGAGGTATACCGTGACGATCAGCACGCAGCGGAGTATTCCAGCTGCCATGACGAAGATTCCGCCGCTGAAGAGGATCAGGAGTTCGAGTTTCTCGCGCCAGGGGAGACGCGCTTTGAATAGCATCTGTATGTATTGGGTTCTTTGGTTAGCTAGAACTGAGTAGAATGGATCTTCGTATATGGAGACAAGTATAATACATGGATAGTAAGATTGAAGACATACCGGCGTAGGAATCGAAATCAAATATACATCCGTCGCGACATTCAACGTAACCGTCACATAAACATCAATATGCGAAACAGCCGGCTGGCAATAATTTCCCGGGTCGGGGTAAATCTGCCAATTCTTGCTCATGGGATGGCATCCGAACAAGATGGAGCAGATGACAGCGATATAAGTGACAGCGATGAAGAGGTATGCGAGACGGATTCGAATGGTCATGTTGACGAGGCCGGCCCTGTTTTCGGATCGATTAGCATTGCAACAGTCGACAGATGCATTGGGAGAGGTGCATTGACATACGTCACTCGCGAAAAGAACATCGCCATACAAGCCTTCAACAGCCATAGTAGCGTCGTGTAGAGACTCCATCCAATGACCTGCGTTTTGCTACCGCCGACTCGTAGCCGATATTCCTCCGAGGCTGGATCGAGGGTCATGCGCTGCTGGTCTGTCATGGAGTTGTTGGCGAGGCCTTGCCACCAGGCACCGACGCAGTAGGCGGCGGCGGTTTCGAAGCTGTAGACTATCTAATATGACTGTCAGTATAACTTTATTAGATATAATATGAATGCAGAGGCAATCATGTCAAAGACAGCCAAGAAAGACTGCACTCACCCCAGCCACAGGCATCAAATAATCATCAAACTGAAAGTTCTTAAACCCGACAGTGAGAAAGCGGGCGATGACGCGCACAACGATCGTGACGATGGCAAGGCCTAGCAGAGTAAAGGCCTCTATGGTGAAGTCGTCGGTGGCAGCCATATTGTCTTCCCTGTTTTCGTAGATCCAAGCGAATCAAATCATCGAAAATAATCAAAGCTCGTATTCAAACATAAAAATAGACCAAAAGAGTTGGAAATCATGACATGACCTACTCGGCGGCCTAAAAAGGAAAAGAAAACGAATAAGATAGAATGAACCAGGGAAGAAAAGTAACAGAAAAGGACGTGGTGGATTTATAACCCGCCTTTGATCGTCCGTAGAGTGTGATATATCAGCTAGTCTTCTTATCTATCTCAAGAGATATACAAGATACATAAAGCCCACCCCGAATGCCGGATATGCCGGAGTCAAACCCCGTCGAGAATCAGGCTCATTTCTGCACTCTGCGTCTGCACACTAGATATTCAAGCGCAATCCTACCCGACCGTTAATGTCAATCTTTGCCAAGTTACAGGAATAGTAGTACGTAGTGACTAAAAGCAATAGTAGTACCCCCACTTCTCCCGTCAGGGCAGACAGGCAGACGCCGAACCCAGGCACAACGAACAGGAACCAGTTCCGAGGAGCTCAAGCTACTCCAGAGTAGAATTACACGGCAATTAGCACGGAAGTTGATGAACATGAACGAGTCCCCACTGCGCCGGCAGTCGGGACGCCGGTAAGGATCCATATTCCATATCCATCACTATGCCGTTAGGATTGGGTCGCTGGGCCGTTGAGATTGCAAATGCCGACAGGCCAAGAGAGCCTATCCTGATAGTCTATGGAGTAGGGTAATAGGATTAGATTATTAGGTACGGACGGCGGTTCCTTTTGTTCCCCTGAAGAAATAAAATTGGGACATCTTCAAGACGTGATAGGGTTCGTCAGTTGCCACGCAGGATGGAGAACGATCGGCGGGCTTGGTCGAAGTGGCTGAATTATAGTGGAGACTGGAGAAATGTCAGACTTCCGACTGCCGATTTTTCCCTCATCCAGAAGAGGAGAAGCCCGATGCTCGCTTAGAAGGCAGCGACTAGCTGTCAAGGGGTTTGCGTCGTAAATATGCTTGGGTAGAGCAGAATGATTCACAGGCAACTAATAAGTGTACAAATTTCCACGTAATCAGCAATACTTTGCATCACAGTGTCCACTCATCCTTAACCTAAAAACCAGTATACGAAGTATAGGGAGTACAGCGAGTATATACCGTACTTCACGAGAAATAACCTCCGAGCAAACCATGGAACCAAATCCTACCCGAGAGCTCAGCTGTCAGTGTCACTGTACCCGACAGGCCGAGACAACCATTCGAATCCACCCCTGCTCCTCTCCACATGTGAAGGTTGGGATTGAAACGCCGAACCAAACCCAAAGCGCGCCCCGAGTCCGTCCCAAACTCTCAGTCTGAGTCGAGATGTCGGCGGAGTATGAGATTCCGGAGCCCCGACCAGTCCAGTCTCTCCAAGGAGTAGTCTGAATACTCTCGTTCAACTTAGTTTCTAACTAGTTAATAATACGAAAACAATGACATTATTAAATTTATGTGATTGCATGTCCTGTCATGTCCTGCCCTCGACTCCACCTCCCAGCCGTTGTCGACACTAGAGAAGTTAGGGCTTCCTAGTGTCACCACCTCCACCCTTTTCGCTCGGAGGGATTGAATTAATATCCGTCCGTGAATCAAGGGATGGAATGTGGTCGATGCGGTGAACGTTTCCTCCACTTTTCTATTTTTTTGAAAGAAAACCAACAAGCCACTTAATTTTGTTCGCTGTCTGTACTCTTCACAGATGGGGTGGAATCTGTCGAGTAACATCGGCTGTGTGCAATTTATAAATTGAACCATAGATAACCCAAGGAATATCTAGCACTTCATCCGCGGAGTACTTAGCGTCGTTCCTCTCGTCTATCGGCACCGCAATCCTTCCTCCCCTGCACAGTTAATTAATCTCCAATCTTGCAGTCGCAGTTCTATTTATTCCCGAGATCGGCGCCTCTAAGGATGATCTTGATTTGATTTCACCGTTGATCTTTTATTGACTTTGACTTTGGGGTCTTTTTTCTTAAACCCTCCAGCTGACCTGCGTGGTTAGTTTAGTACTTTTTTTTTTTTTTTTGCTTTTTTGCGTCGCATTCACTCGAGGATCTGCCTGGTCGTCACGCTTACTTGCGTACTCCGTAAGACCTAAGATAAGAACTAAGGCCGGGTATTGTTTCGAGTTCATTTAATCGAACTCAATCAGTTCAGTGAACTGATCGCATCGAACGAGTCACCTCTGCGCGGGTAATTCTCTTCGATTTATCACCTTCGCCTCCCCCTGCGTTCCAATCGACCAAACAATTCAAATCAATTCCGGTGTCAATCACCAATCTATCACAACCATGACCTCAGAAGACCCAATTGACGTCGTAATCATCGGCGCAGGTACCTCTCCTCTCAATTCCCTCCCCCCAAACCACACAAGCTAACAGAAAGAAAAGGATGGAGCGGTCTCTCCGCCCTCAAAACCTACCACGAAGTCCACCCCAACGCGCGCATCCAGCTCCTAGAAGCCGCATCCTCGATCGGCGGCGTCTGGGCAAAACATCGTCTCTATGCGGGTCTCAAATCGAATAATATGCGCGGGACGTACGAGTTTAGCGATTTCCCCATGGATGAGGAGACCTTCGGGGTGAAGGATGGGGAACATATACCGGGTGCTGTGGTGCAGAGATATATGGAGGCGTTTGTGGAGAGGTTTAACCTCTGGGGGATGGTTAGGTTGGGGGTTAAGGTTGAGAGTGTGCGTGCGGATGAGGAGAATGGGAATGGGGATGGGTGGGTTTTGGAGACTGCGGCGGTTGAGTCTGATACTGCCACTGCAAGTACTGCGAATGCGACGGAGGAAGATGAAGCCAACCCGCAAGGCAAACAGACGATATACGCGCGCAAACTCATCGTCTGCACGGGCATCACCTCGCAACCCTACCTGCCCACCTACGCCGGCCAGGACACCTACGCCGCGCCGCTCCTCCACTGTCGCGACCTCCCGCTCCACCAAGACCAGATCTTCCACCCCAACTCGCGCGTCACCGTCTTCGGCGGCACGAAATCCGCCTGGGACGCCGTGTATGCGGCCGCGACGGCCGGCGCGCGCGTGGACTGGATCATCCGCGAGAACGGGCACGGGCCGGTCTGGATGGCGCCGCCGTACGTGACGCCGTTGAAGAAATGGCTCGAGAAGCTAGTGACGACGCGGCTGTTGACCTGGTTCAGTCCGTGTATCTGGGGCCCCGCGAACACGGGGATCCGTCGCCTCCTGCACGGCACCTGGCTAGGTCGGAAGATCGTCGACGCGTTCTGGTTCATCCTCGGCGACGACGTGGTCAAGTTGAATCGCTACGACGCACACCCAGAGACAAGGAAGCTCAAGCCCTGGGTGAGTCCGTTCTGGGTAGCCTCGGGGCTGAGTATCTTGAACTATCCGACGAATTTCTTCGACCTGGTCACTAGCGGCCGCGTGCATGTGCACGTGAACCAGATCAGCCATCTATCAGACCACGCGGTGCATCTGATCCATCCCTCAGATCATGCCGATGGAAGAAGCAAAAACAGCGGCAGCGACGACCCCCTCGTCCTCCCCTCCGACGCCCTAATCAGCTGCACCGGCTGGCAAGCAACCCCCAACCTCACCTTCCAGGCCTCCGCGTCCCTGCCCACCCCAGACCTATCCATGGGGTTCCCCTGGTCCGACGACCCTCTCCCCAAACCCATGGTCCTAGCCGCCAACACCGAAATCCTCACCCGCTTCCCCCGCCTCATCGACCAGCCCTCTCTCCCCTCATCCTACACGCCCCTAGCACCAGGCGCACCCGCCACAGCACGCCACCCATTCCGCCTCTACCGCTTCATGGTCCCCCCAGCGCTCGCAGCATCCCGCTCGATCGCCTTCATGGGCCTCACCATGACGATCAACACGACAATGATCGCGCAGGCCCAGGCCCTCTGGATCGCCGCATACTTCAGCAGCGACATGCTCTCGCTCTCACCGCGCGAGCGATGCCCGGAGTCTCTGCGCGCGGAGCTCCACGAAAAAGGCACCGTGGACGACGCGACAGACGTGGACCTGCTCTGGGAGACGGCGCTGCATAGCCAGTTCGGGGTGCATCGGTATCCCGGGGGATTTGGGAAACGGAACCCGGATTTCGTGTTCGATGCGTTGCCGTATGTGGATCTCTTGCTGGGGGATCTCGGGTTGGATATTGGGAGGAAGAAGGGCGGGTTGAAGTGGTTGGAGCCGTATGGGATGGAGGATTATCGGGGGTTAGTGGGGGAGTTTCTTGCTGGGAGACGGTCATCAGGAGTGTAGATTATGGGTGGTTCCGTATATGGGTGGTGGAGATATCAGATCGTATAATCACTGTTTCTTGTTCAATCCTAGAAAAATTCATATTCAGATAACGTACCATTTGCCCGTCACAACGCCCTCTACATACATACGAGTACAAAACATCCAGCTTGATCCATTCGCTTGATACCCATCCGCGCAAGAATTCGAATCAGAGAGAAGGGACACAAGGAAAAAAATATCCCGCCTTAGAAACCGCCCAAATTCAAGCACAGTACAGTGAGACAGTAAAGTGACAACGTCATGGAACATACAGTAGGCGGAGAAACCCAAATTACAGGGCCAAAAGAAAACACTCACAGTACAAAGCAAAGCTCAAGCTCGACGCATTCAAGATAAACACCGTTTCCCAACGAGGTGGAAGGGGGAGGAACCAATATGTAACGCCGATGTGCTAATAATAACTCCTAGTAATAACTGGACCATGACTCCAAACGATTCGATTCAACTGTGACCGTTGGACTCCATATCCTTATCTTCCTCTTTGACAGCGCTCCGCTCTGGCTTGACGGAGCTCGTGTCCGAGGGTCCATCCTTTCCGCAGCCTTTGACCAGAATATGTCGCTAATGCAGGTTAGTCTCCGTATACTATGCAATCTGAATGAAGGCTCACCTTCAGTGCATCCTTGCGAGAGAAACTCTTATCGCAATGCGTGCACGGGAATGGCTTCACCGCCAAATGAATCCGCTTATGCCGTTTCAAGTCATGGTTCCGGTTGAAGCTCTGAGGGCACTCGTCACATTTAAATGGCCGATCGTTGGTGGGTCCGGGTGCATGGCCGGGGTGCGGCGGGTGGCCCCCATAGATCTGTTGCATGCTGGCCAGATGACCGCTGTTAAAACCCGGTAAAATCCCCGGTTGAAGACTGCCCAGAAGCGACATCTGACTGCCCGGGTTGTGCACGTTGGTCATGACGGGTCCGTTCATGGCGGGGAGTGAGTACGATGGCCAGGGCTGTCGCGGTTGGTAACCAAGGTGGTGATGAGGAGACGGATGTGGGTTGGAGGCGACGCGTCCCGGGGGATGAATGCCCATTCCTGGTTGTCCACTGTAGGGCGAATATCCCGTCGGGGGACTAGACAACTGCTGAAGCCCGCCGTATGCCGGGGCGGACGAGGATTTGGCCATGTAATCGTTGGATGCAAGAGGCGGGCCAGAGGCCGGGTTGGGGAGCGCATTCTGCGCCGTAAGCATCGCATGTGCCATGGCGTGATGTTGGTGATGCGGGTGTTGGTGGTTAGGGTTTGCGGAGGGGATGCTGCCGACGGAAGGGACAGAGAGTGGTTGCTGGAATGGGGGTAACTGGTTCATGTCGTACGATGGGGAGATGGCTTCGCTGCCAGGGGGCGACGTCGCGGGATTGCGACTCAGAGGATTCAAGGATGGGGAGAAGGTGTCTCGAGTCGGGTATAAAGGATTGTTCCACGACTGCCGCGGTGTGGATGAAGCAGCTCCGTATGAGCTCTGACTTTGCCAGTAGCTCGGCGCATACGTCGAAACCAAATCCGGGGAAGCTGAGACGGTGGTCGATGCTGCAGTTGCCGTCGTCGCCGTCGCTGTAGTAGGTAACGTGGATGTGGTCGTCGGAGCTGGCGTGTCAACCGATTGCGTGGATGCCGGTGGTGTGAGGAGGTTGCTGACACTGGGATTGGTAGGAGGATGATGAGGATTCGAGGGATGTGTAGGGAGTCTCAACCCGGTCGTTGCAATGTGGAAGTTTGGAGGCGGAAGTTCAAAGTTGGGGAGAGATGAAGCGGCAGGTCTGCGCGTGTTCAATGGCGGCTGAGGGGTGGTCAGCGCATCGAGCGCCGTCCCCATGCCAGAGGGAGGAATCGCAAGGGCCGCCAGCGTGACTGAGGTATCGCGCGAAAATGCTAAAGGTTGAAAGAGATCGCCCGCTTCCACAGGTGGCGGGGAGGTCAGAGTAGTTGCGAGTTGCCCGGTGGGAAAAGTGACGGTGTCGCCGCCCAGCGTCCAGTATCGATTGCCAGACAGGCCCCCAGTGATGTCTGGAGGATCCAGGAGGGGCAATGATCGCGATAAGAGCGATCTAGCGGGGGAGGGAGGTAGAGGAGATGGATAGGGGAGAGGAGAGAGATGATGCTAGGTCGGATGCAGGCGAGAAGGAAGGAAAGAGTGCTGAAGGAGGATTTCGTTCTTCTGATCAGTCGATCACTCCGCGGGACCCTTGGATATTGCAAATCAATCGTCTTCGATGTGGCAAGTGCAGCAGTCGTGCCTTTCCTCGAGATCCGGATGTCAAACGAGGCTTTCTTTGTTTGTTCTGTCAGTCGGGTGACATATCCCAGGCGATGTACAAAACGAATAACGGCGAAATGATGGACCCAACCAAGGAATGACGAGATCAAGGTTTGATATGCGCAGATTAGAGCGATGACATTTCTCTGTTCAACAGACCGACCCGACCGTACAAGAGAACCACCAAGTAGAGAACCACAACAACAAAGCGGACACTCAACCAGACCAATTGATGACTGCCGAAACAAGAGTGGATACAAGATCAGTCCTGGGGCGCGATTCAGCGATGGATGATGATGGCGAGGGTGATAGCAAAGAGGGCAGAAGGGAAAGAGAAACAAGGTAGGTTCGATGAACAGATAGAAGATAGATAGATAGATAGCCAAGGGAAGAGTGAGAGGCAGAAGCAAAATAAGATGTGGTGGTTGCGGTGACAAGATCGAGAGAAAAGAAAGGCGCCGGAGCGAATAAGTGTGGGATTATTAGGTCAATTTTATTTTTTTTGTCTTATATTTTTATTTTTCCCTTAACGTGTATGGATATTTGTATAGGCCGGGAGTATCAGGCAGTCAATGATGGATTGAGGCGACTGAAGGGCCAAAAAACCAAAACCAGCCGGGAATGGAGACGTATCCAGACCAGTCCACCGCTGGGTCTGGCCAGCGCGGGGGTTGAGAGTCGTGGTCGGATGTGGGAGTAAAATACCAAGGGTAAGGAAAATAAAATAAAATAGAATGACTGCGAATATGGAGCTAGAACGAATGTAGAAAATTCAGTCAACTAATAATTAAAATTCGAGAAATGAAAGGGAAATGGAAATGAAAATAAATAAAATAAATAAGAAGACTTACCAGAGGGAGGGAGAAAAATAAAAGCAGAACAAAAAAAAAAGGAAGAAAGAAAGACAAAAAAAAGAAAATAAAAAAAAAACAGACGCACACCCCCAGCCAGACAAGAGAGTCCAGGAGCTAGTCGGGATCTAGTCAAGAAGAATGGGCAGTCGGACCAACCAGATTTCAACAAAATATTTTTCTTCGAAATTCCCTGGGATTAACCCATGGCGAATTTCCAGGGAAAACAAATAGTCACGGCACCCAAGGGAACCGAGGAAGAAGAAGAATAATCAGCAGGAAAGGACGGCGTAGTCAAACGGACGATGTCAAACTCGAGGAAAAGAGGTGCCGACAGTATTAAGAATCCGCGATCTGTACGGAGTAGAATCCCAAATCAATCAGGAAGAGGCAAAAGATGATGGATCAATCAGGTGGAACAAATCCAAATAAACGGGATTATCATGAAAATTAATTATTATTATTATCACAGAGCCGATATGTATTTATAGCCTCGCCTCCGATAGACTCTCCATCTTCCCCATATGGCAATAGTACCTAGGGGAGGGGACGACAGAGGAATCGACAAGAATATATTAATTTCCATTCTCAGGAGAAAAAACAGCTCAGTCCACAACACCAGACGGACTGATCAACGGCAACGTGGTTGACAGGGCTCGCCAAAGGCCCAAGTCCCAGCGCGTTCCCACCTTTCGGCCGCACCCACGGTCAAGGTCCAGCTTATTCTTCTAGCGGGATGGAACGGTGACCGGATCAAGCATACTCCGTCTCCTTCATTGACAGGATTGCGAGATATCTCGGGATCCTCTTCTCTTGAGTTTTTAATTTTATGTCCCCCGTGTTCTTATATCGGTCATCCATGACAATAATCTTGCCAATAATCAGCTGCATGGACAGCATGGTCTCCTGATGAACCGGAACCATCCTGGAATTCTATCTCGACATCTCTTTCTTTTTTGGTAACATGATGACTTCAAGACTTTCTTGCCAGGTCGATCAGGAGCATAGTACAGAGTCAAAAGGGTTGATGCTTGACACTCCGTAGGATCCAAAGTATCAAGAACAAAAAACTCTCCATGCAGACGAAACGAAGTGAGAGAGCAGAAGAAAAAGCAATTCTACAGGGCAATTGAGGCTAGGGGGGATAGACATGTGGAGCGCATTCTGGACGATCGGCCACCCCGACCCAGCAGGGAACACTGCTGAGTGCTTTCCCTGTATGGTGGAGCAAAGAATAAGCTTAGCAAGTGGTGGACGATCGATTCTGCGTCTAGGAGGGATCAGAGGTTTGGATCGACGGATCTGGAGTTGTAGCAGGAGTGCTGTACTTTTTTTGTTTTCTCTTTCAGGAGGGCCTAGAAGGAGGAAAATCCAAATCAAAACAAGACCGACATCCTCGTGTTTATGCAGCGGTACAAAAATACCAGATTCAACCAGAACAACTACCATACCGGCTTGCATTTCCCCGAAACCAAAAAAGGACAGGAGAATACGGACAGAATGAAATAAAATCAGGAATAAACGAAATGTCACAAGTGGGTGGGTGTTCTAGACAGACAGATAGACCCAGAAAAAAAAGGGGCAGAGCAGAAAGCGTTGATGCTCCCTTGCGTCGGGGAATGCATGACAGATGGGGAATGGAGGGAGGGACGGGATGTTGTGAGGCATCAATCGATAGGATCCAGAACCATTGGAATCACCGATCGGTTGGAGGAAATGTCTCCATCGTCGACTATCAGCCATACTCTGGAGCATAGACCATCGGGTTAAGGTACTCCTACCCAGGGACCGAGTACTGCAACCACCGCCGCCGCCATCCGTTGAGAACCATTGCAGTGAGGCAGTTGATTGCGGAGTGATGAATAATATATTATGGATTCGAGAACTTAAGAGTATGAATGGCTTTTTCCCTCCCGACCTTCTGCGCCAGACCCGGTCCCTTGACTATGGTTGGATCCTGCGATTTGTCGCGCTGACGGGGTCTGATAAAACCGCCATCAATCTTAATTCACCACACCTTATTGTTAATCAGAGCATGGTCATATGGGGAGGAATCAAAAATCCACTTGCTCCTCAGCCGTTGGGAGGAGGCATTACGAAGACTCTGCTCGAGTAAACAATAATACTAATCGGGTTTACTTGCCCCCTCGTATTTTCCAGTGACTGACTGACTGACTGACTTCCCCTCTCGCACAGACACTTCCCCCTCAATCAAATGAAAGAACCATTCCTCGTCTTCAGGCAAACGGTCCCTGGTTTACCCGGTCGGTGGTCCCTTCCAGCTCATTCCTCTCCTTTCTCACACCCCCCTCCCCAATGCAAGATCTGGTCACCTGCTCTGCCGTCGTGATTGTTTTGCTTTCTTTCGCATCGTTCCTTTTGATCCTTCCGGTCAGATCGAGGTCACCGACCCAACATCAATTTAAAGAATGGATAAAGTAAGGCCAAACAAAATACGAGAGACACTCCCTTTTGCTCGTCAATATTTTCCCATTATTCCCCGCCGGGTAGATGCAAGCGAGAGACCCTCGGAACCACAGGGACTAGAGCTGGTTTAAGTTTCCCAGATCCCTGCGCGGCGGTCGTGTTTTTTTTTTTTTTTTTCTTTTGTTATTATAGCCGCGTCGTTTGGTTGGGTGCCCGTTGTTCCCATTCCCAACGCTAGAGCCGGATCGGGGCTAGAGCCGAGAAAACGACTGGCGGGCCCCACTTGGACTTACCCGGCTGGTCTGCCTGCATCTCTCGGTCAGCTTCCATTGACCTTTTGCTGGGAAAAGGGAGGGGGTTCTTTCTTTGACTCATGATCGGGATTTTTTCCTTTTTCTCTCCCTCAGTCTCTGGTTCTTCCTTATCCACATTTCTACTCTCTCACTGACTCTCTCTACTCTCATCCCCCTGAATTTCTTGGGAAATGTCTAATTGAAAGTGGAGACCTATACGATAGCTAGCTAGAGCTGTCATGGACAAACCCAGCTCATTCACCGAAAATCAAACCCCCGCGAGTACCGTACATACTCAGTGTTTAGCGACTCGTACGAGCTGCACATAACTAACTAACAGCTTAACGCCCAACCCAAGGATCTCACTAGTTGGTCCGTACTCCGTACTGTAGTTCGGGTTGGGAACTATTGGAAGGAAAGACTTGCGGAATAACGATTGACATTATTAACAACAACACCAGAGCAAGACTGCAAGAGAATCCCGTCAGATTCGATTCCCATGGCGACCCACCCATCCAGAACCTTCCATTGGTCCCCGCTCTCCCAGAACGGCCCGTCCATTGGCTGAAACTCTCGTCTATCATCGGAGGTAAAGCCCTGGTACTGGTTATCTTCACTCATACTCCGTACCTTAGTTCTCTACCGTCCCAGTACCCTAGGTTGGTAAGGTAAGGAAGCCTGGAGTTACGGAAAGTAGTTTGTATGGTATGGCCACCGACCCCGCGGACCAGTGATCGCGCGTCCGCCCAAGATGGAAACAGACCACTCACATGGAAGGGGGAAGAGAGCCAAGCTTGTCCATAACTCACAGGCTCAGCCCAAAGGTGCCAAAAACGGTCCACCGCTTTAGACTTCCTGAGCGGCGGCGGACAGCACCGGCCTGTCGGTGCGCCGGAGATCGGGGTGGCGGCCACACGGTGAACAGGCTGAGGATGTGGATTAGGATGGAGTAGATGTTAGTACGACTCTGTAGCTGTTGGCTGTTAGATACTAGATTCTAGATAGTTTGTTGATTTCAGCCTCGCATCCCAGTCTACCTACCGCAACTACTCGACTAACTATGTACTTCTTAACGAAGAATTTGAGTTGAAAATGTGCTCGACCACTCTAGGCCGCGAAATCAAATAGGTAGCTATGTATGTACTCCGTAGTCCGGGGTGTAGATAGCATTCCAGCCAATGCAGGAGTACCGGTTTAGACTTTCCATCCCAATTCCCTCACCCTCCCGTCCCTATTCATCCTATTCATCCCCTCTCTCCAGTACAGAACAGAAACAGTTATTTACTACATAGTTAGTCAACCCTATCAGCGACCGTTGTGGAAAATGCTGTTTTGCCACGGTGCTAGCCCCGACTAGTTGTTCAGTACTTGTTTGCTAGTCTAGCCCGACCACTGGAATAGACAATCAAGAACATCTGAGCTGCCCAAGACAAGACAGACCCCGACTAACAAGTACGTAAATTTTGGTAGCACTGCTAACTACTGTAGAAAAAGTGATCAAAGTAACTGTAGGATTCCTCCCGCAAGTCTAAGTCCATCTACGGTACATGCTCCGTACAGAGTATCATTCTGATTTGGTAAAATCGACCTAAGGTAGCCGGGGTCATCGGCCATGCAGGAGGGAACGAAGGGTAGTGGATACGACCTGACCGCTTATGCACCGACGCTATTCGTCCCCTGAACTCCGAGGTTGGATAACTAACGCCGGTAGTAGTTAGAGGGAAGTTACTCCGTAGTAGGGGGGGAAAATGTACAGTAGATTGATTGATTAATGAGTTAGTTTTTGAGTCGGTTCCTTTGCCACTATTCCCACCCCGGCTACACTTACACCTACCTACAGCGAGAGAGAAAAGTCTGGGGACGCCCGGAGGAGCCGACTAACTGAGAGGGTTTTCCCACTTATGCACGCCTATGTAGAGTATGTAATGCACCATGCACTGTCCTCCGTATACTGAAACACTCCAGCCAGAAGAATAAATAGGGGTGAAGCCAGGTGATACCGGTAGATAGATAACCACGCATCGACCACCAACAACTCCGTTAGTTACCTTATCCAGTCACCTACACAGTAGTAAACCTACATGCGACCGATGGAAATCTCGACTCAACCACCTGTAGATAAATAGTTCATTCTCGACCATCTGAACCTGCAGGTGCATTCTCCTCGCGTCGGGACCCATCCCACTGGACCAACTGGGTCGATCTTCTGCATCAGAGGTCGCCCCGTCCGTTTGCTTGTGTCGAAGTATCGGCGTGGCCAGAAAGATAAAACAAATAATTACTGTACAGAGGAGGATAAAAAAAAACCAACCGTGGCATATGCATTGGGTCCGGGGAAAGGGGAAGGGGGAGGGGGGAAAAGGAAGAAGTACCGGCCATGTACCTGCCTGCTTTTGACCCTACCAGGGTCGACAGGTCAATTTTGGGATTCAATGCAGTTGGGCTCGACTGAAATCAGATGTTTGTTCCGTTGCAGGCCGGAGGTGGGGGGTTCCGTGCTACGCAGTCTATTGGGGTTGGACTTGGGTAGAATATTATACAGTAATAATTATTTATATATAGTATGTATGCTATGCACCGAGTACAGCATTGAGAGTAGTTTCCTACTTATCTTAGCAGAGTCGTTAATAGTTGATAGATGATAGTTATTCCTATCGAGAATACGAATTCGGAATATGGTCTCGACATCCCCGGAGCGATACCTGGCAGGTACTTGTCTAGTACTTCTGACTAGTTACTTAGCAACCCCATTATCCTAACGAACCGTATGTCCGTCCTTCCGACAAAACTTCAGTAGTCAGTCAGTCAGACAGAATGTCAGACCGCCACGACTCACGACTCAACGCGACGAGCTAATATCGACTAAAAGCGCGGCTACTGTACATCAGAAATTATGCTACAGTCCCGGTGGACCCAGTGTTAACTCTTCCTGGCCAAGAGTGGTTGAGCAAATCCCATGATGCTCCCGGACAGGATTAGCGGGGGAGCAGGGATTTGATTCTCCTTTTCCTTTTCCTTGTCCTTTTTTCTTTTTCTGTCCTTTGATTAGTGGGTATTATGCTGCTGGTTTTTTTTATTTTATTTCTGTCTTATCTGTGTCTTTATTTGATTTATTACTATTTCCTTTTGGTTTTCTCTCAGCCTCGTTCTAGATCTTTTGTCTTTCTAAGTTCTCATACCGTACGGGATACGGAGGGTAGATACCGGCTGTACCTAGGTTAGACACACACGCACACACACTTCTCCAGTAATAGATGCGAAAATAAAATCAAATAACGACAGATAAAAAAAATAAATTCAGAAAAAAAAAAGGCAAGGAGTTCTGGATCGATCTCTTCCAAACCCCGCCCAAAACCGCCTAGTCTCCTGGCAAGAATGTTCGCTCGAGTCACGAGATGGCTCTGATGGGGCATTCTGCAGAGACCGGTCTAGACTGAGGAGACAGCAGAAGGGACTAGATCGAAATCGCCAGCCAAGGGGGGGGCAGAAGAACCCGGCAAGTCCACGACGGGACCGCAAGGCAAAGGCGTTGTGGTGGCTTATCGTCTGTAGTTTATTCTGCTTATGATAACCTCATCTCTTTGGCTTTCACTCGCAGTACTCCAGTATACTGGGGAGTGGGTTACTGGATGGGTATACGAGGTAGGAAAGGATGCCACTTGTTCTTCGGTCGCTGGCCTTGATTGTCATCTCGTCTTTTGCCCTTCTTTCCATGAGCGCTAACTAGTTAAGATGCAGCAGGCGCAGACTCTTCCCCCTCGTACGGAGGCTCTTCTTGATAAACATCATACTTATATCCGCTGCCCGGATGATCCGCCCGCAATTCCCTCTGTCCCTTCCCGTAGACCTTCTCGCGCGCCGTCAGCCCGTCCTCCTGCTCCGACAACTCGGGATACACGCCACGCCGTCGCAGCTCCGGGATCAACAGGTCCACCACCTCCTCGAACGTTCCCGGCGTCGTGACATACCCCAAATTGAACCCGTCCACGTCGGCCTCGCGGATCCACCGCTCCAGCTCGTCCGCCACGCGCGCCGGGCTGCCGATAGCGACAGGTCCGAGGCCGCCGATCGCCGCCTTCTCGGCCACCACGCGCGGCGTCCACTTGGGGATGTCCTCGCTGGTCGTGGTGAACGAGTCCAGGATGCTGGTGACCTTGTGCGCCTCGAGCGAGTCCGCCGCCGTGATGTCCTGATCGATGGGAATGCGCGAGATATCGATCCCGGTCCAGCCGCTGAACAGGACCAGGCCGCCGACCACCGACGCGTGCTTCTTTAGCTCCTCGTACTTGGCCCGTGCCTCTTCGTCCGTGCGACCGATGATGGGCGTGAAGGTCGCGAAGAACTTGATGGACCGCGGGTCGCGGCCCTGCTCGGCTGCCAGCTTGCGGATGTTGTCGATCTTCGGCCGCAGCACCGCCGGGGAGTGGCTCGACACGAAGATGGCTTCGGCGTGGTTCGCCGCGAAGGCCGACCCGGCGGCGGAGGTGCCCGCTTGGAACAGGAACGGCGTGCGCTGCGGCGACGGGTCCACGATGTGCCGGGTGTTGAGGGAGAAGTATTTCCCCTTGTGGTTGATCTGGCGCACCTTCTCGGGGTCCACGTAGGTGTCGGTTTCCGGGTTCGGTGAGACGGCATCGGGGGCCCAGGATCCTTCCCAGAGCCTGAGGGCAGATATCAGCGAATCATGCTTATGAAGCCCATTGGGGCTCGACCTACTTGTACAGCACGCGCAGATATTCGTCGGCCTGGCGATAACGCTCGTCGTGCTCGATTGGCGTGTCCAGCCCGATAGCCTTGAAGGCCGCTTTCTTCCACGAGGTGACGATGTTCCAACCGATCCGTCCATCCGTCAGATGATCCAACGTGGAGAAGCGTTTGGCAAGTAGGAACGGCGGCTCAAACGAGGTGGAGGCCGTGATGCCGAACACCAGGTTCTTGGTCACGGCAGCCATAGCCGAGATTGGCTATCTCGAGTCAGTTCTTTGGGCCCATCCATTCCGAGTTCGCGCAACATACAATAGTCGGATCAGTGACAGGCCACTGCGCAGCACGTCGAATGCATTCATCCAGCTTGCCCTCGTACGTGTCATATCCGCCGTACGTATCCGCCAGGAACAAGGCATTAATACCGCCGCGTTCGAGCAGCTTGGCCAGCTCGATCCAGTAGTCCAGCTTCCGCTTCGTGGCCGATTTATCCACTGGGTTCTGCAACGCTCAGCTCACCTTCTTTCACACTCTATTGTTTCTGGGTGATGAACTCACCTTCCACTGACCCGGCGACAAATGCCCCACCGTGGACATATCAAATGCATTCAGCAGAATCTGCTTCTTCCCATTAAGGCCATCTTGGCCGGCTGCGGTGCTATCTCCCATGATGACAATTCAGGAACGCTTCAACTCACTTGACTTGAGCAGTTCACAATCCAATCGCCCGTCCGTCCCCCTCTTCTTATCTGATGCAGACCCCTCGCAGCATGAAAGGCCCCACATATCGCCATTGTGCATTATCATCGCGTGAGATACTGACATGCAGCGTTTTATTATTGTTTGACGATCGTAGATAACTTGGTAGGATGCCGATACCCGGCGACAAGCAGACATGCAACCAGACGGGTAAGTAGAGGCACAAATAGTGAGTTATTCGTCATCGTCTCCGCTCTAATCGTCAATATTTCTTGGATCTTATTTGCTATGTAAGTATCGAGGGGTATACGGACATCTAACCGATGCTTGGTGGTTGGAGGTGCGGAGACGAATGTCATCATTGGGGAGTGGATTGCGTGCTGCAGGGGGTTTGACCAGTAGTCTACTCCGCATAGTCGGACATGTAGCACAACTATGAAGGGTTCTCTCTATTGAACTCGATACTTTTCTTATTTTTTTATTACTTTGACATCTAAACATAGTAATGTGTTCTTGATCATTGATCAGCCTAGATAGATACTGTACTAGCATTCGAACTCTGGTTACTAGGAACAAGAAAGTGTTCTCCTTAGCTAAGATGCCAAACATGAGAAAGCGAGACTCCGGTGTCTCTTATATTTTCAGATGCCAAACTTTCAGGTCCCCAATGCTTATCAGGACTGTCAATCAAGCTACTAATATTCGATTGCTTGTTTGTTTAGCTGACTGGTTGATTGATACCAAGTCCGTCGTAATGAACATATATCTAGAGTTCTAGAAGTCAACAGATGTACATGCGACAGTAGAACAATTGAAAAGACTGTATATACTTAGAGTAGTAGTAGTACTGTTTGGGTGAGGACAAGACTGATTGGTCAAACATACCGTAGACGCGCGATCGGCTCGCTACTCTGCTTTGCAGGTGAACGTTTCCACGTGCATCCAAACCCCTTGAACCAGTGCCTGATAGACGCCATTAATGCCCACCACTAGATCATTGAAAGCACTTACCCTCTCAAATGCTCGTGCGCTTTTATTTAGATACTAGAAGATGTCATAGATTACTATGCAGCTTTGTCACGAACCAGTCTCATACCCGAAAGACGCGGTTAATGTCCACCTGCATCTCCCTCAAACGACCTGGTATAAGCCTCGATACATCGCGACAACCGCCCACAAGACCTGACAAGACCCAGTACAAACTCATCGAATACGTGGAAGACTTAGACAGATACCGTCCCGGAGGATACCACCCTCTGACAATAGGAGACGCCTTGAATAATGGTCGATATCGACTAGTCGACAAGCTCGGCTACGGAGGTTACTCGACTATATGGCTGGCGCGCGACCTCCACAGAGCCAAGTACGTAGCAGTGAAAGTCCTCACCGCCGAAACCAGCCCATGCTCATCTGAGGCGGCTCTTATACATTCCCTCGGAGCCTCGCCGTCTAGGCCAGGTAGCGAGATCATCCCCGCCCTCATCGACGAATTCTGGGTTATCGGTCCCAACGGGAAACATAGGTGCATTGTCACCCCGCCCGCGCAGATGAGTCTGTTTGATGCGAAAGAGGCCTCGACGTTTGGTCTTTTTCAGCCGACGGTGGCGCGGTCGATTATCGCCCAGCTTATTCGGGGGGTGGCCTTCTTGCATAGTGAAGATGTTGTGCATGGCGGTATGTAGATGTCCAGATATGAAGTCCGGTATCTGTTTACCTAACTGACTGACCTTCATACCACCCAAGACCTCCACCTGGGTAACATCCTTGTCCAATTCCCTGAGTCAATCGACTCATATCCCCCGTCAGAGCTATACGAAAATTACGGAAATCCAGAGCCCGAAGCCATCATTCGCCTCGACAACACGCCCCTCTCACCCAGTGTCCCCACCCAAGTCTTCACACCCGGATGGTACGGCATCCCCAGCACCGAAATCCCCCTGGGCCAAGAACGCATCGTCCTCAGCGACTTCGGCGAATCATTCAACCCCCACCAAACACCGCGGTTTGCCTCCAAAACCCTACCGCTCCTACAGCCCCCGGAGGCGCGCTTCTCACACGCCCCGCTCTCCTTCCCCTCCGACATCTGGACGCTCGCGTGTACGATCTGGGAAGTGTTCGGCCAGAGACCGTTATTCGAGGCGTTTCGTCCCACCGCGGACCGTGTCACCGCGGAGCAGGTCGAGACGCTTGGTCTGCTGCCTTGCGAATGGTGGGAGAAATGGGATAGGAGGGTGGACTGGTTTGACGAGGAGGAGGGGGGGTGGGGTTCGAAGTCGAGGGGTGGAGGGCACGATGGCGTGCGCAGGCCTTGGGATGTGAGGTTCGAGGGCTGGATACAGGCGCCGAGGGCTGAGGCGGGTATGGAGCAGGTGACGGAGAGCGAGAGGAGGGCGTTTGAGGCGATGGTTCGCTCAATGCTTACTTTTCGGCCTGGGGAACGAGCGTCGGCGAATGATGGGTTGCATTCAGCGTGGATGAGAGATTGGGGGCAGCCAGCGCTTGCGGAAAGTTGGGGTGTGTCTTAGTCTGTGATGAGAGGGAATGGAATGAATGGTCTCTAGTGAATCTAGACTTCGAGAATACTGCAATACTATCGGATATTCTATCAACGAAGGCCTTTTGTCATGTCTCGAGACAACCTTGCGTGTACTTGACGATTTAAGCAACCATTTGAACCGAACGAGTTGAACCATTCTATTGATTTAGCTTCTCAAGGAGTGCTTTTTATCATTTTGGCTGGCTTTGCGTAGGTGGGTCAGAAGAAACAAACCACTGTGATATCACCCATCCATGCTCTGGTCCCTGCCATGTCGAACCAAACCAGACTAATCAATCTAGATCTACTCAAGGATTGTTCAAGACAGCCTTATCTGCAGTGGGCTGGATCTTCAATATCGAATAGGACATCGGAGGGTCATTGTTCGCTCTGGAGATCTGCATTGAGGGCCTCAAGGACATCGGTCATCTAAGGAGACTAGCTAGCTCCATCCAGACATTTCCATACTTCAGGATCAATGGATATGAAGCAAGTCCTTTTGTTTCCGGCCCTCTCGTCACTAAATATCGATATTCACTGTTCGGAGGCTAGTCTTTAGTACTCGACTGTGCAACCTGCATCACAGACTCTTCTTCTCCCGTCTCGCTCGCTTCGCTCGTCGATGTTGTTGTTGAGGGGGGTTGTTTTCTCCTGTTTGTGATGATGTTAGCCCTGACTTTTCTTATCACATGCAAATAACTGGTATACCAGCATCGAACCTTGCCCCGAGCCAGTTCGGTACGAGAAAAAGAGGGTAATGGAATAGGAAAGCCTACCTCCGAATAAAGAACTGAATCGCATGCGCCGTCGCAATCAAACACACCGCATTCGCCAACACAAACGAATATCCTTTCGCGAAGCGGGGTGCCTCAACGGTCTTGAACACCAGCAGCTGAGTCCAGACGGTGGTTGACTGTGCGATGGTATTGATGGCCACGAGCGTAACGGCACGCTCAACGGGCGAATACCTCAGCAGCGTATTCACCCAACCATACAGCACGCTTGACATGGCGACGGCCGAGTAGGTAGTCAAGAAACCGAACCACAGCGCCGACTCCCGTACGTTCCAAACCACCAAGATAACCAAGCCGATGGCGTTCCAGACATGCGCGACGGTGATGGCCCAGGCAGGGCTGAAGAGCAGGTCCGATGCGAAGCAGATAAACAGGGTATAAAAGATACCCAGGGCAGGAGAGACAGCGGCGAGTTCATTCAGACGGCTCGTGGAGAACCGGTCGAGGGACTTCAGCCACAGGAGGTACCCGCCGGCGTTGGTGTTCAGACACGCGTTCCAGAAGAAGACATCAAGGAGGAGAAGGGCCCAGAAGCGCCAGTTGGAGAGCACGGAGGTGATGGTGGACCAGGTGAAGCGGCCGGAGAAGTGGTGGCCGGCGCGGTGGAGGCGGGTCTTGGATAGGGCGAGGTCGGTGTCGTTGATGACGATACGGTTCGGCTTGTCGGGCGTGCCGGGGAGGATGAAGTAGCCGAGGATGCCGATGGGAATGGTGATGATGGCGCAGATGATGTACATCCAGCGCCAGCCGGCGAGGCCGTGTACGCCGTCTAGGCGTGCTGATGTGCCGGCTTGGATGAGACTGGCTGTTAGGGTGCCCAGGGTGAGACCGACGTAGAAACAGCCGCCTCGACGGGCAATCTCGTCGCCTCGATACCAGGCTCCTGTTTGGGTTAGTACTGCTGGTAACAGAGTGGGTATGGGGAGAGATACCGAATATATAATGCATTCCGGGAAAGAAGGCAGCCTGTCATTCAGCACATCAGTAGCCGTCGTCTAGAAGTAAGGGCACCAAATTTGATAATAGAATGTAGAAGAAGAGAGACACACCTCAAACCAACCCACCAAAAACCTGTATGCCATCAACTCCCCATACCCAGTCACCCGATACTGCAACAGAGTGAAAATGCCCCAGCAGATATCCAAAGCTGGAATGAGCCACGACATGGGAAACTTCGTGAACAGATACGCAAAGGGAATCTGACCGACCACAGCGCCGACCGTATAGATAGTTTGGAGATGAACGAGCTCGTTGCCCTGCAGGCCGATGTCTTCCTGGAGACCGGAGACGTAGGCATTATCTATTCAGTATGGTTAGCTGGGACAAACCAGATGGCATTGAACAAGGGTGAGGAGCGTACTAATATTCGCCTGATCGATATACTTCGTCCAATAGGCCAGAAAAGCATACGGCACGATCAACAAGTCCAGTTTCAGGATCAACTTCCGTTCTTCCTTCGTGTCCTGGTCCGCGAACCACTGGACGCGCCACCATTTGCGACGCGACTGTACGGTGTCCATTCCGACTGCGATTGGGTTTCAATCGGAACTCAATCAATTAACACCAGTCTTTGCTGCATTATGGAGGATATCAGTAGCGAAAACATTATCCTTTAAATCCTACGGCAAAGATGTCAACGCAGCTCGTGATTGCGTGACAATTAGCACCCGTCAGTGACGGCCATGCTGCCGAGGGGAGAGGAGAGAAGAGGGGCTCGTGGAAATGCCTATCTCTGTCAAATATGAACAAATAGTAAAGAACAAATCATTCCAACGGAAGATCCCCGAGCAAGGATGGATGGATGGATAAGATTCGGCAGGGTTGAAGACGGGACTTTCTGCAGCTAAGCATGGTGTCAGGAGGTGGAGGTAAGACGTGCTTGCGGTATCTGGGTTTCTGGCCAATTTATTTAGGGCGAGGAACTGCCGAGTATATAGAAGCTAAAGTCGAGCTATAGTTTTGGATACTTATTTTCTGCGACCTGGTCCTTGTTGAAATAACCTAGTATTGTTTGTTTCAGGTTTGTTGATGCTCAGATAGGACGAGAGTTAGTACATTGAGTGGTGGAAGTTCTAGATTTCAGGTGACAGTCACGGCAATTCGCAATAAATGAAAAAACACCAAATATCTGGATCTGCAAACCAGAAAGAAAGAGCTGTCCCAGTGGTTGATAGATGGAGGAAGAACGAGGTCTCCAGTGTTGCATGGGGGAATGTTGAATGCCTGAGTCAGTACGCCAACAATTTAGGTGTTTACTCACACTGAAAGGACCTCATCTTCCTGGGCAAACATCGTAACCTCCATGATCAACTAGCTAAATTCATTTATTCTGGGTCATTCACTTGCTTACGCGCGACTGAGCTATGAAGATGATCAGACAAGATGTCGTTCATCCTCAGAACACACAACACGGAGACAACGTATTTCCCCTGGGCAATCTGTTATTGCATGAATAAATCAAGTACAAGAATAACAGATGTAGCTAATTTATATCCCCCGAATCAAGGCTTGAAGCTCAGCCAGGGGTCATTAAACAGCTCTTTAGCCGTTGCCCGATCTTTTGGCTCCCAGCGCAGCATTCTGCCCACGAATTCCAGAAAAAGTCTTTTGTCTTCCCCGTGGACAAATGGTGTAAGGTTTGAAAGGTTATACTCTTCAGACGGTATTAAACCTGCCAATGTGAACTCTCCTAAACGAACCCTTAGTTATCACCGGAGATATACAAGTGGCGGACATCATACCATGGCTAGAGAACAGTTCGGAGCAAATGCCTTGATCTGCCCTTTCCAGTAGCTGCAGCGGAGGCGGACCAAGTAGCCGTATCATTTGGGCTATGTGTTTTGCTCGGGAATACGTGCTGCTCCCGGTGTCCAGCCCATCAAAAAGAACACGATCTGCAAGGAGCTCCCACAACTTCACGGGGCCAAGAGGTCAGTGACTTGTGCGAGTATCTTCCTCAGGGCCGTACCATGGTGCCCAAGTTCCATATATCTGCACTATATGTCCATGTCGCCTTCAAGAGGACTTCTGGCGCACAAAAGGGCTGAGGTTGGATATCATGGTTATGAGGCTCAGGAACGTTGCCAAAAACAGCAGCACTGAAGTCGCTGATCTGAACCAGTCCTACTCCTTTCCTCAGATGCCCGAAATCTGGACGAGACTGGAATACTGGACGACCATCGCCATCCCAAAACGGAGCAGGGTTGCTTTCTTGTTGGCGGGCATAACTCTTTAAAACATCAAAGTCTTCGAATCCCAAAAGAAAGTTATCTGCTTTTAGATCTTCGCTATGGTCAGAGAAGATGATTAAGTAGTGAACAATTTAGAAGGAGCCTACCTGTATGTATAATATGGCACTCAGAATGGAGAAAATCAAGGCCCTGGAGCAATACTTTCAAGAATGGCTTGAGGACGGCGGGAGGCACACCGTTGCTTCCAAGGTGCCTCCCCAAAAGCCAGAGCGGTTCCCTTAACGGTTCAAATACCAAGCATAAGTGCTCTCCCATCGCGCCTCGGATACTAAAGGAGTCACGCACAAGCCGAACATATGCCCGACCTTCATGATTCGACTGCAGCTGGGAGATGTGTCGCGACATATCTACTTCCTCTTTCGCAGACCTTTGTTCTTCTTTACCACAGTTTGTAATTTTTAACGTCACATATCGGCTTGACTGCCACGCCCAACTTTACAGTGTTACTAAGGCAGGTGTCAAGGGATGGGCGAACTGACCGACTTGTGTCTTTTGCTAGCCAGACAGTAGAATTGGCTCCCCAGCCGAGCTTTGAGAGGATGCGATATCGGCTGGATAAGGTCTCTCCAACGTGAGCAGGATAATATCTCCTAGGATCATAATTCGGGGTTTGATTCTCTTCTTGGATGAAGGAAGAAGACATGGGTCGAGAAACACGCCGGGAATAATTGATTGAAGAGATAGTCCGCGTTAATTTCGCAGGAGGGCGATGGCAAGCATACATCTCGAAATGGGAATGAGAGATAGTTGTGCCTTGTGCCTACCCAAGTTTATGTTTCAGAGACCTTCTGTTGGAAGAGGTAGCAGGTTACCAGTGGGCGGTAAGCCACTTCACCTTTGTGCATACGGCCGATAGCTTGATCAACATTCTTGCCCCTCGGCTATTGGTCTGCATATATTTACTCCGTGACATTAAGACTCCAATGTAGTCCTTAACATATCACTTAACATAGCTTCTTCTCCTTCGTCAAACTATAAGAACTATCTGGTTTCAGGTGAACTAAAAGCCATATATTTTCCCGTCTTAAGATGTATTATACAGCTACAGATTAATTTAACGAGCACAGTACGCAGTCAGTGTGATTTCACTCGAGAATACATACTCTCTTTCTACAATGAACGATGGCTATGTATGGCTTACATCATCAGCTCGGGAAGAGTGCACTTTGCCGAAATGACGTCGACGGCGGGGTTGAGCTTTGCCGGGCTTCCTCCCTCACTTAATTTTCTCTCTCGTCGCCCTTCTTCTTTCCTTCTACTCCTCTTCTCCTCCCTATCAATTGATCCCTCATACATCTCTATCTCTTGTGCGTCTATTCTACTTTCCCATCTTTTCTCATTGTTTCTTCATCTCAAAGACTCAGCACTAATGATTTACAAACAGCTTCTAGCTTCCGCTTCTGCCTCGGCTGCCCCGCTCCGAAGGTCCCTCCTCTCATCGCTCAAACAACGTCCGATTCCCAGTTTCCGTCCAATCCATTGCTCATCCGCAAACATGTCTGGTGTTAGCAAGGCTTGCTGCTCGTAAGGTTCTTGTTGTATCTGCCGAATAATCTCTGTACTGATGTGACTAGCATCCCTCCCGTCGTGGCCAAGAACTACCAGGCCAAGGGTGAATACAAGACCATCAATGGCTTGAAGACTTGTACGCTCGATCAGCCGTCTTACCAGGCAAAATGCAAGAAGAGAATTGACTAACCGACCTCTAGACGTCACCGGCCCCGAAGACGCCACCAAGGCGATCCTCGTCATCTACGGTTCGTACCTCGTATCCAATTCCTTCGAATCCAACCCACCATCTGACCAATCTGCAGATATCTTCGGCTTCTTCCCCCAAACCCTCCAAGGCGCGGACATCCTCTCGACGGCCAACACGCAAAAATACCGCGTCTTCATCCCCGACTTCTTCGAGGGCCAACCCGCAGACATCTCCTGGTTCCCACCCCAGACCGACGACCACAAGGCCAAGCTCGGCAACTTCTTCCAGACCAAGGCCGCCCCGCCCGCCACTTTGTCGCGGATCCCCGGCGTCGTCGACGAGGCCAACAAGCTCGCGCCCGCCGGGAAGCCCTTCGACTGGTCGATCCTCGGGTACTGCTGGGGCGGCAAGATCGCGGTGCTGGCGACCGGCCAGGAGAACAAGACGTTCAAGGCCGCCGTGCAGTGCCATCCGGCCATGCTGGCACCGGATGATGCCAAGAGCGTGAATGTGCCCATGGCGCTGCTGGCGTCGAAGGACGAGGATCCGTCCGATGTGACGGCGTTCGGGGATAATCTGTCGAAGCCGCACTATGTGGAGACGTTCACTAGCCAGATCCATGGGTGGATGGCGGCACGGTCGGATTTGGAGAATGACGAGGTTCGGAAGGAGTATGAGAGGGGATATCGCACTGCATTGGACTTCCTGCACCAGCATGCTTAGGTGGGCGGTTTGCTGTCTGAAAAGTGCGATTTCTGTTCTATCGCTGACAGATTGAATCTTATCTGATTCCGAGGTCTGAATAGTAGGTAGATAGGTAATGAATTATGTTATTGTAATGACTCACGGTTCGTTAGCTCTAATCAATCTAAGGATATCAAATGTCTGTCTGGCACATACACGCCCATGAAATGTCTCTCGCGGTTTTACCATCGTCACTCGACTCGACCAATACCTAGGTATAAGTGAGCTACGGAGAAAACATATCCCGAAGCAGATATATAACACCACTAGGTAGGGAAGTATAGTAGAGAAGAATCCTATCAGAACACCTGTCTAGTATCCATAGCTAGCTACTTACTATGCACTATCCCAGTACAAAGTAACCAAAAACTGAAGCAAGTAATCAAACCCCTAGACCACCTACCTCTACCTATCTACACAATCAACCCAGTGTAGAAGTCAAGCACCCCGCCTGAATCATACACCGTAGGAATAAATAGAAGTGCAAGTGACTGCACCCTACAGTTGCTACCCAGGTGGTCACTAACTACTAGGAAGACATCAAAACCGGTTAAGAACCGAACCGGCCGAGCGAGTCCCGCCCCGCCCGGAGCCTGCCTGCCTGCCTACCTTGATAGATCATGCCATAGCCAGCCATGCCATGCCATGATCTGAATCAGTCAGTTGGTCGATCACCTTACTTTGTACATGATATCAACTACCTGTAACCCAAATGGCATGTTCATCTTCTGCATAATCCATCATCCAAGATCACGCCGTACAAAAGAAAAGAAAAGAAGAGACGATCCAATAACAACAGGTAACTGAATAAAAAAGGACCATAAGAAAATAGAGCCAAAATGGAAAACCACGCAGAATCATAATCCCCACTAACCACCTACCTTACCTCCCTTACTCAAAAGGTAAAGTAACAGTTCATTAACAGCTGACCCCCCTCCCCATCAGGCAAGAAACCAAGTACCGAGACAACCGCTCGCTCACCAACGACGTCATCGAGTCCAGACCGATTCCATGGTTCCATCCCCGTTATATATCATCTCATATCATCTCATATCATATCATATCATCTCATCCCCGGTACTTGAGAAATAAGTGACCCCGGGCTCTGCGTCTGAGTTTCAGAGTTTCATGTGACAGATAACGGCGCGCCGGAGAAAAAAAAAAGGAAATAGAAAAGAACATACTTAAAAAGCGACAGAAAAACATGGATGAGCTGAGTTGATCGACCTAATCCAAACCTAGCCTAACTGGAGCAACTCAACCCTGGTTTGGGGGTAAATGGGGCGTCGATTGATCTGCGCTTGTGAGGTACATCTAACCTACATTTCATAACCTACCGACCTTAACCTAAGTTACTGTGTGTAAGTGAACCTGAACCTGTGACCTGGGAAGCCCCGCAGGGAAAGAAAGGAAAAGGGAAACACAGAGGGAACTGGAGTTAAGCTACGTCTACGTCCCGGATTTGAATATCGAGCGATCTCGTGTCTATTAATTATTATGTGATCTTGAGCTAGTTGACTATTGCACGTGCGGTTTATACTGACAAACAGCGATAGCTACGATACGACACTGCCCTGAATAAGAGATAGAAAGGAACAAACAAGAGAAAATGTCGTTCTTTTTCGGTCGGAGACATTCGATCTCCGGAGCGCCGCCGGCTCACGACGATGCGATGCCGACTACGCTTCGGAGAAGGAATTCGCAACCGCATGTGCGACCGCATAGTACGGAGCCTCGGGGCCAGGGGATGCTTCACGAGCTGTTTCGAAGACATCCGGATGGGGAGACGTCGCAACCTGCTGCTTCCGATACTGCTGCTACCCTGGTACCGGTAAGAAGAAGGCATCAGTTGGGGACAGATTAAAATAGAGGGATTCTGACCTGACGTAGGTCGAATCACACTCCAACGACAAACCTACCTCCCTGGCGAAATCGAAATCATCGAGCAAATCGTCAAAGCAAGACGATCGGAAACCCGACGAGACGAAAGACACCGAACCTGCAACGAAACCGCAGCATGAGAAATACAACAAGTCGTTGTCTGGAGAGGCCGAGCTGGCGAGAGAAGATACCGAGTTTCTTTTCTCGGGCGCGCCCGTGTTTCTGCTCGACAAGGGAAGACATGGACACTGGTATCTGCAGGTGATATTCCCGCTCGACGATCACGACCCGTTCATCCAGAACTTGTGGGATAGGAGGCCGCTGGCCCACGCCTCGTTCACGTTATGTACGCTTCATGCCCATTTACCTCTCCCCGATGGGTGGGTCATCCAAGGAGATAATACGCCCGTTCGTCTAGAATGTTGGAAACGGACCGCGGCGCCAAAGAGGGCGAGTTTCGATGTCGGGATTTTTGAAACGCCCAATATGCTTTCAATGTACGGAAGGGAGCCGGGAACGATAGGCTCGTGCCATTTCCTTGAGCTTTCCATCTGCGATGCCGTCCGTTATGTCGGACCGGAAATCCCGAGACCGATGGCCGGATACATGCACCTCTCGTCCCTACCGGCCACGGCAGCCTATGAGCTGATGGAACACTATCAAGACGCGTACTCCCAGTGCGAAGACGGCACCGTGCATGACCGGAAAGAACTTCTTTGCGAGGGCCCGTCGGCCTGGCGCCGAATAGGCGTTCGAGACATTGACCTGAAAACAATGGTCGAGCGTTTGCGAGAGCTGGCCTATATCCGAGATGAGATATTGCACGGAACCAAAGCGAGGTCGATTACGGATCGGGAGTCGGTGCACGAGCTGTCGAGGGAGCTGTTCACTAAATTTCTCTACCCCCTACCCCATTTCATGCTGCAAGGGATCAACGATCCGCACGGGATCAAGGCGCAGATCAAGGCCCTCACGGTTGCGCTGGCCACGCCGGGGGCCTGGGCGAACTTCAGTCTGCCGGAATGGAGGTTACGGGCCGGGCAACTGCTCTGGGAGGCGGCACCTCATGTGGACGGTGATTTCTTGGATTCCAGCACCAGTCACAAGCCATGGGTTCATCCGACATTGGAGCGCAAATGGTACTTGGTTCAGATGCTCCTTGCAGGTGAACTACTGCTGCGCCTAGATGCGACGGTGCGGTTGGGTATCCTGGGCCACTCGAATGAACTGCGCCCTTCTCCCAGAGACATGTTGGACTTCGATAAAACGCGAAACGGCAAGGTCGATTGGGACATCGTCGCCGTGCGGCGCCTCATGGATAGCTTTACCATCAGCTACAGAGCAGATGAGCCGGCAGTGGCATCTGACGAAAAAGCCTCGTCTCCATCGTCGCCAACTCACGAGCACGGTGGACGACACCATCATCGTTTGTTCGAGAGCTTCATGCACAGGTCGACATCCCCTCCGGCAAGGCCCGTCGAATCTTCCTGGAACTGCAAGCTTACCCCATCCCATATCCCCCTGCAGTTGCAAGGACTCTTTGTGTTTGCCGACAACATCGGCTGGCCCGGCTTGGACGCCGTCAAAGCCCAGCTTCAGTCCAAGGCCGGAGACGACCCAACTAATCAACAGCTAGTAGATGCGTACAACACTCCCACTCACAATGTATTACCCGAAGGCGTTGAGCTTGGCTCCAAGGTAGACGAGATGTACAGTCGGAGCCTGTCTCGGCGACGATTACTGCTGCACTGCTCCCAAGAGCCCGGGGATCTCGGTGGCTGGATCACAAGAAGTTGGCTGTCCGGCTTCGTCATGCCCGGCGAGATGATCAATCACTTACTGATGGCTACAATGCTGGAGAACGACCCGGATGCTATGGCTCAGCTCGGACCGCTTATCAACCTTTACGGCGGGTTCTCGTACTCCGGGCGAAGCTGGTGGAGCAAAGAATGCATCGTCGGTCGAGTACTGGCTAGCTTGGAAGGCAGCAAAGAATCCATGGGATGGATCGGCACCCCAGTCCTCCCCAAAGACTCCAACACGTCAGAAGACATCCACAACAGCTGGTTCGAGGTCATCGTGAAACCTGTGCCGCAGGTCCCCGGCAAGCCGCGCATCAAACAGGGCCCGAAGTTGACCCACGAATCCAACCCTCTTCCCATGCGAAACACGCCGTGCGGTGCCTTTTCTCTGCCAACCGACGGTCAGATCGACGGGGTCAAGATAAATTTTGAAGGGCTGAGACTCTCCGGCCACGATGCACAACCTCTGCAGGGCAAACCGCATCTAGTGGCGCACAAGTCCTGCACGACCTTTACTCTAGCCTCCGAAAACATCAAATCTCCCCGAACGCTCTCCATTCCACTGACATACAACGTGCAGTTCATCGCATCGCATGAATGTCGACCTCCGGAAGGTCTCATATCGACCCAAAACACGCCCTCCGTGTCCGGAGCAAGCGACAACAGCTCCTCATCAGGCTCGTCCAGCGGTACGTCGCATAAACATCACCGTCTCCCGGGCCATCCACTATACCGCACATACGCATACAAAGTACTGGCCCTCGACGCATTACCCGAATCATCGGCAACGGAGACGCCATCCTTGGACCGCAACGTGGGAGGGTCCAATCACAGCCAGCGCGAAGTAACGGTGTTGGATGCACGCGGCTCTCGCGACAAGGAGACCTTCGCCAGGGCATGGTGCGCATCATCTGGGTATAATGCCATCATTGGCAGAGTAGGTCGAACATGCCTAGCGTGTTGCATCCGCGAAGCCTACGCCCTTAGCGTCAAAACGGTGATTCGCGTGGGCGAGGGTCATCCCAGCCGAACGCCATCGGTCCAGACAGTCTCTGTGTAAAGAATGCCACTCCCCACGATAAGAAACCAAATTGAGTCGTCCGGGACCCCTGGAGGGAGATGGAAGGGAGAGGTGTGACAACGGGAGACATGATGCGGACAGCAAGGAAGAGGAAGAGAGGACTCCAAACTCGGGATGTTTTGTTTGCATGTCACATGTCACCTGTCACCAACTCCCTGTTCTACAATCACCTGATGAGCCACCTGACACCACACCACGTTTTCCCTCCGAACACGTGCAGGCTGCAAAGTGTCCAGACACAATGGCAATCAAGCCAGCGCCCCGTTTCAATTTCCAATTCATCCTTCCTACCTAGTCCTGTCGTGTACAGCGAACAATGGCAATGAACCATGCAGATTGCACAAATAAGAGGAAACCCAAAAAAGGGGCGGCGGAGGGAGCAGGATAAAACAACCCTGAACCTATCACATCCAATCGCCATTATCCAAGCCAAGAATGATCAATGTACAGTTAATTTAGCCAAAAGCCAAAATGGGTTCGGTCACTCGGTGATGCTACCGGTTCTGCTACTGCGCTTGGACCACGCAAGATGGAAGAAGACCCTTTCAGGCCGGAATTTCCAAACTTGCATTCCGGTTCATCTTTCCTTTTCATTTTCCGGTCTTTTTCGTCCCTGGTCAAACCCAGACGGGCTTTCTACGGAGAATCTCCCTCGAGGTTACCTTCAATCTCATGGATGGTGGAGGACAAGGAACACGTACACCGGAGTAAGGGCACGTTGCATGTAGAGAGCAGAGCATGTCCGTTTGAAGTCAAGTGCCCGATGATGGTGAAACAGGCCGGTGGACGCCTCACCCCAGGCGCCGCTTACCCAGGTACCTACCTAGTGGATGGAGTCCGCACGCCGATTCGGAGGACGAATCTGAGCTCGAGGGAACGATTGGTTTTGCGCTTGAGGCGCTGATTGTTGTGTCTAAGTGTGCGCTTTTTAATTTCCTGCTTAATTGAGTCAATGTCGCTATCTATGCCACACTATCGAGGGTCTCGGTTTTGTCAATATTACTCCGGAGTAGGCACTCAGTAGATAAAGCGTGAATGGTGTAAATATGTTTGCTGCAGTAAGACCTTAGTCAGCGGATACAATCAAATCAATCTGCCAAATTGGATAAGGTAGTCCGTACCACTCATTGCAAAAAAGTGGCATCGATGGCCGAATTGGGTAAAATCTGCAAAGATCCCATAGAGCTTGCCAGGTGAAACCCCCCAATCAAACCCACTTGCCATCGCCATGCACGACACCTGGTCCAGGACAGGGGGCAAAAACGAACCAAAGGGGTTTAATGAGAAAAACAAAATTAATAGATCGAACCACTGTTCGTCCACGAGGATCAACATTTCGCTGCTAGATGGGATGATGATTACATTGGTGCCCAGCCTAGGAAGACCCTGGGTAACTTAGAAACAAAAAAAGAAAAGAATAAAAAACAAAAAAAAAAAAAAAAGCAAAGTGGAAATACCGACGTGATCAACTTGCTTTGTCGTACACTCGTGGACCACCAGAGGAGAATGTTGAAGAAGGAATGGAGAACGTGTCGCGT
Source organism: Aspergillus melleus (assembly GCF_016097325.1). Lineage (NCBI taxonomy): Eukaryota > Fungi > Ascomycota > Eurotiomycetes > Eurotiales > Aspergillaceae > Aspergillus > Aspergillus melleus. The sequence goes on along the minus strand of NW_025763374.1, from coordinate 2,598,552 downwards.
CTTGGCGGATGATCGCATGAATGACGGATGGTTTTGCTTCGCCTTTCGACAGACCCTAAGGGTACGGAGTACGCCGTCGGCGATATTACGATGAATATGACTGGATCCCAGATGGAGGGTGTAGTCCGGAGAAGATGCCTAGACAAGTGATGATGATTCCCCCCCTCGCCACTACTCTGAACGGTGTCATGTCACTCAGCATGATCACGACACGGAGGAGGTACTCCGTAGGGAAAGGCTGGGAAATTGCAAACGCAACCAATAAACCCAACGCAGGCGGTTGGTTGGTTCGGATGGCCACTTTTTGATTAAAAGGCGTCAGAGTCGGAGTGCAAGGAGGGTAAGGGACTCCGTGTGACAATGGGTAGTATTCTCGGAGAATTTCTGGAGAACCGTTGGGTTTTCCCTTGTTCTTTATCCCAATTTACTTTGTTTATAATCTTTTGGGCTGCACTATGCAGGTAAGGCTGCAAACTAGGGCTACGGAACGTAAATAGGTAAGGTCAGAACCGTACTCAGTTATATAACGCAATAAACAAGCTCATATAGCATTGCCATGTTTCATCTCCGGTTGCGACCATAATCAGGCCAAGAGCTAAGAAAGTATATGAACTGGACATCGGACGGACTACGGAGAAGCTACGGAGCATCCAGGTACTTGCATAACTACTAGGACTAGTGCTCCGTAGAGTCCGTCCTCGAAAGCGAGACAGGAACTGAGAAAACGAGGGGGCAGGGAATAATAGAGTCGTATTACTTAGATTAATTCGACGATCTCGCTTACGTATATCAACCCCGATCCCACTAGCCAACGAGCCAATGCACAGCATGACCAAAGCAGCAACCTCCACGCCGAGGGGTTTAAGGGAAATAAGGTCCAAGTGTCCTCCAAGGCTCCAACGCAGCCTAGAATCGGAGTAAATACTTAGTCGGGTCCTCCCGTCTATATATATCGCAGGTGCATATCGCATCGAGCATCGCATCATCCGGCCAGCCCTACCCAAAGTGACTCGGGTTTCGCCTGTCCTCAGCGGAGCCCCGAGCCAGAGTTGGCGTTGTTTCAGCTGGGGCGCTAAACTAGGACCCGAACGGAGTGAGTACGTACGATGGATGTGGGTACTCCTTTTTGTTTATGATTATGATTTTTCATGGGTGCAGAGATGGACCCTGAGGCGAATCAATCAATTGTTGGTGGTTACTCTGACACTTTGATAGTCCTGATGGAGAAGAGTGAGAGAGGGTGAGGAAGTGTCATAAGTTGCGACTCGTAGTCGTGTACGGACCCAGGTCTAGGTCTCCGGGGTTGACTCCATACATACTCCTAGATGGTACATAAATAGTAAATACCAACAATAAGGAGTACCCACGCAAGTAGACGTGCAGTAGTCGCAATAGCAGTTTCATCGAAACTTGTGTGGATTTGAGGCTGACAGGCCATGGGTTCTTATCAATCAGTGTATCCACTATCTACTGCCAGCAGGGTGGGCGAAGACACCGATACTTTTTCTATTTTATTCTATTTTATTTTTAACCTGCAAAATGGGCCATGGCCCATGTCTCATAGACGGGGAATTTTTCTAGGTCAGTTTATCTTTAGGCCAAATGGCAATTCCAGAAGGCAGGTCAGGCAAGTCTCCTTACAGGACAACAAAGAGCCAAGAGCCGCCAGACGCGCTAGGATGCAGATATGATCCTTAATTAAACCTTGACTCAGGCCCACCGTGTCCTTGACAGATCTGGAATCGAATCGATATCTTGGGCTGGAATGAATTTTGAAACGGAAAAATTTGTAGATAAAAGGTGATCCATCAAACAAAAATACAGAGAGGAGATTCATATCTGCTATTACAATGATTTTCCTAAGACATTCTCCCTGGTGCACATGCACATCAGGTAGCTACTGTGTAACTACTTGTATAACTACAAGTACAAAGGAAACCCATTTCCTTTGCGCCTGCCCAACCCTAACTCAACCGGGCAGATGAAACGCTCATCCTTATTAACACATCTGTGGAATCCCCGATGACGATGATGAGGCCCTGCCCCATCCCTCCCAGCGGAAGCGCCAATCAGATGTACGGGCAGCCCCCAACGCTGACGACTCCCGACCTTCTCGAAGCCCAAGCAACCCCGCGCTAGTCCCTTCCGGGGCGCCTCCACACCGCCGGAAACCTTCTCATCGCCGCAAAGGGAAAGTCCCATGCGCCATGGCCCGACACGATTGGTCCCCTGCTTGACCCCCCCATTGCGCTCGCCAATCATCGGCTGTCCGCCTTGTGCTTTTTAAACGAGGCAGTTTGCCATTTCATGGATTGCCAAAGCCTACTGGCTCCGGAGGTTGTCCTTGACCACGAGATTTTCTCTGACAGCTTCCCTTTCTCTCTTTCTCTCCTGTTTCTCTCTAGTCCCAAAGTTTGTTTACTTTGGCCTTTCCGCCTCCCCCCTCCTGTCCGCTAAGCCTAACGAAGGCAACTCAAGGCTCTGAAGACCAAGGGTTGCAGGAGAAGGGCCGAATCAAAAATCAACACCGCAAAAAAAAAAAAACTCCTCCCCTCCACTCCCCACAACCCCTACTAGACCTGTTACAGATGTCTGTCACAGGCCTCTGGGTCCACGGTTGAGTTTGGTTTGGAATGAACCACCTGCACAAGGTGAAGGGATCAGGGGTATGCATGCAATTGGGAGAGCATGGCATGTCCTTTCTTTATTCCTGTCCACCACCCCCCCCCCCCCCCCTAATACTGCCCGCAACTGACTGATTTCTTGTCGTATGATTCTGGGCCTTCAAATCACCGGTCGTCTATCAGGTCCCTCCCCTTAGGACCCAAAGTTCCAAACACATCATTCCATCCATATCAACTATCTTATGCGACGTGCTCCGTAAAACAGGCCACGTTCATGACCCATTGGACATTTGTGGTACCTGACATGAGGTTTCAACCTGTCAGTCGGTACTCCATACGTAGCAGCAATGTTGACTGGGATTGGAGAATAATGGAGGGGGACGAAATGAATGGAGCAAACCTCCTGCAGAGTACTACGGTGCACCCCATAAGGACTCACAGAAGATGATGACGACAATCCTGGGCGTTTCTCATCATGGCAACTCGAACAAGAGAGCGAAAAATAAAATTTAATAGAAAATTGAAACCAGAAAATCTGGAAATTAACAAGGGCAAATAATAATAAAGAAAAAATAAAACATAATACTAATAAAAATAAAAAAGGCTGGGTGTTTCATCCTTGGGTTAGTGAAGACCTGTCCAGCTTAGCTATCTGGACTCTTATTCAGGGTCTGCTTAAGGCTGCATTCCATTGGACGTTCTGAATCTAATGCCTGGGGGGGATTCATCATCACCCATTTTGACCTTCTATAATTATCCTGATTGTGATCATAATTATGTACCCTTTGGGCTCATACTCTTATCCACTCCAACATTTTTTTTTTTTGCTTTTCCTTTCTTTTTTTTTTTTTTTTTTTTTTTTTTCCGCTTCTTACGGAGTATGTTGTATTGCTCATGGGTCCTCCTCCTCTACTGTAACTTTTTTTTTCTCTCCTGTGCTATTTATCCTGTAAAAATTTCCAAAAATTGAAAATCCAAGAAAGGGGATTGAGTTTAATTCCGCATAGAATGAGAACCCTAAGACAATGGGAGTTGCACTAGAGATGGAAATGAAAGTAGAAGCCCAAGTTCCAATACAAGGTTTCCAACCTATCAACAATCCCTACCCTTATGGGACTTGCTCTAAGACGAAAAAGTCCCGAGATCCTCGATCCCGAAGAGTTGAGTCGAGTTGGTTAGCAGCAGTTACTCCGTACGCCTTCAGTCTCTCTCGCCATTATTCTTCCCTCTCTCTCTCTCTTTCTCTTCTCTCTTCCTTCCCCTTTACTTTTACCCCCCTTCAATCATATTAATGACCACGTCCATTTCCCCAATTTATCATTACTTCATGTTCACCCTTTAAACCATTACTTACGACTACTACTATTATTATCTGGGTCGGTCATTAGTGTCATTACCTACCATTCTTTTTATTTATTTTATTCTCTCGGAATTTTCCCTTTTAATATTCTTTTTTTTTTACCTGAACTATATTCCCGGGATTGATTCGAGGTTCTCGTTTCTCTGCCTTTCTATTCTTTCCCATTGTCTTTGCTTCCTCTTTCATCGTCCTCATCCTTTCTTTTTTTTATTTCCTCACCTACACCTTCCTTCCTCTCTCGGTTTATATCTTCGCAAACCATCTCGTGAGCGGAGACATCGCAGCGGACGGATTACGCGTGGGCCAATCTATTCTAATCATTCATTGATTTTCAACAACGACATCGAAGGAGACAACCACCAGGCCGAGGCGCAACAGAAAGGGAGAAAAAAAAAAGGAAAAAAAAAAAGGAAGCCCGAAAAAGAGTATCCAGAAATCGCAAATCAAACTCATCCTTAGCGCGGTTTCGTCTACAGGGTCTCCTCGTGTGAAACATTCCAAGACTTTATTATCCATCACCCTATTGAGTGTTTCCTGTTGGTTACCAGGCGGTCCTAGGTCGACTGAAGGTGGAGTAACGTTGCTGAAACGGGGAGGTCGGGATACGTACTACGACGACTATCACCAAACCAGCGCATCATCATCCGTTCACCGGTTTTCCCCCAGATTTCCTGCTCCTCCTCTTCCTCGCCATCACACGTGTATGGAATTGGATGAGTCTTCCCGGCTTCGTGCTGTCATTCCTCGCTCCATCTAGGGTAGCTCCGTCCTTCTAATCCGCTTTCTGGGGCGTCGCACCGTCTCCGACTATCTTCCCCTCCATTCTTGTCCACCCCTCCGGCGATTGATGCGCCCTGTACCTTGGGGTTCCGTTCCTTCATCTCGCTCCCTGGAGCTATGCCCGCGGCGGTCGAAAATATGACCTCAACAACTCCGAATTCGCAAGCCGCCGTCATGGACTCTTCCGCCGCAGACAAGAAGCGCAACAAATTAGGATATCATCGTACCTCTGTCGCATGTGGTCAGTCTCTCTCCTTTCATCTTCTCCTCCGTCCCTCGCCCTTTCTTATACTCATCTTCTTTGCGACAGTACATTGCCGGCGACGAAAGATTCGATGCCTGGTAGCAGCCGATGACGCTCAAGGACGATGTGAAAACTGTATCCGACTTCGAAAGGAATGCCAATTCTTTCCCGTTGATCAACAACCTCCGGTTGAAAAGAAATCACGCCCCAGCTCGCGATTGGAAAATGCATCGACGGATCCCTCCACGGCCTCATCATCGCCTCCGACTGGCAGTGGGGGAGAGCAAACGGAGGCATTTTTCCCTTATCAACCAATTCCGCTAAACACTGGTCCTGACGTTACGGCATTGAATCCGGGAGGCTTTCCTGGGAATCCTATGGCTCAGTTTGCGCCAGGTGGGTGGTTTTCCCGTCATTTTTACTGGTTTTTTTTGGGAAGCCACTTCCGCGTGTGCTAACGAAACCTGTTGATCATATAGATCGCAATGTAGGAGCCGCCGAGTTTGCACCGGGACCGTCGCTCGATCCATCCGTTCCGTGGGACGAATTTACTACGATTCAAGATCCTCAAGTTCTAGCAAACATGACCGCAGCAGGAAAACACACGATGATGAATATGGCGCCTGGAGTATGGAGTCCCGGGCCCAACCCAATGGCAGGCATGCCGACCGCGTCCGCGCTTCCAGGAACGCCGACAGTACCGTCGCAATCCCAAGCCCTGAACCCAGCTACGGGATACACTCTTCAACCGGACGGATCAGTATGGCCAATGGCCCCCCCGCGATCGATGACTTTCCCCGCGCAGGCCGAGATGCCCATTCCATACGCCGCTCCCGGTCAATTCCAGCAGCAGATACCCCCGGATCTCAAACGCAGAATGACCAGCCCGGCTCAAGGGTATCCTCGAAGCCCCGTCAACCCGCAGAGCCCTGCATCGACCGATTTGCAAGGGACGCCGGTGTCGGTGTCCTATCCCGGCCAACCCCCCGCGATGGGCTATACAGGGTGGCCGGACTTGAGCAATATGTCTCCGATGAATGTCGTTCAGTATCCTATGTATACGGGCGATGGCACGCCGCAAGCACCATTCGGTAGTCCTCAACCACCCATGGGTCATCCGGGATCCGGACAATCGCCACCGTGATTGGCAACACTGCGCGATTGACAACGGACAACTCCACGTTCGAGAAGAGTAAAACGAAGGGACCTCATATCTGTCGCATGATACCCCTGTGTGAGCTGCTGCATCTTCATTGCTTCATTTCATTTCTCATTTCTTTTTCTTTTTTCTCTTTTTTTCCCATCTTCAGCTATACACCTCATCTTGGTGGGCATCATCTTTACCAGCTGGTCATTAGCGGGCGCAAAAGGATTACATGGGCGGCATTTTCCATTCTTCCATGAGAGCCATTTTTCTTTTCTTTTTTTTCATACCATTTCCATCTTTTCTTTTCTTATCTTTACCGATTACCCCTTCATCTTCCTCTGGTGTCGTTGCACGTGCTCGGGGCTTTTCGTCCGGGCAAGCGGTTAGATTCGTTCGCCCTCCCCTTCCTCCCTTTGATTTTCTTGCCTAATTATTCTTTCCAACACGTTGATATCCATGTCTGGTTTCACGAGCTACGTTTTAAGTCACCAGCGGGACAGGTGTCATTGATAATAGGTCATAATGGCGTTGGTGAACGTTGGGTTGGACCGTCTCCACGTGGCCTTCCGCCACGGCGGAAGGAAATATCTCCATATGGACGGGTTTATTTCGACCGTTCTTTTCCAACTTGTTCGCGGCGAGTCCTTTCTTCGGTAGGGTCCTGTGATGGGCCGTCTGACGGGGGAGCTTGGAGCCTAAGTTCTAAGCAGCTTATGTTTGATGTCCTTTTCCTTAGATTTACATATTTTCTTCACCTTCCTCATCTATGTTAGCCATATAGACCCCTTTTGCTTTCGTCGCTTTATTATGTTCAGGAATGATAGACTTACCGGTATGACACAAGCTGCGTCGCATTGGCGATGAACTGGTAGACTTCAATCGAATGGCATCGAGAAATCCATCTTCGTGACATCATCCTAATCAGCTCTGTTGCCGCCTGTGAAACTTATCTACTCTGTAGATATGACAAATTCAGGCCCCTTCCGGATCTACGGATTGCAGGAAGTGATAGTCAAGATCGACAGGTTATCAGTTATGCAACTATACCTGTCAGCCGCAGATTCTCAAGTCTCTTATCTACCACCGTGAGCGGTTATCGTTACTCGGGCCAAGAGAGACGCGCAGACTGCATTCGCAGGGTTTTATATGCATTTCCTCGCTCCCCGAGGAGTTATCTACCTATCTTCGAACGCGTAGAAAGCACACCACACTGTCCATGATGAGCCGAGAAGCCCGGTCTGGGTCACGTGTCCCTATACTCCGTTTGGGATGCAAACAATGCAATCGAACCTACCTACCTGGGTCCTCAGTACAGTACAACCGATCAACCTGTCATCCTTCACACATCCCACATTATCGACCATCATCATCACCGTCATCCCTGATTACCCCTACGTCAAAGATAAGTACAATGCAGCAAATGAAACGGCCCGTCGGTCACAATATCCAGAGTTTTCACTTTTCCCGCATGGCCAATGACGGAGATTATGGAAGCAAAGCTTAATATAAGATAACGTTGGTGTTGTTTGGGATCTGCCAATCGCACTGACGCTCCGCTTATCAGCGTCCAGGTAAGGTTGCACTTGCGCCGGAAAACAAATGGCAGGATCTCCGCGGGCGGAAAGGTTCGATTGGTTTATTTCTATCCTTGGTAGGTAGAAATATGTCGTTGAAAGATGATCGCGAGGGCTGATGAATTGCAGACTCTGGTTTAAGAAATGAGAATCCGAACCCCTTCCCGCCGGCGCAATCGCGATCGAGAAGAACATCGAGCGAACCCTTCTACTCCGTATCATCTGGGGTTTGTTGTGGAGAAACATGGGGCCTAATCACAAGCAGCCTCAATCGGAACTCCGATCCTCAATTTTCTGACGTCGCAATCCACAATCGGCCGGAGATAGAGGATTGCATGAAGATAACGCTCTGGATGAGGCCAGTTACATTCAACAGGGTTCGTCTTCCTGCTGTTACATACCTACTACGTGTTGCTTGCTGGGCCGAGTCTTATCTGGCCGAGTCTGCGTCTTGACAGTTGACACATGCACAGTTATCGCCATCCCCTTTTTAGGTTATTCTTTCCATCCAAACAAAAACCGACTCTTGTCGCCCAGCTGAGCTGAGACTTTGGCCGCCCCTTCTATTCGATTCGATTCGGCGTGCAGATTCGCCTCTATCGCTGGTCTTCCAGCGTGCATCACGCCTTATCAGCATCCCGTTGGGTGATAAAATAGCAATCGATTCGGAACGAGAGCCGAGTCAAACAATCGGTCATATAATAAGCTAGGGGTATGGTCGGGCATCAGCTTTCTGGTTTCGTTTCTCATTCCCTTGGGTTTTCTTCTTTTCTTTTACGTATATAAATGAAAGGCCTGAACGCGGGGAAAGAAGAGCGACCATCTCCCCTCCCCCGGGACCCGTTTCTCACCTTATTTCTACCTTACCACCCACGCTGCACCACCGACCCGTTCTATTCGTTCGCTCCAACGCCTACATGATCTGACGATCGCATTTCCCTCCAACAAAGTATATTATCGATCCAAAATCACCTCCTAGTCCTCCTACGAATGGGCTCGTGGGCACCTACCACCCAGCATGGATGTCTTTTCCTCCCTGCATCGCTAGTCGAGCTGGTTCCCTCCTTCGCTTGAGGTATTTCACGCCCCCCCCTTCAACTAGCCTACCATGCCACACACCATCCCATCTGCACTGGGCTGCAAGCCGTGTGGGATGTCCGTGTTGATATTGCGACCGTGCTTGCAATAATCTAAGGTATGCGGAAGCACATGCTTGGTGCAGGGGGTGGTGATGGCGGCCTTACTTTCCCTTGTTATTTTTTCGGCGGGTCCGCTGCAGCCGCTTAGGTGGGAAAAAGGACACCCGAGAACACCCTCGAGAAACGCTGGAGAGTCAGTTAATCGTCTTATCTCGAGTGGAGGGATGATCAAAACGAATAACGAATTGTCCCGGTCGGAAGAGAGGGAAGAAACGAAAGAAAAAAAGAAAATATCACAAGAAATGTGATACTGCAAATGAAACCGAAGAAACACCGGCAGGATTTCCAACAGCTTACGATGACCTTCATCTGCATTCCGATTGCTTCCTCCCTTGCTCCGGTTCTCTAGTGACGGAGCAGCCCGCCACGCTCCACCGACAAAACTGGGGAAGGCAACAAAGAAAAGCCAAAAGCACAAATCGATGGGCATCATAGTGATGCATCCAAGGTCGTACTACAGGACACATACTGTAGATTATTTAGACTAGTCGATGCTGTCACGGCCGGAGGTACGTCACTCGACAGTCGACACCCCCCTGGGTTATGGTTTAGGTATGTCTGTCTCTTGCTTATCTCTAACATATTGCATGATGTGGAGTCGCGATCGGCCGTCCTTTCTGTCGGTTACCCTCGTCGGTTTCAACTCTACTCTACAGACTCCAGATTACTCTGGAGACAGCGGAGAAGTCTATTCGAAGCGCATCTGGACACTGCCACTGGGCAGGGCAGGACAGGGCAGCCATCTGGCCCGCTAGCCCAGGCACACGACAAGCCTCTTCTCTCATCTTACTCGTCCACCGCCGTCTGACTGGTTTCCCTTTTGAGCCCCTCACCGGAAGGTGCTGCGAATGCATCCGGTCCAAAAGGGCACCAGGTCAACCCGCGGTGCGTGGCGTGGTCTGTTCCCCCTTCCCGGTCGACCAGAAACGAATAACTGCCCGGCTTATAGTTAGGGATTGGGAGAACAATGGCTTCTGAATGGTTCCTCGTGGAACGCCACTCGCCCACATTTGCCCTTTGCTTTTTAGCTTGGCATTTGGGGGGTCTCGGCTGAACTCTGATGTTTCATTTTTTCCTTTTTGCCACGCAGGAAATACGACTGCCGACCGAACAAGAAGCAAAAGAAAGGAAAGGATAATAAAGAGAAATGGAAGAAAGAAAACTTCCAAAAAAAAAAAAAAAGAGGAAATTCAACGGCCAAAAAGAAAAGAACTAAACGTACTAACAACAGCTAAACAGAAGCAAGACTCGAGATGCTTCAAGAACGGAGGAAAAGGAAATCCGACCAAGAGCCGGTTACGTCGCCAGCACAATCGGGGCCCCGATCGGCGGAAGTCCATTGGCTACGATGACCACGGCTAATGACATTCTTATCAGCTTATCACCGCCCGTTATCTCGACTGAAATGCACGGGAATCTCTGCAATCAATTAATATTGCATTCACCATTGTGAATCGATTATCAGCTCGAACGGACTCTTGACTCTAGCGCCGGTGGACCCTGCTTTCCCTCCTTCTCTCCCGTGGGGCCCAAGATTGATCGATTGGCCTTTTCATGCTGATATTCGAAATTCGGACTGCATGGACAGTGGATACGAAATGAGATGGAAATGAAATCACCACGCTCGCCCTATCCCCAATCCGGCAATACCTAGGTAGGTGCTTTGCAATCCCGCTCGCTGCTGTTTAAACGGTCTCCCTAGACAACATCGCACCCCCTTCTTCCCTCCGCTTGGCATCCTCTCTGCCGTCCGACTGGTTTGCCACCGCCCAGGGGGAAGGCGGGCAGGAGTGCCCATCGTTCATCGTTCGTGGGGTGAGGGTCTACCGTCGCGGAATTACAAGGCAAATCAACGCGCCGTGACGAGGCTACCGTGTACCGAATGATGTCGCATCTATAGACCGGGTAATATCGACATGCCAGGGCCAGGCTAGACCTACTCCGAGACTACGGAAGCTCACTACTGCAAGCATGGGGGGGCGCCCGCAGCCGCAGAGACGCAAAACGAAAAAGAAAACCCCAAAAACCCAAACCCCAAATTAAAAGTGGATTCCTGGAAGACATTCATCCGGCTGCACAGCTGCACAGCAAAGTGAGAATGCATGTACGGTGTAGTGAGTGCATGAAGCAACCAGTCTAGCCATTGACCAGAGAGACGTTTGCCATTCGGGCCGGGATGATGGACAACAGCAGAGGCATGAGCGACCCCGCAAGGGAGGAAAGTGGATCCAAATCAATCTGGCACGGTTTGTGATTTGAGAGGGGAGGAGAATTTGATATTCGTCGCAGACAAATCAATGCGATCGGGGGAGTTCCATCTTGGCCATCTGAGGCTGGAAGGAAGAATGCGATGCAGCAGGCAAGTAAGGTATTAATGGCATCGGGTGGTAACCGCTTTACAAGACGTACGGTCCCGTCGTTCAATACCGGACCCGTACGAGACTCGGGTAAGATAGGAATCTAAGCTCTCGGTGAGCGCGAAGCATCAAGACTACGGCGAAGTTGCTTAAGTGCTGAAGACTTGTCTGCGATGACAGCCTGTCTTGGGGTTAGTCGGCTGAAGAAATGAACGATGTCGGAGGTTTGCATTGATCGTATCTAGAATCTCATCTCGCATTTAGGATCAGTGCAGAGATTCGATGGCAGTTGCACTTCCGCATTCGACGATCAATCTTCCTCTAAAAAATTAAGTCCGACTGCGATTCTTGGGAAAGGTCCAGACTTCAGAGAATCAACTAACTTTCCTATTAAACTACTCCTACTAGAAATTTAGAAAGAGTATATCCGGAACACTCAACTCTAAATTTAAATCGCATCCATGATCCATGCGCAGAACGTATCAATTCTGGCGGCCTCGGGACTCGTCCGGGACCAAACAGGGCCTGTCCGCCCCGCTGTTCTGTCCTCCGAGGCCCAAGTCTGCTCTGTCTTGTCATATCCGGAGGCTGATTGCTCCGGTTCGATTGAGTCGGGTTGTCCGATGAGCGGAGTCTGCCTGCTGTCTGTCTGTTCTGTTATCCAGTCGTAGTATCCACATCTCCGTCTCTATCTGTCTTTTTTAGTTACTCTTAGAATTTAAGCGTTAAGAGTCAAGATATCGGCCCGATGGGGGCGCGTTTCCTTTTCCTTTCCCCCTCCCCTCCCCTCCGTCCAGGTAGATGGGGTAGCCTATGCATGAAAGGTGCATTGTCCAAGCTTGAAAAGGATCTAGTCCCGACTTGTAGGATAACTAGTCTGGCCTGCCTATGCAGGATGGAGTAGGAGTAGATGTGATGTTGTCTTACTCGTTTACAGTGTACACTACCTAGGTAAGCTAAGCGGTGGATGTCCTTAGGTAGAGTACACAGTAACCTCCGGAGTAGTTGTAATGTGTACGGCGTAGTGTGTAGTTTGTAAACGAATGAATCACCATGAAGTCAGAAGTCAGAATGCCATTCCTGGCCCGAGCGGACTGCGATCCTGTTGGACGGGGAGAGAAAGGACGATCTGACTCGGTCGGACGCCGCGGTTTTTAACTGCACGAATGAGGATCAAGGGCATCGTCAGCTGTTAACATCATCGTTGTGCATTCATGCATGGATGCATCCATGCGTGGGAAGGATGAGGAGGAGGAGGAGGCAAATCGATTGCCTTCTTTTTCTTTTTTTCTTTTTTTCAATTTTGTGGCTTTGCTGTGTTGAATAAGTGAATACTCCGTACTTACTGAATAATACCTACCTACCTACCTAATTAATTAAGGAAATGGGAATATTGATTGATGATTGACTTCACCAATACCTAATGCTAATGCAACCAGGATGAGAATCCCACAGGACTAGACACTTCTGCTGTACAATAGGTAGATTAATTGAGGACTCCCATAATACCTCTATTTCCGCCGTATCGGGACGGCAGACAAGAATTGGGGTGGTTGGAAGCACGGTCATTGGCGGAGTTTAGTCCCTGTTAGGGCCGATGGATGACGGATCTGGTATTTTGTATCGGAGTAACTTGTTAGTTTTAGTTGGTACTTTTGGGAGGATTTTAGCCGATATAACTACTACCTACAGTACGCAGCACTGTACAGTGTGGACGTTGGTTCTGTTCAAGGGAGGTTGATTTCGGAGATGGGTTGCGGGTTGATTCAAGGGATAACTATCTATCTACGTACCTTGGTCTGCATACTACATTCTACAAACTATTGTACATCAATCGACATGAACCTGTGTACAGACTTCAGTCAGAGACAAGTCAAAGACTCAGTCAAGTGGAGCTTCGAGAACATCCCCGGCAACGTTAAACCACGAGCTCAAGCGCAGACTGGTTGGACCGACAGACTCGGTCTATTTTAGCCCGGGGCGCTAACAGCCACGCTAAGGTGGACAAGTCCAGAGTCCTAAGTAGGAGTACGGAGCAGGTCTAAATTAATTAGAGGACAGGTGCCTGGTTGCCACCGGGTGATGGTATGTGTATGGGTATTTCCGGGTATGGTATTGGGTATACTTCAGTATACTTAGTATAGTTACTGTGAGAGTATGAGTATACGGTGTACTCGAGTATACTGAGAGCACTACAAGTGCGAGTCTGTATTCAAGTATGAGGGTGAAGAGAGTGTCATATAGTATAATCTGACTGTTAAATCATTAACATATGTTGATTCTCGGTAATCAACCTCCTGTCCTTCCAGAGGAACCCCTCGAGACCCAAAAAGAAGACCGTTACTGGTTCCGGGCGGAGAGCGGTACGGTATGTAAGGCTGGCCTCCGTCATCCATTTTATTTCTCTTCCTTTCATTGTCCGCTTCCCCCCTCCCTCTTCCTGTCTTTCCTCTCTTCTTTTCTTCTTCTTCTCCCTCTCTCCTCGATTCCTCCATTCCCTGCTCGGTCGGGTCTTCTCTATCACTTCAAATCCCCGTCTGTGCCCTGCGCCCTGTTTTCTCTGTCTGTCGCTAGGTATGTTCATTTCGTTTGACTTAGTGCTGGGGAATTTTAGTGAACTGGCCAATGATGTATTATACATACCAACCACATCTACCTTACATTCCTCTCCCGCTTGGTGCCTGTATCTAGATGCGATCATCCTCGCCCTGAAGATGGAGATGGATTGAATCATCCACGCGCATTAGTTGATGCATCCAGCAAACTAACAGACCGAACAACAGATCAGTTGAAACACCCTCGTTCTTCCCGTCCGAACAAGTCGTTTACGGCGGGTAAGCTGGAATTCCTGACTGGCCAATCCTCCCACACAAGAGCAGGGAATTCCCCCTCTCATTGCCTGGACGCTTCTCTTCTCTTATCTCTCTTCTGCTCTTCTCGTTTCTCTTCAATTTGATTTGATTTGATTCTTATTTTTTATTTTTTCTACACTCCCTCCCTCCCTCTTTTCGGAGTCTAATCTATTTTTCTTTTCACCCCTCCTTTGGAATTCCTCGGTCTTATCGCCTTGCATACCGGGCTTTTATTTTTCTTCTCTTTTCTCTTTTTCTCTTTTCTTTCCCTGGCCCACATTCAATAAGAAGGGAGAGAAGGTCCGCGAGATCATGTCCGGGTTGACCCTCGGGCGAGGTCCTGGGGGCGTGCGACCGACTCAACCCGCCGCTGGCTTCGATTCCTCCGCCGACGCCGACCGGTCTTCCGCCTCCCTTCAGCATCGTCAACATCAGCAGTTTCCTCCTCCCACTTCTTCCTCTCAACTCTCCGACGACTTTTCCTTCGGTTCTCCTCTCAGTCCGCCCGATTCGTCTCATGTGCAGGACGGTGGTGTACTTCAGGACTCGCTCTTCCCCGAGTGGAGCACCGGCGCGCCGCCTCGCGTTGGGATCGACGGTCCCGATGAGATGCAAAGGCAAGATCCGTTAGCCACCCAGATATGGAAGCTATATTCTAGGACCAAAGCCCAGTTGCCCAACCAGGAGCGCATGGAGAATTTGACCTGGCGAATGATGGCCATGAGTTTGAAGCGCAAGGAGCAGGAACGGTTATATCAGTCGAGGTTTGTCCCTAGCGTTGGTTGTCTTACAGTGTCCCTGTAAGAACTTTGTATCTTGGTTGGAACATCTGGCTTATTATGGGATTGATTTCGACCCGTCCAAAAGGTTTCCTGCCCGAAACAGCATCTCCGGCCCGAGTGGCATTGCCCAATTGCGCATCTCCGACCGAGCTCCTGCCAACCTACCGTCATCCACTGCGACGGATCTTGCGACGGATTTCGCACCTGATCCGGCGACCGATCCGATGAACCTGGACGATTTCATCGTTCCCTTTGAATCCCCCTCCGATCATCCATCCCCGAATGTCGCCACCAAGGCGCCCCCCCAGTCGACCAGCTCCGCCGCGATCCCCATCAAATCTCGCAAGGACCAAGTGGCCGAATCCACGCCCGTGCCCGCCTCTTTCCACCATCCGGCTCAGGACCAGCGCAAGAACAGTGAATTCGGTTATG
This sequence comes from Aspergillus melleus, assembly GCF_016097325.1. Taxonomy (NCBI): domain Eukaryota; kingdom Fungi; phylum Ascomycota; class Eurotiomycetes; order Eurotiales; family Aspergillaceae; genus Aspergillus; species Aspergillus melleus. The sequence goes on along the minus strand of NW_025763374.1, from coordinate 2,583,201 downwards.
TGCCCCGTCGCGTGCGCAAGACGAGTATCGATGAGCGTCAGTTCTTTGGCTTGCAGTTGCCTAACCGCAAACGACCGGCCGAATCCTCGCCCCAGGTTCCCCCCGTGTCCAACACCATGCTGGCCCACGACCCCGATCTCTCCGGCGGCGTTCCGGATTACGCGTTGGATGCGACGACTTCGTCGGCGTTTGGTCTGCATCACGGTAGCCAGCATGTGTCAACCCATGCCAACCACACCTCGCCAGGCGTGCCGTTCGGGCTAGATACCTTCACTCTCGGCGAAGACCCCATCCTTCCCTCCGCCGGCCCCTATCAAACCCACTTTACCTTTTCCCCGAGTGACTCGCCGATGACCTCGGGTAATCCGTTCACCAACCTGTATGCGCAGACGCCCGTGGCGTCGTCCCTTAACTCCACCGATTTCTTTTCGCCCCCTCCCTCGGGATACCAGTCGACCGTGTCGACTCCGCAGCCAGCCTACGATGGCGAGCATTCCATGTATTTCGATATGCCGTCGGTGGAGACACGCACCCAGCGCCGAGTGCCTAACTACGTTTCCCACCGTTCGAACCTTTCGGCGTCGTTGCAGCCCCGATACATGTTCAACCAGCATGACCAGCAAGCACCGCAGCAGCAGCAACAGCAGCAGACCAATGCGAACACAATGCATTCTCCGGGGTATCCAGTTCCGCACGTTGACCCGTCTCAGGTTTTGGGCCCGGGTGATTTTACGGCTTCCCATACAAACATGTTCTCGTTCGGTGGCGATTCCGATAACGAAGACGACGACGGGCGTCCATTTTCGGAGCGTGCCGGACTCGCGATGCCGGCCGAATTCAGCGATGAGAATGGAGACATGAACTCGGGTATGCAGTGGGATACCTCGTTCCCGGGGTCGTTTCATTCGCTGCCGGGATTCGCTCAGCATCGCAAGCATGTCACCATCGGATCCGCGGATATGATGGACACGCCTAGTGAATGGAACAGCCCGAGCGGTAGTCTCGGACGAACACACGGATCGGCGGCCTCGGTCAGCGAGGTTCGCAACCGGGAGCAGGATCCCCGTCGCCAGAAGATTGCCCGGACCACCTCGGCGACCAACACGGCGCAACTGCTGCGGCAGAGTATGAACCCGGCCAACACCTCGCACACTTCGCCCAACACCCCGCCCGAGTCCGGTCTGAGCAGTGCGGCTCCTTCGCGGCCCGCGAGCCCCGGAGGCTCGAAGAACGGCGAGGGCAGCACGGGGCCGACGACCTGTACCAACTGTTTCACCCAGACCACTCCGCTGTGGCGACGGAACCCCGAGGGACAGCCGCTGTGCAACGCTTGCGGCCTGTTCTTGAAGCTGCACGGCGTGGTGCGACCGCTGTCGCTGAAGACGGACGTCATCAAGAAGCGCAACCGTAGCAGCGCCAACAGCCTAGCCGTGGGCACGTCTCGATCGTCCAAGAAATCCTCGCGCAAGAACTCGGTGCAGCAGGCACCCGCTACGACGCCGACGTCCAGTCGTGCTCAGAGCGGGACGGCTTCCGAGTCTCCGCCCGCTATGTCGAGCGCCCCGGGACGAGCGTCTGGCGTGGTTCCGATTGCCGCCGCGCCACCCAAGTCCGCTCCGTCTGTTGCCGCCGTCACCTCTTCCGCCACCGCCGCATCCCCGGGAACCGGACAGCCGCGCAGCGCGGTGCAGGTGGCTCCCAAACGGCAGCGGCGGCTGGAAAAGGCCAGCGACGAGACCGAAGATAGCAACAAGTCTTCCGGTCGATCCAAGGTGGTTCCCTTGGCTCCCGCGATGCCTCCCGCCGCGGCGAACCCGGCCAACCACAGTATTGCTGGTGGACAAGGCGCCAGTCAAGAATGGGAATGGTTGACCATGAGCTTATAATTCTCTTACACTCTTTTCATTTTTTTACTCGATATTATCAGCAATGCCCACACGACCGATTTCATAGATATGAAAAGAACCGAACCATGCTCGCTAGACGAGCGACGGTTCTGTTTTCATCAGGGGAGGAGGACAGATTAATGGTGATGAAGGAAGGAAAGCTTGTGATTTCTTTTTTTCGGATATTATTTAATGGTTGACTCTAGCGCCTGATTTGTTTGCTGGTTTGTGATTTGTCTTATGTTTTATGTTTCATGCTCTGCTGTCTGATTTATGTTTGATACAATCGCGTCTGTCCGGTGTTTGTTTTATGGCTTTGCCGGACAGAAGTGCGCACTGTGATTTGATTTAATTGATTGCTTTGATTTGATTTTCTTATTGATTGCTGGTTTCCGTCTTATTGAATGGATTATAGACTGTTATGTTCGTGATGTTATTGATGGGTTAGGTAGTTATGATATTCTTTTGAACTGATTTTGTATATGTAGATGGCGTATATGTCTGGATTCATCCTCGTAACCAACGTAGTAGAGATGAATTATGCATGATGAACAAGTAACAATGTGTACGGAGTACTTCAGTGGACAGATTGATGAGATAGACACCTCATGCATATTACGATAAGATGCAGATCACGTGCTGATAAGCAGCCTTATCGTCTCCAAAATTTCCTCTGCTTTTTTCTCCGCAGATCCTCGAGGCCTCCGACTTGAACGGTCGCACTTGCGCAGAACACGAATTGCACGAAAAACACAAGAAAGAAGACAGAAGAGACCATGGGTGCCAGCGCAAAGAAGAAGAAGGAGAAGCAGAAGGACTTCCAGGTATGTTGGCACCGTCCATCTTTCCCATTCCCTTCCGTTCCAGGTGGAGGGAGTGATCCGCATAAGAGAGATATTGATTGATGGTTTGATGCAGAAAACGAAATTGAAGGTCGGAAAGACAAAGGCCAAACCGGAGAATTTTACAGATACGAGTTTCAAGTCGAAATGTACGTTCCCACGTTCTCGCCTCCTTGCGCTTCACCCGTCTATCCTCCCTAACAACATCACACACACACACCACCAGCACCCTCCTGGCTGACTGACTGACTCAAACAGCAATAACCCTAACCCAACAATCCCTCACGCTCACCGCGCCCACCCAATCAACACAATTCACACACTCCCTCTCCCTCCTAACCAGCAAATCCGACACCCAACGCCGCGACTCCCTCTCCCACCTCGCGACGGCCATCTCCTCGCGCCCCGTCTCGTCACCCCTCCCCGTCCCGGTCCCGTCTCTCCTCCCCTCCCTCCTCCCCCTCATCCTCGACGCAAACGCTTCCGTGCGCTCCGCACTGCTCAAACTCCTCCGCACCCTCCCAGGCAATGACATCCGCGACCACGTCTCCGCGCTCCTACCTTACATCCGCGCCGGCATGACCCATCTCGCAGCCGACGTGCGTCTCTCGACCCTCGACGTGCTAGAGTGGTTGGTCGACGTGGCTGGGGAAGAAGTCGTCAGTGCGCCTGGTGGCTGGGTGAAGTTGCTGAAGTGCTTCCTGGCGCTGTTGGGTTGGCAGACGCCCGATCCGGAGGGCAGGGAGAGGAGTAAATGGACGAGTTTGAACTCGAGAGGGAGTTTGGGGGTCGAGGCGAGGGGGTTGCCGGGGTATCCAGGTTCTGGTTCTGGTTCTGGAGGTAGCTCTGGTGGTAGCGGTAGCACGGGGGCAAAGAAGCCAGGTTCCGGATCCGGCTCGACAGGACGTGTCGATCTCGGGAAAGCCTCGAAGCAAGGCAAAGGGCTCATTCGAGGGTTGACGGTTCTCGGTGTGTTTTTGGAAGCGGGACTGGCGCCGCACTTGCGATCTGTTCCTGGGACGGAGGGTGGTCATGCAGACGACGAGGGGAACGCGGGTGCTGGTACTGGTTATGACTTCCCGGTCCTCTCGACAGTCCATCTCGTGCCTGGCTCCGCGCAGCCATACGCGTATTTGAATCTATTCGGGGCGCCCCGGGACACGGACGGCGAGATGTATGAGACGCAGGAGGATCGGCATCGTGTGTTCGTGGAGGGCGGGTTCTTGGGTTCTGTGACGGGGGGAGTCGAGGGGGCGAGACAGGAGGGAGGAGAGGTAGGGAGGGTGTCGAGTTTGATTCGGAGGGTGTTGGCTTCTTTGTAGTATATACTATTATACATTATACTCATACTCATACTTATACATTATACATGATGCAGATTGTTTTGTTTGGTTTGTTGGGATGATCTACACAGAAATCATATCAATTTACTTTACTTAGCTAGAGTTACCTATCTGCACGACACCTGCCTACCTAGCTAAACAGCGGACGGTTTATACAAACCGGTCAAATCTACATTACTATTACTATCACTATCACTATCACTATAGTAAGGTATACCTCCTTACCATATATCCATCTGCCACCTATTCATTCTTCTATTCTACATGACATATCAACTAGGTATCAGAACTCATAAAGAAAACCCACAGGAATACATACATACATGCTGCTAGTGAACTAAACTAAACTAACCTAACCTAACCTAACCTACCAAGCTATAGCGTTGAAGATATTCCAGATCCAGAAAACCCAGTAGTTATTAATTTCTTTTATGTAAAAAATTTTGTTTGCTCTGCTTGTAGTTCCCTGATAGATACCAACCTAACCAACCTATGTGGATGTGGAGGGTTGTATGTAGTATATATATAATAAAGTTAATGTAGAACAGAGAGGTTAGGCCCTAGTAGTTACTTAACTGACTATTGTGGGTGGAGAGAAGAGGTACTATACTGTACTTGCTACTGGTTCGTTCAGAAGACGGTGAGGTTCGTTCAGCGGAGAGTTGTTGCGTTGTCTTGCCTTTTGTCTGTCTGGGAAGGATGGCGGAGTAGAATGTTGGATTCCATGGTATTACCATTGCGGGTATATGTTGACCTATGTGTGTACCTGGGTTTGGATTATGGGTTTGGATTATGTAGAGGTCATGGATGGATTCAGATTCATTTCATTGGATCTGTACTGGATTCGTAACAATGTAGTACCTAACGGGTAGAGATAGAGAAAGGAAAGAAAAAAGAGAGAGTACCAAAGGCAGAAGGAATAAAAGCACATGCCGCTCGAGACGTCGACATACTCCCGGGTTCTGCGAGATGATCATTGGATCCGTCTTATCAACGACCGCATACCAACAGATGAGACGAGACCCGACGTGGCATTGAGGAATGAATCAATCGCTGATCCCTCGGTGACAAATAGATAGGTAGGTACATTGGGTGAACCTCTTGTCTTGTTCACACAGAACCCCCGACTAGCTTCTGCCTGCGAGCAACCACAAGAACTCAAATAGCAAACAATGCTATAACAAAGACAAACTCTAATGGGCTTCCTCCCCAGGCAACCTCACATCCTCCCATCCCCTCCCATCACCAACGCCCGCCAAGCTCCCCCTCCTCCGAATCCCCTTCCACTCGGTCCCATTAATCCACCCGATCTGCTGCAGTCCTCCAAAGCCCCCAATCCAATAAACCTCCGTAACCACCATCCTAGCCCAGAAGCTTGAATGCGGCGACCCGGGCCGTCCAGGCAACCAGACGCGCGCGTCGGGGTGGGTTTTCGTATAACAATCCGTCAACGCGACGCTCGTGTCGTCAGGCACAGGGACCGGGAATTCCTCGAGGTACCCGAACAGCGTAGCGCGGGGTAACCCGGCCTCGCTGGGCGGGAAACCAGGGAAGACGGGATTCGTGTCGGCCAGGTGGTCCCACCAGTCGATGGAGAGGCTGAGGTTCGAGCCGGCGGCGATGTTGCGGAAGGTGGTGGAGACGTGCAGGCCGAGGAGGGTGGGGTCGCCGTTGCCGCCGTGGGAGGTGTGCGAGGGGAGGTGCTCGTCGCAGTCGGAGATGTATTCGCGGAGGCTGACAGATTGGCCGGCGAGGGAGGCGGGCGTGTGTGATTTGCCCGGGGCGGGGGAGGGGAAGATGGTTGAGATGACGCCGGTGGTGGAGAGGGCGAGGAGCCGGCGGGCTAGCAGGGTGGAGGTGAACCATGAGGGGGCGGCTGTTGCGGCGACGGAGTCGTCGGCGTAGATGGTATCATGTTCGTGATCGCGGTGGGATGTATGTTCGAGGGATTGGGAGGATGAGGTAGACTCTGAGTCGGTGCTTAGGAATGTCTGGCCCAGGGCGCGAGGTTCGCTGCCCACTGGGGTGGCTAGCACCGGAGCAAGGGGACTCAGTAGGAGACCAAAGGTGGAGAGAAGGGCGACCGCGCGACTGCCCATCGTGTCTACAGCACGTTTTCTATAGACAGAGATAAGCTTATGATACAGAGATAGGAATATGGGGAAGAGCTGGATTGAGTATTCAGAGATGAGGTCGAAGGAAGGAGGAGTGAGGGGGAGGCACTTGACCGCAGCCGGTGACCTGATCCTCGGCTCGTCTGATCAATCTTATCTGATGGCGCTAGTCTATGTTTGGTTAGCTTTCCAGCTGTATGACTAACCAACCACCTGACTCCGATCCCGGCCGTTCCCGATACTGCCTCAGCAATCAGGCAGCCAAGTCGTGACTCATGGGGCGGCGCCACTGCGCTCTCGGAATACAAACCAGCGAATGGTCAGGCGTGGCGGTGAGTCAGAGACTGCCGGCGGTCAGGTCGATCCAGTCGCGTGAGACGTGAAAAGTCATGCGAGAGAAGAATTTGACAGTCCCGTCATTGGCGGGCGTGACCTGGTGGTTCCACAGGCAGCATTTACGGACGAAAAAGACCACGAGTTCTTGTATAGACGTAGATTTAGGTATGAGGTAATAGGTAATCGGTAATAAGTAATCCAAACAAGCCCTGCCATCCCACACACTCCGAGAGACCCAATAACAAAAATTGTAGACAAAGAAATGCAAGTATAGATAAAGATCGAACCCCTTTCGTAGACACAAGAACCACCCCAACATACATCATACAAACCAGGGCTTGAAATCAAACAAACAAAGCCCGTTGCTCCGTGCAGGCGCCGACGCAGACTCCCATCTCGAATCCTGATAGAACACCTGGGTATATACAAATGACGAAGAAAAAAAACACCGTTTTTTCCCCAATGAAAAATAAACAACCGGAGACAAAGTTCGCACAAAACTTTTTTCCTCTGGCTAGTCTGCGTCACGTATCTGCAAGTCGCGGTCCATGACCGGACAGATGATAAAGTTATGCAATAATGAAGGCTTTGTTCGTTTCCATCTTCCTAGGAAAAACACAAGAAAAGAACGTAGATCACTCAGGTCCACTGCATAAAGAGAGAATAGAAGAACATCGGGATCTAGCCCAGATATTCGGCGCGCATCGTAGGATTCAACGCGATCTTGTTCGCTTCGCTGCCGCAGCAGGCCCGTTTCATACCGACGGGTCCCGAGAGCGGTGCATACGAGTTGAGGGCCTTCAATTGCGTGGCCGTCAAAGACTGCGAACGACGCGGACCCGAGTTCAGAAACATATCGGCCATCTTCCCATCAGGGAGGACCGTTCCGTGGCGAACCGCGTTGGAATGGATCAGGTGGCGAACATGATTCTGAAGCGGGAAATCCTCGGACCCGGCGCGACCGCGCTTGCGGCCCTGATGAGGCTGGCGAGATCCGGCGCTGCCGCCGGAGAGTGCACAGAGACCCTGGGCCGCTTCGTGCGCAGAAGTGGTGTCAACCGGAGTGCCCAGCGTAAAGTTGGACAGATCGGAAAGGGGAGCGGTCGGGCCGCCGTACTTGTCCAGGGAGGAAGAGTGGTAGAGGTCACCCAGCGACGTCTCGTCGATGGGTGACGCAATAGCCAGAGGCTTCCGGTTTTCCTTGTTCGTAGACCGAAGCGCGGCCTGCACCGCCAGGCGGGGCAGGGTAACGCCCGATGCACTAGACATGGAGGACGACCGCGAAGACTGCGAGGACAGGGTGGAAACGTCCGAAACCATCGAATCCGGAGAGGACGCAGACGAGGTCGAGCGAGCCAGAGAAGACCGACGGACCATGGTCGGGTAACCATCAAATGAACCGTTGCTAGTCTTGGGGCAGAGCGGCAAGGAGGGGCGCTGGTCGAGAGTCGACCGCGCCATGCACATGTTCTGCACCTGAGACATGGCGGAACAGATGTACCGTCGGTGGGGAGGGTAGGAGCCAGCACTCGCTGCAGGAGTGGTGGCCATGCTCGACTGGGGGGTCATCTGCGGGGTCGGCAGCATAGGTGGCCGCGGAATCGAGGGCAGGGACGGGTTGAACGAGTCCACCGCCGTGGGATGAGTCGTCCGAGACTCGGGGATCCGCTCGGACAACGAGGGCAGGACGCAGGGTTCGCCCGCGGGGTAGGCCGAGGGGTAGGACGGGTATGCTCCTCTCGCCGTCGACGAGCTACGAGGAGACGGCGAGTCCGCCATAGAGCGGACATCGTAGCCCTCCAAGCTTGCCGGCGGGGTCATCGGAGCCACGTCCACTTCTTCCAGGTCGGGCGTCAGTCTCGGGATCACCGAGCGCCAAGAGTAGCCTTCCAGAGCCATCGCGCCGGCTCCGGGGGTGTACTTCAAAACGATGTCGGTCCATCGCTGGAAGGTGGCCTCGGTGATGTGGAGTTTCCAGTCAACGGCCTGCAAGAACATCAACTCGTTCTGGTTGATCTCGAGGGTGTTGAGACCGGAAATCTTGCTCCAGGCGCGGGCCGAATAGTTTCGGTCCTGCAGGTACTTGGAGGCCAGGATCAAAGCCGCAAGAAACATGCGTCGGCCACATTGCATGGCTCGGCAGGCAGGTTTACCGCGAGTCTGATCCTGCGTCAGATCATGACTAGGCACGTGCGGCTTGATCTTGATCAGATAATACAGAGCAACCTGCAACGTACTGTAGCTGGTCCGAGACCTGCGAAGCGTCTCTTGGATGAAGGTGCGAAGAGGCAAAACCCCCTTGCACCCCGTCGTCGAGTCACTCCGAAGAGAGACGGCCGATAAGGGCCAGATGATCTCAACGATTTGCGAAGCGGTGTCTTTTTGTACCCAAAAAAGGAAAGAGAAAGAAAAGCTTAGCCAGACGCCCGAACGCCAACGAGATGTTTGAAAAAAAAGACTTACCGACAAGGTTGTCGACAAAGTTCACCTTCCGCTCCGACTGTCGCATGAGACACGGCGGAGGCCGCGTGGTGCCGTTGTTGCCCTGAAGGTGACTCGTGCGCCGAGGGTGCTTACGTAACTCCGGAGCCACCGGGAGGTGAGTCGGGAGGTCGGGCTGGGGCACTTTCAGATAGCAAGCAGCACGCTCCCGCGGGGCATGCAACGAGGGCAGTCCTCGGCCTGCCGCCGGGTATTCTCCGTCATTCTCCCAAATCACATCCACCGAATTCGTCGAGGTCGAGGAGATGGATCCCTGAGTGGACAAGCCATCCAGGGAGAAGACCGACGAGGACGAAGAGGAAGCGGAAGAGGAGACGGACGAAGAAGTATAAGGGTGCGCATGAGACGCCGTGTATGAAAGACCAGGGTTTGGATCTTTCAAACCCAAAACGTCAATTCCTGTCATATCCGATAGGGTGTACTGTATATCCAGTCAAAGTGTGACCTATGATTGAACAAGCTTCTAAGCAAGTCAAAAGATGGTCATCCGAGAAGAGGATAGCGAGTAGATCAAAGTCGAATATGGCGAAGGGTTTGCGCGGATGTAGAAACCGTGGTAATGTTTTTTTCAAAGAACCGTTGTGCAGATAACCGTTAACGAGATACCGATAAGACAAGAAACCGTCTTTTGTTCACAGGCGACGGCAAGCCTTCGAGAAGTAGTTCGCCAGTTTATCGTATGGGGGGAGGAAGTGATAAGAATAAAAAGATAAAGCGGCGGTGGCGGAAAAGATGGAGAAGGGTTATGAGTCAAGGAAGAGTAACAAGATGATTAGGTAGATATCGGGCAAAGTAGATGAGAAAGGGGATTAGATCTAATGTTCCGATCACCCGGTGTAAAGAAGTCCAGGTGTAGATCCAGCCGAAAGAAGCGGAGTATCAGCAAGAGACACGTAGGAAGAGTATACACCGCAACGTGACTCTTTCAACTTCAGTTTCTTTCGAGAGAAGTCTAGACAACGATCTTGCCGGAGAAGCGGAGTTCTGAGGGAGCGGATTCTTCAACACAGGCGATCGGAACAAAAGATTTCGAAGCAACAGAGTACATCTTGAGGTTGGATATAAGTATGAAAGGAGGGTTAAGAGGGAGCCGCTAGAACGGCAGACCGTCTAAACAAGCAGGCAGATTTGGCGCTTGTCCAGGCAGTCAGCAGTTGTTCGACAGCTCTTCGCGGGGGGTGGCGGGCGGCGGATGACGAAGGATGAATGAATTATGAATCTAGAGGCGAAAACGAAGAGAGGAAAATAGTCAGCAACGAGGTCATCGGACAGTGGGCCTATTTTTGGGGCGGCGGCGGAAGATTTTATGACTCCCCAAGGTAGAGAGGAACGCTGCCTGGAGGGTCGGGAAACTGACTTATTATTATTTGGGGGGGAGGGAAGGGAAGAGGGCGGAGCGGTAGACTAATTCTAGTATGACTAACCGGGGGGGGCGAACCAGTCAGAGTGGGGGTGGGCAGACAAGAAGAGGATTTCTTATTCAGAGTAGAAAAGTGAAGAAGGGGAAAGGTTGAATGGCGAGATTTGGGCAAGAACAGATGTTACTCACAACGGTGGCAAGAGTGGCGGACGCCGGGACCAGTTTTTCTCAAGGGAGCAGAAGAGCGGAGAGAACAGACAGACCAGAAAAGAACAACAGTTGCAAAAATGAAATAAAAAGCACAGAAATAAACAGTAAAGGAAAGAGAACAGATGAGAAGAGAAGAGAGAACTTAGGAGCGGAGAGAAGTAGGTCGTCCTTTCATTGAAAGGGTGGACTTGGAGAGAGAAGAAGAAGAAGAAGAAGAGAACAGGAGACGAGAACGAGTCAGGATCGGGAAGTGGCCGGGAGCAGAAGGTCGATGACTCCGCGCCGTTTCCGAAGAACGCCCAACTTGGGCATGGTTCGTCGACGGAGTATATGCTATCGGTAGAGACTCATGACCTCTCTAGATTTTTCAATCTCGTCATGTAAACTCTGTTCTATTCTTTTATCTCTTCCTCTATCACTTTATGGTATCTGTTGGCAGCATATCTATAGATTGTAGATACCGATTATCGATGTTCCCGTCCTCAGGCATCCATACTCTGGAGTAGAACAGTTAACTGTGCAGAGTATGACTACCGATACTCCAGACAGTGGAGTCCTTCGTAGTAGAATTAATGATTAAATCATATCAATAATCGAAGACAAAGACAACTCCGTCATCCTCCCAAGTTCCTAACAGTCAGGCACAAAGCGCCGAAGACGGACGGGGAGTCCAGCCGCCTCCACGCCACCCTTTCGCGGCCGGAGAGGCTGTGAGTCGGTGACGCAGGCGGTGTTCTCCTTTTTGCTGCATCCTATTTTTATCATCTCAATATATAGTATGCTATAGAGTACATAATAATAGACTACACAGCCAACTCTACTCCGTACCTTATTCTGACTCTTACTCTGCAAACATCTTAGAACTTACTCCGTAGAAATCAGGAAAAGTCCCGGCATAACTCCCCCCGACCATGGCCAACTAAACTCAAGCCGGTCGCGCAGGCAGGCATAAACGGACAATTCCATGGTCGTGCAAAGACAACTGTCCTTGTGGGACCACCAGGCAACAGAGAACTCCACCCGAGTTAGTCTTACTGTCGACGACGAGACTGGCCGGGGGGGTTGGTATTTCATCAGCTAATGAGAATGATTACGAAGATCATCAGACTGGCCGAAGGTTGGTTCCTTTCATTTGTCTCCCTAATCCTTAGTCAGGGAGTATTATGAATCTTATGATCGGGGTCATCATTCTTACTCATTCTGATTGTTTGTCTTGCGGGTGTATATGCGTCGATGCGGGTCTTTCTTTGTCTACCTGCAGGATACATTCTGTCAAGTACTGGACTTACAGTAGTATTAGGGTACATATGTAATGTACATATTGTCCTGCGTGTTGTCAGTAGTGTATCTCCAACCTGAGAGTGTACTCAGTGCTAGAGTAGTAGAGATGTACTCAACTGAAGACGGATGTGACGGCAGCAACGCCGGCGCGTAGAACCCGTCCTGGCTGAGTCATAAAGAGTCACGTGCAGACAGATGCCGGGGATCCCGTGAGAGTCGGAGAGTCGGAGAGTCGGACTTGTCGGAGACAATAGCTCTAATAGATGTTTCTGTTTTCTCAATCTTAGAAATCTTCTACGTGGGATACATGATAGAGCATGTTCTTGATTACTATCTCTGTGTCCATTCTCGGACCTATTCATTTTTAGAACTAGTCTCTACAATATACTTCGGAAGACACCTAATCCCCGCCGACAAAAGGTATATATTCATAGCACCCGCCAAACCACAATCAAAACGTACAAATATCCCTACTCCAAAAACGTACCACCATTACTGCGTAGACCCTTATCATCAAAAACCCCAAACCCCAACCAAACCCAAAAACTACCCTCAAAACCAATAATATCCCCCTGCGGGGTCACGCGTGGACCAGACTGGACTCGACCGCACTGGACCGCCAACCCGGTCCGAGCTGCATGCGCCGGCAGGAATGCAAATGCAATGCAGTTTTGGGCCGGAGGGTTGGTCTTTTGTGTGAAAGAGAGAGGAATAGAATATACGAGTACTTTGTCCTTTCTCCTTTGGACAGTGTATGGTGTACTATGAATAACTATATTTTTGGTATATCTACGACTTCGTAAAGTGGCTAGCCACTAGTAAGTAACCCCATACCCCCTTCCCTCCTCTGTCACAGGTCCTGTGAAATGTAAACCAAGCCCGAAAGGCCAAGACCACAAAGCTAAAACGACCATGCATACCCCGTCCACGCAACATGCACGTTGTCTTGTCCCGTCAGTCCGACAGAACGACACCGTCTCGCCCGATCGGGCAAGCCGTGCATGGAAAGGATGCGTGCTAATGCAGGCTTCCCTTCCCGCATGCCAGCTTTGGATTGTCGTTTGCTCGTGTATGTAGTGTCTACTGTGTACTGTAGGTAGGGTTGAGGTGCTTTGTAAGGATTACTGTTAAGGTACTCGGATCCTGTCTGACTCTGGGCTTTTAACTAGACGTAGGTACGGTAGATATTGGTGGAAGTAGCTAGGTGATAAAGTTCTCGATCTACTTGTTGTAGTGGCTAAGTGACAATGAAGTTATCGGGTTGAGGTGGTGAGTTGGGGTTATGTGATTGGATTAGGATCTGCTTTAGGACCCGGGAAGGCATTAGGAAATGTGTACGGAGTATGTGTATGTCTATATGGATTTATGCAAATATACATAATCCCTTCAACTATAGTATACTATAGTCCACGCACGAGAAGAGTACAAAGAAGCAAGACCAGAACCTGAAAGTGGAGAATACCTTACTCTCAACCTCCCCCCTGTCAACGTAGGATGTCTAATCGAACCTACCTACCTACCTACCTACCTACCGGAGTATACTTATTCATACCCAACAACCCAATCCAACCCCCTGTCCAGTAGTAAACCACAACTATACCTACCCCCTACCACCTACTCCCTGCCCTAAGCAAATCTCCCTTAACCTGCTCCACAAACGCCAAAACGTCATCAAGCAGATCCTTGGGCCTTTCAAGTGCCGCAAAGTGTCCTCCCTGGATGTCATATTGATTAGCTTCTCTCTCGCCAACCCTCCTGTCTTCGTCTTCTCCACAGGACTCGACCTCCACATTGGTCTCCTGAGTAAGAGGGAATATATGTACACACCTTTTCATGATAAATGCAAAACACCAAGTTCCCCGTCGTAGCGACCCACGCTTTCGGGGCAGGGATCAACTCCCTAGGGAAGTATGAGTATCCAAATGGTTTCTGGATATACCATCTTGGGTCCATGGCGTGGAGGACCGGTGGGGGTGGGAAGGCCTGTTTATTCAAGGTCAAGGATGGTTAGTAGCTGAACAAACTCTGAAGTGAGGTCTCATAAGGGAAGATATGGGGGGATAAGAAAAGACAAGATAGGAAATGGACGATGAAGGGAGTAAGTAAATGGATGAATATAACTAGCTCACCTCTCTATACGTATAGATCGACCGCGGCAGCGTCCCTGTCAGCCAGTATAACGTCACCGACTTGAGGATCGTTTCGAGGGGAAGCGGATCCCGATCGTCTACCCAGTCGAGGAATTTCTCGCCGATCCTGTATTGAATGGTTAAGTCAGTGATGGTTCAGCGATAGTTCACTACAGTGATAGGGAAAAGCAAGAGTAGAAGCATAAGAAAGGCAATCCAACCCCAGCAGGTATGTCCCAACAAGAATCAATCAGATCAAAGCAAATCAACCAATCAATCACCATCATTGATCATGATGGCCTCAATGTATGTTGATTTAATTTGATCCGACTTGATCGACTTCAATCAACTTGTGTCTTTCATGCCATGCACGCGCAGCCGCATCACCAATCCATATCATCAACGCTCAATCAAATCGGAATCAACCTACCAAGCCAACAACGCCACCGGGTTCGTCGCAATAGCATTACCAATCGTGCTAGTGCGGGTTCCCTGCTCAACGAAATATCCCGATCCCCAGAGCGCGAACCACTGCGCACGTTGCAGATTCTGGGTCTCGGACTCCGAAAGCTCGGAGTCGGCGACGGAGGCGGGTTTTTGGACAAAGCAGGCGTTTACTGTGTCGGTTGGTGTTAGATAAGATTAGATGTATCGGGTGTATATCGTATATCGTATATTGTTATGACTGAGTGGAGTGAAGTGGCGTGAAGGGTAGGGAATGGGATGGAGAACTCACAATGCACCGCTACATAGACATAGTGCCCGCGTAAGGACGAATTAGCCATATATTCCAAATCACGCTGATGCCCACGTAGCACATCACGACCCCTCAGACTACACTCGTTCCGATATCGAGTATAGCACAGTGCGTGCTGTACAGCGCGAGTTGAAGGCACACAGGAACACAGGGACTACGGTATAGGGGCAAGGTCAAGGACAAGGACAGGAAGGACAGGACAGGACATACCCTTACAAGCCTCATAATCAACCGCCAAGATACGCGCAACCTTGGACCCGATATCACCCGCCTGTGCGACGTAGGATTCAAAACCCAAGTTGACCATAACCTGGTTGATCACCTTGGCGATGTCCTCGGTCCCGAAGTCCCTGTCTGTTGGGGGCCCTGAGGAGAACGTATATCCGGGCAGCGAGGGCACGATGAAATGATAGGGCAGGGTGGCCGGGGTGTATCGCTCCTTGATGAGGGAGAGGAGGGGGAGGAATTCGGTGAAGTTGCCTGTTGGTTTGACTGGGTTAGTACTCGTACTCATAGGTAGTGTAAGATGTAGGTATAGATGTCGACGGTGGAGGTAGAGGTAGGGTGGTCTAATCTGGTCTAGATCTCTTGAAATCTTCCGACGCGACACAGAAGTTTATACATGGATGGAAGGAGAAGGAAACTTCCCTGGCCATCCGTGAAGTAGAAGAATTGGAATCGCGTCCGGTTTCTCAGAGAACAAAGCCACCAGGTGAATGTCTAATTCGTCCACGGAGTATTTGAAATGAGGGAAACCGTTGAGGTGGTCTTCCACGGCTCTCCTGTTTCTTGTTAGTTGATCCTACCGCACTGTAAACGACGAGCACGGATCCAGAAGAGGGGAAATAAATAGCAAGATGATAACTACCAGTCAAAGGTCTTCCATGCCTCTCGAGCCCTGGTCAGCCATTCGGTCGTGACACCGTACTTCCGGTCCTGCTGCTGACTTTCGAACGTTGGAGGGGCAATCTTGGAGAGTCTGACCAGAAGCTGCAGCTCTTCGAGATCCTCGTCTGGAACGTGGATTCTGAAAGGCGAGGGAGGGATCTTTGCTCCGGAGGGGACTTGGCTGAATGGAAGGGCCATGTTGCTGGTGTTCTCGATAGTGGGGAGTATACTAGGTGAGGGGTTTCAATGGTGGAGTAAAGTAGATAAAGTAGACGTGGATGCAGGACCTGTTTCTTGTATCAGTTGGCAGTATAAATAATCATCCAGATTCGATATTGAACTAGGCAGAACTGACCAGTCTTAGGCAGAAGGCCTGAATAATAATGGCGTGTTATCTCCGTCTGAGGAGATAGTCGCTACACCGAAACAAGCTTGGGTTAGTTGGATACCAGGACTAGATTGACTCATCTGCATCCTTCCACGCCAACCTGGCTATGGCAATACTCTACGAAAATACACGCAAACTAACCTAGTCAAACAATATCAATGTTATATAAAAGAATGGGCACAAAATCAACAAACCAAGCATCTGCTTTCCAACCGGGTATATTCCATGCAAAAACATATGTCCAGGTGCATTCACACATTCGAAGAAACATCAAACCACCTCTTAACCACATAACCTATACTCATCCTCCAACAGTCCCAACGACCACTCACTCATCCTAGACAAGGCAGTAAAATCACCGTCCCCTTCCGCCCACACCCCCAATTCCACTACCACCACCACTCGCCCCCGCTACATCATGCACCACGCACAACAAATACTTCCGATCCGGCACCACCACAATCTCATGCTTCTTCGTCCGCATACGCAACAACTTCACCTCGTCGTCATCCTCTCTATCAGATCCCTCGCCGCCCTCACCATCTTCCCGTCCACCGCCGGATGAGGATACCCCGTTTAGACCTTGTTCCTGTACGCCACCCGCGCTGAAGCCCGGCTCAGCCGTCGACCTCGATCCCGCCGGCTGGTTCTCCGTCCCAGGGGGCCTCGACAGCGAGACACTCAGACCCGTCGCGCTAGCCACGAAGGCGAAGACGTGCGCGGCGAGGGCTTCGGCGTGGGAGGGTTGGTAGGGCGTCGTTGCCGTCGCCGTAGATTGAGTTGGTGGGCTAGTAGCCGTAGCTGTAGACGTAGTCGTAGCTGTAGCAGCCGTAGTCGTAGGTGCTAAAGGGGAGGCGGGATCGGCGGACGGCGAAGAAGGAGAGCCCACCGCAGGGGGTTGTGCTTGCGGTTGCGATTCCGGGCCCGGTTCCTCACTCGGCGACACTCCGGGCGCGGCCGGAGAAGAAGCGGAGGCGGAGGGAGAATTCGACACCGGTTTCGAAGCGATCAGCCCGGTGCTCTGGATGATCGAGCCGTCTTTGCGGGAGAGGATGAATGTGGATTGGACGCCCGGGCGGGAGGTCAGATGCGATAGGAGGGCGGTGACATGTTGGGGGATCTGGAAGGGCTGGTTGGGATTAGCTATAGTATTCTATGCTTTGACATTGGTTCGGAGGCGGTGGTTTTGTATCGGCAGAGCTTCTGCTAATAAGGAGAAGGTCTTACTGTTGTTGATGCTGTGGCCGCCATTTTCGAGGATGCGGGGGGATATGAAGTGGTGAGGTCTGGTGAGTGCGCCAGTGAAATGGTTGGAGATGTGATGATTTCGAAGGTAGACCAGTCGTATCTCAGGACATTGCCTAGTTGCGCACTGGAAGCTGGTCTCTGAACTGAATTGAAGCTGGCCCTATTTTGTTTGTTGATTGAAGGAGCTTCGAAGCTGGTGGTCTGGGGATGACTAAGCGATATCGTGGAGTCCTGACGATTTAGGCAGGAATCTCACCATCTAGCAAGAGTGGCATATCTAGGGGAGTTAATTTTCGTTGCTACTCATTTCATATGTTCGAACTGACGTAGGATGATTATAATCGCATTTTATTTACTATGCAAACCAAACCACAAAACACACAAACAATGGTATCTTCAACAAAACAGCAAAATGCCGCGGCACGACAAACGAACCCCAAAACAGACAACGAAGGAATGACCCATAAAGGTGTACATACAGTCACCGAGAACCCAAGGAGATTACAGTTTAACATGAAAAGAGAGATGGATGTTGACGACCAAATCAAATACCCAACGAAAACATACAGAGTATACAAAACAAAACGAACCAAAGGAAAGAACGGAAGAAAGAGTGACGGTATATTTTCAGCGAGAAAGCCTCCCAGGGAATGATTGCAAATAGAAAAAAGAATGGAATGGAATAGAGATTTCATAAAACAGAGAAAAGGCTAGTTCCGGCTGATCGGATGTCTCTCAGAACTAGATTTATCCAAGATCCAGTCGAAATCAAAGTCCTCGATCATGTCTTCCAACTCGCGCACATTGGCACTGTCGTCGGATGACCCGTAGCTGTCTCGTCGACTGGATCCGGGGCTAGCGATCCAGCTCTCCTGACGATAACAAGACTGTTCTTTGGTCTTGCTGCGTCGGGGAGGCTCATCCAAGCCGGATGAGTTCGTGGACGAGTAAGTTCGGCCGGTGCCAGATGCAGACAGCGAGGTGGTCGAGCCGCCGAGCAGAGACTCAAGATTCTCTTTGACTCCAACATCCAGAGCGGCCAGCAGCGCGGCTTGGAGGATCTTGTTCTGGCGCTCAAGGTGCGCGATGCGCCCTTCTAGGTTCATGGCATACGCGCGATGCCGACTGCTCCGTGATTCCTGAGAGTAGTAGGTGCTCTGGGAGTACTGGGACTGCGGCGATGACTTTTCAACTCCGCGGATCCTGCGGCTCCGAGGAGTAGAGGGCCCGGTGGACTCGTGTAGCAGCTTCTTCTTGGAGTGTCGTGCGCGGTGGCTGGCATGCTCGCCTAGAGAAAGAGGTGCCGGCTTCTGTCGATTCGAAGAGAGGGGACGCATCTG
Source organism: Aspergillus melleus (assembly GCF_016097325.1). Classification (NCBI taxonomy): domain Eukaryota; kingdom Fungi; phylum Ascomycota; class Eurotiomycetes; order Eurotiales; family Aspergillaceae; genus Aspergillus; species Aspergillus melleus. The sequence continues at coordinate 2,564,577 of NW_025763374.1, read as the reverse complement.
GTGGCCTTTATGCGAGCTTCCGCTCACGCATTCGTCCTCCGAGGAGGGAAGAGGGCTTTCGGCGCAATCTGCCGGTCTCTGCCCGATGGGCAGGTCCTCATGGATGACATCTGCGCTCTGTGCGCTACTGCTGCGACAAACGCGCGAGGTGCGGTTGGACTCGGACAGCGATGAGCGCTCGTCTCTTCCATTCGAGAGTACAGGCGAGCTGCAGGCGCGTTTACCGGCGGTGTTATTGCTGATGGGGAAATTGGATATTTGGGAGAGCAGAGGAGAAAGAGGTGGCGATTGAGAGTTGGCTTCGCTCAGACGAGAATCGATGGATTCTCTACCAGTCTTTTGTGATGATTCTGTGGATGGGCGAGAAGACCTGGACGATTGATCGTCGTTTGGTGTCTTGTCTCCGCCCTTCAGGTAAAGACGGCTGGCAGACATATCCTTCATTTTCAATGCCCGCACCCTCTCCGCTCTACTAGGCCCGGTCCTAACCAGTTCCTTAGACTCGGACTGTTTTGAAAAGGTCTTGGAAGTGCCATTCTGCATCATGGCAGCCGCGTCTTTGTTCTCTCTCGTTCCAGACTGGGCGCCACTCTCCTTGGAGCTGGCGCCAGAGACTTCTCCGGATGACCGGGAATCCGAGGTACTGGGTTTAGATTGGGGAGTCCGTTGCCCGGCAGCAGTGTTTCGTTCTCGGTCCGCATTGATACCCGCAAGAGACTCTGGCAGGAGAGGCAGCGGTCGCGTGGGCGCAGGGAGAGGGAATGCATTGATGGCACCCAGTGGCAGGGAAGCGGGACGACGATTCGTGAGCGGACGGGGAAACTTTTCATGGATGGGACTGGCTGCCGAAAGCCCGGTAAGCTTGGTAGGTAGTGCTAATGAATCGGGGCTTGAGCCACTTGAAGCATCACCAGATTCATGGGTTTTCGGGGTGCTGTTGGACAGCTTCTGGGCATCACCGCATGATTTGCCCGCGGAGGCCTTGTCATCCGGCCGCAATTCCCGACTTTCAGGAGTCACTGGGAGAGCTCTGTTTGGTGGACGACTGTTCGAGATGCGCCAGGCTCCTTTGCTCGAAACACGCGGGGGCATAGGGTCAGGGAAAAGTTTGAGCGTGTGTGCAGGGGTCTGTGAAGACGCCGATGTGTTGGACGAAGTTGAATTACGCGCTGACTTGTTTCCAGCGTCTTTGGATTCGGCTGGCTTGGGTTCATGCGCTTTCTCAGTGCTTGGCTGCTCACAGTTAGTCTTTAGCTTTGGCACGATGCATTGAAACCTACCTGGTGACTGTCATCCAGAGTTGCAGACAAACCGGAGCCAGTAGCCAACTCTGGGTTCGGAGTCTCGGGAGGAGCGTCCGTCCTATCTTTTCGAAAACCAGTCTCCTGTACCTTGCTCTGCAAGCCGGAAGCACCAGCATTGCTCGGTATAGGAACACAAACATAGTCATCGCCTGCAATACTGCTCGGCTGAGTAGGCGGCTGATAAGGCGGAGGGTTCCCATCCTCGAAATGAGAAAGCGAGACCGAAGCCCCAACCAGCGACGTCAGATCTCTGATATCAATCGACGACATCCGACTATCCTTCGTCTCGCGTGTATCCAATCTCTGCAACGGATCATCCAGCCACGGCTGTCCAATGCGTTCCACATCCCGTCGTGAACTCGACATGAAGCTCAAATTCGAGCTCGACACAGTCGAGTCCAGACTCTGTTTCGCCTCGGATCTTTTCGGTTTAGGCGGCGGCAGAAACCCCGCTTGCTGCAGCGCCATCAATTGACGAGACGCCTCCTCGGCTTTGACCTTGGGGTCTACTGGCTTTTTCTGGCGCTGAGCAAGCTGCCGTAAGCGCCGGTGGCCCGCCTTCAGGAAATCGCGGGCCCCCGAGCCTTGGGCACTGCCGCTGGGAGAGGCATTCTGTGCCTGGAACAGTTGTACCAGCTCGGGGACGGTTTCACTTCTGGCTTGGCTCGCGGGCGTTTCGGGGCGCTGGGGGTCTCCGGTCGTGAGGGCGGACATGCTGCGGTGTCCTCGCCTGGACAGCTGCGAGCTCGGTCGACAGGTGGGAACGATTGGACTGGGGGCGACTAGGTTCTCATGCAACTCGTTCCGATGCTGCATAAGTGGGCTGAGCTGGACCGGTCGGATTTCAAACAGACCCGTGGTAGATACGAGAGGTCCGCATCGACAGCGGTGAGAGAGAGGAGAGCGTCGAAGGCGTGCGGTATGTATAAGGGGGAGAAAGAAAGGGCAAGCGAGGGAGGCGAAAGGAGGACCGTAATCCCTTTATACTTTTTGCGACACGATAGGGTTATTTTTGAGGTCAACAGATGTCATCAAGTAAGTCAGGCAAGAGGGCAATGTAGGCAAGCTAAGAAGTAAGCAGCAGACGAGACAAGCAAACCAAAGAGAAGAAACGAATGCAATGTCTCATGTATGTACAGGAACTCAAAGGGATGTCGCCGCTGCGGGAACTGGATGGAAAAAGAAAACTTCAAGAAGAACAGAGTAGGGGAAGCAAAGGAACTGTCGAGTTTAAGAAGAAAGACATCGATTCTCGACCTGTCACGCTACTAGATAACTGGGTGCATCCATCCCGGGCGTGACAAACCGAAAGAATGCAGAGCAGATGCATCGCCGAATGAAGAGCGGACCTCGTTCTCGATAATTCAAGAGATAGAGTTAGATCTAAGTAGTGCTATGCCACCATGCTAGGATTCATCGGCCACCAAGGGCCAAGAGAGGATAAAAATTCTCCAACAGGGAGATGGCGGCAAGGAAGGCTAGTTGGATAGACCCTTCGTAGCCGAAAAGGGGATGGAACGACAGAGGGAGAAAATAAAAACGAAAAAGTAAAAGGTCCAATAATGATAATAGAAGAAAAAAAATTCTCGAAAGAAAAGAAAGAAACGTTGAGAGCGAAGACGATCCCGTCCGTGCCAGCAGTTCGATCGGGATTCAAGATGCCACAAATGACAGACTGGCGGGCTCCATCCAGCTGGGAGAGACTATTTGATCGGAAAGATGGGTCCCCCTGTCATGGCTGCAGTAGTCCTTTTTTTTCCCTTTCGTTCTGCGTCCACCCAGGCCGTCCATTCCCAATTGGAGCTATTGTTTTTTTCTGTCTTTCTATTCTGTAGTTAGTTGGTTCTGGATTCGACGATATCGCTCAATAACTTCCAGGATGAACAAAGGGAAGCTTGGCTCCGTCCAGAATAAGGGAAACCCAGATCGGCATTTGTTAGGAGCTTGTGTGACGTCGTGCTGGATCCATTTCAGCTCCTATTAGGCTATTTCAGGTACAAGGGGACCCTCGAAGAACCGTTACACGCAAGGGATGGGATCATGGGCAGAGGAGACCCGATCATCAGAGTCTGGTCGAAGGACCCATCCGGAGGGTTCGAGATGGGGTGATCAAAAACGAATGAGTTCATCCCCTTACGAGAGAGAGCGGCAATGACGCAGAAGATGTGAGCTATCAACTCTGGCTCTGATCAGACGGACAGTCAGTGGCACGGAGGGCACGTAAGTCCGTTGACCAAAGTAAGGACCAGCGGCCACGGAGGGTGGAGCGGGAGAAGAGAAAAGCATAGGAAAAGAACAGAAAAGCAAACCTACACGACTAGTGGCAAGGGGAGCGATGCAGGCGCGACAATCATTCCAATGTGATAGATGCGATGGATGGGATGGAAGGAAGACGACGAGTCACAAAGCGAGCCTTACCGCCGCCTCTCGCCATTATTTGCCCTAATTCTTCCCCGATTCGGTGGCCCGGAGGATAAAGAAGACCAGATTCGAATCATAGCCATTTCGTCCAACTTAATTAGTATTATTCACTACTCGTTAGTATTAAAACCTAATTAGTAGACCTAACCTCAAGAACCAGTATCTAGATATCCTGTAGTCTGCACTCCATTATGTAGACACCCACGATTCTATACGTAGCATACACAAAAAGCAGGGAGAGACCCCGTGTTCTCCTACTCCATGCCCATGCCCCTTTCCTGTCACAATCCCCTGAAATCCTCGTGTCAGGACTCTGCCTGGTGCAGCATCACCACGCGCCCAAGGGATCTCAGGCAAGGAACGGCACGAAGGAAGTGCAGGGAGCGAGAACTACTGTAGAAGGGGATTGCCGATATCCACATACAGAATAAAACTAGATTGAATTAAAATAGAATAGAAAAGAGCAATAACTACCAAACTGTAACTACTCGCCTCATAGTCAAACTAGAATAGAAAATAAAACAAAATGAAGAAAAAGGAGACGACACTCCTCCAACCAGTCCAGGTCCACATCCTCCCCTTTCCCCCTTGCAGAGGACAGAGGAAAAGAACACAGATAACAGAATGCAGTAGAGAAGCCAAAAGACACAGACAAAGCTTGCAGACAGAGAACGAACGAACGAAAGAAAGCAGTTCGCGCAAATCCTCAAAAAAAAGAGGGATTTACCCTGTCGTACGCGGCTATCCCCAGTTCTCACATCCACCCACATCCCACCCCCCACACGCATATGTACAGTAAGTGGACACCCGTCTCCATCCCACACATCATGTCTCTGTCGTTCATGCAGAGTTCGAACCCATCAGAAACGATGATTTGATTATCTCCGACTCCATGCGTGTAACCGTTCTGAAGAAAGGTTTCGATCCGCCAATCGATCGTGGCCGGGAAGCTACATCGGCCGCGGCAATCGGCATGACAGGTCTTAGATCTGCCCATGTTGAGTGATCTATCGTCCAATGGAACTTGGTGAGCTGGATCTTATCAGAATCTAGCTATTTGCGTTTTATTTTGACTGACTGACTGACTGTTTAGGTTCTGCTTTTCCGTGAGGGCTTGGTTTGACAGGACATGACATGACAGAGCCCCATGATGGATTGGTTGACTGATTGACAGGTTTCGATGTCTGTGCGACCCATCATGAAACTATATCCTACTACATACATAGCAGCTGCACAGTGTACATCCATCCCAGTGGAATAATAGACGGATCCCTTCCTCTCTCCTTTTCCTTACCAGGGTTCCCCAGTGTAGTGTAGGTTGTAAGGCAGACAATAACCACCAAGTAGGCACCCACTCGTCCGCCTCCTATTGTATCATATCGGATCGAATCGATCGTACGATGAGCTCATCAGTGATATGACGGGTTCCGATCATCTGAGATTCGAACCGAGCTGAGATGGGGACTCGACTTGATGAGGAAAGTGACACGACGGCTTATAGTACCTACAGTACTTTAGTGCTTTGGGGATCTGTTTGTTTGCTTGCTTGTTCTTGGCAAATAAATGTCTTAGGCAGGCCTGTAGTCTGGTCTTCGTTAGCATTTACCTCTCTCTCTTTCTCTCCTGTCTCTCGAACCAAGTATGCAATGCAGTGCTTGCGATGCATTCATTAGCTAGAAAGAAATCTCTCCCTCGTCTCTCCCTTCCAACCGTAGACTGGCCAGTCAATTTATCAATTACATTAATCAAATATCTGTGCATGATCAGACCACGCCCAAACAATCAAATTCAACTCAACTCAGGGACAATCACATTATTAAATACAGTACATCCGTCGGGATCTGAATTAATTTCGAACCTACCCAACTCTAAGTCGTACGATGTACAGTACAGTACAGTAAGCAGAATAGTTGTTCGTTGTTGCCTACAGCACCTAACTAACGCACCCAGTATGAATCCATGGATCTAGGTATATCGCTGTGATCACGATTACGACTTGCATATGGCGATCTCTTCGAGGAAGATATGGAAGGGTCTAGGATTCTTTTCTATTGTCACTAGCTAGCTAGCTATTGGTTACTGGCATGCGTTATGTGTTTCACAATAGTACAGGCACATCAATAATATGTATGTACAAACACGCCTAACTTCTTGCTTCTCCTTCTAACTACTGTAACGATGGACCTCCTTTATCAAAGACTAGCTGAAGCAGATATATCCAACCAAGTAGGTAAGTAAATTGACACAACATATATGTATGTAAAGTAAGTACGTACCTAGCCAACTCAATGTATTCACAAAAAATCTAATGATACACCCACCCACTCATCCACCCACCTGAAATCCATGTATCCATCGATCAAAAAGAAAACTCAAAAGAGATGAAAGAAAGATCCACCAGTACCACCTCACCATCTAAGAAATTTCTCGACCGTCCACATACAAACAGTAGAAGATGGGAATAAACAAAACGCCTCGTAATGCTTTTAGTCTTCGTGTCCTGTCCTGTCCTGTCTTCGAAAACATCAGAACCCTCCTGATAGATAAAGCCTTACAAGCAGACCAAAATAAAGGGTAGGTGATGTGTTGTGTAAGTAGGAAAATAGTACAGGGCAGACGGGGAAAGAAAAAGGATACATATAGAAAAGGTAGTATGACATATATGGTAGAACGAAGAAAATGCGAAGAAATGAACGAGTAGGGATCACATGAGAAAGAGGGAGGTAAGTCCCAAAGATTCAAGACGCTCAGACAGACAGACAGATGTATGGAGAAGAAAAAGAAAAAAGTCAGCGTGTCATACGTAAGTCAGTAGGTCATCTGACCTTTCAACCTACAACCCCTGAGACGAAAGTAAAAGCAGGGAAAAGGTGTATAGTAGATATGTCCGGTCCGGTATCACAACGGCAGACGCTCATGAATCTACTTTCTCTTCGGCCTAATAAACGGATCGGCATCTTTCTTTTTACGCCTCATGGGAGGAGGCGGAGGTCTGACTCCGTTGCCTGGGCGTGGTGGCTGCCGTGGAGCCTACGCAAGGTACGAGTTAGTAAAGTAATACACAAAAGGGGCCATGTGGACGGAATCCTGCGGAGGGATTCAAACGTACATCTGTCGATGCGGAGCCTACCTCTGGGCCGCTTGGAGGTGCAGATTTCTTCTGCTTCATAGGGGCATATGCCGGCCCATCCCGAGATGGTTTGACCAGTCCCAGACCCTGTGGAATCGATTAGCTCAGAAGAAACCAGACTAACAGGGGACGGTGGGGAAAACATCATTCCGATAGCCAAAAAGAAAAGGGGTTGGGGGACATACATCGGGCTTAGTTGGAATATTGGCATCGAGCTTACCGCGCCGTAGACCCTTAGGGGCACTCGGCGGAGCATTTGGATCGCCCCTGCGTTTGGGACCAGTCGGGGCATCAGCAGGTGGCGAATTGGTACGCTTGCGTTTGATCGAGCCTTTGCTGGAATCGACCGATTTGCGCGGCTCGATCGATTTATTGGTCTCCGAGCCCGTGGTCACCTGAATCGACGGAACTTTGGGGTCATGGCCCCCGAGCTGCTTGGCACGCTGGCGTTCGGCTCTTTGCTTCTGCATATGAGCCAGGCTATTCTCCTCCCGCGCAATCTTCCCCTTTTCGAACTTGGACAGAGGCTTGGCCGACGTGCAGGAGGCGGCGAGATGTCCGACATGGCCACATTGCACACATCGCTCTGCCGTGCACATGATACGTGTATGTCCCGACTGCCCGCACCTGAAGCACGTGCTTTGAGTTGCTTCCCTTGCCTCAATATTGTCGCAGTTGTGGGTCATGTGGGAAAAGCTGCCACATTTACCGCACATGCGAGTCTCATCCAAGCCATTGTGGCCTCCCGACGGACCTTCTGGGAGTGGCATGGGCGGCGTGCCTCTTCCGGAGGCTGACACCGAGGGGGAGTCAGAGGGAAGATTATCGAGGGAGACGGAGGATGGTCGAGAGACAGATCCCACCGATGCCACCCCAGTTGGGGTCTTCGACCCCGGAGCGTCAATGTCCATCATCTCGACGTTGTTATAGCCGGTGAACTGAGGCTGTTGAAGAATCTTCAAGACGTCGCCATCTGTGTAGACGTTCCTTCGGCGGGCATCCTTGATCAAACGATTCCAGAACTCACCCTGCACCAGGGACTGAGAGTTACCGAGAACCCAGAGAGACGATTTAGCACGCGTCAAACCGACGTTCATACGACGAATGTCGGACAAGAAACCAATTCCCTTGTTGGAAGATCGAACGCAGGAGAAGATAATGACCTCACTCTCTCGACCCTGGAAAGCGTCGGTGGTATTGAAGTCGATCATATTGAAGATGGCATTGCCGTATCGGGCCGCAAAATGCGTTTTCAACTCCCGCAGTTGACCCTTGTAAGGCGTGATAATGCCAATCTTTCCAGCGAAATCGTAGCCCTGGAAGTCGCTCATCAGACGTTCGTATAATTGCATCGCGACCCTCAATTCAGCCAAGTTGACCAGTGAGTGGCCCCTAGCTGCGCTCTGATGAAGACCCTGCACATCGAAAAATCGGTACGGGCTGAGAAGCTGGCTTTGATGCCACGGACGCGTCCGAAGCTTAGCCATGTCCGGACCATCCTGCAGTTTGCTGTCGTAGAAGGCAGCACTCGGGAAAGCACTGATCTGCGGATGCATACGGTACTGGATGTCCAAGAGATGTACATCGCGCGGGTGGTTGGCCTGCATTCGGACAAACAAACTTTGTTCGTACTGGAATTTCGAAGCGACTGTCGATAAGACAGTGGGCGGCAACTGTTTGGGATCACCGACCAGGATACATTTAGAGCAGCCGTACTTCAGCGGGATGAGGGCACTCAATTCGATTGACTGTGCCGCCTCATCGATAACGACCGTCTCAAACTCAATGCTCAGATTCTGGAACATTTCGTGACCACTTCCACTCAGTGTCGCACAAATGACGTGGGCACCGTCAATGATCTCCTGCTGGATCCGTCGCCGGTTCAAGTCGGCATCACGCGCCGCTGAATGGTTCTTGTCTCTGGCATTGTCAATCTGCTGGCTCAGCTGGGTCTTCTTCTTCTTGAGCAAATCAAACTCCCGTTCCAGCTCGGCCGGAATAGGAAGGCCTTGCGCTCTGCATTGGTCGAGTCTCGAGCGCGTTTCCTTGAAGGCGGTATCGGCGGACTTGTGCTCCATGTAGATTTTCTGGAGGTCAACTTCGCCGGAGTCTTTGCGGGAACTCGAGTTCAGTCTCGCGTTGACAAGCTCATCCAGGGTCACGTCAAGAACATTCGCGTTGATAGCATCGCTTCTTCCCAATCGGATAACCGACAACTTCTCCTGCCGCCCGTGCACTGTTTTAACACCTTCCTTAAATCGCATGACCAATTCGTCAACGGCTGCGTTACTGGGCGCACACACAAGTAGCTTCTTTGACGTAGTGGTCCTTGCCGGGGGTCGTGCGCCGCGGATGGCCGTCGGCCGTGAAATTGCTACGCCCTGGTCACCGAGGACATTGGTAAGGAGAGCACCCACAAGGGCAACGATGGTCTTTGTCTTTCCGGATCCCGGAGGACCTTGAATGAGGGTGAAAGCGTCATTGTCCAGAGCGGACTTGATTGCTTTAGCTTGGGCCGAGTTCACGTTATAGTTATCCGCGATGGGTTTTAGACTGGCGTCGGAGTAATTAAGAAGGGGCGATGGCTTGGCCTTCACGATCTCTTCGCAAAGGTCATAATATTGTAGGGCCATAAGCGCGCCGTATTCACGCTCAAGCGGCGTTAAAGATGTAATTTTCGCACCATGAATTGTTGCACCCGGAGCAAGGGCATTGATGAAGGCGTTTCCAGGATTGACTCGGTAAGACACCTCAACAGTGCCCTTCTTCCTGTTGATCCCGGAAACTCTAGCCAGACAATGAGGAGCGGACGCGTTCGAAGTCGGGGCCTCTGCCTTTGACAGAAGAACGATATCTGCCTCGCCCAGACCGTAGTCCTTGGCCTCCATGGCCGGGAGAACCGTGCTAACTTCAACAAACGAATCCACGGACAGACGAGTGGCGACCTTGATTTCAAATGTTTTGAACGAATTCTCTTCCTTTGATGACTGGAACCCCTGCCAAGCTTCCAAGATCAAAAGAGGCTCGAACGTTTTTTGATACTCAATAGGATCCCTGAACGCGTTGGAAACCAAGCTGTAGTCCGTCCGCCCAGAGTTCGGCGGCAGATCGCCGTTTGCGAAAAAGTCCCAGGCGAGGATGGTCCGATGCAGCGATGACAGATCCGGTGCCAATCGCGCTCGCATGTCCTTCGCCGAGCGCACTTGCCGGACCTTCTTGACCGGGCCCTGGTGCTTAAGCGCCAGCCGTTTGCTTTCCTCGTACGCTCTGACGGCGTCGGGTTTGCTTTTCGTTTTCGCGCCAAAGAGCTCCTTGTCGAGCTCGTCCTCGCTCTCAGATTCGGATTCCGATCCAGAGGAGACCATCATGCTATCCACGGGATGGCTGTGGTCTTTACCCTTAACCCCGATGCCACTCAATCCGGATCCTTGTTCGGCGGTTTGCTCAGCAACGCCAGACGCGCCGAGGTTCTTCTTATAGCGGGCCAGCGCCGCCAGGTCGCGCTTCTTCTTCTCCTCTCTTTCCTTCTCTCGCTTCTCACGGAAAGATTGGACAGTCAGGGCAGGGTTCACAGGTGCCGGTGTAGGTTTAGGAATCGCGGGAAGTGCCTTGGCTTTCTCGGCCTTCTTTTTGGCCTCTGCGGCAACCCGTGCTTTATTGAGCTCGACAGACCGAGACAGCTGCATCAGGACATCATCCGGCAAATCGTCGTCATATTCATCCGCCGTCTTCGAGGGACCAGAGGTACCCGAAGCGTCCGAGGGCTTGGCAAATGCAGTGATGCTGCTCTGCTTCTTGAAACTAGCGGTCGACGCGGTTACTACGGGTTTCTTATAGTACGCCTCTAAAGCCCGAACAAGTTCTGCCTTCTCCCGCAAGGTCAAGATCGTCTTCGTGGTCGAAGTGACGGCGACGCTCTCGATAAACTTCAGAGCATCATCTTTGACGGCGGTAACACTGAGTTCGCCCAAACGCCGAAGAAGTTTAGACACCAGTCCCACTAGCGTAGTGGCTAGATATTCATCCTTAAGTCGAAGCCATCTAACCATTGCACTCATCGTCGTGCTTGGGGACTTGAGGAAACTCTCGCGCGCGGAGGGTTCCGAGTTCGGGTCTGCGTCACCAACAGCACTTAAGAAGACGCCATACTGGTCGAATAATAGATCGGCGAACTGGATACTATCCCGACAGAACTCCAGCATGACGGATCGGTCGTTACCACGAAGATGCCAGGATTCTGTCTGATCGAATATAGTAGTCAAAGCCTGCCACAAGTATTCCCAGAGCTTCTGCAGCGAAAGGACCTCCCTCCGTTCAGCAAGTTTGCGGGTTCGGAGCATGCCGTTCTGGCTGTCACAAAGAATATCCACAATGTCCGTTCCCGTGTGTAACATTCGAGGAGCCGAGGCAAACGTTTTCATATTCGATATCCGGCGGAAAGACCAACTGAGACCGTACATGGTTGTCGAGAAGAACGCCTGCAGTAGATGGGAGATCGCATCTCTTCTGGCGGACTGACCGCTGACGTTCTTGATAAGGTCGACAGCAGCTTGATAGGTGTTGAGGTCGGCGGCAAAAAGTGCGGAAATCAGAGCGCTGCTTGTGTCCTGGCTCTTGAAAAGTTCATCAAGGTGTTCGGGCTTAAAGTCCGCGAGGCGCTCAATTATTTGACACGATAGATGAGTAAGGTGTCCATAGATCACGTTGAAGTGAGTCTTCTCTTGGCTGGCATCACCCCTCGTAGGGAATTTCTCCAGGCCAACTAGGGGCAGTATACCGAGTAGAGCCGACGTGGAGAGAGGCAGGTTGTCTTCATGGAGATGGGCTACTACCGCGTCCCAGATAGTGGACGAATATGTACTTACCCCGTGCTGGAGAGTGTTCTGCCGCAAGATGACTTCATAATCACTCTTGAGAGACTGGCACTCAAGCGCTAGGGTATTCCGAATGACATCCATACATAGTGTAGATATCTCCTGCTGCTTCCCTTGCTCTACGTCAAATTTAGGGGGTTCGAGGATCGCAAGGATATTTGCTCCCACAACTCCCAGTGTCTCGGACAGGACAATACGTGCCACGGAACCTCTCGAAGATTCATGGTCGGTGAAGCTGCGTAGCGTATGTAGCAAGCTGATCAAACCGATGTGGAAGCAATGATACCTGGCTAGTTTGGGGAAGCGCGAGTCCTGCAGGCGATCGAGAAGCTGATACACCAAAGACCTACACGCCGATGGCTGATGCGCACCTTTGAGGGAGGACATAAAAGGGGTGATCCATGACAGCATATCTTTCGTGGCGGACTTTTCGTACGGCTCCCCTTCGGTGGCCTGCATCAAGAAGGTATCCAGCTGAGGGTTGTAGAAAACAAGCTCGATGAGAGCTTGTGGTGATATCGTTTGCATGGCGTCCCAGAAGTCCCCTGGAGCTTTCTCCAGGAAGATCTGAATAGTGTTCAACAAGAACCTCAACCCCGGTGATGGGATTCCGAGATGGTCCACCGAAAGACGGCAAGGATCGATCTCAAGGGCGCGCAAGTCATGAGTAATTTGATCTTTATCCAAGCGGCGAACGACCAGCTGCATTCCGCGCCACAGTCTCTGTATCACCGCTATTTGCGCGGGCTGCTGAGACGCCACTCGCAGCGCATCCAACAGTCCCTCCTTAACCGCCCAATCGAATTCCATCGTCGAAGGAGGCCGCGAGTACCGCATCCACGAGCTAATCGCCCAATAGCTACGGCCTTGATTCGGGTCGAACAGGAAGCGCGTCACGGCAGGGATATAGTCCGACACCTTGAGGGTCCGCTTCGTCTGGATCAGTCGAAAAGGTTCATCGAAATGCTGCTGCAACAGCGCATCATTCCGCAGCATAGCGTCGCAACTCAGCGTCTCAAAAATCGACAGCAGCGACGCCCGATCCAACACATGCAATCCGATTTCCTGCGGAGGAGCCGCTTTCAACTTTTCCGTCGCCGTGGTCAAATTCCGTGTTATCCGCTTAATATCCCATTCGTCCAGCATGCGCGCGAACCGCTCGATATCCTCGTCATCGTAGGTCTCTTTCAGGTGCTCCATCAGCCAAATTTTCCCCGTGTAGTATTTCTTGATGCAGAGGTCGCATTTTTCAAGCGAGTCGTCCAGTTTGCGCCAGATCCAGTTCTGTAGCTCCTCGACCCCTTCCTGGCTGTAGGCTAAGATGCGCATACAGGACAGGAACTTTTCTTTGCGGGTCGTCGCTGCTGTTATCACGTCCGCCATACTCTTTCCCGACTCGTCCACCTCGTTGGGATCGTCGTACCGGCCGTGGTCATCGTCATGTTGTCGGGGGCACAGGATGTGGACGTTATCGGGGAGGGCCTGGAGTTCGCTGCGAAAGACGGTCACTGAACTGTTACAATATGAAGGACGGGGGGTTGAAACAACTGGAAAGGCAATATCATCAGCTCATAGACAACTTACCCAATAATATCCATGAACTCCATGGCGTCGGTTTCAACCTATACAGGTACGCTGTGTGTATTGTCGCAACAGGTGAAAAATCACGGCATTCCTTTCCGACAATATCGGAATATATCCTCGCAGCAAAAAAAAAAATACAAGATCCTTGTCCAGTATCAAAGTCGTCAAACCATCCAGCTATAATGTATGATCACCGACACCAATATAACCATGGCTAACAATGCGAGGAGACGAAATGAAGCTTCACCTTTCAGAGGCACGCCACCATGGATAACAGCACAGTAAAGGGAGGCAGGGCTAATCAAAGGAGAGAACAAGGTCTGTGCAGTACCAGGCAGAAGGGAATAACGGGTGAGATTCACCCCAAGGCCTCCTCCAGCTTCAAAGGCAAAAAGAAATTGTGAGTGGGTGAAGGAAGAGAGAGAGCATCGGAGAAGCAGGCAATACAAAGAGTAAATTGGCACGGGCGTTTTGTGGAGTCCGATTGGCTGGGGAACCAGGGCGGTGAGGCACGTCTTGCGGCCACTTTACGCGGAGAGTCGCGTTTCTGGTTAGGGAAAATCCTAGCTCATTTACGGAATACCCCTTATTACTGAATGGTCACATCCACGTCAATAGTCAATTCATTGAGGTTTCCAATAGAACACGTAAAACCCGTAAATCTCCTCCCCACATAACCTCATTGCATGTGCTGGCTTTCGAAGCACTAAAAACCTCCTGGAGCTTAAGCAGCTCGAGATTATTATATGAAAAGCAAACAAGAAAGAGAAAAAAGAAAGGACGGATATAAGAAAAGGTGAGAGAATGCGCATTCACAGAGATGCTTTTGTACAAGAAAGAGACAGGCAGTAGTACGCCAGGATGTAGATGTAAAGGGGGCGGAAAGCAAAGGGGGATGAAGTTGAAAAACTTCAGTAAAACACAAAAAGAAATGTGCGCCAATCACCAACCAGATTTGTATACCGAACGCCTTCTATCGGGGAATAAGTAGACAACGCGGCTCCAGTAAAACAAGGAGATTACTCGTCATACAAAATAGAACAGATCAGATGCAGCGGCAATTAGAGGAAAGAGAAAAGAAAAGAAACCGACGGGTCGTAAGGACAGGAAGGAAATCAAGCGAGAGCTAATATATGAAAACAAACAGCAGGGGTTTTATACGGCATGCGTGGGAGGATCGTAGGGGCCTTTGAGTGGACTGTGGGGACTTTGCGGTTCATGAGCCCCGGTGAGTGACGATTCCACACGGGAAAGGTCGTGGGTGGTATCGAAATCATGTCGGACTCGATCAAACGAATGCCGCGTGCGCTCAGCCGAGTTCCGGACGTAGTCCACCGTTTGAGGGTGGTAGTGCTGAGTGGTATCGAGGCTGGAGGCATAGTTCGTTCCATTGCTACCGTTTTGACTTCGCGGATTATGCGTGTTGTGCGTGTGCGACGTGGGGGCGACGGATGGCGTGTAGATCTGCTGGTCATCTGAAAAGGGGTCCTGCTTCATACTAGGTTGGATTGGTTTACCCAAATCTGAAGAGGCAGCAGATTCGTCGCTGAAACCACCGGAGGGAGCCTTACTCTGCGGGGGGACAAACGCCTCGTACTGGTCCAAGTACTTGAATTTGCCCTGGGTAATCTGCTCGCGAATGATGTCCACGTCGCGAGGGAAGAACACTTTCTGGAAGGATTTGATGGCGAACCGTGGGAGAAGGCAGATCACAACAGTGATGAGAAGGACCGTCCAGAATGACAATGCACCATACACCTCTGACGCAGCCCCGTAGAACTGAGCTGATGCGGAGATAGAAGAGTAGATGCCGGTCCAGAGGAAGATCAGCAGGCAACTAATGACATTGATCAGCACCGTCAACCAATCCCACCGATACTGGTTCAGCATGATGTAGGCGTTGCTGGCAATGACTGCGCTGGTGCCGACGAGGACACCCATTCTCGTCCGGTCACTGATATCTCTTCCGTCGGCGTGAACGAAGTTCCCGGGCTGATACAGAAGGTATGGCATGAAGAAGCACATAACTGACTGGTACAAGCCATCGGCCATATACAACCTGCAGTATGTTAGTGTCAACGCAGGATTATATCAGCACAGAAAGACTACTTACCAAAACTTAAGCTGCGACCATTCCTTTCGCTCAATACCTCTCATGTACAGTTGCGGGACGGCAAGAGAAACCTTGTCATCGACGTCCTGGTCAAAGATTCCCATCAGAATGACAGGCAATGACGTGAAGGCGACGTTGACCAAGACAATGTACGTATAATCGAAGAGATACGAGCCATCGAAATCGTTGTAGAGCGAGTACCAGAAAAGCGCAATGGTCCAGACCAAGTTCTACCAAACGTTTAGAAAGAGATCAAGCGAAGGGGGAGGGTTCTATCAAGATAAGCGTACCTTATAGAAGAAATTCGCGATACACTCACCCATGCGACGGTAAGAGTACCTTCCGTGCACGAGAATGAGTCGCTGGAGGAAGCGAAATTGTCCGATGGCATAATCCGACGACATGGCCGCCTGACTACCTTCTTCTCCGATGATACCAACACCGACATCGGCCTCCTGGATCATAGCAACATCATTTGCACCATCACCAATGGAGAGTGCCATGATGCTCAGACCGTTTCTCACCATGCGCACGACGGCAGCTTTCTGGGCAGGACTGACACGACAGCAGAGAATGGACTTGCACTGTTTACACAGGAGAAGGAATTTCTGTTTCAACTTATCATCAAGCATAAGCTTGAGCGTCTCGCCATCGATAACAACGGCATGGGTCGGGGCTGGTGGCGAATGATCACTGCGGGCCGCAACCAGCTCCTCATCGGAGCCAGTTAACCCGAACTTCTGTAGCTGCTTGTCGAGCTCTTGTGCCGCCCGTTGTGGCTGGGATTCGGGAATATTAAAAACAATCAATTCCATGTCGTTATCGAGCAGGTTACAGGAAAAGCCGATGTTGATTGCAGTTTCGACTTTGTCACCAGTAAGGACCCAGAGTTTGATACCGGCGTCCGCGAGGAGAGAGATGGTATCCGGGACACCGTCCTGAAGTCGATCCTCAATCGCAGTGCCACCAATAAGCATGAGATCCTGTTCGATCTCACTTGCCACCTGCTCAAGCTTCTCCTCACGGCCGGTGAGCGCGGCAGCGGCAATGTCGTGTTCCTTACTCCATGCACGATATTCCTCCTCGCTGAGTTGCCGATCGGCCACACACAGCGTCCGGAGACCTTCGCGGGCGAATACTTCCAAGTGTTCCGCAGTTCGTTTTCTGAGGTCTTGCTGCTTGCCGGGGGCCAGACGCGAATAGATGATACTATCGGCACCCTTGCAGAACAGTCGGATCGAACCGTCCGGCATGCGAATGATTGCACTCATTCGCTTTCTCGTCGAGTTGAATTCCAGGGTGTTGAGAACGGTGTAGGTTCGTTCTTCGCCCATGACGTTCAAAATAAGGTCGTCATTCGTTCTGCCAAGCAAAGTAAAACCACAATCACGAGCGGTGCTAACCAAAGCTGCTTCGTCGGGGGATTGCGCTTTGAATTCAATCTGTGGGGGGTCTCCAGGGGTGTGTTCGGTGATGACGGTGTGGCAGACGGCAAGAGCAAGCATGAAGTGCTCCGTGGCCTTCTTTTGGGCGACGCCCGACTGGCCGTCCAGATCCGCGACGTAGTTTGATGAGACGAAAGTCAACGCGTCGTCATGTAGATAAGGGTTGTCATGGATTCCGCGAAGCAGTCGAATCATTCGTTCGGTATCCCTGGCGATTCGGTCCCGGGCGGCGGCAGCCACAGCATCAGCATCGCCACCTTCTCGGCGTACCATACCGATCTGAGCTTCCGTGAAGGCTTCACCGTATGAAACGCCGTTCACCGTGCATTTCTTGAAGTCCATGACGTTTTGAGTGAGGGTACCTGTCTTATCGGAGAAGATGTACTCAATTTGGCCTACATCATCCGAGATATTCCAAGACTTCGGAACGCAGGAAATGTCCAGCTTCTCGTAGTACATGAAGACATCGCTGTGGATGAACACGGCCTGGATTGTACGAACGATTTCAAGAGAGATATAGAGCGAAATCGGAACCAAGTTCTGGAACAGGATCAGCGCCACCCAGAACGTGATGATACCAGTGATCGCCGGCGTAGCTCCATAAGACTCCAAATCGAAATAATTCAGAGACTTGTTGTTGGAGTCCCACGCGACACCGTTGACGATACCGGAGATGAGACACATCGCAAACAGGAGAATGAAGTTGTAGATGACGTTCCAGTTGAGATCCTTGGCGAGCCGGGCTCTCTTCGTGGGCGTCGCACCCGAGTTCAGCATGATCTTGGTTTCCTCACCAGTGAAAACAACCACACCAAGGGCCCATTCGGTGTTGCGGAGAGTGCAACCACGCAGGAGAATGTTGTTGATGGTGATGGGTTCCACCATTTCCTTGCGAGGGGCTTCCGGGAAATCCGGATCGCGCTGGTCCCATCGCAGCGCACCGTTGTAGGCGTACAGATTGGGGTGGGGCGCCTCGCTATCGATCACGAATTCGGACTTCTCGCAATCTTTGGCGTGTCTGACTTGGCGCCCGCAATTCAGAGCTTGTCGGACCTTGAGGTTGGTCTCGCCATCCAAGCTCTTGGTTTCCACGTAACAGGCACCGTCCGGGTCCGAAGTAGACAACACCACGACGTCGGCCGGAATAGGATCCCCATTGTACAATCGGACGAAATCTCCAACCTGGATACTTTTCCAGAAATCGCGTTTAAACCGAGCCTTTCCGAGGGTCTGCTTCGTCTTGTCGACCACGCTACCACCTTTCCGAGGAGGCGTGGTAGGGGTAGGCGGTACAGCCATGCTATCCCGCGCTGCCTTGTCGGGGTGCAGATAGTGGGCGTCGTTTCCGCCCGGCAGGGGCCAGTCTGGTCGTGCTTCGGGGGTCGGGGATGAAACGGGAGTCATTTGGATGATGTCGTCTGCGGGCTCGCCATCGCCCCGTTGAGAGTACATCGACGCTCGCGGGGACACGGTGGTCATGAAGGATGCGCGCCGGTCGCTTTCCTCGGGCGTCGTACCGCCATTCTTCTTCTGAGACAAATTTTTGAAGAACCTGTAGGTAAATATGGTCGCCCGAGTAGAGGCTTTCTTGACCCGACGCCAAAGCGACACATTGTCTTCGGTCGAATTGACGTTGTTCCAATCAATTAAGCGGTAGACTGGAGAATTATTGACTTCGTTGTCGAGTACCGTTCGCCGCCAATCCTCGATCGCATCTTTGATTGAGGTCACCACTACGATGACAGCCAGCGGGACAACGTTAAGGGCGGGTGTATCGACACCGAAGATGGAAAAGAACTGCATGATTGATTAGCATCACAGGGGAAAGACCCCTCACTCCTTTCGAATACTGGACGCGAAACAGAGGACGTACACCTAGAATGATAATGAACAAGAAATAGATATTTGCAATGTTGTGAAACTGCAACCAGATGTTTTTCGGAACGAACGATAGAGGCGTATACTTGGCAGTCCTGATCTTGTTCCGGGGATACGCGGCGCTGGGGTGACCGTCTTCATCTCGTTCCGATTCCGGGATAGGGATATTGAAATAGACCCTTCGAGTACTCGCTTCGGAATCGCCCTCGGCGTCAGGGTGTTCGGCGGTCGGAAGATTGCTGGCCGTGGACTTGCGCTTCTCATCCTTCGATTGCGTCTTCTTATGAAGGCGATCCATGATGGACACGCGTTTCCGCACGCCGCCGGTGCCGCCGACCCGCTGCGTTGCCCATCGTTGTCGCTTTGTCGGCACCGAGACGTTGCTGGGCACCTCCCTAGCCTCTAGACCGGGCTCGTTGAGCTCTGCGCCAAGATGTTCCGAAGCCATTTAGGCTAGTTGTGACCCTCGCGGGGGCATGCAATGGGCGACCGTGCTGTGTTTCTCACGATGGTGGAGGGAGAGCATCCGCTCCTACGAGCCGGGCCCCGACGATGGCAGCCAGATCCTCGTATACTCTCCTTTAGTGTCGGCAGTTCAGCGGACCAAGGGGGGGTGGTTGGAGGAAGCGTCGCAAGGCAGTTAAAATATATACAGCGGAAATTGCGACTGTAACTGTCGTGGTGGGACACCAGGACGAGAGAGCTGCAGTCCGAGGGGAGCGAGGTTGGCGGAGGGACCCCAAACCGAGTTGGTAGAGGGTGGATGGCAAAACGAGCGGAAGGGTAGGGAAGTCGAGATAGGTAGATTATCGGAACCTAGATCATAGGAGAATTGACATGTACGATTGAAAGGGACGTGACGAAGGAAACCTAAGGCACGGGGGAGAAAAAAAAGAAAAGAAAAGAAAAGGGAAAAAAAGGGCAAAGCAAGTTCACGGAGGGAAGTGAGGGTGAGGAGAGAGAGGGAAAAGCGGACAGACAGCATTGACTTACTAGAGAGAGTCTGCTTGGCCCCGAGGAGGAGAGAGATTCTTACGGATTACCAATTTACCTTACCTGCGGGCGGGATTAACGGAGTGCAGGCGGTGCCCACGGGTGCTTGTCAGCCCGGTACGGTACGGTCACTGGAAGGGAATCTGCGTGGAAAGAAGAACGCGTAAGTTTCCCATCAAATGGATCGTCATCTTAATAATAATGGATATCAACTCTCGGTTTTTCTGTCGTGTTTCATCTACATCAATTTATCTGGTGAAAAATCTATTCTGCAGTCTCCTGGGACCTACAGGCTACAGGTGTCACCCTGTCTGTTCTTCTTACTTTGATTCTCTTCAATTTCTTTCTGTCCCAAAAGCGCCCCAACCCCATCGTTGGCGGTTTTTTATGTCAGATTAATAGATTAGTTCATGTCTTATTTACATCATTCTTTTTCTTCAGGGTGCCGGGCAGGGCTGCATAACGGTAAGATTACCAGCCTAGCTTACCGGACCTCCACGAGGGCAACAAAGCAGCCCAGCCATGGATTCTGGATATCGCCAGCCTCGCAGCATTATTTGGTTCCCCTCGAAAAAATCTGACGGAAGGTGGTGGCAAGGACGGTTCAACGGTCGCCCTGAAGTATACTCTTAGTCTCTTACTCAGTCTAAGATCCGGTAATTCGGAAAGGTTCGTCGTGCGAAATCCATGTCGGACCCTTAAACGGTTGACCTGATCTATTATGGATTTAATCAGTGTCTAACAATCTAGACTCCCTAGTACCTACTAAAGTAAAATGCTCCCCGGGTGCCGTGCCCCCCGTATCCTTATTCCTTACCCGAGCTTATTCCGCACGGGTCATTCGGTCTTTTTTTTTTTTTTCTCTCTCTTTCTCTTTACCATTTTGTTCTTTTTTTGATGTGAACATTTATTTCTCCGTCAAACCCCCCAATTTGGCCACCTCGTCAACCGGAATTAACGACCCTAGATCGATCGTGCTTGTTGCTGAGCTGCCAACCTGGGGAATACCTGACGGGCAAAGCCAGCCGGGCCGGAAGCTACGGCATGTACACTTGTACCAGCAGTTATGTACCGTCGAGGGAGAAACGGTATGTCCGGTGTCATTATTGGAGGCGGACCAGAATGTTACCCAGGGAACCTGGTGATTCTCGTCGGTGGCAGTCGAAGGGCCTGTCAAATGAATATACACCGAGGAACGTAGAGGAGATATACTTAGCACGGAGTATGTTGCCTCATAAACGCATTGTATTAAAGATTAATACTTGAACAGTGCCAGAACGACGGCTTCCATGGGAGCCAAAGTGTCACCCACTTTCCGCGAGTCGGAGAATGGATCGATGGGGACTGAAACAGGCTAAAAGCTGTCGGAGACGGCACATGCTTATGCCAGGCGGTCCACTCGCGGAGCCCTGGCAGAGGAGGCTGTTCACTGTAGGAGACTACACGGTACTCCGTACGGTGTACATTTTATCCGTACATGTTGCATCTTCTTACTCTTTTGACGCACATGGACTGTGCATCGTAAATTAAATATAGGTCACCACCATCTCTATACTCCGTAGTACTTCAGTCCTGCCCGGAGATTCCTTCGGATCGAGGCGGTTGTCATACCAAACAGATGGGAATTCCTTGGGTTAACGACCGAGTTCCCCATCCACGACAAAACCCCCTTTTCCCTCTCCTTTTCAGGGCTTGGCAGGCCTGTTGGATCGCTCGAAGCAGTAAAGTCGGGCTCCATCCTGACGGTGGTTGTCGGGTACTTTTGGGACTGTGATTGGGGCTGGCAAGTGATCTTCTCTCGCTGGATGCATGTCGATAACCTCAATTCTGTTGGATTAAATTTCTGCTATGAGACATATTCAAGGTCCCCCCCTTATCCATTGGTTTAGACTCATTTAATTACCAGGGTAATTTCCTTGGGGCTCCGTCCGTTACGTGAGCAGTGCACGGTGGGATTTTTTTTTCTTTTCATTCATTCTTCCCTTTTATTTTCTGTGTAATTCTGGAATCCCTACCCTTCCGATCGGTAATCAATTCTTTTGACTTTCATTGTTTATCCCTTCAGTGCCGGAGGCATGGAATGGGAGAAAGTACGGACTACAAGAAGCCATCCGGGGAGAGCCGACCGAGAACGAGAAGAAAACGAAAGAAAAAAAAAATGGGTGCTTTAAATCCTTCTCCGGAATCCCCAGACGGACAATGTTCCGTCCATTGCCCACCATGCCAAGTGGCATAATTCATCGTCATCCTATTTCGTAAGGTCGTGCAATTGTGTACACAGTGTCATCTTGTTAGATTGACTCTCAGAACACCGGAGTAACCCCTCTGTATACTTCTGGTTTCTGCTGATCTTTATACTTTCTCACAATCTGATGTCAGATGATTGTCTCACCCATACCCCGTAAATGTACGCGGCTTAGATACTATCTACTCAGGAGTCAGGACACGCTCTGTATGACTTCACCCAGTAACTCGCGTGCGATGTTTATGACAGGCTGGCGTTGCGGTCCGATCGACCGCGAACTGGTGTGGAGAACGGCGAAAGGGCTAAAGTTCGATCTGCACTTCCCAGCCCCTTGGCCGTCCACGGCGTCCAGTACAGCCCGTCGGCAAGGCGGAATATGTCAACTTCCGATCCTCCATAGATTGGCCAGGGGTATCAGGCAACGGGGAAACTGGCTCAGATGCGGAGATCTGTATGCGATTGATCACCGATCAGTCATGATGTTCCTTCTCCTGAATTTCTCCCAACATAAATAAACTGTTCGGAGTAACTAGCTGGTTACTTAAAGAGGAACATGTCTGCCTGTCTGCCTGACGTACGACAGCGAGACCGAGAGGGCTCGGCTACTTGGCGCAGCATCTCTACAAAGTCAACTCGAATGCATCGTATCGCAATACGACTACGAAGGACTTGGTGTGAGGCTGTATCCTGTTAACCTTGCTCAACCTTAGATACGGCGTCCATCAGGCCCAATCTCCCAACCCCGTAATCCATGTGCATCAGAATCAACGGTACGCATCGCTATATATAGTACCATATTACAGATTAGCTTTCGCCTGGCAATTAGAGTAGTCTCTGTCTATCAATAGACCGTTTCAGCTTTCAACTCTTCTCGAACATGTCCCCGAACTACTCTCCTAGTAGCTCCTATCTATAACCGGATGTCGGGAAATATATCTTGGTTCCATGGTACGACCTGTCTGATGTTGCACCGGTTCTGAAGAAGGGTTGACATCATTGCGCCGCAGCCACCGGAATGCGGGCCTCGAAAGAAGCCTCCAGCCGAGTTTTCTGTGCTTTTTCCATCTGGCTTCGGCGCTTGAGGGCATCTCCGCTCCGATATAACCCCTCTTTTTCTCGTTGTTCTTTCGTTCTAAAATTACATTAGTTATATTCTCCGTACTTAGTATCATATACCGAGTGGCCTTACTCAATTTATTCTGCATAAACTGCCCTTTCTACCCATCACACGGAGCTTCCACCGTGGACTCAGTGCTTCCGGATCGTCCGGACTCCGACGGCGTCGGTCCCGAACGCCGACGTGCAAAGGCTAAGAGATTTCTGCGCTGGGATCAATCTGGACGAATGTAGAAGCTGATGGCAAGATGGATTGCCGGTACCCGACTCGTACAGACCAAAGAGAGACAATTTGTCGAGTCAGCAGTGGGGACAACCAGATACCTAGTCGAATACTGTCCGGATTGGGCTCCCAGAAGGAGCCGCTCTATTGTGCCTCAGGCATCAAGTGTATAATGAAGATGTACGGAGTTCGGTTGACGCTGGAACAAAGATCTCTTCTGTTTGTAACCAACAAAGATTGTAGCAAATAAAGCGCATAGCTCCAGAGAATACGCCCTACTGTTTATCTCTGTATAATTGTTCATCTTCATCCTATATCAGATAGATAGCATCATATTCATAGAAACATAGAACCTACTGAGAAAAAGTGCTTACTAACCGCCAAGCCCCCCCCACCCTCACCACCTGATTGGACCAGGCCAGGCCTAGCGCCAAACAAACCGAAAGGATATACTCAACTCCCGCGGGACCGTGCATCGGCCTTTCAATCCCATCAACTGCAACTTCAATCCGAACACGGGAAGCCCGGCATGCCTCCACGAGGAATCTCCCGATACTTCAAACGGCCGGCCTTCTCGCAACAGGATGACGATCGCGCGTCCGAAACGCCCGCGAAACCATCTTCCCCGGCCCCGGGGGAGTCGTCTCCACTCACGGAGCTCGAGCTCTCCTCGTCGTTCTTGTTGTCGAACCATGCCTCCCCGCAGGGCGCTGATGACTCGGCGTCGCAGCTGAAGCGCTCGTTGATGCGCGCTGCTGAGAATGCCTCGGATACCCCGAGTGAGCCCGAGCAGCTGGGTCCGCTGGATTTCGGGGATGGGGGTGTCGCGGATCCGCCGCCGCCGCTGCCGCAGCAGCACGGAGGGGCAGGAGCCAGTTTCGACCATCTCCCGCAGCGCATCGTCAAGAATGGGAAGGAGGTTGTGATTAGCTCTGATGGCGAGGACACGGATTCCGTGGGGTCACTTGAGGCGCCGGAAGCGTTGTTTATGAAGTTCGCGAAGCCGTCGGCGGTTGCTGCGCGCGAGAAAGAGACCGACGACGATGTGTTCGCTTCGCCGCGTTTGAATCATGATCCGAATAGCGGGAGGTTCGGCAAGGGCCGCAAGGCGCCGAAGGTGTATAAGAACACGATGGACACGCTCGTTACGCGGGCGGTCGATGACAACGAGACTGAGGCTAGTGTCGCCAAGCTCAAAGCTGCGTTTGGACGCGACCAAGCTAGGGACGATGCTGGCGACAATCACTTGGACGAGGGTGTCTTGACGTCGGCGCTCGGGGAACAAGATGGTGAGATGGAGATGCGGCGGTTACTAGACGCGGTCCGAAGAACTGAGGCGTTCGATCTGGAGAAGATCTGGACTTTCTTTGATTATGGAAGTGGGGTGGCTCCGGCGCTGGAGTTTCCTCGAGATTCGGTCAAACCGGGAACATATATGAGTGCACTGAGGGGTGAGTTAATGTCTCTGCGTTTCATCGGGTGGTTCTTTCTGACCATTCTTACAGAACCCGACTCGCGGGAACGAGCGTTTCACTCGGGCATACTTGACTTTGCGCTGTCGAGGGGATTTCTCACGGATGATATACTTCTATGGATATTTCACTCTGGTTCGTATACCAAACTTCCACCAAGAATACTATGCTCACCTTGTCTTAGTACCCTCAGAGCCTCGGGAAGGCCTGAGACATGCTTATTGCCGGGCATTTAAGGTCAGCTCTGAACCCATTGATGTTGCTGGTAGTCGATGCTAACTATCGCAGCACTCCAAGAAAGAACGCGTGGAATCCCTCATACGGCCTGATACCATTGACGTTCTCTTCGAAAGACTGGGAGCCACCAAGAAAGCGCTGGCAGTTTCTGACCCTATTGTTCCCCACACGCTTCCCAAGGGTCTGTCAGAATCTATGCATCTCATCTGAAAGGTCTAGCTAATTGATCAAACACAGGCAATCTCCCAACGACGACTATCCAACATCAGGCTTCCTTACTTTCTGTTTTAGAGCTGCTCTCCGGCATAGCACCACTGTAACGCCCACCCACACCTGTCTACCTCCAAGCACCCAACCACTAACCCATGCAGACTCTCAGATGATACCCGCGAACACACCCTCCTCCTCCTCTTCCGCCTAACCCTCGACGTCTCTCTCACCAACGACCCAGAAATCTCCTCGGCGCTTGAAAGAACAATCCACGACCTATTCCAAGGCATCCCTGAAGAAGCCGACGATGACCTCGTAAGTCCCCCTTACCACCCATAAAACAACCCTTTCCAGCCATTCTGACCTCTAAACCAGGAACTTCGCCTCTGCACCACCCTCCACACTACCATCAAAGACACCATCCTCCAAACCCGCCTCCTGAAACACATGCTCCCATCGACCAGCCACATCGCAAACTGGCGGTCCCGCCTCGCCCTCTCCTACATCATCGACTCCGCAACACCCCTCTCCGAAGACCCAGATGTCATGCACACCCTCCGACGAATCATCACCGCTCTCAAGGACCCCCGCTTCAACATCAAACAACACAAAGGTGCAGCAGCAGCATCAAAGAACCGACACACTCACACCGGAGAATACGACTACAACGACCTCGCCGCCATCACCTACCAACTCAACGTAATCCTCGACTCCGGATGGTCCGGCCTCGCCTTCCCCGATCGAGACGCCAAACGAGCATTCAACGCAGAACTAGACGTGTTGGCCGACCGAATCAAGAAGATCTTCACGGCGATCGAAGACTCCGGGGCGTCGCATTTGAAGCGCACGTTGACGAAGGGCGCGCTGGAGGCGTTGCATTATCGGGTGGTCTACTCGGTGAGGACGAAGCCGCCACCGAAGAGGACGTTGTTTGAGAGTATCGATACGGGTCAGAGTCGGGAGCAGAAGAAGATGACGCAGATTTGGAAGGGCGTGAAGATGCAGGGGGAGGGGGGGATTCCGATACGGGGGTCTCACGAGGTGCAGTCTTGATTGATTGATTGGGTGATGGACGGATGGGGTTTTATGTATGTTGAGGGGATAGAGATGATTTCTTATAGCTGTATCTAGCTACTCTTCCAATATTTCGGATTAATGATGTATATGATTGATAGCTACAATTTCTCTTCCATCACATGTTACTTGGTAGCTTTCCCCAGATAGACTTGTTATAGACGGTACGAATATATCTCGGCAGATTGACTTGTCTCAAACCATCACCCAGGCGACCAGCGCTGCATTCCCATGCCATTCATTGACCTGTCTCTTCCGAGATCAATTAGAACCATCAGCTTGGACTATACAGAAATCGGGATCAAGACCAGAGAAATAACTGTAACTGTATACAAGGCTATGCTGATTCTCCGCAAGGTAAAAGCTCAGAAAAAGGAGCAGTCAGTAGATAAATACAAGAAAGCCGCAACAAAAGAAGATCTGAAGAGAAAGAAAAAAAAGGCGGTTCAAAGGGAATCACGAGGCGCGCATTATCCTGAATTTAATCGTAGAATCTCCGGTTGACGTTCTTGCCAAATAGCGTCTCCCTGACGGCGGGGAGAGCTTCGATCTCGAGCAGCCGCAGACGTTCCTCAAAGGTGTTGTTGATCTCGATTTTACCCTGACAACCCAGGATGACGACACCGCCGGCCCTAAACAAGGAGAGAATGAAGTCAGTAACAGCCTGGAGCAGACGCAAAACGACACAGAAGAAGGCAACATACAATCCCTCGGGCAACGGCTCCTCCTCATCCAACTCAACCTTCACCTCCTTACCAACGACCTCCTTGAACTCCTTCTCCGCCTCCTCAATTGCCTTCTTAACCGCATCGAAGTCCTTCTTGCGCGCCTCCACGCCCACCGTCTCCTCATTCAGCGAGTACAGGCCCTCGAGAATCAACCCCTTCAGCACGGTCTGATACTTAGCAGCATCCTGGGCCGCGACGCCGGAGATCTTCTCCCGCGCCTGCTGGAACAGCTCGTCCAACAGTTCCTGGCGGGCGGAGAGGACACGCAACCGGGTCTTGTTGGCGAGCGTGGAGCGCGTGATCTGCTGGGACATGGCGGCCTGCTTGAACTTCTTCTCGTACAGGGTGTCGATGGCGGCGGTCTCCTGGCGGACGAGCTTGGATTTCTCGATCGCGAACTCCTCGTCGGCTTTCAGTTGGATCTCGCGGGCCTTTTCGAGCGCTTCTTGGCGGATGAAGGCGGTCATTTTGCGGAGCTCGCCCGCGACCTGTTTATTGGGGTTGCCCATCGGTTATGGTTTGTTCCATGATCTTGTGGGGGACGGTGCTGGGTTTGGGGATTGTGATCGGGCGCGGGGGTCCTTGGGAGCGTACCTGGTCGTCGGAAAGTGCATGGGTTTGCGACATCTTGACGGGCGGGTGTTATGACGTCTAGGATAATTGTCTGAGTCGAGAGTATGTCGGATAGGAGTGGGGAGTTGGGAGACAAGTGGCGCAAAGAGTCGAGCGTCCCAGAATGCGGAGTTGGAGGTGTCTGGACCGGAGAATGGCAGCAGACATGGATTAGCATAGCTCGCGATGTAGCAGCAGGGGAGGAGATGAGGGGAGGTCCAGAGGTTCACCCCGTGGCCATTTGGGGGGAATGGAGGGCGTTGAATAAGGGGAACAAAATCGAATGGAATGCTCACCTGTACCGTACGGGGATTTTCTGGGGAAAGATCGGAGGGGGGGTGATGTAAGTGAGGGAGAGAGAGGAAGAGGGAGAAAGAGAGAAGAGAGAGCGAGAGAGGGAAGGTTACAGAGCAACGTCGAGCGTGACGACCAGCAAAGCGGATCTGCTGACGATCGGGTCACCACCCGCCTTCCGCAGGTCACCCACTCCGTTTCAACTTATCTCCCTCCCCTGCTTTCATTTCCCCTCCACCCTCGTCTATATTAACTACTCTGCTTGTCTCGTTTCCGCAACTTGAAGACATGGCGACTATACTCTGGTCTGTTTCTCGGCTGCTCTAATGCCCTCCCGCGTCTGGTTCTTGTCCGCCACGTTGCGACCAATGCACGAGGATACTCGAGATGGGCAATCTAGGTGACCTGTCGCCCCAAGGGAGTGTTGCGGTATGCTTCGATCTTTACTCGCGGTTGAATGTACAATCGAACTGACTGGATTGGTGATCTCAGGTTGGGGTGGTTGTCGGCTTGATCTCGACTAGTCTCCAGGCCATTGGCTTGACCCTACAGCGCAAGTCGCATATCCTCGAAGACGAAAAGCACGATTACGATCTACGAAGGCCTCCGTATAAACGTCGAAGATGGCAGGTGCGCGAGACACAGGACATCTTCCATGAGAGGGATCTTGACTGACCACCTACAGCTGGGAATGCTGATGTTTGTCGTTTCCAACATCGTGGGAAGTACGATCCAGATTACGACACTTCCGCTCCCGGTACTCTCGACTCTCCAAGCGGTCAGTATACTTTCCTTGCTTCCCACACGGCCTTGCTGATGAATGGGCACATAGTCGGGTCTGGTTTTCAACACTATCTTCGCCACCTTGATCTTAGGTGAAGCCTTCACTAGATACTCCCTCATCGGCACCGTCCTTGTCTGCATCGGCGCACTCTTGATTGCGATCTTCGGCGCCATCGGGGAACCCGCGCATACACTCAATCAACTGCTCGCACTTCTGCAGCGACGAGGGTTTATTCTATGGATGATAGGAACGGCGGTACTGGTGCTGGCCATCTTACTGGGTTCCAAATCTCTTAAATATTTCACCTCGTCGCGCGCCAAACATTCCAGCACCCGCCATCCGTGTAGCCCTTGTCTCCAATTGCCTGCAAGCCGAGTTCGGCTGATCCGTGGATTGTCCTATGGTCTGGTCAGTGGGATTCTGTCGGCGCACTCGCTTCTGTTGGCCAAATCCGCTGTTGAGTTGCTCGTGCGGACGGTCGTGGACCGCGTCAACCAGTTCAATCGGTGGCAGTCATGGGTTATTTTGATCGCTATGATCTCTCTTGCCTTGACGCAACTTTTCTATCTCCACCGCGGCCTGAAACAGTGCAGCACCAGCGTTCTCTACCCGTTCGTCTTCTGCATCTATAACATCATCGCCATCCTGGACGGACTTATCTACTTCCGCCAGATGTCGCAGTTGACAGGCTTTCACGCGGGACTGATCGCGCTCGGCACCATCGTGCTCCTAAGCGGCGTTCTCTGTCTGTCGTGGCGCTTGGAGGTGGTCGACAGCCACGCAGCCGTGACCGTTCCCGCGCCCACCCAGACCGCACTGGGACCGGGGATGCCTGTCGTCGACGAACATCCCCATTCTCCCATCGGCCTGGAGCCCGAGGAAGACGAAGAAAATCAGATTGGCGAACGCGAACCGCTTCTGCGAGCCGCTCCTCCACCCCGTGGTCTTCCTCATCGACGCACCCCCAGTCTCCCTCTCCTCTCCCCGTCACACCAACGGAGCTCCACCGACGTTGACCCAGCTTCGATCTGGGCCGAGCTCGACGATTCCGATTACGAATATGCCGACACCGACGTTCAATCCCCATTACTCAACCGGGCCGACCCATTCCAAACCCGACCACGGAGCAAGACTGGCCGAGACGGCTCCCTGCGTGCCTCTCGGCACCATCCTCTGCGCCCTCATCGACTGTCCCTTTCCGAGCGCAGAACTTCCGCCCCAGCTGCCGAAATCCGCAAGCCTCAAAGACGGCATCTTGATTCGAACACCGTCCATCCCCTGGCCCGGGGATACGGTACGCAAGATGACCGGTCCGATCAGGTCTTCTCATCTAGCCAAACTCATCATAGACATAGCCACAGTCACACACGCCACGCATCATCCCCGAATCCCACACATACCTCAAATACCCACAGCCATTCTCAATTTCACTCTCGACCCCGCCCCCTCGCAGGCCCGAGGAGTGTTCTCAACACCGCCTGGAGAAGTCTCGCCCGGTGGACGGGATACGGACGACGACGGCCCTCCGAGGACCCTGAGGCTCTTGATTCTCGATTTGAGGATAGTCACGGGCTATAAAGTCGTCCTTCGTTTCCTTCTCTCTCCCTCTTACATCTACTCCATTCGCCCCATCTACCTATCTACCTACCTCCCTACCATCCATCCATCTTGATCCCATCATCTCAGAATATAGAATACACAAGCAAGTCAGAAACCATTCATTCACATTTCCATTCCAATACTTGATCCGCCACATTCATTGCCAACTGATCGATCTGATAAGATTTCCTGTATGTATGTATGTTCGCACTGTACAGTATAGTATACTACCTATGGTTCCCCTACTTTCCATTCATCATCCTATGCCATATCGTTAAAAATCTATCTTTATATAACTATAGATCGCATGGGAAAAAAAGATTGTTCACGTCATCATCTACGTTCCCCTTCCTCTTTTTATTCTCGGTTGAGTTTGTCTGTCTCGACACTTCTACTCGGTGTTTGTTTGTTTGATTCCTTCTGTCTTGTATATAGGTCTTCCTACATACATACATAAGGTTTTCGCTACCTTGGAAATGGTTAGATCTAGATTGAGATAGGTAGAAAGAACAGTGTTAGAGAACCCAGTATACGGAGAGCAATGTAGGTAGTCAGTCGTGCGCTTCACATAAGATGATATGATAGATATGATAGATATGATATGATGATACATACACAGGAACAAATCCGTCTACTCTACTCAATATCACGCTAGTATATCATAGATCAATCCTCAATTGTATTGAGTTTAAGACATCAAAAGAAAAACTAAATAGGTACTAACTCAACAGAATCAAAGATCAACTAAATAAACCACCTGAAACAGAAGAAACAAGACAAGAACCACCGAAGAAAGAAACCAAGGCAAGACTAAACGCACGAACCAAATGCAATAAAACATCGACGAAGGTAAAGTAAGAGAACCATGCATTCAAGACTAGAAAAGAAGAAAAGAAAAAAAAGAATTCTCCAATTTCTCCATACCATACATATACTGAATTAAACGACGAAGCACAACGACAACTGAAATACGGAACGCAGGAATCAAATCCATCCATCCCATACCAAGCATATCTCAGATAATATAAAGGTTACGAGCATCAGCATCCCCTTGGAGTTCTGAATACCTCCCACCCAGTCCCGATGTAGGTCACTTCCTCGAGTCTCCTACAATCGAGGGCTGATGTCATTGTTGCGGCATCGGCAACATCACGCCAGATCGAAATCGAGACGAACGAGACGAGATAGGAGAGAAAACAGAAAGACTCAGAGTCGAGATTCAGATCAAATAAGAACTAGGTGGGAAATTAGTCAAAACGCAGGATAGGAACAAATTATGGAATAAACATAAGAGGTAAAAGATAACAAAAACAGAGAACCACTTCGCCAGCAGAAAACAGAAGAGACAAAAGAAGAAAAAGCACCAGAAACACCGCCACTTCCCCTGTTCGTCTAGCTGATGAATTAGGAGATAATGAGATGAACAGAAAGCAAGAACAATTAGAAGCCCTAGCCTTCGAGGGAGGTCCAGAATAGAATGAAAACGCTCGCATCCATCGTGGTTCATCGTCAATTTGAAGCTGCTTCCCTGTCTTTTTTTGTTTTTTTCGGGTTGTCTTTTTCTTTTCTGCTCAATGCTTTTTCTTTTCCGGAGCACCTTTTTTGCTTGTTTTGTTTCTCTTTTCTTGACTCCCTGTCATATCAAACTCTCACATGTCAACGGTTCAAACAGCACAGGAGACACGCAAACAACTAAGACCACAACTTAGACTCGTGCAGATTCTGGGGATTCGGGGTTTTTTTTTGAGACAATTTTCCAAGGATTTTTTTTTTCTCGAACCAATGGCTCGTGATATACATTGGGTTACAAAAGAAAGGGGATCAACTTCTTTCTCGTCCTCGTTCGAATGGTTCTCAGATGATATACGTCAAGACCGCTTCTTGCTTCTTTTTTTCTTTTTGGTGGGTTAAGAGAGTATTCGATTGTTTGGCAAAGGGGGATAGGGTTGTGGGTATCAAAAGAGAGGCCCGGAAAATAAGCGGAGTTGCAACTTGTTGAAGATGGAAACAAGGATGCGATCACAGATTGAATCTGGGACCCCCCTCGGAAAGCTTCCTGGAGGACGAATCATGCGTAGAAGCGGGCAAAAAAAGGATTAGATAGAGCGCCACTACACACCTACGCGGTGGGTTGATGCTGAGGGGGCATGCGGTTGCCTACAGGCATACCGGGGTACTGCCCGCTAGCCTGCTGTTGCTGCTGCAGGCCTTGGTAGTAGGCCATCTGCTGCTGTTGTTCGTTGGTCATGTAGCCAGGGTGAATCCCTGCGGGACGAGGCATGTTCGGCTGCTGAGCGCTGACATTGCTGTGAGCGACGTCCTCGGGCGCCTCGGCGGGCACCTCAGGGGCATCGACGCCGTTCTCGTTGGTGGTAGGATCGGGAGCGTTCAGGCAAGCCTAGAGATTAATGACGAGTCAGTCGAGATCAGATTAGAACCGTGAAGCTTTGCGCGCCTCGGATCGCTTGCAGTAGCAAGGACGGGGGAGAGGTCTCTTGACTCACCTGAATGAGGTTCTTGCCCTCGGCCTTGGTCACCAATGGTTGAAGCTTGGGAGTCGTGAAAGTATAGACGAGACCGGTTTCCGATACGACCAGCAGCAGGACCTGGGTACCCGTGAGGACGGAGAGCTCGTAGGCCTAGAATGCGACCGCATTGGAGTGGTTAGCTAAGAAATCCATTGGACGCGACCGAGCGAACATGCAGCCCCGACGAGGGGATCAATGGGACGGCGATCTCATGGAAAAGACCGCGGCAGAGATGTGAAATAAGGAGATGCAAAGCGGCTTTGCTCAGTGCAAGAAGAAAAAGGAATGGTGGTTGAGACGAAACGCGAAAAGAAGCACGTACCTTCTTCATGATACCCGCCTTCCGCTTGGAGAAGGTGATGTGGCGACGCGACTTATCCTGGATGAACTTGATCTCAATCTTTCTGCGCTCGCGACCGGGCTTGTCATCATCGTCGTCGTCGTCGTCGGCGCTCATGCGAGAACGCTTGGGACCGCGGTTGTCAGCGGCGCCGTTACCGGCGGCCTGCTGCAGGTCATCCTGGGTGGGAGACGGGTTCTCCTCACCGACGGCAGTGATGTCGGCCATGATGGGTAGCGGGACGGGCGAAGGGAGGGCGACAGGGAGGAACGGGGGGGAAAGGGACTTGACGAGGCAGGTCAAGACCAGGCAAGAAGAGGGAATCGAGGAAGGCCGAAGTCTGGGGGGAGAGTGAAGATGCCCAAAGAGGAATGATGCTTTTGAGGGGGAGGGAGAATGACCAAATCGAGTAACGCGTTTGCTTCGCAGGGTTTGGGTTCAGGACGAGAGAAGGAAAGAGGGAAAGTAATTCGGGGGAAGGAGAAAGTGTTCGAAGAGGGCATGGCGCGGTAGTGACCTGGGCAGGCGGTGAGTCACGTGGTTGTCTGGTGGACCTCACTTTCAGGGAACTACCAGATAACTTCCATGATCCATCCACCTACAGTACATGTACATACTACATAGGTAACTACTGTTATTTCTTATCAACGCCTCAGGCAATTATTTCTCAATTTCCCCCTCTTTTGTTCTTCTTCCACTTCCCTTTCGCCAGGTTCTCCCCTCGTCCGGTCTGCCTGACCATACCGGTATCATCCCAGGTTTGTCCAGACCCAGCGATGGAGATCCTCGGCCTTGGCAGTCTCCGTAATTGGAGCAGCCGCCTGCAAGCATTGGAGATTCGACGCGACGGCCAACTCAATCCGCCCCACTTGGCCGTATGCTTACCGGCTCGTACGGTGTCTCGCCCCCAACTACTGTACGGTGGACTCAGTACTCACGCAGTAAGACTTTAGGGACTGGCAGGCGATAGGGGAAGACCGACGGGGGCAACCTACCCTAAATACCCTAATTCCTAGCTCAACCCTGAAGGGACCTGAAGGGAACAATCATTCCTTTGTCCACTTCTGCAGAAGAAACCTCTTCTTTCCCCTCCCTACCATACTACATACTACTAATTATCCCCCCCTCAATAGTCACCAGCACCTACGAGATAGTACATACATACATCCTACATAGTTGGCGGTATTATAAAAAAAAATAGTTCAAACCAATAATTCCCTACCAAGCCTAGCCAACCCCGCCAATAATCGCTGCCGGCCCTGCAGCTAGAGATGTCCTTGCCCCGGTCAACGTTCTATTTTAATGCCCACGAGACTCTCTCCTTGGTTGTCGGTCCCCTTCTTTCCCTTCCCCTCCTTGGGCTCTCATTTGGTTTTTTTTTACGGAGTAGTTGCTTGCCCCTGCTGAGTGGTTCTGCGAGCGCGCTCTGCCCTCCCCTCCCCTCTGTCTCTTTATTTCCCTCTTTTAGTCACTGAATGAGAGAGAGAATGAGTGAGAGAGAGAGTGTGTGTGTGTCAAACGCTTGATCCTTCTCTCCCTCCCTCGTGCTGCCCTGTCGATCGTAGATGTATCAAATCAAGCTATCAACCCACCCACCTACCTAGTTATCCATCCCCATAGTTAACCCCGTTTGTGCAAGTAGAATCGAAATCTATATTCTGATCTCCACGAATGGGTCCGATAAATAGATACTTAGTACTCCGTACTAGATAGAGGCAAGATCAGGGATGGGAAGGGTTTGTTCTATATTTATATCTTCCCCTCTTGAATCTTCAAGTACCGAAGCACTAATTTGACTAACTATACCCGACTATTTCAATATATACAAACAACTGCCTACAGTACCTTCATATCTACCAAACCATCAAATGGAAGAAAGACAAGAATAATGTCAAGTTCACCACAGAAGCGCACAGAAATAGATCCTTGGTATAAACATCCATTGTACAGTACATATGCCCCAAAAAGTCAAGAAGGGGAAAGAAAAGAAAAGCCAAGTCCGATCAAGCTCCTCGCTGTTCAACCCGAACGGACAGGAGATTGTATCCACGGCTGCATAGTACGAGATCAGAGCGACCTACCAGATAGGACCTTTATACGGTGTCTTAATTTGGGTTTATTTAGGTACGGGTATCACTATTTATCTACTGTAGTCTAGTTACATGGTAGGCGTTGGATATGTTGGTAGTCACTAGTTACTACCAATATTTAAAGTAGCCACGAACATATATCTAGCTGGTATTTCAGGTATGGATGTCCTACCTATATAGCGACATTATAGGTAAATCATCCATCCGCCAAATTTTAGTAAACCGTACTCCGTGTACGATGTAGAGGGAGGCAAGTAGGAACCACCCAACAAGGAAAACAAACTCAACCAGGATAACGTTTACACATACATAACCATGAAGTCATAGATCATCTCACCCATAACCCGAGTACACAAGCCATCTACAGTAATAACTAACGACGCGCAGGCAAGGAAGAGAGAAAGTCAAAAGGAACGAGAAGGGATGATTTAACATTGCCATTTCTTGAAGAACGGCCGAACGCCTTCCGATGGAGGACAGACATCCTGGACAATTCTCAACTCAACACTAACAGCCAAATTCCCAAGTCAACAATCAATTGAATGAATCGAGTCGACCAAGGCTAGGCAGAACAGTTAAGATTAAGAAACAGGATTAAACGAGAACAAAGCTGTCAATATGAAACGGGAATCCGAAACATCGAGTCAGAAGTTCTAGTTTCCCGTCCGCTCCGTGGAGCCGACCGCGTACACCATCCGTGCCAACGACACCATCGGATTCATCCCCATAATGGCAATGGCACTATCACATGGCGTGATCGCAAATTAAATCAAACGAGAATAGATTAAGAATCTAGATCTAGGACTTAACTTCATAATATTTCTGGCATAATGGCAAATGCGCTAATCTCCAAAAGCAAGACAGACGGACCTGAGCACCAGGCCGGGAATTCTATTTTTACAAATGCATCGCAAGCAAAGTCTCGCCGCGTAGAGCAAACACGGGAGATATAGGAGCAAGTGGAAAAGAAAAAGAAAGAAAAAAAAATAAGAAAAAGGAAAAGAAATTGACGACTCGTGAGTGAAGTTCGTGGAGAGCACCGGGTTAACTGATGCTCCTGGAAACCACCGTTTGCCGATCTTCGACTGCGCCGTTCATAGACTCCGCCAATTCAACGCCGGCAAATGAACAATTCAAATATATGGATCGAAGGTTTTTCCACAGTCGAAGATAAACCAAAGAATCCGTCCATGCACGACACATTCTTTTCTTCTTTTCATCTGTTGATACTGGCAGTTCTCTGTCCCCGAAACAAAGACGGGGAAAAATCGAGGCTTGGTTGGTATAGGTGAAGATAAAACTTGAAGAAAAGAATAGAAAGGAATGTAAATAATGTGCAAGAATCGAAAGCAAAAGAAATATAATAGTAAAAAGCAATTCACAGATCCCAAGGGCCAGCCTCAGCATCGGTTGGGTGTGTGGTTTTTCTCATTTCCCGTCCATACATTTTTCGAAAGCTGATTTAGTGCATCCGGGTGGGACGAGCAGCGTAATCCCGAACACCGGCACCACCACCGCCCTTGGGTCCGAGCCAGACAATCTCGATGACGCTGTGGCCTTCATCTTCCTCGCGAACGTACCACTGGTGGACATTGTCACCGACCACGAAGGCTTCTCTCAGCAACCAGCGGTCCTTGAGGATACCCTCCTGATCGCGAAGACGGAGAGGTCCGAGACGGCTCTCATAACCGCGGGGGTCCTCCTCCCACGTCTTCTCGGCGTGGTCGAAGTTGATGGCATCGTCGGGGGTGTTCTCATCATAGGTGTACTTGACGAGCGAGTATCCATTGGTGAAGACCCAGAAAGTGCGGGTGGAGCGTCCGGTCGAGTTGTTGATGAATTCCTCCTGGTCAAAGACCCAGCGACGAAGGACGGACTTGCGGCCGGCGGCGGCTGCCACGGTGGTCATCTTCACAACGTCCTTAGAGTACCAACTGTTCCAGTGGTGCAGGGACTCGATCTTGCGGCCCGACTCATAGACACCGTCGACCTCACCCTTCATATCCATCTGGTATAGAGAAGGCCAGAGAGTCAGATCCGTGTCACCGAATCGCTGGATACACTGGCCAAGTTTCTGATCACCGGGCTGTTCACCCCAGGCCTGGCATTCATCGTAGTACTGCTCCAGGACGTCGAGGAGAGGCTTCGAGACGAAGACACCGGCACCACCGAAAGCGATGTGGCCGAAAGTGTCAACCTGCCAGCTGGCTTCGGACAGGGCTCCGATGTAGTGCTTCTTGTTAACATCGAAGAGCTTGAGTTCCTTGGCAATGGTGGGGAGGGACAGGAAGAAAGTGTCATCGTCCATGAAGCCGAGCCACTGGGTCTGAGGGCGCTTGGTGCGGATGTGGTTAGCGAACGCTTCCACCATGCCGAAGTAACGGGCAGTGAAGTCGAGAGGAGACTGGATCAGAGTGACATCCAATCCACGGTTGCGGAAGTAAGTCTCCTGCTTGGGGATATCGTCATCCGACATAGGAACCAGAACGACGATGCTGGCCTTGGTGTTTCCGTACGAGTAGAGGAGCGAAGGAAGCAAGCGATCGAGACGATCGGCGGTGGTGGCCAGACCGAGCAGGATCTTGTCCGTTTCTTCCACATCGTCATCCGCAGCCACATCGACGTCGATGATCGGAGGGCAGGTCGATTCCAAGTTCTGCTTGTTCTCCGGCGAGATGACCATGCCACGCTCGAGAACAGTCATCGGAGGGAGGACGGGGACGTCGATGTCCTCGAGGGAGTTGAATTCGGCGTCAGCGTCAACATGACGAGGGCGGAAGTAGGCACGAGTGTAGTTCTTGCGAGGGAGCCATTCCGTGAAAGGCAGGGGAGCCACAGCACCGGGATCCGCGTCACACTGCACAGGCTGAGGCGGAGACTGCAGCTGGATCTGGGAGGCACCGGAGTTAGAGACGCGATCAATCGGGTGCTTAAAGCGCATGAAAGCCGCCCGATCGAAGCGTTCGATGGCCCAGAAAAAGAACCCTATCGAAAAGAGGGCCACGAGGGGGAAGATAGTCTTGAGGCGAAACATCGGCATTTTGGTGGGTGTATTAAGGGTCCCGTGTTTCAACATCAAAAGAGATTTCCGTTTTCTTTCTTCCACGTAGGAGATAATAGAATATTAAGTGGTGATAAGTATCTGAAAAAAAATAGTCGTCGTTCGTTGTTACCGGGAGGAAAAGGTGTCCGTAATCGCACAGCCGTTACCGCAAGGAACCGAGAAAATCGACGGAAATGGAGCAAAAGAGTGGAATTGGCAACCGAGTCAAGAAAAGAACTCTGAGTTACCGAAAGGTCTGTCAACGAGAGGCTGGCAGCGTCGAGACCTGCGACACGGTCACAAAAAGGGGGTTGGCCGGTGAAAAATATAAGAAATCCCAGTCGCAGGACAGCACAACTCCAAGCCAATAGGAGAAAAGGGGAAAATTAGACACGAGAAAGATAGCGAGCACAACTGGACGCCGTGTCCAGGGGGCCTTAGAAGAAGATCAGGCTGGAGGGGGGAGGGGGTGGAGGAGGAAGAGGAATGGAGATGGAGCGATGTTTGAAGCTTGAAAGGTTGAAGAGAAAAGAGGAAGAAAGGGGGAGGGAAGAAGAAAAAGGAAGAGGAGGGGAGTGAGACCAAGAGATGTACGGGAGAGTACGTAGTAATCGGAGGGCAAAAAAAAAGAGACCAAAAAAAAAAAAAAAAAGCGGATGAGGGAAGGATGAAGACAGGAGACAGAAAGCGATCCAAGTGGGAATGCCGACTTGCTGGTCCACGGGTTGGCTTGGGGCCTGAGCTCCTCCCACTGGGTAATTTAATCTGCAGCGTATTAAGCTCACCCGTCACGCTGTGGTTCGCTCTGCCTGCGACTTTTTTTAATTTCGATTTTCTTTTTCTGTTTTACACGGAGATAATTTTAATTTTAGTCGCCTTTTGGTTTTTGATAGTTGGTGGCGTTTAATTTGGACAGCGGATTCACAGGGCAGAAAAAGAAAATATAAAATAAAATAAAGAAGGATCTGATTTTTTGGGGGCTGATCTGACAGAGGGGATTCTCAGATGAATCGATGTTGGTCAGAATTAAGACCCTTAAGAAGTTAAGACGATTTGAAGGAAATGAAAGAAAATAAAAGATAGAAGAAGATGGATGGATTTATCTACGGCGAATCTTCCACGCCTCCCGCATTTCCTGGCACTTCCCTCTTATTTTATTATTCTGTTATTATGACGACAAAGTCCATTTACAGTTTTACTGCGTACGCAGACGTTTTTAAGTGCAGATCACTAACCAAAGGGACAGCCAGACGATGGATCTTCCCTCTTCCTCTCCACCGGTCCTGTATTTTTCACTTCTCCAATCTCCCGGACCCTTGTGATCGTCCTCGTTCTTTCGCTTCTCGTATGTCTGTACGACGGACGTCATGGCACAGACTAGCAGTCCGCGATAGAACAGTCTCGGACGAGTCACCGATCTCGAAGTCATTTCCCCAGCCTCGATCTCTGACTACGTACTCCGTGCTGTGTACGATGTCCGGAGTGCATAAGTACGCAGCAGGCGGCATGCAAAAAGATATCTTTAGATCACATCCTATCGGCTGACCAAAACAAAGAACAAACCAAACCCCAAATTCAAAAGAAGGTTAAGATTCAGAGGAAGAATCCATCGAGGTGCATACACAGGGAATATTTTCCACCCGTGAGAAGACCAACCACCTGATCTCTTGCGTGGTGCCGATTGCGTACTTCGGGGACTTCGGGGGTTTTCTTTTAATATTTTAACTCTTGTACGGTGTATAGTCAGGGTCTTGCCGGGTACCATCTGTCCCAAACGGCCGATCACCGTTGTTCATGATCAATCTCAAACGACACAAGATGTTACAGGTTACCCGTCGGGTGTGGCCTTCGGTTGTCCGTTGTCACGACGGGCAAGTAGCGTCTGATAGTGCCTGAATAGTGAAGACGCACCGACTCCGTCCTGATGAACTACGAGCAGAGGATGATGGCTGGGATGGATTCTTCCCTGGCAGCTCCCGTAGTCTAGAAGGAGAGGAGCCCGGAAGTGGAGATGTTTCTATTCTTTCGCTTAGTGGGTTGAGCCGGACCCGGTGGTCGGGCGGACAATCCGCCCATTGTAGTACTCTGTTGGCAGTGGTGGCAGCCGTTGGGAAGGCTAGACCGAGTGCATGTCTCTGATGTCTCAGAGTACGAGTCGACAGTCTGGTTGTCTATATGGAGTCAGCAGACTGACTCTATTTGCCTACTCAGTTACAGCATACAAACTCTTCTGATAGAGTAGAATTCCCAATCGAGCCAGGAATGATAATAGATGAAAATCAAATAAAATCAAATAAAAAACCCCCCAAAGTTCGATCGGCGCGGCTTCCCGTCAGGCCGACCAGTCAGACCGGCCACTTTCCCAGGGAGCCCCACGGGCCGCGTGTCCCTTTCGCTCCCTCCCTGACGATGATTGCGGTGGTTTCGCCTCGTTTGGTCTCTGTTTCGGACGTCTGAGATGACACCTTTCGGTCTTCGTATCTCTGAAGGCCGCTCGCTAGCCTGAGTAGCCTCACCGGGCTATCTGCTTTCCCTTCTTAGATCGGTACATACTGTACTTAGTCTCATTGTAGTCAAGTATCCGTACGGCGTATCTGGCAATCTGCATCTCTCTCTCCGGAGCTTAGACCAGGCCAGACCAGCCCTGGGAAAAACGATGAACCGTGGGATGACCTCCCCGGACTGGTGACGGGTGACTGGGAACTGGTAAGGTACGGGACACGCACCCTCCCAGCCCCCGTAACCGTCCCTCGGGTCCCATTAACAGGTCTGTCTGCACCGCCCCCTACTTTTTTTATCTGAACTGATCCCTGACTGCCAGAGCTGAATATATCAGGCTCTATCCTCAATTCCTCGGCAGCCCTCTTTGCCACCAGGGCATGACCACCTTTAAGCCTCATGATTGGCAAATGAGCTGCCTGAAAAAAATGATATTCATTATTCAACCTGACTAAGAACGACTCTGGGCGACAGGACGAGTGGACTAGCCCCGACACTAGGAACGGACGGTACCTGTTCACTAAGCGCTGGGTGGATCGGGATCAACGGGTTGAACCATCCTACGTACGTACATTGCCATCTCGGCAATCCAATCACGTCGGTCGCAGGAAGCAGACACTTGCTCAGAGGACGCGTGGCAAAGACGAAGAACCCGGCCTCTCGCTGGGAAGTTGCGCGCAACTGTGCAAGGCTTACGGTCAGTTGTCCCATTCGTCCGCCGGTACGATGATGTGCCTGGTTGAGATATCACGATGGCGATGGCGATGGAGACGATGGCAACATCCGATGCTGCTCCGACCACTGGTGCTGGTGGCTGGTGATGCGGACTATCTGCTCGACCAAGGTAGTCCGTCTACCTAGTCCGATGATCGGGTTGCGAAAACAAGCCACTTGACTATTCGGGGGATGAGGATCGACACGAGTTCTTTATTTGTACTCTGATCTGCCAGAGTAGTTACACCGAATGATTACTCCTACAGAACGAGGATGGAAGGGAAAGGGAAAAGTGTCCATCAGGTAACGGATACAACATTAACCAGAGGCACTAAGGTGACTGCCGAGCAATTAAGCTTGAACGCCGGCCTTGGCAGCTGTCACGAATATACGAGGCCCAGGACCATCCCTTTTTTTCTTCATTCGGAAAGACTTGAACGAAAGCGCCGATGGCCGATGCCTCGAATTACCTGTCGGAATTTGGCGCCGTTACGTCAGTCCGGGGGTGGATGGCAAAGGATTATTTTACTTGCACAATTTTTCATTATGCCCCTGATCTGCAAAACTGAGGACACTCCTCTTCAGAAAGTGGACGGCGTAGAGATCCGATTCGCTATCTCCCCTACCTATTCGTCTCAGTATCTTCAGAGTCACACCTTAACCCCCATGCCAAGAACCAACAATCCCCCGTCTGGAAGGGAATCCCTACCCGACCCAAGAAAACCCGATGTAACCGCCATCAGCCCGTCAAAGGGCAAAGACCCAAAGGGTCCGGGGATCCGCTTCAGGGTCCAACTTTACAATCTACTAGTACTGGACCTGGTTAATTTCAACGCGTAACCGGTTTTTTTCTAGTGCTCTTTTTTTGCAAACTCCGATCTGTTTATCATTACTTCATCCGGTCTAGAAGACGGAAGACGGAAGATAACCATCGAACAAGAGGTTGGGCTTGGAGGCTTGCAGGTCTGTTTACCTCCGACACTTGCGAAACATAACAAAGTTAGACTTTTCGTCAACGAAAAAAGGTTGGTCACTAAGGTTAGGTTAGGTAGGACAAGGCCAAGGCCAAGATAGCTTGACTCCTGTACAACTCTAAGTCATTTTTATTCGAGGCTCGTTCTTGTCCGTCGGGACGATCCCCGTCTTCAATCTGTGAGATACGTACACCTCTGGGATTAAGTTGTCGATGACTCTGCTTAATATATCGAACCGTCTGTAGCCTTGTAGCTGTCCTAACTGCATCAGGCGTTTACGTGCTCACACTCAAACACGAACCATGTCATCCGTCTGAACCTTACTATGAATCATGTAGTCAGAGTGCTTGTGGTGTAGTTGCCGTTTGACTTCTACCTCGTCTTAGGTATACGGATTGCTCATATACCCCATGTTCCGTATACAGAGGCTGCAACATGGTAGCCTGATTTACGGAGTAGTTACTGCGTAGATATTAGATACATCCGTTTGTGGAGCGTAGCCTAGCCTTGTGGGCCAGAGCTGGGTTCAGTCGAGACCTGAGACAGTCACGGTTTTATGCAGATATCTTCCGCGTCATGGATTGCGGGGTGGGCAGGGATGTCTGAGAACACGGAGTATCCGGACACAGTACGGTGTAATCTAGACTGCTTTACCTACTTCGTAGATCTTAGGTAGATTCATTGCGTGTCCTTTTTAAGACGGAAGTTGCCTGTTGTGGTTAGTGTTTAGTCTGAGTATGGGGTTCAACTGAGATGTGAACGTGTACTCCGCCGGAGTGCAGAGTATTTTGTTCAGAGGGGGGAGTAGTTAATATTAACGTGCGGTTTCAAGCCAGGTT
The DNA here is from genome assembly GCF_016097325.1 of Aspergillus melleus. Classification (NCBI taxonomy): domain Eukaryota; kingdom Fungi; phylum Ascomycota; class Eurotiomycetes; order Eurotiales; family Aspergillaceae; genus Aspergillus; species Aspergillus melleus. The sequence continues at coordinate 2,521,214 of NW_025763374.1, read as the reverse complement.
TGATATTCGGATGATTTTTAAGGATGGTTTCTATTTATCATCATTAACTATCCTCAGGTGTTGATTTGGTAGCAAGCGAGATACTATCTATATTAGCGACTGGAAGATGTCCTCGGTGGTATTCTATGTCTTATCTTGCTAAGCTTCAATGAACTGGCTCAAAGCCAGCGCCTGTTCAATCAATAACCCGAGATTCAACACACTCAGCAGTCGGAAAACAGATGTATCCAGGAATTGACTAGTTAGTCTACGGAGTATCCATGACACATGTCTCCGGAATACTTATATTCGATGTCTGCACCGTCCTCTCGAATCACCCACCATCCCTATCCATGACTTTTCATCCCCGGCATTACCTAAAAGCCCATGCTTTCATCACCATTAAGAGATGGAATCCTAGCCAGTCTAATACAGCATCTTGGTCCCAGTAGCGCTCATCTATGACAATTTCTTCTACCAACAACAGCCCTACATCGTCTGGTGACCGTTTCATTTAGCCTTGAATAACCTCACGGTGTCTCCTTGCTTTCAGAACCTCGAATCCAGAGCCCAGTTCCCATGCATGTGTGTAGTATTGGATTTATCTTAACTTCCATCATCCTGCAGATACGATATCCTCGTGCTATGTTATGGCATGTTGTGTAATTCTCTTCCCTTCCCTTCTGTTCTCTTATGTACTGTGCTGTGCAGTGCCGTACCCTGTTAAGTTGTGTTGTATTACACCACCGGGTCTGATTTGACTGAATTTAACTTACTTTGGGTCCGAAGTAGGGTAGTTGCATAAGGTAGTTACACGTGTACGCATTCTACCGGTAAATGCTGTTATTCAGGGATTTAAAGGAGACTGCATATGTATTTACCAAGACCTAGATACAGTGCTTAGCGCGGATAGATGCATAGTACACGTATTTGTGCAGCGTAATATTGTATAGTGGAATGCAAGACATGACCTTTTGAAAAGTCTGAGAATACCCCCCTTCATACAAGACTATCTCTGCTTATGGATGGCGATACTACTGTAGGTCTCTGAATCCCACTGATGGCTTGATTCGCGTCGTACGGGTCTGGGAAGAACGTTGCTGAGGTGCTGAACACTTAGCGTGCAGTGAGAAATTGAAAAAGGCATGAAGATGAACGTGTAGGTTAGGTATCACTTAGTTGGGATTGGCTGACTCGACCGGGCAGACAAAATTGATAAGGCTTAGTGATAACATGGATCGAAACTATTTTTGAGTAGAAGAAACGAAAACGGTGTCGATGACTGTTCCACTATAACGTGACTGGACTGGCTGCTCTAATATGATATGGTATAGTGCCCCCAGATTGAATCCGCTCCAAACTTCTATACAGCCCCATCGGGAAATGATAACTGCTTGAGGCAAAGCACATTATATAATTCTTGGCGTTGACCACCTTTTAGTCCCCTTTAGATGGTCTCATTAGGCGAAAGGGATAGATTCGGACATCCCTGGTAGTCACAAGTATTCTGCGACTCGGAATTGGCAACCATGCAAGAGAGCAAGGGCATAATCTACCAACCTTATAAACCTCCGTCCCCCACCAACTAAATCTATCCGCAGCTCCTGTATAAAACACAGTAAAGAAAATAACCAACCCGGCCAACGAGACCGACGAATCTAACGCACTTACCAAGGACGTAATTATAGCTGCGCCACCACCCATTTTCTTTGCGACGAACAAACACCCCAAAGAACAGACCAACGATAGCCCAACTCCCGTAGTTCATGCCCGTGGCTGGAGGGATGTAGTTCAATCCTCCCAGAAACAAAGGCACGTTGACGTATCGCCACATGGACTTCGGGTAGCGGCGTTCGAGGAGGAAGACCAGGATTGGAAGGGCGCCGCCTAGAATCAGGATGTAGAAGAGACTTCTGTATCCTGAACTGCCGGAGAAGAAGCGTCGCGGGCCGATCGCGACCCAGATGATGCTGGTGTTGAAGTCGGTGCGGGCGAATGGGCATGAGAAGCCGTTGATGGCGTCGGTGGTGCAGATGCCTTTGATGTGGCCCAGGGCCCAGTTTATGACTGCTACTTGACAGATGGTTCCGATGATGATGCCGACGCATTGGGTTAGGAAGACGGGGCCGGGGGATATCTGATATCCTCAATAACAGAAGAGTTATCGTAGTGGATATACGGTTGATGGGATTCACTCACACCATAGAAGCTACAGAGCTTCATATACGGCGAAAATGAAAGCCCATTGGCGATTGTAGTATACCAGAGTCCAACAAACCAATTGTTTGCGAGAGGCTTACTCTCCCAAACGAACCCAGCCACGATACGACAAAATATGTCAACCCCAATTTTGACGTTGGCAGTGGCATAGATAAGAGTCACCTGTAGCTCATTAGCGATGCCATCCATGTCTGAGCAGGCGATAGAGATAGTGAAACGCTCAAAGTACCGGAGAGAAGAAGATAGCACCGACCAGCAAAGCAAACAAAACCCCGTACCAACGCAAGTCCAGATTATAGAACTCGATCGAAAAGATAGCGAAGAAAAGTCCTAGAGCAAGAGCCACCACGTACCACCACATGGGGACGTCGTCGGGATTCCGCACTCTCTCTTTCGTGGAATCCATTTCCTTCACGAATATCGCACGGCTGTATTCCCAAGCACGGCGTGCTGCCGCTGAAAGCACATCGTTATGTTCGAGACCCATCCAAACAATGAGCGAAGCTAATGTTGCAATTGCCAATGCACAGGTATTCAGGGCGTATGTAATAGGCATATAGACCTGATTGAAAAATGACATCAGTATACAAGACTGACAGGTGCTTTGAAAGACCTGAAGCAAACGCTAGAAAGTTTCTTTATTACAGGTGAATAGTTCTCGTACTTCGCAACGTCTAATTGGAAGCCCGTTCCCTCACCCAGGATCCTCGACACATTGTAAACAGCTCCCGTGTTGTCATAAACTAGCACCAGTGTTAGGACAACACTTGGTGATTCAAGCGAACTGAAACGTACTATCAGAGCTTTGAAAAGGCAGGTATCTTGTGTTCCACACATTCATGTAGTAGCACGCCGTGGCGACTATGTACACCAAGAAAACAAGCGCGCCGGCGACATTCGCAATTGCCCAGGACGGTACAAGCAACGGGGACGAGACGTGGGCGACCTGGCTCCCTGAGAAATATAATTGTCATTGCCCAAATTAATTGCTATAGAAATGGGGAAGGGTACCTACAGTCGAGAGTGAGTGGTAGAGGTCCCATGCCCGATGAAACCCTGAACACTTGGTTAACCACGCGATTGGAAGGATTGATCCAACAAGGAAAGCTAAAGTAGCCCAATTCCGGAAACAGGAAATCAGGTAGCCAGTACCAGAAGAAGGATCCCACGAACACAACGCAGAACTTCGTAATCATCCTCTGGACCTGGTGTGTGGGTTGTTAGAATACTGAGCGGAGAAACACTGCAAGAGAGGGAGCGAGGGTTAGCATACCAGGCTCTCTTTTGGCTGCTGTGTCTGTTTTCGTATCCATGCTGGTGGGAATTCTGTTCCGGACAAGCAAGCTGGTTTGGCATATCGTGTGATCGTACTGACCCTGCAAGTGAAACTGTAAACGACTTCTCCCCAAAAGAGCTCAAACTAAAGCAGTGCAGTTTTATGAGCACAATATTGGAGCCCTAAAGCAATATATGGATATGTGGATAGCAGCCACGGCTCTTTCATTGAGCGGTTCTGCCGTTTGAGAATGCTGTGGCCTCTATAGGTTTTTATAATAAACTTGAAGGTCAAGTCGTATTCGAGTCATGTATTAAGCTGATAACCGCAAAAATATAAAATCTCATCATCTCAATAGAAAGTTGATTGATTTTCTTCATTGATAAAACCCGAACAACAAGAGAGGTGTGGATCAAAGTCGGAGATCCCCGGGGGATGAGTACGGTGGCGTCGGAGAAGATAAATCTTCGGGATTGGGTTATTGTTTGAATGAAATAGACATGCTATTGTAATTCTTTAAAAGAGGATACACTTCCAGTTACGCTACTGCCCACATTTGTATGGACATACGTGGCATTTTAACTCAACCTGCTTCTTTAAGTGTTTTGAAATCGGCACTCTATCTTGCTATCTTGCTAAGATCACCAAAACATGAAATCACCAATTTAAGGAGAGTCGGTAGGAGCGGAAGGTGTCAAAGATGAGGATGACGAGACAGGACCCCAAGGGCTTCCGGGCCAGAGCTCTTTCCCCCAGAAACGCGCATCATCCCAATATTCATCCGGCCCCGTACAATACGTCAGGCCCACTACGAGACTTCCATCGCAGTCGTCTGGTGACAACGAAGGATTGGCATCCAAGAAAAGCTCTCAGTAACAGTGTGGTATAGTCCGCAGAACCAGGCGGAGCCCTCGGCGACAGTGGCATTTTCCGGCGGACCAATAGGCTCTGAAGTATAGCCTGTACTAGCAGGAGGACCGGAACTTCTCGCATTGCTGACGAACTTATTGTCGTCGTACGTGCCTCCCTGGGGTGAGAGACAGATGACGCTGCCTCGGATCTGTCGTGCGGATTGGAGATGCCAGCAGTTGCCGTCGAGCCAGGGATTGAACTTGCGCACACCGCCATACTTGACGAGGCCTGAATCCTCAATAGAGAAGCATGTGTCGTTGTCCTGTAGGGTGTATATGTTCTCGCAGCTCAACGGGATGCAGATTTCTCGGCCGGCGATCAAATAGGAACAGTCGTAGATGAGTTCTGAGTTTCCACCTTGTATGGCGGCCGACGCGACGCTATACTCCAGCGCAATTGTATCGCATGTGTCATTTTCTCGTATAATGTAGGTCATATCCGTCAGACACATCGGCTTCGACGAGTCAGGGATCTTGACCAATGGTTCTGGCAGTTCCGTTGATTTATTCAGCCCACACTCCTTGTTGATAATCTCTAGGTTCTCCTGAGCCCGTACATCATAGGCAGTGTATGCGCTCGCCTGCATCATTATGTATTTCTGTTTAAAGCAGTAAGAACACATATCTGCTGTAGACATGGACCTTATACTCGCGACGGTAGGGTACTCGTTAATGATGCTTTGACAGTACTGTCCCGTCTCTGGATCTTTATGACAGGTCTGATTGTATCCGGCATATATGTAGCCCCCATTTCTTGATGGTTTCGAGAAACCAAGAGTTTGGTTGATGCAGCTAGTGGAGACGTTGTCGAACCAGCTCTTCAAGCTGTCTCCACAGCTAGGGGCGCAGATCATGTCGGCCTCCATGGCATCATCAATGTACTTACCAACGTTTTGAGACTTGAAGGTCTTCAGGAAAGGGTGACACCGGATTGTTTGCGAAAGGGCTGTTTTGCAAGCCGAGGTCAGACCCGCAACATCATTGAGGTTGTCCAGTTCATAAATTTGGAATCCAGGGAATATATCTCCTCCAATACTTCGACAAGCGACGAGAATGAAGCACGAGAAAAGATACCAAGTCTGGTAAGTAAGACGCCCAAGCAAACGAGGCATTTTTGGAACGCATTCAATTGAGGAGTTGGGATGGCAAAAAAACTGGTATGTCACCACAGCTTCTAACCAGATAATGACACAGGATGTAGACACAAGCCTAAATGGACTGAGCCTGCTGTAATCCGGAGAATATCCGACCTAGGCTCTCAACAAATAAATTTTATCCTTGTTAATAACCTAGCCAATTCATTATATGTACCTTGGGTGTAATCCTTGCAATGTAGCATTTCTTAATGAGCGTTGAGGGCCAATACAGGGACAAGCGCACGCTTTGTTTAGGCGAGATGCACCACATGCTGACCGTATTAAGAAGGTTCGTGTTATGGAGGCTCTTTTGGTGCAAGATCTAACCCAAAACCAATTGGTGACGTACAGTAAAAAGGGGCTCGGATACCTGGACTGAGTGTAAGGCTATTACAAGGTGCCAGGGTCCAGCCGGAGATGCCGAATTAGGGTTAGCAAGGCTCGGGGGAGGTAAGAAGCTAATGACTAGGAAGGTAACATCGGGCCAAGGACTCCTTAGCATTAAGCCTCTTAAGGGCGTAGAACAGCGCTAAAGCATATGAACTATGGTACCATAGCCCTAGGGAATTCTACGAGGCCTATGGCTCGACCCGATAGATCTGCCAAGAGCCGCAGTTTTCAATAGTCTAGTACTGGTCTCTTTGATAGGCCAAGCTGCATCGGTTCGATCATTGTATACGCTAACATGAGATTAATTCATTTCCACCTCAGGTAGCGTGCGGCAGTTAGCGCATTCGCTAAGGCAGGCATCTATCGTTTCGAGGATACCTATCCTAGCGCAGTTGTATTAAGCTGGCAATGGGGTTATACAAAATTGGATGACCGGGGTGCGTGCTGGTTTTAACTATATTAGCTATCGAGCGCCCAAGACATGATGGACTCGCTGACGCTTTGTCTACGATATGATTCAAATCACTGCGCGGAGGTGAGAAATTATAGACCAGCCAATTATGACCAAACGGTATATGCCTTGGTTAATAGTTTTTCTACTTTTTCTATGGCTTTGCATAGGGTCAAGCCTCCAGAAGTGCAGCGCGGCCAATCCATGTGCAAAGGGGTGCTGCTCAAAGTAGGTTGCGTTCAAATTGGAGATGCGATGGAGGAATCACTAATCGCATGTTACTTTTGATTAGATCAGGCCACTGCGGGGTGGGCGATGAGTACTGTGTGAGTTTATATACTGGCTAACGCAATGGCGCCGTGCACTGACATATCCAAAGGCAGCAGACACCTGCGTGGGTAACTGTGATTACATGGGGACTATGGAGTGTGACGAGAATAGGCATTGTGCTAGCGGATGCTGTTCGAAATTCGGAGTGTGTGGACTAGGCCCAGAATGTAAGTTCCTCTTATGCTTTCATACCAAATGTCCTCACTAACCTAATAATCTCCGATAGTCTGTAGCGAGAAGAACTGTATCTCTACCTGTGGTGCTAAATCAGAATGTGACCCTGGGAACTGGGGCTCCACATATGCGCAGTCCAGCAGCTGTTTGCTTAACGCTTGCTGTAGCAAGTCAGTATCTCGTCGGGAAGGACAGAATACAGATGACTGACACTCGATTTTAGACATGGGTTGTGTGGTACTACTGAGGAGTTCTGCGGTGAGTTCTCATATCTTGTCCTTCAGTTTACCGCACATACATGTGTGGCTGACAATGAGAATTCGGCGTTTATCCTAGGGAACGAGAAGATATGGAGACCTTCTTGTCCGAATGCGACCTCAATTTCTCGGGTCGTGGGCTACTATGAGGGTTGGTCGGACAAACGTTCTTGCAATAAGTTCTATCCATTGCAAATCCCACTAAATGTATACACTCACTTGAACTATGCCTTTGCGACCATCAACCCGGATACGTTCGAGGTTGGTCCGGTAAATGGAGACGAAGCAAAATTCATGAAAATCCTTTTAGAACAGAAAAGGGAAAGGAATTCGCCTCGGGTTAACATTGCCATTGGTGGATGGACTTTCATCGAGCCAAGAGAAACCCCCTCGAAGCTCGATTTATCTCGCTCGAAAGACGTTCAAAAAGAGACTGGACCAAGAGCGACGACATTTTCCGATATGGCCCGCTCAGAAACGAAGCAAAGGAAGTTCTTCAAGTCTCTTATCTCATTCATGGCCACCTACGGATTCGACGGAGTCGATATCAACTGGGAGTTTCCCACCGCAGATGACCATCACGGTCGTCCAGAGGACTTTGTTAACTTTCCGAAGTTCATGGCAAACCTGAAAAATGCGTTGATGTCTACCGGTGGGCGAAGTGAGTTAAGCATGACGATTCCAGCCTCTTATGGGGACCTCAAGTACTTTGACATCAAAAGTTTGGCGAAGCATGTGGACTACTTCAATTACATGTCTTTTGACCTTCATGGAAAATGGGATAGAGGTAGGCAACTTTTAAAAAGAACAGAATGAGATTTGGGCTAAGATGTTTTACCAGAAAGCAAACGGAAAGAACCTTATCTGGGCGCCCATAGCAACCTGACAGAAATCCGACACGCGCTGGACTTGCTCTGGAGAAACCGTATCAGTCCAAGTAAGGTGGTTCTCGGGGTACCCTTTTACGGCAGAAGCTTTGCCATGGCCAATAAAAATTGCAAGGAACCTGGCTGCAAATTTGCTTCTGCAGGAAATCCAGGAAATTGCAGTCAAGACCTAGGCGTTCTCATGAACAGTGAAATCGACGATATCCGCGCAAAGCAGAAGATTCAACCCACCTTGGACAAGGAGGCCGCCGTGCAAATCCTGACCTGGGATAATCAATGGGTCACGTACGACGATGAAAGTACCATCAAGTCGAAATTGGACTTTGCCCGCACTACCTGTTTGGGCGGAGTCATGGTCTGGGCTGTGAGCCATGACACTCCCGATGGAAATTACTCCAAGGCACTAGCAGGGATAACACCATATCCCCTTGACCCGTGGAAGTCACCTTGGGATAACTGGCACCGGATCCCTTGATCGAGTCATATTAGATTTAGGGTGGAACTGTAGAATATCAGCCTCAATGACCGGCTGGATGCTGGCACCTGTGCCGATTCCTGCGATCGGCTCAAATCAAGTATCAAAATATAGTCACACAGGATTGGTATCTATACTCAATTGGTACCTGTTTTGCCAAGGTCGCCACTACTTGAGGACAGCAAAGTAGATAGCTAAGAGACATGGACCTGACTAAGGGTTGAAAGACTCACGTGTTGTACGACGGATCAAGTGGCGGCGGATGGATATATCCTGTGTAGCGAACATCAACTCGCAGACAAATCAGATTAAATTACCCCTACTGCGCCAAATGATTACTAGTGCTGAGCCCAGTTGGGCCTGGCTAACTTAAAACCAAGCAGCGCCCGTCTAATTTGTCACCAGAACTTCCCCATCCTAGAAATCGCTGATGGATGCTTTACCTTCGGAGCTAATTGAGCTAATAGCTCTCTTCGTACGCTCACTTGCCCCATCCTGTAGTGACCAGACTTGACGCCTAACTCACCGACATTTAGCTCAAGGATGAGCTGCAGACTCTCCGCGCTTTCAGTTTAGCTAGCTCTAGGGTGTACCAGCTGACTGCCCCGATCATTTACAGAACAGCCATTATTCGATTCTCTGGCTTCTCTGAGCTCCAGAAAATAGTCGCTGAATATGCCGAGTCAGGCCTCGGACGGCCTTTTCTGACCCATGCTACGAGACTGGACCTTGTGGCCCTACCCAAACAAGTACGCCAGCTTGGTGGTGGCTCGGGTCTACATCGATTCGAAACGCGGGATAGAAGTGTTACCATTGAAGATTTCCAACCGTACGGTGTCGGCTCGTTCATGGAACGATTCATGTCTCAATTCGATCTTCCGGGGTATGGACGCCGGCTCGGGGGGCTCCCTGGGGCCTTTTCCAAGAACGAGTGGCAGCCACTGGTTTCGTTGGTCTCACGGCTGGCCAAACTGAAGAATATGCACTATGCTATACGCAACTCTTTCCCTCGGTCCTTACTTGATGCAGTGCAACAGCATCATCCGACCTGCGGAATCTATATCTGGAGCCCCCAGACACCACGCCTAGACATCCCGGGTGTAGGTCCGATAAAAAACACGATGAAACTGGGTGGCTCGCTCGTTAACGACCTGCTAGACATGGAGGTGCTTCGCTCTCCCTGCCTCCGCGCCATTAATCTAGATTATCCCATTTTTGCTGGCTACCCGAAAACCCTCCATCTAGGCATGATCGTACCATACATCATTCAAGCTCCCGACATCAAGCATATTTATTTGAATTTGGATGGCGAGTGGGGAGTCGAATTTCGGAAAACTATCCAGAGCGTTCCTCAACATACTGGTGATACGTCGCCGCTTGTGGGTTTGCATTCCTTCTCTCTGCAATTGTACCTGCTCGAGGACCTGGCCCTGTCCCAATGGACCCCGGTGATGGATTTATCAGCCCTCAAGAGCCTGCATATCCCCATGCTTGGGTTTTTTCATTGTCCATCTCATCTCAATAACGCAGTATCAGGCCTTGTAAGCCTGGAAAGGCTATGGATAGGAGCTGATCCGGGACACAATGGGTGGACTACTTTTTCGGAGGAATTGCGTTCTATCTTTCAACGACTGAGGCCATTGAAATATCTCTGCATCGAGGGCCTCGAGCATATCTCATTTCTTCACGATATTCTGGAGCGACATGGTTCGTCCTTGGTAGGCCTCATGCTACCACCCGGCCGCAGGCGGGCCTCGATCCCTCAGCATCCTCAGTATGCGGGATACATCTACCCTTTCGTAGACGACACCCATTTGCAGAGAATTGCTCAGCGCTGCCCCAACCTGAAAGATTTTCGTGTCCCGATCCGTCGATCGAAGGGCGACCACGCGGAAGTTCGCACTTATCGGGCCCTAGGTAGTTTCCCTAGTCTACAGAACCTGATCCTGGACCTGTACGGAAACCCGCGACCTGTACTGTCGGCTGAACAGGGGACTTTTTCAACTGAGAACGTGGGGGGGTCTGATATCCCGCACGTCAGCCTGGAAGATGCTTTGATCAATTTCGCTACTGATCAAACACTAGCCACCGCTATCTGGACGGAGATCGTTTCTCACCAGCCATCACGGAAATTGACACGTCTTCGCGTTTCTCCCTGGGGATATGCAATCTACGATATTGAAGAGCGGTACGTACTGTTGCACCTAGCTCGGTCGTTCCTCGTTACACGCGGCACGCACGGCGAGACGGACGTGGTGGAGATCGGAAAAGAGGAAAATGAGGCCGATATGGAAGTCATCGCAGCGCCAGACGAGTATAGGCAGGCGCAACCTTTCCGAGTACCCAGACGAGTCACTCGATTGCTTCACTCGATCTGGCGACCGACACCTAGCCACCCGGACTGGACTACAACTTGGAAGAGCTTCCCCTTGCTAACCGACATGGATTAGCCTTGTGATTGATAGTCAATGTGCTCAGGTGCCTTGCAGTCTATATTTTAGCTTCCGTACCCCTTAACTTATCAAATGGCTGTATATGTAATCTTTAGCTCGGTGTTTTACCTTCACCCGCGTGTTAGTGCAAATTTAGGCTTTTTAGGTACCCCAGAATGCTATGTAGCTGTCCTTAACCTCTCTGACTCCTCTAAATATCTCGGTCCCATACACTCCCACACATGAGCCACTTCCAGAGACGCTTGATTTCGTCTTGTTAAAGACAGATACCATTATTTTAATGATGTAAATTACCCCTTGATCTCCGAGACAGAATGCCGTGCCAGAAAGGCTAAGGTGAGCTGTCTAAATCCCCAACCGAGGCTCGTAAGTGACACTAAATATCAGACAGTGCTCGAAAGAGCGTCCTTCATGCTACCACTGTCGATCGTGGAATAGAGCATGTATTTATCCACCGAAGCCAACTAGGCCGCCTTTGACACGAGAGTTAGTGTTCCCTGGCCAATTCCCCACTTTCTTAGGCTAGACAGGGGTCCTAACATTCATAGACACCTGACTGCGGTCGAAGACCGTCTAAGCACTCTGGAGACGGCAATGCAAAAGTTGTTTCCGGATGGTCAGATGGAAGTGAATATCCGTTCATTGTTGACAGATTCTCTAGCTACTGAATTATCAGTGGACTCTGTTGCTCAGGACGCTCCTGTGGCTGCCATGCAGCAAAGCGATACTGTGATGGGAGACGTAACTCAGCATGACGGGGGCCTCGATATCCCCGAGCTCCCGGATCCGTTTCTCCCAGAGGAAGATTTTACCATGGATCCGAACTCAACATCTCCCATTAGCCATCTAACCTCTAGTCTATCGAGTAATCAGAGCTCAGCTTCGAACGAAGAAGCCTACATTCGGTCATATTTCAGCACTTATCATCTTCTTTATCCCTTTGTTCACGAGGCATCTTTCATGTGGCAGTATCGGGAGATTAGCTCGGTAGCCCATCACACCGCATGGCCAATTCTCTCAAATATGGTTGTGGCGATGGGGGCATGGTCTACTGGAGAGGACTCCTGCAACATGAACATGATTTATTCCGAAAGGGCAAAGAACTGCCTGAAGCAGATCTCGGTGTTGGACAAAGGCAACGTTACCTTGTTGCAGGCTCTCTTGTTGCTGAGTGCGTATAATGAGAAACGCGGTAACCCGAAAGAAAGCTGGAACTTTTTGGGACTTGCAGTTCGAATGAGCATCGGCCTTGGACTCCATAGAGAATCTACATACACGAGCTCTAGCCAAAGCCTGCTGGAAAAAGAGATCCAAAGAAGAGTTTGGTGGAGTGTATATTGCACTGACAGCTGTTCCTCCAAGATCCACGGTTTACCGCTACTACTTCCGGAAGACAGACTGATCGCAGTTCGACCAGTCCTCAACATTTCTGACGAGGTAAGGCTATTAGGGCTCCCTGCATTTGACGAGCAGTACTCCAACTAACTGGATACAGGCTCTTACTCTACAAACAACTACACATCCACCAGAGACTGAAGATCTTCCTATATATACTGGCTTGATTCAGCAGGCCAGTTATCATCGGCTGGCGAACCGTATCTACCGTCGACTACTCTCCGTCGACCAAATCAGCGCACAGGAAATGAAGTCCCTAGAGGACATGATAGACAATTGGCACATCAACTCTTCTCGATATAGCTTGCCGTTCAACTCGAAACAGCTTCCCGAATGGGCTATATTAGCCCGTGACCGGCAGCTTTTATGTGATCGAAGTCTCCGACTCCTCGTTCATCGCCCAGTACTGCTGCGCCTGCTCGATAAAAGGTGTATATCTACATCTATAGAGGGGGTCGCCGAGGATGGAGGGCTCGCTGAGCGGCAGTGCCGGGTCAACGCCCTTCATACTGCTCGGACCACGATCAAGATCGTGGCGAACTTGATCAGCGAGGGTCGATTCTTGAAAACAACCCTTTCGTTTATTTTGTAAAGCAGAACCATTTTACCGTGCAGGAAGTCTAAATACCTGGGTCGCTAATTCTTCGCAGATACGCTCTCTTCCATGCAGTCCTCGTCCCGGTCATTCACTTGAGAGTGGACCCCTCCGTGCCAGATTCGATAACTTGGCAGAGAGATATCGAAGAAACCCGAGAGATCCTTGCGCAGCTATCGCTCGGCAACGACGCCTTATCGTGTCACTTTCTCGTGATTCTCAACCAGATCTGCTCATCTACAATTATTAAAGAGCACCATGAGAAACAGGAGCATTTGAAACAAGAACATGAAACCCCCCCTTCGTTCCCAAGGATGGTTAACCCGGCAGACCTCCGAGCTTCATCTAATGATATCTTTGGAAACCAGGAGCTTGGGTTCATCCACGCATACTCTTCCAAAAATCATCCCGCGGTTACATTCTCGGAATGGATGCACATAAACCGATGATGTACCTATGGTGGTATATTCTTGCTCGAAAGACGCCGTTGGCAAAACCACATATTGAATACTAACGCGAGAATGGGGATATTTAGTTATCTTTGAGTTGGCTACGGGACTGGATCTTGGTGTCTTTGCTTTTGCTGCTGATTTCGATGGTGTGTTACTAGTGGGCCACTCGAGGCATAGGTTTAATTGTTATCTTAAAGACATCAATAACTGCCAGAAGCGCTGGCAGATGTTGTTTAAGAATCCTTTGAAGTACTCAAAGAGAATCTCTAGGTTGCGCTTAGCCATTAACTCCAAGGATTTCAATGTTCTAATACTATTCCAAGATGCACGGTTAATGCAAGCTTCGCATTTCGAACCAACTAGTGAATATATTTAGCGAGTGAATCGAGTGCCTACTTATGAATGATCTGTCGACCTTGTCCCTTCATATCAGAATCGTTCTTCTGTAACCATTTCCCCTAATTTTTCAGACCTTGTTGACTCAAGGCCGAGCCAAAACAGGCAGCTGTATGATCTAGCAATCATCCATATCGGACTTTGAATACATATGTCCACTCTCTTAATCTTGACCCAAGATTCTGGCAAGGTTTATAAGCTCAGAAGGACATTGAACTAGACATAGTAAGTTTCGCCCTCCCCGGTGACACGGCAGTTCTGGAAATCTAACCTCATGCAGTATGTCGGATCCCGCAGAAAGGCTCTTCGACGCGTCCTCTAAGTGGTCTATATAGAACGGCATCCTTATCGGCCTACTATATGGCTTCCGGTTCGGCTATGTCGTATAACCTCTACGAACAATATTTCGCGGCTAGTCAGTTTCCTAGATGTGACCGGCCAGGTCTTGCCTCTATCATCCATAGATCAGTGTCTGATAATTGCGGTGCTCTCCTGTCCTTGGTTCAAAGAACCTGGAAAAGAGGGAAGACTTAGCAAGCACTCATGCTAGCCGTGACTATCGGGGTGAGTACGACAAATCACTATAACATCTGTGTTCGGAAACAAAGCCATGAGAGCTTTCGGCTTATGCTGACCCAGATCGGCGGTTCATGCGCCAATCGGAAACCCCGATACCAGCTGGCAGTTAGTATCATGCCTGCAGAAAGGAGTGAAAGAGGTACGATGTCGCGTTGGCTCCCAAAGACTAAAGTACCTGGTCGTATGGCGGCGACGTGCCGTACGAGGGCGGTTCGAAGTACGTATACCTCAGCGACCAGCAAGTCGCGTATCTGCTGTGCAATCCGCAATTGGCCAATTGTCACGACTGCGGTATATGGTGGTAAATAGACCTGGCCCAGAACAGGACTGTTCGCAGAACTATAATGCCGCGTGGACTCCCTAGGGTGGTGCCTGGTGGGATTTTGAAGAGACGGAAGCGATAGTGGAAGCCGGATACTCTGATCCTGTGGCATGGGATGGCCGGTCAGCTATAGCAAAGCGTTGAGCACCATCCTTATATCAAATGTACCCCCATGGATCAAGAATATATGAGAAGTTCGCCGAAAAAAAAAGTCCACGATGCTACAGTTAGTTTGCTACAAACGCGGCAGACTTTACTGCTCCTCCTTGTTTCCAGGTGGTTTCCCACCAAGGTAACGGGAGAGACATTGGCTCTGATATGAGACAGTCTTTCGAGTACCAAGAAGACACACATTCGATCTAAGGTACGAAAAGCCGTTTGCTTTCTGAGGACCATTGGCCTTGTTTGTGTCCATTGTGAAAAACATCATGTACTGTATGACCGGGAAGACCCTCGTTCAATGCCAATTCTTGATAGCACAAGCCTCGAAGAATAGCGCCAGCGATTAAGGAACGGGAAGCTGGTTGGATAGCTGATTCATAGTCTCAAGAACATGGGTCTAGGCTCTAGAGTGAGAAGATACAATTCGCAATGCTCGAAGATATCTGGCCAAAAAGGGAAGACCTGAAACAAATGCATATTACTATCCATTGACCAAGTCTGGGGACAAGTGGCAAATGTTTGGAAGAACACAAAAGATTTCGACTATATCTATATGCCATTGATCACATACAGCTCGGCAATCTGGTCGAACCTTCCAGAGATCAACAGGGGTCTGTGCTCGAGAACGGAGAAACGAAGAAGAGCGTTGCTGTCCTTCAAGGGTTCTATGTTCTTTGTGGAAAGGACCTGGGAAAAGTAATGTCCTGGCAACTGAATCGGCCACCCACCGCGTCAACAAATGAAAACATGCAAGTGTTTACGGGATTATTGAACTGGGGCACAGAAACTCCCGCAACGGATCTAGCCGACATCACCACGTACCCGTATCCGGGGGAAGCAAAGCTTCAGCTCAGAGAACCAAGCAACCAGGTTATTTGTGATGTGCCGGACGCAGAAATCCCAGTAATCTTCCGAGATAAAATTACCACCGACGCGGAATCTGATCCTACCGGTAGACCGGTTTCCCCGACAGAAGCCGGAGACGAAGAAGAAACCGACAACAACAACGGGGTATTCATGCTAGTATTGGAATTCCAGAAGCACCAGCATATTTGCCTTTTTTGAAGGATATAGGCCTTGTGCTCTTCAGGCACTGAAAAGCAAGAGGATTTGCATGCCAAACAGGTAAGTGGGTATTCCTGCACATCCGTAAGACCGGGACTACCTGAGGCTAATTTGTCGTGCACAGATAAAGAACGACCATTCTTGATACATAACTGCCCATCTCGTTGCTCTCGTGGAAAATTCTGGTCGTAGGCATGATACTACCCCCTCTGGAGGGCCATTGTTTACTGTAAGCCCTCAGATGGAGTGGCTCAGGCACCCTGTTGGAGCCATGCGGGACAAAGATGGGGATGAATAATGCAGATCTCTCGCAACAAGCTCAGAACTTGATGGCCAAGTTAGCAGAAGTTAAGAAACAGCAGCCGGCTACCAAAGATCAACCTCTCGATCTTACCGAGAGGAAGCCTGGCAACGCACCTGTCGCCGACGAGCCTGTCGCTAATTCCCCCATCAAAGAGGAAATGAGCCGCAGTCCTTCTCCCTCTCGTCGTCGCCAGTATAGCCGTTCTAGCAGCTACACCCGACGCCCTCGACTCCATCGCCACTATGTCTTTACTTCGTCTGAAAGATCCCATTCACGTAGACGTTCTCGCTCCTGACGATCTCACTCCCGTCATCACCGGCGCTTGGATAATCGTCTTTTGCCCGATACTACGCGTTGGCTCGCCAGTCCTTCGAGACCTGGATTTTCCTCTTTCATTCATTTGCTTCGCGTTGCCGATCACCATGAGACTCATGTCGCGTGCCCGTTTTCATATGGTAGTTTATGTTCTTGTTTTTCTTTCCCTTTCTCATGATGAAAAAACCCCGCTGCCAAGTGTCGTCAACTTGGCGCCTTTGTTCTGTATCTAATTGCCGAGGACGCCAGTGAGGGGGTTGGCCACTCTGTTGGTTTTATCCTATTCGTACCTGCAAGGTCCTGGCAGAGGACGTGAGGCATCCTCTTAGATGACTGGAATGAACAAGACACTTTAAATTTAGACCTCCCTAGATTTACCACTCGATCGTAATTTAACGTAAATAGCGAACAGGATGGCAGTTGGCGTTATTGCGGTCGTCATGTGCTTGTTCATGTTCCTGTTTCATGCGAGTACAAGGGGAATAAAGCGGCGTGCATTAAGGCTATGAGCATGGTTGATCGGAAGCTGGGCAAGCTGCGCAGATTATTGGATCTGGAAGGCCTTTAGTTTACCAGTTAACCAAGATGACGGAGTACGATAGATGGAAGCTTACAGAAAAACAGTTGTTCCAAAGAGATAGATGGATTGTGTTAGATTCTATGAAAGTATGAGGAGAGCTATATAGAAGTATAGACAGAATAGCGGATCATTCCTCTTCGTAGGCACCTTCACGGTCCTCGAACTCCATGAATTCGCTTTCGTTCGCCTGGGCACCCATCACTAGCCTCCATGCATCTTTCACCACGTCGATCAGGCTATCATCAAAAGCAAGATCGAGGTTGGGCGGCGGGAAGCAAAACGTATCATTGGAAAGGCGCGTGAGCGAGGGGGCTGGTGCTCCAGCTTGTGTGCTGGCGTGGCCCAACTGCGTATAACGCAGGGACCACACAACAGCTGCATCCGGATCGGCGGTTGATTCAAGAAGCTTATGGATCGCCTGTTCAATCAAGGCCTGACCCTCGGCACCGGGAGAGGCAATGCTACCATACAAAACACCTAACACAGTTAGTTAGCATTGATGCAAGACCATGCAGCGTGGCAAGTTTAAATGAAGATGCTCATGATCAGATTATAAATTTTCAACATAGCGTTTCAGGCAATGTAGATAAGTAAATTTAAGAAAGAGTCATCATATGAGCAGGGAGGCAGGGGCAACAAGAAGGCCAGTGGCGAGGGAATGATATTGATAAGAACTTACTTTGTCCTGACGGGCATTCCCCAGTCTCGCTCGAATGTGCCAAGATATAGACCGGGGGCGAGTCATCTGCCCGCCCCAAGGAGCTCGCTGGGAATACCACCACAGCTCCAGCAGGGACGGGGGCACCTTCAGCTGTGACTGGGAAAAGGTTCTCGAGTGGAGATGAAACAATCGTAATTGACTTAGCTACTTTGTCACAAGTAGGACGTTCCTGGTTAGGAAGGTCCCACTGAGAACCAAGCACTAATTTTGTGTTGATCGTCTCGTCGTTAGACAGGTGCACATCAGCACGCGCGACTCCATCACCCGTTTCAGTGGAGGGATTCATAGACTTGATGCCAGCATTCAAGACATAGACTCCACCACCGACAGCAAGGGCGCGGCAACCGACCTGGGATAGCTCGGCACCACCGCCCCATTTTGCCAACAAGCCGCCGAATCCAGGACCGAACACGCCAATGGATGCAAGGTGTCGCTTGATGCGGGGCACCGCAAATCCAGCAGATGTTTGCTGAGGAGCAGCTTGTGACAATGCAAGAGAGAGCAAGGGATCGTGAAGTTCAGCGGGTACGTGAAACTTCGAGTTGAGGTACTCCGGGAGAGAAGACGAAAGATCTTCCTCCTCGGAACCTGCCTCATCTTCTTCAGGCTTTCCGATATGACGGAGAAACCTCATCAAAGTCCGCTTAGACTTGACCGTGATCAAGTCATCCGCAAAGATGTCTTCCCGACTGCTTGGTACTCGGTACAAAGACCCGCTGCCGTTGTCATCACCGGACGAAGTTCGGTGAATCCACCAGCTTCCGACCGCTTGAAACTCTAGCTGGCGGTAAACCTTTGAAGAAACCAAAGTAGGCAACAGTCGAGATCGAGAATAGATGAGTTGCGGCGAGAGTGACAGGGTATAGGCCCTGGAAGCCGACAACCGGGTATTATCCTCCGGGCAGTGGATAACTGCATCTTCAAAAGGGAAGTGTTCGGGCTCTAGCTTGTAAAGAAACGTCAACAACATACTTGACTATTTTATTAATGCCGACGCTCACCTTGATTTACTTTGGTAGCCCATTCCTGGGCTTCCTGCAGACTAAATGCTGCCTCCGATCCCCCATAATAAGGGTTCCGGTCAACATGAAGTACCTTCTTTCCTGACCGAGAAAGGGCACTATTTGAACAAATTAGCGATTGAATGTTGAGCATTGTAGAAATAGAACTCACAGTGCCAAAAGTGACTGGGCCAGACCGGTGCCAGAGATTGTTACATCCCATGGCGTCTCAGAAAGCGACTCCATTCTGGTGTTGTGGCCGATGATAGCTGGAAATCAGTCAAGTTATTGTATTTACAAGGGTGTGCCCGGCTATCATCACGTCGGGTGACACGCTGTTGAATGCCTCTGCAGCAGGACCTTCCAGCCCATGAGTGGTGCGTAGAGGATCATTCGTTCCGAGAACGAAAGTATTTTTCGAGGGAGAAAAGAAGACGAAGGACACGCGCAGAAATACTGCGGGACCCGCTCTCGTGCGTCACGTGTTTGGAAGCTCCGTAGGTGGGGTCATCATGTCGGCCTTGTTTTTATGGCATGTAGCACAATATCATTACGGGATAATCTGTCATGAGTATGCTGATTAGGCACTGCTCTGACATGTCGTGGTATTAGATATGTCAATTTTTTGTGAAAGGATGCCATCTTGAACTCCATATACCTACATTTTACTGTGCGGAGAAGGGTTGTTATTGACTTGCCAAAGCTCTCCAGTGAAACTGTCTCGGAGCACAAGTTCAAAATGCAAAATCAAGATAGAAACAGACCTAGCTTCATTATATACCAGCCAAAAGCCAGCGAATAAACACTCCCTGCAAGCTCGCGTGGTATCTGGAATCCATACTTCGTGCTCCCTTTACGGTATCTCAGTGCCTAAGGCAGAAGAGCCATGAGCCATTCCCAAAGTGGCTAGACTCGGTCATCTGCGCGAGTTGAAATTTGCGCGTCCGCTCAACTTCATTTCCTTTCCTCTTCATGCCACTCCTGGTGCTCTGCATGGGCATGCTACCATCTCACCATGGTAGTTTGTCTCTTTCGTGCAAGCCTTCACTGGTCTTGTCGTCAACGGGAGTGGTAGAGAGAACCTATCACTCTGTATCTGCTGCTCTAGATTGGAAACATCTGATAGAAGCAGTTCGTTTTGTAGTGATACATTATATTACCATAATTATTCTCTTGTCAATCCTGAGCCTATGCTCTGTCTAAGTGATATTGACATGTTTGTAAATCAGTATACTCGACCACTACCAGAGCTGTGTATCCTTCGCAGGGTGCTGGGCGATTGTGTGACTTCCAATAGTCAAGACGTCGGTCATCTCTCGGCGTGCAGCGAAGCGGCGGCACCTTGGGGTTTATACCAATGACTAGCTTCTGTCTGCACCAGTATGATGATCTTGAACAATATGCCTGCTGGCGAGGAACGACCGCTGGGTTGGTTGAAGTTCGAAATAAAGGCCGGCCAGATTGGAGGCGTATCCCAGCGGCCAGCTCACTCTTCTCCTCCCTCTTCCACAACTCTGGCGCGAATGATCTTGACCTCGTCTACCGGTCGGTCCTCGCCATTTGTTTTGACCAGTCCCATGCGCTGGATCACTCGCATTCCGCTCTTCACGCGACCGAAAATAGTATGTTTTCCATCCAGCCACGGGGTTGGCGCAAGGGTGACGAAGAATTGACTGCCGTTGGTATTGGGTCCGCTGTTCGCCATACTCAAGATGCCGGCGCCGGTATGCTTGAGGCCGGCATGGATCTCGTCCTCGAATTTCTCGCCGTAGATCGAGCTTCCTCCTCGACCGGTGCCGGTAGGATCGCCAGTTTGTACCATGAAGTTGGGGATGATACGATGGAAGACGACGTTGTTGTAGTAGCCTCTCTGAGCAAGGGTCGCGAAGTTTTTGCACGTCTAATACTCACAATAGAATTAGACTTATCCACTTTGACTTGAAAACATGAATACTGACCTTGGGCGCATGCTCATTGTAGAGCTCCACGGTGAACGAGCCCTGCAGGGAATGAGCGATTAATCGAGATATGAAAATATCACACGGAGTCTCACCATGCTCGTATCAAAAGCCACGTCTGTCGCCATTGTAAATATGGGTATGGAAGGGAAAATGCCAGTTGAATCGCAAGGAACCGGAAGTTGATCAACGGAGTTTCTCTGGAACTGTAGGCGGCGGGGAAATGCCGGTCTTGGCATGTCCTGCATGTCATCAGTGATGCAACCTGTCGATTGTTTTCTCCCATATAAACACCCCTCACGGAGCCATGATTTAATGGCTTCACAGTCACGATAACCTCAATTTATCATCAACTATGAACAATTGAATCTTGTACTATCCTTACCTTTAAACGATCTCAAACTTCATCGCAACCATCAGGATGGACGAGGTCAGCCCGTTTGCTGAATTCCTGGGCCAGGCGATCTACCACATCACAGCTGTCAAACCTCTCATTCCGACCTACGCGCATCTCCTTGTTTCCGCTTTATTCCCGATCTACATCGGTGCCCATGCTTCGCTTTCAAGACCAAACTCTGCCGCGAAACGCCCCAAGAAAACTGACGATGACGAGTCCGACGACGAAGACGAAGACGACGAAGAGGAGGGAGAAAGCAAGGGAAAGATGGAGTCACTAGAGCCTAGTGATGCAATAATGTTTCCTTTGACTGCCGGTCTGACTCTTGGTGGACTATACTTGGTGATAAAATACATGGGTGCTGAGCTTCTGAACAAGATTCTGGGCTTTTATTTCTCTCAGATGGGCGTGTTCTTCGCCATAGCCTTCTTGCGGGATGTTCTCTCGGTTTTCCGGTCATTTGCCTTCCCACGGACATATACATATGATGGTGGGCTCTGGAAGGTGCAGCAGTTGGAGCGCGTTTTCACAGCTGTTGGCGAAACTGCTCCTTCACAAGTCCGACGCTCTCCCCTTCCAGGCATCTTTGGTTCCTTCCCATTGCCAGACTCCACTATCGACCTGCTCTGGACTTATCGCAATGCGATCTATCAGAAGGCTAAATTCAAAATCAACATCCACCGCATCTGCAAGGCCGAAATTTCAGTGGACATGCTGGACTTGTTCAGTATCTTGCTGGCCCTGCCGGCTGTGGGATACTTCGCTTTCGTTGAGAAGCCGTGGTGGTTAACCAACTTCCTCGGATTCAGCTTCTGCTATGGGGTTCTGCAGTTTATGTCGCCGTCTACCTTCCTCACTGGATCCCTCATCCTCGGCTCGCTCTTCTTCTACGATATCTACTTCGTCTATTTCACGCCGTTGATGGTTACAGTTGCGAAATCATTGGATGTGCCGATCAAGCTCCTGTTTCCTCGGCCTGCAGGTCCAGGCCAGCCGTCCGACACTGTTTCGTTGGCCATGTTGGGTTTGGGCGACATCGTCATCCCCGGTATGATGGTCGGCCACGCACTTCGCTTCGATCTTTATCTTTATTACCTGCGGAAGGGATACCAGAAAGCGAAGGCTGAAGGTAACGAGGAAGAGCCGGTCAAGCCTATCTATCAATCCGCTAGAGGGGGTTGGGGCGAACGTTTCTGGACGAAGCCCATGAAACCGCAAGAGGCTGAGCTGGAACCCCCTTATCAGGATGCTCGACTCTTTCCCAAGACCTACTTCAAGGCTAGTGTCGTTGGGTACCTGGTTGGAATGATCGCAACTCTTGTGGTCATGCAATGTTTCAACCACCCTCAACCCGCTCTGCTGTATCTTGTTCCCGGTGTCCTTATTTCTCTTTGGGGTACCGCCTTCGTCAAAGGCGAAATCCATCACATGTGGAACTTCAGTGACAGCGAAGACGACGAGGAAGACGAAGAGACCGACTCTGGTGATAAAGAAAAGGTACACCAGGAAAAGGACAAGAATGTTGGTTTCTTCAGCAAACTCTTCAATAAATCACAGAAATTAGCCGACAAGGCGCAGAAGTCGGAAGAAGCTTCCAATAAATCCGCCGATGGAAAGAACGATAAAGCTGGGGACAAGAAGTCCGGTCAAGATGGCAAAGCCCACGAGGATTTAGATCTGTTTTCTTTCTCATTCTACATCCCGCGCAAGAGCAAGTCGGCAAAGTCGGCAGCTAAAGCTGCTGAGACTGACGGGGCTACCGACGATTCGAAGAGCTCGTCGACTCGTACTGACTCTCCCGTGGAAGACGAGAACTGGGCTGTCATTAGTGGTTCGAAGCCTGATAACGAACCTCCTACCAAAAGACAACGCAGGAGCCCTAGGAACACAGCAAAAGCTACTGCTGAGTAGGGGTATCAATCCGCTGTCTGTCTAGAAACTGTTACATTTTCTTTGTACTCTCGATGAAAAAAGGCATGGCTAGAGGCGTTTGGGCGGAATCGATGCCTTTTTTGTTCTGTTTCATATTCCAGCGGTCCAGGTTTACAATGGCTGCTGCCCATGCGAGATATATCAATACATCATGTTCTGAAGGACTTTTTTCAAAATCTAGTTGGTATCATCAACAGTAATCATAGTTAGGTAAGGTCTCCAAAGCCATCCTTCAACATTGTTCCAAGATGCGCTTCACATCATCCCATCGCTGCGCAGACACATCAATCAGCTCCTTCAACTCACTGCTATCCACCGCCAAACCACCATTCTTTTCCATCCTCAAGATCGTAGTCTTCCCCTTGCCGCCCTGCTCCTTATCCACCACAATGCATACCCGCTCCTGGCTCAAACCCTCCTCATAACCATCAGGATCAGCGAGAACCCACCTCCGCTGAATTCCCTGTCTCCGACTCTCCGTAATCTTCCTCTCCTCTTCCGCATCAGGGATAACCACAGCCCTCCACCCACTCGCCGCATCGGCCTCAAAGACAGCAAACGAGCTCGCGACTGGCATTCCACGCAACGTCAACTTCTTGGCCTCTGAGACTGCATCCGAACACACCACCGTCTCGTTATCCACGTCCCACCACGCACGCGGGAGCTTCGTGTCCCGCAACGCGGCAAGCACAGAGGCCCACGCTGCGTCAAACGGGTTCCCTGCCAACGAAATGATCATGACGTCAATATAGAGGACCCAGAACGCCTTGATCTCTTTTTCATGCTGCTCGGACTCGGCATCCACATCCATCTGCTCGCTCTCGTTATGCCGTTCTAGCTCCTCGCCGCCTAGGTTCGGCGCCTGGTACCAGATCCGCAAGTCGTCGGCCCGCACAAGTCGCGAGCTATGCAGCAAAGTGAGGATCTGGTGGGAGAGAGACTGTGCCAGCGACGAGGGCGGTGCGCCGGGGACGAAACCCGGAGCGCATCCGGTGCTCAAGGAAAGGTTGGGGACCAGAAGGTTGAGGTCTTCGATTTGGGATTCGTTTCTGTCGGAGTCGTCGGTGGAGGTCTCATTCACTTTTCGGCGCTTGTTGGCTCCCTCCGTTGATGAGGGCGCGGACCGCGATACACTCCACGAGGCAATGTCGTCTGTGTGCAGGATCTCTGCGCGCACGCCGCAGACGGCCGTCGTGTCGCCGGCTCGCACCACCGCGCTGCCATTGGTGTGCGTCAGGGAGCCGGTGTTTGCGGAGGTGATGCGAAATTGCGAGGGAGCTCGGCCGTTGGCGCGGATCGAGGGGTGGTTGCTTGACGAGGGAGGCGATAAGTGGGCGAGAAGATAGGCGTGAGGTTGCAGCCGGGCGAACTGGGAGGGGGGGAGAGAGAGGGATGGAGGGGTTGGTTGGGCAGCGGTTCCTGCTGCGGAGGCCATGATTTGAATTGGTCGTAGCAAACAAACTTTGGTAATTTACTGAACGAAGTGATGGAAGACGTAGATTGAGGATTGAGACGGTAGACTGTCGCTCTTTGTTCGAAGGAGGAAAAAGAAGCAGCAACTTATTTTTCGGCGGCAGAATAGTTGCCATATCTAAGGCGGTGAGGGTGAGAGTGCCGCAGGTTGACGATGCCTCCCTCGCCTTGACAATTACTACTACTCCGTAGATTGTTGCGCTCTATTGCATTTGTCTTCATCGAGTGACTTACTAGGCCGCAGGTCATTAATGCATCTCATGAATCTTGAGAAACATACAATCAATCTGGTTCCGTGTCCGGTGATCAAGGCACTGCCTGATACTCCAAGTTCGACACCAGCATTTCGTTGGAAACTCCTTGGGATGCTGGTTTGCTCATGGGAGAATATGCTAATTATGGAACAACTATCCAATATAGCTAATCATCTTCCCCAACTTATGCAATAACGCCGAGATCCGTTGCCCAGTGAGCTCATTCAAAAAGGACTCCAAGCAGCGGATACTCTCAAGCAGCAATTGTGATATCATAAGGAAATTTGATTATGTACTCGTCTAATCTCTCTATCTTAGGCATATTTCTCCAGATCAACCCACGGCTCGCTTATTAGTTGTCACGGGATCGTCGCTTCGTCTAAATATAAACACGAGATCTCGGGAGCCAGAATCTGAGTTTGGCCCGCTAAATGATGCCAAATAACTACATAACGTGGAGACTTATGCAAATCGTTTATGACACGATGATTTGAAATCAGGAATCAGAAGGGAATCTTTGGATCTTTCACTCGTGAATAATGTGGTTTCCCGTCATCGACCGTTCAAAATGGACATCGACCTGTTTCTCAGCAGCATGGTTCTCCCAATACAACATCCTTTCCCTTCATATCTCCGCTGTATCCGTGGAGAAATGGACTATTTCCGTCTATGATCAAATTTCCCCGTACCAAGTTGCCCGAACTTTCCATGACCCTTCCTCGGGCCATGTTGTTGTCTATCCCCGATGATCGTTTAATCCAAACGCCATGAAGCCCCAGGAGTGGCGCACTGAATACTTGGGACTCGTATTTCCTGCAAGATGATACCTTCTTGGTTCTAGTGTCCCATGGAAATCTTCCTCTACAGGCATTAGTGGGTCCTCTTCTAAAAAGGGATGATGCTCTTGTGTTGTGTTCGTGCGAGATCTAAGCATGGGTAAGTATATGCTTCAAGGCATATATACTGTTGCTGGCAGTATGAAATTCCATATACTCTCTCTCAAATTTCATTGACTCTGGATCAATATCGTTGAGCGTTTTTATATCAGACACGGTATTCCGTGGAGGGAAAGATGAACACAACATATCTAGACGAAACCTGCCAAGCTATCAACCCTAGGGGCATCTCTCCACCACCCCAATACTCTCTTCATGAGCCTTCTCACAATTTTCAAGCAAATAACGACTTCACGGATAGAGCCCAACAGACTCATTTATCGACGGACGACAGCCTCGGACATCTCACGGCATCCAACATTGTGCCAGACGATGAGTCAACAAACTTCTGGAGCGACGAATTCACAGCCAGGGTAGTGCTCTCTTTACTTCAAAGGGAGCCTTTGACTCCTTTGCCGCGTCCGATAACCCACAACGATATCAACCTACAGAACACGCCTCTTCTGACCTGCGTTGTCTGCTTCGAGACGTTCAGGGATGACTATTTCCCAAGCACACCAATCACAGCCGGCTGTGATCATACCTCTATAGCCGGCACACAAATCTGTTTGGGCTGTCTTCGTCGGTGTCTTGACACCCAGTTCTCTTCTCAGGACACCAGTTCGCTAGCATGTCCTCTCTGTTATGAACAGCTTTCCGATGAAGAGGTCTATCGATGGGCTAGCCGGCAGACATTCCAAGACTATGATCGTATGCGGACATGGCAGCTTCTAGAGGAGGACGCCGAATTTGTTCCCTGCATTCGGGAAAACTGTGGATATGGACAACTACACGCCGGGGGGCTGGAGGATCCGATTGTGGCTTGCGGCTCTTGTGGCATGAAAACATGTTTCATTCACCGACAAACACCCTGGCATGAAGGCATGACGTGCACGGAATACGAAGACATGATAAATTCAAGAGAAAGCCAAGAAGACATTGAGGATTTTCACGACAGTGAGGGCCAGGAGCAGTCCAGTAATCACCCGAGCAATGACACTCAGGGGTCCACTCTCAACGGACTTACAAGTATAGGGACGATAGAGGGGATCACATGGCCTTGCCCTAGCTGCAGGTTTCCAACAGGGCGGCCAAGTGGTTGCAAATTTACTAGGTGTATGTCTTCTCTTGCTCCGTTGTCTTACCTATGCCAGAACTGACCGCCGTTGGACTCTAGGCGAATCATGCTTGCATGAATGGTGTTGGGACTGCGGTATCGATTGGAAATGGGGACATCTCAATGTGGACTGTGTGGTTTCTCCGCTCTGAGCGATTATGTATGTCGATAGCATCAAAAGTTCTATTACGGCGCAGCTGGTCTAATGCATGATGCTGAATATTAACCGTGAAAGTTCAATTTGTATCTATCCTTGATGTCACATTGAGATCAACACTCTTCTCAAATCAGAGCACGCGGGGTTAAGTTCACTTCATCCATAGTTGGTGGCGAGCAGTTTCCAACATCAGAGGCGCTTCATCTACCGGTTGGACGAGTTTTTCCACATGATATACTTGGAAAGGAACTATCAAGCGCACCACTGAGCGAGTTCTCCGACTCGTGATTCGCTTCCTGACTTGCAGTGTATTAACAGCGCTTTGACCGGATGTTGGTAAGGGAACCTGCGTCGAATCTGCGCCACAGCCATCTCAATCACCGTCATAGCACGGTCCGGGTCCAAGTTGTAAGACCTAGCGAATAGGGACCAAAGCAATCCGCGTCACCTGTGAATTGATGGAGACATGAGCCTTCCAGGGTGTACTCTCGTCGTATAGAGACGAACCATTCATGTTGGGAGATCCGGATGGAGCCGAAGGTGCCTCATACTGATAAGCGAGTATGAGAAGGTCACAAAGAGCCCGTTTCCTAGGTGAAGGCGTTCAAAAAGCCAGTCTTTTCCAGGGTTTCTCCCCTAGTGACTGACTCTGCATCATTAGCGTGGGCCAAGCCAGCGTATCGCAATTGAACAAAAGAGCAACACGGCATCCCATCCGGCATGCACCGTGCATATACCAAGAAGTAGGACTGGGGCAGAGAATTCTTCACTCACCGATCGACATGAACCATTAGCCCCCGTTGGTGACGAGTTCTGCGCAAAGCGAGTGACGAGCGCAGAATTACCGCCGGGCAAGTCGAGTGGCAGCCAATGCGAGGATCCCCTGACGAGCAGCAGGTGACAGCGCCCGCCGCTCGTGCATTAGCGGGGATTTCGCCCGCATTCGCCGTCGAGGCCCTCGAGCAATTATCATCCTGCATTACTCGCACTCTCATCGTTGGTCGACGCCATGTTAAGCTCGATGTCCTTGCTAGTCCGTCTTCCCCTCCTCATCTTCGTTGCTCGTCCCTCTCGTCTGATTTTGCTCGCACCGGGGTGATCTTGCCTTTGTATCATCCATCCATCCACCCTTGCTTGCTGTCGCTGGTTATACAGTTCTTCTTCGATCAAACTCAAGAGATAGTTTTGCAACGATTGACTACTACAATGATTGTTCCGACATTTTGAGGAGGTCGGCCTGTTGGAAAGGAAGCGGCGATAAAAGCAAGTCAAGAGGAATACAGTCAGCTTTGGTTGACGTTTGAACAAGAAACACTGGAAGCGTCACGGTAAATAGCGCCATGTCCGGTATCTGGCATGCTGCTGCTTCAATTGCGAAGCGAATCAATATCCCGATCATTGCATCCAATTCTCCGGCAGACATCGCTGAACAACAACGAGACCCGTGGAACCAGTCCGACAAATATGCGTTGGGATGGGTCTTCTTCTCCGTGATCCTACTGGCCATCACTACGGTCATTCGGTTCTACCATGTATGGGGCGACAAGATACGGATCGCACTATACAAGGAGGATGCTCCTGCGGCTTCTCCGTACGTCGGGTCTCCTCAGGACGAATATGAGCTTCCTAGTGCAGCTACGGACAGTTCAACTACTCAGTTCTTCCCTGCTCATGGTCCTCTGCCGAGCAACAACAACACCAACGCGAAACAACAGTCGTCAGTGTCTACAATTGCACCGATCAACAATACCATCGCATTTGTACGCTGGATCTTCTATCGACCACTTCCGGTGATAGAAGTATGGAAGTTCCGCGTCGTGCTTCCGTCATTGGGGGCCTCCGCTGTTGTCCTTGCAGCCTTGATCTTTGTTACTCTCTATTCCTTCCTCCCTCAACCGCTTTATTTTTCGTCCATTGCTCTGGGATCTCCTCCTTTGGCCATCCGTGCTGGGATGATTGCCGTGGCCATGATCCCCTGGATAATTGCACTCAGCACCCGAGCTAATTTCATCACCATGATGACCGGCATCGGCCACGAGAGACTAAATGTCCTTCATCGATGGGCAGGCTATCTGTGCCTGTTCCTAAGCCTAATCCATATGATTCCATTCTATGTCACGCCTATCTGGGAAAGCGAGTCCTTTGTGTACTACGAGCAGGTTCTTCCGAATCACATCTACGTTTACGGAACCGGATTTGCGGCATTTGTTCCTCTAGCTTTCTTATGCCTGCATTCTTTACCCATACTACGATCCTGGATGTATGAGCTATTCGTGGCAGTGCACATGCCAGCATCTATTGTCTTCCTCGCCATGCTCTTCTGGCACTGCAAGAACTTCTTGACGTCATGGGACTATTTATGGGCCACTGTTGCCATCTGGGTGATGTCTTTCATTGTTCGACTGTTCTACCTCAACTGGACCAATCCATTCCGGCTATCATTCATGATTGGAGAGGAGTCTGCAATAACCATCCTTCCCCAGAACACAGTCAAAGTGACAGTCGCAACCCGAATGCGATGGAAACCGGGCCAATATGTCTACCTGCGCATGCCCGGTATCTCGCTTTTCGGGCGCCACCCATTCACCATCGCCTCTTTGTGCAGCGACGACTTTCCCTCCGAGTATGGCGAGAATTATCGGGACTTGGCCCTCGTCTTTCGTCCTTTCGGCGGCTTCACTCGCCAGGTCTTCCTCAAGGCCTTCGAGTATGGTCCGTATAAAACATGGACCGCCTTCCTAGAGGGTCCCTATGGCGGCATGCGTCGTGAAATGGCCGCGTTCGACGACGTGGTCTTCTTCGCTGGCGGAAGCGGTATCACCGCAATTGCCAGCCAACTCCTCTATCTGATCAAGAAGATGCGGGACCGCAAAGCAGTCACCAAATCTATCCGAGTGATCTGGGCATTCAGAAACCCCGAGTCAATCGAATGGTTCAAAGAAGAGCTTCGTATCTGCCGAGATTTCGCACCTCCCAACTCCGTCCACTTCCATTTCTTCCTCACCGGCTCCCCACAATACACCGTTGATGGCCGGCTGTCCGAGGACATCGTGCAGGAGAAAATCTACAACACCTTGCAGGTGTTTGACAAGCGCAACTCCGCGTTCATTCGCGAAGAAGCTGCCGGCGACCCGGAAGTCGAAAAGGAGCTTCGTCGCGAGAATGAAGACGCTATCACTGCGCTGCCGCCCGTGCACACCCTCCCTCACATCAACACCAGCAGACATTACAGCCCCATGGTGAATAATCACCAGTTTCCCTCTCCTTACACAGGAACGTCAGATAGCAATGAGAGTCTGCCATTCGATTTCGGCTTCTCTCACTCCCCGGCTGTGTCTACGCGGTCACTTCCGCGCTATGCCACCTTGCCGCAGCAGAGACGCAACGGCTGGCGCATCGATTACGTGCGTCCGGATATCCCACGCCTGCTGACCGAATATTCGCGGGGTTTCGGTCGCCGAGCCTGTGTTTTCGTCTGCGGGCCCCCGAGCATGAGAGTTGAAGTTTCGCATACGACAGCGCGACTTCAGCAACAGGTTATGAATGACTCGTCGAAGGACGAGATCTTTCTTCATGCGGAGAACTACAGTATCTGATCTGATCTGACGTGTGCTATTTCTATTTTCTTTTACTTATTTATTTATCTTATACAGAAAATGCGCTGGTGAATGCTCTTGTTTGTTTCAACGTCTAATGTATGATGATGCCCGATACCCGTTTGTTTCCAGATTGGGCTTGTCCTCGGTCTTGACGATAATGTTTTGTTTGGATGTATATTTGGGGTTACTTTGCACATAGGAAAAGCATTATATTTTCTTTATTTCTTTGCTTCCTTCTCGCTATTATAATTCTGATGATACATTGTGTTCTTATATTGGCAGCCCTATACAGTTCAATTATATTCAATCATGTACCATTCCTTGCATCTAGAAATAAATAAAATGAGGAATGTCTCTAGGCTGTTAACTAAACACATGTATGTCTCAGATTGTCTCTATATGTCAAGAAACAAGGCAGGTAGGAACAGGGTAGCGTGAGCTGTAGGTCTTGAGTATGCGACTTATCGACAAGGGTATAAATATCATGTGAAGATGCGGTAGAAATGAATGGAGAGGGGCAACAAAACAAAACAGAATGCAAGCAAAAAGAAAGAGCTGAGTGCCACATCCAAAAAGCCCCGAGATCCCAAAAAGAAAAAACATAACAAAACATAATACTATTGTTGCGGTTCATCATCTGCCTTCCGCTTCCGACTCGCCGCATCGTCGGCATCTAGCAATTTCGAGTCCGAGAACGTTGTCACACCATGGTCGTCGTCTCCATCTTCATCGTCAGCTTCGACCTTTTCCCAATCATCATCACCGTCCTCTTCTGCCGACGCAAAATGTTCTTCGTCTCCGGAGAGCTTCTCTTGTTCCGGCGCATCCGGTTTCGCGTTCGCGGATCCGTCGTCCTCGTCCTCATCCCATTCTAGCGTTAACTTCACGATCCGTGCACCCGACGGCCTCAACTTCCGGTAGTAGTTCTCGACTACTCCCGTTTCCACTGTAAAGCCGCGCGAGACGTACCATTTCAGGCCCTCGTCGTTCGCCTCGTGGACATGTGCCGTGACCGTGCGGATATTGTAGTGTCTGACGAGTGAGGAAACGCGATACCCAGACTGCAGACCGGTCTTGCTCCCCTCCGACTTCGACGAAGCAGGTGGCGGTGTAGAAAAGAGCAACGAGTTGAGCAGGGACGCCGCGATACCGTAGCTCCGATACGGGGACAGCAGGTGCAGCGTCTGGATATACAAGTTCGCGGGGTCTCGCTGAGTTTTACCCGGGAGACGTTTCGCGGCCATAGGCGGAACAGGCTCCAGACGACAACGAATACCCCCGATGACTTTGTCCGACCCCGTAGAAGCCGCCGTGGCTGGGGATGTTGCCGGCGCCGCGGCTACCGGATGATCATGATATATGGCGACGCGCGAGACGGAAGCGATGACCGGGTCGGTGATGGTGGCGGTGTAGAAGGAGTTTGGATAGCGGATGGGTAGCAGGAGGCCTGTTATTCGGGACAAGGAGGGAATGTGAGCCGTACTGACCGGTTCGATGGTGACGTGGGGATGCGGAGTTGGGTATCCGGACGCGATGGCGTGAGGGTACGCGACGGGGTGGTAGGTTGAGTCGCCGGGGCCTGTCGGGGGCTTGAGTTTCGCGGCGATGGTGGCGTGCGAGGCATTTTGCTGTTGGAAGGCGCTCAGCGACGGAGGACTTATGGGGGATTTGGCGCGTCTGGTGTTGGAGGATGGGGATGAGGAGGAGGGAGGAGGGAGTGGTGGAGAAGTGGGCGGCTGCTTGGATTGATGCGCCTTTGCGAAGAACTGATATGCCATGGTGGTGGAGGGGGGGCAGATAGGGTAAGTACAGAGGAAGGTGACAGAGAGGTCCAGTGTTGTACTTCTCTCTCTCTTTCCTTTTGATCCACATAACACTTGTCACGAGAGAAGAGAAGAGGGAGTCAGGAGGGGAAGTCACTCGACGCAAACAGCGACAAACGCGGAGATGAGATAAGATAAGATGGCCCGGTCGGCGAGACTCCAGCAAAGGCAAAGGCAAAGGCCAGCGCAAAGCCTCGCCGGTCTTCCCTCCCAAGTCCACCCCAATCTGCCTGCTTCCCCACGGACAAGACTCGGTGGGACTGCCGGATGCTGTTTAGATCCTGAATTTTTGGATCAGTTTCTTTCGGTATCTATATATAGAACCCATCTCTCTCTCATGTGAACCAGGTAAGCCGGTCCTCTCCCTGCGAAATCGAGTTCTCCGCTGATTCTCCCTACCGTAGGCGTTTCCCGCCACCGACAGGAGAGTTTCCCCATTCACTATCGACCGGCAGATGGACTCGAGGACCTGCACGTGTTACTGGCCACTCCGTTGAGTCCTGTCTTCGCGATCGATTGTTCCGCGCGCGCTCCTGTCTGGCTTCCGACTGTCCGCCCCGTCCGAGCACGAATCATTGGTCTTCCCCGTCGCCGCTCATCGAATCCTATCCTCGGACTTCACACCGCACGCACGAGTACATGGAGTCGTGTTGTTGACCACAGGGATATTCGCTTTGGTATTGCGCGGGCTTGTTTTTGGCCATTGTCTTGGGTAGTGGGTCTATAAACCGTGGTTAAGGTTAGTCTTCTTGCGCTGCGCATCATGGCGGCATTAATGGAGCTTGGGATAATACACCCTCGGTGATTGTTGCGATTCTTATTGCTCCTATTGTTTGGCTGGCAATAGACATCTGTCGCAGCCAGGGTCCCTCGCTCTGACAACCTGTCTGTCGGTCTCCTTTTCTTCTTCCACTCGTCAACTATCTCTATATCCTCTTTCTCGTCGCCTTCGGACACTCTGTCTTTCCTGCTGGCTAGCTCCTAACGTTCTCGCATACAGGATACACACATACATACACCGACAACATGGGCGAATCAAATGGATCGGGAGAACAAGGTAGCCCGTATGCTTCGGGTACCATTGCAAAATTGGTATGTCTAGTATACGCGACGGATCGTATATCGGGTTTCTCATTGCTTGAGACCGCATTACTGACATACTTAGACTTCCGATATTCTGAACGACACCTTCTACAACATCGTGTACGATATTGTTGCCAAGGTTCATCGAGATGAGAAAGTCGCCCGCATGCGCTCCGCCGTCGTCGCGGCGAGACAAAAAGCCGAAGATGAAGCGGCCAGACGTCGCGAAGAATCCGGCAACAAATCTACCAACCCGCTAAACTCGGGCGATCCTGACTCTGAAGAGTTCAAGGATCTTCGAGTGGAAACTGATGCGGCCATTTTCGAAGACAGCAAAGTCTACCTCAAGGGGAATCCGCTTCAGACAGTCAAAGACGTCGTCTGCCCTGATTGCCGGCTACAGCGTCTGCTATACCCGCCCACTGGGGTCGGGGCGCGACAACCGCCCGATCCTTATCGAGAATACTGCACCGAGACGCCGATGATTAACAAGCCGGGTCACGACGTACATGGCAATCCGTTCGCGACCGACAAATTGAATCCCAAGAAGAAGAAACAGACCAATTCATCTAACACTCCGGCATCGAGTCCTCCTACGACGCCCGACGGCTCCTTCAAGCACGCGGCACCGGAGAAAATTTCATTTCCGACGGTCAAGTGCCCGCAATGTCCGAGATACTTCGTCGTGACGCGTGTAGCGCAGCACATGGATCGATGTATGGGACTTTCTGGTCGGCAAACCAGTCGAAACAAAACACCCATGGAGAACGGCACCAGCACGCCCACATCCGCTCCGCCGAAGCGGCCGTTAGAGGATGATACGCCGTCGCCGGCTCTCACGAAGAAGAAAAAATTAGGGGCTCCGAAGAAACTCTCGGGAAAAAAGCCACCTCCTGCTCCTAGCAGTAAATTAAAAAACGGCCTCACGCCTGACATGGCCGCTGCCGCAGATGCAGCAGCTTCAGGAGACGCCGACATTAAAAGTGAGGTGAACGGAGATTGACAGTTCTCGCTCGTTCTCATGTCTTCCTTATTTCTCTTTCAAGAGTCTACACATTATTCTCACAGATACACAGACAGTTTCTGTATCGGGGACGAGATCTGGACATAGTCTCCTTGTTTCTTTTCATTTCATTTGTTTTAACGATATTGACGTAAATACTCGGCATCAAAGGCGTCACCGGGGACTTTGCTCTAGTACACAGTCATGTCGAAAAATCTGGGACATGCTCGGCGTCGTTTCCTCTCATTTTTGTGCCTTTTTTCCTTTGTCAAGAACTTGATCGATGTGGTTTTGTTTTTTATCTTCTGTTGAAGAATAGATGATGATGATGCAGAAGTTGTGCAATATGCACTGTATGTACATTAGTTTGGCGAGTACCAGCACCAGCATTAAGAACATTTGCGGTTAATATTATTGACTGTTTAGCAAGATTTTCGTCCTGAGCGCTAGTTCCTTACCGACTCCATAAGGGGACGAGTCAACATGATACTCCCTGACTCATAATGACTGATGAGGTCATGTTGGCCTGAAGAATACGGCCACCACGCTCTCCACAATTCCGATAAGACAAACGCCAACCACTTCCGCATCTCATCTTCGTCTCCGATCCACCTCTTCTTCAATCTCTTTGTTGTCCATTAGTACACCCCATGGCCGATTCATCCCTCCTAACATGGGGAGTTCCCCGCCTCTCCCAGATCCTTCCTTTAGACGACGACTCCCTCAAGCAGATCCTCTCCTACGCCGCCTCCCTCTCGAAAGATGAAGGTGCGGAGCATCTCAAAAACCTCCTCGGCGACTCCCCCGCCGCATTCGAATTCATCTCGTCCTTCAGTGCCCGCCGTGAACCGCCTGCTTCTTCTTCTCACCGTACACGAACCACAGACTCCGAACCACCATCACGAACCTCCAGTCCAGCAGGATCCGGAAAAACCACCAAGAAAGGCAAAAAGTCCAAACCACCGCTTCACAGTGCCGGTCCCGTCCGACAGATCGAGAACTTCGGGAATGTTGCAGGCGGGTATCGAAAGGCCGATCAGGAGGAGGATTACATGGCCGCGTTCTCGGGTGGTCGCGCACAAGGGAAAGATACCAAGCAAGGCACCGCCGCGGGGACGGGGGTAAATACGAGCTCGTCGGAGTCGCGGCCCAGCGCACAGTTTCTGGCGCCGTCGTCGCGTGAGGAATCCTCTGCTTCGTCGTCGCGGGCGCCCTCTCCGGGACCGAAACCGGGTGCTACGAGCAGCAATAGCAGTAAGCCGCCGCCGTCAGCGTCGGGACCCATGATCTCGGATTACCTACCGAATGTGAAATCGAAGGCTGCGAAGTCATCGTCGTCGCGACAAGGCGGGGGAGGAGGTGGTGGATCGTCGAAGGGGGCCCTCACCACGAGCAATATCTCAGATTTGACGGCGGCGATCGCCGCGCTGGAAGTATCTACGAATCCGACGCTTGGCGGACAAAGTCAGAAATGCAACTGCTACGCGTCGTTACATCCGTTGTTTGATGCGGCTCCGAACTGCTTGAATTGCGGGAAGATCATCTGTTCGCTGGAGGGTCTCCAGCCCTGCTCATTCTGCGGGACGCCGCTACTCTCGAGCGAGGAGATTCAAAGCATGATTCGGGAACTGCGAGCCGAGCGAGGACAGGAGAAGATGCGCGCTCATAATGAGAGCGTTCACCGGGAAGGTGGACCAGGGCAGGGACCTAGCAGCGGAGGAGGGCCGAATAAGCTAGATGCCGCGAAGGCGCATCGAGACCGACTGCTTCAATTCCAGGCTCAGAACGCCAAACGAACCAAGGTCGTCGACGAGGCGGCAGACTTCGAGACGCCGAATGTTGCGTCTACGTTATGGATGAGCCCCGCACAACGAGCACTCGCGTTGAAGAAGCAGCAACGCGTACTGCGCGAGATGGAAGAGCGAGCACGTCCGGAATGGGAGAAGAAGCAGACTGTCATGAGCTTGGATATCAAGGGCGGTCGACTCACGAGGGTGTACCAGTCGGCTGGGCCGGCTGAGTCGAGCCCATCTGCAGAGGAACAGGAGGAGCAGACGCTGGCGGAAGAGGCTCTCAGTCATGATACGGGGCGAACGGGCAGCGGTGAAGCATTCAGTCGGAATCCTCTACTTGCGGCTGGCGGACTGGTGCGGCCGGTCTGGAAGACAGCAGATGGGAAACAGCCGGAGAGAACAGCGCGCAAGGACCGAAAGCAAACGTGGCGGCGGGTTCAGGATGACAATGATGACAATGAGCAGTGGATTCTAGACGGTGGTGCGCATGGATATTCGGGATGATAGACATATCTTAGTATCAACAATTCTACGGTGTCCCCGGCGGAGGAAAGACCAGCATAGATTCGACAAAGAACACTAATCCCTGGCTTTTGATCGTATACAGCCATAGTGCTGCTAACTGAGCAGGGGTCTCGGGCTAGATTTGGATGAAGTACAGGCTCCTTATTTCTACGAAAAGAGCATCTGGACTAATCATGATCAACTCTCCAAGAACGAAGGTTAATCCATTAAACGAGACCTTTTTCAGGAAGCTCTAAGTAATTGACGAAACAAGCATCTTCTGATCAACTGGACTAGCATTCGCGTGAATCTGCCCAGAGGTGGTAACGCGAATTACTATTGATCTGTAACTCCCGTTTGCGTTGGCTATCAATGCCGGCTCCGGTTAAGGTATAGTTCCATGTAGCCCAGAGGAATGTTTCGTTTTGGATTCCCCTGATGACAGGTACGAATTATTGACATGCTCGTCTATAACGACTAGATATATACTGCCTTGAGTCATGTGATCTATATCTTATGAAGATTGTCACCACCCCAAACCTGATGCCGCCAAGGATTTCTGTTACATGGCTATGATTCTAGATACCTTTTGGATCTCTCGGTCATGTTGTTGCTATCAGACCTCGTTGCCCCCTAGTCATCTTGTCGCTTCAACCAGGTAGTAGTTGTCAAGATTCCCGCGGTCTACATGCACAGCCCCGAGTTTGATCGGGACCTTGTTCAATACATCATGTTAAGGGCATCGGATGGGACATAAAGACACTAAATAAAGTATTTGTTTAGTGTTGGTCTGTTAAGTGAATATGTTAATCTATAAAGATTTGACAAAATTAATTTTGGCAGGGCTTTTTAGCGTACAGCTGAAAAAGTGTATAAAGAATCTTTGCTATAGTATATGAACAAAGAGAGATGGATTTATATTATGGAAAACTTCTAGAAAGCAGAATTACAAAGTACGGTAAGATTTCCTTGTTTAGACTTGATTTTTAGAGATATAGTGCATGATACTTTTAACATTATAGTTAGTAGACATCTTTTTAGGAGATATAATAATATAATTTATAATTATAATTTTTAAGGAATAATACACTTTCGTGTCCATGCTCCTGCTTGGCTCCGGCCCAACGAACAGATTGAGCACTGTTGCCGCACTCGCACTGATGTCTTTGAAGTAAGTGCATATTCGTGGAATTTGCGAATTTATGAAGATCCTTGATCCTTATTACGATAATAGTTTTGTGAATACATGACTACTGGTACCCCGTGGTGTGCGTATGGACGTAGGTATAGCCAATCCTCAAAGATGAAAATTTGTCTGACAAGTCCGATTATAGAATGTAATGTTTTTGGATGCGCCTGCTCCGGTGGCTACCGCAAGTGATGGATTATACCCATAGCCTGGCTCTCGAATCAAAGGTGAATATGGGCTTTTTCCTTGGAAGTGGCTTTCATCGCTACCATGAGTGCTGGATTCAGTGATGTTGCAAGAGATATTCCTACCCTGCTTTCTATACTCTTCTATTCTGTCTGTTTGCATGCGAATGTCCACTGCCTGTCATTACTTGAAATTTGCCCCAAGTTTACAGGAATTCTACACGAGAATTAAGTGAAAGACAACATAGTCATGAGTACATTCAGCGTGTAGAGCTTCAGAGGAGAAGTCAACTGCGTACATGACGAACCGACTAATCTACCCAGGCACTTATACGTAGAGGAGGATTATGTAGAGAGAAGTCAATGGGAGCATTGAGATGTCACAGCCAGAGCCGTCTAGTATTTGTTGTCAAGATGCTAATCCTCCACGCCCCTGAACTATCATGACGTTAAGATGTCCACAAGTCAAGACTCATTCTATTCATCATGATCCATCTCAAATCCACACTCCCGTCTCGCACAGCGGTAAACGAAGCCTCTGCCCCATTCCCTCTGTCCACGGGAAATCTCTTCACAGTCACACAAAGGGTTCCCATCCCTGACACCCTCCCAATCGTCAAAAACCATCACCTTGGGACATTCCTCGCACGTATAGTACCATCGGTTGATATTATATTTGTCGTTAGTAGGCCGGGTCTGGTAGTGAGCCATTCTATAACGGCACTTCGGACATCGAGGTGGGCGCGAGAAAAGCCGAGGGATTGCTTGTGGCATTGTCGAAGTGGGATATAGCCTGTGGTAGGTTAGGCTAGCCCAGACCAAGTTGTGTGTAGAAATAATACTAACTCAAATGCAGACAAGGCGTAGTAGGTGTGTGAGTGTTTGAGAGAAGAAGACTTTGGCTAGTGATGGGATGGTGAGGGGATGGAGGACAGAGGGCCTTTTTATGCTTTCACCCTTGGGGCTTCTCTGCCGTCATCTCTATGAGGCATTTTCACACTGTACAGAGACGGGCGAAGCGCTCTTCTAGGCAATCGCCCACACGTCATCTCCCTCAATTGTAGAGGCTGTAATTCGTACATTAGGTCCTTGGGGGTGACCAGCTGGACAGCGACAGCACAAAGAACGTTGCGGCGCTGCACTTTTGATGCCCGACAAATAGGATTCTTCGATTCTCACTTCTGTAATTGGCGGAGCTTCTTTGCTTGGCATCAGCAGTGACATGGAGCGCGTGTCGATGCTATTCCGCCACTTTCGATGCATTGCTTGGCGTTGCATCGACGCGAGACGCGTCTTCAATCGATCCCTCCGTCCAACGATATAAAAGTCGCAACTGTCTCTCCCAAACTTAGGATTCTCTACTGTCCTAATCACCTTGA
Organism: Aspergillus melleus; assembly: GCF_016097325.1. NCBI lineage: Eukaryota > Fungi > Ascomycota > Eurotiomycetes > Eurotiales > Aspergillaceae > Aspergillus > Aspergillus melleus. The sequence goes on along the minus strand of NW_025763374.1, from coordinate 2,481,607 downwards.
TTTTCAGTCACATACCCTTTATCTATCATAACCTATCTTGTAATTCCATTCCGCAATCTTAAGCCGCTCTCCCTTTCGAGATGCACGAATCTCAATTTTCAGGCAGTTGGCAATCTCCCGACAATGATTGCTCCGCAGATATCGTGGATATTCCCTCGGACCTGAACCGTCTTTTGCATATGAATGTGTGAGTTTCTCTAGCAAATTGCAGCAGCTGACAGAGCTTGCACTAGGCACCTCAAGACGTCAGCGGACTGCGACAGAAGAGAGAAATTCCCACAGACCGCTAAAACCATATATGAAGGGGGCGGTGATGGTGCTTGACATCCACTGTAAATGTCCTGCTCGGAAAGACGTGGACATGAATGAACACTGTCGCAGAGGACAATTAGGCTTGCGCAATGGACGGGGAGACAGCTAAAGGGAATCCAAGGATAGGATAATGGACAGGGCAAATTGTCTTTCCGAGTATATGTTATTATATCACGCGCAAAATAAAGCCTCGCAATTAGATGCAAAATCCCCACCTGTCCGCTGCATTACTGCTCGTAATGTTCAGCTGAAAATGCTTCTCCCCGGCAGGAGTTGAATCGACTCTCCTGACGACGTTTGGTGCCCGAGAAAACTAGTCAGCGGAGGATGGTTGAGTGCTGATGTTGTTTCTGGGTAGTATGATGGATAATGGGTCCTTTGGTCAATTGGAACCTAATCAATTTCTGAGTATCGAGGGAATCGATTCGCCTCCTGTACGCAATGCATCTACGCTGGAGAATGCAGCGTTAAATCTTCCTCACATACCGGGCATCGCCCATAATAAGCCCCACTTCTTCACCACTACGGCTTATACGCCAGAAGTCCGGACAAGCGCGCCATATAGTCCAATCGAACAAGGTTTGGCAGATCAGAGGATCTGCCTGAGCCTCAACCAGAGCCCTGGTCCCTTCATCCGTGAGACCAGCAATCGGTCAGTACTCGGCATAATTCCCACAAACCGTCGCGCACTAACAACGTATTCAGGGGCAGAGTTCAAGGAGGCGTGCTTGAAGAACCGGAATTATCAACACCTGCACTACAGGTGCAACAAAGACCCCAGGGCTCTCAGAGGATTTTGCAACCAAAGTCTACTGACCGCTCAACCACGTCGCCAAGCAAAGGACCATTCCCATGTCAATTCTGTGAAAGAAGCTATTCCCATAGCCAATCTAGAAGAGCACACATGATAGCCAAGCATGGTGAACCCAAAAAAAAGGCTGGTCGACCGCCAACCTGCTCTAGACCACTTTAGAGTTGCCGAATCGAACTGTGCTTGGATGTTATTAGGGGGGAAGGAAAAGAAAGGGATAGAAATGACCCAGCTTGCTAGGGGGGTCGACAATGCGGAGTACCTGTGTAACTACATGATGGGGTATTTAGGATGGACCCCTAGATGAAATTCCTGAAACCACTATGTTACTTTTCTCTCTGACTGGCATTTTTACTTCGTCTAAGCTTTTCATCAGCAATTATTGTCAAAGCTTTATGGTTTCTTGGGTTATCTTTTAATATAGATCTATAGAGAGACAAACAAGTAATAATTTCGCACATTCGAGTTCTATTTATGCCATCTTCTCTCATCTAATCATGACTTTTTCCAACGGGCGCACTAACCGCAAGCTCAAGTCCTCAGCTAGAGCGTGGTGATCTCCGCACAATGAGAGCTTACTCCCACTTCTTCATCAGCGTGTTGGCCTCAATCTCGTTGTCGAAGTTGACCAGATGAGTCGAGTGGCACCAAGGCTTAATGCTCTCCTCCTTGCGAATAGTAGCAGAGAAGAACGTGCACCACTTCATACGCGGATAAGCCTCGTTGATCTCAGCACGAGTGGATTCGTGGATCATGCTCCCGAAATCCGTAACGTGCGGATGGATCCCGGTGTTGTCGTAGGTGGTGGCCAGCTGGATGAGCTGTCCAATGTACGTGATGGTTCCGTCGACGCCCATATCTTCATGGCGGATGATGGCCTCGGCAGCGGCCTCGGCCTGATCGGTGGTGGCGCCGAAGTCCTTGAGCACGATGAGGGCCTTGATGCCGCCGTAGATGTCAAAGGACATGCGGGTGGCGGTCAGGTTCTCCTCTGCGGTGCCGAGGTCGTGGAGCAGACAGGCCAAGGCCCAGGTTGCTGGGTTCAAGGCCGCATGTTTATCGGGGAACTGTTGCTTGGTGATGGCCATTCCTGGATGGAGATTAGAAATGAAGGTTGGAGTGGTTGGGGCCATGTGTGATATGCGAACGTACCGTAGAAGTAAACCCTCATGGAATGATTGAAGGTCTCGGGATGGAGGGTCTTCTTCGCATACTCCAGAGTCTTTGCGACAGTGGGATCATCAAAGGGGAACTTGATCTCGCTCAGAGGGAGAGGTTCCGGCTTGTTGATGAAAGGCTGGTCACCGAAGATGGCGCCTGCGTTGGCTGGCATGCTGGTCCAGCCATTGGCAGCGGTTTCCTGTTGGCACATCTTGGAGCAGAAAGATTTGGCCAACGAGATAGTTCCTTATTAGATGTGATTTGAGTAGAAGTGTCCCGAATAGAAGTAGAAGGCAGTCAAATTGAGTAGTAAAGGTCTGTTGAAAAGAAGCCAAAGTCATGAAACAGGGCAGGGTGAAGCCTTTATATACCCGACACCTCGTCCATTGCTGGTTTGATGCAAAGGGTTACATTACCGTCCGGTCCGCAAAGATTTACAAGCAAATCCAGGACATTTCTCGGATTTTGCGGGATTGGTAAAGTCGATGAAGTCGCGGGGTGGAACCAGACTTACCCGATTAGGAAGTTATCACAGGTGGGTCTATGACGGCGACTTGAAGAATGGTCCTTCTGCAGCCTCCGTTCTCCCGAAAGTCTTACGCTATAATATTGTGCACGCACGATGACACATGCAGCTCTTCTTGCATTTCCATGGAACAACCCTCGGAAGGACAGCAATAGTCCAATTAATAACCTTGAGTCGCCAGTATAGGAAGTTATAGCATGTGGCGCTCAAACCTCTAAGTTTTTGCGATGTCGTGTATCACCAACTCAGATAGGAAACCATATAAATATGAGACTAGCGTTGAGGTCTTTGCCATACTCGTTTTGTAGTCGTTATACCAACCAACTGTACCTGAGAAGCTTTAGCACGACAAACACCGCTCATTGACACTTTTCATCCAAAATGGCTAACAGTCATTTCGCCAGCCCAGTATGTACTCGCCGAGGTCCTGTCTGGTATATCCGCTTCGGTACACTGACTCTATTTCCAAGAGTCCCCTAGGATTCGGCGGGTTTGCAACTACCCTAATGGCCCTTTCGCTTTCTATGATGGGCTTTCGTGGCGTCTCCAACTAGACGGTGTTCATATAAAACCTTTGCTTCATCGCAGGACTAGGTCTCCTCATATCTGCGCAATGGGAGATGGTGAAAGGGAACACTTTTGCGTATACCGTTCTCGCCGCATTCGGTAAGTCACACTCATCCATTGCGCATTAATGGTGGCTGTCTCTAACGCCTTGTAGGGTATAATTATGGCGGCCAAGGCGTAATGCTGATGCCCTCGCTGGGTATCGTAGCTTCCTATGGCGGCAAAACATCCGAATATTATAGTGCTTTCGCATTCTATCAGCTAAGTGAGTTCCCAATGTCTATCGCACTGACTGCTTACCTTGATGGCTAACATCATGATCTTAGTTTGGTGTTTTTTTAACTTCTTCTTCCTTGCCTCTCTGCCAACGTAAGCACATACATGTATTCAAGGCGATTAAGATCCGTGCTGATAATCTGCAAGGAACGTTCCGAACATCATCGTTTACGCTGCCTTGGAGGTGTGCTGTATCCTTAACTGCTTGGCGAATTTTATGCTGGCAGATGGCAGAATTGCCTTGGGTGAGTCTCTCATGACGGCGGCTGGTGCCTTTGGAGCCGTATCGGCGTCGTCTAGATTTTACCTTCTGGCACATGGGTTATGCCAAGAGACATCTCCAATCGAGATTCTTTTGTGTGAAACGCGGGGGCGGTTTCGACGTGCATCCTCTATCGCTGGATCCTCTGTCCATGAGTCTTCTATCCGTGAGAAGAGTGTTGGTGTTAATTCCGTTTGAATAGAGATACCCTGGGGTGCACAAGAGGTTTGATACATCCACGCGAAGAGCATGTTAACTAGAAAGCGAAATTCTCGGCTGTTTTTGTAGCAATGAATGAGTCAAAGAATCTTCGAGGTGGATCGTACTGTATAATACCTCGATACACGTAGGATAGGATGTTTCAGTACCTAGCAGCTTCATTCTGGGAGCTTCTTTTGACACAAGGAATGCGAAAAGCTCAGGCGTTCAGGAATACCAGAACTCAATAGCGTAAGAAAATAAGATGACTGTGGAAGCAATATGATAGCTCAGACAAGCAGCCAGCCTTGTTCTATTACATGAAGTTGAGATTCCTTGAGCGCTGAACTTCCATCGGACTGCTTTTGTATCCAATGGTCATGCAGAATCTTTGAAGCGTTGATTATATTCAAACAGCAGGTCAAATCCCAAAGCATCCTTAGATATTGTACGACCTGTTGTTGCTCAATATGAGTCTCACATTCGAGGCCTGCAATGAAGGTCGGCCAAAGTAAACATTTGAACAGAGCGTCGTCGCACTTGAGAGTCTCAATCACGTCAAGTAGTCGCAACACCAGTTTATCATTGTCAGGCGTTGTCTTTCCGGCTGACCTTCCGAAGACACGAAGAACTTGGTTTCCATAAAGCAAGGTGGCATTTCTGTATGCTTCCGATAGTAGAGACAGCTTCTGGATCTCCACAGTTGGGGAGTCTCTTGATTGTACGAAGCTTGATGCCCACTCCACACAGTCAAAGTCTGCCGTCAGCTCGAGCATAGTCCGAGTATCTCGTACATGCTCTTGAATCGAGGTTTCTTCGTGTATTTTCATAGTCTCGATCACATGTCTTTGATGCGAGAAACAACGGATAGCCTCCAGAAGGAATGCAGGGCATCCAAGAAAGCTTCGAATAATTGACTCTTGATGCCTCTCTTTTTCGAAATTGATACATAGCTCAGAACTGGACTCTGGACTTGAGAGCGCACCTCCGATGGTTGAGACACTGCTGTTGTAAGCGACAAAGCAAAATTTGTAAATCAGTGGATAGGAACGAAAAACCATACAGCGAGAATTGCCGGGCGATAAATCTCCTGGTCTCCTCCACTGTCTCTCCGGGGTTCCCATTGACATGTTGACTGGCACCAGGATCTAGCATCGATTGAGATATGTTGACAAGGCCTTCTGCACCATGAAGGTGATATTTCCAACCGTCGATGCCAGACTCGAGTATATCGAGAAAAATCAAAAGAAGGATGGTCGCCATTATTCCGTCCTTCTGAGAAGGCTTTGGACGATACAGTGATGATAATAAAGCCTTGATAGCTTGTCTTTTGAAGTGAAGTGCATCCACATTAGCATTGACCATTCGAGGCGACGAAGCATCATCGGTCTGATCGAACGATCGTCCTGTATTGGCAAAGTGTCGAGCCGCAACAGCAATTATGCCCATTCTCAAAGTTGAATCATCTACCGCGTATGCGAGTAAATTTCGAAACGGATTGCTCGCGCTGTCATATAGGATGAATAATTTGGCGATGCGTATGTTATCTTGTCTGGCATTAGCCTACCCACAAGAGAAAGTCCACCTCACCAGATACCCACAATAATCAAGATAGAACCTCGAGGACCAATCGAGGTCATCTGTGCAAGGGTCCTGCAACGCTGGCCGGGGAGCACTCTTGAGCGCCAAAGACTTTGCGGCCGAGAGTAAAATTGATTTTTGCTCAAGTTGCCCGGATGGGTTTCCGTTGGAAACTTTATGGTCTTCTTCAAGGACACGTCCGCGCATTTTACCTCGGATTGCCACGCCTTTGACCCATCGTAGTGGTCTGGTTTCGAAGCATTCCAGCCCGGCTTTCTTGCACTTGGCGCAAGGGTCGCTGGTTCGGTCACACTGGATGGTGCGTTTGCGGCATGTCCAGCATGCTGCACGCATTGTGCATAAATACTAACCCAGCGAAGATAGGAATGATAATGATCGCCAGTAGACTTGGGTTTGAGATGTGGAAAGTTGGGAGACGTTGCCACGGAAGTCGGCCGGAGAAGAAATGGTCCGTGCACGATGACTCGACGAATCCATGTGAAGAGTATATACAGGCACTGTGACTTGATTTATGTGCATACACCTGCTCAAATTGCTTTCATAAGGAACTCTAATGCATATATACATATCACGCAGACTTTGGTGTCAGCGTTCAGTCTTCCCACATGAATTTAGGCGTTTATCTACCCCTCATTCTCAATAAGTTGGTCTGCATATCTTTCCCTTAGAAGACTTATACTTCGATCTGTACCCCTCGTTTTAGACGTTACACAAGCAACTCTCGATGACAAATGTAACTGACTGAACCCCGCCAAAGGACAACAACAACTTCTCTCTCATCTCTTTAAGGCAAACAGCTAACTTCCCTCTCGACCCAGAAGCGAGAGGATTGCTCCTAGCGAGTGAATAGACGAGCGAAAAAGAGTCTCTGCTGCTCAGCCTCCCAAAGGGATACGATGATCCCTACCAGAGTTGTTGCCCAACAAAAAGTCATCTATACGGATCTCGCCGACTCTGTCCCACATAGACGTCGAATGATCGAATAGAAGCTTGGTCTTGGATCCGAACAACTCTAGCACTCGGCTTCGTTGGGCTGGTCTCAGACAATGTCATGCTTTCCATCAACGGACATATGTACGGTGCTGAGAAGGCTCCACCCAAGCATTATCTCAAGCTGATTCAACTGACCAAGAATCCAAACTTGCCTAAGAACTAGGTATGTGATTATTGTAATAACAACGGATGTCAACAACGAATAGGCTGCAAGCTCGATTATACTGGCTAATAGTACCATGCCAAGTATGAACTTCTCTCTGTGCTTCTCCTGGATTGGTCAGCCACTAGGAAATGGCTCTTTCTCACGGTGTTTTCGATTTCGTTCTGGAGTCCCACCTGAACATTTTATTTGCTTGGCTTTCTACACTGCCCTCCTTAGTGAGACTGATATAATTCTGGTGCTCTACTGCCAGTGGGTACCGGGTAGTTGGGAGCACATGCATTCTGATCGCGTGTCAGAATAAGCATACACATCCTAGTCGATTGGCTTGATTCATTCATACCCAATGAAAATACCAAGCGGCATCTACGTCAGAGGGATCGATATAAGGATCCATCGAGTTCTAATACTTAGGCCCCACCAGTTTAGCTTCGCATATAAGGGAGCTTAGGAACCACAGGCTTGGAGAGTTTGTTCTTCTCCATACATTTCCCACTTTCTTTCCTAACAATTCATTAGCCCAAAGCTCGGTATCAACTAAATGACTTGGTCAACCGATACCACTATTGCAGTCGTGACACTGGTCGCTACAGGACCCTCTTCTGTCCTTGTTTTGTGGAAGTTCTTTCGCAATCGCAGACAGCCTAGTCATGCAAATTGTATGAAGCTCAAGTTCCCTTGAAGCGGGTCGGGCAGTAGGTGTGAGACAGAAGTATGCATGAGTGTCCGATACTAAATGACGCAGATCCGGTAGACGAAGTCGATGAATCTGCAAGGCCTCTTTCGAACTCGACTCATCATAGCTTGTCGAGGGCAGGTAGTGGGCCCTCTCACTACCATCCATCTGGACTGGATGTTGAGACAGGGTTAGTGGGGTTCTTACTTGGTATGCCGTATGCACAGTTGTCATTCTGCTGCGTTTTCATTTTTTCTATCGTGTACAACCTTATCTCGAGCCTTAGTAAGATACTAATAGCAGCGAAACTAACAGAGAATAATGCATACATGCATCTCAACAGGAGGACCTTCTCGGAAATCCATATATCATACGTTACAGGACGGAGCCAGGCTCATAACTAGCCTATCCTGGGCCAGTGAGTTTATCTTGGGTGGAAGCATGTGATTGTTTGATTTCCTTACGATGTTCGCACTTTTGGTGGCTTTTTCGATTCCGATTTCTGTTTCGTTTCCTTTTCTTTCACTTTCACCAACATATATTGTCCCTTTAATCCCAACTCACGGCCTTGTGGGAGAGCACTATGCAGGGAAAGGAAACTAGACCATACATGATGGAATGGTGAACATGATCCTGAAATAGAAATAAAACAATTCAGGAAGTAAAAGCTCAAGTCCTACTTAAGACGTGGACGTCTATTAGGGCTGATACCAGATCACGTGTGAAACGATGGTACTTAATCGACTGTCGCCCCCATCGGAGTACTCCTTTGGAAGGCTGACTTGCAAATAACGAAGTGTTGGTAGGATGCTATGCACACATTTGGTGGGTGTTTCTCTCTCTTCGGGTTGACGGGTCCAATATTGTGTCTTAGGTATTCATAATGCTACGCTAATGGAATATGGCCAGCTCCCACGGTTAGTTAGGATGGACCGCTTTGATCATAGTGATGAACAACCTGATCCATGGAGCTTTAGATGGCTTAGAATGGATCCTAGCTTGATGGGCTATTCCATAATGATGTCATAGTGCTTGTTTCATTTCGGCTATTTTGCCCAACGGAAAGAATTATCATGGCACCATGGAACTATTGAAGCCTATAATCTTGCAAACCCCTATGTTGAGTTGGATATGCTTCGGCAGTGTATGAATAGCATCCTATCGGCTAGACTGACCCATTCGAAGACTGAATACGGATAATTCCTGATTATGCTTTCTTAGTGACTTATAGTGCTTATATTCTGAACGTCATTCAAGTGCGATATTTAATTAGTTTTAACTCCTGATAAATTACCGGGGATGCATGAATCCAGGCTGTGGCTTCTTCCTGGTCGTCTCATACGTGTTTGCGAGTGAGCCAAGGCAGTATAGATTTTACAACACTGTATATACTGGTATTCCATTCGCTATGGAAAATAGCTTGTGCTAAGATCCCTCTGGCTTGCAGCTAATTATATTGAACATAAGTGTATAAATACCTCTCAAGCGCCGGAAGACTATCATCAATTCAGTTACTACCTGTCAACAGAGAAAAAATCAGGCAATACGTATCAAAATGAAGCCAAACATATTCGTCCTCAGAATAAGCCTCCTAACACAGCTAATGCCTGTCCATGCCCACTACAACATCGACAATAACTACAGAATCGATGTACACTCCCACCCAATTCCCGACCTCTGGCGCAATGCGCTAATCGAAGCCGGGAATCCCGTCATAAATGGGACGCTGTGGAATGAGGGATTCCCTGTTCCAGAGTGGACCCTCGATGGCCACATTGCTAGCATGGATGATTATGGGCTGAACTACTCGACCTTGAGCATCACTGCCCCAGGGGTTTCTTTTCTATCGTCGAAGCCGAAAAGAGCAAAAGGTTTAGCGCGTGCGCCGAATGAACAGATGTATGAGTATACGCAGGCTTATCCCAAGCGTCTGGGTGCGTTGTGCGTGCTGCCACTCCCGAATATCAAGGATGCGCTAGTTGAGATTGAGGTATGTCGTATTTATAATCCTGCTACCATAGTAAGGCCCTAACATTGCATGCAGTACTGCCTCGACACTCTCCACTTCGACGGGATAGGTCTTTACACCAACTTTGCAGGTCTCTATCTAGGAGATAGAAAGCTAGACCCTATATTCCAAGCCTTGAACACACGCCGCGCGACTGCATTCGTCCATCCCACCACGCCGCGATGTCAAGACGCCACCCTGGGATATCCAGGCCCGCTCACCGAGTACCCATTCGACAGCATGCGCGCCATGGAAAACATGCTCCTCACAGGACAAAGAGCAGTGTTTCCCAACGTGACTATGATCTTTCCTCATGGGGGTGGTGCAATGCCGTACCTTGCTGGTCGAATTGCAGGCGTGACTACGCTTGATGCTCTCGGGGCGCTGAGTCCCGCGGACACAATTTCTCAGTTGAAGTCGTATTACTTTGATACTGCGTCTGCATACTCTGCGATTCAGCTGCAGGCTTTGAAGGCGTTTGGTGGTGTCGGCAGGATTGTTACGGGAACAGATTGTGAGTTCCGTGTCTAGAGTGTAGTCAAGCTATAGGCTGTGCTAACTCTTTGTTTATCAGTCCCGTATGTGCCTACTAATCAAGCGAAGCCTGGCCTGGATTCTATTAAGGCTAATGGTGGGTTTAGTGCAGATGAGATGGCGCGAATCAATAATGGGAATGCGTTGTCCGTTTTCCCACGAATTGGGGAGAAATTGGGTCTGATGGAGAGTTGATAAATACAGAACATTCTTCAATTCTAGTTCCTGATGCGAGCCATTTACATATCTCGATTTATATCTGGAAAAAGGTATTAGAACTAACAGTATATGACATGGGGAGCAGACCCCTCATCAAATGCATAGCATGTCATACTGGCACGCATAAAAGTGCAGTGTCATTGGAGTCAAAGTCGAGTGACTCCCAAGCTATTGATGAATAATCCAATATAGCCCTAGTTCATTGATCCCCGAATGATCATGCCTCTCGTATATGCAATGTCAGACCCAATGTAGTAGAAACAAGCATCTCACATAAGTCCTGTCAGGATGACTATTAATGACGTTAAGCTTTATCATAGACCTGTCCTTGAATTCCCACGAATGAGGTATAAAGCCATCCACTTTTCCCTCTTCAACATTCAATCAAACACACTTGAATCCCAATCCGGAAGGCCATAGCATAGGACCCAATCTGTTCTTTTCTTACATTCCGCATGATTATCACCATGCAGTTCTTTAGTGCTCTTCTTGCCCTAGCCGCCGTGGCATACGCTGTCCCTGTGGAACTTGATGGAAGAACGATTCATATTCAGATCATGACAGAAACTGCTGGAGTAGGTCCAGAGTGATCATTCATTTCTATATCATAGAGCTGACTATCAATAGAAAGAATGCGCGGTGTGTCTCTATCTCCTGTTCTGATCCATGCAACTAATAACTCATACTGTCACCAGGGATTTAAGGGTTATACCTGCCCTCCTAAGTAAGTATCATCACCGCTAATTGAATATAACACGAAAGGGCTAATTAGGAATAGCTATCCATATCAATGTGGCACTGGGCTTTACGGCTCGACTTGCTGTGTATGTTAAATCTTCTCTATTCAAAGAAATCTTGCCCTTTTTAACGTGGATGTATATTCAGAACTATCCATGCCCGCACCTGGATTAGAGGTTCCGAGAACAATGTATCTACTCAACCGATACCTACCAATGGGAGATGCTCAACCATCTCCTGCAGGGATATGTTACCATGATGGAGCGCTTGATCTTTATGTATATGTCATATTATGGAGAATTTGATGTATTGCTGTGAGCGTAGTTCTTGCGTACGCTGTAGACTTGTCTGGTTATAATGTAAAACTTGCTGAATCAGATACCAGAACAGTGATCACTGTGTCTTCGGGCCTTGGTATTGGCTGAATGCCACTACTGAACTTGCAATCATGCTGATTCTTTTGGTTTAGTGGTTCTGCTACTGGATGATTGAAACCGTAAATACTGCACAGCAGGAAACCGACGTATAGAATGCTAATGGCATCAGGCTCGCTAAGTACTCATCATATTGTCAATTGAGGGTTGAGGTGTGGTAGAGAATTTACGTATTTCGTCCAGTTAAAGAATTACTACTCTAGGCAAATTAGTTTCTTTCTGTATTTTGGTGTTATGTTGATAAATTATTACATCTTTCTTATTGACAGAGGGTTGGGGATGGATCTCCATTGAGCTCTGCGGCAACATAGTTTGACGGGTCATTGATATAAGAAATTGAAAATCATTTAGATACTCGGTTCGTGTCTCCTTTGCAGAAGCCGTCTCACAAGTGCTCGTAGACTGCCGTACTCTGCCCAATCTGCACGTATCCGTCTCCGCCGCTTGTGCGTATGCATAGTCGAAGATCCTCTATGATGGCCCTTCGAAAATACTGACCGCCGTAACTATCGTTAATTTAGGAACCTATCCCACATCAAGCGGTCAGAGTCAGACTTGTATCCAAGAACGTCGCCATCAATTCGGCGACAAAAAGGCAGCAAGGGGCATCCAAGACCTGTCCCCGGCCCGCGGGAATGTTAGGCCATGGCCAAACCTATTCATTGGTGATTTAATCTGTCAGAGCTATCTACATACGTCGAATACACTTGTCAACGGGCCAAATCGCTCATGTTCAAAGCTAGCCAGTCCTCGAAGAGCCTCTAGTGCGAAGCCTCTGTTTATTGCGGCGTCAAGTTTGTATCGGAGCTGATACAACGCCGCGTTAAGTGATCTACCTATTTTAGTGGAATCTCCAGTTTTTTTTGAAGTGGATTTAGTGTTTGTCTACACTCTATTTCAGTACGTTCTAAAGTCCAACGCTAACAGCTTCATCAGCTGTTGTCGGTCTACCTTAAGGTGATTGCAGGATGGCCATTTTGGAAAGATGCTTCCTTGAACATAGTTAATCCTGTAATTGTGGACGGGAGCTGCCAAGGGACTGGCACTATTTAGAAATACTGAGATGGTAGTGAACTGTCTTCTCCGCTGTTCCCTCAAACCCCACGTCTTCGCTCGCATTTTTCATCTATGGGCGCATATTATCCAAGAAACCTAAAATAATTCAAATTTGACCAACAGAAATTTCAGACTCATGCTACCAGATCGCACGCATATGCTGCGTTGCATAATTGGGCCAAAGGTTATTGGCCAGGAGATTCACTAGTGTCTCTCGGTGCATAATAATGGCCCGGTATGCAAGGGGCTACTTCTGACATATCATCCGGGTATAGTTATTAAGGCTCAAATATGATATGTGCTATTCTGCCTGCAGAGAGAACTGAAAATTCGCAGGGGAAACCATAGCTATGTCCTTTCACATAAAGACGGTCATAGAAGCAAGGGTCTACTCTTGACACCAATTCAGCATATATTGTCTGCGAAGCTTGCTGGCCCCGGATTCCATGTCCACGTATCTTTAGGGACGTGCTGTGATTGAGTCTGAGATTGGATGTCCAGGCTTTACAGAAGGACTCCGCAACTTATCCCTTCTCCGTTGTTGATTCTCAGTCTTCCTCTTATCATGAGCCATCAAAGCTCGCACGGTATTTACGAGGGATCTACAGCCATGAAGACCGATATCACACGCTTCGCCCAGGCCAATCTAGGCCGAATTCGCCTTGCAGGATTGTTATTTTTCACAATCAATGTGGTCACACGCTTATCATGTTTGATACTTGCAACCGAGACCAATCTTTGGATGTGGGTGATATTCATCTTCGAAGCCCTTTGGACGTGTAGGTTCCCGATCGCATTGAATACAAGGGTGCTGTATCTCTCTAACATGTTCCCGCATTGTCTTGTACAGACCAGTCTCTTGCTATAATGATCCCTAAGCAGCCCGGACATACTACCAAACGACTTCATTTGACGGGGGATAGCGCGCTGCCATCGGTGGACATCATGTTGCCATGTTGTGGGGAGTCGCTGGATATAATTCTCGACACCATACGCGCCGCCTGCGTCATGGACTACCCTCAATCCGTATTTCGAGTGCTTGTGTTGGACGATGGAAATTCTATTGAGCTGCGTCAGGCGGTAGAAGAGCTGAACAATACCTGGCCGAATCTACTCTACTATAGCAGAGGAACCAAGCCAAGCCAAAAGGTCTTTTCCAAGGCAGGAAATCTGAACTACGCTTTATTTGAGATCCAGGGGAGAATGAGCAGCCCGCCTGATTTCATTGTCGGATTCGACTCCGATTTCCTCCCTGCGCCGAACTTTCTGCGAGCCACACTTCCTCATCTGTTGGAAGATCCTAGTGTTGGACTTGTCGGTACATTTCAAGACTTTTATAACTTACCTCCGGGAGATCCGATATCTCAGAATTTAGAGATGTACAGGGAAGCTTTGCTGCCCCGATTGAACGAACTTGGTTCGAGTATAGCGACAGGCTCTGGATTTGTTATGCACCGCCAGCTAGCAGTCAAGGTGGGAGGGTTCCCGACAATAAATGAAGCTGAAGACTTGACTCTATCGATAATAGTTCCAGCATATGGGAAGCGCGTGCTGGCCCTTGATGAAATGCTTCAATTTGGACGCGTGCCATCTTCCTTGGAAGGTCATGTCAGGCAGAGACGAAGATGGGTAACCAGTGCGACAACTATGCTTTTCACACCCTGGACGGCGCCCAAGGACTCTATTCCACGTGCATCTAGATTGCGCCTATCTTTCTTTGGCATTATGATGCTTTGGTCAATCCTAAACCAGAGCGTCGGATGTGCCATTATTGCTCCTGCTTTGATTTCAGGGCAACCGCTTCTCCCGGGCATTGTTCCAAGAATCCAACTTGCGTTGTCTCTGGTCACATTTGGGTTCGTTTGGTTATACGAATGGCTCAAGGTTGCAGGGACGGGCTTTCGACTGGCCACGTTCGCTCATTGGAACGAACTATGGATGTGTGGAGGTAAGTTTGTGGCTTATAGTACCGTTTCACTGCCAATGACTGACTGCTTCACAAGACCGACTACTCACCGTTATTCGATTCCACCTTTTCGGATCCCAAGCTGGTAGAGCCCTAGTGACTGGTAGCGCGCAGAACAGTTGGAACAATCCCAACAAGACCTCCAATCGAGTTTCGCAACTCAAAAGCGATCTACTGGGCTCTGGAGTCGGGTTTAACGTGCTGTTCATCATTGGAGCCATCGCCGGAATGATACGTTCCGCTATGTATTCCATCGAGAGCGAGTCTGGCTGGCAGGCATGTGTAATGACTACCTTGCTGTGCCCACCTGCTTTCTTTATGTGCTATATCACAGTTTCTTGTCACATTGCCCCCGTTCTATGCGTGATATGGCCGCCCCGTTACCCCTCTCGTGAAGATACGATGGAGACACATCCAAGTGATGCCCGTGCCGTGTTTCCTTCCGAGAGAGTCCGACAGTACAACGTACGTCAAAAGGTTGAGCCTCTCGGATATCGTGGCCTTTCATTGCCGCTCCCAGTCTATATAAGCTTCATGGCCATGTTTTATTTTCGGTATCTTTGAAACCTGGTAATAGGTGAGCGATGCCATGAAAGGGGCTGGGTTCGAGCAACAAGTGCGTGAGACTATCTAGTTGGAAGTACGAATTGATTTGATCACCATATCTAATTGTCATCGTATTTGTTCACAAGCAATATAAAGTCCCAGCTCGAGGTTCGCAGGTTAATATCAGCAAGAAACAGTAATCAGCCTTACGTTCCTGTGCCCAAAAGGAAGCCTGGGTAGAGAATTGTACTTCGCTAAGGAGCATACCTTCCAACTTGAAGATGTCCGTTCTAGTAAAATTTGGGGGGGTTCAGGTTGAAATAAAAGTGCATACTAAAGACGCAGTTTCTTATTATCTTACCTACCGTACTACTAGTTATATCCCAAACGCGAAGCAGTTGTTACCCGCAAAAGTCACCTTCCACCTTTTATGCTTGCACAATTCCTGTTTGTCGTTTACAACTGCGATCAGCTCTTTCACATTGACTCACCGGCAACCCGGGCTCGCTCGGTAAATCCTAGCGCTCCCAACTTCTGTCTCTTGTCGTCGGATAGTTGTTGGGATGCGCTTTCCCAGAGGTCCTTGGAAGGTTTCGTATCCTTGGGGGTGTTAGATTCTGGGAAGGTGTCAGGCCTTTGGGTTGGAGAGAGGTGGGCCCGAGGCCTTCCACCGTTGGGGGTTCTCTTTTTCGCTGCAACGTTCTCTATGAGTCCGGAGAGGATGCATCCCGGTGGGGCACGAGTAAATTTGCCTTGGTGGACTATTCACTAGCTTGTGCATTTGTGTTCTCTGTGAAGCGGTCCTCATGGAGGTTCGGGGTCGCCGATCGAGACCTGAGATGCCTGTGGAATTTGGCGCTAAGCCTGTCCCGTATAGAGCTCTGATCAAGACGAGGCATACCCAATCTGGTTCTCAAGGGAACCCATTAAGAAGACTGCTTGAACGGAAGGAACGGTGTGGTGGTTCAAAGAATATACGAGCATTAGTAAGAACAGGCTGTTTTTTCTAGAGTAAATCGAAGTCGAAACTGAGGCTGATCCAGTGCCCAATGCCATTTGCATGTCAGAGCGCTTATATGCATGGATACCCAACATGAAAGTTCGAGCTGACATTGTCCTAAATCTACTAAGACCGAACATCAGATTTATGATGGATGTTTGCTCGGATTTGCAAGGTCTGGAGCAAGCTCAACCAAATTACCTATTACTTACTTAGCTTTATTGAACCAAAAACATGATCGGGACAATAGGATGCAAACACCTTTGCGGTTCCTACTGAAGAGCACGGCGCATCCACAATGCTCCCAGCATGCTATCAATTAGCACATTTCGAGATAATATCGCGATCTGCGCACGAATTTAGCACATCATCTCCACTCTGGCGGGGAATCTCGAAGATCTGCGCGGCACTATCGACAACAGTTCCTTATTCGTCTTCCGCTGCATGTACATTTAGCTGAAACGAAATAAAATATTATCTATGATGTCACAAGGTTCAGTGTCAGCCAATGATACCACGACACTGCAGCCAACACCAACGAATCAACAAGGATTGTTGAACCCCGATATAGACCCCGAGTTCATCCCGACGTGTACTCCATATCGTGAGTGGAGTTAGCCGGCCCGTTCCGTCAGCTCGATTGCCTTGAGAAGGCTGGGCTCAGTATGAGATGCATCTTTACGTTCAGCTGCTGGACGTGGAGGTAGGGATTTATCGGGGTCGCTTATCGATTATACGAACTCGAAAGCTCACCCTTGTTGTTGTGTGTGATGGCCGTGCAGTTTGCATGAATCACGAATCCTTGGCTTGGTATGTTTCTCTTTGGGTTGGTAATAAGACAGCCTTGTCTAATTTCTTTTTCCGAGCAACCATAAGCGATTTAACCCCCGAGGTAAGCACCAAATATAGAAAGCCCTATCCGCAAAGCGCGCTTTGAGGTCGCATCCCAACATCGGGAAACAACTTTCGGCTTGTTTTCTGCTGTTTCTTCTACAGATAAAATAATGAGCCGAACTTCGAGGTTGTCCAAAGCAGAGCTGAAGACTAAAGAGGATGTTGCTCATGGGCAGGATGAAACTGGGTCCGAGACAGAACACGCCGCCCCTTTACCTGATTATCTTACGAAACCCGAGCCTGATGAAGTCCGGAAGCATGTCAGTGAAACTTTACGGCTTTTAAGATCTAGGCTGATAATGAAACCAGATTCTTTCAAACAGGCTGGAACATACGCCGCTGTACCAGCCCAAGGACGGTGAACTCATATCACATGACTCCCAAAAAACAATACGCACCGACCCTACCTACCTATCCTTTGGCGATGGAGGCACAACGGCTACGGTGACTGAGTGGGGTCAGCAAATGCAGATCAGTCGTTATCTGGGCCATGGAGAGTCGGGGATTTACGCCATCGATCACGCACATACCCCGGAGCCCAATCAGTATACCAAAAGAAGACAGGGCTTCCTCGATATGATTGACACATCCCAGGGATTTGGCACCGATTCGGGTCTTCCGGACTCTGAATGGGAACATACAACCTACTGGCTCCGTAACCGATGGCCCCGCGTGGTATTCAAGAGAAAGGACAAATGGGAACTCACGTTTCAATGGGTAGTCTGGAATAATGTTGTCATTCATGATCTTCTGTGGCAAAACTTGACCGAAAACGAAACCATATATGTCGACGTCTGGACCACACTTGAGATTCTGATACGGGAACTGGATTTCGTCAACTCATCTCACTCATTCAATGGTGAAACGTGCTCGAGATATCAAAAAGGCCCCGGACCCGGTGGTTATGGCTTTGTGAAGTTGCATAGATTTCAACAGAATGGTCAGAGCAATGATGGACAAACCATGCCAACCCTGAAGAGTCATGGGAATGACTTCAATGCGGATGCCGTGGCAGCAGCTATAGGTGTATTCGAGAACGGAAACCCATTGAAGAAGGAGGAATTCTTTCATCAACGTGAAATCACTATCAAGGCCGGAGAAAACCGACGTCTGGTCACTGGGTACAAGCTTGTACTTTTATCCACGGAAAAGAAAGATTGGAAACTTTTGACTTTGACAAAAGGTGACGTGGACATTGATTATTTCTTGTGTCAAAGCCAGCTCGAGGACAGCATCCCAAGAGACACATTTTTGTCCGACAGGGATTTCTACATTGGGCGCAATTTGGAGCATATCCTGTCGGTCTGCGCTATACCGATCACTAGCGCTCCTGCTGAGAACGATGGAGAAGATGAAGGGGCGAATCAAAAGGGCGAGGAGCCGATGGTGGCACTTACATGTGGTGATATCGCAGGTCATCGGATCTGCACATCGGCCAGCTAGTAAGTTATCCAGAATGCGACATAAGATTCGGAGAATTCGACTAACAGCAATTAGTTTTGCCTTCAAATTCCTGTTGGGGGTTTGCCGTAGCCTAAGGCAAGATCATCCTTTGAGGGCTCGAATAAAGAGAACTTGTCTCGCACATCTTCGATGGGTATTTGAAAGGGCCAAGCAAAAGGACTCCGGGGGGTTCGCCAGGTACTACTGGGCAAATGGGGAGATCATATCCAATCTCCTACCCGATGGTCCTACGGATACCCCATTCCAGATTCTCAAGGCATATGAGTTCTTTCAATTCTTAGAAACCCCCCTGGATACTTCGGAATTAATCGGAGAACCACATCTAGCTAAACAAGCCGAACTAGCTTGTGTGACAAATCCTGCTACAGCAAAACAATTCAGCGAAGTAAATAAACAATCCGGGGGAGAACAGCCAACGAGACAAGGAATACCAAGTGGAGCGACGAACGAAACTGAACCAAAGCAGCCGACTGCGAAGACGAGCCTGAATCAATCAATAGAGCCAGGTGGTGAAAGTGAAGAGGCTGAAAAGGCTGAGATACGCAACTTTTTGGACGAAGACAATGGTGACATCGCAATGAAATGGGTGAACGCTCTAGACAAGGCCAATAAGCGAGATGCCTTTGCCTGGCCCCACTCGACCAGAGCTGGGATGAACTATTTTCGATTGGATGACCATGTGTGGATCTGGAATGCCATCAAAGCCATAAGCATCATTCTTGGATGGGACACGATGGCCAAAGGAAATTTCAAGAGTCGAGAAAAAGTGGATAAGGATTCATGGCAATATCAGCGGAACGAGCTCATGCGAAGATATGAGCCTGAGAAGATGAAGCGAGAGATCTTACAACGTTTTACAACTGTACACGACGTCTCCAAAGAGCGAATTCTCGCGGTTACCCGGTCCCCTCGAGAAACACGATTCGAGTTTCACTCGCGAGACACGGCATTATTTTACCCGATTGTGGATACTATGCTTGGTCAAGGGGAGGAGCGATGGTTGGGCTTGATTAAACTCCAAAAAAGATTCACCCGTACTCAGGATACTGATCCAGACAATTTGTTACGGCACGGGCTTGGGATGCTCATGGAAAATACCTGGGCCACGGATTCAACTATGAGGACTGACTTTCTCGAAACAAAACGCGCACTCATCACAACCACGCTCACCAATGGTCTCTTTCCAGCGCAGATTACAGGCTTGGGGGAATCCGAACGTGTTAGCTACCACGAGGATTATTTGTTACATGTCTCTTTTGAAATGCCCTACATTCTTCACGCAACACGTCCTCAAGAGGGCCCATTTCAGCAAGCCACTCAAGAAGGTCTGACGAAGAATAGGCTGTATGAGGAAGGGCCTGTCAAGCATACCAGCATCCTAGACGGCACGATCCCCTTTAATGACCAAATTGATGTCAAAAGCATCATAGATATCAGAGAAGAGTGGCTCTATAATTCTCCATCTTTCCTCGATTGGAGTCCTTTGAATGGCAATCACATCCCTTTGAGCTTGCTTGACCTCGGAGTAAAACGCGTGAGATGGATAATGAGGGCGCTTCTGAAAGCATACGGTGATGAGACAAGCGAAGAAATAAATGAAGAGAGTGAAGAGGATAGTGGCGATGACGACGACATTATGGTTGATGCCGCTGGTGTGAGATCCATTTCGAATCCTGGAGAATATCAGCCACTGGATATCCAGCCGGATGGTCATAAGCATTTGATGATCGACATTGGGAAAAAGAGACCTCGGATGAGAAAGACATCCTGCTCTGACGAGCGGGAGTCCAGAACCCACACTTATGTCAAGTCATGGGAAAAGCTACTCCAAGTCCGAACAGCCCACAGTGCAAAGAAAAGGTTCCTGTGGTGTCGAAACCCACCGGGGGAATACGCGTTGATGTGTTATCTTGCGTCGCCAGAAAATGAACAGCCGTCGTTACGCTTGTTCTTCGATCGCCATGCTAAATGCGTCACAGACTTTGATGATAAAACAAGTAGGGTATACAACACGTGGGAGACGGAGTTCCACTGCACCTTCGTTCGGCTTGGGAAACCCGCTCGACCCATTAACAGTGAAGACGCAAGCAGTAACCTCAATGAATCGCACAAGGAAGAAAGACGCCCAGAGCCTATGCTGCATTCGTCAATTCGACCGCTGCCTGACCTTGGTGGCCAAGAGCTGAGACCCGCGTCAATGGGCTTCAGGTTTCATGGTGACTTCTTCGATCGATTTTGGACATGCCATTATGTCGAGAGTTATCTGGGAGAGCCGCCAAGGTTAGACATGAACAATTACCTGAGTAGCAATGGTGAGGAACTCAAAAGACTTTTCCAAGATAGCAGCGCGTACGTTTGGCAACAACGGAAGGTGCTTGAAACGCTGCTATTCCACCTAATCTTATCGGAGATCAACAAAAGTGTTCAGAAGATCATAAAAGCAATCCAGGAAGAACTCAGTTCGGACCAACATGGCAAAGAGAGGGTAAAGACGCCAAAACCTTCACAGTTCGACTCCGAGGTATATTTCAACGATTTGAAAGCGTGGGCAGCATTACATGAAATACTTGAGTTTCTAGGCGACAACCTGGAAAATATCTCGAATAATGTCAAAGGCTGGAACTCACGGGAGGAAGATCGTCGGACTGAGAAACCTCGATGGACAAACAACGATGAAAAAAAGTACCGAGATGCCATCACTCGAGCTCTTCTCGAGTGTCAGAGGGCTGAGCGCGTACTATTCGCCCACAGAGCTACAATTCGCTCCCTCTCAAAGACATTGAACTACCGTCGTGAGGAGGCAAAAAATGAATATGACCGCAACATGAGCGAACGCAACTTCCGTAACAATGACAATGTTAAGTACTTCACCTACTCGACCGTGATCTTCTTGTCTCTGGGCTTTGCAGCCAGTGTCTACAGCATGCAAGCTGCACCGCCTACAGATGTTCTCCAACACATGGTGATCTTCTCTGTTGTTGCCTTCTTCACCCTTCTGGTCATTATTGCTATCCTGCCCTTCTTACTTGAAGGGTCTTCGGGATTTCGAAGAGTTTGTCGAGAATTTGTACTGCATGGATTCCGAGGATGTTGCCGAAACATCTACCAAGATTCTAAAGATCTCCATGGATTTTGGAAGCTCTTCTATACGAAAGTTCCGTACACGTTTTCCGACTTGTTTACCATGCAGATCCCCTCATATGTGCTTCTTCTCAAGGGTCAGAGTCTCAATCCGGGATCATCCAACCGCAAGGAGCATGCTAAGAAACAGAAACAACAAGCACCTAAGCCCGAGGAGTCTTTGGATGGCAATTCAAGAAATACATTAAAAAGAGAAACGAGAGACGAATTGAAGTTTGACAAGTCCAAAGGTGAATCATGGGTTCAGTCATGGAATAGAATAGTCGAGCCATGGAACAAAAGCCTACGCGGTCATAGATAAAGTGTTCTTGCGTTAAGTCTTCCCTTACGGCAATGAGAATGAATCAGGATTTTGTCATTTTGTATTTTCTGTTAGTATATTACCGTCGAGCAGACCTTCATAGGGGAGCCTTCTCTGATCCCTTCCATATAGGTGCTCAAAGTCTAGGTTGCTGAAGTACATACAAGCTGCCATGTCTTTGCCAACCCTTCCGTGACAATTAGGTGTGCGCCACAAGAAGGAAGACCATTTTCATTCTACACGAATATCTTTAAGATCTTCCCAAATAGTTGTATTCATGCATTTCTGGCTACCTACAGTCTTGTTCTCCCCAAGCCTGGTTCCATAAGGCTGGCGCAGTCACACTGCATTACGCCAAGACTAATAAAACGCATGGCATAGTCCGGTCGCAGCCTTCCACAGCTACTTCTTGAACTTCTCACAATAACAAGGTCCATATTTCTGTCGTCGTCTAGCAACCGATATAGACCACTATGAATGAGACACTTCCAGATCACAAAGCCATCACAACTCCAGTCCCTACAATCGACGTGACTACCGAAGACCAACACAAATTCATTGGCGTCGCAGATATCACCCACTTTGTTGTTCAGTGAGTATAATTTCCTTTGATGCATTCGCAAAGTTCTACTTCTGTATTGTCAAAGATTGGCTCGCCCATATGCTAATGAAGTCCCTTCAGACTATCTGAGAAAAGATTTGACCTGCTCATGCAATATATTGCGGAAATCCCTTACGACTTCAACAAGCCGTGGCCATTCTGGTTCTTCGTAGGGAAGATCGTATCAAAAGCCTTCTTTGACGACGAAGAGCAACTCAAGTGGCTGAACACTGTTCAGGTCCTGAACAGGGAGTTTATCGCATTCACCAATACCCAAGCTAGCGAACAGGATCTGGGGGACGAAAACGCTAGAAGGGGGGAGCTGAGAGTAGTTGAGGTCGACTTCTCTAAGCCCCAGCCAGGTGAGAATTTGAGGTTGTTCTGGAAGCCAGCTCGAGGCATTATTTGCCAGAAAGTCCAAGATTGTAAGTTGATGATATTCATAGTCATCCTTTCATCTAACACTTAGCTAATGATGCTCGCAAACAGGGTTGGATTACGAATCGACTCAAGGTTGTACTTAGAAGAATCAACATATGGAGTATAGCATCATCACAGTACGGGTAGAGACCGCACTATCGTATGTGTTCCCAGTTTTGCTGCCTGTTAGCCTGATAGCCCGATGGCTTGATAAAGCCGATCAACTTTTTGCTTAACATCCTGGTCGAATCACAGAGTGGGTGATGTATTCTTTTGTTAACAATTCCCACCCACATAAATGAATTTTATCTTTACATTCACACGTCTTCAATGATTGAGTGACTCGTATTCAGAATTTTATCTCACGGAGTTGTTCAAGATTGCCCGTTTAGAGTCAGAGACAATAAATACCGAGTCCGATGTAGTAAACAATGGTGAACATTACGGGGTTAGTATTTGATCCAGTCAGTCCTAGACAATGATGACAATTCTCTGGTTTTCCTAAGTACGTACAGGGAATATTCAATTCGGAGCCCAGTCTAATAATAATAGTGTTATTCAAGAACACGTTTAGATAAGGCAGATGCATCAGCGGGAATGTTACACCGACCTTTTCTCGCATCGCTCATGCACGTTGAAGTCAACCATCATCCGCGCCTAGCCTTCTTCTCTTCATGTGCCGGTCGCTGCTTTGCTGAGCTCGGAGTTAAGAATAATAGCTTGGTCGGTGTGGGTTTTCTAGCTTACTTTACATGGATCTTACCCGAAGACAGTAACTATAGAGATTTAGATAACTGATAGCTGGGTTACAAATAGAACATAATCTCTGTATAACCATCCCGGTCTATCCTTGACCTGGGCGATAAAATATTAGAATACGCAGAATAAAATGAATTAGAAAGCGCACAACTCTATTACCAATCAAGCACCATACATTAGTGAACTCTTTCGCGGATATGATATCACAGATCCAAACAACCGGCTTCATGCACCCTTGGTACATACATAACCATGACCAGACTCGAGCTATTACCACTCATCCGCTATCCGAGTCTCATCTTCTCTTTCTACGTCAGCTTTAGACAAAGATAGGACAGATGATGCAAGTCCCCCCTCCCCGGGGAAAAGAATGGATAACGGCCGTAGCTAACCGAGCTTGCCTTGTCCGTGTCAGATACGAGGCATGGGGCTTTGGGTCATGTATATAAACCGAAGTCGAGCCGGTCTTCGTTCCAACGGTTTTTGTTGAGACTTTGTGTTAAGTTGAGTCGACGGGAGTCAGACAGACAAACAGTCGGTCAGACTCAGACATATCATACCGAATGAGATCATATCCGATTCTAACATTCTTCGCGTGAACACCTCACAATACAACAACACACTCCCACCAACTGCTTGACCTTGACCTTGAACTACGTGACACGATAAGAGCGACACCGATCAACCCCAATCAACGACGTTGATATCTAATCCGGGGTTTTACTTTCGATTTCATCTTCATTTTTGCGGGGAAAGCGGCCTCGGCTCCGCTCGGGTAACGGCGCTTATATTCGGAGCGAAGCAGGGTTCCGTCATACTTACCCTTGCTTAACCTACCTCCTCGACAGTCTACGGACAGTCTTATTGTTCATTCGGCCGGCGCTCGGTTCGGTTGAACGTGGATCTTGTCTCACATATCCTACCCTAGCTACTTATATTGCATAGTGGTGGGGTTTAGTCACAATGCTATTGCAGGAATTGTGCGAGACGGTATCGGTGTCGGGGGTTCTGTCAGCAGTGGGCATTTTCACCGGAGGATTGGTATGTTCGTTTCCTATCGTGTCTCACTCACTCCGCGTCTAGCCATTGTGCCGAATGCAGGGAGTACATCCATGGAAATACTCGGATGGAGCTAATGCATGTAACGTCAGACGCTGGTCTACGTGCTCTACAACTACCTATTCCACCCCCTTCGACGGATCCCGGGTCCCCTACTCGCGGGTCTAACGCCGTGGGTGCAGCTCTACCACGGACTGAAAGGGGACCGGCATCTATGGCTCTATCGACTGCATGAGACGTACGGATCGCATGTGCGCGTAGCGCCGAATTTCGTCTCCGTGAATACCGCCCAGGGACTGCATGATATCTACGGACATGGCAAGAAGCTGAAGAAGGCGGATTTTTACAATGCGTTTCCCGCCATCAAGGGCGTGTATAATACGCACAATGCGATCGATAAGACGATGCATGGGCGTAAGAGGAGAGTCCTCAGTCAGGCGTTCTCGGACCATGCGTTGAAGAGCATGGAGGATGTGATGCTCTTGCATGTGCGGCAGCTTTGCTCGGCGTTGGGTGCGGGGAGCGAGAAGACGGGCGCCGAGAAAGGCGGAGCTGTGTTCAACATGAGTAACTGGTTCAGTTACCTGACTTATGATGTTATGGGAGAGTTGTGTTTCGGCAAGAGCTTCGATATGTTGCTGTCGAGTAGCAAGCACAAATTGATCGAATTGGTTGATCGTGCGGCGAATCGACACTATGTGGTGAGTGTTACCTCCGTCGCTTGACTCAGGACCAGGACACTAAACGATTTCACCAGTGTGGACTGTGGATGCCCTTGGATAGCTGGCACCTCGACCAGATCGTGATCCACCGACTCACCAACGATCGATGGAACTTCATCATGAACTCGCGCGTGGAAGCCAACGAGCGCGCCAAGGAACGCACACAGGCCGGCCACGACTCCAAGAAGGACTTCTTCTACTACCTGCTTAACGCCAAGGACCCCGAGACCGGCAAGGGCCTGACGACGCCCGAGCTCTGGGGCGAGGCCAACGTGCTCATGATCGCCGGCAGCGATACAACCTCGACCACGCTGGCCGCCGCTATCTTCTACCTCGTCCGGAACCCGCGCGCCATGGCGCTCCTGAAGAAGGAGGTCCGCGAGGCCTTCACGTCCGTTGAGGAGATCGTCACGGGCGCTCGGCTCAACGAGCTCGTGTACCTGAAAGCCTGCCTGGACGAGGCCCTGCGACTAGCGCCCGCAGTGCCGGGCGCCATCCCGCGCGAGGTCATGGACGGCGGCGCCACGGTGGATGGGGTCTACCTACCCGCCGGCACGGACTGTGGAACCCCGACGTACGCCATCCACCGCCAGGCGGAGTACTACCGCGAGCCGCAGATGTATCTGCCCGAGCGGTGGATCGAGGGGGCGACCTGCCAGGCTCAGGTTTCGGGCAAGCAGACTAGTTGGACGGTCAGCAAGGAGGAGGTCGAAACGGCGCGCAGGGCGTTCTGTCCGTTTAGCATCGGACCGCGTGGATGTATTGGCAAGGGGATGGCATTCATGGAGATGCGATTGACGATTGCGCGGATGATGTTCCTGTTTGATATTGAATATGCCGATCGCACGGGTGAAGACGAGAGTGGCCATTTGGCGTTGGTGGATCATTTCACAAGTGCCAAGAGAGGGCCTAACGTGGTGGTCAAACGGGCTGTAGCATAGTGAACAGGTCATATGGTGGATAGCTGGACATAGTGAAAGGGTGGAGGATATATTCACAATTAGTAGTATACAGGCACAATGAACAAACTTTTCAACAAGCAGTTCGGAACATCCGAGGATAACAAAAAGTTACTGAAATGATGCAACCTCAGGCAGAGACTAATGAAGAGGACACGTGCCCACACGTGCCTCCATCCCTATTCGGCAGTAAACAATATTCCCTTTCTGTATCTCTTCTACTCTCCTGACGAACTCCATCAGCGTCGATTGATCAATTGATTTCTGGTATTACCATGTCCTAGCCACCTTCCCTGCTGTCCAACAGTCCAGTCCAATCCAACTTCAGGAACCATAATAAGCAAGAAAGAAAAGAATGCCCCGTTCCCTCTTAACCACCATCCTTATTCAATCCACCGTCTTGAATGCGATCTCCAATATCCTGGCTCAAGTGATTGACCAGTACAACAAAGATGTACGTAGAACCTGCCTTTCATGTCTATTTATCATTCTCTTTCCTATCATCTTGTAAATACCCTCCAAACCAAACATCAACTCGATCAACTCTACGATCATCCCTTATTGCCTACCTACAACCCAACTCCAAATCCAAATCCAGCTCTACTTTCGAGTTTCCCTTCAATATATCCTCTGACACCCCCCTCCCCTACCCTGATTAACCCAAAAACAAAGGGCCCATTCACACTCAACACCCCCGCCCTCCTCCAATTCATAACCTACGCCATCATCATCGTCCCCATAAACTTCTACTTCCAGAACTGGCTCGAATCCACCTTCCCCGGCTTTCCCACCTGGCAGAGGAGCCCCGCACATCTGCGCCGGTCTTCAACAGGTTGGTCCTGGGGTCTGGCAGATGCGCGCCCCGCCCCAAACCCAACTCTCGACCTCGACGTGGTCGTCGACATCTTACCGGCTGTGAAAGAAAAGGCCGCGACAACGGTAACGACACGCTCCTTTCAGCCGAGGAAGAAGAGATCGGGGACGTGGAACTTCGGGATGAAGTTCTTGCTAGATCAGACGGTTGGGTCGGTGTTGAATATTGTGCTTTTTGTGATGTTGATTAATTTGCTGAAGGGGTTGGAGTGGGGGGTTGTTTGGGGGTTGGTTTGCGAGGTCAGTATATTTACACTCTTCTGCTTTCTTGTGTATCTTGTCTTTTTGCATCTTCATGGCTCTACAGATGGAGCTTTTGGAATGAAGCAGCAGAGCAGGTGTCTTTGGAAGAGAAAGGTATACTAACGACTAGAAAATATAGGACTTCATGCCCATCATGATCGCGCGTCTCAAATATCGCCCCGTCGTCTCAACGCTTATGTACACGGTTGTACCGGTCGAGCGACGAGTCGTGTTTGGTAGTGCGTGTGGAGTCATCTGGGGGGTTTATTTAAGTTTATATGCGGCTGTTTAAGCTTGGGTTTTGTTCATTCCTTTACTTTCTTTCTTTGACGATCAGGCTTTATTTTTTTCTTGAGTCTCTTGTCTCCTTGATGACACTATCTCGTCTGGGAACGTTGCATTCCTTTCGTTATTGTCTTTCACACTCACTTTGTGATTCCTTTTGTGGTTTACGCTGTTTCATTTTGTCTTGGGAATTTGATAAATGTTAATATCGATATTGGCATTGTACTTGAATAAGATTAATTAATGGGTGGTCAGGACAAGATGGTGTACAACCTAGATAGTCATGTCTTTTCCTTCATTCATAGTTGACGTCCTATGTACCTAGATCATGGAAAGAATTACTGGCTATCTACATTAAGAGTACTTTTGCCTTCCTCATCGGGGGCTCCATCTCGATGTCCCTCCTAACTCAACTGATTAATATCCAATGCTCACGAACTGTATCCCGTCAGACCCATCCCAGAATGCACTTCCATATACCATCATTCCCTAGACTTGACTCACATACGCTCACTATAAACTAAGCATGCCCACCCCCCTCCATCCTCCTCCCCTTCACCGAAATCCACTGCACCGGCAACGCCACAAAAAACGCAATCGCACCCGTCGCCACCGAAATATAAAACGTCTGCGTAATCGCATCACTATACGCCTGCAACACACCAGGCAAGTCCGCCTTATCGACCGCCTCCCGGAGCATAGTCGCCCCCGCCGCAATGACCTTCTCGGCGTCCGCGTTCGGCGCCAGACTCGCCAGCCCGGACCGCAACTGGTTGCTGAACACGTTCTGCGCTACAGAGACGAAGATCGCGCCGCCTAGAGTCTGCAGGAACATGCCGATGGCGGTGGCCGTGGGGACGTCGATGGGTTCGAGCACCGTTTGGTAGACGAGCATGTGTTGCTGGATGCCGGTGCCTACGCCCATGCCGAGGAGTGCTTGGTATCCGATCCACATGGGGTGGCCGGAGGAGACGTCGAAGGTGGAGATGAGGCCTGCGCCGATGGTTGTGAGGATGGGTGCCAGGATCATGAAGGGCGTGTAGTAGCCGAATGTGGTTACCAGGAATCCGACGATCATGGCGGCGACGACGAGCCCGATTACCATGGGGAAACTCATGATGCCGGATTTGGTGGCTGAGACGCCTTTGACGGCTTGGAACCAGATGGGGAGCTAGTGGTGGGTGTTAGTAGGATGCAGCAGGAGTGAACAGGAGAGTGGAATGAGAATCAAGGATTGAGGGGTGGGATCACATACATAGTACATAATGGTGTAGAAAGATCCAAGTAGAAAGAAAGCAAAGCATGCAGCGCACGACACATTCCGATTCTTCAGGAGCCGGGGAGGCACGGTGGCCCTATCCCCCCGATATCCCTGCATCGCGACAAAGCCCATGATGAAAATACCGAAGAGAACGAACAAGACAATGATACGAGCATTGCCCCATGCATACCGACTGCCTCCCCACTGCAGTGCAAGCAACAGACAGACAATTGCCGGGAAGAACAAAGCCAAGCTAGGCAAATCCAGCTGCGATATCTGATCCCTCGCTCCCGATCGACCTTTGACCGGCTTCGGGGCCTGGAATAGGAACAGGATGATAAGAGCTGTCACGCCTCCGAAGGGAAGGTTGATGTAGAAGCACCATCTCCAGGTGAGGTTGTCGGTGAAAGCACCGCCCATCAGTGGCCCGATCACACTGGCAACACCGAACATCGCTCCTAGGATTCCTTGGTAGACGGGTCTTTTCTCCAGCGGTACCATCTGGGTGACAATTAGAATAGCTCCTGAGTAGAGACCGGCGGCTCCTATGCCAGCCACGGCACGTCCGAGAATCAATCCGACTGAACTAGGGGCAACGCCACAGATCAGGGATCCGAGCTCGAAGATGAGCAACGCGGTTAGGTAGACCCATTTTGTGGAATAGAAGGTGTAGATCTTGCCGAATGCCAGAGTCAACGCGCAGGTGGTGAGCATGTACGCACTTCCGTACCAACCGACGTCGCCCAAGGAATTGAACTGTTCCGTTATCCTGGGGATGGCGGTTGTGATGATTGTGTTGTCCTGGTTACATATTAGCGTATGCCCTTATATAGAACACGATATCATGTTCTCTGTCCTCATCTCACGTACCAAAGATAAACACAAGACTGAAAGTCCCAGACCAGCTGTGACAGCAACAAGCCTCCATATATTTGGGGATTCATTTCCTGGGTTATTCCCCGCTGACCTTGGGTCGTACGTTTCCATCTCACTGTACTCTAGGCCATGTACTAGTTTCTGGTCGTCCTTCTCGAACTCGCGCGGGGCTGTGGGCGGGGAGCCATCCGGACAGGCCCTGATTTGTAGGCTTTCCTTATCTATCGAATGTGCTCTGCCGTTACCTGTTCCTTCAGCCAAGCTGGTCTCAGACGGTAGCCTAATGATGCCGGCATTTTTTGAGAAGCGTTTGAGATGAGTAGTATCTACCATCTTGGAGAATGGAGCACAGGCCGGGAGTTGTGAACAGCTTTGATCTGAGTCGCGGCCACTTCGAAGATCAGTTTACTAAGGAAGGGGGGCAGATAATATTAACAAAAATTCAAAAGATCAAGAGCACTCGGATTCTCGGGACATATGGAACTGTTCCACAACACGCAAACACGGAATCGAGTGCTACAACTAAGACATCAAACCAAGAAGTTGTTTAATTGACCGGCTGCAGTCACTGTATGCAGGAAGCATCAGGTGCAGTGGGTGCAGCATCGAGCATAAAAGTGGCAGAAGGGTTCCCAGCAAGGGATGGTAGATTACTTGGTCATTCATTCTTGGCCAACCACGTCCCCTGGATAGCGGCGACAGGGAATGTCCAAAGGAACTCAGGGTCATCTTTGCCCTACCATGCCTGTTCCGAATTGTCGTGTTGTCGTACCGCTTATGCCTGTTAACTCAGCAAAGGCCGTCGTCGGTGCCCGTGCGAAGTCTCTTCTGTGCGACAACGGATGAGGCGCCGTGTTTGTAGATGTTTCGTCAAACCAAGGGATAGAGTCCCGGATCAGGCGTCAGCCTACTGTCCCTGGTAGAGCCCCTAACTTAAGCAGATGAGTTCCTTCATCGAAGGAAAAGAGTTTATTTACCATCTGTAGCCTCTGCGACCTGCCGTCATGCATCGTATTTCTTTTCCTCTCAACGGCCCAGAATGAAAACGAACGGGCCCATGATAACGTGTCGGGGCTTTGTATTCCCGCGACTAATGGCATGTGGCATGCATTAGCCAGTTCCATGTGAATGCTCGGGTACCACACTATAACTTCCGAATCTTTATGCCGGGTACTTAAGAAGACGAGTTATGAAGCGATGGCCTTGCTGATCTGTGGCCATCACGGCATCTCTTGCATCCGAACCCGAAACACGTTCGATAATGATTGATCCTAAGGTTGATCGCGACCCTGGCAGCCCCTTGCATTGTAATTAAGGCTAGCGAATCTCTTTCGTCTAGAAAAGCAGTTAGCTTGGGCCCGACCCGAGGGCCATTCAGAAGATGCAAATCAAGCACCAGAAAAGAAAACTGAAGTCCAAGAAAATGTTTGATAAATTCCTGCCATCGGATATCTCATCGAGAAACTACTTGCAACGCCGGAAAACAAAACATGAAGATATTCATACACCTCAATTCCTCCCATGACACTGACAAACACCAGACCCATGCTCGAATGCCGCTCCCTACTGGTTTGATCTCATCGACCCTGTACCAGAGGTGTCTGACAACAAAATCCAATTCAAGAAAACAGAAAAACAAAAAAAATGATACCATGAGGTAGAAAGAAATGAAATCGTATCAGCGTATTTTTCGAATGGCTGGCCTTTATTTGGCCTTCTTCATGCGCGCCTCCTCCTTGCTGGCCACGAGGGCGATCAAGGCGGCTCCAACTCCACTGCCATCCTTGGAGATACCAATGCGCACCTTCTTATCGCCAGTAGAACCAACTTCCGGCACCTCGCGCAGGGCATCGCGCATGTATCCCTCGAAGTTGGGATAGAATTCGACCAGACTTCCGTCGACACCAACATCGATCAGATCATCCGTCTGCAGTTTGCCGGTGGCGATCAGGACGGCGGCCAGAGGCACGGCACTAAGGCGAGCAGCGCGCTTGCCAATGGCATGCACCAGGGTCTGAACGGCCTTGCAATCGGCTGTGCTGGCCCGTTCAATCTTCAAGTGGTCTTTCAGGGCGGTCTTGGTCGACTCCAAAGTCTGGCTCTTGTCGGCTTCGACCGTGCTCAGGAGGCTGGTATCGAGACCCCACTGCCTGAAGATCATGGAGTTCTCCGGAACAACAACGTCCGAGGACTCGCTGGCCTTGAAGAGACCCGCGGATTTGTTGTTGTACATGTCAAGCAGCGCACGTCGCAGGATCTCACCCAGGAACATTCCCGAGACACGCTTCTCGAACATCTGAATTCCGGGGTTGTTGCTATCGGCATCAAGCTGCTGGTCGTACACAGTGTTGGGCAAAACGCTGAGGTGGTTGTCAAAGCTGCCCCATTCGGCGTTGATGATCATCTCCCCCGTGGACTTGTCGTAATCGGAATGTTCAATCGTGTCCATCTTGGGGATTCTGTCGAGCTTCTCCACATAAGCACCGTTGGTGCCCGTGCCAAAGATGGCACCCAGGAAGGTACCTGTTTCACCGGGCGAGGTGTACGAACGAGCCATCAGCGTTCCCACAGTGTCGTTGACCAGGGCGGCCACGCGCACGGGCAGCTCCAGCTCGTCAATGGCACTTTGCAGCAAGGCGCAGACATCATGGCCAACGGCGTCGGGGATGTTGAAACCCTTCGTCCAGCGAATGAGGGTACCCTTGTTGATTCCCATTTGACGCACGGGGAAACTGAACGTGAAACCGAGATCGAACAGCTCCTCCTCGCCGCTTCCTTCGCGTCGACGTTGAAGGTGAGCTTCGAAGTGCTCGTTGTGGTGGATGCGCAGGAAGGCCTCGATCTGTCGGGCCAGGAAGAGGAAAAGATCCTTGGACGAGCCCGAGGCCATCAATTCCCGAGGAATCATGATCTTGGACTGCGTCAGGGAGAAGGTGGTGTCTCCATGGAGGTCGATTGAGCACACGCGGAAATTCGTGCCACCCAAATCCACGGCCAAGTAGAGGCCCTATAGGAAAAGCCAAGGTCAGCCCATCTGGTGTCACGCGGACAGTGCGTCTTTCAGCTAATGTCGGCCACTAACCTTTTCAGTGCCATTGGGGACCGAGGTCACGAAAGTAGGAATCTGACTGAGGGTGGTATGCTCCTGTCTGAGACCCTCGTCCATTTCGCGAATGTATTCCTTCACCCCGCGCTGGACCTCCGCGGCGGGGTAATCGAATTCGCGGGCAATCCGCGTGGCTTCGTCCAACAAGGCAGACGACATGATGAGAAGTGGAGACGTCGAAGGGATTTTGAAGGGGGATAGAGTGGTCAGGAGAAATAGTGAGAGAACAGGGAGTGGCGGGGGAAGAAGACGAAGGCGAGGGAGGGGTCGAGGGGTAGATATGGAGGAAAAGTGTGGAGGGGTAACAAGGAAGAGAAGGGATTGGACGTGGAAAACTGGCCAGAGTACGGAAGAAAAGAGAAAATTAAGGGAGAGAAAAAAAAACAAAATTAAATAATCAAAAATCTCACGCTGGGAGTGTCAACTAATTAAATAACAGAAACCGGCATGAAGAGAAAGTAGAAAGCGACGAAATGAAAGACTGGACGGAGGGGTCGATGAGGTCAGGCTGTGGACTCCGACAGACCAACGGGAAGTCCGGGTTCGCCGGAGAACGGGGATTTGGGGAATCCACGATTTTCTCCAGACGGCTTCGTCTCGCTCCTGTTTTCTCCGAGTCCTGTCAGGACACTTGGGTTTAGCGACGCTGGCTTAGCGGCAGCCTGCGGTTTCCATGACGCCATGAAACGCTTGTGGGGAGCCTCCGGTGAGAGACAATGGTTAGTTGGTTTACCATTGCATGGCAAAAGGCGGGCAGCGAAGCGAGTGGAAGGCTTGGATTGCGTTGCACGTCCCATTCGGATTGTCTTGTCTCGTCTTTTGTCTCAAGTCTGGTGTCTTGTGCTGCTGACAGGGTAGTACTGGAGGATTGATTGTGGTATAACTATCCCGTATTCGAATCTCGATGAAGAGCGGGGAATGTCCGTAGGTACATACGGAGTAGATTAACGAGGAGGAATTAGCATATTTAGAGTGCAGAACAATCAATGACCTTGTTGATCGACAATAACAGTATGATGTAGAATATCTAGACTATATTATTGTAGTCGGTGGACTCGGGAAATCCAGCCGATCTCTGATTTGATGCCTGAAAAGGTTGGCGGCGAACTCGCTAGTGCCTGAAGTACCAGGCAGACAGCACAGCACAGCACCACGGGACCAGTCTGGCTATAATCCATTCAACTGTTACAATGGACATTCAATAAGGATAAAATCCGAGGATTGTTTTCGAATTGGTATGCTGTTAATGTCCATCAATATGTAGTTCAGGTACTGGTATACTTGCCAGGCAAAAATATACATCCGCGACATAGGTGGTGGTCAATCCATACAGTGCAGCCAATCGACAACGAGCGAGCTGATGCAGTGAGGAACTGTAGATAATACCTTAAACTAAACGAATCCAACAGAAATATCTACCATGAAAGTGGCCGTCAAGAGAGAAAGAGGACTTCCCCTGGCATACATGGAGGGTGAGCAAACGGCGAAATGCTTGGCATTTTGCAACCTCAGGCATTCAACCCTTCCGCACTGATAGAGGATCTTTACAACCAAGCAAGCGAGGGAAGGAGATCATAGGAAGATAGATCCTAATTAGACACTATGGACAATGAAAAAATACTCATAAACATTACATCTTTCCTATAGACAATAAAACAGCTCAATAAAAGTTCCCATCCCATCTTTCAACCATGACTAAGCACGCTAATCACGTGACCCGTACCGGCGGAAGTCGGCAGGAACTCCAAGGCGAAGAAACGATATGCGAATCCATCTCTGACCGGAACTGGAGAATTGCCCGCGGGTCTAACCAACAACCACCTCATCCAACCCCGTCTCGCGCCCATCAATTGCGATCTCCCGAAGCCGGCTAATCCTCTCCGGCTGAGACCTTGAACGACCTCCGGGTGCTTCTTTCTTTTTTCCCTCGAACCACCGCACATATACCAGTTCATCATGGGCTCCGGTAGCTCCAAGCCCGAGGCGACGGCGGACTCGAAACATATCTTCCAGGGGTAGGTGCTGTTTTTGATTTATGGAAGGGGGAGGCTCGTTGGGTTGGATTGTGTTCCCTGTGGTGGATGAAGACATTGGGTGATTGAGTTATCGGTTGATGGCTGGGTTCATGTCGATGCTGGTTATGACCGATGGCTTTGGATGGATGCTTGATTCGACGTACATTGAAGCTACAGAACGCTAACACACTCTCCATATCTAGTACCGCACCTATCCAATTCTCCTCGAACGTCGTCGACTCCCTCCAGAACAACACCGAGGTACGTACACATACACATCTAAACTCTCCCCGAAAATCACCATCCCTTCTAATCACAAACGAAACAGACGGACTCCGCGCGCGCCAAATCCCTCGAACTGCAAATCCAAGCCCGCGTCTCCCAAGAACTTGAGCGCCTTCGCGAACGCGAACAACAAACCCTCGCCGAGATCGAAAAGCGCCTCTCCGAAGTCAAAGACACCGGATCTTCCTCCTCCGCTGGCCTGTCCCCCGCGACCCCCAACGTCAGCCACCCGCCCGGCTCCCTGAACCTGGACGCGCCTCGGATCCCGTTCGCCGGCCGCGAATATGCCCCCGTGCCGCCCGTGGCCGCGGACGAGGCGAAGCCGGTCAACCGGGATATTTCGCGGGAGTCGGTGAACGAGGAGATTGAGGAGTTGCGGGCGAGACTGGAGGGACGGAGGAAGTTGGTGGAGCTGGATTCGGGCGTTGAGAAGGCCAAGGCGGATGTGGTGAGCTGTTTGCGGTTGAATGATCGGAGGCCGTTGGATTGCTGGAAGGAGGTCGAGGGGTTCAAGAAGGAGGTTGCGAGGTTGGAGGAGGCGTTTGTGGATCGTGTGGTTGGTTGATTTCCATTTTTGTCTTCCTTCTATTCGATTCCGAGAACGATGAACTACCTACCTACCTACCTAGGTGGTCTGGTTCAAAGCCGTGCCTGTGGCTAGAAGACAAAAGGAAAAGCGATGGAGAAAGCGGATTGTGCTCCTAGATGATAGATTTTTCGGGTCCGATTCGCGTGTTTATGTGTATCTGTATAGCTTAGTACTTTTTTTCATTTCATTCATGTTTGATTTTGCCGCTCCTTGCTCTTCAAGATCCCACCGACTTTTTTTCTACCAAGACTTCACTAAGAACAACATCAAATCTATAACACTACGCACATGCATCTTTCATTATCTGCCAAGCAATGACCTGCTAAGCATCTAAACAGAAATTCTATACGGAGGGTATCTTTTCATCACATCCCACATAATCACATCCACGTCCATTCAAACTAAACAAGATCCCAATACCCCAATCTCCCCACCAACTCCCCAGCCGGGCGAATTATACACATATTCTGCTCCCTGGCCTTCCCTTTCTTCTGCTGAGCTAGATTCTGACCCACGACCTTCGACACAAGGATAGACCCAATGCCCGTTCCTTTCCCCTCCGAGAGATTATAGTTTCCCGTCGTCACGAAACCAATAAGGTCTTCTTCTGCTGGGAGGGGGAGATGTGTTTGTTGGGCCTCTGTGTCGGCGGAAGGCGTGATTAGGGATGCGGCGAGGTGTAATTGAGCGAGATCTTTGCTGCCGGGGAGGCCTTTTTGTGCTGATGCTGACGGGGCAGCAGGTTTGGGAGCTGTGGTGTTGGGCTTGTTGGATGCTAGGGAGAGCCATTTTTGGCGAAGGTCGGGATTGGTGCTGGGGAGGCGGTAAATACGGGCTCGCGGGGTAGGCGTGCCTCGGTGGTGAAGGGAGATCCGGACAGTTGCGAGCTCAGGGTTGCTGCGAGGGTTGGGTTTAGGATTGTTGGCGTTGACTGCACGCGTAGCCGCTGTGGGATGTAGGTGGCGGATACCAAGTGGTGGAGTCTGAGGAGCTTCGGCTTCGGCTTCAGATGTCGTAGTAGTAGTGTTAATTGCATCCGGTTTAGCTTCGGTTTTATCTTTGGCCTTAAGCTTGGCCGATTTCCCCTTGGCAGCTTTGGCGACAGGGCTGGGAAGGGTGTCCACAAGCTTCTCCCAGTCACAGGCCCATCCTCGTCCGATTTCTCCCTTTTGACCATTCCCGAGATCGATGCTCTCAAACTCTGTTCTCCGGCCCTTTGGTCGTCGCTCCCATTCCTCCTTGGCCTTGGCTTGCTCACGCAAATTCCATTCCCAGCCGGCTTTGGTCCCGGGGAAATCACCCGGAAACCAAGGCTCTCCGGCCTCGAAAGCAAGCTGTTGCTGTTCCTTCAGTCCACCAAATCTCGGGTTCCCGCCGCTGGAGAGAGGGTAGTACATTAAGGAATACCACACCGGGAGGACACAACTCCATGGAAGAAAGACGGTCCAGCTGCCTGGGGCATTGCTGTTCTTGGACTGCGAGCCGGGTCTAGTTGCAAGGACAAGGACTGGGATTTTTGGATCCGTGGAAAGAGGCTTCGGGTACTTCCCGGGTCCATTCACGGTGCGGCGTCGGTTGATGGCCTTTTGGCTGGGTAGTTTGCGCGTAGCAGCTAGTCGTGCGCGACGATCGAAAATGGCTGGGGAGGATTGGGTTCCGTCAACAGGCCACGTTGATAACAAGATGGCCAGGTTTTGCATGTCGGCGTCAGAGGAGGGAGGCTTCGTTGATTTGGGCGGGAAATGAAGACGAGGGTCGGATGTAGAGAAGCCAAGAAGCGAGTTCTGAGGCAGAGAGGACGGGTTAGACACCCCCAACAACTTACCCCAGGTAGACTCTGGGCTGTTCGCCGGTGCTTCTGTTCCTTCGGCCGTCAAGGGTTTCAAAGCAGCGATGAGCGCTTCCGTAGAGCCCGGGCCAGTGATTTCAATGCTGCCAATCTCGAAGCGAAGATCTTCAACCAGGACAGGTGGGTTCTGGTGTTTCGACACCTCAAGGAGCTCGTTCCATAATTGCAAGAAGGCAGACGGATGCACCCTGACAAAGATCTTCTTCCAGTTTCCCTTCTGCTTGTTCTTGCCTTTGGTCTCCTTCGTGTGCGCATCGGCATCCACCATCTCCACATCCTCAGATTTATCCTCAGCACATCGAATCAAAGTGACCGGCGCAATCGGTCTCTTCTCACCCTGATGTTCGAAAGTCCAAGCCTGTAGACCTCTCGTCCCAGCTCTCCACTTCTTTCCCTTCACCCCCCAAGCCTCCTCTCCATCCACCCCAACAGCCCTCAACACACCTTCCAACGCCGACTCCGACCCCTCCAGCTGAATCGTAGCCATATAACTCATATCCCACGCCACGGCGCCCCTGGCACCCCTCGCCCTATGCGTCGGCCTATAACTCTTCTCCGTCGGCGACAGCGGCACCGCAAACCGCCACAGCGGATCCTTCGACGTCGTCATCTTTGCGCGCTTCGCATGGAACATGTGCGTGGGTAACCAGGTCTTGCACCTTTGACGTTTCTTGAACTTCGACTCCGGCGGCGCTGGACGCGAGAGCTTATTCTTCTTGATCTTCGGGACCCTCGGCGCGATGCTGTACGCATGAGATCCGGCCTCCTCTAACGATTTGCGCGTCTCCTGGTCACGTTCCGCTTTCGCGGCTGCTCGCTTGGCCTTCGTTTTGGTATTCAGGTTCTGTAGACGGCGCGCGGTCTCGAGACGGATTCGCATCTGCTCGGTCGGTTTTCTTCGTCGTGCTGTAACGGTGGGGGTATTGTCTTCAGCCATCTAACAAGCCCCAAAGCAAAAGAGTTAGCAGCTAGTCCTAGCAGAACACCACAGCAGTAACAAATAAGAAAAAGAGAAACAAACCTCCCTCTTCGCCCTAGCCCTCAACCTCCCCGGAACCCTTTTCACATTGTGACTCGCCGTCCTCCGTCTCATGGACCTGGGCACCTGCTGAAACGCCCGACTCGTCAAGGCAGCCTTCGAGCGCTGCATGCCCGTCTCCAGGGACTGGATCTCGAATTCCCGGGAGCCCACGTACGCGGCGGCATCGAGCTCGCCGGAGGCCGAGAGCGCCGCGTCGGCGGACTGCACGGCCAGGGTGCGCGCATCGAAGGTTTTGGCGCGCTTGCGGGCGGCCGCGGAGCCGGTGTTTTTGGGGTTGAGGGCCGGGCGTTTGGATGGTGGGTTGAGGGCCATGGTTGGCTTTTTCATGCCCCGGGGG
Organism: Aspergillus melleus; assembly: GCF_016097325.1. Classification (NCBI taxonomy): domain Eukaryota; kingdom Fungi; phylum Ascomycota; class Eurotiomycetes; order Eurotiales; family Aspergillaceae; genus Aspergillus; species Aspergillus melleus. Next base: position 2,442,478 of record NW_025763374.1, on the reverse strand, counting down.
GAAGAAGGGGATGAGGATGGAGGAGGCGAGGGTGGAGGTGAGATCAAGAGAAGAGAAGAAAAGAAACGTGAAAAGAAATCAAGAAGGGCAAAGAAGAAAGTTAAGCTTTGAGCTCTATCCAGCTAAAATTGGCTGATATCGAAATCGACGGTGGTCGGTCGGGTCTGGAATCAATTTTTGATTAGCGCGTTGAATGCTTTCTTTCCCGGCCGAAAGCCACACAGACGATCATGCAGCCACCAATAATGAGGGAATAACGCTTAGAATCAACGTAGATCTTCTGAAGAAACCGGGGTAAAAAATATTTTTGAAGCTAGTCTGTGCTACTGAAGGATTTTTAATTAGGAGAGTTTATGTTATGCTAGAACGCTGACATCATCGTACGTCTACACACTGAAGAGATAAAAATGGGTTGCTTTTTCATAGCTTCGTTATTGCGTTGTATTCTAAAGGGGAGTCTAGCTCTCTAAACAAATCTTTGTTTCGCAGGTCAATTAAGCCCATGGAATATCAACGCCGGTTCTATTAGGCCCATGCCACGTCTATTGCGTTTCTCATTGGTGCATTTACAGGTTCTTGATGACGGTCTCGGCGCTCGAGAACTAGAGATAAAGTCAGTGATTGCTCTTCGGCCAACAGAATACATATTCATGTTCATGTTCATGTTCAACATACCTCAAGGTGGTTCTTGGCGGGCTCGAGAGCGGCGTAGGTGACCTTGCCGTGGTCAAGGACGATGGCGTAACGCTTGGTGCGGCCCTCCTCGTCGGCCCAGCCAATGCTCTTGGAGAACTTGGCATCGGGGTCAGACAGGAACAGCTGGGAGAGGTTAGCAAATCTGGACTGGCAGACGAGGGCTCATCAGAGCTGGAAGTAACTTACGATGTCGTCGTTCTTGACACCGTTGGCCTTGCCCCAGGCGCTCATGACGTAGGCATCGTTGTAGGCAAGGACGGCGACAACGTCGACACCCTTCTCGCGGATCTCGGGGAGACGCTCCTGGTACTCGGGGACGTGGCGAGCAGAGCAGACGGGGGTGAAAGCACCGGGGAGGGCGAAGAGGATGACCTTCTTGTCGGCCCACTCCTTGGAGGCGTTGTAGTTGATGGGGATACCGCAAGAGGTGATGCCCTCAGCCTCGGGGGTGTAGGGGATGTAACTGCAAGAGTCCACGTCAGTAGGAAGATCTCCAGAAGAATTGGATCTCGCCAGGCCAGGCTTGATGGGAAAGAAAGGAAAGTAAAGAGAGAGGGAACATACGAGAACTTAACGTCAGCGGGGAAGCTGTCACCGGCCTTGAGTCCAGACATTTTGATGGATTGATTGGGGTGGAAGGTAGAGTGGTGTTTGAAGTAATGAGTAGGAAGAGATTGGATGATTAGCAGCAAAGATGGGAAAGGGTGGGTAGGTTATATAGGTTTAGTAGAGTGGGTAAGGGGAGCGAGGAAAACGAGGGAGAGGGGCGCATGTGGCGGGAAATATAACTACGGTTCCAGTCGGCTTAGACGCGCAGCAACGGGCCGCAGGAAAGGGCCCTGGGGGGCATAAGGTGATCCGAAGCAGAAGGATACCGAAACCTTTCGATTTGCTTGGGTGAATCATTCGTGTATTATCAAGAAGACCGCCCGAGACTTGGGAGGGACCCCACCAGTCATCGTCCACGGTTATCTATCTAGACCGCCCGCCTTGACAAATCGGTTTGTCTTCCTTTTTTTTTTTTTTTTTTTTTCTTTTTTTTTTCTGTCTCTGGTCAGTAAGTCAGGAGAATGGCGGTCTGAGATCCATTTGGCCTTTCTTTGTAATATCCAAACAGACTCAAGAGGGAGGAATTGGGTCCCCCACCTCTCAATCCTCATCCACGGATTCAAGGCTCATCCTTCACTCTTCTCCCGACTCCCACCGACCAGCTGGTTGCCGCCCCAATGACGAGGGGTGTGGACCGAATATGCCAATATCGGACCAATTGCATCCCCGTGCAATCGCCGTTTGGAACAGAAGGCATCCACCGATTTCCTCTTATCTAATAATTCTGCCATCGGGCGATAGAGTGGTGAATTGGCGGTTTGGATGCTTCCCTGCTGCCAAGGGCGCCTTGACCGGGTTGATTGGCCATTCAGAGCAATACAGCCGGGTAGAAAGTGAATGCAGCGCTCATCCGATATTCAAGCTCCGTCAATCTGCTGGGTTGCATGAGGTGAGGACCGGGGTGGTCATGGCAATCGGTGTCTGTCGGAAAAAGAAACTCGGCCTGGTGGTGGGCCTTACCGCCTTCTGCTTCTGTATTACACGTGACTACGCGCCGAGGTTTACCGTCTTTGGCCATTTCTGGTTCCTCCTTTTCTTGACTTTCTCGACTCCTGCGATGAATAATTGAGATACTCCGTAACCCTTGCCACTTGCAGCTAGCCGGTACATCGGGTCTTGGATGCCGAGCAGACTACCGATGGGCCTCCAGTAATCAGATAAGATCAGTTCATGGTTATTCATCATCACGGGCTGGGTCCTGCTGGGAGTGGCAAGTCATGGTGAGAGCCTTGGGGTTAGTTACTCCACTACGATTACGGAGCATTGGGGTTCTAGAAGGGGGTTCTACCTTCTCCCCGGGGTTCCCTCAGGGGTATCTGTGGCGTCCGTTGTGCGTCTGGAATTAATCAAGCAGTTGGTTCCAGACACCGACCGACAGGGCTGGCTTTAATGAGAGTTTAACAATGAGCATACAGTCATACACAGAAGAGGCGGGGATCGAAGGATGACATCACTGTCCGCTTGGGCCATCTACTACGTATGTACCTGGGATGCTTCTTTCTAGGTTCTCTTGGGCACAAAGCTTAACTACACACTGTAATTTGTCTAGGAGTTGGTGGTGTATCTGGTTGGCACCTGTGTGATTGATTGATATTTCTGTGCTAGTATGCCTGTTCGACTGCCTTAGTCGAAGCTGTAGATGCCTCATAGTCACCGATCTAGCCCCCAAATCTAGCCTAAACACGTGACAATGCATATATGACACAAGAGTCATACGCATGTGCTACTTCAAAAAGACAGGAAGATCACACCGTCGATCAACATACCGTTGTCGTCGAAGAGAATTTGAGAAAGTCTCAGTTAACATGGCCGACCTCAAACCCCCATTTACCGAGGAGACGGCGAGGAAGAAGGTCAAAGTTGCGCAGAACCTGTGGAATACCCAGTAAGTGGGAAGAGCGGGGATGTTGGATGTTTCTACCTTTCTTGTCTTCCACCTCTCGCTCTCTCAATAATACCAACACGCCCGACTATCAATTCCCGCTCGGGTAGATGTTGGTATGAGGGGATCGAAGATGCGCGGAAGCATGAATGTTTCATCCCTTGCGTGCCATTACCTCATACCTTCCCAGACCAAGTCCTCCCATTTAAGATTTCTCTTCGATATTCCAGCCGACGGCCCATTTGAAACCAAATGATCCGTCGCTTGCAATGTTCATGTTCATGCTGACCACATTCCCTGAAAAGAGATCCCGTCCGGGTGGCCCAGGCTTATACTGCGGATTGCATCTGGCGCAATCGCACCTCGTTCTTCTCCGGCACGGAAGGAATCGTCTCCTTTCTGACGGCCAAATGGAACCGCGAGCACAACTACAAGCTTCGCAAAGAGCTCTTCTCTTTCACCGATGACCGCATCGCGGTGCAATTCTGGTACGAGTTCCAGGACAAGGAAGACGGGCTGCGGTGGAAGCGGTGCTACGGACTGGAAGATTGGACTTTTGATCGGGAAACTGGAAAGATGCGTAAGAGGATGATGAGTGGTAATGATATGCTGCTTGGGCCTGATGGAAATGGAGAAGGAAGGTGGTTTGTGGATGGGGTTGATGTTGAGGACGTGAAGATCGGAGAGGAGCATTGGTAAAGGGACTGCCAAGATAGGTATCGGTTGTCTTTTTTGAAAATTGTTTTGTTCCGCGTAATTCAGGTGCCAAGAGAGTTTGAAGCCATGCCCACGTTGTCGAACTGCACGTTGTCCTTGCACGGTGCCGTCTGCATGTTGTTGGTAGGTAGAGCCTTACTTCCTATGCTGCACGATCTAACCGGAATCCCTTGCCCTCAATATCCGGATGAAACCAGAGTTTAGCTCGCCATCATAATTTGAAAAGTTGAAGGCGAATGACGGCGTAAGAATGCATCGGGCGTGAAACTGACCGACTCGTATCCGCGCGATGACCCTCCCTAGATTCGGGATGCTGAGCATATCCATCCCTCTTTTCCGAACTCTATACCGCCTTCCAACTATGAAGGGTCAAATGGCTGGACCGGAAATTCTGGGAGTCTGTTAATGAGTGGATCTTTCTTTTGTTTGGGTAATGCTTGATAAGGTCTCCCTTTCTTCAGGAAAGGGAGGAAGGAATGCCTCGACTTCAGCGACTCGGTTGACTTCAATTCTCGACGAAACTGAAAGATCGTTGACTGACAATGACAGAACGCTAGAAAGCGGTCTTTGGAAATTGTCAAGTAGGGTTTCAATTGAAGGGGACTGGCTCCTGTATAGTAACATCAGTGTTGCTGATACGTATGCTTCAAGCCACTGACCGCTAACGATAAAGTAAATTCAAGGAGTCGCAGATACTTGGGAAATCCTCTGAAGTAATTGACAAAGGTCATTGCAACGTCGAGGGGAAGCGGATCAGGGACGAGGAATTCCTGGTGAGAGAAGAAGGTGGTGACCGGGGAGACCTGAGGAATCCAGACGAAACAAACAACCAAACACTCATTCCACAGGAGGCGACCTCACAATGGCATGTCCACGTCCTCGTTAGTCTGCCAGCCCAGCTAGCGCGGACCATCGAAGACGTGTTTTGGAAGCATGCTCCCCAGAGATCAGCCTCGCCATCCAAGATTATCTGCTTGGACGCCTCCTTGTCGACCACCCAACGCTCGAATCATCACCACCCCGGATTTGTCGACATTGATTCCCCACGCTAGCCACTCAGTCGCCATTGCGGTTCTTTACGGGGGAGATTCTACTAATCTAGATTGAAGAAGACAATACAGGGTTGATACTTTCGTTTACGCGTCGGAAACAGCATCTATCTAATACTGTCCTTACGGTGCAAAGCTTCGTCATCCAGAACCAATCACGATCCTTACACTTCTCCGTTTCCTCGATTAATTTGAATCGGTAAATACCAACACCCAAACATTACTATCGACACACAGCCTTGAGGTTGTGGGAACTGACACGCCATTTTCACGAAGTAGTACTGAACACCCCAAGATCCCGACACCCAAACAGAGACATATGGTGCTGTGCGACAACAAACGCCTGTGACGCGCTAGTCTGGGGTTACCTGGCAATGGACGAGAAGACAAATCGTCTCAGCCTGCAGATAACACGCCCACCTCTGACAGATGCCACGCGCAGAATAAACAACGGCGCAACCATCCGGGCTGAGCCAGAGGAACGAACAGTAGAGGAAGCCTACCAGGAAATACTGTCCGACCCAATGTCTATCGTGACCAGTCCATTGTCGACCAAAGGCCATGTGGAAATCAATTGCATGTCACCGGGAGCGAATTCCCAGGCCGGCTCGAACCGCAACTCGACCCTCTCCGCTCACTCTCTACTTTCGAACAAGGGGAAACGAAAGACTCATGTCGGACCGTGGCAGCTGGGAAGAACCCTAGGAAGGGGGTCCACGGGTCGTGTCAGGCTGGCAAAACATGCTCTCACGGGACAGACGGCTGCGATTAAGATCGTCTCGAAGAAGTCGGCGGCTATAGCCCAGAGTGAAAGTATTGCGGCCATGGACAAGAATATCGGTCATTTCAGCGGTGCAACTGCCAGACCTATGCCTTCTGGAATCGAACGAGAAGTGGTTATCATGAAGCTCATTGAACATCCAAACGTCATCAGTCTATACGATGTATGGGAGAACAGGGGTGAACTGTGGGTAGCATGCGATCATGGAGCACTTGAAGAGTACTGACCTTTGGTATATAGGTATCTTGTTCTCGAATATGTCGAAGGAGGAGAGTTGTTCGATTACGTATCGAACCATGGCCCACTTGCAGAGGAGGAAGCCGTTCGAATCTTCAGGCAGATTATCGCGGGCCTTGGACATTGTCATCGGTTCCATATCTGTCACCGCGACTTGAAACCAGAAAACATATTATTAGACTCGTGGCGCAACGTGAAGCTTGCTGATTTCGGCATGGCTGCACTACAACCTGCCGGGCACTGGCTGAACACATCCTGTGGAAGCCCACACTACGCTGCGCCTGAGATCATCTACGGCCGGAGGTACCGTGGTGACAAGGCAGATATATGGAGCTGTGGCATCATCCTGTACGCACTCTTGACGGGATATCTTCCATTTGACGGGGGTGATCTTCCTACAACTTTGCGATTGGTAAAGAAGGCGGAGTTTATGATTCCTCGGGAGCTCAGCTATGAGGCGACGGATTTAATCGAGCGTATTCTTCAAAAGAAGCCCGAGGATCGAATCAACATGGAACAGATCTTCATGCATCCCCTCTTGAAAAAGTACGAGAAGTTCCACCAAGCAAGATCCAACCACTACCTTGGTCCTGCGCCGCCAATATCCATACACGATTGCGGCCCACCCGTGCTTGCGAGACAGGACATTGATGTGGATCTTTTGAGGAATTTGCAAACACTTTGGCACGATGTCAAGCCTGATGTTTTGATCCAGAGACTCCTTGAAACTGAGTAGGTTTAACCGGTTATCAATCAAGAATTCCATTCGCTGACATGAATCACCAGGCCAACACAGGAACGCATGTTCTACAACGCCTTGGTCAAATTCAGAAATGAGCAGCTCGAGAACTACCAAGGACAGCCCCTCGAGTATTCTGCCAGTGACTACCACCACATCTCACGCGGACCGGCCCGCATCGCCAACAAACGAACAGGTTCTCGGAAGCGGAACCAAGTTCCAGCCAGGGATAAGATCCATAGTCCTCTCAGAGAGCCCAAATCCTGTGCCACGGTCGAAAGTTACGACCCGTTCCGATCCCCCAAGAATCGGATGACGGACAGAGAGGCGCAATTCGCTAAAGTTACGATTCATCGCAGGATCCCGGAAGAAGTCCAGAAAGAGGCATCAGAAGAAGTCGTCCAGGTGCCAAACTCTGTTCCGGACAGCGATCCTGGATTTGAGGACTGTCCTCCCAGCTCGCCTTTCGCGGTAGTGCGGAACAAGAAATCGAAATTCAATTCTGTCAAGTCGTTCCAATCCAAAGCGTCATGTGGCAGCTCTCGTCGACCCTTGAATGGCACCCCAACACCCCGCTCGGCCAGCTACAAAAGGAATGTATGCTTTCGTCATGGTCGCTATCGTTCACAGGGGTCAGTGTCTGCTAAAGCAAGTTCTACGCAAGTGGATGTCCCGGATGTGCCGCCTATAAAGAAAGTGAACAGCGATAGCACCTTTGAATATGAAGATGATGGCGACCCTTTCTCCGACAGATTTAGCAGCCCTGTGTTACCCGCCCAGCCGACGGTTGTTCGAGGCAGTGGTATCACCGTCAAACACTGTTCGCAGATGAGAAAGGTGCGGGAGTCGGACTTTATTTGGAAAGATGAAGCCAGGAAAGTCTCCCACGAGCTCGGTCAGATCTGCGAGGAAGCCTTCAACGGTGGCTCTGTCTCCACAGGCTGTACAGCGAGTACAAGCACAGACTCAGAAACACCGGCAACGTCAGTCTCAATGGCTACCCCGGAGGATTCATATCGCCATATCCCCGCAGCACGACCGAAGAGAAAGTCCGGTTCTTCGACCCCGGGTGCATCGCCAAGGTCATATACTGCAGCTGAATTGGCCGAGACTCGCCGCAAATTGATCGCACACTCCACGCAAGATGGTTCCCAAGACATTCCCGCATATCTTACAACAGTGATCAGCCATCTCGACCGCTTGATCGAACAAGACAAAATCAGACATGCTCCGAAAAGAAGTGCCTCCGAGGAAAACGCTCGTGCATCGCAATCAGGCCCATTTCTCAAAACATCTCACGAACCCTCGTCTCTGCCAATGATTTCCGAGGAAGCGAATCATAAACATTCCAACAAACCAAATGCCATTGAAAATGAAGACGACACGATCCCGTCGGGCTCCCGGCCTGGTAGTCGTCCCACCAGCAGTGTCACATCCGGCCGAAGGACAATCCGCATGGTCCCTCAGAGTTCTCTACCTTCGATGGACAACTCCAGGCCTCTGGACGTACGAAAACGCTACCGGAACCGCGAATCCACGCCTCGTGACACTCAGCCTCAGCCATTGACCGAAGATTATGAAGCACTTCCAGAGATTGAAAGTGCCACAACCACTAGGTACGCATCGACCAGCTCCCGTACAGGTCGGAACCCATCTGAGCTCGCCCCCATTGCGGAAATCCCACCAAAGTCACCTAGACGCGGTGCTCCTCGTGGCCCTGAGACGAAGAAATGGTCATGGTTCCGCAATCGATCTCAGACCAGCACCGAGACGGCAAGGTTACAAAGTGAGATCAAGCCACTACAACCCAGCTCTGCTACGGTAGTGATACAGGAGGTCAACCAACCCGAACAACATACACCGGCAGAAGTGGAAGGACCACCGAAAGCCCAGGAGCAAACACCAACGAAACAAAAAGGCGGTTTCTTAAGGAAACTGATGAAACGGAAGCCGAGCAAGACAGTTGATTCTTCAACAACAGGTTAGTTATCCCTCCAAGTTCCGGCTATCCATCAACTAACCTAGATCATAGAAAACCCGCCAGGTGCAGGAGAAGAGACCGGAGAAAACAATCTTCTATTGGCCCAACTCAGCGGAGGCGAGATCTCGTTCGAAACTGATAACAATCAGAAGCCCCTTCCGCGGAGACCCAGACCTGCAAGGAGCCAGAACTGGTTCGCACGCGTCTTCCAATTCAAACCCGCCACCCGAGTCATCGCCTTGAATACCTCGAAGATCAAAGGCCGGAAAGAAGTTTACAAGATCCTCCGGGAATGGGAATGGAAACAGTACGGTCTGGTCGACGTATCCATGGACAAATCCAACAACGTTATCCACGGCCGCGTTGATGAAGTTAACCGTAAGCTGCCTCCTCGATTCACGATTCACTTAATGGCCCTTCCACTCACTATCTTCTTCTCTAGTCCTCCGTCTTCGCCCCGTCAAGTTCTCCGCAGAGTTCTACACCGTCCTAGAGCACGGCCGACAAGCAAACCTAAGCCTCGTCCGCTTCAGACAAGAGCGCGGAGCCGCTTCGTCATTCCAGAAGGTCGTTGACACTCTGCATCTAGTGATGAAACAGCGCGGCATCCTAGTCGAAGACCCAACTCGTGCTAAAAAGATGACTCGAATTCTGGACGCGTTTCCAGACTCTTAGTAATCAATCATCTTCCTGTCTTCCTGATCTACTTTTGTTCCTCCTTTTTGTCCTCTCGATCAAACCCCAGATGCATACCATTTTGGAGCGTACTTGCTCGGTTTTGTTGATCTCTTGACTCACGTTTTTGCATTTCCATTCATCTTTCTGTTTCCGTAGCATTCCAAGCCAGAATTTTATTTTGCTCTTCAATCATTGCTTCGCGTTTGTTGTTTTCTCGGCTCGTCGTTATCAAGCATCCTCCCTGTCTGGTCTGGTCTGGTCCAGTCCTGTCTTGTCTTGTCTTGTCTTATACTGCCTCTAGTTCCTATTGTCCTAGACCAGACAAAACTAGACATTATAAGAGCCTTTCTTCCTTCAGCTTCTTTCTCAATTTTTAAGTCTCCCGTCTCTTCGTTGCCTCCCTTCTCTCTTTTTCTCACCTCCGCGCAACACATCGCAAATCCAACAACCAAGAAACAAACAAACAAGAAAGAGACGGAAATAACCGTTTACTTCCAGGATCCATCGGATCAATAGAATTGGCGTTGAAATCATCATCTCCAATAAGACTGGATTAGTTGGTTGGTTGGTTGTTGGTCTTCGTCTACGAAGAGAAAAAAAAATCCATACATGGTTAAGCGTATGTAGTTAATTACTTCCATCAATCAATTACATTCCGATTCATCCCATGAATCCATTCCATTTATCCAAGTAAGCGACAGACAGTCTAGTCTAGTCTAACTTCTCCATCAGTGATTAATTGTACGGTATAGTCCAATTCATTCCCTAATTCTATCTGTCGGCCTACGTTGATTCTCTACAGTACTCCGTACACCCCCGAATCATCATTTCCAGCCAATTCCTCATTCCAAGTACACACAAATCTATACAGAACAATTAGCATTAGTTGGTTTGGACTTTGGACTAACCTAACCAAATAAAAGTACTGTAGTAGGGAGGTAGGTAGGGAGGTATGTATGTACTGTATCTAATTATCCACATGCTATCAGTTAATTCCAACTACACAAGAAACTAATTCATGGGGCTCGAAACCAACTCAACACAACACAACCCTATTCTGTCCTATCCTATCCTAACCTAACCTACTCTATCAACTGAATGTCATCATAACTCTTATCACTACAGATTAGATCAAGCCTCAATGACCAAGCACAATGCATGTATCTATAGTAAAGCAACCTATTCATTAAACAACGAAGCGGTAGCTTATCAACTATACTATACTTTACTATGGAACAAGGCAAAAAGGCATGCAAATGCAAGGTAGACGAAACTACTGATGGAAAATAGAGCAAGAGACGGATAGAATAATGAAGTCAGCTTAATTGCAGATCATAACGCGATGTGACGATAAAAACAAAAAATTGATCAGACAGCCTCCCAGGTACTAAATAGCAAAAAGTGAAGATATAAGTAAGCGAGCAACAGATGTAAGGAAGTAGTTGAACGGCAAAGATAGAAAATTCCTCCCTTTTTTTGAACGGCAAAGATACCACCCGATGATAAGCAAGTGCAAATGAACCCGATCCAAGAAACAAAAACAGAACCTAAGTAGACTTGAACGCAGAACAGAGAGCCTCCCGAAATGTATTCGCACAGTCGAAGAAATAACCGATATAGCCGCCGCCAATTGAACAAAAAGCCTCGCAGAAGAGACCTCGAAGGGAAAAAGGTAAACAGAAATGAGAAAATTAAAAGAGGAAATGCGACAAATTCCACCCCGTGATGACTGACATAGAAGGCACGCGCATCAAATGCGTAAATCTCATCTGGCGTCAACGGATCTGTACCAAAGCATCACACGTTGAACTCGACAGAAATTCGCAGTGACCAGGTAGACAAGCGTTTCGAATTCTGTCGATATGTCTACCTGCTTGAACCTGTAAAGTTCAAAGCCGCGATGCAGATAGACCCATCTCAACACCGCAACCAAAAGATCTATCGGGTCCGAGAAACAAGTTCAAAGGATCTTGGTCGTTGGAAGGCCCGAACAAGCAAGGACATTGTCAAATCCGATGCGCACATGGTAACAGAACGAAGGCAAACAAAAAGAAAAATTCAATTAGTGGGTTGCCCCAGATATTTTATAAAGCCGTGATGTAAAGCTCGAAAAGGGAAGGTCTCTAGAGAGAATGTAAGAGTTGCAGCAATCATTGGCTTTCGAACTCAGACTGGCTGTTACCACGAATCGGACAACTCGCATTCTGACATTAGATGATTCAACGTTCAGATCATGCAGCTCATAACACTCTTGCTTCTCGTTTCCATGACATCATATCGGTCGACATGGCGCCTTGTCCGTGATTATTTTTCTTCAGTTTTTGTTCTTTTCCAGCATGAGATTTGTGGCATCCAGGTGAATATCGTTTTCAGTCGATCATCAGAAAATCCCGAAGAAGCGTGCAGTCGGTCTTTCGTCTTTTGGGTTTTCGCATCATCGCCCGTAACTCATGTTTTGATGTTCCTGAAATCATTGCGCGACCTTCCTTCGATTCTTTTTTTTTTTGTTTTGTTTTCTTTCTTCATTCCCTTCAGAGTTCTCGCAAGAACAAACAACATCGTTCTGTGCTTTGGATGACACACAACGATGTTTAGAACGTCCGGGAGTGTGGCCAGCACACATTGCCTTCCACCGTCAATCAACCACGGAATAAAAACCGACATTGTTCTTTCTCGTTCCCCAATTTCTGGTATCTTTCCCCTCAGAAACCGCCCCTCCAAGGATAATCCAGACCGGATTTTGAAAGGTTGCAACAGTTATTTATTCATGCCCCGTCGGTTTAACGCATTGAGCATATCATTGTCTGCATCGGAACGGCCGTGGTCGCCCGGGTTAAGCATGTCGCGAACGTTAAGTCCTCCACGCGAGCTGCCCGGGGTAGAGGTAGGACCAGGTGGAGGAGTGCCTTGAACCGGATTAGGGCCCTGGGGAGTGCCTTGGACGGGGTGGGTGCCCTGGGGGAGGGTCATGGGAGGGTACGGGGAACCGTGGGGGGAAGACGAATGACGTCCATCATACGGATACGCGGATTGGGGCGAGGGACGACGATCGGTTGGCGGCGGAGGATAGTAGGGACTTGGAGCGGTATGGGCCGAGTATCCGGGATTGGACGTAACGGGGGTGACCGGAGCTAGGTTGGTGGGGTCTGGGTATTCGAATCCAGAGCCGGAACCACGACGACCAATGGGTCTCTGATAAGAGAAGGTAAGCGACAATTTATTTGGAGTCATTCGGTAGGGAACTCGCTACTTACGTGATCTTGGGACCCGGGGGCAAGGGGTTGAGGTGCACCGCCATACGGATGTTGATACATGGATTGCGGTGGTGGGAGGGCACCATCGGGACCTGCTTGTGGCTGTTGTTGAGGCGGTAGAGGCTGACCGTGAGCACCGTAGAGCATTACAGGAGCCGAGCGCCCTTGGTTCTGACCGTTTCTCAAGTAGGGATACGCGGCGTGTGCCGGGACAAATGCCTGTGCTTGCGAGGAGACGGGCGTGAACATGCACTCTTGATTGAACCGGGTGCAGTTGCTGCAGCGTCCGTCTTGAGAGCTTTCGAAACCCGAGCATCGAATCTACCAATCCCAGAAACCGTCAGTTTATTTAGTCCCGCCGTATAGTATCTCCCTATATCCAATACAGGCAACGTACCTTCCGTCTTCTGCAGTAACGACAGGCGATAGCCGTCCGCTGTCGAGGAGCGGCGGCCTGGTAGACAACTTGAGTGGCGGGTTGGCCGTAAACGTCGACGGGGCGATAAGCACCAGGCGGCGGCGGAAGACGGTAGGGATCTTGGGGGCCCTGAACATGCGGGTGCATGGCAGCCATGTTTGTCGAAGGCGGATACTGCGCTTGGGGGGGAGGGTATTCTGCGGTCGGGGGAGGATACGACGCCGGAGGGTACTGAAAAGTATGATATTACCGAGTCAGTACAACGTCAAAGACAGGTAAGAACAGTTGAAGACACAATGGGGCACTGATGATTGACAATGGCCATGCATAGAGGGGAGTGAAATGGTTCGCGGCATCAACATGACATCGGCGTCTGGTAGACAAGGCAGCAAGGAAAAGGAACCAAGAAAGACATACAGGGTACTGAGAAGCAGGCGGATAGTGATTCGCAGGGTTCTCCTCGGGCTGACTAGTATTCCATGGAGGAGGATACTGGCCTTGTCGACTGGGATCGTTGGGGTCGTTACCCTGCCGGCTCGGGTCGTTGTAATCGTTGCCCTGCCGGGTAGGGTCGTTGAAGTCGTGGGGGTTGTTGGACATTTGTAGGCGAGAGAGAGCGACAGAGGCTGCTTACGGGGGGGGGGGGGGCAAAGAAAGCACGGATGCAGGATGATGTGAGTTAAGAGTCACGTCCCGCGGGTCGACGGCCAAGGAGCAGGAGCAGGAGCAGGGGTGTGTCCGCGTATGTATAGATGATAAAATTCAAGGTACGCCCCGTTCGGGAGGGGGGAGGGGGCGTAAGTATGGGGGTGTATGAGCGGGTTTGGTTGGGTGAAAATGGCTGGATGGGATTTTCGGGGGAGGTGGAAGGCTGTGGAAGAAACGAGGAACCCGGTCGGTGTATGGAGTATGGCGTCAGGCGTCAGGCGTAAAGTATGTATGTGTATGTATGGATGTATGGACGTATGTATCGGCAGGCTGTATGTAAGTTATGTATGTGTAAGTAGGCAAGATATGCAGGCAGGCGAGAGTGAAGAGTTGTGCGTGTTCCTCTGTGCGCGGGTAAAGTGACCAGGATTGCAATGCGGAGTCCAAGCCGGTCAGAAAATAGACCAAATCAAAAACAGTTCCAGCTCCCGTCGGGTGATGTGCAAGGCTAGCATAGCCTCGTGGTCACGCTGGAACCGGACGGGGAAGGGTAAGAATAATGAGGGTAAGGGACTAGAAACAAATTACAAAATATAATAATAAAAAAATCAAAATCAAAATGGGAGACGGGTCAATAAAATAAATCGAAAAAGGAAAAAAAAAAATGACAAGGATCTAGTCCACAGAAGGAAGAGGTGGCCGAAGGGTAGAACCCGGATAGTGCGAGATAAAAAAAAAAAAAAAAAAAAAAAGACCAGGGGGTGAGGAGAGGCGGTGGAGTGTGAGGGCAAAAGAAGTCGAGGTGGTCAATTTAGTAAGGTGTCAAGGATGCGTTGCGAGGGGGGTGGAAAAAAAAAAAAAGGACAAAGAGGAATAAATTGAAATCGACGGGGGATGGAAAAAAGGAAAATGGGTGAACAATCTTTTTTTCTTTTTCTTTTTCTTTTTTTTTTCTAAAGAAAAAAAGACCAGAAGAAAAGAAAAAAAGCCTCGGGGGATTTCAGTTATGACGTGAGCGTTAAAACACTCTTCTCAATGATAGCTCTCGCCCACAAGTCACAAAGGCAGGGTGCGGATGAGGCTGGATGGGAGAATGGGACGGGACGGGCCAACAGAAGACAGAAGATAAAGCAGAATGAGGAAGGGAAGGAGAAAAAATGAATTCTGTCGGGCAGGAGTACGTACCGGAGTATGTAGGTATTACTCAAGTGGTGGGCGTCAGCAAGCAAAAGGAATAAGAAGGCCTGGCAGTAGCGCGATGCACACTTGTCAGTATAGGATCAAACATCGAAAACGCCATCGACGCCGTGAGGATTGCGAGGTCAAGCTGTCAGCGGCAACGAAGGAATGTTCCAATTGACCTCTTACCCCTTTCCCCCTTCTTCTTTGCCTCCCCGGAAAACAGAAAGGGAGAGGAATGGATTCTGCAGGATCCCGCGGATCTGTGATTTGATCGAGAACCGTACCTTGAGATCTTAGAAATTTCGAGTTCGGGTGACACAAGGAATGAATGGAATCAAGTGGAGGGATCGGATCCAATGATAACAAGGAGAAAAGATTGAAGAATAAGAAACTATAGACAGGTTTCTTATCCTGAAATCGTGAAGAATGAGGAGCCCAAAATAGAAGAGGAGAGGGAGGAGAGAAGGAAGGAAGGGAGAGAAGGTTTGGACAAAAGCAAGTCAATTTGTGCACTTGAATGGGCCGGAAACAGGCAAGGAACAAGAACGGATCTATTTAGTCACTACTGAGTACCTTACTGTTATTTCTCCCTATCTTTGGCTGATTTTTTATTTAATTATTCGGGATTTTTTATTTATTTTATTCTATTTTATTTTTCTTACGGAGTATTCCTACCATTTTATTTTATTTTATTTTTTTTTCGAAAAGCTTCCTAGACACTCTCAAATTTCAACAACCTAACAACCACTATCTTTGCCCCTTGCAACTTGCTCTTGTCTACCCAGTAGAAAGTTTCAATTGTCAAACCCCCAATATGCCGAGTGAAATAAACCATGCGAAGAGATCCTAAACGACGGCTAGTGTGTATGGGTCGCCGACTCGCCGGTCCGTCCGAGAGGCAAAAAAAAAAAAGAAAAGAAAAAAAGAAAAAAAGAAAAAGAAAAAGGAAAACGGTTGGGTCAAGCGCAGGCAGAAGACACGAGACGCAGGGCGAGGGCCCCCCCGGCTGGCGGAAAGCGGAAGGCGGGAAGGGATGGAGATCTCAAGGGATGGCAATTCTCTGGGTCGAATGGGTCAAACTGAGCACCGGTGGAATATTCGTTCCATGGATGCAGCCACGCCGTACGGAGTATGTTTTCTTTTTCTTTTTCTTTTTTTCTTATTTCTCTTTTTGACTTAATTTTGAATTGTTTTACGGGGTATTCCATTTTATTTTTCTGTTAATCGTCTTTCAACCCTCCCAAAAAGGACGGAAGGAAAGCATTAAATCATATTACATGGACATGGTACAACATGAGCTAATTAATTCAAGGTTCGGGAGCCAATCCCCGTTATTCAGATGGAACGAGAGATGATCATTGGTTTAGACGCGAAAATCAACCACGCGGGCGATTTAATTCATGCTCCAAGACCCAAGTGTCCTGATCCCAGATTTCATCGACAGGCGATGGTTGGGCAGAAGGCGACCATTTAATCTAATTGGAAGTGGGACATCAGAAGCGGTCTAGGAAGCAAGTACGAATTTAGCTGTTTAGTGAGAGGGAGGAAAAGAGGGGGGGGGGGGGGAGTTCAGAGAAGAGAGGGGAAAATTCGCAGTCGAAGGTCCATCATGAGAGGAGAAAAAAGGCGGTCATGGAAAGAAACTTAACTGCACGGAGTAGATGAACGGTCCGCAGACGGAGTGGAGACACGCTAGCGGCCCATAGATATGGATGGGCTAGAGTAAGACGCAGCTAAAGCATTCATGGTTCCATGGGGATCACCTGAGTCGCTGAGCGGTCTTCGAGTTGGGCGTTTGGCAGGCCTCGGCGACCAGTTGGAGCCAGCGACTACTGTAGAGGGTAGAGTCTAGCACTCTAGCGTAAGTTTGCGAAAAGGCGCAAGTGACGAGTGACAAGTGACGAGTGACAAGGGACGAGGGATGACGGAGTGGGAGGGTACGCCGGGACGGGTAAAGGCGCCGTGACGGAACTCCACCGACCTCCAACTCCTTCCGTCTCCAGTTGGTTTGTTTAGCGCTCGGGAGGTACGGGAGCGTATCATTCCCTGTCAGTCTGCCGGGCACACAGTTGGTGCCTTCGATTGGGGGTTGGTTTTTCGTCTCTTGGACTGCAGCTGTCAATCCCTGGGAAGTATGATTAATTGATTATCCCCAATCCCTCCGTCATCATATTCTCAAGCAACAGTATCACACAAGTAACCATAATAGTCAGTAATATACCGATACATCAATGCGCACTGATATTACAAGCCATTTCCGGTCCCCGCTGAGGGTAGGGACTAGGAATTAGGCAAACCAGTACTGTACACCTACTCCGTACTCCGTATAGAGCAGACCTCAGTCTCCGTTTCTATGCATAGCATTGAGTCATTGCACAAGAAATATTATCAATTAAAACCAAACCCCGTCCAAAACAAACAAACGGCATAGACCGAACAGATCAAAAAGCCGAGGCAGGCAAAATCCAACAGGGTACGGGGGATGTCTCATCTGACCAGGGCAGAACAACATCGACTAACCAACTAACCCGGTTTCAGCTCCTAGACCGACAGACGGTGCTTTGGCCTGGTACCTAGATAGCACCTGCATGACTAGGGAGGGCTGGGGCAGACTTTCAAGAGGAGCTTCGTGCATCGGAAGGATGTTATTTTCATTTCTTAGGATAAATAGCCCTGTAATATGTGTACGAACCGCCTTCATAGCTGCAGGTCACTGTGCGTCCAGAGTGGTACTTTAAGGTACCATTCGACCTACTTACTACCTATTCGAGTCGCCCGTACATATCCCGTGTGATTCTAATGATTACTATGCATGAATCACCACTCCTGCAAGTCTGTTGTTATTGACCTCGGGAAAGAAAGAGAAGGAGAGATCCAGACGCCCAGAAAGACCGAATTAATTTAAAAGAAAATAATAACAACAATAAATAAGAAACGCGGCAACGTGGAATTCCCCAATGATTGGGTACAACAGAATACGCGCGATACCAATCGCATGCCTCGTTGGCAACTCCGTCTCCGTGCCATGGTGGTGAACCAAGGTTCTGTTCGGGGAGAAGCGACCCCTGGGGTCCACCCGGGTAATGCCCGAGTCCTAAGAAGGAAGAGGGGCTGACGGGCCGTGGATGGCCAAAAACGAAGTGATTAAAGCCCTACTTTTACCTCGACTAGACACGCATGCTCCGTACTGTACCTACTATCTGATTAGGATTAGGTACAGTTGATTGCAGCTGCAGAAGATTATTCATCATCTTCCGCTTCCGCCTTCCGCTCCAGCTTCATCATTTCTGGCCCCTCGCATTAGAATCGTCCAGTCGATAAGGAACCGCATAGGCCTTACCACCGGCTGACAGGATGAGAATTCCTCCACGCGCCGGGCACAATCAAGCAGAAGGCAAACAAAGGGACGAAATTACAATCGAGCATCATGGGGAAATGATTATTATCGTTATTATTGAACGACCCAGCCCCCAATTTAAGTCCCACTCATTTTCTGACTCCGTAGTCCGTGTCCTTTGTCCTACCCGTTTCTAGAATATACCGGTCTCGTGTCTTTAGCTAGGACTCGCGCTAGGATTTAAGGGTACCAAAGAATTAACTCGGCCAATGGAGACAAGGGCAGACCGAAAATCCTTCGTCTGATTTGAAAATATTAGTGTATCCCGACTTTGTGCCTTCGGTCAGACAAACTAGTTATTACACCTTGGGGCTTGCTCCATCATCCATGCAAGTGAGCGGCCATCTGAACCATGGAATGATTCTCTTAGTGTACCGGACGTCGGGAGGAACGCATGTGGCCTTTGTCTCATTCAACCAACCTACTTCGTACTCCGGGGCGTTTCAACCCGGCTGGGAATTCTTCACGAAGCGGGAAAGAAAAATTGATTATCGACCTAATTTATTCTGATTGATCCTCGATGCACTATCTGGCGTTTGCTTGCTCATGCTTGCCTGGAGTAGGGTACTTCCTTGGTACTCCTTGCATTTCCCTATCCTTGATCCGATGACGAGCCAAGAAAAGGAAAGGGAACGAGATCATAATACTGCAATGCCAACCAGCCAAGTCCAGCCCTATCTGCAGGGCACATTCATCGGTATGAGTACGTATCTTCCTTTGATCCGAGCATGCGAGGACTTGCCCTCGACCTAGGTCCTAGGTCCCTTGCTTTGTTCATCCGCACTTCCAACCACCTGATCCCTGATCTCCTCCCGCTTTCTTAAAAAGGGCCGGTTTCCAAGGTAGATCCCAGTTCCTATCTTGTACAGTACAGGTAGAATACGTGCGTCGCGCAGTAGCTCCCGCGTGCATGCAGCGGCTCCAGTGTTAGCCAAGTTATGATCGAACGGACAGTATCGTGCAATTGGACGGCAAGACTATCCTGTCAGATGGTCCCCGAGGAGAAGTATAAACAAGAATGGGAGGAGACAAACAGCGACATTCTGGATGTTTGCTTTGCGTTGGTTTTACCTCTTATTTGGAACTCATTTTTATCCTTTATTCTCAATTTTCTCAATATTAATTCCACCAAGTACATCCATTCATCAACCTGCAATAATCACTAACTACGTAGGTAACTACGGGAGTAATGCACGCCCCTCCCCCTTCAATCCAATCCAATCCAATCCAAATCAATTCAATTCATCTCCTCCCCGACGACTAACTGACTAGTTACCAATTACCACTTCCAGCTCCCTGCTAGAAAATGCATCATGCTCCTCAATCTCCTTGCATCTCGACAACAAAAATCGGGGTTTCTGCGGCGAACGGCCCAGTCCGCCAGCAGAGCTGCAAGGGCGGCCCACGGCATGCTGGGCCCGTCCGTACCTTTTTATTTTTCCCCTTCCCGCTCCCTGTGCTGTGCTGTGCCTCCCGCTCCTTGGGTCAATTGTACAATACTGTAATTCAGGGCGGAAGTCAAAAGCACCAACTAGGTTCCAAGGAAGGAATGTTTCTGATCCTAGTCTACTAGGTAGGTACTGTTTGCATATCCAGGCTACTTACACAGAACTGTACTTGGCCGAATCTCGAGGAACTTGACTGTGGCACTCTGTATGGCAGGGATTTGATTCGGGCTTTGATTAAGATAGAGACAGAGAGAGAGTGAGTGTGGTCCACAGTATGTATGTAGGTATATTCCAAATACCTACCTACCTACCTACCTACCTACCTACCTACCTACCTACCTACCTACCTACCTACCTAGGTACGTAGATATCCAACGGAAAGGGATAGATCCGGATTTCCGCATCCTGCACATAATTAACTAGATAGATAGAGCTGCCCGCCAAACCAACTAACTAACCCCGAAAGGCAGTGGTTTTGTTTCAACGGGGAGAAATGCAGCTTCTATCCCCGCGGAGGGGATCCAGGAAGTCCTTTTTCCGAGGGAACATTCTTCGCAATCTATAATTGGTAGGAAGACGGATCCTGCAACCAGATAGTACTAAGTAGGGACAACATACCTGCGTGCCTGCCTGCCTGCCTACCCTACGAGGCTTGGAATCATCCGGCCGAACGGTCAAATCGGCATGTTGATTCCGATCGGAATGCTACCTACCTACTAGCTACTAGCTACTATAGGTATATTTGTATGTAGATTATGTACTTCTACAGCAACTGCATTTCCGAATCTAGGGGAGAAATTGACGCGATTACCGATATACCCACAGCCACATCAAGTGATCGGGTCCATAACTTTCCTATCCTGATCTAATTCCTCCTCCTTGTTATGTATGCTCAACGCCGAATAAACCCATTGCAGTAGTGTAGTGTGGTTAGTCTCTTTCTCCCCGCGGAAGTGTCTGACTTGACCCGACTTATGTACGTAGAGTAGTTAGGTACAAGTATGTACTCCGTAGGCGACAACGATAAGTATGCATGTACATACATGCACACGCACCACTACAGTGTACAGTAGATACAGTAGTTAAATCACGAAACAATGTCGTCACCGGAGTCCGCGGATCGAGCAAAGGGGATTTTCATTCGCGGGTAGCAACACGGGTGGAGAGATGAATTTTCCCATCGCTCCTCCCGCCCTTACATTAGGTAGGGTTATAAAATGGAGCTCAAGCCCCCTGTAAATTAACGGAGACTATAAGAGAGCGATGATGGTTGGAGATGATTCTGGTGAACTACACGGAGTACGGAGAGGATAGAAGAGAAAAAAAAAAAAAATGCAATGCTACCTAGGAGATGGTGGGAGGGAAGGAATTGAACGGGCGAAACGGAAACAAGAAAGGTGAAAATGTAAAGACCCCGCAAATTACCTCGTTCAGGATGGAAGCAAAAGTGGATGACGATGCAAGTCAGGTCCAGAAAGTTAAGCGACAGCCGCGACCGACTCCCATTGGAGCGTGAGGATTCCATCCGGGTTAGGTCCAGCAGGGAAAGGAGCGCTCCGAACCGTAGTCGCACGGCAGTTGATTGGTGCCATTTCCTGTACATCCATGGAGTCGGTTCAGGTTTCAAGAACGGTGAGGCGGAGTAGGTAGGCTACTAGGCTCAGAGGCTGTGACTTCCCTGTACCAGGTTTCTCCCTCTTCCCCCCCTTCGGTGGATACTCGGTTCCGACGGTACACCGCGCGCAGCCGTAACACTCTCTCTGTCGAGGGTGTTTATTGGATCAGCGGGCCCGTCAATCAATTGTTCCATGGAACTGGGAGAATAGCAGTGCTGGATGTGGAAGGTCTGAAGAGGTCAGCTTCTGGGGCCATCCACACTTTGCACTTCGAATTAAAGTGGCGATGGAGGAGTTGCTAATTCGGTGGGTTGTGAGTGGATGCTAAGACTGCTAGTCTGTCCGGTAGGTCCTTAGGGCATTCGGTGGGGGGGAAGGATGGGAATTAGGCGGTGAGCAAGCCAAATCCCCAACCGGTCTTAGTCAAAGGGCGCTTATCGTCATGGTGGGGGAGAAGTTCAGCTGAAGCCAGGCAGACACAGATGTTTCGATGCTGTACCGTACGGAGTCAGCATCTCGGGATATCACTCGGTAGATACTGTGTGTACCTAGATGGTGCTGTATTTTTGATTTGCTTGATCATTCTCTTTGTAAAGGTCCGAGCTCCGGCTGTGACTGATTCTGTCTCGAATCTCAAGCATTTCAATTGTTTTACACCGTACAATTGTGACTGAAGGGTCCCATGCGCATAATCCTTGTAATAAGTCGCTGTGGTAGACGTTCCGTTAGGCGTCACGCCAGACACGGACAACCATATACATACGCATACACGGACTCCGTAGCCGAATAACGTTCAGTATCCGCCACCTCACATCCATAAAGGACAACTTTCTTTTCTTTTTCCTTTGGTTCCTCAGAAGAAAGAAATCAAAACTCAGAATAATCAAGTAAGAGGGGCGGGAGGCAACCTCAATGGAGGGCCTTAGGTTTCCCGGTGCTACAGCCCTGGGACGGCACCCGGTGCGATCGGGGCACATTCAAGGTAAGTTGCATTAGCGCACCTTGGCCCAAGGTCTCGAGCGAAGACGAAGAGCAATGAGAAGGGACCGCCAACGTCTGTCGGACAGTAATTTGACCAGAGTCCAAGAACCCGGAATCGTTTGCGGGGTCTGCTGACATGGCTGCCAATCAAGCGGTTGTGAACCTGGCTAAGATCCCTGTCGAGTGCGTAATAGCCACTACCCTGACGGAGTACTAACTGACTGTGTAGGGTGTACTCCGTCTGACAAGCCCATCCACTGGCACATGGGAATCTAGTCCTTCATGGGTTCGGCCTAGTGGAAGTTTCGACGAGGCAGCAAGCAATGGCGATTTGCTGCCAGCCCGTCACAGCCATCATCCCGACACCCACAGGTGAGAAACAAGTTCACGCTCCTGCAACCTAATCACATTCGTCAAAGAGCGCCTGCAAAAGGGGAGAGGAGAAGTTCTCTGGTTTCTCCGTTCTCCACCCCTCCATCATGGTCTGTCTCATTTTTCCGTTCGGGCAATTAGGTATCGTGAGGGGGTCGCCGTTAGAGAGGTAGCTTTGCAGTAGTTCGTCTTTTGTATTGACCATGTAACGGGGGGATGGTGGATGACTGACATCGTGTGACTCGGGTGGTCTGGGGGCAAAAATTGAGGAATCAATAAAAAAAATAATCCTTTATTGCTCGACCATCGTGTTTCCTTGTCTCAATGTTTGGATTGAACTTAGTGTTGTTCCCGTATCGCGTGGTGCCTTGGACAGAATACGGGGTTGGATGAGAAACAATTGGTCGCTCTAAACGAATTCCGCCCCATGTAGAGGGATGAAAGAGATGAAATCAATGGGAAAAAGTGGAAACCCTGTTGGCAATTCGACTGTCACACTCAGCAATCGAAATAACTTCGGAAATCCACGGTCGCAAACGGGCAAGGATAGAGTTGTGATTCGGACGCAGGTGCAGCTTGTCAAGGATGTTTGGGCAACCACCGCATCCTCGCTCGCTAATCGTCTCCTGGACATGTCCACGACGGGCCGCCCCGACTCCCGCCGATCTTATGCATGAAGTGTAGTGTGGCATGCTATCAGAATCCTCATCACGTACAACGGTACAACCTCCCTAACCATACTAATTTCTCATCCAGGATTGCTGACGTCCAAGTCCGGGGGGCCTGTTCCCCCTCCTTGACCTTCCTTTGACCGGCCTCGTCGGCCTAGCGCATCCTTTCACCGATAATTCATGATTTCCTGTTGTCTCGCTTATTCTTGTCCATCGGCCATCCCCATGATCATCACTCAGTTACGTCCTCGTGACTTGGGAGCCTCATGCCAAGCAGTCTTCACCGTCTACGCTTAGGTCCTTTTCCCCTCTTTTCACTTTCTCCTCAGCTGTCATCGTTGATCCTCCAGGTAGCTAGCTATTTGACGGGCGCCCCCTCCTTTCTGCTACATTCCAAGCAAGGGATGTTCCTTGATGAAAGGACTTTCGTCACAGAACCCAAGGCAGCAAGATCGAGACCATTCCCCCTTGACGGGTTGAATATCGGCGCGACGTAATGCACCAGGATATCTGCTGCAAGCGCTCTGTGCTTTTCACACTACGTGTCTCACAGGATGGACAATCACAGCCAGCCTCACTTATTATACCACGAATGATTTAAGGCGAAGGGAGCATCCTGGAGGAATCTTTCCATACCATACGGGAAGAAACCGGACCCGAACTGAAATACCACGTATTACAAGGATGGTAAGATTACCTCACTCAGCTGCCCATTTATTGTTTTATTTTCCTTTTTAGGCTTTCCTTCTGATGACTTTTTTTTTAATTTCTTTTAGTTTTCTTGTCCTCTAAATTAGTTTGATTTTTCTCGCCCCCTTCCCTCGCCACGTTTTTTTCGATCCTACTAATCGGCTCGATGCATTGCCGTCCGCGTCTTTCCGTTGCCGCCAGAACCCACAACGCAGGTGATTGTGGACTCTCTCTGGCTTTTTCTTTTTTGGTTTGTTTCCTCTTTCGGTGGTGTGTGTCTTTCTTTTCGTGATTTTATTCTTTATTTTTTTTTATTTCTTCCTTCCTCAGCTCCGTGAGACCACCGACTGACCGTCCTTGTCTCCGGAATCTCCAGAATCCGTGCTCCACCCACAAGCCCCAAACGTCGAGTCGCCGTCCTTTGAACCGGTGAGATCGCGCCCGTTCCATGGTCCACGACGGGACTTTAGGCACAGGGTTCGGGGCGCAGAGAATTTTGTCCACGGATGGCCGCCCGCAGCCCAACCTGAGGCGCCGGGTCAACGTGCATCGCTGCTTGTGTGCGTTGTGTGTGGTCCGGCCGAGTCCGTTTTTCCCCATTTACTAGACAGAGTAAGTGTAAGCAAGGCGAGCAAGCGCCCGCCCCCTCCAGCCCGTTATCACCATCACTAACCCAAGCCACAGCGGTTGGCAGCCCAGTGGGCGTAGCGCTGACCGGGATGGAGCAGGCAGAAAAAAGAAACGCCGTCTGTGATCATCGATCCGCCCGCATACCGGTTCGGTCACGTGATGCCTCCCCGGCCTATGAGCGCGCAGGCGTTCGGAAGACTGTTCACTAAGGTACCGTCATTTTGCTTGGGGTTGCATCACTTTGATCAGGGTCGGTTGATCCGGATTGGATGCGATGCATGTTGGATGTTGGCTTGGGGAGGGTTCATGACCAGGGGTGGGAAGGGAAAAAAAAAAAAAAAAAAAAAGAACCGAACCAAAAGACCTAGCTAACTCACTAATCTACTCCGACCAGTTTGAACCAACCTCTCTCTTCGGTGGCTCGCTCGGGTACAGCTTACAGGTGTGTGTGTGTGTGTGTGCACGCAAGCGCGATCATCCCTAACTGACGTGGCAGAACCAGAGACAAACAGTTGCCAGATCACCTTGCCGGCTTCCTTGTTCAGACCGGTCGAGTTCCCACCTCGCGCAGGCCCGGCCCCGATGGCATGCCGGGGTAAAGCTCCCTCTCCTACCTTGTTCTGTCTCTTCGAGTCATGACCCTGACGTTGTGCATGGAACCACCGTGTGATGACCCAGCATATGAGGGTGACACGCTGTACGAGGTACCCGGGTTGTACATGTACCTTCCCCCGTCATGTTCGCGCGGCGCGTGACGATTTGAATGGTTAGGCTCGGACGTGAGAAAATGGTGAATGGATGCCTGACCCTTTTCTCGTTGGGGATGGGGTTCATAATTCATTTGAGGTTATGGTAAGTGGCGACCGAGGGAGACAGATAATCCGTCGATCTTGAGTACCTATCTCGACAGGCGAACGGTTAAGCTGATTTGACTTACTGTCCTTGCTAGCAAGGCCAATGTCTTTCTTCCTTTCTTCTCTTCCTGTCTCTGTCTTTGTTCTCCTCTCCTCTCCTCTGGCACGGCACCCTGTCAGTCTCATATCCCCACATTTGCGGTAGCTAATCAGTGGTTCAATTGGAGCCTGAGCAACTCTAATTGACCCTCGCTTCGGCTCGCTGACGCGGGACGAAGAACAAAGAAAATCGGGGAGCATCAAACGTTCGATGGGCTTTCATTTCCGACCCCTAATCACGATGGCTCTTTTTGCTTTGTTTTGTTTTCGGCTTCCCTTTTGGAAACCTAATAGCACAGAAAGAGGGGATGGGAAGGGAGGGGATTCCCATCGCACGCAAGACTTACCTACCTACGAACCCACGAACCTAGGTATCATCGGATCGAAAATCTTGATTTATACTAACTTTTCAAGTTCTTCTTTTCCTCCGTACTCGTGATTGATTTCATCCTCCGTTTCTTTTAGTTATCCTCCGCATATGAAATTGCTCGTTCTTTACCTTCTAGCTATCTACCTATCTAGTATCTACCATCGCTATGGCGTCTACGTAACGTACTGTATGTACATGTACAGCGGACACTCTCCGATCGACGTATCAATTCCCCGCATCTCGTCGGGCGGACTAACAGATACCCTATGGATGATGTCGATGTCGATGATCGATGTCCTCACCTGCCCCATCTGTAAGGGGGAGAACCGGGTGGGGACTGCCGACTGACTGGGGAGAGGGGGCTGGGCTGGACTGGCCTGGTAGGTAGGTCTCAAGCGAAGTCTTGTGCTGTAGGCGTACGGGCTAGCCTTTGCAGGGTAGGTTAGTTAGCAGAGTCGAGTGAAGAGTTAGTTGGTATTAGAGCTCTGAAACTGAAACATTTTCGTCGATCTCTGTCGGTCCGCCGTGTACATGTCAACTTTTGAACTGCGGCTTCATATGTGAATGTATGTATGTATGTACTGGGTAGCAAGCACATCGGCTGGCAGTTACTTTACTTCCAGGTTTGTTTATTCATGTACGGTATTCAAGTACATAATGTATACGATGGCTGAAGGCTGAAACAATTCACCATCTAAGCTAAGATACTGTACGAAGTAGATCCCTAGATGCTCGATAGATAGATAGATAGATAGATAGATAATCCGCCCTTTCCGGCAATTCACTTCCGATATCTACCTAACCGACAACCCTACCTACACATACAAGTACCTACCCCGTAAACTACAGAATAAATAGTCCAGTGGGTAGTGCTAGTTGGGTAGGGTGAGTTCGGCCGGATACCGTTACGAGTGGGCACTGGAGGAATTGCGATGTACGGTGACTATTGGAACCCTATCTTGTGCTAAGGGGGAGATCTGCTTCCGTTTACTTTTTTTTTTTTTTTTTAAAAAAAAAAAAAGTTTTTATAGAAATAATAGTAATACCTTTTTTTACCGGCCGAAGTACAGTAGTTGAACTACATCGTATTGGTAGTTTACCTACTGTACTGTGGTATCTATTTACTGGACCTACCTATTCTATATACTGAGATGATCGTCTTAGTCGGTGATATCATGTACATATATAGTTGTTTGTTGGACGTTGCCGAAAAAATATAGAAAAGAACATGACATTGTTTCGGAGTATAGCACCAACACACAAAAAAGAACATTCATTATTGTGCCAGAATACTAACTGCTAACATTGTACTGTTCATCTTACAAGAGATTGTGCGGAGTGATTTTTCTTTCATTCTGTCTTTATCCTTTCATAGACGCAAACCTTGTTCATTCAGATTTCGACTTAGCATTTAACACACGGACCATAGGCCAGTCCAGTCCAGTCAGTCCAATCAGTCCATTTCATGAATGAACGAACGGCCCAACGAACGGAATCTGACCTCTCATCTTCCTATTTTAGGCCTAAGGGGAATTCAAATGAAAATAAATGAGACTAACATCGGTGTACGGTGTACGCCATACCACGCACAACAAAGAAAAGATAGATAAACTACCAATATGTGAAGATCGTCCCATCATCTATAGTAACAACCCACTCCGACTAACTATCTATCTATCTACCGCTGAACGATGGGATCGGGGCCGAGAGACTCAGACAGGACACCAGGTAAGAAAAGAAACGGAAAAGAGAAAAGGGAGAAAAAAGTTTCCGCTAGGGTACTACCGAGTCAAATTGTCGGTGGCCATTTGACGCAGACAGAGTTTCATGGCTTGCATGGATTCTAGCCGGAGAGGGACGGTTGTGCGTTTTGATTTTTTCCCCTTGTGATCATTTCGCTGGAGAGAGGGTTCGAGGGGAGGGGACTACAGAATGTACGGTCTGTTAGAGGCCAAATTCGCGCCCTTTCCCCTCATGGGGACTTGTTTGTCTGCGTCCAAGATGGAAGAGGGGGGAGGAGGGGCTTCGGGTGTCATCGAGCGAACACCGCTGAAGAAGCAGGAGGAAAAGGTCCAGAGCGAGGATGAGTGGATGCCGTTGGATGGATGGCTGAGGGGGCAAACCAGCTTGGCTATGTCGATGACAGCATGGTTTGTGATTGATGCAATGGCTTTAGGATCTTTTCTCTCTCTCTCGTTCCCCTCCCCTGTTTGCCTGCCTGCCTGCCTGCCTGCCCTCCCCCCTCTCGTCTCCTCTTCTGCTTTCTCCACCTCTGACAGGAATTCGTGCATCGGGGAATTGTTTGGGCATGTATGCAGACCAGAGACAGACGTCTCCGTTCAATGGGAGAAGAGGAGGGGGTAAGGATCCTCAAGGGCCATGGACGAATTCGCCCGGTTGCAGATGTGGATAGGCAGCGGCCGTGGAGCTAACGGCACGCCCGACGGGCCGACTGCGGCGCGCGGACAGCAGACCATAACATGCACGTCACTATGGTGAAGGTCTCAGACTCAGGAATCATGGCAAGGTTGTCCGGGAATGGGACACGATCACCGCCATTATTGGGGGATGAGAAATGGCGGTAAGGGAAGGGAAATCCCGGGACTAGTTATCAATGTCCTTAGCTCAGCACGGGCAAGAAAAGACAAGTGAGAAAGAAAAAAATCAGAAAAAAGGGACGTCCGGTGCTATGACTACAGCAAGCCCTCCAAGCCAATGATGCGAAAGAACGCGTGATTGCCTAGTTACACCCCCAAGTCCAGAGGCGGCAAATCCCTCCAGAGCACAGAAAGGAAGGAACTAAGAGACTCTGTCTCCCAACTGGGATCCATAAGTCATCTTGGTTCGAAGGGCATGGTTACAAATTCGCACCGAGACCGCAGAAAGGACGCGAAACATGCATAGCCAAGAGTAGTCATGTCCAACACATCAGAACGAAAATGATCTAACGAAAACACGGCAGGTACACATCTAGAGAAAGATCACAGCAATACTCCGTATAACGAGCAGGAAAAGTGGTGACACTACTGAAGAAAAACAAAAAGTTCGACACACCTACACCGCGAAATAAAACACAACCATCACCATTGAAGGTATTAAGGACCCATTATCACGGATTCTCCATTGATTCTCCTACTCCGATGTAGAGTTGTCCGAGGATTCGTTTTCAGAATTGTTCGCCGGATCCACAGCATCCGGCATGACGACGCCGTTGAGATACGTAACCTATTGAGCGATAATTGTTCTCTGGTCAGTGAAACACTTTTCTCATCGCATCCCCTCATCTGTCCCCTCCAAGACACCCCTGTCATCCTCTGATGATGGATTTAGCGGTGGGTATCGTTGTGCCCGAAGCCACACCGCTGAAGTGGCTAGAAAGGGAAAGATTGAGAGGGGAAAAAAGGGCCTTGTAACTGATACGGGCACTAAGGTCCAATAGACGCAGGCGCGGACAAGCGGAGGGGAAAGCCAAATGACGGGACAGCAAGGATAGACAGGATGGGGGCCTTACAAAAGGTTCAACGATACCAATGAGCGCCGCAATTTTAGCCTGTGCGTCAGGGCTCCTAAAGTCATCGTCGGCAAGAGACTTGCAAATAGTGAAATTGCGTAGACGAAGCAATTTGATATTTTCGTTGTCCACATCGTATCCCTGGGCAGGAAAAGGTCACGTCAGCAATGTAATTGGACGAGAGATGTGGTCCGCCGAGGATAGTCCATAAACTGAACCATGGAAACAGATGAGACGGTGTCGAAAACTCTTCGAGACCAAAGCCCCCAGTGGGACACCCGGACAACAGACAGTTTTCCCGTGCTAGCTGTGTCCCAGGGGGTTGGGCTTGGGTCGAAAAGGGTGTTGTGACCCAGACCCAGACACGGGTAGGCCTGTCGGAGCCACCCGCGCTCAAGCACCAACCTGGGCAGACCGGTGTTGCTATCAAGAGCGCTTGGTTGACATCTTCAGGGCCGCATGTCCATCAATAACAATGGTTTCGAATGCCCAAGGGCCATTCAAGATGACCATCGCATTCTTTCCTTGAATATTCATGATCAGAATTGTGGCTGTTGATGGTTGCAAGACAACAAGCCACAGCTCGGGCCAGAACACCATCGGGCGTCAAGGCATCATCATGCTGAAGCCAACTCGACCCTTGTTTTCATCGAGCGGAGGGTTATTCTGGTCCCTTTGCTCTCAATATTCCCCAGAGAAAGAATTAACACCGTGAATGGTGACCTGAGGGTCATGCTAACGCAGGTTATACGTTGCCCACGGTGATGGCATGCGCCCGACAGCCTCCCACGCCCCCGAAAGCCGTCACATTTGATCTCACCAAGCCTCAACAGTTCCCCTGGAAATATCGAACCGAACCAATTCCAAATGCGTGAATACGGGGATGATAGAATGCTTGATGGATGCTAGACATGGCACCTGGGTTATAGGGCAATGATACACCTACCTTAGGTTTGATCTTGAGAGCAGTCTCTTTGTTCTGATCGAGAAACGCCTTCAAGGCTTCCTCTTCATCATCAGGTACCCCGTTAAAGATTTCGCGGCGCATATTCTTCTCGTTCAGTATGGCCTTCAGCCCGTGCGAATTGCGATCGATGTCTTCTCGAATAAGCGCCAATTGGTCGGCGTCTGGCTGCCACATTCCTGCGCCTAGAACATACCAATCCCTCATTAGCATGTCGCTCAATTTTTGATACAAATTGGTGGATATAGAGCTTGGACGTCATAGTCGTTGCTTTGAGGTCTAAACCGACATCGGGCATGAACGCCAGCCGAATGTTGGAAAACGGGCCGCAAGTATGACACATGGGCAACACGGGTTGAATTCAAACAGTTTGTGAAGATAGTGTCCCGTCATTTGGAAACAATCACATTTCTTTGAAGAGGAATGACCTACCGATGATGCAGGATCCGGGCTGGCAATGGACATAGTAAGAGGCATAAGGGCCCTTTTTACCTGTGCGAGACCTTTTGAGATAGAAAATTAGCTGACAGAGATGATTGCTCAGTGCCGGGTATATACCTACCAAGCAGCTGAAAAGTAAGGCTGTTCGACGTCATGGTTAGTTCGTTCGACCCAATACCACAATAGCTAGAATCGGACGGGTACGACGGATTCCCACTCAGCCGTGGGAGTCTCGAGCTTCATACGTACCTTATAAGGTGTAGGATCTTTGGTGAACCTGACGTCCCTGTGAATGCGAAATATCTAGAGCACATATTGTTAATAAAGATCCCTCTGTTTTTGTTCAACCGTTTTTTCTTATCCTGTGTCTTCGTCTTTTCTTGTGCTCTTCATTCGTTCACTTGGAGATTGATAGCACTTACCAGGTCCTTAGCCGGCAATTCGGGAATTGTGCTATCGACGTCTGAGATTTTCTCTGAAAGAGATACAACGAAGCTTTCCCAGTCTTTTCTTGCAGCCTGATAGTCCGCATCGTGTGCTGTCAGAAGGGTTGGCGGTCAGCCATAATATGATACCATAAAGAAGTCGAGGCGGTCACTGCTAATCAGGTACCTTTGAGCCAGGTCCTCTCATTGTTCTCTGACAAAGTCTCCAGAAATTCGAAGGTATTGGGATGCAGAGTATGATCTTCATATGGGATGTTTCCTGGATCCTTGGCCTTGGGCTTCTTAATGAAGACTTCCTTTCCAGGCCCGAGGCCAGTCGTGACTCCTTCTCTCCACAGCTGCTTGTCTTTTGACACTGTGTCGCTTCCGCTGTCTTCGCCTGAATCGTCTTTCCGAGATTTGGCGCTTCCTTTTCTGCTCTTTGCGCTTTTCGATGTTTTGAGACTCCCCTGGTGAGTTGCCGACATCGGCGTTGTTAGTTGCGGCTGCCTCTCATTCCGAATCGAGGGATGAGGGGTGTAAGCAGGTGAAATTTTGAGAGCAAAAAAACTTACAGCCGTGGGCGTGGCGTTCTCCGATTCCTCTGGATCATCTTGGAAATACTTGCTCGTCTTGGCGGTAGCCTTCACGGGCTTCTTGGTCGTGGTATCCCCGGACTTTTGCCTTTTGGGATCATTTTTGGAGTCTGCGGATAGCCTTCCAGACGCGCGCCTTTTTGGTGCCGGCGCTGGAGCTGGCGCCGACGCGGGAGCGGCCCGAGACGATCGACGAGGCATGGCAAAGGGAAAGTTGGAAGACCCTTAGTATCTCCTCTGGCAGTCTAGCAGAGAAAGGGGGAAAGGTTCAGATGTCTAGGACACGGTTGGAGCAAGTACAGATAGCTACGCTGACTGAAATGCGATTAGTTGTATGAACGAAAGGTTGGGAGGACGTAATGTCGTATAAGAGGCGTTGCCGTGGCTTGTTCGTAAAGTTCCTTGACCGGCTTACGGGTCGTTAGCGGCCTGATAGACTTTCAGACGGACAAAGGGACCGGGAAGCGACCAGGAGGCTGGTAACTTCTGGGGCGTTTTTCGCGTGGAAAAAGCGGGCGAGTTCTTTGCTTCCGCACCGCTAAACTTAGTGCGTCCGCTCGGCAGAAGACGTCGTGGTTCGAGAAGGATTTGCGGGACATGATCAATGCGGGCCTTTCTTTGTCCCATTCCCTTTGTATAGCTGCTGAAGACTGTCTGATCACCCGTGGATGATTGGAGCATTATCCGTTAGGTCTTTGTGGTCTCGAGTTCCGCTTCGTTTGAAACAAGGATTTTTCATCCGCCGAATCGGCCCTCTAAAGAATACTTGTCAGTCTCTGCATCGACAAGCTTCCTTTCCGAAGCCACAAGGAAAGACTGGATCTCTTCCTCTTTGATAGCTTGATATTTCTTTCGACTCTATTAATAAGGCACTCCCAAAAATAGAGCAATAGCAACGAGAGAAATGAGCGAAAGTGAAAAAGACACGATACCAGAAACCTTTCTGTCCCGCAAGAGCAAAATCCTTGCAGAACTCTCCATCCCAGATGCTGAGTATACAGATCTGTCGCCCAAGGGCTCCGTCGACGAGGGCATCCGCGATCTCATCCGCGACGTGAACGCCCTACCAGGCCTGGTAACGACCAGTAGCTGCGCTGGACGAATCAGCGTGTTCCTGGAGGGAAGAAAGAGCAAAGCCCAACCACAGCAGCAAGCTCTTCCTGGACAGGACGGATCTTCAAACGAACCACAAAGACAGTTCGTTCCCTCGGGGGGCAAAGGAGCCGGGAAATGGCTGTTCGTATCCCACGAATCTTTGAAGGAGTATGGAGCCCCTGGGTCTGGATCTCAATCTGAACCTGGCGATTCGGAAACAAAGCCAGCCCAGGAAGGAACTACCAAATCGTTGTGTGAACTGTTTGGGATGGTGCCTGGCGATGGAAAGCCTCCGGGGATGGACAAACAAGGCCGAGCCCCGCGCCTGGTGCGCTTCCATTTCGAGCCTATGGTACGTGCCACATGACCTTCGCTTTTCCTTCCTTGTGTCTGCCTGAAAACCTCTGGGTTATTTGTGGGCCAAACTTTTGGTTCGCATGGTTTCATCTCTTACCATCCTTTGCCCTTACTTTCTGCACCCTTGGATGGTGCACTTAACATCGCTGCGAATCATCCCACCCTAAATTCCTTATAGTTCTATACCTCGGGATATCCGTGCATTTGCCTATACACTAACACCTTTGTCACAATCTAGATTTTGCATATAATGGCAGCTACACTCCACCACGCGCACCCCGTTCTATCTGCCGCATCAGCATCTGGCTTCCGCGAAAGCGGCCTGCAAAGTCTACGTTGTCTGGATGCCGAAGACGGCCCGAGTCCGATTGTCGCTGTGCGCTCGGCCGGTCTATCACTGGAGTCGGTAATCGGGTACTGCGAAGAGAGCACCGACGACGATGACCACGCGGACGAGGAGCCCGTCATTCGGAGTCTTGTGACAGAAGAATACCTGCAGATGTTGGTGGCGATGTCCAATGAGCGATTCGAGATCAATACGGAGCGGAAGGAGCGGTTCCGCTCGGGTATGCTGGACTTGTGTGCGGCGGGTCATTCGCGCGGTGCGAAGACGAAAGGCAAGGCGAAGGGGTCTGCTGATTGGGAGGATTCGGAGACGAGGAGGGAGAGGAAGAGGGCTGAAGGGTTGTTGAGGAAGAAGCAGCTTGAAGAGCAGAAAAAGAAGGAGGAGCAAGACAGTCCTCAAGAGAATGTAGATATGAGTTAACGAGAAAGGATCTAATCATGAATGGAATGAATTGCATTGAGCTGAACTATTGAACCAGCAAAGAGGAGGAAAATATGCACAGAAAAAGAACGCTGCGAAAGAAGATAAGAGGATGCTTGCTTATGATATGCTCGATGATAGTCACTGTTCGTGTAAACTGCCTGGGATAAGGTAAAGAACGCTAGAGATAGCCAGGAATCCAAGTTCCTTCTCTGTATGACTTTCCTAAATTCATCCAAGACGTGATATCGTTCAGGTCATGGGTAATCTGTGCAGTGTGAACTTCGATCCAATGAACAAGCGCATAATAGTCTCGGCACAAGATTCTGTACGTGTGTCAAAAAGCAAAAACATTAAGAGAAATGGACATCAAGGAAATTCGTAAAGCCCGAACTCCTACTTCTGCTCGGAAGAAGGGAGGCAAGTTGGGGTCGATTGAGTGATCCGATGGCCTTGGAAACCGCCTCTAGCTTTCGCAGAAGGGTTCAGAAGAAATCTCTGATTCCAAGACGCGGAATTGGCAAAAGGACTGTCGTTATTCGCAGCCATGCTAGCACGACGAGTGGGGGTGACGAAGACATCCACTCTCGATGTAGAATCGGTGAGAGCGCTAGATTGGGAGGTGCTGGTAGAATGAAGAGACTCGTACATTTGAGCAGCACGATTGTCCAAGGAAGAGGGTTGTTCAGCTTTACTTGCAAAGACTTGCTCTTTCTCACGGGCCACCCAGCCACTGAGGACAAGGTTGCACAAGATTATCATCTCTTGCCGGACTGCATCTTCCCATGGCATATCTTTTGCGGTCTCTGCTTCCCATTCGAACCAGATTGGGCCATAGGGGGCCTGGGAATACAAGTCCACGTTGGCGAAGGGAAAATTGTTTGGTAATCCTGGCACCTCTTCGTCGGGAAGCGTGCCCCTTGAAATCAACTGTGAGTAATACTAAATGAAGATTCAGTTAGTAGAGCCCCAGATAGAATGAAGTGAAACCCGGAGAGGAACATACGAGATTTGTCATGCTGCTGAAGAACGGAATCCTGACCAGGGAATCAAAGGGGTGCCATTTTCCGGCTTCAGGAAATCGGACAATTTCCGACATGTCTTCAGAATTGATGCAAAGGGTATACTTTTGGCGTTCATTGAACGCTGGGCAATTCAGACCGGCATAGAGAAGTTCTCGTAACAGTCTATTGTCAAGTCCGATGGTGTTGGCTCTTTTCATCCTTGAAACAAGCGAAAGAATGTGGCGGTTGATCAATTCAAAAAGCTGGTTGCGTTCATGAACAGTGTACAGTTTAATCGCGTACCACGGGAACTAGAAGTTTTGTAAGGATTGTCCACTGCTCAAAATCAAAGAAGACTTCTAGCTCACCTTGTAGAGCGTACTGACTGTGGACTCATAGGTACGTTGGGGACACTTTGCACAGAATGGCGACTGATACAAGCAGGCCAAGACATCAGCTTGCGTCTCACGATGCTGAATAGGTCAACATTGAACAAGGAAGACTTACACGGTGCGGAATCTCTGCGTGCCTGATGGCACCAACAATTTCCTCGCTAGTGAGAAAACCAGCAAAGCCAGTGGAACAGGGGTCGGTGTTGGACATGGCAATAGGAAGTCCATTTTCCCACACGACACACTTGGCCCGTGGAAAAAGATCTTTCAGCAAAGCGTCTTGGTTGCTCAATTCGACATCCACGTGCCGATTACCCAGACGTGGAGGACGACCAGTTTCATAGATCCGGTTTATCCGATTGACTGTTTCCTCGGCATTTGTGGTAGATTCAAACTCAACGTAGCAGTCCATAGTCTTCGCAGTAGAGCGCTCCATAATTATGTGAATCGGACAACCCTTGTCCGACGAAAGGAGACGCGCCTGTCTGCCAACGAACTGCACGATTTCCTGCTTGGTGATAGAATATGGAATCTTCGCTTAGTTAGCAAAGCGCCTCTCGGACTGGTGAAGGTATAGCTAACGTTTGATATCTTGATTACACCCCACTGAGGCGGTTCTCTGAGATGTACATAGCTTCCAAGCGGCATTTCGCTGGGTAAAGCAACTGTTTCGAGGCTCCTATCTACTTCTGAGAGGCGTTGAGGTCCGCGCGGAGGGGCTTCGATGTCCTCTCTAAGCAAATAGTGTAGGGGGGCATTTTGGGTACGGCTCGTCATAGGATATGCAGTCTGGGGGACTCTTGATCTGGAATGATCATAGGGTGTCGGAGAGAAAGGATCTGTGCCAAGCTGAAACTGCGAATTAGTAGGCGTAGGAGTTAGTGCTCCAGCTGCAAAGTGCACAGCTCTATGGAAATCAGAATGTGCAGAACGATTGAAAGCAGGCCTTGCGATAGAATGACGAGTCAAGCGGTGGCCTTGGGAAAATGAGGACTGCATTTGACTGGAATCAGTGGCCACGGGACTGTTGAACGCGCCCAGACTGAGCCGTTCAAACTGTGGGTAGGGAATCGGGGACTCATATCCCATGAGTGGGATACCAGATCCCCTGTTGGCCATCTGAGCTAGAGTTGGCCTTCGTTCCTTCTTGGGGGGGATGGAGGATTAGGAGGGTTGACAGGCGTTGAGGGATTGCAGAGGGGAAGTAACAGGAAGAGATCTTGTCTCAGGGGAGTTCCTTTTTAAAGTGAAAGAGTCCTTAGACTGAGGATTTCTCCTAAGCATTTTTGGGAAGTGTCCAGATGATGCTCATATTCACTGGTCCTTCATTGAGCAAGGGCTTCTGTGTGAGAGTAAATTCACTGAATTAGTGGAGAGTGAAATCAGCTGTAGAAGAACCACAAATCAGCTGAAACGATTGGGCGAGAGGGTGAGTTGATAGTGATGATGCACAGGCAGAGAGCGCAAGGTGATTGTACAGTCAATGCGCCAGAATTGGTGCTATTGTAGAAACGCACCAGCTGCGATTTGGTAGCCAATGGAAGCTGAGAACACTTGCGTTGGCCCCGTTCAAACAATCAATCATTGAAAATGTTTGTATGCAGTACAATGCTTGGGCAGTTGTATGTTAGGTGAGTCCGTCACCACGAACCTCCTAGACCATTGCCAGTATTTCGTGATCAAGGGCAGGCTTTATTTTCAGTTGCAAGGAGCTAGAGTGGCGATGGTATTGGCCAGAGAGACAAGAATCATGGATGCTTTGGGTAGGGTATAAGTAGCCCTCTACATGTGTTTGAGACGTCATTTGAAAGTCGGACACAACCTGTGGCTGCTAGAATTTATTGTTATCGAGTAGGTGCAATGGACAACCTCACTATAGCACCAAGGTATGAGTGTCTAAGGAAGACAGCGTAAAGCAAGTAAGGGGAACTATCTCTGGAACCAGCCTAGATCGCCTATACAATAGTCGCTATTGGATGACAAGATAATAAAGTTCATGTAATATTTGTAGGTCGAACGGGTAACATAGAAAAACAGCTTAATCAAACTGTAGTCCCATGTTAGACTGCGATTCTCTAATTGAAGCGAACATTGGGTATCTTACCGGTGTCAAGAACGACTCAGCAACGAATCGAGCACGAGCGTTCAACTGCAAAATAATCAGCATTGGAACAAACAGTCGCCATGGCATACGTACGAATAACTTCATCTCCGAAATCTCCTTATCCACTTCCTCCAAGAACTGGATTATGAACTCCACTAATTGGTGCTTCAGGAGTTGTTCCGTATGGAAGTTCGTGATCAAGAATGAGATGTCGTATCCCTTCACTGGCTTCCTTCGCAAGATGAAGAACGATTCAGCACGCTGCGTCAAGAACCGAGTAAACTTGTGGACCAAGATATGCTCGATCTCATCTGCTTGTTTGATCCGAACGCTGACACGGACACTGTTCACACTAGGTTCGATAAAGACCTTCTCGTTCTCGTTTCGCGAAACTGTGAGGGGATTGAGGATGAGTTCCGGGGAGGTCTGGGCCTCGATCTCGGGTACGTTATGACGTTCGGAGGTCTGGGAAGCGAAGTTCGACACTGTAAGTGCGGCGGTAAGGGAGGACCGGACACATTGAAGATAAGGGCGCAATGATTGAGACTGTACATTGTCAGCTGGGAGTGATGCGGATTTGCTAGGTAACATAGCTTACCATGATGGAGATGCAGCAACGACCGTGAACTGGTGCCCGAACTCCGAAAATTGATGATGCTGTCAGCTCCGACTCGATCCAATGTTCAGGAGGCAGCGATGATGTCCCGCTGGGTCCGTGATGTCGTCGCCTGTTGGTGGGTGTTTGCTCTGTTTGCACCGCCCGCCCCACGCCTCCCCGAAAGCGATGACTGCCAACGCCATTATTTATGCACCGCATTTCATCATCAACCCGATCAGAAAGCCTTGTTCTAATATCCAAAGATTACTCGCAGGATCTATCAGAATGGCGTCGATACCCGGTATGCTCGTTTGACCCCCTTCCAAAGCTTGATTTGCCTCCGACCTAACGCTTCTCTCGTCCGGACAATAGTCATCGTTAAGCACCAAGGTAAACGTCATGAGGTCGAGCTCGACCCGGCCTCGAACGGCGAAACCCTCAAGTACCAGCTCTACTCCCTCACTGGTGTCGAACCCGAAAGACAGAAGATCCTAGTGAAAGGAGGTCAGCTTAAGAATGATACCCCGCTATCCTCGCTCAAGGCCAAACCGGGCCAGACATTCATGATGATGGGGACGCCCGGGGAACAAGGTGCCGTGGACTTAGGCCGTCCGAAGGAAGCAATCAAATTCCTAGAGGATATGACCGCAGCCGAGGCTGCAAAGGCGGAGGGAGCTACCCCTGCTGGTTTGCAGAACCTCGGAAATACTTGCTATCTGAACTCTACCCTGCAGACTTTGCGAAGTGTGCCAGAGCTCCAGCAGGAGCTCCAGCGGTATCGTCCTTCTGCGTCTGGAGGTGGATCAAGTGTCTCCGATCTCAGCAGCTTTGGTCTGGGTGGTCTCGGCTCTTCCATGGACCTCACAGCCTCTCTGCGAGACTTGTTCAAGCAGATGTCCGAGACTCAAGAAGGGTTCCCCCCGCTGATGTTCCTCAACTCCCTGAGAAACGCCTTTCCCCAATTTGCTCAGAAGGATCGAAATGGACACGGCTATGCTCAACAGGATGCCGAGGAAGCCTACTCACAGATCGTAACTCAGCTGCGGAACAAGCTGGTCCTGAAGGAGGGCGAAGGGGACTCTTCGACTGAGGTCTCCTTCGTGGACAAGTACATGGCTGGCAAATTTGAATCGATTACAGAGTGTGACGAACAAGCTGCGAAGGATGTTGGAGAGCAGCCGAATGAAAGCTCGGATGTCTTCTACAAACTTGACTGCCACATTGGCAAAGAAACGAATCATTTGTCCGACGGCATAATGGCGGGTCTGGAGGAAAAGATTGAAAAGCATTCCCCCACCCTGGACCGTGACGCTATCTACACCAAGCGCTCTCGCATTGCACGACTGCCCAAGTATTTGACCGTCCACTTCGTCCGATTCTTCTGGAAGCGCGAGACCCAGAAGAAGGCGAAGATCATGCGGAAGGTGACATTCCCTGCGGAGCTGGATGCTGTTGACTTCTGCACCGAGACGCTTAAGAAAGAGCTCATCCCCATCAGGGACAAGGTGCGCGAGATCCGGAAGGAAGAAGTCGACGTTGAGCGTGCCCGAAAGCGCCAGAAGCTTGCCCACAAGATGGAGGAAGAGAAGAAGGCTGAGGAAGAATCGGGTGCCTCTATAGAGCCCATGCAGAAGAAGAAGGCAACCGAAGAACGCGTTGAGGCAGGAAAATCCGAGAAGGATGGAGACACAACAATGACTGATATCTACAAAACCGATGCTGACTACGAAGCGGAGAAGAACGCGTCCAGCCTCGCGGCGAAGAAGGAGCTGGCTGAGCTTTTGGGCCCGAAGCCTGCCGTGGAGGCGGGAACCAACAGCTCGGGTCTTTATGAACTTAGAGGAGTCATTACGCACCAAGGTGCCAGCGCCGACAGTGGTCACTACACGGCATACGTGAAGAAGCAGGACAATGGAGGGGAGAGCGGAAAGTGGTGGTGGTTCAATGACGAAAAGGTGACCGAGGTGGAGGCCGAGAAGATTGAAACACTCTCTGGTGGTGGTAAGCTGCCCCGATCTTGCTCAACCCGTGTGACCTTCATGCTGATTTAATTTCCCTTTTAGGTGAATCTCATTCTGCCCTTATCTGCCTCTATCGCGCAATTGATCTGCCAACTGCCAACTAAGAGTCATGCTTGACGCGATGCTTCACGATTGAAAAGTCACTATTATAACTTAACGTCGATTATGTACTTATGGCTCATGGTTAAGACAAATTTTCAACTAGACTTGGGATGGGGAAATTCGATACTTCGTCTTCCTGTCGTGCTTGTCAGATAGACCGTTATTATCTTAATCTGTCGATTGAATGCCCTGAGCTTAGGTTTTCTTCCCCCTCGTTCTACTGCCGAGTACTAGTATTTCATAATGCGACTTGAACAGCGATTTGTACACTCTCACAATTACTACTCCGTATGATCGTGTCTGAATAGTATCCTCTTCCATAGACTATCGTATGTATCACGTGATAATCGATGGACCTCGGCATTGTTGCCCTTCGCGGTCTTTAGCGTCGCTCAACAAAGCAATCCAATAAACCGCTCTTCGCGCCGCTCTCACCACGTCCTAATTATCAGCGCAGGATTGCGATGTGACCCGCCATGTTTGGCCCTCGCAGAGTTTTACAATCCCGACTGCGCAACCTCGCGATCCAAGCGCAACCATGGTCTCGGCCCAGTTTCCTAGGACCACGAAACAGCAGCACCGTTGCTCATCCTCCCGCACCCAATTCACCGAAGTGGCCGCGACGTTTGATCTATACTGGATTATTTGGTGGACTGGGGCTGGCAGCTGGGAAATGGATAGACTGGCAAGTTTCCGCACCTCCTGTGCCGGGATCAGTTGAAGATATTGTCATGCTGGAGGAGATTCACTACGCTTACGAGAACGGCCTGCCTCTCGTGCGAGACCTCCGCAAGAACCCGGACTATGTGGAAGCGGACGTGTATGGGAATTATTCGGAGGAGGACAAGATAGGGAGGCTGACGTCTGGACCCTTGAGCGGGAGCCGAGGGCTGGCGCTTCAGGTATGTTTGCTTTTCTCTTCCGTTTCAGCCCAATGCTGTGATAGTTGTCTTGTCTATTCCAGGCATTCGGCCAGTTCTGAGCCAGTATTCATGGCCAATGCGACGCTCGATATTACCGAGCTACTGCAATCTGCCGAACCTCTCAACTGCCGGCAGCCTCAGATCAGATCGACCTCGGATGTTTGTCCCTTCCTCGCTAACTGATTGGCCCTACAGAAAGTCTTTTGGAACGAGAAGGAGAAGAAGGCGGTTAGCGTGGTCTTCCTTGGGCCGGGGCTGGAAGGATGGCCAACAGTCGTTCATGGCGGAGCTCTTGGCACTGTGATAGATGAGAGTCTAGGACGTGTCGCAATTCGCCATCTTCCTGCGCGCACGGGGGTTACTGCCAACCTCGAAATCAACTATCGGGCTCCGGTGTACTCGGGCAATTTCTACTCGTTCCACGCGACCGTCGACCAGGAACGCAGCAATGATCGCAAGGCCTACGTGACTGGCGAAGTGCGTGACCCCGTTGGAAGGCTGTGCGCTCAAGCCTCCGCGCTTTTCGTGGTCCCCAAGAATTACAAGCTGCAAGAGGTTGGCACGAAATATTGAGGTTTGCTATACGAATAGTACAAGGGCATGTTATGGGGCATGGGATTAATGTTGGGGGGTGGGAAGCGTCGACCACTCTGCGTTGGCTTAAGCGCTATGAACGCCACAAACTTCCCAGGATTTCGAAGACAGCCATATGCTCTGAATTCATGGGAATTGTTACGTGGATGATAGTGTATCTCAGATCTATGTACATAAACAGACATCTCTACTCATGGTAACAAATAAATAGTATCAAGAGCAAGGTCTAGATCGGCCATTTCGACACCAACCAGACGAATTGCCAATTGAGACCGAGTCACTGGCAAAAATAAGCACCGCGAGCATCGACAGCTTCTGGCCCCCGACTTGAGTTTCGCGCTTCTCCACGTTTTTGCCTCCCCGCAATCTCCCCGGCGTATGAGAAGTGCCCATCTCGATCCTCCATCCATCGATCATCCATGGCTCGCCGGCGTCGGCTGTGTTAACGTCATGCGCACTGACTTTGGCTTTCCCCAGAGATATTGCGCGCTGCCTCGGCTGTGTCTCAGAATGGCACCAAAGCCGAAAGTCTACTACGTCTTCGATCGCTCTGTGTACCGTTACTTGCCCCTCACTGGTATGCATGGAGTACGGACAAGCATTGCTGGCCCACGCGCCTAGTGACACCTTCGCGGGGCATATAAAATGCCGTGGCTTAGGTTGAAGCTTGTTGCTTTCTTTCCTCCCGTGGTTTCGTCTTGAGTGTTTTTCTGTCGTCAGCGATCCCTCTTCTCTTTGCCGTGCTGGTTTTCTGTGCTTAGGCTTGGGCCTGCCTTTTCCATTGTCGCAATCATGGCGACCACCAATCTCTCCAATTCATCTCATGTAGATGAGAAAGCGTCCGGAAGACAAATAGCCGAGGGAGGTGAGGGTCAGAAATACAGTCACCATGAAGACGTTACGGTGAATTCCTACGTGGATGAGGCAGGGGAGCCTGAGAACGCACGTCCAGTGAGTACACCTCGCATTGATTTCATGCATGCAAGAACTAGATGCTTGATGATAAGCCTATTTTCAATTAGATGACCTTTCGTCGATTCATGGGGTTCACGGCGATGGCGTTTCTGTGGACGGGCAGTCAGATTCCGGTATACCTCTTCGGTGCGTCGTCAATTGGCATATGACATTACGACCGCTTCGCACACCTATGCTGATGGATCTTTATAGGGGGCATCCCACCGCACATCTACGCTGATATTGGTGGGTCTGATCGGTGGGTTTGGTTTGTAGGTTGATTCGATAGCCTTCCTCGTTGCGTGCGGCGAAACTGATTGATCCTCGACCATAAATAGGTTCTTGCGAATCTATTAGCACTGTCTGGGGTCTGTCCTTTCGTCGGGTCGCTGTCGGATCTGATCGGTCGTCGCTATGTTGCCATCATCGGGGCTACTCTCGTCTGCATTGGCATGATCGTGTGCAGTACCGCTAATACTATGAACATTTTCATTGGTATGTATATCCGAGAAATAATTTTTTTTTGGCGAACCCTGAATAGAGCGCATTGTAGCAAACTACTGACTATGAGCAGGTGGAATGGCGATCGCCGGAGCAGGAGCAGGGGTCAATGAATTGACCGCACTGGCTGCTACGTCGGAAATGGCGCCAACCAGACAGCGAGGCAAATATGTCGCCGTGCTGATCTTCACCATTGTGCCCTTTTGTCCATCCGTTCTCTGGGCCCAACTTATTTCATCACACAGTGGTTGGCGCTACGTTGGTGCGTTCTGCGGCGCCTGGAGCGGCTTTGGCTTGCTCATCACAACCCTGTTTTACTTCCCGCCTCCCAGAACCAACTCAGAAGGATTGAGTAGACGGGATATCCTCTCTCGAGTGGACTATGTTGGTGGATTCCTCAGCATAGTTGGT
This sequence comes from Aspergillus melleus, assembly GCF_016097325.1. Lineage (NCBI taxonomy): Eukaryota > Fungi > Ascomycota > Eurotiomycetes > Eurotiales > Aspergillaceae > Aspergillus > Aspergillus melleus. The sequence goes on along the minus strand of NW_025763374.1, from coordinate 2,398,720 downwards.
TTGATTCTTTTTATGGCCGGCATGCAATGGGGTGGCTATCAAGTGAGTACTTCCTCTTGGATGTTTATGACCACCGAAGCTAAGCTATCGAACTGCAGTACGACTGGACATCAGCCCATGTGCTTGTCCCACTTATCCTTGGATTCGTTATCCTAGTTGCATTTGGCCTCTGGGAAGTATACGGCGCCAAATACCCCATTTTCCCTAGTCGGTTGAAGCAGGAACCACGCACGCTGGGCTTAACGCTGGTGATCACATTCATCTCCGGAGCGAACTTCTTCTCGGTAATTATGTTCTGGCCCACTCAGTCGTTCAATGTCTATGGTCACGACCCCGTGGACGTCGGTGTTCGAAGCCTGCCCATTGGATTCGGCATCATGGGCGGTGCATGCATCGTTCTCTGGCTACTGAGTGTCCTCCGAGGACACAACAAGGAGTTGTTGATTATCAGCAGCATCTTGATGACTGCAGGTAAGTCTACAGAACCCCCATCTATTACTCTAGATATTTAACCCACCCGGTAGGCTGCGGCGCAATGGCAGTCGCACGACCCGACAACCTCTACCAACTCTGGGGCATCCTCACCGTCGCGGGCCTCGGAATCGGAGGAATCGTCGTCCCAGCATCAATCATGACCACCATCATCTGCCCAGACGTGAGCCCCTCTCCTCTCCTCCCTTCCTCCTTCTCCCCACCCACCACTAACCCCCATCCTCAGGACCTAATCGCCACCATCTCAGCCCTCACGCTCTCCATCCGCGTCGTAGGCGGCAGCATCGGCTACACAATCTACTACAACGTGTTCATCTCGAAATTCATCCCCAACGCAACACACTACATCGGCGGCGTAATGGTCACAAAGCTCAACATCACCGACCCGATCCTCATCGAGCACGCCATCGAACTCACCGGCGCCTCGCTACTCGACCAGCTCCACCACCTCCCGGGCATTAATGGCAGCGAGGCTGCGTACCAAGCGGTCGTGGTGGCCGGGCAGATGGCCTACGCGGAGAGCTATAAGTGGGTTTATTATGCTAGTATTGGGTTCGGGGGGGTGTCGATCCTCGCGGCTTGCTTTTTGGGGAATATTGGTGATTATATGGATGATCATGTTGCTGTTGTTATTTGAACGGGGAGGGGAGGGGAGGATGTTTGTTTTTGGGTTGGGGGGAAGGGGGTGGGTTGGGTTTGGTTATGATTAAGGTGTGTATGTGTTAACTTATGGGATGAGTTCCTTGGAGTGTTATCCATTGTGTATTTTCAGCTTGATATAAGGTAGCTAGTCAATTAATTAACTGTTCCAGACTACGCTGACCAAGAAAAACATCGCTTATGCTATACCATAGTCGCTCGACTTCAAGACATAGTACAATGCAGCTGGTAACCAAAGAAGCACAAAATTCGGGGTATGGGGTATACAGGGAGAAGAGAAGAAACCACAGGCTGAAAAACCAACAAAAAGAGAAGTGGAAAGGGGGGGAAATGTTCCAAGCCACAAGGACAAACAGGCAACCCACTCAATCATCACTGCAATCCTCCTCTCACTACCACCGATTCTCCACTTGGTTCATAGCCGACTTCTTCGGTACAAACCCGGTCCCCGACGGCTTTGACTTCCGCTTATCAGATTCCTTCGGACGCAACCCCCTACTCAGTCCACCGCCTAGACCTCTCGCCAAAGACGCAAACGGAGATGTCTGCCAGTGGTCAAGGTCATCTTCGTGTTGGCCAACATTCGTGGGAGGATCGTTATGGGCACTTGTGGTAACATGCTTGCCCGACCCATCGGAGTGACGATTACGCGCTCGAGTGCTTAGAGGCGAATTCTCCTGGTTGGGATTCGTCAGGGGGGAGACGGGGTTTGAAGGGGGAAGAATATCGGTGGCGATGTGTTCAGAGCATTTGCACCCGCAGCCTGTTGGGCAGTACTGGGATTCTGCCTGCTGTTCGGGGCCGGGAGTGTCGATAGCGTCAGAGGACATGGCGAACCAGCCGCGATGGCAGTCGAAGCAACTCACATGTCCGCAGCCGAAGCAAGGGGTGAGCATGCCTTCAACGACTTCTCCGCAGACGACGCAGGGGAGTTTGAGGGGTAGTCGCTGCTTGGGTTCGCAGTTGGAACAGGTGGTAGATGAAGGATATAATTTCACACCAGACTTAGTTCCTGCTTCAGTGGTGGACTTGGTAGAGAATATAGAGAGATGGAGAGGACGCCCGCATCGCATGCAGTGACGTTGGATTTCGAGGCCGTCGTTGCCTTTCTCGCTGGCTGCCGCGGCGGAGTCCTTGCGGGGTAGTGTTGGGAGAGAAAGTGAGGTTTGGAAGTTGTCATACGCCCATTGGCGAAGACTGGCGTCGCTGGTTTGATCGGTGACTCCGCCAATCTTGAGCACTTCGGTGCGCTGGACTGGTAGGCCCCAGATTGAAAGGAGGTGGGCATAAGCAGTGCGATAGGACCGGTACAGCCAGTCTTTATTGGGATCGAGGAAAGATGAAGTTTGTGTGCCCCAATCGGTATCGAAAGCGCCGGTGTTTTTCAAGGTTGCGTGGAGCTTGAGCTGCGGCTTGGATGTTGCCCCTCGCTCCGGTCTCTCACTCTCGGTATCGGAATGAGTTTGCGAGGTAACGGCGGTGGACGTAGCCGTGAGGTATTCCGGAACCGTTGACGGAGGTTTTGAGGGGAAAGAAGTTGTAGACCATATACCCGAGCCCCCTGTAAGATTTGGGCTGCCGTTCGGACTCTGTTTTCTTTTGCTCAGGGCACTAGTAGGTGGCGACGCCGAAGAAGGTCCAAACGTAAACGATCGGGATAGGGAAGAAGCGAGAACAGAGCCAATCCCTGATCCACTGCGCGGTTGAGATTGTTGGTCAGGGGAGACGGCTACTGGTGTGTTGTGCCCCATCGTCCTTCTTTCTGCGACCAGCCCACGAGACGCCAACGGGGGAGTAGTGCCTGTTGAGTACGGGGGAGTGGAATCAGCACGCCATATCTCAGAAGAAGATCGCCCTGAGCTTTGGGTCACCGGGGTAGTATGGCTGTCTCTAGGCGTGGAAATCAACGGCGTAGTGGCTTGAGACTTGCTCTGCGATGGATGGTGTGAATCAAAGTCCAACGAGAAAGACTGGTTGTCCATCTTCTTTAGTGTTGCTCTACCACGACGTTCTTGGTTCAGCGATCGTTTTTGACGATTGGACTGTTCAAGCACGCAGGACAGCATTGCGACCATTTGTACATCCCCAATACGTTCAAAGTGGTCAAATAGTGCGGGAATGAGCCAGTGGCTACCAAAAGGGTGGGCGCCCCATTGGATAATGCTGCTCAATGCATCTTTTGCCCGAGGGTCATGACCCCCCGTGTCAAAACTCAGGTCCACAGCACTATCTTTTCTTCGCATTTGCCTGGTTCTCCCGACGGAGTCCAAGGGGGAAGAAACGGGACGTTTTTCGTTGTGTAATATGAGTTTCACAAGTCCCCAGATCCGTGCTAGCTCATGGTAACCCTGCTCCAGGGCCACAGAAGCGTTATGAGCACATACGTCTGCTCCTTTACCATAGATGCGATAACCACTTGCCAAGTCACGTTTTGCTGGAAGCAGGTCACTGAAGTCATATATCGATATCACATTTTGGGCCTGGCCGGACGACTTGGCGGTCATCGCACCAACTGTCGACCTTTGAGAATTGTCCGTGGACCGTGGTCGGTACAACCCAAGACTACCAGCACTGCGCCAGGTTTGAGGTGTCGGAAACCGATGCTGCAGGCTCGACAAAATACCAGATGACCCAGAAGAGCTCGACGTTTCAGCCTCCGAATCGTCCGAGTATTCAGAAGCTCCATCGTCCGTACTCGCAACACCACTCCCCATCCTGGGACCAGGTGAGTTTGTCTGCAATCTTCCAAATCCCTCGAAGACTTTGTCCGCTCTAGACATTTCTTTGAACCCTAGGTTTTCTAGGAAAGAAGCGGAATCGTTCTTCTTTGAAGGGAAAAAGCACACTAAACGGCCATCATTGGCCCACAGCGCACCACATACCTTTGCCACGGGAACCATGACATTGGCATTGACGGGTCGAAGCAACTCAGAGCTCATTCCTAGCTCTTGGCTTTGAGACAGCCCGACTTCATCCTCATCGCTAGATTCTTCGCCACCCATCTGTCCGTTGACCGGAGATTTGACCGTCTCGGCGGTTTCCCCGAGAATCCAAGCAATGCTCTCTTCCAGGCTGCTCTCGCCGAGAAGATAACGGACAACACCTTCAAGGCAACCTCGTTTGTGGGAAAGATAAGTCTCCGCTATTGTGCGCAACTCAGCAATGATCTTGTCGGAGAGTTGGTCGGTAACAGCAGAGGTCTTCTGTACGCTGAAAGTTGGCATTGCAGACTTAGGGTAGTCGACTGGGAATTTGATGTCCACTTTCAAGAACAAAGAGGCCCCATCAGTTCCCCAGGGCCCATGGAGGGATATCGTTGCCTTGCGCTGGCGGACATCAACAGACTCAAAGGAGACTTTGGTAAACTTTTCTCCAACATGCGTGATCTCATCTCCCAAAGTCTCGATTTCCCACCCAGATATCTTAACACCTCGCATCCATGAGATTGGATTGGTGTCGGCGCGGACATTTGACCTGCCCTGCATGCCGATCCTCGAATCTGGATTGCCCCCGTTCCAAGAGCGAGCGGAAGGAGCAGTTACGGTGCTCATTCCAGGAGCACCAGGAGCGCCGGGTTCCTGGAACGCAGATAGAGAATCCGAATCATCGAACTCTTGGCTCACGGTTTCATCACGGAAACTTCGATAAACGGCGCCCCTGCGGGTGAGGTTCAAGTTTGTTAGGAATGAATCGCCCTTTCGATATCCAACTCCTTGTAGAATATCGGGATCGACTCTGTGCAAGCGCAGCTCCCTGTCTGTCCCCCATGAAACTAATTGGAACTCCCGGTGGTCGATGCCATCCGACTCCCCTCCGCGAGCTCTCCAGAGAAATTCCTTCACCTGGCCCTTATGCCCGGGGAAGCTATGCACCAGCGGGAGATCTTCATCCGGATTGGCGCCCTCGCCCGCCCTGCGACTATATAAATGAAGGTCACTGTTACCTCTCTGGGGCATGGCCAGGACACCCCATCCAAAGGGGGTGTTTCTCGCTCTCCACACTGGGAAAGGGGTTCTGATGATTTTCTCAGGCATTTCACCCTCGTTCGTGTAGTCCCAGAACTTGATGGTTTTATCCAGCGAACAAGTCACGAGAGCTCCTGGGCGAACTCTGTTCCAGTCAACGCCGTAGATTTTAGTGTTGTGCGCTTCGATGGATTTGATTGGGGACGCGCCCTTTCTTTTGTCCCATATACGCAGAAACCTGTCATGAGAGCTCGCGATGACATTGGGGTCTTGTCGGTTCCATTTCACCTGCGTAGCACCCGCGAACCAATCGGAGAATGTGATAGCTGGACGCGCAGGTGATCGTAGGTCCCAACAGTGTACAAAACTATCAACTGCACATGTCGCTATAGTATCCGGATGGTGAGCGGAGAAGTTGATATCCGTGATGGCTCGCGTGTGGGCATGGAGAACAAGCTCAATAGAGTTCTGCCAGGTCTTCATAGCCAAGTTCCATACCAACGCTTTCTGATTCGACGTGCTCACAACCCAGTAGTCTCGAGCGGCAAACGGAGACCATTGAACATCTGCAACCTCCCATGGTGTATGATGCGGGAGGTACCGAGGTGGTGAATATGGTGAATCCAGGTCAATGACATGCAGACCCTCCTTTGAAGCCAGAACCACGTCCCGTCCACATGGCGATATTGACATTGATCCCACGGGCTGTTCCACATGGAAGGAGCTGTCTTCCCCGAAAGTCGGACTTTCAAAGGCCGACGTCAGAGGCCTGGGCTCCATGGTGTCGGACATTGTGTCGTTACGGAACTTCGACCTATTGACGCTCCGTATTTTCGTCTGTCCAATGCTGCACAAGGACTAGATTATAATTGAACTCGGTATCCAGGTGTCATCCGATGCATTGGTATAACAGCATGCGTGATACTACAGGCGAATCTCATCTCGGTGGTTTTCGGAGGCAAGCGGTCAACCGTTAACTGTGAAGGGGATCGAGGCCTCGTGCATGCGCATCGTAAAATCGATCGGCCAACTGGGTTTGGAACGTGAAGCAATTGCACGAGGTGTCAATGAAAATCGCGGAGGTGTTCTAGATGAGTTGAATGTCAGCACATAGGGAAGGAATCAGGGACTTGTAGCTTGACGAACATAGCCGTCCAGATTGCCTGGGAATGAGCTATGAGGTCGGTAGGGCAACTCCGCAAGTTCGCTGTGGGGACTCCCTCGATGGGCCCGATGGGGCTTAGTCTCCTGGGCTGCGTTGGTGGTTTCAATGTTCTTCCGTAGTCCGTCGGTACGGCCGGGCAGAAAGACCCGCTCCGTCGTGTCCCTCGGTCGGTTACGTCGTTCCCGACTTCGACTGCCAGAAGAATTGGCGACAAATATTTCCCCGCTGATCCTAACGCTCAGACTCGCGCCATCCGCTCGTGAGCAATTTCCTTTCTTCATTCCGAGCCTTTTGCAAGATCCCTGCCGAATCGCAAGTGCCGGCCACTTCCAGCTTCGAAGCTGTACGACTTGACATACCCCACCTTGAACCATCACGAACGCGGGGACTAGAGTGAAACAATATGGCGTTGCCCAAGAGAATCGTGAAGGAGACCGAGCGTCTTATGGCCGAACCGTACGCTATATTGATTGTTAAATGAGAAGGCTTGGTTACTGATCTGTTGCTATATTCCAGCGTTCCCGGTATCAACGCAGTGCCCCATGAAGAAAACCTGCGATACTTCGATGTCTCGATTCATGGACCCGCGCAATCTCCGTATGAAGGTAATGCACTCTATACTCGAAGTTTCCGGGTCACTGGGTACTAATCTCAACAAGGTGGTATCTTCCGTCTCGAGCTGTTCCTACCTGAAGACTACCCAATGACTCCCCCCAAGATCCGGTTCTTGACCAAGATCTATCACCCTAACATCGACCGTCTCGGACGAATTTGCTTGGATGTCTTGAAGAGTATGTTTCCTGTCATTCTGCATGCACGCCGAACCCCCTGTTAGGACCTCGACTTAACTCATATTTACTAGACAACTGGTCCCCCGCTCTCCAAATCCGCACAATCCTCCTCTCAATCCAGGCTCTGCTCGGTGCCCCCAACCCCGACGACCCGCTTGCCAACGACGTTGCTCAGCGCTGGAAGGAGGATGAGCCGGCTGCGATCCAGACAGCGAAGGAGTGGACCCGGACGCACGCGATGACTTAGACTAAGAGACTAGGAACATTGGCCAATCATCCTTTTATATTGACAGAAATTTGAGCGACCGCGTTTATGATGTGACCATGAAACGAGCAGAAAAGAGGAGATGACAAAAACTACTACGGCACGTTGGTTGGCCTGTCTGGCATTCCTTGCTTGGATCAGTTCATATCACTTTAGGATCTTCATCTTTTTTCTCCGCGCGAGAGTAGGTCACCTTTCCTATTACTTATGTCTTCTCTCATCGAAATACATCAAGACTCGACTTTGGGCCCCTTTTCTCACCCTATGCATGCCATTCCACCACAAAAAGCCACATGTCGCCTATGCTCTCGAAGACATCCTCTTAGTTCTTCTGGCGTTCACCTTTATCTTGTGGAATGGCGATTCCGATTACTTGTGATAGAGCGATTAAGCTGGAATAGAATCTTTTCATCCACTTCTATTGTTTCTAGTAGATTCAAAAGTAGATTCAAAAGTAGATTCAAAAGTAGATTCAAAAGTAGATTCAAAAGTAGATTCAAAAGTAGACTCAAAAGTAGATTCAAAAGTAGACTCAAAAGTAGATTCAAAATAGTTCCACATCCTCGTCAACTCGGTCTACGAGGGCATCAAGTCCAGAAGTGTCAAAACTACAAACGAAAGCTCCCATCCATCTATTTCAGCGGCGCATTATCTTGCTTATTCTGGTAGCGTAACATTTGCTATGGACTTGACCAGAATACATATAAGTTTGAACATAACTCTGACTTTGGTATAGGTCTAAGTATCAACGCACTGAGCCTTGCTGATTTAGACAAACATATATCCCGCAGACCTTCTGTCAAGGAGTCTGTCATGAGTGAAGAACACAGTACTGCAGGTAACATATTGATAAGGTACATTTAGTGAACATGAAAAGAGAGAAGTATGCATTTTACTTGTTTTCATTCACTACAAGCAGCATAGGTAAACAAGCTAAAGGCAAACATAACCCAGTATTCAGTAAATCACAACCTTCTCTAACTTATTCACTATCCCTAAGCCACTTCTCATACAGTACCTACTTCTCCTGAACAATTCCATCCTGCTTACTTCCTACTCACCTAAAGGTTTTCCCCCAGTGCAATCTACACCAAATCCTAACAGTGAACAATGCCACCATCAACCAACAACAAACCCAAGGGTAAAAGAAAGAGCAAAAAGCACCCTTCACAAACCCACGTCAGGTAAGGTGATTCATTCCTCCACACATCTCCTCTCGCAAAGTGCTGAACTCGCTAGCTCCGTTCAAGACCGTGATCAGACTCATAGACCTAGTCCGGGCCCCAGCAACACGGTTACGCAACACAATCCCCAGTTCTTGGCCACTTCACGACCCGGTAAACATCGATCTTCCAGCAAGTTTGCCTTTGGTGCTGGTGGCTCAAGCGCTACCGTGGCACCCAAGATGGCGGAAGCCTTCACTCACGATCTGGTGAGCCAGATGGAGTCGGCCTTTCAGATCACGGATGAGGCGAAGGTTGATTTGACCATGCCGGTGGTGTCTGAGGAGCGCATGACTGACAAGGGCAAGAAGAAAGATGAGAACGACATGGACTGGGAGCAGCAGGTCTCGCCTAGAGAGAACGTATTTAAGAGAAGACTGAGAGCGTTGACTGGAAGCTCGCCGAAGACTCCTTCATCTGGCCTGGGACCTGATCGCAGACGCGCGAGCCTCGGCGCATCCTCCCTTTCTGTTGGATCTGATTCACTGACAGGCCGCGATGCCAATTTGGCAGTTGGTCCTCTAAAGCGCCCGGGCATTGAAGGAAAGCGTTCCTTTACTTCTCCCTCTGTGCCGCTGAAGTTGAAATACATCTCGCCCACTGGTTTGTGTTGTCTTTTCTCTTTGCTCTCGTTTCCAAATCCAACCGCATCCAGTGCGTGAGTCAAGCTAATGAGAACTCCTGAGAAAGATTACATGCTTGTTGACATGGATCTTCCTGAGACTCGACCCATTCCCAAGGCCCCTGAGCCCGGTCTTCTGCCGAAAATGAAAGACGCCGCACAGCAGGCCATGGGCAAGAAGAAGTATGACGGTACAAAGCCATCAAATAAATACCACCAGACGGCTCTGCATATCAATAACGTGGACGGCAAGACATCGGAATCCACAAACAAGAAGCAGGAGCTGGTAAGTAGATTCCGAACTTGCTTCAAAGCAGGCCCCTAACTCAGAGACAGATCGAGTATGCGCGCAGCGTGACTGGCACCGAGGTGAAGTTCCGCGACCTCAACAATCCCAACGCGAAGCAGAGAAAGGATGACGACCGGGTCTGGGACACCGTGAACCTCAGATGCATCGGCTGCCGCGGTGACTGCCCGGTTTGCGGCGGTGCATGTTGTATCTACGGAGACGCTATCAGAACCATCGATGATGAGTGCGCAGACGCTGAGAAGGTCGGAAAGGCGAAGCGCATCCTCGAGGCCATCGAGAGCCTGAGCCCCATGATCATGGATGCGGATACCTACCAGCTGTGTAGCCAGCCGGGCGGTTGTGGTCGTTACGTATGCCCTAGCTGCTGCGGCGTGTGTCCGAATGGGATCTGCCGCGACGTGCAGTGTAAGGTATGTGATTCGGTCCTCCTTCCGTCGACTTGAGGTGGTTTCTATGAGTAATGTTAACGGCGCATTTTACATAGGACTGCAAGGAGGATCCCTGGGGCCCTTGCGACTGGCACGACTGAGGGGGGATGACAGCCCACGAGACTAGTGGAAGTACGTGGTATGAGATAATGAATCATGAATGAGACGGAACTTGAGTAATATGCAAGAAAATGGGCGAACATGGACATGAATTGTCTAGAAAGTCTTCTCGGGAGATGTATGGGCACTTCGATAAGTTGTTCCGTCATCCCAACCCGACGTCGACGAAACGACCCTGTACCGATGAATCAAGGGAAAATATTGAGAAACCCAAATAAAAGTACCATTATTCCACGCCATAAACTACTCCAAATAAAATCAAACCCCCCTTAAAGATATGGTCGACACGGCGATTCCCCCATCGCATACAACGGAAGATGTATGTAGGTGGTAGGAAGCACCGCGGCCGGCCAAGGGCAGCCGAGGTCACGTGTCGCACTTTAGCGAGCGCACCCGCACCACAATTGTGCCAGACTTCGCGATCCGCTACGCCGCAGAGACCGAATCGACTCAACCACCCAACGCCAACCGACAACATCTCGTCTCGCCCGGTCGCGCATCTCCGACGTTCAAGATGCGTACCTACGACGATTCTTTCAGCGGTCAGAAGATCTACCCCGGAAAGGTGCGTTCCATCTTCCTCTTCACAAGAAAACGGGCGGACACAAGAAAATCGAAACCCCGTCGTCATCAAGCCGCCAATCCCGTCTCCCTCTACCTACCTCGAGAAGGAGAGGATGTTTTCTCCCGCACAGAACCCGATCAATCATATGTGAAAGAAAGGACAAATCATTGACAATTGAGTTTCTTCAATATATAGGGTAAGCTGTACGTCCGTGGCGACAGCAAGATCTTCCGCTTCCAGAATGGAAAGTCCGAGTCCCTCTTCCTCCAGCGCAAGAACCCTCGCCGGATAGCTTGGACTGTCCTCTACCGTCGCCAGCACAAGAAGGGTATCTCTGAAGTCAGTACCGCCAAATCAATTTCCCCCTCGGTTGAGATGTGTTGTTATTTCCGTTCAGTGAGATTGGAGAGGATGTGGGAAGTGGGCAAAGGAACCTAGGGGTGAAGACATTCGACAACAGCGACAATCAAAATACCCATGGTCAAGGATGGAGAAGCGCGACGAACGGAAATAACTGCAGGTCTCAAGACATGGCATCCGGGACACAGAAATGCTGACGGGTTCTTTTCAACGTGAATAGGAAGTCGCCAAGAAGCGTACCCGCCGTGCTGTTAAGCACCAGCGTGCCATCGTCGGTGCCTCCCTCGATGTGATCAAGGAGCGCCGCAACCAGCGCCCCGAGGCCCGTGCCGCCGCTCGCCAGCAGGCCATCAAGGACGCCAAGGACAAGAAGGCCGCCTCTGAGAGCAAGAAGAAGGCTGAGAAGGCCAAGCTCGCCGCCAACAAGGGTGGTGCTCAGCGCATCCAGAGCAAGCAGGGCGCCAAGGGCTCTGCTCCCAAGGTCGCCGCCAAGTCGCGTTAAGATAAACGAAATCGAAGCGGTTTAGGCAAATTGGGGCTGGGGAAATTTCTTTAAAAAGAGGAAAAACATGTTCTTTTTTTATTTGACGCTGGGAAACTTGGGAGGTTATTAACCGGAGCCGGAAATGAAATTTGTGTTCGGTTTTTTACGTTATTCCTTTACACAAAAACCTTTTCAACTTTTTCAAAGACAAACCGATTTTCCGGCGTACATTGAGCTTTCTCATGAGTGCAATGCATTAGGTTGAGAATGTTTCCCCTCCCTCCCTATCTACCTCCCCCGCAATGGGCTCAGATGATTTCATTGCGCGCCATGGTTTATACTATTTTACCAGAAAATGGAAAAATGGATGTGATATGATCAGCCTTGTGTTTTCGTTTTGATCTTGTTGATGTCGCCCTATCTCTGTAGTCTGTAGTTTCCTGGCTCAAATGGTCCTTCACCAGACGCTCATAGTTGAGCCTGTTCTACGAATTGGAGAAAAATGTCATGTCCTGATGATATGGTAGACGTAGATCTAGCTTGAATGTATGACATACTCCGCCTTGCATCAGGGGAATCAGAGGGCCCTAGCCCTGCACTAGGCCGTTTTGAGGGACATGGTAAAGTAATCCTGTGCATCGGGTTTTTGTTAAGGTAGCCAGAGATAAAAAGAAAGAATAGAATATAAAATGGAATAGAAAAATTCACTAATATAGCTTATTAAGAAAATGAAAGAACAAGAAACCAGGCAAGGAAAAGAAGAGGCTCGCTTTCAGGACAATGAATGACTCTGTTCGTTTTGCCCATCATGACTAAGTAAATAGCGTAGGTATGCCATCGTCTAGTTCATATCAATTGCAGCAGCCGACAATTTAGACAGAAAAAAGTAGAATAAAATTCCCTAATACAAAGGTATCAGAGCGACCAGCATTGATGATGTTGCTTTATTAATTTGGTCCAACAGACCACACGGAACCCACGCATGGCATTCCAACTCTATCAAAACGACCCCATGTACGAGGCCCTAAATTAATAAAACACAAAGAAAATGGAGGTACAAGAACAACCCAGGCGTCAACGAGTCTCGTCATTGGCAAGAATTGCCTATGCCAAAATGTCGACAATGCACGCTTCAGCCGCAGTTCCTATGCGAACCATATCCAACAGGTTCTCCAACACCCAAGCAGTCTATACATAACGCCGAGCATTTCGCTCACCAGCCGCCACCCAAGAATTCTGGGCTGCGGGATCGATAAAGGAGGCCCGTCACAGACGTAATGATGGAATGCCTCGAACGGCATACCGACCCCGGCCCCGAATCTGATAACGATAACGCCAGTATAAAAATCAACGACCCAGAAAGACTTCACACTCAGTAGTAGTGGGCCATCTCAAGGCCGGCACGCTTGAAGCCGCACTTCTGGTAGAAACCCTCGTTGATTTCCGAGCAGTCCAGGATCGTCTGTGATACGAAGTTGTCAGTCATCGAAACACCCATAATTAGAGGGTATAAGCCATACCTTGTAAGCACCCACACTGCAAGCAACGTGATCCAGGGCCTGAATGATTCTCAGTCCCAGCTTCTTTCCCTGCTGGTCCTTCTCCACGGCAATATCTTCGATGTGACCGACGAGACCCAGGGAGTGGATAAACTTCCGCTCCACGATCAAGCTGCCCGTGCCGACCACGCGATCCTTTCCGTCCACAATCACCAGCATGTAGTATTCATCGTTGCGGGACGAGATCCAGTCGAACCGCTTGTCCCAGTCCTCTTCGGTGATTTCTCCGACGGTGGTCAACACACGCAGGACGTCGAGGTAGCCCCGCTTGTAATCGGAGCGGCGCATGGGACGGATGGTGTAATCCTCGGGCAGCTGAGCGGCCACTTCGGCGGAGATCAAAGAGGTCGGGAAAAGGGGGGCATCTTCGGCGGGGAGGGAGTTTGCGGCCGCTTTGGTCGCAGGGATAGGAGTGGCAGTGGTGGCGGTGATGTTGGTCATTTTGACTTGAGGATGTGAGGTATGGATATGTGAGAGTCTGTGTATTTGCTGAGGAAGATTAGAGACTGATAGATTCTCAGGTCTGGTAGGACAACTAGTCGTCCGTGGAGAGAGTAAGACCGCGGGGTCTTTCAATTAAGATAGGTTTAGAGTAATAAGATAAGCAAGCAGGAACCAAAAGAATTGTTCCAGTAAGATAGCTTGGTGAGTTTAACGAAGGACAGTGATATGAGTAGAGTCAATGTAGCAGACAATGGATGGGGAGAAAGAAAGTGAAGGAGGACAGGTTAACAGTTTCCCCGAAGGAGGAGACGAGGCAACTGATAAACAAGCCCGAAAAATACCAACACTGCCCGGTCCCATGGTCCAAGTGTGAGACACAATCAATACAACTGGTATTTTTCCCCTCCTGTCTATCTAAATCTTCATTAATCCCTGGCTCACTTAGTCTAGCGTGAAAAAAAAAAATCGTGCCTGAAAGAATAAGTTAAAATGATATCGAATCGGTCCCAACCAATATGCATTATTTTTTTTCTTAGTCCGGACTATTGCTTTTGCCATGCAGTCGGGGCACACTAATTTTTTGTCGGCGCAGCTCCCGATCGCTGGCTTCCAAAAATAGCCTCCGGCATCGTAGTCGGCCTGACGGACACTCCGAAGAGGAAAAGAAATATAGTTCCAAAAAAAAAAAAAAAAAAGAGAATAATAATTTAATAGACCAAAAATTGTACAGTAATATTTTCTTCAGAATACATAGAAAATGCTAATCTTCGCTACATCTAAAACGAAACCAAGGCAACTTCATCCCGCTTCAGTTGCCCGATATCCGCTGAATACATTTATTTCTTCTCCTTGGGGCTCAGCATCAGCTCCGGGCGAACGTGCTTGTCGAAGTCCTCTTCGCTGAGAGCCTTGAGCTCCATAGCACTCTGCTTCAGGGTGAGACCCTTCTTGTGAGCGTTCTTGGCAACCTTGGAGGCCATGTCGTAGCCAATGACGGGGTTGAGGCAGGTAACAAGCATCAGACTAGAGAACGAGTTAGACAGACTATAAAACAGGGGGGATTTTGTCGAAGAAGGGAAGATGCGCATACCTCTCGTGAAGGAGGCTGTTGATGCGGGGCTCGTTGGCCTCAAGGCCGTGGACCAGGTTCTTCTCGAAGCTCTTCATGCCATCGGAAAGGATGCGCACGCTGTGCAGCAGGTTGTGGATCATGACGGGCTTGAAGACGTTGAGCTCGAACTGGCCGTTCATGCCGCCAACGGTGGCAGCGACGTGGTTACCCATGACCTGAGAGCAGACCATGGTGAGGGACTCGCACTGGGTGGGGTTGACCTTTCCAGGCATGATCGAGGAACCGGGCTCGTTCTCGGGGAGGACCAGCTCGCCCAGACCACAGCGAGGTCCGGATCCGAGGTAACGAACATCCTGGGCAATCTTGAAGAGGGAGCAAGCAAGGGTGTTCAGAGAGCCGGAAGCCTCGACGATGGCGTCATGAGCGGCCAAAACTTCGAACTTGTTGGGGGCAGTCTTGAACTCAGTACCAGCCAGCTTGGAGACCTCGGCAGCGATAGCCTCGTCGAATCCCTTGAAGGTGTTCAGGCCGGTGCCGACGGCGGTACCACCCTGAGCCAGGTAGCGAAGGTGGGGGAGCGAAGCCTGCACACGCTCGATGTTGCGGTCGAGCTGGGCGACGTAGCCGGAGAACTCCTGGCCAAGAGTAAGGGGGGTGGCGTCCTGCAGGTGAGTACGGCCAATCTTGATGATGTTCTGGAACTTCTCCACCTTGACCTGCAGGGCATCACGCAGGCTCTTCAGGGAGGGAAGCAGTCTGTTCTCGAGCTCCATGACGGCGGCGATGTGCATGGCAGTGGGGAAGGAGTCGTTGGAGGAAGCGGACATGTTAACGTGGTCGTTGGGGTGAACGGGCTTCTTCGAGCCCATCTGGCCTCCCAGGATCTCAATGGCACGGTTGGAGATGACCTCGTTGGAGTTCATGTTGGACTGGGTACCGGAGCCGGTCTGCCAAACGACAAGAGGGAAGTGGTCCAGAAGCTTGCCCTCCGCGACCTCGGCAGCGGCCTGCTGGATGGCCTGGCCGATCTTGGGGTCTATGGCAAGAGTATTAGCATCACCAAATTGACCTTTATCGGAGAAGAAGGTATCACGCACCAAGACCATACTTCATGTTGACGGTGGCGGCAGCACCCTTGAGGATACCGAAAGCCTTGATCACGGCGGCGGGCATGCGGTCCTGGGGCTGGTTGATGTCGAAGTTGCCCAGGGAGCTGTCATCGCCTCATATCAGCGTCCTCCGCAATATCGTATGGAGTTTGTGCGGGCTTGTTTTGCCGGCGGGTTGACGATGGTCTCTTACCGCTGGGTCTGCGCACCCCAGTACTTGTCGCCGGGGACCTATAGATAACACAACCACGATTAGATCTTGTAACAGCCAGAGATCCGTAAATCGGGGCGAACACACCTGAATTTCACCAAAGGCATCACTTTCGGTACGGGGAGCGGAAGCCTATGAGGGGTAGAGAGCAATCATCAGCACCATTTCCGAAGTATAGAGCAAGCCTTAATGCGTGTGTACCATTCTGACGGTTGTGCCAAAAGCTCTCTTGTTGGCGATGATGTTGAGGGACTGAAGGCGGGGGAATTGTTGAAGAGGTCGGCTACTGGAGCTCAGCGAGCGGCTACCGAACGATGCGGGGGAGCGCAAAGCAGCGCGGGTGATTGCGGGAGAGCTGGCGGTGGCCGCTCGCGATGCGAAGGAAGCCATCGAGCGCACCGCCCGGGAGGAGTTCGTGGATGACAACATGACGATTTCAAATGCCGACGCTGGTCTAGCTCTAATTAAACTCAATTGGTACGCTAGAGACTCTAAACCGACAGAGTCTATGCAAAGAAATCACAAAAGAAGATAAGAATCAATGGCAATGGGAGAGCGCCTCGCAGAACGGAGGAAAAGAAGGGAGAGAAGCAAAAAGAAAGTCGCACTCAATTGAAGAGAGTCGGACTTGTCGACCCTCTCTTCCGATGCGGACTGCCGAAATCTCCCGGCCCGGTCCTGGTATTACACGGAATACCGGTTACCTCCCGGGGGAATAGACAGGTATTGAGTATGGTATGGTAAGTGTTGGTCCCGGATAAACCCTGATCCCGCAGTTCTATACATTGGCCTCATTGCTATTCCCTTCTCCCGACTTTGTTATTCACTCTACGAGCTCCCCCTTCATCGCTTCGATGACCATCGCATTGTACTTCTTCCCCGAACCCAAAATGCCGTCTAAAGTAATGAATGTGTGAGGTGCCCCTTTCATGCGCGTCAACTTGACCCGACATCCAGCTTTCTTGAGTTTTGCGGCGTAGACCTCCCCTTCGTCCCTAAGAGGGTCCATTTCCGCAGTGAACACAAGAGCCGGGGCTAGATTGGAGAAGTTGGGAGCAAGCATGGGCGAAATCTTCCAGTCCTGTGGCTTGCATCAGCATACAATCTGCATTGTCTCTTCTTTCGCTCTTTTTCTTTTAGCTGTCAACATAGATGCCTACCTCCTTGGATCTAGCAGGCGGAAGCCCCAGAAAGTGATTGTGGAAGTACTTCATTCGTGCCATCGGGAGGGCAATCGTGAACTCCATCTCTCGATAGGATTCATAAGGACAATTTTCGCGGTCGAATTCTCCATCCGGCGTGAAAACGTTGTGCAAATCACATACTGGCACTCCTAACACTTGCAGGCGGAGAGGAATGTTGGAGTCACGGCAAAGATGGCTGATGACCGCTGAGAGATGACCTCCGGCTGAAGCTCCCCCAACCGCCATGCGATCAGGGTCGACATTAAATTCTTCGGCTTTCTGTGACCGGACCTAGGTCGAGTCAGTCGACAGCAGTCGACTAGTAAGAAGTCCAGACTAACCCAGTTGAAAGCTGTCCAACAATCCTCCACTGGGACAGGGTATTTGTTTTCCGGTGCTAGACGATAGTCGATATCAAAAGCCACCAAATGGCCGTCTAGACCGTGGACCACCCGCTTGCAGAAATCATGGTCTCCCGCGAGATCTCCAAATACCCATCCGCCGCCGTGGAAGTTGACGTATGCAGCCCTCTTTGTAGGATTACCTTGCTCATCGTAGATTGCTGCAGGCTCAAAGATCCGCACGGCTATTTCTCCTCCCTCGACGGGTATTTTCTGCTGGGTAATCCTGAAAACATCCGGGCCAACGGCGCGGCCGTATGCAGTGACGAATTTAGCTGGGTTCTTTCGAAATTCTTCGATTGGCACCTCGTGCGTATGTAGGCGTCCCGCGTTATACTTATTGTGGTGCTCCACATAGACCGGGTCAAATCGTGGGAGTAATTCCGGGGGAATACTATTGTGGAGTGGTTGGATAATCGTTCTTGGCCGCAACGAGTGCAGGTCGTCGGCTGAGATTTGAGGTGTTTGGGTCACAGTCATGATCCGATAGTAGATCTTATACAACAAATCAGGATATTGAGTTGAAAGGTCATGAGATGACCTCCGAGCCGAACAATCCGTATCGGCCTTCTTAAAGCGCGGGCAGGTGACTTTCCGCCAGCTTTTCCCCTCACAACCCCTCTTCCCTTATCATTCATCCTTTCAGTCCGACGCCATCCTTCTGCCCTTACGCGGAGGATAGCCTGATTGTTGGCATTCTATTGACAATCCTTCCGGTCTCCATTTCAATATCCTCGGCTCGGCTAGAGAGTCTTGTCGCTCCTAGTAGAGATGTTCATTCGCCAACCACTGATATCCATCCTGCACGATTTATCAAGTAGATACTCTTCTTTATGATGATATCATAATTTGAAATACGGGGTTGAAGTCTGTCATCATCAAATGCAAAGGCCAGGAACGACAGGTTGCGCGTGTGGCATCTAGTGTGTCACAGTTATATATTGTGTTGTAGTTGCATTACTGACAGTAGAACGGAGACATAGGAATACTAAACTAAAGCAACAGGTCTGCTTTCAAGATGAACTCGATTAAGAAAGTCTTCCGAATTTCTATCCGAGATCTCAAGATCTGCACTGAGTCAACATAGTCGGTTACAGTAAGATTCGGTGCTTATGAGAAGAGGATTGGATCTCCGGGGGCAAATCAGAGGGCGCTCAACGCAACACCAAGATAACACGAAATGAACAACGTTAAACTATAGGACAGAAAGACAGCCTAGAAGAAACAACAAAGGCCAAGATACAGAGTACGTCATCCGAATCCCTTGCATCTAGTATTGCAGATGATGGCTCAAGTCCTACAAGACCATTGAACAAAGAACCTCCAAGGGAAAGTCAACTCAAAACAGGATACGGTCTACAATCGGTGAACTACACCGTATATCCCAGACTTGCATAAGAGACAGACCATGGAAAACCGACGTTACAGCGGTCACTGGTCACATTGTTCACCATATTCTGGGCATTATGATGCTGTCTTTCTTCTCCGCCAGTGAGGATGCTTTCCTCGGGCCCCATTGATTGACCCACAGTTTCAGGTACCCTTCACTAAGCGATCTTTTCCGCTGCGGTTGACTTCCACCCAGAGGCGACAGTCCGATGGCAAACTAGAAAAAAATTGCAGCCGGTTGACTAAGGAGTATTTAATGCTCGCCCGCGACGGCGATATCGGGCCAATGTTGAAATATCCAAAGACGAATTACCGATTCATGCAGATCCACCGCGTCACTCACTTACTACTTTAGGGAACATAGACATTCTTTGCTGATCTCTAGTGCCCACGCTTGCTCCAGCACGGTTCTTATTTAATTCCAGCCCACCAGTTCCTCCACCTCATCTTTCTCTTTAACCTTAACCTTACTAGACATCCCTTGGTTACCTCAGCCAGGAACCAGATCAATTGATCAAGCTGTGTGGTGACTCATCTTAATACTATATCACAATGACTGTCCTTAGCACTCTGGCGCCGGTGCCGGCCGACGAGATCTTCGCCTTGAACCGCGCATATGCCACCGATGACTACCCCCAAAAGGTCAGCCTGGGGGTTGGTGTCTACCGCACCGACGATGGCAAGCCATGGCCTCTTCCCGTCGTTTGCGACGCCGAAAAGCGTCTGCTCGCCGACGACAACCTTTTCCGCCACGAGTACACCGCCATTGAGGGCGACGTCGCTTTCCTCGAGCTGGCTCGGGATCTGATGTTCGGCTTCGATGCGAAAGACACCTCCGAGCAGCTGAAGGCCACCAAGGGCCGCATTGGTTCCGTCCAGGCCGTCGCCGGTACAGGAGCTAACCACCTGGGTGCCCTCTTCCTGGCACAGCAGATGAAGCCCAAGAATGTCTGGCTTTCCAACCCCTCCTGGGCCAACCACCTCACCATCTGGGAGCTGGCCGGCGTCCCTCGCAAGACCTACCCCTACTACAACGCCTCGACCCGCTCCTTCGACTATGACGGCATGATGTCCACCCTCGAAACAGAAGCCCAAGAAGGAGACATCATCCTCCTGCACGCCTGCGCCCACAACCCCACCGGTCTCGACCCCAACAAGGAACAATGGAAGGCCATCGCCGACCTGTGCGAGCGCAAGAAGATCTTCCCCTTCTTCGACTCCGCCTACCAGGGCTTCGCCTCCGGCTCCGCCGACGAAGACGCCTGGGCCGTCCGGTACTTCCTCAACGAGAAGCCCTCGATGGAGATGTGCGTCGCGCAGAGTTTCTCCAAGAACTTCGGCCTCTACGGCCAGCGTGTCGGCGCCTTCCACTACGTCCTGGGCAACGGCTCCCAAGAGCTTCGCGACATCGTCGTCAACAACCTCTGCCATCTCATCCGTGGTGAATACTCCATGGGTCCCACGGCCGGGTGCAGCATCGTCAAAAAGGTCCTCACGAACGACGACCTCACCGCTCAATGGCACGAGAACCTCAAGGTCATGAGCTCGCGCATCATCTCGATGCGAAAGGCCCTCTACGATGAGCTGGTCCGCCTCGAGACCCCGGGTACCTGGAAGCATATCGTCGAGCAGGTAAGACCATACCCCCCTCCACCCACTACCAAACACCAACGCACACCCCTCTCACAAAATATACCCGTGCACATAAGCTAACGCACAACTCTACAGAATGGAATGTTTTCCTACACCGGCCTGACTCCCTCGCAAGTCTACGCCCTGAAGGACAAGTACCACATCTACCTGCTCAAGTCCGGCCGAGCTTCCATCAGCGGCTGTAAGCTTATCCCCTCTTCCCCCCATCCGATCTTATAGAAAATACTAACAACCCTCCCAGTGAGCGAGAAGAACGTCGCCTACGTCGCGCGCGCCATCAACGACGTTGTGCGCAACGTCAACTAAACGCCTTTTTCTTTAGTTTTAAGACGAGAAAACGAATGGAAAGACTAATAACGACCACGAGAGAGGTGGCTAACAAGGTGCTATGACCCAATATTCAATATCCACAGCATAAGACATCAGGCAATGTTTTATTATATATTAGATAGAGGAATGAATATCAAAGACTTCTAGTATAATCTGACTCTATACGCATACGGATCAATAGTATATATACGTGCTAATAACCTACTAAGAAGAGAATCATTAAACCTAGACCCCATACATAAGATTAGACTATCTACTGTACATATGATAGCGACACAAAAGGGACTAAATAAGCGTGCCACAGACACAGAAGGGAAAATGCACACATAAACGGCATGCCACTTCAAGAAGAAAGCAAAACAAACAAAACAAGAGCGTACCTATAAAATAGGTCTTCAACACCCTTTTTCCGACTAGTTGAGGACTAGGGTGCTCTGGACTTAGCCGGGATTTGGACACATTCCAGTTCTTTGCCCTGGTCTGCCCCGCCTTGTTCTTATACAAAATGTACATTCACATCACTGCCATATCACACACCACAAGTACGTCGGGCCGCTCAGTCAAAGTGGAAAATAGGTAAGAATAGAAAAGGGGGTAAGATAGAATGGAATGGAATAGAGTAAAACAACAAGTTAGGAGAATATAAGAAAGAAAGGAAATAAGACACAAGAAATAAGAAATAATCAAAATCGCTCACGTAGCTCCGTTAAAGCGGGACTTCGTTAAAGTCCCCCTCGCCTTCTTTACCCTTCTCCTTGGTTGGTTCGTTACTCGATGAATCATCTTCTTGTACTTCTTTATCGCCGGCATCGGCTGCGGCTACTTCCTTGTCCTTTTCAGGTTCTTGATCCTGATCCTTTTCTTTTTCGGGTTCTTCATCCTTGGAAGGCTGGTCTTTTGATGGGGAGGTAGGCTCAGTGACGACGATCTGCGCGGTAGGACCATTCGATGACGGCTCTTCCGTCTCTTCGGTCTCGTCCTTCAGTGGCGGCGCAGGAGGCGGCGACTGGTCGTCGTCCGAGGTGATCTCGTCTTCAGCGGCCGTGGGCTGTCCGCTCATGTTTGCGCCGGGGAAGGGCGTGATGGGCGGTTCACCGATCGTGTGCGATTCTCTCTCGCGCGACGCGCGAGGCGCAAGACTCATTCTCGACTGCGAATACGTCTGCGAGTGCGATTGTTGAGTCGGGGTCTGCGGCGGCTGGATCGAGGTGGCCGAGGAGGTGGTGCGCTGATGCTGCGTAGAGCCGTGGAGCGTACCCAGCTGTCTGGCCTTGGGGTCGGCGTTCAGGTAGTAGCCGCGGACGCTGACGATGGTGCCCTCGGCCTCGCAGGCATCCACCCACTCGGGCACGACGACGGGGATGTTCATCTCGACGGCCTTCTCCCACAGCGGGCCGCGGCCCTCCGTGCAGACAAAGTGGGTCGTGTCGATGCGGACGGTATCGATCAATTTGCCGCCGATGCGGTCCAAAGCCGCCGCAAGGGCGTCCTTCTGCTGCGGAGGCAGCACGCCCGACGTCACCGTGATGCCGGACAGATCGGTCATCTTGTGCGTGCGACAGGTGAGTTTCTCGGACTGGTAGGTACCGGCGGTGGTGCGCAAGACCAGGTGGAAGGTGTATTCGGCGTGGACGGCAAGGCCACTGATCTTGGTGCTGCGGGTCTCGAGGGGACGGGGTATCGAGCCGGCCTTGGAGCCGTTGCGGTAGAGGGAGAGAGATTTGAGAGAGGCAGTCGCCAGGTCGATGGGTTCCCATTCGAGGACTAGGGAGGTCTGGGTTGCGTTGCGGAGGCGCAGGATGGGCGGCGAGGGCGTCTTGACGCCGTAGGTGTTCAGGATGCGTTTCTGGAGGGATTGGAACCCGGCGGCACTAGCAGCTTCGGCATTGAGGTTGCGCGCTACGGTGATGTCGACGATGCTACCGGAAGTGATGTTGTTTGGGAGGAGAACAGAGGGGAATTCGATCTGTAAACAAACAGAGGGTCAGCGGACTTGCGATAACGCATTGGTTGCCTGAACTGTCAAAGATGGGTTCATCCCGAGATCAAAGCCGAGATTGTCTGAACATTGACACAAAGCGCTCATCGCATTCACTGCTGCAAAAACAACAGAGATGGGGTGAAGGCTTACGAGACGGTTGTCCTGGGTCAAGAGGACGGCGACGCCAGCGTCTACCTTGCCAACAGTCAAGGAGACCAACATCGTGAGAGAAGGGGAAGAAGAAAGAGGATGTCAAGTAAGGCGCATAAAAGACAGAGAGGAAGAAAGAGAAAGAGACTAGGTAGGGGGAGGGCGAGGAAGAGGGAGAATGCAACGTGAAGTTGTCCGTTGTCTGGCCCAAGCCTGAGGATCGGCAATTAGCGAAGGCGCCAAGGAGGCAGTGCCGCGTGGATTCCCCCAGTGGGAAACTACACGTACGACAAGCCCTGCGCATCATTCGCTGTTGCGTTGGGTTTTTGTTTCATCTTTTCTCCGGATGTGAAGTCGAGAGTGTGCCTGATTCTGTTATGTACATGTCTATCTATGGTCTATAAATATAAACACCACGCAATGCATCTCATGCGCCCAACCCCCATATCGCCCCGTGAACCCATAATATACAGCGAACCCTGAAAGAAACGTTATTGTACAAGAATAAATGTGAAAAGAGGATGAGCCTGCATCTACCGACGAGCAGCTTGCGCCCACTTTTTCCCAACTGCTGCACCCCCAGCAACTGGCGTTTTGGCCTCTTCCTGCCGATGGCGTAGTATCGTACCCAGTGTCACTGCCATACTCTTATCCAACTGAGATAAATCCTCCCGGAGACTACGCGGATTGATTGAGATCTCCACGGTGCCGGTCAGATCACCAAAGTCTCGCCCGCCCTGTCTCCTTAGAGGTGGAGGTGCAAGTCTCTTGCCTTGGGAATTGAAACCGTGCTCTTTCAACGCCTGCTGAAACGCGGCGCGCATCCGCCGCGCCAGCCATGTTCTCACCACCCGCTTGTGTGAAACCAGGTTATGCGCTGAGACCATCCACCATAGTACAGATCGATCACGGTTTTTGTACATATGGGCAATCTTCGGTTGAAGACAGTTGAATTGGGAGCTCAGGTATCGGCCTGCGACGGGCGGAGTTATATGATTTGGGCTGTACCGCAAGGTGAAAAGCTTCGTTCGGAAAGACATTCTGAAGGTATGTTTTCAATGGAGCGGTTATTTTGTCGGTATCCCCAGGAAGAGAAGGTAGGTAATGGAGAATTAATGCTGGCACTTCGGGGAAGCCCTGGGCTAGATGGGTTTTAGGACGAATTCGGGGCACTCATGGCCAGGGAAGAGGAGATTCCGCTGGGGTTCAGATTGATCGAATGGCGAGGTTCAGGAGCAAAACTGAACAGGTACACAGGATAACTCCACGAACAACTGTGCAGTCGAGGATGAACGACGTAAAACCAGACACTGAGAACCGTCGAACGCCGCATCTTTTTTCTGCCGAAAGAAACACAAGGCCCGGTCTGGTGGGCGGTGAGCGCGAGGGCATTGTGGCGAGCCTTAGGCACAATTCAGGCCGCCACCCCGATTCCCACCGTCCGTTGCCCGTAAGACGAAAAAGCCTTCGCTCGCCCTCGCCAACCTTCTCCTTCCCCCCACTTCCTCTTCTATCAGCACTTCGGTCTGGTATCGTTATCGAGTTAAATCAACAGGTAACGAATATCCGCCATGCCCAAGAACAAGGGAAAAGTAAGCTCTCCCTCCCTTTGGTTCCCCCTCTCTTCCATTGTTTTCGTGTTGGTTACGCACGAAATACCCCGCTTTGTGCATAAGAGTTTTTTTTCCCGAGTCGCGATGAGGCAGCGCTTGGGCCATATCTTCTTTCGAACGAGAGAGAAAAAGGGAAAGAGACACTGCAGAGACGAGAATCTTCAGAGTCATTCCTCTCTTTTCTTTCCTCTCTTGGTTGTGGGAATATATGGAGCACTTGCCACTGTGGCAGACTTGACTTGGAAGACCAAACGGGACAAATCACAACATTCGAACCACAAGCTAACCACTTTTCCCAACCAAACAGGGCGGTAAGAACCGTCGCCGTGGAAAGAACGAGAACGACAACGAGAAGCGTGAACTCGTTTTCAAGGAGGAAGGCCAGGAGTATGCGCAGGTCGTGAAGATGCTCGGCAACGGCCGTCTGGAGGCTCTCTGCTTCGACGGCGAAAAGCGACTCGCCCACATCCGTGGCAAGCTGAGGAAGAAGGTCTGGATCAACCAGGGTGACATCATCCTCCTCTCGCTGCGTGATTACCAGGACGAGAAGGGCGACGTGATCATGAAGTACACCGCCGACGAGGCCCGCAGTCTCAAGGCCTACGGCGAGCTGCCCGAACACGCCAAGATCAACGAGACCGACACCTACGGCCACGAGGGCTTCGAGGACAACGTCGAGTTCGACGAGGACCGCGAGAGCGAAGACGAGAAGGAGATCGATGTCGACGAGCTCTAAACTGGCCCTCTCAGGGCTACCTTCTCTTGCGTCCCCGATGCATTCCACCCCTGCCAGACAGAGTCACTGGGTTTTATTTGTGAACTTCCTCTCTCGTCGACCCTTATTCCTTTCTTCCTATTTTCTCTGGTACGCGAGAATTTTTCAAGATACGTTTGTTTCTCTACCTATCTCCTTGGGGATTTGATCTCGGCAGACTTTCCTCCTGCGAAACAATAAAGTTCGCACGTTAGGATGGAAGTCTGTCGGCCGGCCGAGTTCATCTATCACTCGGGCAAACTATCTTTCCCCCACAACCTTGGAAGGACAACAAACGAGAAAAGGGATCAGGGTTGCAGCGCTTTCCCCCGCTCCACAGGGGTTCCCTTACGGTACCCAGTGCTGCTCCCAAATCATCAACTCAGGGTATGAATCATTGGGGACTCTCGACTCTCCCCTCCACGATGAAAACCTGATAACAGTGTTTGTTTCATCTCGCTGCTATCTTCTTCATCTTTCATTGTGCAGGATAGATCTCGAGAGTTTGCAGAGGAATTGATTGCCAAGCGTTTAATGGAAAACTGGACTGCTAGATTTTTGGCAGTCTGGTATCTTTCTTGCTGGCAATTGGCTTTTTTTTTGTCTTACGGTTTCCTTTTTTATTATTTCGTTTTTCCTTTTTTTCTTGTCGATAGATTAGCGAGAAAGGTCACGAAAAATGAAAGTACTTCCTAACGCATGGGTCTCTCTTTACTTCTACGTAGTTTTTGTATGTGCCTAATACGCGAATATGCTTCCATTAGTGTTGCGGGAGTGTAGTGTATGCGTGTAAATGTAAAAGCCCCAGGGTTACCATCATTCCCCATCAAAGACACTCTTCCGAAAGAATCCCACTATCTTTCTCGCAGCCTCAATTCCCACCAACGGATCCAGCTGCTCAACATCCATGTTCGCAAGCTCGGTGATATTCCCCGTTTCCAGGATCAACCGCTCCACGGCCTGCGGCGACACACCCGGCACAGCACGCAGCATGTCCTGCGGCAGAAGATTAAACGTGCGATGCTCGATACCCGCCGCGGCCATGATACCGGCAGACCCCGACGCGGACAACGGATCCGGCGCAATCTCCATGTCCAGGCCGATTTGGACCGCGCGGAGCGGGTCAGGCTCCGGGTTGTTCTTCTTCAGTTCGGCGAAGATTTCGGCGGTCTGGTAGGGTGATGAGGACCAGATGATTTTCAGTCGGGGGAACGTCAGCGTGAGGAGGACGAGGAGGTGTTGGGCGGATTTCGGGCTGGAGGGGTTCACGAGGGAGCTGCTGGCTGATAGGGAGGTAGTTGCGGTGCCGGACGAGGAGAAGCCGAAGTCGGTGAGGAAGGAGGTGCCGGGGGTGGTTGCGGAGGCGAAGGCGTCGAAGGTGAAGGACTTGTTCTGGTCGAATTCGATCAGGAGTAGAGGGTTCTTGTAGTGCTGGAGCATCGTCTCCGCTTGGTTGTAAAGACGGCCGTTTTTGAGGGACGTGATGAGGTCGCGGACGGATTTGCGCTCGACGCAGATGTCCGGGGTTAGGATGTAGTCGCCGACTGTTAATTGGCAGGGGGCGATGATCATGTTGTTACCATGTAGGAGGGATGGGAGGGCACTTCGGAATTCTCGCACGTCGACGACGACACGCGGAGGGGTCGCTGTGGCGGCCAGGCGGCCTCCTCCGGCAATGCGAGTGTTCACAGTTCTGAGGAACTGCTCCTGTGGATCTTCAAGGCTCTTGTCATGCGTGATGGTGACGGCCATGTTCTGTTGCCGAATTAGTGCTTGAATTTGAGGAAAGGAATCGCGAAGGAGTGGCTTACACTCTTCTCTTTGATAAGTTTGGTGAAGGAGTCCTTCTCGCGTCTAACAGCACTCAGGTATCGCTGTTCTTCGACAGAGCCTCCATAGTACATGAAGTATACTCGTACGTTCCTTCCCACATGAGAGCTGCGATAGACCTCCACTCGCCGGATGAAGGCCGAGTCAGGCTCATACATGATAATGTAGCGGGGTCGAATCTCTTCCAGTATATGCTCGTCCATGTCGCCGACGTATGGGTGCACCACGGTGAGGTTATCCATATCGTATAATTCATAAAAGTCTTCCATATCCTCGAGGTCATCAATCACGATCTCCTCCTTTTGGGCCTCCTCGATCTCTGTAGGCTGAATTTCATCGAGTAATTCAGACACTTGCCCGGACGGTTCGACGTCCGTTTGTACACTGCTATTCGGTACTCGTGCGGCAGCTGAAGAAACTGCACCTCCACCACGTACACGACGTCGCTTATTGGGAGGTGCTCTTCCTAGCTGATTCGACTGTCCTGGTGAATTCGAAGCCTTTCCTTGTGACTCGTCATTTTCTGGTCGGGATGACAAATTCTTATTGACGTTGGACAGAGAGCTTTTCCAATTCAAATAATCTCGCAGTCTCCGGCGCATAATGACATTTCCAAATGCTTTTCTTTCATTAGTTTCAATGGGGTCGTCGTCATCCTCTATTTTCGCTGCATCCACGCCAGCATGCATAGTCCCGAGGTATTCGCGGATCTGTCGGCAGGTGCGTTGATCGGAACACATAATTAACACAGTACTATTTGATTCGTCAACGTTGACTGGGTTCAGATATGCATCGGTATCAATCTCTTCTAGCACTTCTGCCAAGACTTCCCACTTTGGTTGCGCCTCCAGGACAGGCTGCAATGTTGTAGGGAATGAGGTTGACAGAGAGGGGGTGTCATTGCTGAGTTTGCCTTGGTAAACTCTGGACTTTGCCGTCTGGAACAAGACATGGGCTGCATCGAGGAATAGCCATGGTGAATAGTTGTGTCTTGATGAGCCAGGTGGTGGCGAATGAGCCGTAACAATAGTGTCAAGGTATCTCATGAACGAGACGGCATCGTAAGTAAGCAAGGCACTGAAATCAGTCAGACTAACTTGAATGGATTCGGCATTTGAAATACTTATGTGAGAGGACTTACTGAAGAATTGCTCGCAGGTCAGACAAATCGCTGACAATCTGCCTAGTCCTAAAAGTCACACGATGCCAGATAGGATCGAGTTGACGTCTGATTGAAATATCAAAACTCCTGTGCAGGGCACTGTCGAGTGTCCAATCAGCCATGTCAAGACCCGCGTTGGCCTTTTTCAGCTCCCCAATGCAGACTTCCACGCATTCGAGAACTGCATTTTGGATTTCACGCATCTTGTCACTCATTGGGACTTCGAGCTCAATGACTTCTGCTTTCCTGTGCCCTTCGAGGGATTCGGCGACTGTAACATGGAAGCGGGGCCACAGGGAAGCTTTGCGAAGAAAGAGGTTGCGCATAGAGTTTGCCAACGGCGCAAATCCTGTTGTGAACGGCTCGGGGGAGTCCGAAAAGGCTTTGAGGAATCCTTGCTTGTTCAGCTGCCGGAATATTCGGACAATAAAGGCCTCGGTTGAAGTTGCCACGATCCTGCCATATGTTTAGTATACATGCGTGCATAGGCTCTTGAGATGGTCGACTTACTTGTCGGCGTGAAGCACAACCATTCCGGTGATTTTCTCGGGATCGAGGAGTTCTAAATTGATATTAGAATGTTTGGCTGGCAATTGTTATTGGGTGTTGTCAACCTACTCGATAAGAGATCTACAACCAGTATTCTGGATGTCACACTCAGAATACCGCCCCCGGCATAGATCTTCTCTCTAAGTGTCCGTCAGTAATCCCGTTATGGATGTAGCCTACGGGGACTACACACCGCATAGAGACAGAGGCCCTTTCGGTATTGATTACCTTGAGACCCCTAGCAAGAGGGGTCTTGCTAATGGCATGGTGTTCCGCCAAGGCTGTGGCAATTAGAACCGACGAGTCCGCGAACCGCGATTATCAAGAGATCGGCCGACGAACCTTCACCAATCCATTCGTTCTCTCTATCATCTGCTCCCACCACTAGAACGAGATTGTTTCCGGCAGCATCGTAAAAATGAAGCAGATTCGTTACTAGCCGCAAAAGCCCGAGGCCACGGGCGAGGATGACCAACTCATCCTCCGAGCGCAATTCGGTGAAGATGTCCTGCTGGTATTGCTGATGCGGACATGTCAGTCAGATCAGTTGTTTTATGATTATCTAGGGGTAGCCCAGAACACTTACCAACGGCAGGGACAGCTTCACCGGGACATTGGTGCGTTCCGGTGGCATGAGGGGTCTCTTGACGCGAGAAGGAATGGTCGTCGTCGCGAATCGAGGATCTAGAGAACACGAGGTCACGTGGCCTGTGACGTAATGACCATGGTCTATATAGGCCCGGGTAGAGGATAGTGTGTATAATCCGATATGAACTTGAGAGCACGGTTGAGTAGAACTACGAGGACGGTGGTGTCTGTTATCATATATCCAAGGGAGAGCGCTGATTATCTATATAGCCTATGGAACGACGACGTGGTCAGCAAACGTCAAATCGTCGACTCACCCAAGGAAACGAACAGTCTACAAGAGCCTAGTTTTACGATCTATAGAGTATGGAAATCTGTGCAAAATGGCAAAAGCATGCATCATTCGTTGTATATCATACATCATCACTAGCAGGCCACTCCAAGAGTATCGTCCAAATTAGACTCCCATGATTAGGATAGAAGCGAAAACCCCGGCCTCAGCACACATATATGCATCTTATTTGTTCAGCTCCTTCATTCGGGCCTCGATTTCCTCGCGAGAGGCTTTGGGTGGCATACCTAAATAGATAAGAGGTTAGCACCTTGTGGCGTAGATAGGCTTGATGGTTGAACGTGGAAGGACGTACTGTCTGGAATCTGAGGTCCCTTCGACTGAAAGTCCTGCGCAGTTGCCTTGGGCTTGTCATCCGCTCCCTTCTGGCCTTCTTTCTGGCTTTCCACCGATGGGAAGTTGGTAGGATCGGAGGGGATGGTAGGCATTTTGTTAGCGATGAGATATCGGGAGATATTTGAGGTTGTATGATTTAGTGGAGAATAGTAAGTTAGACTTCTGGTGGAGAAATCGAGAAATCTATGAGGAATGCGGACTTGAGGTTGGACCTTAAGGTAAAAAGGAAACGTTGGAAGGAAGATGGCACTACGAAGTATATAAATGCACCGCGCGTATCTGTCGACGGGATGACGTCGGTCCACTCCCACAGTGGGACAGGCTGGGCATTGGGCGTACAAAACATCCACCAGGGTTGGCCACCGTCGGACAAAGTACAACAAATGAGAATACTTGTTCCCTCCGGTTTATTGGATCTGGCATGCCTCGGTCGAATCAATGGACGAAATGTCGGGAAACCGTTACCGTTTGGTGGCACCGTATGCAGGTTGACCAGAAGGGAGTCCTGATGGAAGAGAAATCCTGCGGGGGATAGAGATTGCATTGAATATTATCATCATTATTAGGAACAATAATACATAAACCTTACTCCGGTGTGGTGCAATATATAGAAAAAAGAAGAATGCAACTGCCTGGGGAGCCTGAATTTAGTGGCCTCGTGCTTCCCCACCGGGCCTGAGAGCCTGAGATTAGTGGCATCTCCGTGCGACGGGGCTGACCTGATCTCCTCTTCTTTCTGCTACTTGACCTCTTCTCCCTTCTGCCCCCAGTCGCTTTCCGCCCGCCAAACCTTTGTCTTTCCCACCTCCCTCTCTCCCTCGACTCTCTCTACCCCTCTCTTTGCCTCCGTATTTATACCTTTGACTTGATTGTACCTCCTTTCCAAGGGAATTCGACAATCCCTTTGTTACTCCCCGTTGTGCGGCTGCGTCTCCCAACCCGCCCATATCAGCAGCCGTCCCGTGCCTGAGTCGTTGAGCGTACCGTGATTCTTCTGCCTGGAGCGCCCAACCTCCACCTGCAATGTGTTCCCGGGAAATCACTTAAAACACATCCACATACATCCGCGCTACTCCGATTTAGTCTACGGTCCTTGACCGGTCGTTTCTACGTTCGTCATGCCGTCCATCCTCAATGACTCCGACAAAGAGACCGTCAAGCGGATGGTCCCCAAGCCGGCGAACAAAATCCTCGCAGTAGCCGTCGCGCGTCTTTATGTGGCGCACCCAGATCCTCAGAGATGGACCTACACCGGCCTACAGGGCGCCGTAGTGCTGGCGAATGATTTGGTCGGGCGCACCTTTTGGTTGAAGCTGGTGGATGTCTCGGTAAGTATACCTTGCTGCCTTTGCCGGTAACTCTCCCGGACAATGGATCGCTGACGGTTTCCTGCCTTACCGAGCCATAGCCCGCCGGAAGAGGTGTCATTTGGGATCAAGAGATCTTCGAGAACTTCCAGTACAATCAGGATCGCACTTTCTTCCATACGTTCGAGCTGGAGGATTGCCCCGCCGGTTTGTCTTTCGCCGACGAGAAGGAAGCCAAAACCTTCATCAAGAAGGTGCACGAACGGGAGAAGAGCGCAAGCAAGGAGACCTTGAAGACACCCTTCGCATCGGCACGAGGCCAGGGCCCTGCTCCGGTTTTGAATGGGAAGTCTGGCGTGGGACGTTCGCTATTCGGTAGTCTGTTGGGCCATCGCTCCAGCACGGCGTCCAATGCACCACAGATTACTCCTGCGGAGCTTCCCCCGGCACCCTCGATCCAGGTTGCTCCGCCTCCGCCGAGCAGCAGCCCGCCACGCAAATCAATGCCTTTCGACACTAGCGACCCATCCATGAAAGGCCTGCTGGACGAGCTGTTGCAGATGGGAATCACGGAGGACCAGATCGCAGACAATTCCGATTTCATCAAAGCATATATCGAGCAGAAGCAAGGCAGTGGAGCGGAGACCTCGCCTTCACCTTCCGGTGATGAGCAGAAAAGGGGAAAGGCCCCCCCACCGCCTCCACCGGTGGCCCCTCCTGCTCCCAAGACAAGCAATATCAGTCCGCAGAACACTGGTAACAGCACGGGCAGTCGACGAGGTGCTCCTCCTCCCCCACCGCCGTCGCGCAAAGCGCGCGCAGATGCGGGAGACGAATCGCCTGCACCGAATCGAGAACCATCTCCGCCCAGACCCAGATTCCGCGCACCGCCCCCGATTGCGGATGCTGGTAAGTTTGCTCATACTGTTGGCCCTGCACCCCCCAGTCGCCAACGAGCGATGTCGGGTACCAACCCTGGGCCGCCGCCGCCTCCCCGGCCTCCCAAGACTCCTATGGAAGACCATTCACAAAGCCGCTTCGGAGTTCCTCCGCCTTTCTCAGGGGAGCGGAAGGTGTCTGCTCCTCCTGCACCGCCGAGTCGAAACGCCGTCCCAGGAGGACCTCCGCCGCCTCCTCCACGGACGATGAGCCCGGCGTCACCACCGCAGCTTCCCCCCAAGGTTCCCCACGCTCAACCTTCGGCGCCAGCGCCTCCTCCCCCACCCCCGAGAAGTCCAGCTCAACCGCCTCCTGTACCGGCTCTTTCCCGGCCTACTCCACCCCCGCCGGCATCCAGCATGGCTCCTCCGGTGCCTCCGCCACCTCCCCCGGCGCCAGCCAGTTCCGCGCGACCACCACCGCCCCCGCCTGCAGCTGTCAGCCCCCCACTGCCTCCTCCGCCGCCGCCTGCTGGGGGAGCCCCTCCTCCTCCACCGCCACCGCCTCCGGGAGCCGGAGCACCACCTGCCCCCCCTCGAGCTGCAGCACCTCCTCCGCCCCCTCCTCCCCCGGGAGCTGGAGCTCCGCCTCCGCCTCCGCCTCCACCACCGGGTGCAGGAGCTCCTCCACCTCCCCCACCGCCCCCTGGTGTCGGTGCGCCGCCACCTCCACCTCCTCCCCCAGGGGTTGGAGCACCTCCCCCACCCCCACCTCCTGGTGCTGGGGCACCACCACCGCCGCCGCCGGGTGGAGCTGCACCACCTTTACCAAAGTCTTCTGGCGGTAGAGATGATCTCCTGTCTGCCATCAGAGCAAGTGGAGGCAAAGGAGGTGGGGGCCTGCGCAAGGTCAAGGACTCCGAGAAGAATGACCGCAGTGCCGCCTCAGTCCCAGGAGGTGCTAATGATTCTGGAGGGACTCCTCGCAGTGGACGTCCTCCCCAAGGAGGGTTGGCGGGCGCTCTACAAGAGGCGTTGGATAAGAGAAAGGGGAAGGTTAGAGGAAGCGGTAAGTTATTTTCTACCCTTTTAGCGTTGCATTTCTGGTCTAACTCGTGTTGCTGCAGATGATGAGAAAGAAGACGACGATGATTGGTAAAAGTGGGACGGTATATTCTTTTATTTTTCTTGCTTTTTCGAAATATCCTCTATCGTCATTGTGGGATAGACTTGTCGCGCTTTGTTTGATACCTGCATTGGTCAGCGTTTCGTTCTTTCGCCTATCCTCGCACACTTTCTATGCCTTATACATACATACCTACATCACGACTGTACTCCGCGAGGTATTGAAATGTCGTCATTGCTTCAAAAGGGGAAGTAACCGAACAGATTGCGTGGGGAGTGGCGTGCGTAGGTTCCGGGTGGATCTATGATATGCCAGTAGCTAGGAAAATCCAGTCATTTCAGAACAGATTAGATATTTCCCTCTAATTATAGTAGAGAGATGAATGAAGAAAATGAGTTTGTTTGTATGGCCGAAGTATACCGTCGGATCATCATTAGCCCGAGACGGCATTTCCGGCCGCAACGCAACTCCGATCTGCGCCAGAAAAAAATTATATACAAGAATCACGAGCCAGTATTATCACCCAAACGGACTGCTCAGGAGGACCGAGAGACATCAAGTCTCTTCATCATCCCTGACGGCGGCTTGTTTACACGGGCAAGGCCGATATGCTGTCCCCGTCGCCTTTGAAACCGACTATTCCCTCGACGTCGCTACTCCGATTCTTGCGTTCCCAGACCGATTCGCTCCTCTACTTCACGGCGAACCCATCGACCTGCGATCTTCCCGCTCGAAAGTCGTCCCGCGGCCGACCGTCTCGTGTGCTGCAGCTCGAAGCCTCGTCGAACTGGACGCATCTCAACCCTGCGCGATGCCAAGCCACCCTGGAAGCAGGGTTGTTGCCGTCATTGCGTAAGAGCCAGAGCCAGAGTCAGGGCCCGTCGCGGTATCGAGTCTCGCTAGATCAACGTCCCTGCGCCGTTCTTTCTCCGCTGAACCCGCTGTCGTCACGCGCCTCATCCTCCCATAGCCGACCGCTCCTCCGCAGGCTGTTCGACCTGAGACACGGCAAGACCGCGGCCGAACCGAAGCACCGCAACCCGGGACCCGCGCTGATCGACGAGGGCACGGAGGGAAGTTTGAATTTTGGAGGACGGCTGTTAGCGGCTAAGGCGTCGAACGAGCCGCGATTGCGATGTACGGAGTTTGATAGCAACGGGAACGTAACCCTCGTCAATGGAGATTTCAGGAAGAGTGAACTAATCGCGAAGGTGTGTTTCTTCCGAGCACGGCCGGCCGGTGGGGGGCACGAAACTGACTCTATGATTGCATAGTATGGCCTTCTTCCTCGCGACCTGCGAAAGATCGACTCCTCGACTTTGCCTCATATTCTTGTGCGACCGAGCGCTATCCTCATTAACCTGCTCCACCTGCGCGTGTTGATCAAGGCGGACCGGGTCCTCGTCTTTGATGCGTATGGTTCGACGGATTCCTACATGCAGTCGATGTTCGTCTACGACCTGGAGGGGAAACTACGGCAGAGACAGTCACAGTCGCCGGGTGCCGGGGCCCTGCCTTACGAGTTCCGTGCTCTCGAGGCGGTCCTGATCAGCGTCACGACCGGTTTAGAGGAGGAATTCAACGGCGTGCGAGAGCCGGTTGTGCGCGTTCTGCGCGCGTTGGAAGAGGACATTGATCGGGACAAGCTGAGACATCTGCTCATCTACTCCAAGAGGTTGGGTACGTTTGAACAGAAAGCGCGACTTGTGCGAGATGCCATCGACGACCTGCTGGAGGCCGACGATGACTTGGCGGCCATGTACCTGACGGAGAATGGGAAGGGCATTCAGCGAGAGGAGGACGACCACCAGGAGGTGGAAATGCTTCTGGAGTCGTACCATAAAGTATGCGATGAAATTGTTCAGGCCAGCGGCAACCTGGTCACTGGGATCCGTAATACGGAGGAAGTGTGAGTCGCATCCATCTCCTATCATAATCTGCACCCACTGACTTTTTATATTCGTGCAGAGTCAAAGCCATCCTCGACGCCAACCGCAACTCCCTCATGCTCCTCGACCTCAAATTCAGCATCGGCACGCTCGCCCTCGCAGCAGGAACCCTCTTCTCAGCGCTCTACGGCATGAACTTGAAGAACTTCATTGAAGAATCCGACTTCGGCTTCGGCGGCGTCTCCGTCACCTGCTTCGTCATCACCGCCGTGGTCAGCGTCTACGGACTGGCCAAGCTGCGCAAACTCCAGCGCGTCCGCATGTGGGGTGAAGCCGGCGCCGGCAGCTCCCCGATGGTCCATTTCCCAACCCGCGGCGGCGGCCTCACCGGTCACCGCTCGAACTGGCGCGCTGACTCCATCGAACCCGTCTGGGGCAGTCTTCCCGGCGAAGGCCGCTCCGAACGCATGAAGCGTCTAAAAGACAACGCCGCGGCTTCGGCAGCTGCCCGCTCCGTCGCTGCTGATGCCACGGCGCAGAGAGCCAACTCGTTGAAACAATCGGCTAGCAAGGCGAAACTCGAGCAATCATGAACCTCGTAGCGGGTAATGTAAGTAAGCTCTGCGTAGAAGCGAGCTATAACAGTAATATCGGGGCTAGTTGATTGCCCTATGTGTGTGTACAGATAGAAATGAATGATGGAATGGGCTTTGTTTTTCAGATCTCAGCTCTCTCTCTCTCCCTCCCTCTCTTCTCTCTGGGGGTGGATTATTTTTCGGACATATTTTAATCAAATGCATTGCAGGAGTATGGACCAGCTTCACTTCATCTATATTATTCTTACTTTGTTTGCATTCGTTTGTTCCAATCCTTTGGGTGTCATGTTGGATGGCCGGGTTCAATGTAAATTAGATGCTTTCTGTCACGTCTGTAGCTATCTGGAAGATTTCTTTTTTTTTCTTATGGTTTTGATAGATTCGTCTTATCTTAACTAAGGGAGGTAAGTTTAACTATCCGCCGCTCATGAGTAGGAAATCATTCTATCTCGTATGCTAGTTGTTATGTACATACCTAGATCAGGGGTATCTTCTCATCATCCCATCAAACTTCACACCATAGCAACAACATAGGTATCTATCTATTCAATTCCTGTACACATATAAGGTCTATACTAGTGGCAGCCCCTCCCTC
This sequence comes from Aspergillus melleus, assembly GCF_016097325.1. Lineage (NCBI taxonomy): Eukaryota > Fungi > Ascomycota > Eurotiomycetes > Eurotiales > Aspergillaceae > Aspergillus > Aspergillus melleus. The sequence continues at coordinate 2,362,212 of NW_025763374.1, read as the reverse complement.
CTTCCCATATTCAATACTGCTCAAATGATCAATGTCCCCCAGTACCACAGTGATGATTCAAATTCCCCCTCCCGGGACCTTTATGTATCCCTCTCGCCCGGTCAACCCAGATCTGCGCCGCGCTGGCAATTCCCCCGTCCCGCGCACATTCCCGATGAACGACATCCATGACCCGATCAGTTGCTTCCTCGGGGTTCGGCTCTTCAGGGCCCGAAGACATGGGTTCCTGCGCCTGCAAATGAGTAATAGTCTGAGTCTGCACAACCCTCCCCATCTTCCTCTTCTTCTCCCGCCATTCCCGCATCACGACCTCCCTTCCCCCAATCACGCCCATGTTCCTGGTACTCGGGATCCGGAGGAGGGTGCTCTCGACGCCGTATCCGATCTCCTGGGCCACGGACATCGTCTTGGCCGTGAGGGATCCGTAGGTGGATTTGTAGAAGCCCGTGTTGCCCGGTTGGGAGGCGAGTTTGGCCTGGCGGAGGGCGTGTAGGGAGCCGTGAGAGTCTGTGTTTGCATCATCTGCAGTCGGGTCTTGAGACGATATGTCCTTGTTGGGGGTGGCGGTGGTTTCTTGACGGGTGTCGTCGTCGTCTTCTCGAGTTTGAGGCTTCGGTGGTGGGTATCGGTATTTCAGACCAGATAGGGCATGTGAGCAGCAGGGGATTGCTAGGAATGGTAGAGGGGATTCCAGGCTAGAGAGGGCGCCCATGAGAGGCGTCCAGAGGGTGAGTTCGTCGGCGTGGTTGGAGATGATGAAGGTGTTGGGAGGGAAGGTGCCGGTGTGGGATTTGACGCCGAGGTCGAAGTCGAAGTTGGATGGAACTTGGTCTAGTGAGGACGAATCTGCAGGAGCAAGTGCGTCGTGGAACGGTTTCGGGATGTAGATCTCCTCTTTGAGGCGGTCTTGTACGTCGGCCGGGAATATACTCCAAGTTTTTCGTCGGCGGGCGTCGAATCCCCATCCTTTGTATCCTTCCATCAGGAGGACGTAGACGAGCACGCCGTTCCCGCAGGCCACGTCGACGAAGCCGGGGAAGTCGGATATCTGGGAATCTTGATCTTTGTCTTCTGGTTGTGCATCGTCTCCTTGCTCCAAGGGAGCCTGTCCGGTGCGTTCGTCGGCAGGACAAACGCCGTACATGCTTCGCCACAACTCGATCAAGAACGCAGTAATGCTAAGATCCTCGAAGACATGCTTGCTAGGCTCCGTAGACTCGACCCAGTCGCGGCAGAGGTCGGGCCCATATTTGAACTTCAGTCGCGTGTAGGTGTTCTGCACCAGATGCTGCGGGATGATGTTATCTTTATTGGGCTTGTCGCCGCCACCACGGCCCTCGCCGCCGCCTCGGTTTGAGCCCTTTCCGGGTGCTTTCCCGGCCTCGTTGGCGAGGCGGGTTCCGCGCGCAAGACGGATCTGGGTGTTGATGAGGGCGTTGAGGGTGCGTTCTAGGCGGTTGGAGATTTCCTCGTCCGCAAAGGGGAGGAAGTGTAGCGATAGGGTGCCTGAACCGGGTGATCTCTCGTCCTCTGATCCTGCTTCTGCGCTTGCGGCATCTGGGCTATTGTACTCGAACTGGTAGAGTAACGCCAATGCCCGGATCTGGGGATGGTAGTACGGCGTGTCTTCCTTGGAAGTCGCATGAGGCGTGTAAACGACCAGCACATCTCGAGACGCGGGCGTCGACAAATCACCATCCTTTTCGCTGCCCTTGAACCTATCATAGAAATGACACGTCTGCTCCAACTCCCGATCCAGGTTCGGATTCCGAGGAATAAACCGTCTCACCACGGTCCTGGTCAACTCGAAGCCAGGAACGTCCTGGGCGGGGATAGGCTCCACCGTCTCTGCAGCCTCTGTCTCGGCCTCAGCATCTTCACTAACACTAGCACCGCTGTTCGCGACATCATCACCCCCGGCACCGTCCTGGCCCATCGCATGAACCCTCTCCTTCTGCCACGGCGTCTTCAGCAGCCCCAAGCTATCATACAAGATATCAGCCCGGAACAAATGGCTCGAGTTGATATTGATATTGCCCAGCAGGAAGACCGTCACATCTTCCATGATCTCCGGGATGTAGGGCAGACAGGGCTCTGCGAGGTCCCGGGAGGTTACCCATTCTTGGTCAGGGCTGGAGAGGATGTCGGAGGGGATGAGAGTCTGGGATAGAGGGCTCCCTGAGAGCAGGGAGGTGTTTCTTAGGTTCTTGCTCCTGCCGGGCATGTTTGCAACGCAGAAAGTGGTTGGAGTTTGGTTCTTTCTGCCCCTCCGGTTTTTGGTGGGGTTTTGGGTGAGTAGGTGGGCAGGAGACCGATTGAGAGTATAACAGTGACTTTGTCAGATCATGGCCAGGGGGTGTTTCTCAGTTCGGTTGGAAACTGCTTGACATTGAAGTTGCACTGGGACTCGAGGTCAAGGAATCAAGAGTAGTAGTACTACAGACTACAGCACTTGCATGCCTAACGAAATCGATTCGCCTATCGCCATGACATAAGCAGACGTGGATCCACCGGTTTTTGATCTTGACAGTATCTAGATCTCGGATGCAAGTACAGAGATGGTTGTAACTACACAATAATGTTGAGTAAATCCCAAGGCATAGTAGAAGGCCAAATGAATTTGTCAATCAAAGCTCTAGATGTAAGCTCCCATCCAAACTCCAACACATACCATAGTACAGGACCAACTGCACCAATCAGTTCGAACTCAATGCAGTCAACAGATGATATACCCAATAGCTAGCTATCTAGATAGCTCTTTGCCTTTCATATAGTAGCTTCTAAGCGTTCAATCTAGCCCACTGATGTCAATAATTCATCATAGGGAGTACACCGTAGTAGACACGAACCGTCGATCACCGACAAGATAAGCTTACTCTTGCTCCTAGGTATGACGCAACCTCTCCCCCACCACCAACTCTTCCTTCAACTTTCCTCTCACCTCTTTCCCTCTTCTTCCTCCTCTTCCTCTCAGAAAGAATCCACTCCAAACTCTCTCCCCTCCAAGAACACCACAGCCCAAACCCAACAATCAAGACCAAAGAAAAAAAAAAGAACAATGGCCCCCCGCTGCTTCATCATCCGCCACGGCGAAACCGAATGGTCCCTGAACGGTCGACACACAGGCACCACAGACCTGGCATTAACACCGAACGGCGAGAAACGAATCAAGTCGACGGGGAAGGCGCTCGTCGGGAACGATCGGTTGATTGCGCCGAGGAAGTTGGTTCATGTGTATGTTTGTTTCTCTTTAGTCAACTTTTACTGTTCTGGCTTGCCTGGGCTTGGCTTGGCTTGTGTTGCCTTGCGCGCTTCTTTGTTGTGCCCTCGTCTAGTATGAGCGTGGTGACACTGGGAATTGGCTAGTACGATAAACTAATGGCTAAACTGATGGTTGATTGATATAGATACGTCTCTCCACGCTCTCGCGCCCAACGAACCCTCGAACTGCTCGACCTCGGCTGCCGCGAGCGTCTACCTTGGACAGAAACCCGGAGACCCGAAGACGAGGAGCCGATTCGCACGGAAGCCAAGGTGGAGGTGACGGAGGCGGTTCGCGAATGGGATTACGGCGACTACGAGGGGTTGACGAGTAAGCAGATCCGAGAGATGCGGGCGGAGAAGGGGGAAGGGCCGTGGGATATTTGGCGGGATGGATGTCCTGGGGGAGAGTATGTCTTTCATTTTCTTTTCTTTTCTCATTCGATTGTTCAATTGTCATGTTCAATGTTATTCCAGCTGTTGATTCCATGCTAATGACATGCAATAGATCCCCCGAAGACGTCATTCGTCGTCTAGACGCCGTGATCGCCGAAATCAGACAGAAGTATCACGGTCCATGCTTCGACGGGTCCTCGTCTAGCGAACAAGGCGATGTGCTGATCGTCGCGCACGGGCATATCCTGCGTGCGTTCGCGATGCGATGGACCGGGAAGCCGTTGACGGAGACGGCTTTGATTTTGGAAGCAGGAGGTGTAGGAACGTTGAGGTGAGCAGTTATCCTCGCGCAGATTGTCCGCAACAAGAGACAAGATAGAGGAGCATCTTGCTAACCCGAACTCGAACATCAGTTACGAGCACCATAACATCGAAGAGCCGGCCGTGATTCTAGGCGGAGGGTTCGTCGTCGATAACTAGGGTAGTTCAAAACCGCATAATCACCCTTCTTCGCGAGGTGACATGAGGCGACGCGGCGCAGCGGAATAGATAGATAGATAGACACTGGTCCATCTAAACCGATAGACATAATCTGTATAGCCATTAGCCATCCCTCAGCACTTCCATCAACCACTAGAATCCATAAACGACGCAACCCCCAATTCCATCCATGAAGAACAACTTACCAACACTGCACCCAAGAACATCCCACCCAAACACCATAACCATACGAAGCGCAATGAATCAACAAAATCAACTCTCCCTCTTAACCCCCCTCACCCCACCTCCCTCCACATCCATATCCCCACCATTCCCACTCCCATCTCCCCCCTTAACAACCCCCTCCTCCCCCAACACCTTCGCAGAACCCATAAACAGCGCCCCAACATACCCCCCCAAGAACCGCATATCCTCCGCCTGCACCGCCGTCATGCGCACCAGATTCTGCGTATCCGCAAGGTTCGCATTCAACTGCGCCAGCGACGCATGGAGTTGTGCATATTGTCGGGTTTTGGCGGCGGACATGCTCGAACTCCCACCTCCGCCGCTGCTGGACGCGTATCCGGAGCCGGAACCATAACCGGGGCCGGAAGTGGTGTAGGATTGGCCGCTGTGCATGTTCATGTTCATGTGCATGTTCATCGAGGGGGTCGCGGTGGCGGGGAAGTGGGTGGTTGAGGAGGGGCGGGCGCTGTAAGGGTTACCGGTGTGGTGGTTGTAAGGGGGTGGCATTTTGGTTTCGGTTCGGTTCGTTTTTCTTTGCTTTGCTTTTTTGTTGTCTATGGAGTGGAGGGTTGAAGAAAGTGGTTGCGAAGTCGATGAGGATAAAGTTGAGGTGGAAAGCTAGACGGATGTTTGTTTACTTTACAGTGGGGGTCACGTGCAGGATCTACCAGTCTAGGTACTTTGAATATCAACCACTACTGTACTTATCACTACTTTACTTGTAACACAAATGCCAGTTCTGGTTACAATGCAATACAAATATTAAAAATGGAACCAATCCAGAACTGTCAATCAAGATTCTTACATTCTCACGTCTCTATAAAATACGCAGGATGATGCCATGGCCTTATGCTACTGACAACCACACCCAACCAATTCAAATCACTCAATCACTGAATCAAACAACTTGTTCTCTCTTTCTTTTTATGCCGAACCAGTAATCAACGCTGCAGCTATCACAGACCTTGAATAGAACAATAAGTAGATAAAGGAAAGATACAAAGGAATGCGGGTGCATTGTCACAAAAACCAGTCAAGTTGATGGATCAATCCACGCAAAATGAGCTCGGTAAAAGATGCGGCGCCTTTGGTAAATAGTGTACAACGATCTTTTCATGCAAGAAAACAAAAGGAAAAGCATGTAATGCACGGTGGGCAATTATGGACGTTTGAGGCGGTCATAAGCAAGATGACGATTCGTATTTGTCGGGTCGAGCTTCCTTGCTCGCCCTCATTAAGGGTAAGAGAAAGAGACAAAAAAGAAAAAGGCAAGCGAAACACCACATGCAAAAGAATCCCACACACACAACGCGCCCGACCACTCCAAGGTAGAGAGAGAAAGGAAAACATGAATCGAGAAAAAATGTGCCCCTTATGTCCCCCTGTGTATATGCAAAGAACTGAACAACAGAGTTATAAAATTCGAGCCCTCGCCTGCCCTCCTTTTGCCAAACAGGGGATTAAAAGATGCTTCTTGTGAAAGGAAACAAATCAGATGAAGGGGGGGCTTTCTTGGAAAGAAAAACCAGACAAGTGCATTATAGAACAGACATGAGTGGCTGGTATCCTTAAAGGAGAAAGAAGAGAAGGGATAGAGAGAGAGAGAGATGGACAGAGAGAGCTAGCTCGGCCGTGATATCGAAGGAGAGGCAAAAGACATGGCAATATGGGTAACGAAGGGAGAGGGGAGGGGGAGACGAGGGCCGATATCGTCTTTCAAAGAACTGTTTTTTCTCTCAACGAACGGGCATGGCAGCTGGTGGCTGAGCACCTAGGCTAGTTTGGCTACTATGCGCCGAGTTCTCGGAATCAAGGTTCGCACTGGCCCCGCTATCACCACTCTCCGCGCTGGCGCTCGCACTTCCGGTCAGACTTCTATGTTTGGGAGTGCCCTTGGCGGAATACGGTTTGCTCACCCCATAATGTTGCTCAACTTGTTGCGGACCTACCGCATTACCTTGTCCAGGTGGGTACCTGGGTACAGGCGCTCGCATCTGTCCGGGCGGCGACGGTTGGCCGCCGTGAGGAGGGCCATTGGGTGGTCCTAGGTGCTGGTCTTGAGCGGTCCCGGGTCGGCCCATCCGAGGGCCACCAGGACCGTAGGGAGTCGCGGGGGAATTGCTATTCCTTCGGCTTTGCGGGTAAGGGTGCGGTGGGAAGTCGCCCATTCGGCTGGCCGTCAGGGAATTGGCACGCGATCCCGCGGACATATGATTCCTGTCCACTGCACCGTAACGGTTGGATGAGTACGCCATCATGGGATTGTCCATCAACGAATCATGAAGTCCAGGGATCTCCTGCATGATCCGGTCGCTCGCACGTTTCCTTCCTCCACCGAAATACCGGCTGAAAGAGGAGCCCGGTCGACTGGGAGGCGGGGGCATCGTGCCAATCTCCGGGTTTTTGCGTAATTGGCTGGCGCTCGGGGCCTTCTTGGCTTTGCGGGAGGTGATGCTCATCATATCCACACTGTCGGGGTCGATGTGAGGGATGGGAAGGGCGTCCATGGGATCAAAGTAGTCATCTTCATCCTCCTCATCGAAGGCGGCCTTGGGTGGGGGCCCTCGCCGAGGGGGGCCTCGCCGCATACTCATCATTTCTTGCTCACGGATCTGCAGCTCGCGCTGTCGAAGCGCCAATTCGCGTTCTCTCAACGCCAGATCGGCCGGAGCCCCTCCCGGACCGCCGGGCGGCATATCGGGGAAACCGTTACCGTTCTGGTGAGGCATGCCACCTTCACCGGCCGCAGCCGCACCATCGTCATAGACGACTAGGTGGCTGAACTCCTCGAGACCCTCCAAAGAAGGCTCGCGAGGCATTTTAGCCGATTGAGGCTGGGCACTGGGGGGTCTCATCATCCCAGGCATCGGCGGTCCAGGGGGTCCCCGTCTTCCGGGCATTGGCATACCGGTACTCGTTCTCCCGCCGGGGCCCGGGCGCATAGGCCCATTCATCATTGCTCTCGGAGGGGGAGCGGACGACATTCGAGGAGGCGGGCCCGGAGGAACAGGGGCTCCAGCAGCTGCGGCAGCCGGCATGGGGGGTGGAGATTCGCGAGGCTTGCTGAGGTTGGTGGCATTGATGTGATGAAGCGCTGCGTAAAGAGTCTCAACGCGTGGGATCCGGACTTCGGATTCGGTCGCCAGTTTGATGGGAGATCCCAAGTAGGTTTCGATTTCCATCGGACGTCGGGACTGGAAATCCTGATACATTGCGCTCGGTGATCCGCTTGCCGTCATGCTCGCGATCGTCTTTTCACTGAAATCACTGGGGAAGGAACACCCGTTCGCTTTTGCCAGCTCGATAAGCTCTTCGACGACACCCGTCACTAGCTGACGCACGCCAACCTTCTCGAGAAGCTGCGTGTGGTTGGAAGTTTCAAACATTACACTAGTGGGATAAAATGCAATAGGTCTGAAGAGGATTAGCAGTTGTTCTCACAAGAAATTAACCACGGAAGGTTCACGAGGCTTACCCGATCATACGCTCAAACTGTTCCTGGCGGATATTTTTCGATACTGTGCAGTTCACCTGCCCCGATCCCAGGGTCATCGCGAGCGCGGCGGCCATATCGCCTTGGATGGAGCTGGGGACGTTGGTCTGCTTGTTGGTGGAACCGATCCAAATATCGGACGAGTTCAAGTGTTCGAACTCGCTGGCTCCAATCTGCGAAATCTCCACCCCCGAAACCAGCGAAAGAACGACGTTGGTCGGAAACCGCTGCTCCAGATGCGACTCGACTCCCAGGGTATTTGTCGTGTTCACGAGGATGCAGGTGTGTTGAGGGGTAACGACGGATTCGATGACGGACGCCAGATCGTAGACATCGGGCAAGGCCTTGACGCATAGGATAACGTAGTCGTAGGCATTTTCTCGAGACGCAGCTTCTTCCGGCGTACGGACCACTGTAGGAACCACGCGTTAGTCTATCGGGTTTCTTTCAACGTAAGAACAGGGAAACGTACCATGTCGCGGCTTAAACCGTTCATTGCCGAATGCTTTCGACCTATTCATCAATAAGTAAATCGTTCCAAGAGAAAGGGGGACCCGAAAAGAGCCATACTTGAAAGAAACACCGTATTGGGCCACAGCCTCGAACCCCGATTTCCAAACCAGCGTCACGTCGCATGAAGTGGTCGCCTGAAGTCTCCAGGAAAGGAAGGCCGAGATAGCATTGCTCCCGACTACACAGACTCGCGTTAGATAACGGTCCGTTTGATACATTTTCGGTGGTGAAGGGAAAAAACGTCTTGACGAGATCCAGTCGGGGAAAATGATTCGGAAATCAAGGACCAAGTTCCAAGAGCGATTTGCAGATCGTTGACGGGGACAGAGTACACACCTGATAAAATGCGCAAGCGCGGCGGAGGAGCCATGATGATCGAACCGAAATGGAAGGAAGCTTTCCCGCCAGCCAAAAAGTCGAAAGAATCGATGGACCGTTTGGGCTGGGGCCAGGAAACTCCTCAACGGCAATAATACGGCGCGGTTGACGATAACTTCCACGAGATCAACGAACGCAGGATGGCGACCGAAGCAGGGCTGGTCAAGGACGTGAAATTGGAAACGATAAAAAAAAAGAGAGAAGCAGGGTCCAGGCGGCGGGAAGGCAGGGAAAAAAGATTCAAGAAAAACGAAGGTAAGGGGAATCACTAAAAGAGAAAAACGAAAAAGACCAAATTGAAAGTAGAAAAGGGATAAGGAAAACGAAAGGAGGGAACGGTGAAAATGTTGTAGGGGGAGAGAGATAGGGAGAGGATGGGATGGGATGGGATGGGGGGAGGGGAGGGATTAGAGAAAGGGGAGGAGGAGAGGAGGAGAGAAGTCCAGTCCAGTTCAGTTGAATCAATCAATCAGTCAGTCAGATAGAGAGAGGGGGAGTTGAAAGCACGATGGAATGGGTCACTTTTAGGCCGAAAAACAGCCCAGAGAGAGGAGCTTATGGAGTGATGGTGACTGACTGAGAGTTATCTTTTTTGTTTTTTCCTTTTTTTCCCTTTTCTTTTTCTTTTTTTTTTAACCTGAACTATTTTATTTTTATTTTTATCTTCTTTTTCCCTTTGCTACGCAGACCAATAATCAAGGCTCTCTCAACGGTCGTGGATCCCCCGCCAGGGCTCGAACCGGAAACGGAGCCAAGGAGACGATGGGAATACTGCCAACGGACACTTTGAGGTGCGAAAACAGTCGGTCGATGAGGAGGACAGATGAGTGACGAGAGTATGTTCAGTTGAGATCGTGATAGTGTTGGTCGTCCTGAAATTGGAACCCAAGATTAATCACCTACGGTGCACGCAGTCGGACCGATAGACTAAGGCTAGTTGGTCTTCTTTTCACATCAACCCTACATAATCTTAATAATGATAAATGGTGACTGCCCAGGTACGATGATTCATAATCGAATCGTCCAGTCAAGGACTTCCGCCCAAGATTAGGTAGCAGCATTAGCGGATGGCTCGTTCCCCCCGGTATACTTCTTCTTACTAGGTTAGGATATGGTGCAGGGATTCCGGCACAAGGCGCACTGCCGCACTCACTGTACGCAGCAGCTGAGCAGGCACATTCGCTAGGCCCGAATAAAGATTAATAATATTTATGGATATAGATTGATGTCTTTGATCTCCAGGTCCCATGTCTCATCATGCATCCGACGAACCACGACCGGCTCAAATAGCTGCTGGGGAAATATTGGGGCATCAACACAGCGAGTAGTACTGGGTACAGAGGAGCGACAAACATCTTCAAACCGAGGACTAATCATAATAATATGATACTAATAAAAGTGATGGGTGAAGTGGATAGCAAAGAAAAAAGAAGATGAGACACGACAACGAAAAAAACCCACAGCTCACTAGTTGAGCCAACCATCGAGAAGGCAAAAGCACATCCTCCCGTCGCCAAAAAGCCCACTTGGGGACTGTTGGTCAGGTCAAAACCGGGTTTCGCCCGTCGCTGCAATCAGCCAGAACAGAGCTAAAGCCGACTAGATTTAGTCTATCGGTTTAGTAGAATGGCCGAGCCTGCTTCAGGTTTGGGTCTGCTTAGTGCGCCCCTCCGCCTCCTCTCGAGAAAAGAAAAGAAAACGAAAAGCCGAAACGAGAGCGAGAGAACAAACTCTTTCTTCCCGGGAGGCTGGAGGTTGAAACCTCGTCCCCGTCGTAGCTCCTTCTAGTAGGGAGCTAGAAGAACCTGGTGAACGAGAAGAGTGGGAAGTGGGAACCGCCGATGAATTAAATATCTGTCTATCAGTCTATCGTCGGTGCCCCAAACTCCGTTGAATCTTGGAACGGACTTGTTTCTTATCCGCTTATCCAAGATTCCTTGGCCTTTAGACTGGAGTGCAGGGTTTGACTTTGCTTGTGATGATGATGATTATATTATTATTTTGAATTCTGATGATCCGCCTCAGAAAGCCCTGGGTCGATTGCCAAAACAACCATCCCCCGGGAACAGTGTAACTCAGGAGGGCCAGAATATTTCCTTCCCAACTTCCCTCGCAACGGGCAGGAATGGGTAGCACAAACAAACAAGCCCCCGAGGAGATATTTCGGCATGATCAATTAATAATTGTTCCTATAATAAGGATATTCCCCTCTTAGTCGATACTGTTAAGAGCGATACCCCCAAACGGGTGCTGATTTCTCGATCTCCTAACCATGATACTGCTCACGAACAACCCTATTCAGCTGACCTCGATATTCCTTCCCTCTCCGATCACAAGTAAGCAATCATCCTCAATAATGGAAGAATTTCAGATCGGACAACGGAAACATCGGGAAGGGGGAGGCAGTGTTGATTCTTTCCGGCATGCCACAGGTAGGGATCGACGGGAAACTTCATACCAGGATGTCCGTTCTGGGAGGCATCTTGGGAGCCGGCCGTTTGCAGAGATTGAAAAATGAGAAAATAGTCACCGTCTCGACCATGCAGCTATCAACTCGATGCAGGACGCATCATGATCCATGCCAGGTACCGTCTCAGCGTCCGATGCACATTACCGTCAGGACCTTTAGGCTTTAGTCGAGTTGTCTGGCTGGTCTGTTATGTGTCCTCCCGGATGCTGCGGCAGTCAGTCGTTATCGGACCGTCCCATGCGCGCTGATTCGGGAATGGGATAAATTAAAATGAAATCATAATAAATATCCCGTTTCGAACCGACGGGCGTGGCTTGTTGCCAATGTTTGAAATTGATTGCAGAACGAGGAATGCTCAAGCCGAGTGACCTTAACGGCGAACTGAGGCTGGATTCCGAATGCCGACCGTGAGGTATCTCATCTCGTTCCTTCATTTACTCAGTACGATCCTATCAAGTCAATTGATTCCATGACGGACTTAACATCCACATCCAGATATCCTCCCAAACGAACCACCCCAAACGAGCCATAAAACGAGAAAAACAAGAAAGCGACCGACACTAATTTCCAACTTCTGGCGGGCACGAAACCAAGGTCCAGGCCCTTGGAGACGACGATCAGTCCGATTGACCAAAACATCGGTGGAGCCTGGCGCTGTCTTCGGTTTAGCTACGTTTTAGTGCGTTTCTATCTCTGGCCGGGCGGCGGACACGCGTGGGGCCCGTACGGGTCGATTTCTTCCAATTATAACCCCCGGTTGGTTACAATATTGGCGCTGCGTTTTCTCTCTCTGAGATCATTCCCCGAGAACGTACGGACTACGGAGCTGTGGAATGCTTCGCGGACGGAAATCATATACGGCGGCTTTTATAGGGTTGCCGTCGGTGGTTGAACTGATCAGTACACTGTGTAGCAATTTGAGTGTAGGATGATCACTATTTGGTTCAATTGATGACCATACAGAGTACTATGCAAATCGAGGATATCAATATATACAACTTTATATGGCAATGGGTGATGTCCGGCAATTGCTATACTTCTAGTTTAGTCGAACGGAACTATATATCCATCTCCATAGTCCATACCTCAGCCAAATTCCACCGCAACAGCGGTTCAACGCAACAAATAAATCAGTTTGACCTTCCCACGTGTCCTAACATAGTAACCTCTGTCCCTCAATAGTCCGCAGTCCACATCTCGATATCTGCAACTGGGTTTCGTCATGTTGACATATAAGCATCGACATCTAACGATCATCACCCCAGCCGAGACGATCTACGAAAGCGAATAATGATAGGCCGAGTCCCTTATTTCCCTACCGCGTGGCCTATCGAACGCGGCCATAGCTAAAGACCCAACCCGAGCATAATACAAACTACAAAAAAAATTCAAACGGGAATAAAAATCAAAATCAAAATTATAACATTCTAGTCCCGACGCCATCGAAAACGGACCGATCCCTAATCCATCCAAGCTTGTCCCACTAGACCACGCTCCAGCACAAGACCAAACACCTAAGCATTGAAGCATTTAGCCAGTGAAAAAAAAAGCCACACGGACACAGAAGCTCCGTACTAGATACTAAATACTGGATAACCACGTACCCCATATCACGTAGATAGCATGATTCCTACTTAGCAAGTTAATCAGTTCACGCCAGCAAGTGGACCCAGACACCTAGACCATCGCGACTTCGCCACATCTCTAGACCTCGACGATACGACTATCATTACGCACGCCTATCTTCCCCGAGCCGAAGCTTCTTGTAGTTGTAACTCACTCGACCGGATTAAGCTCCCACGAGGAACTAACTGCCTAACATTGACAAGCTCGACCGGAGGACGGACTAGACTTTCTCACGCTGTCTATCGGCGATCTACGCGGCCGTTCACTCGGATACGTACATAACTACCCCATAGAGTATAGACCGAGAGACTCTCGACGGGGGGGACTCGTGTCGCTTGGTCTTGCGGGGTAGGTAGGAGAGAGGATCCATCCGCAGTCGTGACGTCTGCCATTTCTCCCGTCCTGGCTTGCCAGTCGATGGCGATTCGCGAGTAGTAAACGGTGTGGGTATGTGAGGTGGATGGATATGCTCTGGTCCGTGTTGGTCTGGATGCTTGGTGTGCGGTTTTGGTTGGGGCTCTTTCGATCCGTTTCTTCTTCTTTGAAATTATACCTCTCTCGTGTTTTTTGGTCGTTGCGTTGTTTTGATTCCTTTCTAGGGGATATGCATGTTATTAGCATGGATGTGCTCAGCTTCTGTGGATTTGGGTAGGGTTCCCCTTTTTCGTGCATAAGCGATTTCTTGATTATCGCTGGTTAATCCAGGAGCTAGGGTGTCGATCTAGTAGGCTTTGGGTGATGCTTACTTATCTAAAAGACTAAGATGATAACTAGGGAATCAGACAGAATCATTTAAGTAAAAGAGCACCAGATACTCAGTACCGTGTAGTAAACCAGGCTGCCTTAATTAGGCTACCTACTCCGGTGTAGTCCACCCGGGAATATCTACCCTCACCTAACATTGTGATTCTAGATAGGACCAGTCTACATCAAGTTACAGCAAGCAGTGTAGGTTTTTAGTACAGTACATAATGAGTTATCTTAGATGCAAAATTCTGTATAAATTGCAAGTTGCATATATGGGCTTATCTATGCACCTTAGAACAGCGTCTGTGCGTGAAGATGCACACAGATATAGAATGTCAGCCCAGAGATACATAAGTCCGAAACCAAATTCCCACCCATTAAGGAAGCGAGTGCATTCAATCTGTAGCAATAGAAAAGTACGTACCTAAACCGCCACCATAGAAACAAACAAACCATCATCAGAAAAAAAAAAAAAAAAAAAAAGATCAAAAGTACGAACGGAGTGTCCATACCGAGAACAACCTCCCCTCCTCCCGCAAACAGCCATCACCCCGAGTCCAAACATTCCAGTCCTCCAAAAGCAGAGAGGCAAATGATTCAACACATCTTATCATCCCCCAAACCAAAGCCAGAACCCTCACGATCAATCCCATGTGATTCAAACAAAGCCATTCACTTCGATCGAAAACAGCCATCCATCCACATTCGATACTACATCACCATACCCAACCCAATCTACCCACCCACCCACGAATCGAAACACCCATTCACCTACAGAGCACACCGATCAACAACCTTCCAAAACTTCCAATCCGATTCTAGACGATTACCCCTTCCAGGTCCCATCCATCTTTCATCGCTGAAACCACCACCGCCGCAGCCCTCACCCATTCCATCTGAAACTTAAAAAACTCAAATTGACCCGGTCTAGGGAGTGGGGCGAGGATGGCGAACCATTCACTCACTTTCTCATTACCTACACCGTAGACGGGCTAGTCTAGTGTAGACAGATCTGGGTGACGAGGACGAAGACGAACGACAGGAAAGGGTGTTCGGTCATTTGGTCGGCCGGTTTCAGGCTCGATGGCTTGGGTCTGTCGTACTCCGTAGTGGTTTTACTAGTTAGTGTTCGAGGTCTACTATTAGACGGTTGTCTGTTTGTTTTCTGATCTGTTATTCAGCTAGGGAATTGAGATTGACGCTCATTAGATCTTTCTCTTCGAAGATTTTGTAGAACTTACGTGTCTTTGCTGAACAGTTACACGTAAACAACAACTCCTACGCTACAATATGATCACAATCCAAGGAAGCCGAAAAGCAAATGAATTGATAATACAAGGACTAACAGAGACACTGGTACATAGGTTGTCATTGAAGGCACCTCGTTGATTATAATTGAAGATCGAGTAGTTTTCCCTTCCAGTTGTCCCCGATCCTTTTCCCATCAATTCAAACCCAGTGCCTCAGAAGCGACAAGAGACACTTGACGGAGACAAATCACATCCGAACCATCACGCCAAAGGAAAATGAAACATAGATAAGCAAAGGAAATCAAAGAGCAAAGAAGAATATGAGAAAAGAGATAAGAGCAAATTTCACCAAATACAAGTTCGACTCCACATGACATAGGGCAACTGATCAAGCTAGACGTTCACCGCTTAAGCCATGTAAGTAGAGGAGTCGACACCGCCCTCGGGGTATTCACTGAACAATTCGTTAGTTACTGACCAGATTCGACTGGGATAGAAGATACATACTCAAGGGCAACAACAAATCGCTTCTCAATCTCCTTGAGAACGTTCTCATCGTCCTCGCTGCTAATGAAGGAGATCGACAGACCCTTGGTACCGAAACGACCCGCACGACCGACACGGTGCAGGTACGAGTCGGCATCGGCAGGCAGGTCATAGTTGATGGCAAGGTTGATACGCTCAATATCGATACCACGACCGAAGACGTCAGTGGCAACGCAGATACGCTTGTTGAAGTCCTTGAACTCTTTGTAGCGTTTGATACTGTGGCTTTGTCAGCAAAGTGTCTAATATTCCAGAAAAGAAGAACCTACCGCTCCTCCTGGCTCACGCCAGAGTGGACAGCAATACTGGGGAAGTTGCACTCGCGCAGCAGCTTGTCCAACTCGTTAGCGCGAACGGTACTCTTGACGAAGATGATGACCTGGTTGAACTCGAGGCTATCCAGCAGCTCGTTCAACTTGCGGTTCTTCTCGGCTTCGCTGAGCTTAATGTAGTATTGTTGCAAACCGTGGAGGGTAAGCTTCTCGTCGTTATCCACAAACAGTTCGAGAGGGTTTCTCATGAACTTCCGGCAGATGGGGCGCATCTCTTGCGACAGAGTAGCGCTGAACATCATGACCTGCTTGTCGGCGGGGGTGGCACGGAAGATTTCCTGAACATCACGGCGCATGTCTGTACTTGAGTTAGTATAGGTGACAAGGATGGAGGCTCGGAAAACCCACCAATTTGGTCAAGCATCTTGTCACACTCGTCGAGAACGAACGCCTTGACGTTGCGTAGGGAGATCTTCTTGTCGCGGACCAAAGCGTTGAGACGACCGGGGGTGGCGACAACAATGTTGGGGTAGGTCTCCTTGTTCGACAAGAGTTCGATGTCCTTCTGAATGGGAGTACCTCCGTAGAAGACGGCGGTCTTCACATCGGGAAGGTACTTGCTGAAACGAGCGTATTCGTTCTTGATCTGGTAGGCCAATTCACGCGTGTGGCACATAACAAGGATAGAGCACTCTCCAGGAACGGGCTCCAGCTGGTGAAGAGTGGTCAAGACAAAGACGGCAGTCTTTCCGAGACCAGACTTGGCCTGGCACAGAACATCGACGTTGAGGATAGCCTGAGGAATGCAGCTTTGCTGGACTGTAGTGATGCGGCACGGTATGTTAGACTTGTGTTCGATGTATAAGATTTTGTAAAAAGAAAAGCAATATCCGCGTCGCAAAGTCCGTCCATCCTCCGAGCCGTCGAAAATTTCAAGCTATTGGTGCAGTATTTTTTCTTTTGGGGTGTTTTCGGCACCAAGAAACCCAGGAGAGAGGAAGCACACAGGTCGGCAGCGGCAGATGTGTTCAGCTGCAGCCATGATAATCTCTACCACGAGCTTTCATGCAGACGGCATGAGGACATCTAGAGTCCGTGAAACAAAGTGGGTGACCAGAAGAATGTACCGTGTCTTCTTTTTTTCATAGTAGAAAAACAGTCAAGAAGACACCACGGTTTCAACCGGAATTGCTTTACGCGAATTCCCAGTATTGATTCTTTACGAATCTTGATCTCACCGTTATCTTGCGAGAGAACAGAGAGAAGAGCAAGACAAAAGAACCCGGCAGGCTCGGATAGGAGCTCTTATCACCGGCGCAATGCGCGTGTTTCTTTGTCTTCTTTGTGTTTTGTCTTGAAAAGGAATCCAAAGAAGATATCCTCATGCCGTCCACAAAGCTCGAAAACCGGAAAACAGGTGGCCCCATTGCGACTTGTAATAGAATATATCTCGCGGAGATGGACGGACGTAGGAACAACGGAGCTATGGAGGGAGACTTGTGGAAAAGAATTATGTGATGGAACTAACCCTCCGAAGGATGTTCGAAACCGCAATCGGTGATGGCACGTAGAAGTTCGCCCTTGAGCAGAAAGTCGCGGAAACCGGTCGAGTGAACACCGACATAGCTTCCCTTCTTGTCAGGACCAGCAGCGGCAGAGTCGCCCTTCTTGGCGGCATCTCCATTCGCAGCGGGAGCGGCGGTGGTGGCGGCGGCCGCGTCGGTGGTCTGAAGCTCCTCGTCGGAGTAGTCAATGAGATCTTCCTCGTGAGACATGTTGATTGCTGGTTGTAAGATTAAAGTTGACCGAATGGGCGAAAGAGAAAACTCTAGGTGTCGCGGCGCGCTCTTTTCTGAGAAGCGGCGAGAGCTTGGAGTTTACGGTAGCGGATCAAAAGGAAAGAAAAACTGAGTTTGAAGTTGAGAAAGAGAAAGCAAAAGAGCCGTGAAAATCAAAAGAATACCCTCCTGAATTCTGTGAGATGAATTGAAGGACGGGTGAAGACTGATGAGGGAGGGAGGCGATGGAGTTGGGGGGAGAAGAGCGAAGTCGAGTCGCGGGAGGGATGAAAGGCGAGCGAGTTCAAAGGCAGCAGGTCACGTGCTGTCTATTAGTCACAGTAAGCAGTCTTTCTTTGTTCGGCTTAGCGCTGATATTTGCCACTCGAAGCTTCTATCCGTTTGGTCTGTTTGCGGTCTTCTTTCTTGCGCCGCCATCGATTCTCAGCGCCTCGAGATGGCCAAAGTCAAGGGCAAAAAGGGCTCGGCGGGAGGAGTGAACAGTCACATCCGCGCCCGATTAAATTATCTGCATGCCGCTGCTACATATCTACAAACGGGAGAAATTCCCTCCAAACGACCTACAGACCTGGGTCCCCGCGAGAGCGCCGAAGCGGAGGACAAAGAATCGAAGTCCGTTTCAGCTCGCATTGTGCCGCAAGTTGTGAGCAATGATGTGGCGATGTCCGAGGAACCTCTTTGTACCAAAAGTACGCCGGTTCGAGCCCCAACTAGTCATAACTCGCGCCTTTCGCGAGTGCTCATTTCTCACATGCGCGGGGTGTCTTTGAAGTCCCAGCTTCGGCTTCCGGTCGATGTGAAACGGTCGTTCTGTAAACGCTGCGAGTCGCATCTGGTTCCTGGTGTCAATTCTACCCAGGAGGTCAGGAATGACAGCCGTGGCCGCAGCAAGCCATGGGCGGATGTTCTGGTCGTACGATGTACCACGTGCGGCACAGAAAAGCGTTTTCCTCAAACAGAAAAAAGGAGCCAAAAGTTGCCAGAACGTCGCAAAATGCAAGAACAGACAGCGAAAACAGCGACAGTACCTTGAGCTCCGATGTATAACTGTGTATTTGATCACAGGCGGCAAATCCATGATTTGATGGTACGGTAGTACTACCGTGCTTTGTCTGCCTAGCTTCAGAAGTCACCCTCAATCAGGTGTCCTCTGGCGCTATGACCATTCACATGATTTACCTCGGATGCTGTCCATGAGTTGACGGACTCAGTGACGGCACCATGAAACCTTGCTGAAAGCGATTGTACGAACATTTTCGTTCAAGGGGCGGTGTTACCGCCGCAATTGGCACAAGCCTTGTGAGAGTACAAGGTATCGCAATGCGGTTGGATGACCATCGTCAAGTCGCGAACACAGCATGAAACAGCCATAATCTTGACCAATCCAGCACCGACGTTACAGAGGCTGCATGGAGGCTGATGCGATAGTTCTGATAGAACGATATGATTCAAGTGGTACGGTCTAGAAGGGGAACAGCCGTGGGAACGACAGATAATCTCAACGAGAAACACTATCAAATGGAAAAACATCAAAAGCCCGCTAGCCACGCTGGGGCTCTCTCATTGAAGGTCATAACAAAAAAATCCTGGTGAACAAACACATTGTACCTAGAAGTGTGACAGCCGCTCAATAAAACACATGGATGGGAATGCAGATCGGGGAATCGCAACGTCATACAAGAGACAGCATATCCAAGTTGACCAAACAAAAACAATCGCCAAATAGGAAATAAAAGAGATGGAAAATGAAAGAATAGTGACAAACAAAAAGGGACTCCGGGGCGAACACCATGCTTATTCCTGTCGGTTTTTGATTCAGTATAAAATCCAAAGTTGCCGCGAGGCAGGTATCTCAGTCTTTAGACAACGATCCTCTCCAAAGCACCAAGCTAGACGGACAAAGAAAAGAAAAGGAAATCTCCTTCAGCGCAGCACTCATGCTGCATATGGGCATTAAATCAGTCATCAAACGCTTGCAACAGAGGCATAAGTCGTAATAACACAGGGTCCGTGAGGACAAGAGCGGTATATAAACACTTGGGTCTCCTTTTGCCCTTCGGGGGCAATCTGTTTTCAGGCATAGCTCCT
Source organism: Aspergillus melleus (assembly GCF_016097325.1). Taxonomy (NCBI): domain Eukaryota; kingdom Fungi; phylum Ascomycota; class Eurotiomycetes; order Eurotiales; family Aspergillaceae; genus Aspergillus; species Aspergillus melleus. The sequence goes on along the minus strand of NW_025763374.1, from coordinate 2,342,647 downwards.
TCTTTCGTTTTTCAGAGGTTTGATAGTGGATGTACTTGATCGTGCTGGTAGTATCGTGTTGTAAGTCATGGTCGTTATCATCCAGGGACATAAAGGAAATCAAAAGGCGTCAAGAGGTGTGTGGGTAGTCGGGAACAGGGAGCGTGGGGAATTGAGCAAGTGCCTCCAGGGCAGGTATATCGTTCAGGGTGGTCGAGAATGGAAGAAGCTGAATGAACGCAGGAGTGAAATGGCAGAACATGATCCAAGAGAGTGGTTCGGCGAGCCAAATGGGACCGGCCGGATAGGACTAAGGGCGCGCATTAACGTCTGCGACGGGCGGCCTGGTCAAGACGTTGGTCGAGTCCTTCTATTCGGCCACGGTAGGCCTTCACAATTTCTCTGATATGTCCAATCTTTGCCATCTCATTCTCCAATTCATCGATTGAGGCTAGGATCGAGCGAGTGCGGGCAATCTCGGCGTCGGCGTTGCAGATGACGTTTCCGGCGCGGTCGTAACTGTTTTGAAGCGAAAGTTGCATTTGTTCCTCGAGCTGCGATAGATTTCAACGTTAGTATCCAGTTTACTGGGCAGGCAATATGAGGATATGCAAGTGGGACAGGTGCTGTGGGACATCGATCGTCTGACATGTTTCCGCAACTTGGGAGTCGCCGGAATGGGTATCATTGCGTTGAGAGAGAGGCAGAAGCAAAGGGAGCAAATGCATTCGAGGAACGCGCGGGGGACGCAAGAGGTGAAGTGATTGCGATCGATAGCAGAGAAAGCGGGAAAGTGGGAGGCAACGTACATAGTCGAGGCGACTCCGAATCTGTTCCTGCAAAGCGTCCAACTGATGGGAGAGCGCTCGAAGACTCATAGGATCCAACAACAAACGACCGTGGCTGCTGGCGGCGCTGGCGGCACGCGAACTGGAGTTGCTGGTTCGGCCGGTCCCTCTGCCCCTGGAAATCCCATTTCCGGCATGGCCACCCTGTAGCGCAATCTGCTGTTGTTGCCGGAGGATCTGGATCTCGGAGGAAGTAAGGCCAAGCGAAGTGTCGGGGATCGAGGCTGATACGGACATTTGGTCCCGGCAGAGACATGCTCCAACCGCGACAGGTGTCTAGGAAGCGCCGGTCGATCTCGATGTGTGGAGATGGGACGGACCGAAGTTCATGATGATGACCGAAACAAGTGCAGAAAGTGGAAATCGAATCAGGGGGAGAAAAGAAAAGAAAGAGAAAAAAAAAATAGAAGAGAGAGAGAGGGGGACTTGAATTCGACTTGGCACGATGATTCCTTTCTCTTTTTGATTTTTCCCTTTTCTTTCTGTTTTTATTAATTTAATCTTTGAAAAGGATGGGAATAAGATAAAGTATGGCTTCAGATAATTGAATTAATAATGGGTTTCTTCCTCTGCGGTTGTCCGGATTTTCGTGTCGGATCTTCTCGTCTTCTCGCCTAAAAAAGGATCAATGTCAGCACGAAAGAGGGCCTCCAAGGTGCGATATCTGAAGTGACATTGGAGGTAGAGAGGGATGATGGTGGGAGGAAACGGAGCAGGCGAAATTCCTCGTGAAGGAGTCGGGGTTACACTGACAAGAATGCGATTCGATGTAGAAGACGGAGCCGAAAGATCCTCAGGGATGCCTCGGACGGGGAGGATGGGAGAGGAACGAGAAGAAGGCCGGAGAGCGAATGAATGAAAGGAATGGAGGCGAGCCCTGGATCAGCCTTGCCGATTCGATATGATGATATCCCGATGCTTAGTGATGCCATAGAACATGCTCTCTAGATAGGATCATGTCATATCAGGTTTATTCTTGATTTATTCGAATTAGGTAGAGTGTACTTACAGTATGTAAATAACTATTGCATTGGTTCTATCACTGGATTCCATATCAGATTCTCATAGTAAAGGTACGGTACTACTATGTAAACGGCAGCCGCGGTCACCTGCTCTCCTCCCTTCACCACTTCGGCTCTCCTCATCCACCTCTACATTTCTACATCTTTACAACTCTGCATCTCATCCATCCAACATCTATTCTCCTTCCACCCAAATCGATCCAATCCCGTCCAATCCGTTCCTCTCCCCACCCACCGATCGGCAATCACACCGCCCCAGATTCGCCGCATATTAGCGCTTCTGCAAACGCCCACCATCCCGTCCATCCTATCGCCGATTGTTCATTCCATCCAGTCGAAACAAGGAAACCTAGTCCTAAAATCCCGCTGCCCAACCAGTGAGGCTAAAATCCCGCGGCGACATATTCTTTCGAATTATTGATTGGACCTCTCTTCTTGATCTCTGCTTTCCTTGCACCTGGGGGGAAAGTCCGAGACGTCCGCGCTGACTCGCTGCAAAATAGCGCGCGCATCCGTCATTTTTCTTTCCCGGATTAATATCTCGGGGCTTTTGATCTTAGCCTGTAAGATTCTCTTCCATCTTGTTGGTTGGGCTTCTCCTCTCTCATCTCTTCTTTCTTTTTTCTTTTCTCGGTTTTATTTGTTTTTTTTTGCGGGGACGGACCGGCGGCGTTTGCGCCAGGTTTCACGCAGAGAAAGCTCCTAGTAGAGCTAGCAGCCTAGACCTGAGCTGTTTGTCGGTCGTATCACTCGGAGCACCTACCAACAGGAAGCGGGGGAAAATCCAAGGGTAGAATAGATGAGAAGCTAATCCTTGCGTTTCTGTTATTTCAGGTGTACTATCCAACTATTCGGCCACCGGCAACCCTTCCGCATAATCTTCACCTAAATCAATCGAACATCGACTCTCACTCATAACCCCTCCACCAGACGAATCTTCCTACCCCAACTCAAACAGCACCATCACAAATCACCTCCCCCAAAATGCCCAAAGACAAAGAGCGATCGATGAACCCCGCCGCGGCGCAACGCAAACTCGACAAGCAGAAGAACCTCAAAAAAAGCAAAGCCGAGGCGCTGACCCGCCGGAACGAGAAGCTAGCGCGCCGCAACCCCGAGCGCATTCAACGACAGATCAACGACCTGAAATCATTAGAGGAGACGGGCCAGCAGCTGCGGCCGCGCGACAAGGAGCTCCTGGAGGCGCTGGAGCGGGATCTACGGGCTGTGCAGAAGGCGCGCGAAGCACTCGGTGACAAGGCGCCGAAGTTCGAGAGCTCGGGGCCTAGACACAGAGGACACGAGGGTCGGGGCGATGGGCCTGGAGTGCTAGGGAAGAGACGACGGGAGGGACACGGCCATAGAGGACAGCGCTTCGGACAGGACAGTGACAGCAGCGAGACGGATGAGGAGGTCCGACGGATTCCAATGCCCCGGGATACGCCGCCTCCTATACCCCGACAATACCAGAAACGAAGGGACGGGGACTCTGGTCCTGGTGGTCCCCAGGGACCGCATGCGCTGCCCGCGAGACCCCCCGTCACGGAATCCAAGACAGTCTACGAAGCCAAGCCGGAGATCAAGGACCTGCGACAGGAAGCTATTAACATGTTTGTGCCTGCAGCCGTCAGGGCAAAACAGGAGTCTATCCGAGGGCAAGGGAAACTACTTGAACCTGAGGAAATGGACCGCCTCGAGAAAGCAGGATATAAAGCTGGCCCTACACAGACCGGGGAACATGACGGCACGAATCAACAAGGCGCCACGGGTGGTGATGATGGAGACGAAATTGATGATGATACCCAGCGCAGACTCCTGGAAGAGGAACGACGGTTCAACCAGGAACTGAAATCTGTGCAGATCGAAGAAGTCGAAGACGAAGAGGCGTGACCGAGACCCATACCTCGATGAATAGCCACACAGCTAGGACTAATTCCCACCGGCTAGTTCCACTTCCGCAAAAAAAGAAGAAAAGCCTTGTACAGTACAAAAACAAATCAGAACTTCCATATATCTGTCTTGTCTACCCATTACGTCTCTACACACTCTCGTCCCAGACATAGTCATGAAAAATCAACACCATCCTCAAGGATACGTAATCCGATCAATATTCCGCAATTCTATAGCAGAACTTCATCACGAAAACTGAAGACAAAAATAAGAAAAACAAAAATCAATATGTACGTACATACGTATGGAAGAAAAAGGAGAAAAAAAGAGAAGACCCATTAACGCCTAACCAAAGAAAAGAAAACACCAATATAAGCGCCTGTCCATTGGAACAAGACCAAAAGACAAAGGGGAAAAAGGAAAGCAGTCCAGGGATAGAAACGAGTGAAAGACCACAATCCACATCAATCACACCGGAAGGCAGATTACTCTTCATAAAGAGAAAAAAAAAAATCAAACCATCCAGCGTGCGGTTGAAATAGAAAGGTCAAAGAAAAGCCCGGACTGGAAGAGGATAGACCACCCAAAATCAACATAACCACACAAAAAAACCGGCTGTCATATGCAAAAGTAGCTGTACAGTATTCCAAGGAATAAGAAGGAGGCAAATAGGTAACGGGGACATCACAGCGTCAAGAACAAAGGAAATAACGAGTGTTGGGGTCTCAGTGTAGAAGGACTTCCAAAACAGAAGTCTAGACAGAAGAAGCAGAAGAAATAAAGCGGCACGAGATCAATGCATCGAGGATCCATGACTCGCATGGGTAATTTCGCTCTTGAAAATGCATTCCACTCAGGGCCTTTGAACGCCAGAAATGCGTAATTATTAAGACGTATGAGATAAGAAAGAGGAGAATGCGAGTCACCGAAAAGGACGCAGTCATCGCTCTTCCAGTTTTGAGAAGTGACTTCAACGGATCAACCGGAAATATCGTAGACAGCGAATGAGTAAGATGACCCCGGTACGGGGTTACCTCAAGTTGCGGATAACCTTGCGGCCACGAGCCAGGAACGGACTGGGCATTTCGTCTCTTTCGGGATCCCATACAGCAGGAGGATCACGCTCGACCGAAGACTTCATACTGTTAGAAGTCCTGGTATCGCTGGCGGATCGCTTGACTTCATCCATAGGCCGTCCACCGGCCCGTGCTTGAGCAAGCTCGACCAGGGTTCTGCCGCCCATGTTGCGTTGCATGACGGCTTTGAACATCTCCTCGCCACCGCCGTTGACTTTAGAAGGGGGTTGCTTCGTGCCCGTCTTACGGGTTGGCGATCCGGCATCGGCAGCAAGGTTCGCTGATGATGCAATCTTTGACAAGCGTCGATGGGGCGACCTGGACTTCTGTTCGCCGTGGCGGCCCTCGGACTGACCTGATGCCTGAGGTAGTCTGGAGCCATTCGTAGGGAAAAGAGGAGGCTGAGTGCTCAGTTTCTGCATAAGCGCGGCAGTATTCTGACGGAGGAGAGGCCGAGATGGGGCCTTGAAAGGATCGGGTTTGACCTTAGGCCGAGTTGGCGAGGGCAGGTCGGGCGTGTCATCTTCGTCGTCCGAGTAGGCAAGCGTGGGCTCCCACTTGGCTCGGTGTCGTTCAGCCTCCGCAAAAATGTTCTTGCCAGAGTGTGTCGCCGAAGTGCGACGGGGCGACAGCGAGAGAGACGCAATCGAAATCGGAGATGGCTCAGCCATCTGTACATCAACAGGTGACTCAACTACCGTTTTGGAGCGGTTAAAAGGTGTCCGAGTCTCCTTCTTGGTAGGCTTACTAGCCACAGGCGATTCCATAGACAGCTGGGTGATGTCTGTACTCGAAGGGAGATCCGTATCATCGTTGTTACTGACGGATGACTGCGAGCCTCGTCGACTGGAACGGCTGGAGCGACTGGAGCGGAAGGCGGGCTCGTCCCTGAAGTTGCCATTCTTTTTGAGCTTTTCGACCTCCAAGGCAACCCGATCTTGCACCTCAGACTCGAATCTCTTGCGAAGTCTTTCCAGCTCGTTCTGCACCTGGCGGTCGATCTCTAGACGCGCCTTCACCTCCCACTCCCGGCGCAGTGTGTTCTCAAGCTCAGACTTAATCTGCTGCTTCTCCTTTTCCATCTTAGCGAAAGCCTGTTCCACCTCTCGGTTCTTTTGAAGATTGGATTCTTCTCGCTTCCGCAGGGCCCGGCTCAGGTCGACGACCTCCTTTTCCTTTCGCATCAAACGGATGATGGGGAGGTTGATCAAAGCGGCAGTGTCGGGGCGATGATCGGGGTTCACGCGCAAACAGCTGGCAATGACGCTCTTCAGCTCGGGGGAGTAGTAGTCAGGCAGAGAAGCAAATTTGCCATCACGAATCTTTTGGATCAATTGGATATGGGTTCTGGCGTTGAACGGAGGTTCCTTCTGGCACAGTTCGTACATGATACAGCCAACGGCCCAGATATCAGAGCGCAAGGTGTATTTCTCCGCGGCACATATCTCAGGAGACATGTAGAAAGGGGTACCAACGTAGGTGGAAGCGAAGTCGTGGGAAGCCATCACTTTGGAGAGACCAAAGTCACCGAGCTTGACTGAGTTGTCGCTGCCGAGGAAGATATTCTCTGGTTTGAGGTCACGATGCAGGATGGTCATCTGTGCCTGCTTTCCCTTTAGACCTGAGGGCTTAGGTGCTGGCCCGAGGACGTTGGATCCAACATCGGCCGGATCCACACCGTAATGACAGCGATAGAGTGCCGTCACCAACTGGGACAAGATCCGCCAGACAAACTCCTCGTCTGCATATTTATTTGTCTTCTTCAGATTCTTGATGACCATGCTCAGATCACCGCCTCCGCAGTATTCCATGTATAGATACAAGTCTTGGCTTGCCTTGAGGTGCTCTCGGTGGTAATAAGCGACGATGTTCGGGTGCCTCAATGAGCTCAGGATATTGAATTCGGCGGTCAGTTGTTCACGCTCTTTCTGGGACATCTTGATGTAGTTGATCTCTTTGCGGCAGAGTATCTATTGAAGAAAATGTGTTAGTTCAAAGGCTTCTGGAAGGAAGACAAGAAATCTTACAAAGCCATCTTGTTTCCGTTTGACTTTGCGAATGATTCCAAAAGAACCGCAACCTGGTGGGCAAGTCAGTTTCAGACTATCATCCCAAGAGACAATGTTGATGGAGAGACTGTCATACCAATCTTCTCAAGTATCTCATACTTGTCGGCCTCCGCAAGTGCAATTGCCATCGTGGCTACTGAAGGGAATTCGAGCCACTGGGCAAAGAGTCGAGAACAAAGATGAAGGTGAGGAGGAGAGAGAGAACCAGGGAGCAGAGGTGTGAAGGTGTGTTCTAGCTCATCTATGGGAGGGTTGAGTGGGTTGGAGGCCTGTACTGTTAGTATTTGTCGGGTCAATTTCAAGACATGTAGAGCGTTGTAGATTTAAAGAAGTCAGTATGCAACGGGGTTGGAAGGTCCTGGATGTTTAGTTGGTGATTGTTGCTGAGCAACCGCCGCTGCCATGACTCTATGCTTCATGCAGCAGGCGGTCGCGGATGGTTAGTGCGGGCGGTGTAGCCCGGGGTGCATCATCACTGGTCTCGTCATCCACAATAACGGAGTACTCCTCTCTTCTTTGATCAGATCCATGATGGTGCATGCAGTGGCAGATCCACCTGTCTAACTTTCAGATGGTCTCCAGGGACAAATTATAGAGCAATGTATTGCATCTGAAGTGCGAATCCTGGCGTGAGATGCTGCAAGGACGAGCTTGTTGCACCGATCGGCAGCCCCTTTCAAAGAGAGTGCACGTGACCATAACTTTATCGATAAGGGCGGATGGCGACAGAACCGTTTGGCGGTCCCGCACCTCCGCGGCTTTCATCATAATTATTCGCCTGCCCGCTTCTCCCGGTGATCAATCACGACCCCTCAGAAGGTCTCACGATGGCTGAACCAGTGGCTGAACCGACCGTGCTTCGCAAGGATCAGTTGGAAATCAGCTTACATAATGAGAAGAAGCTGATCAAGGAGGGAACCATCAAGGACGACAACCCTCTGGATCTTAGTGAGCCGTTTCGGGAACTCTGCAATGCTTGTCGTAAGGGGGATCTGAAAGTTTGCCAGGAAAAGATCACGGAAGGTGTCAATATCAATGCTCGCGATCCTTATGACTACACCCCCTTGATTCTGGTGAGTGATTTGAAGTCGCCTGGCAAACCCCCCAGCAACGCACCTTGTCCTGCAGAGCCGTTGGTTTTGGGCCAGTTAGTGACCAAGATATGTGGAAAAGGCCAGTCTCTGTGGCCATTATGAAGTTGTCCAGCTGCTTCTCGAATCGGGCGCGTTATGCGAACGAGACACCTTCCAAGGAGAAAGGTTATTTCGTTCCCTCCCGGACCATCTTTGGATTAAAATTGCGTCTTCAGCTGACATCCGGCTACGTGTGCAGATGTCTATATAATGCATTGAATGATCGCATCCGGAACCTTCTACTTGAATACGACTATTCGAAGTCCACCGATCCTCTCCAGCCATTGGCCGCCCACATTTCATCACTGCTCACGCGCGATAGCCCCGAGACCTCCGACATCGTGGTAACCGCGGCCGAAGAGGATGTACATCTACATAAGTTCATACTGGCAGCACGGTCTCCGTATTTCCGCAACAAATTGGAAAGCGCTCCCGAAACTGTAACGTGGGAACTCCCAAGTGCAGTTCCGCCCCAATCCTTTGGGGCGGCGATCAGGTATTTGTATTTCGGAGAGGCCCCTCGTGACCTGAGGACGGGGCCTAGCACGGGGTTTACTGAATCGGAGGTCTTTGTTGGGATTGACAAAATTGCCGAGTACCTGGAAATTAACACCCTGTTGGACAGCATTTTGGATAGCGGAGACCGCAGACTGGCCAGACAGAGACGTACCTTGGAAATTGCGAAAGGCAGAGATCAATTGGAAGAATGGTTCCGAACGAATGTGCTTCGGAACAAGATGGAAGTTGAGACTTCCAAGGTTGATGAGATCAAATGGAATCATGATAACGCCATCTTTGCCGATGTTCTACTCCAGGCGGATGAATTGCCTGAAGATGAAGACGTCGATGACGCCTCGGAGACAGACGAAGGTACTAACTCAAATACCATTCCAGTCGGGCCAGTCGACGCATCTAGTGCCTCGAAGAAATCCGTTCCGAAGTCTGTTATATTTCCGTGCCATCGGGCGATGCTTCTTCGCTCTGAGTTTTTCCTTACCATGTTTTCGTCTTCTTTCCGAGAGGCCCATCTGAAAGAGCACCTGAACATTATCCCTGTGGACTGCTCTCCGGAAGTCCTGGAGATTGTGCTTACTTTCCTTTACACCGAAAGGGCTGATTTCCCCCTTGACATCGCAGTCGACGTCCTATTCGCCGCTGACATGCTGTTCATCGAGAAACTCAAAACCAAGGCTGCTGTTGTGATCAGCACACTTGGCAACGGCGATATGTCGCAGGCAGAAGCCGCCAAGACTCGCGGCACCCAAGAAGAGGATGATTTGGATATATATGCAATTATTCGTGCAGCATGGTTGACCCGTGTGCAGCGACTGGAAGAGTTCGCGGCTCGGTATCTTGCGTACAGGCTGGAGGCTCACATCGACTCTCCCGAATTCTCCGATTTGATCCAAGAATCGGCTGCGCGTATCAAGGGGAGACAAGAAACCGACTCCATCGAACTGCTCGATGACATTCGTTTCTACCTAGGGGAGCGCTTCCGACTTCGGTTCGATGATGCCGGCCTGGAGGAAATGATGGATGCAGAGGCCCGACAGCCGCAGGAGCAGGAGCAGGAAGAATACGGCGACCACGTTGACAAAGACCTGAACGGAATCGAGTCAAGAACCGCGGAGCTCGAGCTAGCGAAGTCGCATCCCAAAAAGAGCGCTGAATCCACCGAGACTACGCCTGAACCACCAACCCAGGACAAACCGGATCCAGCACCTGTCATCAAGACTTTGGACGGCGAGGTGGTGGATGACGAGTTCAGCAGGGATGCGATGGACTATGAAATCCTGATGGACAAACTCAACATGATACTAGAGGACTTGGACCTGGATGCTTAAACAGGACGCACCTACATGGCTAGCCATCCACGCTCCTGGGGCTTTGGAAACTGCCGGAGTCAAACGCCAGACCGAGTCAATGATTGAACGATTCACGCAGAGGTATATACATAAGGATCTGCATATACAGCATATACTCACATATAGAATGGTAGATTCTCTTATAAATATCATTACCAGATTTAACAAACCATTTACCCTGTAGACTCAATTCATCTTGCCTAGAACTTCAACCAAAGACCACCTAATAGAACACACACGACCACTTACCATCCCTAGACAACCCAAGAAAGACAACCCAAACAAGGCAAAACAAACGACAGAACCTTAAACCCCAACTCCCCCCCCCGACCCAACTTAACCCAACCCATGGAAAACAGACGTACATCAGCCAGAGAAAGCGGGGGGATCGAGAAAGGATTGTCAAGTGATCCGAATCAGAATCTGGGACTGGAAGTCAAAAACCACAAGGTCTTCCAAAAGACATGAAACAGCCGCGATCCACGGAACGGAAGCCAAGGGAGACAATTTACGGACCAATCTTCGAACAAATACAGTCCATCCCAAACCAACCCAATCTTTACAATGGGAGTATGAAACATGGGACGAATGAACTCAACTACCTAACTTACCTAACTACTCGGTTCAGTCAGTTCATTATTTAGGTAGTTGGGGTACTTCATTCGCTGGCAACTCATGCGATTCAAGAAAAGTAAAAGTTTGTCCACGTCAGTTGTCTGTCAGTGTCAGTGTCAGTGTCAGATGAACAAAAAAAATCCCAGATATGATATACAATACAATAGATGTGTTTTAGCATTTCGAAGCTAAAAAATTAGATTCCCTATACTTAAACTTTTTTCCCCCCCAAAGGATTGTGGTTAGTCGGGGGGAGGCGGAGTTACAATGGCACAGGCACTGGCTTGTCTGGTTTCCTGGGAATCGAAGTGTTTCGCTATTCGGTGGGAAGTGAGGAGTCATGGGGTTCTTAAGTTTCTTGATCTTTGGGTAGAGGATGATGGGGATGTGAGTTTAGTTTCAAGGAGGGGTTTTCTATGGAGGGGGGCTGGGTTGAGTATGGATCTTGTATACATAATAGATTGTTTGTAGATAGGTAGGAGTAGGTCAAGGGAAGGGTTATGTCTTTCTCTACACTATATCAAAACGGGTAGGTTAGGGAGGTCTACTTTTTTCAGAGATGGGAGTCCCACTGATGGAAAGTACTACCAAGGCAGCTCAGACAGATACAAGGATCTACACATGCACAAGATTGATCGTAAGAAATACAAGTTTCTTCTGATAAAGCTTAATAGTCATATCACATCATCAATGTTAAGACAAAGGAAATGAATGACAAAGGAAATAGATAAAAAATAAAAAAATAAAAAATAAAAGCAAGCTCATATGGGACAGACCACAGGTGACAAAAACACAGGACTCCGAAATGCATGCCCATGTCTTTCTATCCCTCTTTCTAGTTCTTTCCCAGACCAGCCTCTTTTTCTTTCCAGCGACGCCTCTGCTCCTCTTTGCCATATGAGAAAAATAAAATAAAGGTTCAATCAAATGTACACACGAAGAGAAGATGAAGAAATCAATCCATGTTTAGTTCCCCGAGACACCTTATCCACCTGTGATAACAGTAGCAGGGGATATGAAACAAGAAACAAAACCAGGAAATGAAAACATGAACAAGAGGGTATCATCAAAACAGATCAAAGCAGAGCAGGAAGTCGCTGGGATGGATTTGCAGGACTTTATATCAATGTGTGGGGTTTTCTGTTCTTTTCTTTCTTGGCTTTTTTGGTGTTTTTGCTTTTTTTGCTTTGTTTGGAAGTGCGTCCCGCGAGGTGTCTTAAACCATCGCGGTAGTAACTGGTCGACCGGTGTGGCAGCCCCGTTCGTGACGCTTCATGTTACTCCGTACACTGAAGGCCTTGCCGCATCCTGCGTGGGTGCAACGGAAGGGCTTCTCGCCGGTGTGGCTATGAGAGTGAATGCGGAGGCTGGAAGGACGGGAGAAGGCCTTGTGGCAGGTGCGACAGATGTATCGGTCATGGTTCTGCTGGAACGCTCCGGCGGTGGAAGGGGGAAAGTAGTGATGATGTTGCCAGGCGTTGGCGACTTGAGGGATCATTTGCTGAGTCGAGGAAGGCTGCAGAGGAGCGGCTTGCGCGGGCGCGCTCTGGTAGGTACCTGACGATCCGGGTCTTTGGTAGTATACAGCGGACGAGGCAGGCGGGTCGATAGGAGACGAGAAGGAAGCCACGCTGGGAGCGGGAGAAACGTAAGGAGCATGCTGAACGGAGCCCTGGCTCGAGATCGAGGACCGGTCCGTGGGACTAGGCAAGCTCATTTGTGTGGGAGGGTATTCCGTCTTGATGGCCGAAACAGAAGATGCGGATGGGGAGTGACCATTGCTGTGGAAACCCGAACCAGGTCGCATTGGCGGAGTGGGTGGCATGTTGGTCTGAGGGCCGCTGGGAACGAACGTCTCGCGGACTTTAGCCTGAGACCGGATTTCTGCCTCCCCGTGCAACGGCGGGGTAGTTCTTTGGCGCTCTATACAGGGATATCGTTAGCGGGTGTTTCAATGGCAGGACTTGCATTGCGCTGAGGTTTGCGCACTGCAAGGTGGGATATACATACTGGCTGCGTGCATTGCGGCACCGTCTGCACCTTCAAGGAGAGAGGAGATGGAAGGGAGAGAGCACTTGGGGACATCGTCCACTGGCGGGGAGAGGGGCGGTTGCGGTGTGCGCGAATACGATGTCGGGACGGAAGGGAAGTATGAGCCCGCAGCAGCAGGGCTGTATGACGCCCTGGGCTTGTAGAGGGGATCGGGACCCGGAGTAATGAGGCTTGCGAGATCCATGATGTCAGATGTCGAGAAGGGAGAGGTAAGGTAAAGGTGTGGTTGGAGGTTGGTTGAGTTGAGAGATTGAGGTAGTGAAAGAAAGAAGAGAAGGAAAGAGGTGAGGCCAGAGATAGATATATTAAGTGGCTATGGGCGAACCATATATGAGATTAGGTAGGGCAGACGGCGAACAGGCAATTTCAAGACCCAATCCGAATCCACATTCACGTTAAGGTACAAGTGGGGGTGGGAGAATGGGAACAGGGGGAAGGAAAGAACGGGGTTTATAGACAAAGAACGACGAGGGAGGATTTGCTGGGCCAGGTGGGGAGCAGGGAATAATGATAATTATTCTCGAAAATAAAATATAATAAAAAGAAAGAGGAATAAAAAAGAAAATAAAAAAGCGGATGATGATGGGAGGAATTTCTTTTTTTTTTTTGCGAGTAATAATAATAATCCCTATTAATTAATTTTTTTTTCTTTAAAAAAATAAAAAAAAAGGAGGATCGATCCTAATGTTAATTATAGCCTGGCGGGTATACTCCGTCGTCGTAAACGAGGAGATGCGCGGAGGTTAACCTGATAGGTATAGAGCCGACAGCAGAACGACGGGAGTCTCCCGATCCTCCTTCCTGGTTCTGTTCTCTTTGCCCCTTGAACCAGACTGGCAGGGGATATTTTACACCTCTTACTCCCCTCATAATTCAAGTGTAGCAATTTCTCTACCAGGGACGCAGTCGGTTGCTGCCAGAGATGCCGGCAAAAGAATCCATGGCCGTACAATACATGTACAGAGTAAAGAACAATGAATTATCCCGAGCCCGCAGTGGCCACTTTCTCGATTCGCTTCGACAAAGGGCTGATACCTCCGTTCCAAAGCTTAATTAATGACCAGCGGCCTGGGACTCCGTACGGAGTACACGCGATGTCTTTCTTTTTTTTTTTTTTTTTTTTTTTTTTCTATCATTTTTAATTTAGAAATAAATAATTTATGGTTAATTTATTATATCTTTTCTCTGCCCTTTCGCTTCAAAAGAAAAGAAAAAAAAAGATTAGCGCTTGGGTATGGTACGGTATCTCTCCGTATGGAACGGAGCTAGGATGATTTGCCATTAGTTGAATTGTTTTGGGTAGGCTCGACGAGAGCTAAAAAAACGTGTCTCTCCGCCCGCCCCAGAAACCACGACGCTCTGGCGAATGGTTCGAATGGAGCCGGGTTAGTCAGAATCATTCCTTCTCCTTCTCCCCCCCCCCCTCTGCCTCATGATTTTATGGTTTGGCCCACGAACAACTATGGAAGTCTCAGGAAGTCAGGATTACTCCCACAGGAATACCAACCGCCCCCCTCAAATCCAATCCAATCCTTCCAAATCCAAGCCAAGGACGACTATTTCCCCAAACGGGTAATTCCCCAAATTCCTCGAGGAATCTTCCCTGCCCAGCCCTCCCCTGGGAACCAAGATAGAAGGAGATAGATGATACACCACGCGGTAAGTGTACGTAACCGCGTCGTACACAGATCGGCCGGTGGACAACGGTACTTTCGGGGCTCGGCTACAGCAAGTCTGGCGCTAGTGCAGATCCACGGACACCTTTCCTCCTCCATCATGCGCCGGGAGACAGTCAATCATCGATCATCATTAATCATGGGGACATGACTGTGCCATCCCCCCTCTCTCTCTCGCCCTCTGTCGCCAATGATCCCATTCCATGGCAACGTATCCTGTTATTTAAATGGGTCGTTACTCGTTACTCGTTACGTTACCATCCTCCGATGTCCGTTTTTACTTTTTTATTTTTTTTCCCTGTCTTCCCATTCCCTTTTCATACTAGGGTACGGAGTATATATTAGATGATTACCGTGGAATATCATCCTATATCATATAAATTAATTTAAAATAACTATCATCATCATGATTCCCCAATCCTGGACTCTGTCCGAAATGGCCCTTTCTCACCAGCCGATCGTCTCGGGTGGATCAGGCTCCATCCCTCAGGTTTTACCTGTCACAACGATCCCATGCCCCATAAACGGCTGATCGTTGCCGCACGATCACGCTGTTACTGAGAGTCTGAGAGCCTGATCTCATGTTCTACCCTTTCATACCAAGTATTCCTTGTAGATCTTGAACAGGGAGTTGACCGAGAGAGGCCGCCAGAGAACAAAAGATATCGGCGTGGTAGGCGTACTGCAACTGGGGTGGTACCGTGGTACCGTTGCACTGTGCTTGCCTTGGAGGCAACCTCTTTCCATATTGTCGGGATTGATCAGATCATCTGTTTGGCTCTCCATGCTGTCTTCCCTGTTCAAGTCCCAGCCCATTTGCATATCCGTCGCCAACCTCCTCATCGTCCCCTTTCATGCCTTTCCCCCCTTTTTCTTTGTTTGATAGTCCTACCTAACTAACTACGTAGTACTCCGTGGTTATGTTGGTTGGGGGTTATTTATTCCTTGTACCTCGGTCCGGCCATAGTTACTTACTACGGCGTAGAAGAAAACCCCCCTCCCAAAAGGAACTCTTCATCGAAATTAAAAAGCCAAGATAATCGAATATTCCTTTCGACCCTTTCGCCCTCCCGGGGATGATCACCGATCACAAACGAAGAGGGGAGGGGAGGGGGGGGGGGCGATGAAAGAAAGCAGTGACGATGCTTAACAACAACAGGCTATAACTGGTACAAAAAAAGAAAAAAAAATCCAATAGTCGACAGCTCCCTTCTGGGATGGGAAATGACTCCGTGGGAAATGACTCCGTGCATTTCCCATCGTCAACCCAAGCCCTTGGGGCCGCATGACGGAGGAGCGGTACGATGCGTGGAATGGCACCTCCTCCTGCCGTGGGACAAGACGCCAATCCGAATGAGTCCTAGGCTCCGAGACCAAGAAGAGAAATCTGTGAACGATTTTCCCTTCCCTTCCTTTGCATCCTTTCGCTTGGGGGCCAAGGGATTTTAGTGGCGTGAAGAAACCGGAGATTATCGTGGCGTTGACAGCCAACCAGAGAGTTAGGGAAACTTTAAAAAACGACGGCGCTAAAAGGGGGGAAAGACTGAGAGTGAGAGGGCAAGGCAGGCTTGAATAAGCCCACATTTTTTTTGGGTCCCTTGTAAGCTGCTATTCTAGCCAAGGTTATTTGTCCGTTTGGTCTTGTCCTTGCTTAATTGATTTGGTCTTTTCTTTGTGACGCAGGCTCGGAGATTCGGACTGTGACGCTGTCCAGCGAGAGAAAGTCGATACCGCAGCTTCTTCTGCGTACGGGTGGATTACTCATCACACACAGACTCGACGATCCGCCTGGTTTGATCGGACGATGCCCGTACCTGGCGGGCTTGACGGGTCATCATGATGACGTCGATCTTGTCTTTTTTACGTTTTCTTCCAATTTTCAGACACCGTCCTGCTAATGCCCTTCGTACTAAGCATTCCCCCTTCTCCGTCCAGTTGTCTAGAACAGATCTGTGAAACTAATCCCCCAAAAAAGAAGGCAACCAGGTACACGGTACATAGCCGACGACTGAAAATCCCATAGCCATGGATGTCAATCCCCACAGACAGGTACCTCGTCCCAGTTAACTAACGGAGGATTCGCTCCCAATTTCCCTTCCATTGGGATCGACCGTCAAAGTCCGTGTCCGAGACAGCTGCGGATTTCGACACCGTCCAACAACTTTTTAGAGAGGCCCGAGACTTGGGATTTCCCTGGGTTGATTGGCTTGGCTTGTGGGCGGGTTCCTTGGTTAGCCACGAGATACCTCGGCCGGGATGGATGGGCTCGCTAAGAATCCGAAAGGGTCATGGAGACGAGGTGGACCTACTACTGGATGATCATCAGAATATCCGTACTCCGTAGGTTCTGGAAACAATTTTCATTAATTTAAACCCATGAGTCGTAAATGTCAAGGGAGTATCGCGGTGGGTGTTGTTTTACGGAGGCTTGTCTAACTAACTTGTCTTAGACGTTTTAAAGATCTTGTCTTGGAAGTCGGACAGAACATACACCGTAGAGAATCAAAAAATAATTAATATTTTACTTTTTATTTTTTTTTATTTTCGCGATCCCGCATGATCATCGCGATGTTCACTAGCGACGGGCCCCTCCGCCGCAAAGCTGATTACCACATGGTCCTCAAGTCCTGTGCAAACACCGCAAGCAAAGCTGGCGATCAAATACGGCAATGCTCCCGGTGTGAGCAGCAGACGCCATCACAAATCTAGCTTGCTTCCATATATAGCGTACATCAGGCAATAGTGTCGAAAAACGATGGGAGGACAACAGATGCGAGACAAAAACCCAACAACCCCTTACAACGTACAGATTTTGCCGAGGTACGTCCGATCGGGTTAGCCGCCGAGCATGCCGCAATCCTTTTCTCTCAGGAATCTTCGGAGTATCTCATCCTTTAGCGATTCTCGAACAAGCACAGACCGAAGAGACACGCAGGAATTCTATCCTAGCTCCTAGTCCGCATGAGTCCCAGTCAAGTCAAGTCAATTAAATCAATCGAATCAAACCCGAATCCATAATCCATAGACCCAACCCGTACCAAACTTTAATAAACGACGACGGCCGCGACGAGGGTTTTTACTTTTTAGTCCAGTGTCTCGTGGAAGCGAAGCAATCAAACGGGAGCTCAGTCAGTCGGCTTGCACGGCGGAAAGACGCCCGCCCCATCGGTTCATACCGAATCGGGAAGCGCATCTCCTTTCCCTCACGACTCGCGTATATTAAAGTAGATTGTTCAACCACGGGATCTTTAATCTGGAATTGGGGATTCTGGATCTGGGCCCTGCCAATATATTCCAGGCAACTGGATTCCGGGACGCCGTTCTGCTTAGCCTTCTGGTTCATGGAAATGGATTCATGGGAATGAATGAATGGACCAAGGCCCATAGGCCACGTTGTAACTCTCCGAGTCTCCGTTTCCCCTCCGTGCCCACCCCCTTCTCCCCCATTCTATCTACTACCTACGGCCCCGTCGGTATCACTAACTATCGGGATTCGACCCTAGAAACGAACTTGGCCTTGCTACTTAGTGGTACTTCGTATACCTACTCCGTGTTTTACGTGTGGGACACCGCATGGTTGGCAGACTCCAAGACCCATGGAACCGAGGTCAGTCCTCCATTGTTACAAAGAGAGAAACGCATAAGGGGACGGTCGGAAATGAAACATTCCCAGGCGTCGATTACTTCGGAGGAGGTACTACGGAGGAGGATTCTCTCCGAGGAAGTGACGATGACCGGATTAGGTAAAACAGTCGAGGACGCACAAACTCGGCGATTATTCTTGCTCGGTTAAGCACAGAAATAGAACACAGAAAACATAAGAGACATGAACAATCAAAAAGGATGACAGGAATGATGACAATCAGGGGAGTAAGACAAAAATAAAATCAATAGTATGTACTACTCCCGTACAGGTTGCCAGTGCCTGAAGAATCCCAGCCAGCGCATGATCCACGATGGTTCCGCTATCTCGGCCTTGCTGATCCTCGGATCGAAGGGTGATCACCGATCAAAGACCTTGGAATGACTGAGATTCCAGAACCGCACGGAGCCGACAGGCGACGAGCGAAGCCCAGAAAGGGTAGCCCATACGGGCACTCTCCGTTCCTTTACGTATCCGCCGTGGTTGCCTCCGAGGAAAATCCTAAGAAACCTCGTACTCGGTCGTCGTTCTATCGAATAAGGTAATGGATGGGGCGCGCATACGAATCCAGGTTCCATCCTATCTTGTCTTGTACGGAGTCCTCTGCCGACTCGTTATTACTTTCGAGTCCGACTCCGTACGCCGCGACCGACCGACCGAAAATCATCCCTCCCCTTCCCGGCTTTAGACTTCGCGATAGCATCAACTATAATCTCGACGATAAACTTTCCCCTCGCTTAGTCGTGCAATAATAGGCGTAAAAAAGTACAGTCCGTAAAACTGGCAGATGGGTCGCCCCGGTGTACCTTAATCTTCCATCCGAAAGAGGAAAAAGAAGACAAACTCAATTCTGCAGCGTTGGTCTCAGGTTGTGTCCTGATAGGGAAAGACAAGCAGATAGACGTTCTTGTCGGCCACAACGCACGCGAGGCAAAGGCAATACGACACAAACTCCTGTTCTTAGCGGGAGGCATAATAAAAGAAAAGGGGTAGGTGTGTTGATCTACAACGCATCATCTTCACTGTTACACCAAGGCAAGTCCCATGCCTTGCTGTTTGACCATTGACAAAGGATTGCAGGAGCGTGGTTTTTTATTTTTTTTATTTTTATTTTTATTTTTTTTTTTTTCCTTCTGTGTGTCTCTCGGACACGCGCCCAGCTAAGGCAGTCACGGCGCCAAACAAGCAAATAATGTCATCTCCGTGCAACTCCGGACGTGGATGCTTACTTACTCTACTCGAGGCATACAAAAATTCTAGACTTCAATGATCCATCGAATTCGAAGAGGAGAAAGCTCCACGGATTACGTCCTAGACGGCAGTCTTTCACGGTCGCGAGGTGGGTAACTAACTAACCTTCGCTCATAATCCATAATACATAAACCCACCCATCATTTATGAACAGTCATCCGGTGGGATGATGGATTTATGACAAAGCATAAGGGGGCAAGGGCGGAAAAGATGTATTCCGTGTTTGAGGGCTTTACGGCAAGATTCCGAGATAAACTTGATCAAGATTGACAATGATGTGCGCTGATCGTCCAACGCTTTCCAACGTCCCAGCTTTGACCGCCAAATAGTCCCGGGTGAACTACTGCAACCCGCTTAGCGCCGGGAACCATTATTCAGCTCCTTTCCCCTCCTTCCCCCCTGGCAGTAATTAAAAATAACAACAGGCGAGAAAGATGAGTGGAGGAGTCGAACTGAGCACTGACACGCTGAGCTGCGAATCGCCGAATATCTGCGGATGATGCTTACTAGTCTACGGGGGTATCTACCGGACTATCTAGTCCGTAGTGTCTGGCTAGGACTATCTGTGTGGTCTACGCAATGCGACGTGATATTCCTCGGCTCATGGATGATTGTCCCGACCTCCGACCAAAGATAGTGTCAAAGACTCCAAAAGAGACAATGTTTCAAAACTATTGCCTATAAACCCTGTCAATGAATGGTTCTCCGCCTCCCCCCATAACCTAACCTTACACTTGCGTACTAAGCACATAACCTGCCTATTCAGGCATTTAACCCATCTTTTCGCCTGCAGATCGGAGTTAAGTCAAAGTTATCCCCATTGGGAACACGTCGGCCATACTTTCTGATATCCAAGGTACGGGCGGCACTGGAGAACCGATCAGCACGGGACCCTTGACATCACATTTTGAGTTTTGAGTTTTGTAAATCGTGGATTTTGCCTAAAAGTGACATGGAGCAGCGGTTCAGCCTGTATTGGCATGCTTGGTCCTCCAACGAAACGACGAAAGTTATACGGAGTAGGCTCAGCCTCCGGGCCCAGGCAAAGGTTACAGTTAGTTGCTAGCTTGGCTCTCTCTCTCTCTTTCTCAGCTTGACGGTCCGTCGATCAACAAATCCTCAAGTTTCAGCTCGGCGCCACTGACTGATGCCCGCCCGTGCCCTTCCCATTCATGCGAGAGGTGGATGACTGGAAGGGGATGGGGGGGTCAGCCACGCGGTACGGGAATACGGACAAGGGGGGGTGTTGTGTGTGAGTGAACAAGTCCAGTCAGTCGATCATCGTAGCGCCTTTCCGCCTTCCCTAAACATTTGACTTTTCTTTGCTTTTTCTGCACCATACTCCGTACACTACTACTCAGCTCATCGACTCCGTATCCGTTGGTTCAAGTTGTTCGTAGCTCCCGTTTGAATTACTTCTTTCGATGCAGACTTTGGACTTCATTTCTTTTTTACTTTTTCTTTTCATTTCTTTTTTTTATCGCTTCCCTTAACTTGGTTCCTCCGTGGTCATTCCATTTGAAACGATAAAACCACAAAGACAGGTTCCGTCGATCATCTACTCGTTTGCGTATCACTAACCGACGTCGCACCAAGCGTGACAAACGCATGGGAGCGGTTGGCTGGCGGGATCTCCAGCGTCTGCAGATTGGATGCCTTCTCAAGGCCCAAAGAGGCGTCGCCGCCCATGTTACAATGTAACGCAACGTGAAGCCTCCGGGGCGACTCTGTGCGACCGTGGACAATTACCGGTGAACTACCCATCAGACACTGTAAGGCATGGGATAGGCACTGTACACTACACCATAACTCCCAAACCTAAGGAAAGTACTCGGTGAAAGTAGAAGTAATATAAAAAAGGACTTAAAGGAGGGGGGGAGGATGCATCGAGGTCGCGATGGCGGCAAAAAGCGGATCGGGTCAGAATTGCCTATTTGACAGGTGTCAGTCAGGACTCAGGACTCAGGACTTAGTTATTCGCGTGTTATGATTGGGACAGAGGACCAGATTCTGGATCTCATCGCGGCCAGACTAACTAGTCAGTATCATGTATGTAGCTTATAGTTAGTTAGTTGGTTACTTTTTCTCCCCCGTGGACATTTATCCGGAGTAAGTAGTTCCTCCGGTATGCTAATCAATAGTTGATGCATGGTTCCTAGGGATTTGAGACTGAGATATATCTCCATAAGTGCCAGGAGCAAAGGCCAACCGAAGACATGAAACGACAGACGATTTGTCTAGAGCAACGCGACCGCCACGTTGGTTAAGCGTGGGCGCAGATCATCATGAGGAACTTTGCGGTGGGTTTTGTGGGGAACGAACATCAGTCGAGACTCGAGGCAGCCAGGCAGCCAGGGGTAAAACGCTAGTGAGGACGGGATATGTATCACTATCACTAGTTATGAAGGACGGTGTCTTTCTACCATGGAATATAATGATGATAATAATCAATAACTTCTTTTTGCCGGGCTGAGATAGCCGCTCATCTGAAGTTGTCCTCCTACTTTAACCTCCGGGGTTTGGACTGCTTTGAAACTCGAGAGGCGTATGCGGTTTAGACTGGGAAACCTAGCCTAGGAAGGGGGGCCGGTCGCAGACGGGGGGAGGTGGAAAAAAGCAAGCCCACCCACATTTTTCATTTTCCATTTCACATTTTCCCCCCCTTTCGTTTTAGGCGAAGGGGAACTGCTGGAGCGGGCGTCAGACAATCTAAACCGCATCGGGAGGTAGCAGTTCCTCTAGTGTCTGAACTGGAGTCTGGACCCTTGCTATTTCACGTGGCAGACGTCGGCTCCGCCTGCAGCATCGTTCGGGCCTTCCCGAGTTTGGCACCAAAGCCGATGCACTAATCCTAGCGTCTTCCTGTCAAGCCTGTTTAGTGTTTACTTGCCGGCACTAACACCAACGGAGGGAAAGGGGGGGGGATAAGAAGAAAAAAATAAATAAATCAAAAGATGGTGTGTCCGTCCGTACTGGAATACCGTACGGTCACCCACCCACAGGTGTGTGGCAGTGGTCGCAGCGCACCTTAGCGCTCCCTCCCAGCCTCCCTTCTTCGAAATATGATATACGTGGTTAACATACGTATCCTCTCCCGTAACGTACCTCGAAGCGGACACGGACTCCGAATATCCACATCCACTGAACTCAGATTTGCTGATTTTCCACCCCCTTAAGGCTGCCCTGTCCCTCATGCAGCCAATCAGGCATAGTTTACGGGCTAGGAAAATATTTGCCCTATCGCAGTCCCAATCACCATTCCCTGCAGACTTGCTAGGGTCAGTTATGATGCCATTTCTCACATGGCTAATCTGCGCCGCAGCAAAGAGACCTCCAACCAGTGGGTTTTTGCGTTTATTCATTTATTTTCCTGAATTCGTATTGCAAGGAATGAGGATCGAACGCTGCTTGGATGACTCCTGGAGGATTTGCCTCCCCTTCCGGCCGATCATTTATTGTTACCTGCATCATAATCCATATTATTGTAATTTCGCGTATCCCTTATTTCCTGCTCTTCCGTCCGCTAAGTTACTTGACCTCGCGGCTTATTCTTCTCTTTTTCGAAGTCACTTCCGACCAGACATAAGTGACATGCTCACGTCCGAGTCAACGAAATGAAATTTCCCACATGGAGGGAGACAAGAGGGGACGCAGACCACCCACTAACAGAATGCTGGGAAAAATAGTCACGACTAGGACAAGTTGTAGTACATAGATTATCCTTTGTCCCCGCAGCGCGACGAGGCCGAAAAAAGCCTAACCCCTGCTAGCGTCCGAAGTTCATTTCGGAGTCACCGTTAACTCCTCATAGGACGAACGAGCGACGGACCCATCACGAAAATCAACCAAAAAAAAAAACAAAAATAACAAAACAGAGTTAGCCCGAATGCCGAGTCATGTCATTCTTGACCGTAGCCGATGTCAAAGTCCCAGTTCCCAACCAAGGATCTCCGCCCTAATTCCTGGGCCCCAGCAGTAGATTAAAACGCAGATTACCCACAGGCCACACAGGCTCAGGCGCAGAGTCAGTTGCTCGCTCAGTCATCTTTTGATAATCCGTTTCGGCGCGGCGTTACTGCCCCGACGGAACGCGAGGGCCCCCCCTTTGCCGTTGACAATCGACCTACCGATCTGGTTGTCATGTCCGGCATTATCAAACGATAGTTCGAGATAGATGGACTAACTAGGCTGAGAGCACGTTCATCTTTCTCTCCCTGTCGCTTGGGAGTCCTGGCCTATGAGCCTATGACGAAAGAGGCTATTTTGGATTTTGGGATTTTCTAAATCGAGTATCCGGGATCTCTATCCGTTAGTTACTCCCTGACCTATGATCTATATCTCTACACAGTACTATACTCCGTACAGTACGGCCAAAAGTTGGCCGGGGCTTGCTGGTTCCTTGGAATAGATGACATTGGCAGCTCATTATTGCTCAGGGACTCTCGGGCACCGGGCCAATCCAACTCTCCCCCATCCCACGTCCCGGTGGAGTTCGTAGAGTCAGTCAGTCAGTCAGTCAGACCTGAGCGCATACTCCTTCTCAGGTTCCAATCCCGATTTTCTACCGGAGGAGGGAGTCCATCGGCCGGGTCGAACTCAACAGCCTCTCTTAGCTACATAATGTATGTAACTACCGTCTTAGTGTTTACCTACCATATGCACTCCGTATCCTCCGGGGTTGGCGCGCATCGTAGCCATAGCCATGTAGTCCACTTTCCTTGCCACTTCCCTGTCTACAGAGTATCTGTCTGCCAGTGTCATCCCCAATTCGCCTCAGATCTTACTCTCCGTACGATAACTCTTACTAAGATAGAAATGATTAAGATAGTCCTGTCACGGCCCACCCCTCGTCCTATTCTCAATCTCAGTCGCTACCTTAGGTTATTTCCGAGTCAGCAGCAAGTGGGTCCTGAGGATCACTCATTGAGCGAATTATAGCCTGCGTTAATTTTTTGTGTCCCTCATTTTTTTTTATTTTTTTTTTTTTGTTTGGCCTGATGTTGCCTTTGCAGCGTGGTATTCGATTGAATCCCGGTCGTAGGGGTCCGTCTGTAGTGTAATCCTACAGTTACATTGGCGGCCGTCGATCACCAGGGAATACCGAAACGCAAAAAAAAAGCAAAGAACGGGGCCACGGCGCCTACCAACCATCTTCTATTATTCTTTCGACTTCATCGTGACGGCGATATATACATATTACATACAGATGCGGTAGATCATGTAGGAGAAAAAACAAACCAACGAACAAAATCTTTTTATGGGGGGGTGGTATCCAATAGAATCATAAGGGCCTGTCGGAGGGGAGATTCCCAAGACTAAGGTATCCTCCCTGGGAATATATGATACGACACGTCAATCAAAGTTAAATCTAGGCACAGGATGATATGGTTGGACGGGAAACAGGGACGGATTGTGATGGTCGTTGTCTCCTGTCTGGCCGGCCACATTTCTTTTTCGTCCAGAACCAGACCGGGGGTCCACGATAGGTAGGATTCATTTCCCTGTTGATATCATATTATTATGTCGGTGGTGCGTAAGAGCCTTTTTTTTTCTCCTTGCGACGATGATCAGTTGGTCAATCAAGATTGGAAAGACGAAGAGGCGAAAACCACCAGAAAGCAAACTAACGCATGTTAGTGACGAGGATCCCGATGCTTTGATGCCGTCGGTGGCTAGAACTGGCGACTACTTCCTTAGTCCTTACGGTGTTAGGTGCTCACTGCCATGGGCCAGGGACAACCACTTTCTGGCCATAGCTTCTCTCCTTCATTTCCCCCGTCCCTGTTAGCTGGTGCTGTGGCGGAGTTGAACCAGTATTCGGGTGGCTTTTCATTTCCGCACAAAGCTACAGGCAGCGTCTACTACGTACTGGCACTGGAAATCGGGACGAATCTCCGTCGAGAAGAGAACGTCCCATAGGTCCGAGACAGCGTAAAAAAGGAGGAGAAGGTTTCTAATCCCAATACTACACAATATAGTTACGGAGTACCATTTCCTTCCTGCCTCAGATAATAATTCAAACTCAATATCAAACACCTTAAACCATTAAACAGTTAAACACGTTCCAGACAGCACAGCACAACTCGGTACGGACTCAGCGTACTCCGTACGGACAGATCCAACCCCCCCAAAAAGAAACCAAGCCCCATCCACAATCGTATCGACTACCGAAGCCGGTAAAGCGGC
Organism: Aspergillus melleus; assembly: GCF_016097325.1. Classification (NCBI taxonomy): domain Eukaryota; kingdom Fungi; phylum Ascomycota; class Eurotiomycetes; order Eurotiales; family Aspergillaceae; genus Aspergillus; species Aspergillus melleus. The sequence continues at coordinate 2,317,342 of NW_025763374.1, read as the reverse complement.
CAAAAGCACCGACACGAAGATCTCCGGCGTGGCAGGTGAGACCTTACCCAGAGGGGCTTAGTGATGCGCCGTGCTGGACCCAGAACTTCTCCAGAAAAAGGTTTGTGACCGAGGTTCGGTCGGATTCTCATGGAGCCAGTTAACTGGATGAGGTTTGGTCCTGGAAGTTAGGTTCCCCCTCTTCCTCCACTCCTGGGAAACAAGTTAAGTGGGTATTTTTCTTTTTTACTGCAATGAGAAGGCCAGACGACCCGAGGAGAAGAGGTTCCACTGGTTGGAAAAGGAAGGGCAAAAAAAAAAAAAAGAAAAGAAAGAAAAGGATCGACACGGGACTTGCGGACCATTCGTTTTTTCTTTTCTTTTCTTTTCGGTGACTGGTTCAGCAGCCGTCCATCTGCTCGATTGTCGGCAATTATTTTTTATTTTCTTATTCTTATGGATTCACTGTGATGGATGATGGACTGTCCATCAAAGTCATTTGTTTCAGTCAGCCACCGCCTAATTGAATCGAGAAATGATGAGCCATGGACGCGGTGTTTGTTGGTTTTGGGTTTTTTGTTTGGGGCTCTAACCGATCGGTTAGGTATTCACTATTATTCAGTAGAGTTTGGTCCGGATATGAGACTTGCCTGAGACAAGTTGCCTCATCGTCTCTTTACGGTGGTCCGTAGATACTAACTAGTAAACTACTATTTCAAGTACCGACCTTCTATCCGTGCATGTACTCGTGTGCGCGTGTCAGTGTCCCATACGACAAAAATAGGTTTATATTTCCAGACTCGATAAGTTTTGCCTTTCCGAACCAAGATTATCTACGGTACGTATGATCTTCCGGGTGAGGATCCTTCCTATACGAAGTATCCGTAGGAATCACTCCTACTGGAGAGGTTTAGGTTTAACCGACACTCCTACAATGTATGTACTCCGTACTGTAGCATCATGCTTCCAAACCGAATGACTGCCAATCCGACTACGCTTCATGACGTGGCGTGCTTAATCACCTACAGATTTTTTTTTTCCTGCTAAAGCAAGCAGGAACGAGAAAAGAAAAACAAAAATACTTCCCAAATCACCTCTACTGTATGGTCCGGTCTATACATCACAAGACTTGCAAGTTCCAATCCTTCATCGGACGATATGGACCAACGGAATCAACTCAGGCACTGCAACTGATCTCCTCCATCTTGCATGCAGCTGCATAAGAATCAGCAGTATCAGCATCAGCATCAGCATCAGCATCAGCATCAGCATCAGCAAGAGCAACCCGTCTAGTTGGAGATCCTATTAGAAAAGCCCATTAATGTCCGTTAAATAGGACCGTACTGTAAGAAACACGCAAAGAAAAAAGAAAGAAAGAAAACCACTACACCGAGTATCATCGTAGGTAACGACTAACGATTTAACGACTGTGAAAGGCTGGCCTGCAAAGACGGCGCTAACTCAAACGGCGCACAAGCCTAGCCCCCCAATTGCCGAGGATCCATGCATTTAGTATCCGTAAGAGTCGAGTACACCGTAATTGGTAATCAGTCATACTTGCATTTGGGGGAGTGCATGATGTGACGAGGACCGCATATACTGTTTCAGCGGGGAGGATCATATCGTGGTTTAGGCCTTCCATCCATGATGCGGCTGGGGGTGAGTGAAGTGCGGCAATTTTCTTTCAGCCTGGTGGTGGGGTGCAGGGTTATCTGACTTGTTGTGTTATATGTTGTTGTCATATTTAGGCAGGTACTGTGTGATTGCTGATGCTTGATATGTAGACTACCCGTGGAAAATATATATATTGTCGACTGATATAGGGCTGGGTGTATACGGACTTACTCGGTGTCCATAACTACTGCTAGACAACTCGAAAAATGATCGCGATAAAACTTGTATCACGGTCTCCTACAGCTATAGCTGCAGCAAGCCCCCCGTAGCCCTCGATCAGAAGCATCATGGCTGCCGGATATTGCAAGCAGCGATCCTATCCTGAGGCTACAATCCGCGGCTAGAGACGGGTATATCAGACGTTCCCGTTGGGTATGGATCCAAACAAGAAATCGATCTCTTTGCCTGTATTGATGCAGGGTCCGTGTTGTCGGTAGTACGGAGCATAGGAGTGAGTGATGTGTTCAAGCAGTGCTACATGGTATTGTACCAATCTCCTGTACTCCGTAACTCCATAAGATGAATTGCATACATCATCATCACCATCATCCAACCATCCCATCAGCATACTCCGTAGGGAATGCACGCACTCCGCAGCGGACAAACGGACAGGTGGATTCAAACCCTTTCCGACCCCAGTTGAATGACCGATCCTCATCTCATACATACAGGATTCTGTATGTTTTCGGTTTCCTCCCCTCCTGCCTCGCTTATTTGTTGTCTGTTGGCTAGAATGAGTTTCAGACAGTGGTGTTTGTTAGAGCATCCTTCGGGTGATAGTGATGATGATGATCGCCCCCTCACATTCATCCTGAATAAACACTAAGCTCAGTAGATTCGAGATTAGACTCGTTGGGGTCCATCGCATATCAGAAACAAAAAACCTCCCCCAACTGGACCCATTCCGGAGCTGTCCGATTTAGCGAACCGTGACTTCTTCATAGTCCATACCTGCTGCATACTCCGTACGGAGTACAGTAGTTGGGCACTGCATGGTTATGGTCATAGTCACACAGTAGTACCCAGTACATGTCTCCGTCCACAGGAGTAGAGAAAGTTCTCGGCCTCACTCGCCATGTCAGAAGTGAGAAGCCAGAAGCAAAGCTAGCCACGATTGATACAAGTCACCTGCCTGCATTGAGCCATCGCATGCATTTCTCCTCTCCTCTCCCTGCCCCTCCTTCTCCCCGGGGGCCTCAGCTAAAAACGCAGGTTTCCCATCGCCCGCATCGAATGCACATCACCTGGTCCAGGTTCGTCCTATCATAATCCCCAGATCGCACGGTCAACCGGGACGGACTGCCAGTTAGTCAGTCAGACTCGGACCCAGCACTGGGATTTGGGGATGAATGAGTATGACAGGATCCGTTGTTAGGGAACCCAACCCACACGCCGTAAGCCAATTTAATACAAAGTAATATTTATGCGAAGATTACTCCGTTGTTCGTCCGTCCTGCAAGAGTTACTCACTCCGTAGCTAGTCCGTACATGATGAAGGAAGGATGCGTGTGCAGTATCCTCCTACAGTACGGAGCAACACACAGTAGACCTGTAGGCAGACAGACTATTTTCTAGCCCCCCTGGAGTGAGTTGCTCCGTCCCAAGAGCCATGACATCCCTGGACGAAAGGGAACGGCCCCTAGTCCATCCTTAGTTCCTTACGCATGCCATGACAGATCATCTGCAGGCTGTGACTTTGTGATACGCTGCCAGGGATGGTGCAGGCGGGCGTTTGGCCACGATCCCACGCTCTCGTTTTTTCCATGATTTACCATACAGAAGAGACTACTGCCCGTTTGAGTTGCCACTGGGGCGATCACAAGTATTGAAAGGAGTGAATGCGTGTGTACACCGTATGAGGGAGAGATCACTGAGGGCAAACTCTTTTTTTCGGGGAGGAAAAAGAGAGTGTGTGAGTGGAATCGTACACGACGAGGAGAATTAATCAGTCGGTCGAGAAGAAATCTCCACCGTAAGTTAGTTATGCGGCCGAGAAAAAAAACCCTACCCAGTACGGACAATGACGGACCCGACAAACATGCTCTGTTGAGGTTTGACATTCAACCACCCCCCTTCACTAACTTCATCATGCAAGAAGAGTAGCAAAGATGAAGCTATCATGAAATCATATCACCATGAGTCATCCAAACGGACGTCGTATAGTTTTAACGGCGTCGTGGTCGCAGAATAATTGCACCAATAAAGGACATATCCCCGCACCCCCGATCGAGGCGAAGGCTCTGTCGATCTAAACTTGATTTCACGAATAAGCCCGATAGCCAAAGGAGGGGAGGAGGGGTGTGTGTGGGATGTCGTGGCAAGGAGAATAAATTAATGAGAATTATAAAGTTAGATTATTGGGGGAGTTGCTGCAAGCGAAGAGTTGCGGTGGCCATCTTTGGTTGACGCCCAACATCGCTAATCGCCGGGCTGACCATTTGATTGGCAACAAAAACCCCCGAGAGAATCGGCCATGCGCTTCTCATGGATGATCCGCAACGGAAATGCCCGATAACCAGGAGGGACAATCAAAGAAAAAAAAATCAGAAAAAAAATGAACTAAGAGAGGCCAGAGAGGGGGCCAGATCACCAATCATCAGGGGTGATCATCGTCCCTTTTTCATGTTGCAGCTTACGGGACCTTTTAGATTAAAAACAACATTTCTGATTTTGTGGTTTCATGTCGCCGGGACTCGCCAGCAGAGAGAATCCCTCCGTTCAGAGTACGTACACCGGAGTAGTCGCTGTTAGACTCTCGGCCATCGTCCGACGGGGCCTCAGGCATGCATGTCTGGTTTTGCCCCTAACAAGCTAACACCGTAGCGGCAGTACAGTGCGATCGCAGGGCCAGCCTTGCTCATCCACTGGGATGCGAAGGAACCGGATGATCTTCGAAGGAGGAGCAAAAGAGGGGAGGGTGAGAGCCTGAGAGGCGAAGAGCGAAGGCCCGTTCTTAGCCTCCACGGCGACGCATCTCCCCCATAGGTCATGTCGGGTAGGTCGAGTCCGATCCTGCCATGCGGAAGGGCCCTGGAGGTTGCGTCGGTAGTCCGTAGGACTAGTAAGAATCTATAGAGCAGAGCCCGTTCAGATCAGCCCCATATGCATGGGTCGCAGGTCTTGTCACACCTATTTTTTGCCCATCCATAGCGTCCGTAGTTATTCTGACTTATTCCTATTTGCGTGTCGTCTCCGAACGTATGGATCATCGTCATCACCTGCCTGGCATGTGACGGGCAAACATGAAATGGCCACGAAAAGAAAAGGGGACGAGAACTAGGAAACCCTGTAGGTTCGACGGTGCGCAGGGGACCTGGTCCATGAGCGATAATAATGAACGATATTATTATGAGCGCGTGGGATATCAGGTCGAGCACAGACATGCAACCTTCTCCCGCACTGACAATCCTGCGGCTCGGGTCGTGTGGTGTGACTCGTTCGAATCCGTAATTTCCTCGTTCGTTCAGCCTTCCGCTTGGTAAACGGCCACTGGAGAGTCTTGAGCGTAACCTCGTATCTTTAATCTTAACGCACAGAGTTGAGATTGCTCGTCCCTCTGGCCTGGCCGGGCGGCGCAGGACATCGCATGGGCGTCTAGCCAGATTGAGTCCAGCTCCCTCGCTGCTTTTGTTGAACGCTGCCATTGTTCCAAGGAGGGAGACTGCATACTCCCACAACAGGCTCGCAACTTGCCATATCGACCGAATAGTGTAGGCTCTCTCTTGAGCTCCTCGCCTTGATTTGATGAGGCATTTTTGCCATTGATCTATTGCCATGGGCTGTGCCACACCCACGCCCCTCTTTGGCCGATGTGAGGTTTGTGCGGGCCTTGGTGTACTTGCACATTGCTTGGTCGGATTCTAGGTGTATGCGCCATGGCCATGGAGTATTTTCCGACTAGGAGCAAATGTATTGATAGCCATGGGCTGTCCTTAGGGTTCTAAGCATCGATAGACAGTGAAGCAAGCAGATGAGAGCTGGACGTCAGAGTGCAACTCAGCTCATTGTAGTTTGGCTGATGATGCAGAAATGCAGCGTATTCGTATCCTACTTGCTGCTATCACCATCGGCTTGTATGTGGTTTCGTTGGCAATGTCAATAAAAATACCTTCTGTGAGAGATGACCTTTTGCCGAGGGCTCTTGAGATTGCCATATACGATGAATTGATAGTTGTATGTCGATAGTGCCACTGGTAGTGAAAATGAAAACTGAAAAGATCTGAGGCTAGCTAGTCTCTCTATTTTGCAAGGAGTGCTTTGCACGAACAAGTGAAACGAAAAGCATCGATTGCTTAGTGCCCCTTGACTTTCGAGTGTCTGAAAGTCACGGGTAGCCATGCCAGGCAGGCTCCCAGATTGACCCTTCCATATTTTGACATTCACTGCCATTGATTTGTGCTATGGTTAGCAACACTCAATCGAGCTTACAAACTGACCAAAACAACGAAAAATCCGAATGCCTTGAATCCGGCTCATTCGATTCCATGAGAATGGCGCTAAGTCTTCGTGTCTTTGCCTTATCGCAATAGAGCTAACGTCTCCTTTACCTTGAACAGGGCTTTTTTAAGAGCGACGATTCTTTCAGGATTCGCACATGCGTCTGACTATGCACAAACTTCTGTGAATAGAAGGAAAGAAATACCACGGTATATTCAAGGAATGATACTGTACCGACGAATGTTTTCGTCCTTCGTTGATGCCATAGTCACGAAGCCAGAGACACTTGTTCGTCTGGATTGAAAGAGCTCGGAAATATACATTAGAGTCAACCCCTTTGATGACTGGTCCCTCTGGCTTAGGCTGATCAGTCTTCCTCTCACAGCTTTGAGAGGAAGTTTGGTCAGCGAGCGTTTGCTCACAGCAACAACGGTAGCCCTGGGGCCATGATTGCATTCTATCAAGGTCGCAGCCAACGAGGAAATTGCATTTTTTCAGAAAACAAAACAGAATGACGATTTTATGTCAAAATTAGGGGTTTGCTTCATAGCCAGTCCAACGAATGGCTGCCGTCTTTTGACTTTCTCTATGTGTTGGATCTGGTTGTGTGTGAACATTGCGACGTCAAACCCTGCCCTGAAGCAGCAATCATAGCCAGTGAGAGCTACAATGGGTCATCAAAGATGAAAAGAAGCCCCACATCCATTTGTACAACGGTACGTATATCTTCAAAGAAATCACTATAACTGACTACACCGGCAGTTCGCTTCACCTAGAACAAATGACATGGACTTTTATCGTTTGCTATGTCTCTGGGAGCCAACGATTAGAATCAACCACCATCAAAGAAGTTTGTTCGTTTTGATACTCCACACTTACAAAAGGCAAGAAAGACCGCAAACACGCTCTAAGATTAAGTTTGCTATACCATTTTAAAGTCAATATATAAGTCTCAGGACACGTCCTTATCAAGACCCAGAATTCATCTATCAAGCAACCTCCACAAGCCCCCTCGACGGAAAGCCCATCTCCAAGTTTACTCTTTTATCCACCTTGCCAGCCGGATACTAGCTTGAACGATGTCCAACGTCCGCTCCCGATATCGCGAAAGGGATGATAGGTCCAGCAACCCCGAGTCAAGGAGAAACTAGAATCGGTCAAGGTCTCCTTATGATCCGGATTCTACTAGACTTCCCTCTCCTCCGAGCGACCAGGCCGGCGAACGCAGGATTAGCACTATACGGATAATCCAAAATTCCCCACGCTCTCGCCCCCACACAGTACCTGACTGCGAAGAACATGCCTCTCTTTGTCTTATCACCGGAGACAGGTCTTGGGTTCATGTGAACATGACTCAGCGGATGCCCGGTAGCATCACAAGCTGGCTCCGCATTCAATATCGCGATGATATTATTCCAGATGCCTGGAGCACCTACCACGATATCCCAGTTGAGCCATCCTTGAGGATTAGTGACGTTACAAACATCATCTTCGACAGAAATCGTCTTTCCTTTCACTTTGGGCAAGATGGCGCTGGCTGTTGGCTTTGGGTGTGAGTTTACCAATCTTGCTATATATCCCAGCCTTTATAAGGAACTTGGACGATGAGCGGAATGATATTTACTTTTGAAAACAGAGTCACAGTGATTCAGGATCTAGAGGATCCTAGAATGCTGGCCACTTCAAGTGCGAGGTTGGTGAGAGAGTCCTTGGAGGAGAACAGCATCAGCGGAGATCAGTTTGTCCAGAACCCCCTGGGAAGATTTGTTACAATATAGACTGCTCTCCTAGAAAGCGAAAGCGCAGGAAGGGAGACAAAAGACATTGAGTGTACTGCGTTGCCATGTTTTGTCATCTTGTGGACGTTAAGCTCATGACCCGTTGTATCTATGCGGCTTTTCCACCCTCTCTTTCCTAAACGAGCCCTGAACTCGTCTTCCTGTGTGAGTGCTTTGAAATGGGAATTAAGGTTCCAAGAGCTAGTACTTTTCCTTCATAAGTCGTAGACGTAGCGTGCTCATTATAGAAAGGATGAAAACCAAGTAATCTATCCTCGCTAAAACATACATGACTACTTAGTAATTATCTCTCATGAAATGTGACCGAATACCAAGACAGTCTCCCCTGTACAGTTGCATCGTATGCACAAGTTCCTAACTGTTCTGTTTAGTCCTTAATCACACTTCCAAATGCAACATTCCTTCCCAACCGACTCGGCCGTATAGATAGCTCAACTCATGCAGTTTGCGTGTCCTCTGCCTTGCCCTTGCTAATAATCAGTCCATAGCCATGTCCATGTGACCGGTCCCTGACTCGTAGCTGACATTAAGTCCAGGGAGGAGGATCGTGGCTTGCCTTTATTATTATTGATGTTATTAATGGCATTAACATGCATGTGCTTTCAACCTTTGACATGGGTTTGTTAGCTAGCCACACTGCATTTAGCTTCTGCCTACGTACACCGTACCAGCTGGCAGGGGTCTAGGGTACGTAGCAGCCTATGAATGCTATCAGAGGAGGTGGTGGATTGTTGGATGTTAGATGTTAGTTAGATACTAGCGCGGATAGAAGGAATGGATGTATGGGCTGATCTGATCGGATCCGATCTCCCCATGCGTTCTCATTTTATTTTATTTATTGTCTGTCTCGATTGATACAGTTAGTGCGTGCTCCGTATATTGATTTATTTGACTTTTTTTGTCTTTCTGTATGCGTCATGTCGGAGTGTGACCCCTAAACTGGTGTTTGTTCTTTCTTGGGGATGGAGGGTTGAGGCTTAGCTGGGAGAAGGCAAAAAGTGGCGTGGTTGTTTCTTCGGAGGGTCTTTCTTGGCTTTGGGTTTTCCTGAGATTAGATGATGCTGTCTTTTCTTTTTGCTGTATGCCAATTCACATGTGATAGGTTTGCCACCGGTTGGACTTTGTACTCTTCTACGTGACTATAGCTTGAAAGTGATACTACGGATTTTATAGTCTAGATGTAGATGTCTAATATTATCCCAGACCTCTATGTTTGTAAGATTGGGTATTGTAACTTCATCCCAAGAATCCCTAAGTATCTATGTACAGAAACCAAAAGCCAAAAAAACAGACCGATTCATCCCTCCAGGCCAAGAAGCAAAAGTAAGCAGATATCAGAAACAAAAAGCCAGATGAAAAAGGTATCATAGGTAAATTTAAGATTCATCAGGCGTACACATCAACTCGACCATTTCGCTGGGAGATGGAATCCTCAATGGCTCTCCCTTTGCCCTTCCCTCGATCTGCTTGACCCTTAATAGCGCGCATTCGCTGCACGGCTTGACCAAAGTCCAAGATCCCGTAGTCCTTAGGCATGTGCTCGCCGCTGTAAATGCAGAGTACGCGCATGCCGGGCTTGTAGACCAGGCCACTGAGCAGCTTGGGGGTGATCAGGAAATATTGGCTGCCTCCGCTGCTCTCAGTGCCATCTTCGTTGTACCCTCCGTTGGCACAGGCGATGTCGACGAGACGACCGTGGACCATGCGTTCGTTCCTCGGGTCCATACCTTGGTTGATCTCGTCGACCACACGGAACGGAGATGCCGAAAGAGACTGCAGGGCCATGAGGTAGAAGATGGTGCTGACGGCTCTCTCACCACCGGATTGACGGTGCGAGTCGAGCAGGGAAAGATTCTCGTTTTCTCGGAATTTGACGTGGATCTGGACTGACCACTGATCAAAATTGCTACCACCAGATGTGTTATCAGGGCCGGGCTCGTCCTCGGCCTTGTCAAGTGAGACTTGTCCGGCACACCCAATACGGGCGAAGGAGTCGGAGAACGCGTCACTGATGCTCTTGATGAGCGCATCGAGTTGAGGCTCCCATTTGCCACGTATCTCATTGATGGCGTGTTCATAGTCAGCGAGCTGGGTCTGAAAGTCCTCAAGTTTGCCGCGTAGCCTCTGGATCTGGCGTTCACGTTCCTCGAATTCTTTGATGATGTTGCTGCTACCACCTTGCGTGAGTTCTAAGCGAGCCTTCTCCGAGTCAATGTCCGCCTCAAGCTGATCGACGGTATGATTGACTAGAGTGGTCATAAATTCGGCCAGGTCGGGTTGACTGTTGGAGGCTTGCACCACCTTCTGTGCCTCTTTTATAAGCCTCTTCACCGTTTCAGCCACCGTCTTGACTTCATTCACAACCTCCTTCAGCTCGTCCTCCTTCGTTTTCAGCCTATCGCTATGCTCTTGGTTACGGGCTTTGAGGATTTCCAAGTCAGAAACCGCCTCGGCACGGCGGACGCCTAGCTTGATAAGCTCTTCATGCGCTTGGCGAAGTTGAACGACGGATTCCTGAGTTAGAGTTAGCGAGGGCGCCTGGCGATAAATTACAGCCTAATAACGTACAGCATATTTGAGGGTCGCTTCAGCCTTCTGGACAGACAGTTCGTCCTGCTGATGACGAATTTCTAGAACTCTGGTTCTGATAGCATCAAAGTATTTCTGATTGTCTCTGCGTTTAGTTTCTTGTTGACCTGTTGTTTGCGGTCAGTATACAGGTAGAGAATAAGGTACTGGAAGAGAGGGCATACGAATTCTTTCTGGGATAGCCCTTTGCTGTGTAAGAGCTGTCTGCTTTTCAGCTTTCTCCCGTTCCAGTTCATGCTACAGGAGTGTTAGTGTGGGAGCTAGTCGCGGAGGTTTGGAATTTCTCTCACCCTTTCCTCTTCACACTTCTTATGTGTCTGGCCCAGCTCTGTAAGTTTGGCTTTTTCGGATTCCATTCGTTGTTGCAGATCCCGGAGCTCCTCCTTCAGAGCTGACATAGTCTGGACTAGGTCTTGCTTCGCCATTGTGTCGACTGGCTGAGAGGTCCATACTTTTGCCGGCCTCACTTGTCGTACACGTGTAGACGTAGCGCTGGGTCCATATTCTCGTCGCCTGGTTACTTTGTAGCTCTGCTTCCCCGCTACCCAAGAGCTGATCGATCCACTTTCCATCTGGCTGAATTCATCATCCGAGATATCGCGAAGAGTGACGGGTGTTTGATGTAACCGGTTTTCACTGCATAAAACTGATAGCACAGGCTCCGGACCCTTGAGAAAGTCCTTAGCCCACCCGTCGAACCCCATCTTTTGAATTTCATCGCCCGGAATCGGAGGTCGGAAGTTCTCCAGAGGAACTACGCTGGTCTTGATACTGATGTCATGAAGTCTCATGTCGATGTTCAAACATCTTTGAAGCGTTCTGAAATCGTTCCGGCTTTGCGTGGTAAAGGCAGTGAAATCCGTTTTTTGCAGAAGCGATTCAAGCGCGTCTGCGTATTTGGGGTCGGATATGGAACACTCGACTAGCGGAGGGCCAAAGACCTGTTTTTCAAACTTGCCTTGATTGTCTTGTAACCATTTATAAGCCCTGAAGGAATCAGGCGATACTTGCTTGAGTTTTGCTTCCTGCCGCCCAGATTGCGAATCCAAGCCACGCAACTGCTGCTCTGTTTGGTACAGATCGTCTTTTTTCTTACTGAATTGTTCGAAAAGAGGTCTGCGGGTTTCTTTGATTTGTTCGGCTTGTTCTTCGAGTTCTCTCGCTTGTCGTCGTTTGGCTCTCTATTGAAAGTTAGCAGGAAAATTGTGCCAATATTAGGCAGAACCCACAATCTGCTCGTTGTACCAATCGACATCGAAATCGATAGATTCGTCGTTCAGCTGACGAGTAAGCTTGTTGATTGCCTGCTGGATTTTGGTCCCCTCTTGTTTATACTCCTGCGCTTGCTTCTTCTCAACGCTGATCTGGTTGTCTAGATCTTTCATGGAATCCTCATGCTGCTCGATTGTTTTCCCAATTTCTGAAGCAATGCGATCAGCTGCATCGACGCCGCGTTTCTTGAAGTCAATATATCCGTCCAACTGCATGCAATAGGTCTGCTTTGCGTTCACTGCCCTCAATGCGGGTTCGAGCTCGGACTTTAGAATATCGAGCTCACGGCTCACAGTGTCTTTCTTTCTCTTCAGCTCCTTGTATTCATCATGCGTTTGCTTGTACTGCGTCACCGGGCGAACAAACTCCAACATCTCGATCTTTCGCTTGATTTGAGCGCGCTGTCGCATTCTCTCGACATCCGCTCTTTGCATTTCCTGTCGATTCTCGAGATTCGCTAGCAAGTCTCGGTCACCTTGATTGTTTGTCTGCAGCTTCTTTTGTTCGGCTCTCAAGCTTTTGAGGTTGTCGTGCCATTCTATCATTTCTGGCCCGGCAGCGGCTCTTTGCGTCGAATGGAGCAGATCAATTGGTGTCAAGGCGGCGAACTCGCTAACTTTGTCTTGTGGAAGGAACTGACACAGGTTGTCAATTTGGATGGCAAACGACTGAGCAAGCTTCAGCACCTGCGTGCGAGATGCTTGCTTCCCATTCAGCATGAAGGTGCTCTTGTTGCCTTCTCGTTTGATAGTTCGTGATACAACCGGATTTCGACGAAATCTCGCACCCCCTGCAAGCTCTATCTCGATCGTGGCTTCTCTGCAGCCGTGCTTGACGAATTCGCCAGGATCTTTTGCTCGGCCTAGGTGCTATAGACGAGGAGATGTATTAGCCACCGAGAATACTCAAATATAGCCCCTAAAAAAAGGCACATATGAGCAATGAATATATCCTCATACCTGTGGTCCCCAGCCCAGTCCCAGACATATCGCACAGACGAGCGTACTTTTCCCTGTCCCGTTCGGCCCAATCACCATATTCAACTTCGGACCAGGGAAAAATTCGGCAGACGTGTAGGTAACGAAGTCGGTGACCTTAATTCGCACAATAGAGCCGGGCTTGTAGGCATCCTTCGCGCCACTTCCATCGCCTGTCTGATTTTGTGCCACGGTGCTGGCACGCCGTTCGGGAGTCCTCGTAGTCTGGATTTGCTGAGCGGAAGGGTTTTGCGCAGAGGATTCACCGTTTGAGTCCTCTTGAGAACCAACTTCATTCTGATCCTCATCTGCCCCCTCTTCGTCCTCATTGTCGTCGTTCTCCTGCGCGCGACCGCCAGACGTATTCTTTCCTTTGTCCCGCGACGCGGGGTTCAAAGAACTTTCCGCGGAGGCTTCACCATCCGATCCCTCCTGGCTGGCACTATCGTCGGTATCGTCATCATTGTCCTGTTCTACGCTCGCGGCCTCTAATCGGATGCGTTTGCTGTTAGGCGAGGCCTGAGAAGCGGGCGTGGGGTGTCTCGTCGAGACCGAGGATGCCTCGTCGCTTTCGCCGTCATCGTCATCCTCGCTGCGCGGTCGACGACGCGGTATTGAAGTTGAAAAAGACATGGATGTTTGTTCAGGCACGAGTGGCCCACTGCAGTGCGCAGGGAGTACCTTTGACAGCGAGGCCGAGTTATCGCCTCGTTCGGAGAAAGTGACTTCAACGCGGATAACGCGACGCGGCGCCAAATCATGTGGGCCTCAATGGGAAGGCATCAATCTATCTCCGCATACAGTAGGCGGTGTACATGAGCAGTTCAGACAAGATCGACCAATTGGAGAGCGGAGGATTCGGATATTGACAGCGACCTTCTCCGGGGAGTCAATTGAGTTGGAAACCATGGCTGCGAATCTTAAAGCTAAGCGTCTTGTTCTGACCGCTGCCGTGACGTCGATTACCATTGCGGGAACGCTCTACGGCGCTGGTCTCAAATCGGGACAAGAAGCTACCCAGGTATGTTTGCTACGATGTTGCTTCAAGTTGCACGGCGATGACTTACTTTGTCTTGTCTCCGTAGGCAGCTCAAAAAGCACGGGAAATCTCGATCGATGAGCGCATCTCGGCACTTCGGAACACGCGGCAGGAGTTGATGGGCAAGAAAGACCTCGTGGAGAAGCAAATGAGGGATTTGGAGGTCCGAATCGAGGAGAGAAAACGAAAGAACATGGATGGCTTAAAAAACGAGCCACCGCATAATCGATAAATGAGTTATATGTCTACGATCCATCGAGATGATGAGGCGTCCTCGGCAGACACAATCGCCTCAGTGTTAATGCCGAACAGCAATTAGCGCAACTCTGCAGGCGGGTGAGATTTGATCACAAACTGCCACCCATACGGCTCGAGCGCCTTGCCATCATCGATCCTCTACGGCCACAAGAATTTAGCGGCAAGGTTTCGAACGCCAAAAGGTTCTTCGCCATGGAAACCCTGAAACTACACTGTCGCTAGGGTGACAAGAATCATCGGGGATCGCCCGCGAGAGGAGAACAGGCATTCGAACAAACAATCTCACTTGCAACTGTCGATCCTGGAAATTGCGACCCCAAGAAATCTAGTTATGCCAACGATACTGAGGAAATATGCCCTGTTCAAGAGCTCGTGAAATAAGTACATTCAAAACTCTTTTTGGCTAAATCTCAGATGAATGTGGTCGACATGCGCTCACATTGAAGGGGAGAAGTTCAATTACTTCACCTTGCCTTATCTGGACAGTTCGTGTGGATCTTTACGTCAAACCATTGCCTGGATACTCAAAATGATGTAATTATATTATAATGAAATATCAAAAGATTGTCCGAGTGTTCAGATCCAAAAGAAATGTCGTTTCCCGTTTATCCAAGAGAGAGAAAATAGCTCATAACTCATTAATCATCCAAAATGCCTCGTGCGAGAGCGGCAAGGCTAGCCTCATATCTTGCCGGGTTGTGGTCACTGAACATGCCGGAACCGAATCTTAGCTCCCCAAAGAAGGACTCAACATCCCGAATGAACTTCAGTTGTACTCGCGTCGCCGGGCGTCCGAGTTGCGGGTGTCCGTCCGAACCCATATCAGTTGTGAATGCGCTTCGCTGAAGAACGCGCATGGTCTCAACTACAAAAACCTCTCCAGGAGGCATCAGTTTAGGTGCAATCATCTCTTCCCGGAGCATTTTTAGTGTCCGCCATGCCCAGACATCTTCTCCGAGGCCATCGCCAGCATTCAAAATCATAGGCGGTTCATTCACATAGAACTTGTTCAAGATACTCTGTCGAATATCATCCCAAAAGCGACCGCGCACGTGTGATCTGGCTCCGGAAGTATCGTCCTTGAATGCCACGGATACAGTATGCATGTCGTGCAAAATGCCCAGGGAAAGACTTGGAACCACGTCTTGGCCATTTACTACCGTTGTAATCAATCCGCGGGTTGCACGTCGAAGGAAAGGGGACATGGTCGCAGGAGGACCATATGCGTAAACGTGTATGGGGCGCCCTGAAGGAAGGTAGTAGGCTGCGTGGTCGGTTATCTCCCCGTGATCAGTTAGGAGCAAGCGTTTCTTGCTGGTGTGCTGAGTAGCAGTCATGAAAGAAGTCCCGGGTTCTTCGTTATTGGGTTCCGAAATCATTGTCGCCAGGAGTGCAGCCACTCCTCCGCCCAATGAATGACCGCAGAATACCACGCCGTACTCGGGAAATTCGTCCAGGGCTGCCCTTATAGTGATCATGACTTTTCCACCTCCGCCCATCAGAAGACGCTTCGCAGATGCATGCATTCCCTTGTGGACTGACCAGCTTTTCCCTTGCCACATAAGATCATCATAATCACAGGTCATGTCGGTAAGGACGTCTTCAAAACCCCAGGTGCCTCTTAAAGTTAGAACAACAGCCTTCGATTCATGATCCAAAAAGAGATAATGAACAAGAGGGTAGCCACTGTCGGTTTCTCCAGCTGCATTGGTCCCACCAGCGGTGTCAACAAATGATGAAAGAAGAATAGTAGAAGCTGGTAGCCCTGTATGGTCCGAGAAATCGGCATGCTCTCGACTATCTGACTCTTGATAAGGAAGGGCGTTTGACGCTCGCGGAACTCCCATGACTTTGAGAGCATTGGAACCGTAAGAAGCAGAAGAGAAACGACAAAAGCGCCGAATATTTTGCACGAAATGCTTTTGAGGAAAGATACCGGGAACCATGCCATCTCGGTTCAATGCTTGAATGGTGGCGATGTCATCATATGTGCTCTTGCGCGAGCGATGAGCAAGTATCAATGACGTCTCCGAGCCCGCTGTGGCCAATGAATACAAACCAGGAGAGTATGAATTGGATCTTTCATGCATATAAGAAGAGCCCGGGCGGCTATCTCCATTGACAGACAAAGTCATGTCGTTCTCGGACCTTGTCAGAGACATAGAGCTGCTACTGCGAACATGCGCTCTCATCGTGGCTGGGGATTTCGATCGGGAATCCATTGAACGAAGAGAATAAGCATCTGTTTGGGTGACAAAAGACTCTTGGTTCTTCTCGTAGACGGAGTAATACCCTGTCCCTGAATTTCTTCCACTCCTCGCGCCTCTTGCGTTGTCGCGGCGCGTGGTTGGAGAGGAGGAAAGACCCCCAGAGTTGTGTGATGGGGGTGATCTTTGTAACCCTCTGTTGGCTATAGACGTAGGCTTAGCAGGCGATGGACCCTTGTGTGGCCTTTCGCCAGAACCAAGCTTCGACTCAGGCCCTTGTGCTGAAAATTTTTTTTCAGGGATCGGGAGTCTGGGTGCCTTGCTTTGCTGACCAGAGCTCGTTGAAAGAGATTGTACGTTGGATTTGTCCGATGGTGGTTTGGGTAATGGTCGCCTAGCAGCCTCACTCTTCTCAGCGTGAGTTGGCTTAACCTTTTGTGCAAATTTTAACAGGGAGCCTTTTCCAAATGTAGCCTTGGGGCTTGTTTCCGAGCTGTCTGATAGACGAGAAGGCCCGGCAAGATTCCTGTTCTCAGCATTATGCCTAGTAGTTTGCACTGTTCGATCACGAGAAGAAGACGGCGAGCTTGGACCTGATGGAAGACTGTTGCGGTTGTGAGCGGGATGTTTTGACTTTCTTGTAGGAGAAAGGCTGCCGTCCGGCGGTGACCGGTTGTTCGTTATGTTGGCGGAGCTATTTTCAATGATTTCTGGTTGAATATCTGGCGGCACTTCTGTGTTGCCGTGTGCTCGAGGTGTCGTAACCGAAGAACTCGGTGGTTCCAGCTCAGGGCCATGTCCGCGTAGACTAGAGACGTCTGCGCATTGTGACTTGTTAAACGCCGTTCTAAACACAACAGTGTGTCTAGGAAGTTGCTGTTGGCCCGTCGTCGTGCTCAGAGCTTGATCATCATGAAACCTTTCTTCAACCATCATCGTCCCTGGTGGAGGCGCGATTTCGGCAGTGTCATCATCAAATACATCAACGGTAATGGTGCGTGCTGTTACCCAGTCGGTTTTGATTGAAGCTCTGCAGCCACGCGGAAGCTGGCTCATTATGTACAAGCGGATATCTTCATCTGACACCTCGCTCTGGTTTCCCGGAGGTAGAGTCAGGAAAGGCCGCTCCGTTGTATCAGCCATGCTCCTAGGACGCTGTACGGCATCGAAGGCCTCCTCATCTTGTCCAGGAGATAAGAATGACGAGCGTTTGGTCTCTTCACCCAAGTCATTATTTCTATACCGTACCGGTTCAAGCTGGTGAGACCCAACCACATCTGCTCGCAATCCATTATCAAGGATGACAACGTCCCAGATAGTCTCGTCTCCACCGTTATCATGGATGTGTCTCTCGGTGCTTTTCCTGCCCCATCGTTGTAGCATGGCGAAGCCGACAGTGCCAACCAAAAGGTCACCAACGCCGACTTTTTCCGTGCCGGCATCAATAGTCGGGCTGCGAAACTCCCGTCGGATGAGCGTTATGATTGCCGCGATGGCTCTAGAAGATTCCGTCGAGCCCAAAGTGGCATCGAGACTGGACAAGAGAGCCTGAGACATATGCGTGGCAGAAGAGAGAGTTGTAGATGACATGTGGAACGTGGCAGCCGCAAAGAAAGAAGCAGACGTGACTGTCGTGTGTAGAGCAGCGAGCTAAATGCTAATTAGCAGCGGAAATTTTGGCACGTCAGTACTCAATGCTTAACATACACTTCTCTCCAGCAACGATTCGGCCTCTGCTTTGCCATGCTCGCTACTGCGAATTGCAACGTCGCGCCCGGCCCTCGTTAAGACTCCTTCGATAATTGCTCTACTGAGCTCCAACCCTGTCAAAGTCGTGACTCTAGCCCCATCAAGGGCGACACCACCAAAAAACGAACCCACGCGGAGCGAGAGCGATGTGGATTGCGTCAGGAATGATACCACGGAGGCAACTGGCCGCGGAAGTAGGGTCATTCCTGAAGTCGCGGGTGCATGACTAGCACCGTCATGAAGGGTCACATCCACATCCCCGTCGGGTCGAGGCCCAGGATCAGCTCGCCTTAACAGGGGTATGTAGCCCCAAAGTCGAGACATTTCGAGACGGTGAAGTACAAAGTCGAGCGGGACTTGTTTGTCGCATCGAGAGAAAAGTAAATCACAGCCATGAGCGGATGAAATCCTAGTGCCAGATTACTTGCGTTGGCACATTTGATTTGCTTGATAGATAAGAGAGGGCCAGGGACCGAGGGGGGAAGTTCTCGACTTCAGCCAGCCAAAAGTTGCGTCAGTGGAAGGTTCCTGACTGGCAAACAAGCGGCGTGTAGATCAACTGCAGGTGAACAAATCACTAGAATCGTTAGTAGCTTTTAGGGGGAGAGACCGGCTTGACATGTGATTCCTGGATTCGATCGGCTTTCCATTGCCACTGGCGGCCTCGCTGCCTTGGTGCCTCAGTGCCTGGGGTGCCTTGTTTCCCCGAGCTCCACATCGTCGTCTTCTTTCCTTCCGCTTCTACCCCGGAATAGTCAAGACACGCGGCAATGGATCAGGTTAGAAGATGAATGTGATCATCTTTTTTCGATACTGAGTAACTTTATCCTTGATCTTCATTTCTCACACCTCTCCCCTTCTGAATCATATGATAAATATATATAATTTACACTGCCCATCGACCGACCGCCATAATGATACTTTTTGTACTACTATAGCATCGCTTTGGTGTCCCCAGGATATTGAATCTTCCTGATTCTATCTGGGGTGCACTCGGCCACCGTCCGAATTCCTGCTAATCCCATATTCTGCCACAAGTCTGCTAACAATCCCCTCAGTACGGCCTTCGCTCCGTTCTTTCCATCAACAGCAAGGCCATAGATCGCTGGTCGGCCTACAAGAACTGCCTTAGCCCCCAGGCATAGCGCCTTAATGGCGTCAGAGCCAGTCCGAACCCCCGAGTCGAAGAGAACGGTCATTTTGTCGCCAACTGCCTCGACAATTTCTGGAAGGACTTCTAAAGACCCAATCGCACCATCAACTTGTCGACCTGTGCGTTCTAATCAGTTATTTCTTTCCTTCTAACATGTTTCAAGCCGAACACACTTACCTCCGTGGTTGGAAACAACAATGCCGTCGCATCCCGCATCCAGTGCCAATTTGGCATCCTCCACATGCTGAATTCCCTTCAGCACAATCGGACCGTCCCAATTCTTTCGGAGGAAGGAAACATGCTCCCATGTGTGCGGTCGGCCAGGGAACACATCCGAGGTCCACGCTCTAGATGCACCAGTAATATCATCCTCAATCTTGCTCCCGGATTCCTGCTCGAACTTCTTCCGAAACACCGGGTCGCTGAAGCCGATCTGGTTTCCAATCCCCTTGATGAACGGGATGTAAGCATTGTCGAGATCCGCTGGTCGCCAGGCAAGCGACCACGTATCGAGGGTAACAACCAGGACCGAGAAGCCGTTCTCCTTTGCGCGTTTGAGCAGAGATAGTGTAGCATCGTCGCTCATCGGCCAGTAGAGCTGGAACCACCGTTTCCCGTCGCCGTTTGCCGCGGCCACTTCCTCGATCGTGCTGCTGCTGGCTGTGCTGAGGATGTATGGTACTCCAGCCTCTGAGCAGGCCTCCGCTAGCCCAGTCTCCTTGTCATCGTGGAATAGGCATTGCACGCCCACTGGAGCCTGGAGAAGTGGGTTGGGATACTCCTGTCCGAATAGGTTTACCGTGAGGTTTTGGTTATCCAGCTACAACATGGTTAGTAGCTGTTCGCGAAAAGTGATCGAGCAGACAAACCTGCTTCATCATCCTCGGGATCCTGCCCAATATTAGCTACCACGCATCTCAATAAAGCATACGGTGTATAAAGGGCCCGATTGGACCAACAGCTCAAGGATAACTTACAATTTCCACTGTCGAAACGCCAACCGATTACTATCCATCGTCGCCTTCTCTCCCGCACCCCCAGCAATATAATTGTACGAGCGCGCACTCAGCACCTTCTTCGCCTGTTCCTCAAGCAGCCTGGGATCCGTCGTAACGGTCGGCAGAAGGCCCATCGTGGCCCCACGGCCGTAGATCTCCGCTTGATAGTCGCCGTACTTCTCGCCCATGATGATAGGAAAGGCTCTTTCAAATTCAATTCAATTCGGTCGACCGACAAGTATTATGTCCAACAGGATCAAAAATAACGTATTGAATGTAGTATGTACTCAGTCCCAAGTTTCCACGAGTCCGAGGAGTCAACTCCCCTTCTTATTCTCTCGGCACGTGGAACCGATCCGACCGGATTTGCCTCGGGAGATAAGCAAGGATGCGGCAGTTGACGTCAATCGGTGAACGCATCACCAAAACAACATATGTCATACAGTGCTATCGTCCTTCTAGAGGGGCCACTTTTGGTGCTCCACAAGGCTTGGTTAATGGATTCAGCAGGGATATCCGGGTCAAGCTTTCTTATTTTTTTTGAAATAATTCATTAACTTGTTGGGACTACGATAGCTATTTTTATCTTGATTTCCGGGAAAGTTTTACTCGGGCGAGAAGAGCTATGAGGACCACTGCATATACAGTAGATGGTTCAAGGTCCGTTCAATGGACGTGTATGACGACTAGGTTTGACATCACTTGATCTTAATAGATTTAGGACTTGCATGCTCCTACAAATTTATTGTGGTGGCTCGTCTAGTATATACTAAAAAGAATTCAGTTGTTTAGTTGAATAAGGGAAAGCCCTACCTAAAAGTATCCAGGTCTGCTCCACTCCATGATTGTGACTTATCGTAGATGAGGATCAAAAGCGTCTAGAGGGTATTCAGGGAATGGCGAATGAAAAACTGATCCTAAGACAGACACAGCATGGCCAATTTCCTAACATGAGAGGCCACCGCGCTGAGACCCTTATGGCGAAATTCATGAGCCCAAAGCTCAGACAGAACGATATCATCATCCTCCATTGTGTTCATAATCATAGACAATATCGTGAAAAGTAACGCCAGCCATGACAGATTGGCCTCCAGCGGGTTGTCTAGAATTGATTATACTCCCTTGGAAAAGTCGGACCATGCAGCACATGAAATAACGGCGACAGACGCAGAAAGTATTGGGATATCAGATAGTCGCAGCATTCCTGCGGTGGAAGCTGGGCCAGGATATCCCCCTTCGGAACCGGAGGCCCAATTGAGAATGGGAAATGAGAACCTTCCGACTGAGCTACGGCAGGCTCCCCTTGATTAGCAGGAGGGGGACATAGCTCAGTAGTAGGCCTTTCGAAGACTTGATCCCAGCGAGCATGTCCTTCACTGGCGTCAATATCGGTACTCCAAAATTTTTATATCCTATCCCGATATATGGGTAGGGGAATGCTACCTGCTAATTAATACATTCTTCCATTTCTGATTGCTTCAGGCCCTAACCCAGTCAGCCGATGAGTCTATGTCCTGCAAAACATGTTTCGTCCTCACATTCTCTGCACGTCCGAGGTTCACGATGCCATTGGGGTTCGACTCAGGGTCCCAAAGACCCATCCAAACGTCAAAGAATACCGGCATCTGAGCCGCAAGAGCGACGCCTCGAGAAGAGATGGTGTTCAATTTAAAATTCGAATGTATCTCTGCCCCAGACATGACCACTATCGTAGGAATTATATCCGTATTTTCTGTACCGTTATTGCGGCCCGTTTTCCGTGTCTCCAGTAATAAAAATTCAGTATCGACGCCGAAGGACCTAATATGTATTGAGCAAACCAAACCTTTCATTAACCCATTCATCAATGTCCCAGATTGAAAACTGTAAGGTTAAATGCGGGAGCGTTCTCAACCCTATAGCCAATCTATGAGTTGAAGACTCGCATAAAGTGGGGCATTGACACATCTCCGACGCCCTCTGAGGACATCTCCGGTGCCAGCCGATATACTTCGCCGATTCGTCGTCAGATGATTTCACTGCCGGCTTCCGGTGAACATCAATCATACTCATCTTATCTGATTATCTGATTAAGACAGGGAGAGGACTAGAAATACATCGGAGAACGAAGTACCTAGCTTACATCTCCGAGCCAAAGCGAACCAGTGATGTGCGTACACATGCAACTGCGCGTGTCTCGACAATTTGAGCCTCGGAGATGATGGGATTGCGTACTAAGTGTCCAATAATCATTGAGTAAGTGGTTGGGCCATGCACCAATCTGATAATTCGAGACGGTCCTAGCCGGCTTGAGCTGTCCTATAGTGGATGGACCAGAAGAAGCTATATAAGGACAGCTAGCTCCCCGGGAAGTTGAATGAAATATCTCTATCCAGCTCTGCCACAAGAATAATTCTTCTAATTTTTCAAATCCAACAGAGTAACATCCCATACACGTAGCTCAGCGATGGATTCTTACGATCAATACGCGACAGCCTCTAAGGCAACCGTCTGGCATGGTGTAAGCCAACTAGTTCCTCGTACTAGTCTCCCTTTGTTAACACATCTAGGATGGCCGCGAGAAAGCCCTTCAAGCCCATATCCTCTCCCAATGCAGCCTCCGCAACCAACCCGAAGCAATCCTTGCCGAGATCGACCGCTGGGCCACCGAGAAAAAAATCTGCATGATGACCATCGGACCGGAGCGAAGTACCCCAATCATGAACCTGATCAATTCAGCTCGCCCCAGCACCATAGCCGAGTTAGGCGGGTATATTGGCTACTCGGCCATCAAGTTCGGGAACGAGATGCGTCGTTTCGGAGGGACACGGTATCTTAGCCTCGAGTTTAGCGCCGAGTATGCAGCTGTGGCGAATTCGCTTATTGAATTCGCTGGACTGGGTGATTTTGTTCAAGTAATTGTTGGGCTGGCCTCGGAGTCGTTAGGGAAGGTCGCGGAGGAGTTGCAGACGGGGATTGATGTGCTTTTTATCGACCATTATGAGAGGTTCTATCTGAGTGATTTAAAGGCTGCAGAAGAGCTTGGATTGCTGAAGGCGGGGGCTTTTGTTGTAGCCGACAATATTGACGCCCCTGGAGCAAAGGATTACATGCAGTGGGTTGAAGGAAGGGGAGATGATTTCCTGACGGATGAAGGAAGGAGATTCAAGTATGAGTCTCAGAGATTGCCCTATATGCTCCCTAATGGACAGCAGGTAAGTAATGTCATTTATTTGGCTTGTGATATGATACATGTGCTAACTTTAGGTTTTTCTTTCAGGATGCGCTTTTGATTTCAAAATTGATATAAGATAATGTTGCACAGGACGGCTCTAATGTCTGCTAAATTGGTCACCTTGTGTTTTTCTATTGTACTTTCTCTTCTTTTTCGTAGATTCATAACTTCTCCATGAATATGTTTGTTATAATCGATGACCAGTGGATAGTGAATCAAATGATACGCAAAATATGGCCGTATAGTACTCAGAGTAATGTGTGAGACCCTCGACTTTAGGGTCTTCGATATTCCAGAAATTGATAGAGCCCGTCGAGTCATACTCTAGGTTGAGACTACTTTCTGTCATTGTCAACTCAAGCTCGATATTTTGCTCAGGATCAAACGTATTCCACTACCGGCTATGAGTTGTTGTGATCTTCCTGAATTAGCGAAAAGTCTCGAAGCGAGGAATCAATTAGATCTTGGGTTTCAAGGCCGGTGTACATGGGTACTCCGGTGCAGTGTATGTGTGTGATAGGTAATGCCACCACAATTTCGATCAAAACCAATAATGGATCAGCCATGTTTGGTACACACCAAATGGAGAGACGCTACTGCATTATGAAATCACACTGACACACGAATTGTTTGCCAGGATAGCTAGTTCGTTGTAGATTCCATTAGACAGATCCCTTGCTTCTCGCATGAAATTATCCATAGCGCATAATGATCGCATTCCAGAAAAACTACTCCTCATCCAAAATGTCGTCTCCATCTCCTACATCGGCGATCGACGGGAGACGTCCGGGCCAATGATGATCCGGATACGCAGTCTAGGCAAGGATCGGACGGCATTTGAGGTTATCAGATATTCTAGAAGAGCGAGGCCATGCTGGGATGGAATCCTTATTTGTCTTGCAGTGGCGCGATAAGTAATAGGGTGCAGAAGGTGTGACACGGGAAGGCAAAAGGAAAGTCAAAGCCCCCGCGTACTTGTACCCCCCGAATCCCCGAATCCCCCGCCGGTCTCGAATCTTGGCGCCACTTTATCGCACAATTTTCCATTCGCTTATCGGTTCCTTCGATGATCATATCGCGCGATGACTCCGACATGATCGAATTACCAAGCATCGTCCTTCTCTAGATTCCTCTGTATCATGGGCTTTACCTGGGGAGTTGATCGATGAACCTTCTCAATAATCAAGAGAGACGAGTGTTCCTCATTGTCTAGATCTTGTGGCGACTTTCATTTCCATCGGGAAATTATCAATCAAATGGCCATGGAGTCCGAGCGAGAGCCGAAGGTCGACGTTGAGTCACCCTCGTCTGGCAATGCGGTTGTGTCGGCAGACGCTGGTTCTGATATCTCGATGCTCGAAGAGAAGAGAGAGAAGCATTTAGTACGGAAAATCGATCTGCACATTTTGCCGTTTGTGGTGCTTCTCTACCTCTTTAGCTTTTTGGACAGAGGTATGCTATTCATCGCCTCGAATATCTTGTCGGCTTTTGTTTTTTTTTTTTTTTTTTTTTTTTTTTTTTTTTTTTCCTTTTTTTTTTGCTGACATTAATCGTTCTAGTCAACATTGGCAATGCCAGACTTTACGGCCTAGAAGAAGACCTCGGTTTGGAAGGAAACCAATACCAAGTGGCTGTATCCATCCTGTTTGTCACATACTGTGTAGGTAATCAGTCATCTGTTCGAAGATTAGCAACAGCCTAACAATCTAGTACAGCTATTTGAGGTGCCGTCAAATCTCGTCATCAAGAAACTCACTCCCTCGCGTTACATCGCGTCAATTTCAGTAATATGGGGTATTATCGCGACCCTTACCGGTATCACTCAGAGCTACGGTGGTTTGATCGCCTGTCGTATTCTTCTTGGTGAGCCAGACCATCATCTTATTGACCATACACCCCAACTGACAAGCCTAGGTGTTGTGGAAGCGGGACTGTTTCCCGGGTTAATCACCTACCTAACCTTTTTCTACAGCAAGCGCGAACTTGCCCTGCGTACTGGGTACCTTTTCAGTAGCGCTGCCATCGCCGGTGCATTCGGCGGTCTCCTAGCATACGGCATTGGCTTTATGGACGGGATTTGCGGACTCAAAGGTTGGCGATGGATCATGATCATTGAAGGCATGCCGACCGTCGTGCTCGGCGTAATCACTTGGTTTTTCCTTGCCGACGACCCCGACACGGCGTATTACCTGAATGAGGAAGAAAGAGCCCTAGTCGTCCGCCGCCGGGGTCGCTACGTGGGTCAAACGGCGTCCGCTCAGAAGTTCCACTGGGCGGATGTCAAAGAGGGTTCCCTGGATTGGCGAATCTACGCATTCTGCATCGCTCAGTTCGGAGTGGATACTATGCTCTACGGCTACAGCACTTTCCTTCCCACCATCATCAAGGGCATGGGATCTTGGTCGGTGCCTGAGGTCCAGGCCCTCACCATCCCTTGTTATGCAGTAGGAGCCCTAGCCTACCTAGCTGTCGCGTGGCTCAGTGATCGAACCCAGCAGCGTGCACTCTTTACCTGCATTTTCGCCGCTATTTCCGTGGTGGGATACGGCGTTCTGATCTCCGATTCATCTTCAGGGGTGCATTATTTCGGCGCCCTGCTCATTGCATTGGGTCTTTATGTCGCCGTTGGATTGCCTCTCGCGTGGTTGCCCACCACCCTTCCTCGTTATGGCAAACGCACCTTCGCCACGGGTCTGCAGTTGACATTCGGCAACGTGAGCGGAGTCATGTCGCCGTTCTTGTATAAAACAAACGAGGCCCCACGTTATGTTCGAGGCAATGCGGTGACTTTGTCTCTGGTGGGATTTGCGGGCGTTGTCTATGGTCTCATGTGGGTTTATTATCGGGGCAAGAATAACCGCAGAGACCGAGGCATGGAGGATTACAAGGTCGAGGGAATGACGGAAGAGGAGATTGAGGAAATGGGTGATCGGAGCCCTCGGTTCCGATACAGTCTTTGATTCAATTTGGCTGTGGCCCCCAGCTAGAAGGATCAGATTGAGCTGGTGTAGTTATACTACGGAGTAGGCTTTTAGGGGATTTTCGGCTGAAATTCCTTTAAATAACAAGAGCCAGCCTGCTAATGACCTTTAGTGGTGTTCATAATGAAACGCAACTAGCTTGCTGACGAGATCTGAGAGGTCAAAACACTAGAATTCGTGTCGGTGAGATCCCGATATGAAATTTCCCGCAACGAGCAACCCCAGGTGGCTTGAGAGAATTGACCCCACAACCAAATTGCTCTCATTTCTCAGGGTTCTCACGAGCAGAACAACTGCAGGAAACCCGGAATCTCCTCCAGTGCCAGACTACCTTTTAGGGCTGAGAAGATATGAGCACATTTTCTAACCGGTTCGGGGCTAGCGGATGCATGCGATGGTTCGGCTACCAAACTGAGGAGTCCCCGTACGAGCAGTAGCACCTGCTAAGAAGGTACTTGCCAAATCAATGCGCTCATGGTCCAGCGCTTGTACCACCGTAATCTCCAGAAGTCAATTCAACTGTAACATTAATCGCATTCCCATTATATAACATTATTGACCACCGAGTCGGGGCTAGTTAGTCCTTCGCGCCTGTGCCGGGCGTTGCCGTACCGGTATAAACTCCCTCGTCTTACCAGCTCTATATCAAGCAGCTTGGTTCGCTCTTTTCTTGTAATTTCTTTACCCCTTTTTGCACCCTCTCCCGTCTTCTCTATCCTCTGTGTGTCTACAGCACAACCCCTCAAATCACAATGCAGCTCCCTCTTCTCACCATCGCCGCCCTGGCGCCCCTCGTCGCCGCCCACTTCAAGCTCGACTATCCCGACTCCCGCGGAGTCAATGAGGACAAAATGACCCAGTTCCCTTGCGGCGGGCTCTCCGCCTCCTCGGACCGCACCAAGGTCTCTCTCTCGGATGACGGTTCCGCCACTCTGCCCGTCGCCATCTCCCTAGGCCACTCGCAAACTGCCGTCGAGGTCCTCCTGGCCCTGGGCAACGATCCCGGCCAGAACTTCAACGTTACCCTGGAGCCGACTTTCCGTATCGAGGGGCTCGGCTCGTTCTGTCTCTCGGATATCAAATTTGACCAGGAGAAGTTGGGCGTTAATCTCACCGATGGCATGAATGCTACCGTGCAGGTGCAGAGTAATGGTGATCCCACCGGAGGGTTGTATGCTGTATGTGAAATCTTTTCCCCTCCCAGCAGACCAAGTGTGTGTTTCAGTGTGAGCGTGATGCTAACTGTATCTTCCAAACATAGTGCGCCGATATCCAATTCTCCTCGAGCACCAAGGTCGAGCAGCCGTCTTCTTGCAAGAATAACACCGGTGTCAAGGCCACCCCGTTCTCTGGAGCCGCGGCGAAGCGCAATGCCAACGAATCGACCGCTAACGGTGAGGCTCAGAGCGGCGGCTCCTCGGCGTCTGCTTCCTCGACTGGAAGCTCACCTTCTTCGACCGGTGCTGCTGTTGCGCTGGAGACCGCTGCTTGGGGAATTCTGGGAGCTGCTGTTGTTGGAGGTATGGCTGTTTTGTAAGGGATGGTTGGGATCTAGCTGTGAATGGAGAGAGCGCTTGAATGATGGAAAGAGGGGGATATAAAGAAACAAGTTTGAATGAAGAGGAAAAGAATTGAAAAGGTGAACGTGATGAGTGACGAATTAGTACTATCCTGGACGGAGCCTTGATGTATATTGACCGGTTCCTTGTATATATTACCTACTTGATATCCAATTCCATTACCCGATGTTTAGGGAAAACATTGTCGCCTTCCTAAATGTCATGCCAACATTTTGCATCATGACTACAAGTGATGATAAAATTGTCGTCTTAGCAAAAACATCCTTGTCTATTTCTATGAAACGCTGATCACGTGGATTATTTCTTTTAGCGAATTAGGCTCCCGTCGTTCCAGACTTGCCGGGACCTCCTTACTTTCTTTTATCTAGAATCTAGATCAATACTCTTTCACTGTATATAGAAAATGGCCGGGTCAGAACAATTCGAGAAACTGAGGCCTGTCGGTGAGCCAATCGACTCTCCTTAGTTTCTCGCGCAACTACTAACCAATACCTAACCAGGCGGATTGGAGCAATACGCCACCGCCAGACACCATCTACAATTCTTCTACAATGCCGGTGTCACCGCCGATTACACTTTGCCAAGCACCTACGCTCTCCCCGCAAAGGAGTATATCTACAAGGCCTGCGAGACGCTAATAGCCCAGCACCCGATCCTCTCCGCCATCCCGGTGGCCGAGGAAACAAAAGAGCCCTATTTTGTGCGCCTGCCGCAGATCGATCTGAACGGTCCGGTTTCGTTCCATGAGCGGGCCGTTGGGTTTCCGGACGCAGAAGACGCCCAAGATGAGGATCTAGAGGCCTTGCTGAAGATTCAGCATAATAGGGGTTTCGAGCCGCCGTTGCCGTATTGGCGGCTGTGTGTTTTGACGCATAAGGAGGATGAGCGCCGGTTTACGGCGGCGTTTATCTTCCATCATGCGCTCAGTGATGGGGAGTCTGGGAAGGCGTTCCATAGGACGTTTTTGCGCGCGTTGCAGGGTCTGGAGACGCTAGGGGTCAGGGACGGGATGACGGGGATTGTGAAGACGCCGGAGGTGCCACTATTGCCGACTTTGGAGCAGGCGCATCCGCTGCCCCTGTCGTGGTGGTATATTGCGACGACGCTGTTCAAGGCCAAGGTTTGGTCTCCGGCGCGGAATCCCGGGCTTTGGACGGGCGGGAGGATCGCGTCGTCCTTGGAGACTGATGTGCGGCATTTCGCGGTCTCCAGGGCGTCGAGCTCGGCGTTTCGAGACGCCTGTCGCCAGAATGGAACCACTGTGACTGGGGCGTTGCAGACGATTGTCGCGCGCTCGCTGTTCAAGCATTTGCCGGATAGCTATACGCAGTTGGATTGCGCCTGCAACGTTTCTACTCGGAGATGGCACCTCGGTGTCATTACCGCAGACTCCATTGGTGACTGGGTGAATGGCTTTAATGAAACACACCACCGCGCGAACTTGACTCTTCCGACTTTCCCGTGGGAGGAGGCTCGACGGGCTCGCGAGACAATCGAGGGCGTGCTGAACCTGCAGGGCAAGGATATGGCCCCGGCGCTTCTGAAATACGTTGATGATTTCAAAGAAGAGCTCTTCCTCTCGAAGGTAGGGAGGGAACGCGATTCGAGTTTTGAGATCTCGAATATCGGCGCGGTCGGGTTGAAGGGGGCCCAGGATTCATCGATGCCGCGGATGGGCCGCATGACTTTCTCGCAGAGCGCCAACGTCACAGGCAGCGCTATCGCGGTGTCCTCTGTTACTGGTGCAGATGGATGTCTGGTCCTCACGTTTGTGTGGCAGAAGGGGGTCGTGGATGAGGATCTGATGTCATCTCTGATTCCGACCGTGAAGGCGGAATTGCTAAGTCTGTGTGTTGAGCAGTGATTGAGCTGGCACACGATTCTTGCTGTCGGTTGATTGTACAGTATAAAGCAATTCCCTAGATACCATTAATGTTTAATATGTGTTCAGTGTCTTTGAAGCGTTATATAGGGAAATGTTGGAGCCCTCCGGTCGAATACAAGCAGCCTCCACTTCCATCAAGACCCCAACATTCTAATGCATTGGAGCACATCGAAATGTCGTCTGCTAAACAGAGTTTCATCACCTGGAAAAAGAGACGCCAAGGATCATTCATTCTTCTGAAGTTTGAAACTTCCTGAGTCTTGCAGTTGCCTCTTGTCGATAAACGATAAACGCCTAGGCGGTGAACGTCTCAAACAGCCTCGGCGGCAGAATAATCTCCCCTCCCCATTCTTGTTTCTCTCTTCAACCTTCTCTTCTGCATACCACATCTATTTTCAAGACAAAATGGCATCCCGCGCACCTTACATTGTTCCGGCGCTCAAGAAGCACACCGCCACGGTGATCATGGCCCACGGCCTAGGCGACAGGTTGGTCATCTAGAACAGATCTCCAGAATACTGTTTTGCGCCAGCTAAAACAGCAGTCTCCTGCATACAGCGGTGCCGGATGGATGGCACTTGCTCAGAACTGGCGCCGCCGTGGCATGTTCGACGAAGTGGCTTTCATCTTCCCGAATGCCCCGATGATCCCTATTACAGTGGTATGCGCCATTTGACCCTGTCGCAGCGGAGACGAACCTAACAACTGATATATCTATAGAACTTTGGACTGAGCATGCCCGGGTGGTATGACATTGCCAAACTTGGCCGTGATGTAAGTCTGGACCACCTGAATTTCTGCCTGAAGAAGACGTCTGGTCCAAGCTAATCAAATACCGCCGTGTATAGTTGGACTTCGAAGAATCTCTCAAGCACCAAGACGAGGCCGGTGTCCTTCGCTCCCGCGACTACTTCAACACCCTGATCAAGGAACAAATCGACCAGGGCATCAGCCCTTCGCGAATCGTGCTGGGTGGTTTCTCGCAGGGCGGTGCGATCTCCCTCTTCACCGGAATCACGAACAAGGAGAAACTGGGCGGAGTGTTCGGTCTGTCGTGCTACTTGCTTCTTAGCGACCGCATCAAGAACTACACGCCGGAGGACTGGCCGAACAAGAAGACGCCGTTCTTCATGGGCCACGGCTTGGATGATGAGGTGGTGAAATACGAGTTCGGAAAGATGTCGTCTAAGGCGCTGACCGATATGGGGTTGGAGGATGTCAGCTTCAACTCTTATCCGTAAGTTATCTTCCTTGTTTTGCTCAAGGTGTGTTCGGTTTGCTGATACATGACTACAGTGATTTGGGCCACTCGGCCGATCCCGTGGAGATCGAGGACCTTGAGAAGTTCCTGAAGAAGACAATCCCTCCCCAGGGTGAGGGTGAGGCCTCTGCCGGGTTATGACTTGACGATCGCAGTGGTAGCCAGAGTGGAGGTTTGTTCGGGACAGCTTTGAAATACAGCCTCGGGTTGGGTATTATAGTCTTGTTAGCGGCTGTTTTGCTCTCCAAGTATAGCTCTAGAGATAGAGAGGCTGTATCGAAGAAACAACGCTGAAAATAAGATGATCCATCATTCTAAAACCCCTTCTAGGTCGTTTCCACGATCAATCCGTAAAAAATCTATATATACCAGTCTTACTCGCCCTTCTCCGCCCGTTCAATCGTCCTCTCAATCGCCGCAATCATTGCCTCATTATTCTTCATATCGAACGGAATCATGTGCCTCGACCCATGATCATAAAACTCCGCCTTGGCCGGATCACACAGACTATACAGCTGCATACTCGACTCGTACAAATAATCCTGCTTCCCGACAATATTCGCCGTCGGGATGCTCAGCGCATACTTCTCCCCTGGCTGCAAGCTGATGACCTCCTGCCCGGAGCTCTCGAACGGCGGCGCCGCGCAGATAAACACGGCGGCCTTGAACAGCGGCGTCGGGTGCGTCTTGGCGTGTTCGACGAGCATCGAGAACGCCAGCGCCGCGCCCTGCGAGAAGCCCATGACCGCGTCAAAGGGGCCCTTCTTTTCGATGATCTGCAGGACGTGGTCCATTGCTTGCTTGAGTTCTGGGCCTGGCGCGGCGTCGCGTCGGTAGTGGTTGTAAAACGGCCCGTCGCATATTCCCGCCAGTTCTGAATTGAGATCTATTAGTCTGGGGTGTTTGTTGTTGAGAAGGATGTAGTGATAGTGAGGATATACCCGGCTCTACGGGCGCTTGGACCCGTCCATCAACATATTCGAATTGGTGGCCCTTGTCGCTTAGGGGGTGGCTTAGTCCTCCTGTTTATAGATTGAAGATGTTTAGTGTTCATGTCCACGGGCCCTTATTTCTCGTTAGGGCGATAGAGCGTAGAGAGTTACTCCGGTACCAGATTGGATCTCAAAGATCTTGATTTGAAAATCAAGTTAGCGTTTGGGTGTCAAGAGAGGTTGGCCGGTTTGACGTACTTCCCCGCTTGTGCCGGCGCCGTGTAAACAAAGGAACCGCATCTTGATTTTCTTGTCGGGCTCAGAGATTCAAGTATTCTGTTCAAGTGTTTTGTCTGCACAGTGTGAAGGAGCAGGTATGGTCTTCGAGTTTATACTGTAGAGAGAGAGGGAGAGAGAAGCGGTGTTGTGGTTATCATGTGGCTGCGAAAGCACGGGATCTCGCTAACCATAAGCTGCATGCCGAACTGCATTCTTCTTCTTTCCTCCTGCAATCCAGGACTGGTCCTTGGAGATTATCGCGACTGCGCAGATCCGATATCGCTATCACTTCAAATGCTGAACGATCTTGTTGACGACATGATGAAATAGATCACCTCGGAAGCACCCTTTACGATAGGTGGAGATGCATCTGGACCTCGGTCGCTTTGATGAAAATCACCGTTGTTCCACTCTTGTATCCCCCCTTTTCAGGATGGCGGGAGAGCGGCAGCTTCATGCGCGTGGTCCATTAACTTTCACCGCGAGGGATAAATTGACCATCCATCGCACTAACCTTTCAATTTTAGAGTTCTTTTTTTGACCGCCAGTTTGTTCCTTGATCATTGATCTAATGTCTTACGCATACTTGGCTGGATCCCTCGTTCGCCATGCCTTGTGCCATCCCGCGGATTTCTACTCCAGTGTCGGGCCTACCGTCAATGAGCTGAGCTTCGGCCTGTTGGGTTCTTCCTTCAAGCCGCAGCGAGATATAGGCGATCTTTCTGGAAAGATCGTCTTTATTACAGGTGGTAAGGACTTTTCGCCCCTTGCCCTATGCGTGTGCTACCCCATCAATCGACCTACGTTGCTAACTGCTCTCGGCCAATTCAGGAAATGCCGGCCTTGGAAAAGAAACCGTCCTTCAGCTTGCCTATCATCGTCCGTCTCGCATCTACCTGGCCGCTCGGACCGAGAGCAAAGCGCGCGACGCCATTGCCTCGATCCAGGAGATCCTTCCGGAGCCCGTCGACATCAGACACATACTGCTCGATCTATCCTCATTCGAGTCCATTCGCGCAGCGGCCGAAAGATTCACCACGGAATGCGATCGCCTGGACCTGTTGATACTGAATGCCGGCATCATGGCCACACCCCCAGGCGTCACAAAAGAGGGGCTTGAGATTCAATTCGGAACCAACCACATCGGACACTTCTTGCTCACCAAACTACTGCTTCCCACGTTGAAAAAGACCAGCGCCAGTGCCGTCCCTGCGCTCGATGTCCGGGTCGTGACGGTCAGCTCCGTCGGACACAACGTATCGCCATCCTACGAGGTTATGACGTCTACGGAGGCCCTGCAGGCGTCGGGGCCGTTCGAGCGGTATGGCGCTTCCAAGGCTGCCAACGTCTTGTTTGCGGCCGAGCTCGCACGCCGCTATCCGCACATTCTCTCAGTCTCTATCCATCCGGGAGTGGTGTCGAGCGACCTGTACAACCACACGAAGGAAGCCGGTGGGTTTTCTAACATCGGTGCTCATCTCACCTTGATGATATCCCGAGGGGTACGCACGGGGGCGATGAATCAACTCTGGGCTGCCGGAGCGAAGAGAGAGTTGCTGACCAATGGGGCGTATTATGTTCCTATCGGGATTCGCGGGTCGAGCAAATATGCAGACGACGTGGAGATGGGTCGGAAGCTATGGGAATGGACCGAAGCTCAAATCGCGGAGGTATCCTAGACTAGTACTGGCTTGTAGAAGGGTAGATCCTAATTTTTATGATGTTATGGTTGAAGAATGAGAAGTATTCCCTCCAACTGATGCCAATAAGGGTCCAGACAGTCGGATTACCCGATTGGGATTAAAACACCGAGTGGAGGCGAGATGGGCTGGGCAAAGGCTCAGACACTTCATCGGAGCAGGGCATCGTCGGGATAGCGTAGAAAAAGAGCTCATTTGTGTGCAAGAAATACTGTCCAGAATCCAGGGATGCCTCACATCGTGACCCCGGACAAGGGTCAGACAGGCGTCGGCAGCGTGTCGTCGTTAGGGTTTAGCCGAGCAGCCTCAAGATCCCCTCCACAACGAAATCTCGTTGATCTCCCCAAACGGCGAACTTCATATGAAGGAACCGTGATCAACCTACCTGGAATGCAGAGATAGATATCTAGACAGAAATCAAATAGAATCCAATCTTCACCGTCGTAACGCAGTCACCATCGTAGTCAAGTAATCCCAGACCCAAGCAGGTGAACTCCCCACAGTCATCAATCATCAATCATCAGCCACACTTTCCCACTAACAAACGGGAACGTCGACACTTTCTCCTCTCCTCTCCCACTCCAACTTCATCACCACCAGCTCTCGGTAGGTTGCCCAATACCCCCCCTTCCCTTTCCCTCTCAGACACTTGCAACAACGACTCCGATCAGTTGCAACCAACGTACGTTGTTGCATTGACAGTCTTCCTCCCCCTCAAAGCTTGGCGCCCGCACACATCGAGCCAAAAGCCTTACCGAGTTTCGAGTTCCACAGATCCGGATTATTGACGTCTTGCTTCTTATCCCACCAGGTTTCCTCTCGACTTCATCCACCCCCTCTCCCCCCCCTTTTTTCTCTCGAAAACCGTCACAATGGATCAGGCTAAGTTGGCTCGGATGCAGGCTAGCGTGCGGATTGGTATGTTTTATTTTCTTTATCTCGTCTTTTTGCTTTGATGGTTTTGTGTCGTGAGCTTGCAATTTCGATGCGTGGGAGGATGAAGGGGACGATGTGATCGGTCGGTCTGTCGGACGACTCGGATTTTCAATTTGGATCGAATGCGATGGTCAATATGGACTGGACTGGATTGGACGAGGAGAGGGGAGAGTCGCGACCAGAGACGTCGGCTCAGCTCGTTCATTGAAATGGTGGAGTTCGTGAACTGAGGTGTCGCTTCCGCTGAGACTGTCACCTTCGCCTTTGAAATTGCATTGGATCGGAGTTCTGCTTTTCTGTTGCTTTTATGCGATCTGCAATCATGATTTACGCAATTCAAGGTCCTATAGCTAATCCGTCTCTCTGAATAGGGTACGTATATCGATTTTCTTTCATACTGTCTTTCCCTTCGATTCTTCTCGTTTGCGACATCTCCGACCGCGAAGATACCTGAATTCCCAGTTGCAATGCAACCGAACCCATGTCCTATGCATTCAATCCACCAACCAACCCAACATGATACCTTCATATCATACCCCGACCTGCGTCAAATCCAACCCAACAACCACACCACAGAACAAACCAACCGATCAGAAAAGACGATGCAGAGGCTAACGCATAACACAGAGGCAAGGGCACTCCCCGCCGCAAGGTCAAGAAGGTCCACAAGTCGTCCGGCGCCGACGACAAGAAGCTCCAGGCCACCCTCAAGAAGATGAACGTCCAGCCCATCCAGGCCATCGAGGAGGTCAACATGTTCAAGGAGGACGGAAACGTCATCCACTTCGGTGCTCCTAAGGGTATGTCTAGCCCAACCAGCATCCCTTTAAACCGTTCCACCAATCTCGCAAACTAACACAACCGAAAAAAAAACAGTCCACGCCTCCGTCCCCTCCAACACCTTCGCCCTCTACGGCAACGGCGAGGAGAAGGAACTCACCGAGCTGGTCCCCGGCATCCTGAACCAGCTGGGCCCCGACAGCCTGGCCTCCCTGCGCAAGCTGGCCGAGAGCTACCAGAACATGCAGAAGAACCAGGCCGGCGCCGAGGGCAAGAAGGACGACGAGGAGGATGATATCCCCGATCTGGTTGAGGGCGAGAACTTCGAGAGCAATGTCGAGTAAATGTTTTCTTTAAAAAAACGAAACTAAAACTAAACTGAGTTCACGGTTCCGGTTTTCCCTTGAGCAAAAAATTTTAAAGTTCTGTGTTGAATGAATGCATATTTATTAGCTTGTCTCAAGCCCCGCATTATGTTGGATATGTAGGTTTTGAAACTGTATGGTTGAAACCTTTCGATATGTGCCTGCATCTATCTAAAGCAGATCATAATTAGAGACACTGGCCAGCGGTCGCGACAGAGCTATATCTGAAGCACTTTTACTACTACATAGAGGGTATACCTTGCGTGTGTTAGAGCGTTTAGGTCCCAAGCTATCTCAGCAATATGTCGATCCATTTGGAATCCCTAAGAAGGTCGGCTGATCTGTGTAGATGCTCAAACTACCTGACGCCTATCAAATACACAATGTTATTTCACTTCAGTAGTATAAGTATTATGCTAAGAACATAGTACTCTCCATCACTATAAAAATTAGCCGAGATTATCTCTGCTATTTGTACTTCAGTTTACAAATTCCTTAGACCTCAGTATGCATAGAAAAAATATAGTACTGTGAAGACCATCTCTGCATTTGTGTATAGATATGGGACAAACCTAGAGTGCTAGGGGGAAAATCTATACCGAGACTCTAATTTTCTCCCCTATTGTTCCGCATTCGGATATTGTTATATGTAACGAAACCGCATGATGGGTCTAATCAAAAATGGCAGTTTGCAGATGCAGGAGATAGCCAGTATCTTATTATCAGTGCTGTTACAGGGACTTATTTGACTGCTGATAAGCCTTATTCGTACAGTACATAATATATCGAATATGGCATACTCACATCTCTAGATGACCATGAGACAAACAACTTAACTCTAACCACTGGTAGCTTGGTCTCTCCCACGAACAAATGGGCGAGATGGACAATCGAGCCGGGCCCGACTCATGGAACCTATATGTTCGTACTGCGTCAGTTAATATAGAGAAACTAAAGCTAATCCTTTGTAGCATACGGAGTATATTCGACATATCGGTGGGTTTGCTCCAAGGTGTTGTTAGATAATCGGTTAATCAAGTGTCTAGTTGAACGTTCCCCCTCCTGAATGCGTCGGGATGAGGAGCGAACTTGCTACGAATTCTGAGCCATCCACGTTTCTCCTATTTGATGGCACCTGATGGCTGCTCGACTTCCTCTCCTTAGAGTTTTTTGTTCATACGGCACGGTTGGTTAGGAAGGATGATCAGATTGAGATGCTTAAAGACTAATAGATGCAGCTAGTGTAGCAATCCAGGCCTTTGACGCGTTAATTTTATTGACCAGTCCATGACCGCGTATCTGATATGACCGATTTATGTTGACAAGGCACATTCATATCTCTCAAACCTTTGTATATAATGCGAATGAGCCAACTACCTTTGATAAAAAGTTTTCCGGTAGGAGTTTACTCCAATACCGATGGGTCTGCTTCGACCTCCTGGTCAAAATAAGGCTGAAATGACAACCACATCCGATTCGGATTTCCTCGCCGTCTCTGAACCCACTCCGCCACTTCATTAGGGATGCGGAGTTTTTCCCAACCGGGACCGGATGCCGCGTTGGCCATCAGCTGGGCGTGACAGCAACGGTCGAGAGATATGAACAAAAATGCGGCCTCGTCTGGCGTACTGCCGCAGGTGATCAACCCGTGGTTCTGGAGGATGACACTTCGACAGGAGCCCAAGGCCTTCGCAATTCGTGCCCCTTCTTCGGCAGTGAGAGCTGCACCTCCATACCGGGGGTATACCGCATGGTCCTCATAGAATTTGAGCGCATCTTGGAATATCATTTCAAGCGGTTTACCAAAGCACGAAAATGCCCTCCCGTGAATCGAATGGGCGTGACAGGCTGCATTCACGTCCGGGCGAGCTTTGTGAATCTCGCTGTGGATGGCAAAGGCAGCGACGTTGAAGGGCTGCTGAGCTCCTCCGGGCAAAACGTGTCCGTGCTCGTCAGCTAATACCAGATCAGAGGCGCGCATCATGGCAAAATGTTTGCTCAATGGGTTGATCCAAAAGTGTTCTCCTCGGGCGGAACATGTAAGCTACGGTATGAGCGTTGTACGTCGTAGCACCACTTACTGGGATTCACTGGGTCCCTTAATGAGATGTGTCCCGAGAGGCCCTCGTCGTAGCCCTGCCGGGCGAGGGCACGAAACGCAACCGCCAGATGCTGTTTTTGATACTCGCGTTCATCCTCCTTGGAAGCGAACTTTGGCGGTCCACGAATTACGACTTCTCGCGTCTTGTCGCTGCGGAAAAGAATGTCATTGAAGTATTGTTTGTTTTCGGTTTTGGTGGATCTCGGTAGGTCTCGAATGGACATTTTGGCGGGAGTGGAAGGCTCCCTCGCGGAGGATCGTACCACACAACCTAAGGCTCTCCAGCTGTAAGTCAAATAGCGCGGTTGTACACAGTACTTGACTCGAGGAGGCAAAGGGCGCACCCGGCACGGCCGATACATAGCTACCATGGCGGTTTGACTGGAGTTGCACTGATGGGAGTCTCCGGCAAAGGATTTTAGCACTTACATATAGTCACAGGTGCACAGATCTGTTTTTCGTTACATCTGTCCTCCAGCCTTGCAAATATAATGATGGACACTCCGGAGTATATGCAAGGTGATAGTGGCAGCATTGTGTTTGACTAGCGGTGAGGTTTAGGCCCATCGTCCGCAAACACATAACGATAAAGCGAGAAAAACTGGCATTGCATAGCCTCAGATGACGTGACTACGTGTTGAGTCCATGTAAGGGATTGGTTGAGATGCGTGGAAAACAAATGATCTGAGGCGTTACTTTGTTCTCTTCTTCAAGCCCATCGCAGGGAGATAAATAGATCAGTAAGGGTTCGAAGACGAGAAGCTTACCCTCTGTGCCCACTTCTTTTAATTCAACCATGACTTTCCCATGCGCATCTCTCATGAAAGGTCCTCTGAGATCTGCTGGTCTCCTGAAAAAGTACAGGTCTTTTAAAGTCACTCCTCTCATCGGAATGGAGTTTCCCGATACGAACGTGGTGGAGTGGATGAAGGCGTCAAATTCTGATGACCTGCTTCGTGACCTCGCTATTACCAGTACTACCCTTCCATCTATCCACGTAAAGAGTATAATTGACTTACTTGCGACCCAGTTTCTCGCCGGGGGGTTGTCTTTTTCCGGGCTCAAACTATGCTCACGGATGACTTGCAGAAGCAGTTGGCTCATCGACTCGGAGTCCTTACAGCCAAACCGGAATCATCAACTCTGCATGTTCACCCCCTCTGCAATTTCAACAAAGATGAGGATAAAAACATCAATAGCGTGACCACCGATCGATCGAAGAACCCCGCGGAGAACCGACACAAAATCCAAGCAAGCAGACGCCACGGTGTGCGAGGTAACTGGCATATGGACCTTGGTTATGAGCCGAATCCAAGCGATTACACCATTTTGAAACTGATCGAGCTGCCCGAATCGGGAGGAGGTCCGTGGCGTGCTCTCATTTTGTTGGTTCATCGCCGACTGTGCTAATGCCGTAGGCACGATGTTTGCATCCTCTTGCGAGATTTATGATCGTATTTCACCCGCCTACCGGCAGTTCCTGGAAGGTCTCACCATTACCTGCTCACAGGGAAACTACCACAAGATTTTGGCAGAAAAAGGATTTGAGCCATACTCTGCACCCCGTGGATCGCCGAACAATGTTGGCGCACGTTTCGAGGCAGTCCATCCGATGGTTCGCACCAACCCTGTCACAGGCTGGAAGAGCCTTTGCAGTGTTGGTCATCATTTTTCCCATGTCAACGAGCTAACGGCAACCGAAAGCACACGTCTACACGACTGGCTTTTACAGATACTGGTTGAGAGTGACGACTGTCAGTTGAGACACCGCTGGTGTAACTCTTACGACATTGGTAGGGCTTCCCCAGTCGGCCAAGCAACCCCAGAAAAGGAAACAAGGGACCCACGATGGCTGACAAATGGCATAGCAATATGGGATAATCGATCGGTATTTCATAGAGCGGTTGTTGATTTTGAGGGTATTCGCACGGCGCGTCGCGCGGTGGGAATAGGCGAGAGGCCTTATTTTGACCCCAACAGCAAAACCCGGCGCGAGGCTATTGCGGAGGAGGAATGTGGAGAACCCTAAGCTGGCTGCTTCACTAGCCAATGGTTGATTATAAGCACGGAGCTGATTGAGAAGGCGCAAATGACCTACCTCTCTTATGCAAGGGATAACTGAGCACAGGCGCTGGTGAAGATGCAAAATATCTAGAACCAGGTCCCGGGTCTATCCCTACATCTACCACCCAAGCACATATCAATTCACTTTCGAATAAAAGCTCCCATCTGAAACTGCCAAGTACGAGAGTAAGTGCTCGCGGGCTACATCCATAGGCATTCTCTATATTTAGCGACATGTCAGCGATGAGGGGAGAAGCCCTTGAGTTAGGCGACGAACAAGAGCCCCTGAGTCTAGAAAGGAGCCATGATAGCAATTCTGGAAGTAATAAAGTGGCCATATATGTGGCTTACCTTGGTATGTCCGGCTGACTCGCAGGGGATGCTTGACTCAGGGGACTAACCGCAGCGTCCAGGCGCCATACTGGCAAGCTCGGATGAGTCGACCGTGGTTGCAGTATACGAGATCATATTCTCGCATTTCGAGGCCGAGCTAAGGGGTATTTGGCTACTGGTCGCATTCAATCTGGGATTTAGTGCCTCGCTTCCGGTGGTACGTACTTCGTGTTGTCTCCGAAAAAGCCTGTAGTAGGTAGGACTGCTAACCGCAGAAATCTTTCCAGTACGGTACCCTGAGCGATAGCTACAGCTACAAACGTGTTCTTCTATGTGCGTATTTGATATTTGGCTTTGGGGTGTCTCTGTGGTGCGTGTTACCCAGCTTTTGTTACAGTTGAAAAGGACCGCGAAGATAACTGGGAAGCAGCGCTGTCAGCGGATCAATGAAATGTCTGGTGGTGGGACGAGTGGTTACAGGCGTCGGGGCAGCAGGGCTAGAAGTAATTATTTCTGTCTTGATTAAAGGTAAGACTTTATGCCAAATGATAGTTCCGGATTGGTTCTGACTCTGACAGACATGGTGCCGCCCAATGATGTTGCCCTCATGAGGAGCTACACCAACATTGTGAAAACAATCGGTCGTGGTATTGGGGCACCACTAGGGAGTCTAGTAACGCAGACTGTTGGGTAGAGGTGGTTAGTTTTTCCACTGCGTCGCCATAGAACATTGACAGACTTCTCTAGGTCCTTTGCAGGGCGCCTACCGTTCATTATAGGTTCTGCTGTCCTTGTGAAA
This sequence comes from Aspergillus melleus, assembly GCF_016097325.1. Lineage (NCBI taxonomy): Eukaryota > Fungi > Ascomycota > Eurotiomycetes > Eurotiales > Aspergillaceae > Aspergillus > Aspergillus melleus. Next base: position 2,276,001 of record NW_025763374.1, on the reverse strand, counting down.
TTGTACACTCCGGAGTCCAGTAAGTCCGAGGACGAGGAAAGCAACACCTTTAAGAAATCGAAGGCTCTCGATTCCCCGGGGATCGTTACCTTTTCTTTGACTATGACGATGTTGGTTTTAGGACTTAACATGGAGGGAAGCCGCTTCCTCCAAAGTGGGTGTCTCGTCGGGGCTGCCATCGGTACGGGTCTACTTATATGGGTAGAACTGTTCATCGCAGACAACCCATTGGTCCCGCTGCACTTGACTCGCCTTGTCGGGTCATTCTGGGTAGTCCAGCTGCTGGCATTCTGGGCCCGTGATGGGGTAGATAACTCAAAACCTTGGTTTTATAGATCCTCGGTGTTGATGTCTCACAGGTTCGGTCAGTTATCTTTCCATACATGGCGCGTGTCCATGGCATGAATGATGCATCTGCCTCGCTTTTCATTGGTGCTATGAGTCTCGGATTGTCCTCTGGCGCGGTGATCTCAGGTCTCTATATCAAACGGTATATCTTCGATCGCGAGAAATGCGAACCAGTCCTGGTTTCATTGTTTTTAACTGTCCCAGGTTCAAGGAATATTTCACGATGGGCGTTGTAACTCATATTATGAACATCGTCGTGTCATTTGCGCTATACACCTCTTGGGCCGGAGGCACTACTCCTTGGGAGACCTTGGCAATAGTTCCCATCAGCATGGCAATAGGTATCATTACATCGATCCAGTTTGTTGGATTGACGACACTGGCACCTGAGGATGTATCGGCGTCGGCCATTGGGGTTTACTATCTGTGTCAGCAGATGGGCGTAATACTTGGCGCTTCCAGTTCTTGGAATGTCATATGGAACCGATTCACCAATTCCATGCTGCACAAAATGGAAGGCGATTCGGATGTCAAGGTGCATTTTTGCGACACGGCAGTCTGACCTGGCCTTCGTTTTCTGACAATGTCTGCCTTTTAGGAGCAAATGATATATCATGTGATGAACGATCGGGAATATGTTTCGAGTCTTCCGGCTTCCACCCAAGCGATCATCCGCCGTTGTTTACAGTCCGGGTTTAAATTTGCCCCATGTGAGTACTTCGCGACTTACCTACAATGACCAAGGTCAGGAACAAACATTCTAACATCAGAATCTCCTTAGTACTGGCTCTGATTTGCTCCCTTCTAATGTCTCCATTTGTCATCATTGGAACATACAGGAAGTTTTAATGATGAGGGATGTTGTATACAGAGGACCATACATATCATACCATGCCGTTGGGGGCGTTTTTGATGTGCTCTCTCTCTGTTTCTGTCTCCCTTCCTCGCTGTCTTCCGAGTCTGGTTTTGGTACGAGGTGATTGACATGTAGGTTCAAGAGTATGACTCCATACTATACCTATGAAGTACGCCGTACGCCTGTGCATGTCGTAGTTTGAGATTAGCGTTTGGAGATCCTCTACTAACGGTCACGAATGTAGACCGATGTAATCGAATGAATAACCATAACTAGCTAGGTAAGTTGATCGGTCGGATTGAATTATTTTAATACCACTCCACTCCCGTCTCTTCTCTCACTCCCCTCTTTTCCATATTCATGCAAAAAAATTAGATCGAATGCAACAATTTAAATCGATTATTTCCCGAGCGCCTTGACCATGCCATGAATCATATAGAACAGAATAAGATAGAAAAAGAAAAAAGAACATGTCTGATGATAGGTGTTCAGGACAGGAAAGAAAATAGCAAAGCGGCAAGAGAAGAAACACGTCGAGCCTGGTAGCATATAGTCCCTGTCGACCATGGACACGGTTTGTAGGTTTCCACCGACCGGAGGAGTAAGAGATGTCGGTCACTGGGCAAGATCCTGATGTTTTTTATCCCCACGCGAAGGGACTGAGAGCCGGGTTCGCTTCTTGATAGTCATGACCGCGTTTCCGAGAGTTGAATATGTCTCCGTCCTCGCCGTACCTGCATAGGTGATGCTGTATTTGTTTGCAGCTTTCGAGAGATACCAAGGTTGATATCAGAGGCCAATGACCCAAATTAAGATTCTTCCTTCAATCCACAGATATCCGTCCCCAGGAATCGATCAAGCATGTTCCAGAACCGCCAGTAGGAGTTTGATTTGTCGTAATCGAACGTCCCGTCCTCTTTCAGCTGCGGTCCGTCGCCGACGATATCGCCCGTGAACCAGCTAAGGATAGGAATCGAGCGCAGGACCCGCTCCGTCACCGTCGGCTGAGGCGGCAGGGCCTCGGCGAGAGGTCGCAGCTTCGCCCTTCGCACAGTGGGAATATGCGTCATGAACTCGGACTCTGGTTTCTCCTGGGGAGCTTGAACGGGAACGTCCTTGGGGACGTTACGCTGGTGAACCGGAGACGACGAGGTGTTCTGGTTGTTGATCGTGTCGACACCCGTGGCGGTAGCGGAGCTGGCAGTGGCGGTGGACGCGAACGACGCATCCTCCTCGACGTCTGGCACGGTGGATAGATTGTTCATGGCAAACGACCTGGGGAGCGTCGAAGCGGCGCGCTCTTTCCCTTTCTGCGTCTGCAAAAACGTAGTGGAATGCGAGGTCGTCAAGGTCCGCGCCGGGTTCGTCTTGAACAACGCCGACGCATCTGTCTTCCCAGCAGCAGCAGTAGCAGGAATCGGCGCATCCTCCGCGGGCCCCTGGCCATGATAAATCTCACAAATAACATGATGTCCGTCAATCTCCTGCGGCGAGTAAAAGCAAGCCCGATCGGCCGCCAACGACGAGTCAAACGTCACCTTGATCCAGTGATATCCGCCCGCATAGCGCTTCGATTTCCGATTCGCATCCGCCGACAGATTCGTGCGGATCACCACGTCCCCACCGCTCAGCAGCTGCGCGTACCCAGCCGACGAGTTGGGATCCGTTCGCGGATAATCCTCACAGATGAAGCCGCCGGAGATGCGCTCGAACTTGTCAATGACCTTCCACTCCGAGTCCTTGCTCTTGTAGCCGTAGAGGATGCACTCGGTCGCTACCTTCTCGGTCTGCTTGCGCTGGCTGTCAAGGTTCGAGGAGGATGACGACTTAGGCAACGTGTTGGTGCGGCTCTTCTCGTCTTCTTGCTGCTGGGCGAATAGCCGTCCGAACTCTGCGACGTTGGGGTTCTCGCGCTTCGCGGGCGTGCCGGTGCGTGTTCGAGAGCGGGCATGTTCGTAGCGAGCATTTCGTCGTCGGCCAAAGGGTCCGGATTCCTCGGGCGGTCGTCGTGGGTTGCGGGCTTCGCTGTTGATGGGTTAGTTCTGTCGGATCCTCTCTCTTTTTTGTAAAAAAAGACAGGGGTAGAAAAGAGAAACTCACTCTTTATAAACATATCCCCACGGCAGAAGATTTCCCTTGTCGTCTTTTGCGCGCTCCTCGGGGGGCACGAAGTGGTACTCCATGCTAGAGGAAATGTAGACTAGGTGTTTGAAAGTTCGAAAAGGAAGAAAAGTAGGATGAAGAGTCTTGAAAAAGACAGCAAAAAAGGATCGCTAATGGTACAGACAATTGGGCGGGTTGGTCAGGAAAAGCGCTGATCGGGGTTCACTGCGGTCCAAAACTTTTGGCGGCCATAAACAGTCTGTTCGCCCGGATACCCGCACGTGACCTGGATCTGCAGGTTATGCGCTTACCGCTTTGGGATGTCTACTAGCACTTTCACGAGTGAATATATCAAACGACATAGACTGAAAAAGGAAGTGAAATGTAAAAGAGAATCAGTTGGTTCTCTATCTCTTTCCTTGAGTATATACAAATTGTAAGTCCTTTGGAAGTAATTATGTCCTGCAATAACAATGTATCTCTCATGGCCTTTAATATATAGATCTTATTCGCTAAATTCAAACACCAGGTCTGCTAATTCTGTCGCAAAAATCCTAAGTGTCCAACATCCCCTTCAAGTCCACACACTTCACTGAAATCTCCCACCTCTGACCTCCTTCGCTCGACATGCCTAGCAAACTCTTTCAACGGGCACGAATGGCCAGGCCCAGATTTGCAATAAGGTAGCGGCACAATCCTGTCGTTGATATTGACGCGGACAAAGCTGTCCTGTCCGGATTCCTCGCTCTGAACTGAAGCTGATGGGCATGCCATTCGTTCCAGAACAATACGAGCACCCATCGGCATCACAGTCGAGGTGCGCCATTTGCGGTCTCGTGCTATATGTGTGATGGGAAGTGACGGATCATACCGCGGATCTTTCATGATATCCAAAGCAGTCAGAAAAGGGGCTATATCGCCGTCATGAACACTATTAGTATGTCAGTTTATCAGCCCTGTAGACGATTGGGGAATTCTCGCAAAGATACGCACAAACTAAAGAACATGGTTCCAGATTCAGGGCCGGATTGCAAGAGTGTCGTTGTGGCATTCAACCACAGCCATCCCATCGCACCAGCATATGGGTTTCCAGGACCCGCTCGATAGTAGTGAATTATATCCCGAGCATATTCGAAACTTTCCCATTCCTCCTTGGTGAAGACACCGCACCAAGGACTCGATCCTCGGGCAATGGTCTCGTAGCCACACATCTCTTGCATGCTGAAAATCTCCTCATCCGAAAAAGACCCCAAGGCAAGATTGTCTTGTTCGGAGACAAGGCGCTTCGCGATAGCTGGGGCATACACTTCTTGAAACCGATTCCGCATGTTCATACCATTGTCGTGTCCCTTTTCGGGATCTTCCAGATACTTCAAGCACGTATCGCCCGGCGTTAGTGTATTTGCGCCCTGATCGAATGTTTCTGGGATAATCTCCAGCTCGGCCTTGCCGTTATTTTCCCAGTCGAGGCCAAACATCCCTGAGGCGAAGTGTTGGGCCGTTTCTATGACGCGTTGGCATTCGCTTGCCCATAGACGTGTCTTGGTATGTTTCGACAAGAGATGCCCATACCGAGTCACAAAGCGGACTCCGGTGGTGAAAGCCTGCAGTTTACCAGCATACGGCCCAGTTGCGGTCAATTGATCAAAGTCTTTCTCAGGCTCACTGGTGAAATAGGACCAATTGTTGACGAAGGACAGTGAGCCGTTGAGAGGTACATTTGACTCTCTGATACGGGATAAAAGTGCAAGATGGCCTAACTTGGATGGTTAGACATGCGTCCTAGTTGATAATTGCAGCAGAACATTAGAAACGTACGACTTCCTGCGGATTTGGTTGGATATCTCTCTCCGTGACGGGACATCTGCACTATTGTTAGAGATGCTTCACTGGTCCAGGTATCAGTTATTCTCCGTACCATGTGCACTTGCTCAATTGAACAGCGTTCAGGAGGACCGATTCCCTCGAAAACATGTTCTCCATCGTTCTTCTCGATCCATGGACCGTTGCCGCCTAAATGGTGGAGGAGATTCCAGTCGTCATCGTCACATAGCGGTTTCTGCGAAGACTTTGAAGGGGATCTAGAAGGGTGAAACCAGGTGCCCCAGCTAGCATGGCGAGGCGATAAGGGAGCATTATCACAAGTGCAAGTACCGAATAGGAATCCAGTCGTGGGAGCGGCCCAGTTTTGAAAGGTAATCCCAAGAATGGTAGATACAAGCGGGATAATGAGTGACCAGAAGGTACAGGAGCCGGCCATATTCATTAGAAGTCAATTGGGTGATGCCTCATGCTGGTAGTATGCGTCGGAAGGAAGTAAAGCCAAACACAACAAGGCCGGCGACGATCATAGCGCCAAGACTGGTAGGCCTCGGGCCTCAGGCACACATAATCAAAATTAGCGTCCGAAACAATTTGGAAGGATATCTAAGATCTCGGAATCCTAATCAAGCGAACCTTGCTCGACTACCAACGGCGCTTTCCATTCCTTCAGTCTATTCTCATCCCAAAGCGCGTAACACCATCCCCAATCCTCATCAAGCTCTCGATTGAAATTAAAAGAATCCTCAAGAATATCTTCCTGGTTGTGAGGGCGTAGCCATGCTTTCTTCCAACCCACGGTAGGCTGTTCAAGAGGTGATAAAGTAGACCAGAATTGCTCAAAGTTTGGACATTCATACCGATCCGCTGGACCGATAAATTGGAATTGAATGTCCTGCAAGATCTCGGTCCCATACCCAATAAATGGGCCCGGCCAGAAGCTTCTGGTATTGACGCAAACAAGGTTACGTCGAGTTAGCCAGTCCATATGGAGAATGCGGTAGAGGAACTCAGGCCCTAGTCCGGCAAGTCCTTCATAATGCTGGTTAAAGTGAAAAAGGTCTCTTTCACTCTCAATTTCACAGGGAGGTGGCCGTTGCTCTTTGGGAAGGATGTCCCAAAAGAATCTGGATGATGTATTTTTGCTGAGCTGCCGTAAGTCATCTGTTATCTCCTTAGAGATCCCCTCGTACTTGGAAACCAGATACATAAAGACACTGCCCATTTCATCGTGTTCCCAAAGGGGCATTGTGCCATAGAATAACCGATATGCCTCCTCCCAAACAGTCTGGAGGTCATTGCATTCTCTTAATTGCCAGAACTTGTTTCTGTCCCCGCATTTGCCACACTTTACGCGGTCAAAGCAATAGACTGGATCTCCAAAGAGGTTTTTAAGAATTTGAAAGCGACACATTGCTCTTAGGAAGCGGCGTTTTTCGAAAATTGACAAATGTAAAGGCAGATATTCGCTTTCCCATTGAATAGGCTGGATCCATGGGGGCCTGGGTGCGTTAATTGAGATGTCCTCGAGGAAGAAAAATAGCATTCGATAAAATCGAAATCGTTTAATGATTTCCTCTGGGCTATCAGGCTCGTCTGGTTGTTTCGACGATTTGAGCTCGCGAATTTCATCTTTGCGTCGCCAGTTGTCCAACAAGGCAATTACGTTCTCATCCTGATAGGCATAATGCACACCTTGAGATCGTATAGCAGTGAACACTTCTGCTAGATCGAGAAGTCCGCCAAGTTGGCGTCTCACCAAAAGTCTGAGCAGTTGATATCTCACTGTGAGGTAGGCCTGGTGATAATCGGGTGACGCATACACGAGAGATTTGAACGTGTTGCCGTCTGGCAACCGGAATAAAATGAGAATCATAAGCTCCACGGGAAGACCTTCAAGAGTTGGTCGAGCCTGGACGAAGTATTAGCTTGGTTCAGAACTGGATGAACTGGTTCTTCGGGCTCACCATGTTTGCTAAAGCTGAAGCGGACTGCTGTGTTGGGGCGAAAATGATTCAGATGAGGGGTTGAGTAGAAACGTTCATCCGTCCGAAGCGCCTGCACATCTCTAGATATATAAGGGACTTAGCAATTTTATTCGGAAACAGAAGATGGAACAGATAAAGGAATGTTAAAAGGAACAGTGTGACGGGTAGCCGCGCGGTTGGCCATCCAATCGTTGGGTAGTGGTTTCATATGTTTGCTGTTTGTTCTTTTCTGTTTTGTATCAGTCTTAGTTCTGGTATTGATGTCTGTGCTCCTCTTTGAATTATTGCCCTTTGTTCAGCACTGTCCATTGCAATAATTCTGTGGGTTGCCATTGTCATGGTTTCCGTTCTGAGACCTGAAGAGCCCGTTCTCATGATACAGGGTCTCCCGGCGACAGCTGGTGTCGTTGTTGTGATCTAGGTGATTATCGGCGTGTTAATTACCACGTCCACGGGCTCAAATCCCTATTTCCGAATAAGCAACAGGGTCTAGATCGTTTCGTCGAGCTTGAAAACTTCTCTCCGCTAGGTAGACGCCAATTGATAGAAACACTCGATCTTGCCGAGCCTCAAACGTAATATGCTTGCTTAGAGTGAACAGCTGCGGTAGAAGAGACATCAGACGATCTTAGAAAATACTATCCATCATACTCTTCACTAGGTGTCTTGATTGTAGAGTGAGAATGACAAATTATGTCTCTTATTGAATGGATTCTATGGAGCTCTATATGCAAATCGAATAATTGACATCAGATCACTCATTCAACCAATCCAATGCGCGCGTCAAGTTCGCATTAAACTCCTCAACATGCCTCTTCAACACCGGCGCCGGAAACATCCATGAATAATGAGGATACCCATCATACGCGTCATAAACCAGCGGCACCTTGGCCTCTTGCAATGCCTGCTTCATCAAGCGCGCATCATCCCGCAACGTATCTGCTCCGCACTCAACAATATACACCTTATTCAAGTCCTTCAGGCGCGGGTGAAGCAGACACGAAAAGTACGGATCGTACGGATCCGGGTCATAATACGAGACGAAGGTCTGCATCGTCGTCAAAGTGTTGATCGTGCGGTCACCATTCTCCCACCACGACGTATACTCCGCTTTCTTGTCCTCTGGCACTGCGTCGGGATGCACGACGGCTGGAACCAGCGCCAGCACACCCTTGATTTTCTCCTCGAGGCCCGCGACGATGAGTTTCAGCGCGACGCCAAATGCAAGGTTTGCGCCGGCTGACCCGCCCATCAGCACGAACTTGGATAGCGAGAGATGCGAGATGGCCCACAGGGTGCCTTGTACGCAGTCGTCGAGCGCTGTCGGGAACTTCCATTTCGGTGCGAGCCGGTAGCCAATGCTGACGATCATCATGTGGTTGGCCTTGCACATCTCTCGACATGGCATGTCCTCCTGCTCGATGCTGCCCATGATCCAGCCGCCGCCGTGGATGAAGATGCCGACCGGCTCGGTGCCTGTCACTGAGGGTGGCGTGTAGATGCGTAGGCGGATGTTCTCGAGCGTGATGTCTTCGGTGGTGACGGACATGTCGGGCGGGGGGTATTGGCATATGGCCATGAATTTGGGGGCGAGGTGATTTTCCCATTTGTTTGTGAGCTCTTCAATGGTGGTGCCTGAAAAGGTTAGGGGTTCGCCGAGTTGTTCGATGAACTGTTGATGTTAGTGTACAGCTTTAAGAAGCTAGGTAAGGACTGTATGACATACCTTTGCCCAGTCGGGTGCGAAATGGGACATGGTTGCGGTTGGTAATGGAGTTGCTTCGAATTGAGGTTGATAAGCCTGAATATTTTGTTCGACGTTGCGAATGATGTCCTCACTACGGAGGCACAATTCGAAGCATACTTATACCTTCAAAACAATCATCTGGGCCCGGAGACCACACAGGGCATATCAGCTTAGCCACATGGCTCATCATCGACAGGAACGCTGTCATGACATTGTGGAGTTCGACAGTGAGAACAACCAGCAATGAGCTCCACTGAACTGATCAAAAACACATTAAGCTTGATTTCTCATCCTGAGATCATTCTCTGCAGAAAGACATTGAAATGATGAAGGTGAAGATGGCAGGAACAGACTAAGACCGACTGGGATGGTCGAGTGGGGGCGTCTTATGCACGATTCATTATGGCTCATTTTGATCGTCAATTCGCCATCATGTCGATGTGACAGATTGTGAGTTTGTCTGAGCTTATTTGCACTTGCCTTCACTGCTGATTGTTAGGTTCTAGATATCGAAATGGTTAAATATGGTGTCAACTGTTGCAAGAGGACATTAAATGATCTCAAAGATTTTGTACCGAGCATAGTTGGAATGTCTTATAGATATAAGCCCACAGTTCTAGCTCAATGTCTATCATATCAACGAAGCTACCAAAAACTCAATCGAAAACTCGACACGATCTATACTATACTTAACAATCAATGAAACAAAACGGACAAATCTATAGTCTATCCCAACCCCCCCCCCCCCCATCCCAAGCACCACTCTCAAATCTTCACCATCAACCTCCACCCCGACGACGAAACCCTCGCGACAACCAAAACCCCAGCAGCCACCAACAACGCACCCCCCGCCCACCCCTGCGCCCCCAAATAATCCCCCCCTCCTCTCGCAATCAACGCCCCGGCCACCGACGGCCCCGTCAACGGCCCAGGACTAACAAGCGTCAACGCCATCCCCACCCGCGTCCCAATCTTGCTCAAATCCCTCGTCAACGACGGGATCGTGCCCACCACCAACCCCAACACAGCCGCCGACACCAGGCCAAAGAAGACCGCGAACACGTACAGCCCCGTGATGCTGACTACGCCGTGCCAGCAGAACATGAGCATACCGCAGAGCGCGGTCAGCGGGATCAGGCTGTTTAGGGGGCCGATGTAGCGGTCGGCGATGAAGCCCAGAGGTGGGCGGATGGGGATGCCAGAGGCGTGCATGATTATGATTAGATTCGCGCCGTGGGATTCGGGCATGGCGAGTTTTTCGCGCGCGTAGACTTGGATCTGATGTCTTTTGTTGGTTTTTGGTTTCTCAAGGATTGAGCCGGGGGAGGTAGGCAAGGTCAAGGGGAAAACATACGTAGAAAAACACAAAGAAAAACGTCCAGTAGATCAAGAAGATGCCAAACGTGAGCGTCACATACGACGTTTCTTTAAACGCCGCCCACTCGACCAACGGTCCGGATTTGCGAGGTGGCATGCGCGGATGAAGCACCAAGTTAATGACGACGGCGATGAAGAGAACAACGAATCCCATACACCGCACCGCCCATGGGAAGCCTGTTCGAGCTCAGAAAAAGTCCCACGTAGAAAAACACACCTACTGTATACACAACATCTCGGGCATGTCCAAGCAGAAAGCTTAACAATCTACAGTACGCACCTATCTTCGGTATCAAAGTCTGTACAATAGCCGGAAAGATCATGCCCGCGGTACTCGTACCCGACGCAGCCACCGCAACGGCAAACACCCTTTTGCGAACAAAATAAGTCGAAATCAACGTCACCCCAGGGAGCCAGATCAAGCCCATCCCAATGCCCACGCAGACGCCCTGAGCGAGAAAGATCTGCCAGTACACGGTGGCCACGCTGGTCATGAACGTGCCGAGGACTATCAGGAACGAGCCCACGAGGATAAGGGTCTTTGTGTATCCGGCATCTGTAGCCCTACCTGAGAGCGCGGATATCAGGAGCAGGATGAACACTTGTACGCCGCCGATCCAGGAGATGGTCGACGCGCTCTCTGGAAGCGTATGCCGGTAATGGGTCTGGAAGACGCCAAAGGCGGCAGAGTAGCCCCATGTTAGGACGAAGATGAAGTGGCCGGCGAGGACTTGCGCCCAGCCGTGGAGGCCACCATCGGGAGGTCCTGGGTCTAGATTGGGCTGCGCTGGGCTAATTGTGCTGATGTGTGGCTGAGTTGTGGGCTCTGCGTGCTTCATACCGGCAGACAAGGCCGCGTGAATCGAACGTTTTGACTGGAATGTGAAAGATCAAGGGGTGGCCTTGGGAAGGGGACATCGCTATGTTTATTATAAGCGAGGACCTGCGAACTCCCTGCTCCGGTATCTAACCTTTAGTTCCCCGATACCCCTTGCTGAAGTGACCACCCGTCTCGTCCTGCCGGGTATGATAGGTACGAGGATTATTCCCAGTTCGACAGTGCGTCCAGTCCTTGTCGCCTTCTCGAACTTCTAGAATAGGGGGTTCTTTTTCTAAAGCGTGTGCCTACTGTCACACAGCACACGTCTATATGAGGAGTGCCTTCTTACGAACGAGAATTTGCAGCACCTATAAAACACAGCTTTGCAGAGAGGTTAGCGCAGGGCAATGCTAAAGAACAGAAGCTTCGAATCATTAATATTCCATAGACTCGAATGCAGGACAATAGATTTTAGTTACAAAATTCAGAGATCAGACGAACAAAAATCTCCTCCGTCTCCCGTATACTCTGCACATCAACCCATTCCTCCTTAGCGTGCAACCCTTGTCCTGCCGGACCGAGAACAATAGTCGGTGTCCCCGCCTCCGCAAGAAGCGCAGCATCGCACCAAATAGCCATGCTCTCAATAGGCGGACGCTTCCCATACACGTCCCCGGCAATCTTAGTAGTCTGCTGAACCAACGAATGCTCGACCGGTAGTTTGTAAGACGGACGAGACAGCGTCAATCGCGGCTCATTGAACCGGAAAGTAGGTTTGTTCTGGGCAATAGTAGCCAAGATGCTGGTGATGTCCGACAAGATCGACGCATCCGTTTGCACAGGAATAGTCCGGAACTCGATCGTCACGGTGCATTTCGCCGGGTAAGATGAAGGCTCCTCGCCGCCGTGAATCAAGCTGCAATGCAGGGATGCCGGTCCGATCATCTCGTCGACTGGCAGCCGGCTCTGGTATTCTTCAAGCGCCGTGAGGAACCATCCAGCTTGTAGGATCGCGTCCACTCCCGAGGCCGGATCGGAGCCGTGTGCTGCAGTCCCTAGGATATCGACCTCGATCCATACGAAGCCTTTGTGGGCTGTGATGAGCACGCGGTTCGTCGGCTCCGGGATCACGGCGCCGTCGGCGCGCCAGCCAGCCGCAATCAGATCTTGCGTGCCTTGAGATGCGTCTTCCTCGTCTGACACGGCGGTGAGGATGACGTCTCCGCGAAGAGGGGTCTTTCTGGCCTTGATAGTCGCCAGGGCGGCCATTTCGGCAGCGAGTCCGGACTTCATGTCCAATGCGCCACGACCAAAGATGACAGGGCGTCCGTCTTTCTCGCCAACATGTCCAGATAGAGGCTCATGCTCGTAGCTGGTCAAACTGACAGTATCGATGTGGCCATTCAGCATCAACGACTTCCCTCCGCCAGATCCCCGGATCACACCGACGATGGATGGGCGGCCGGGAACAGTCTCAATCCGATGGGTCTCGATGCCCCGATGTTCGAGCCATGCGGTGAGGTAGTTCGCGATCTGTGTCTCTCCGGCACCCGGGGTGGCTGATAACGTCACATTTGATGAGTCGATTTTGGTCAGGGTTTGGGTGAGAGATACCGAGTCTTCGACGGTGACGTCGAAAGAACTGGTCGGTTGCGTCGATGTGGAAGACATGTTTGCAGAGTTGGGTTGGCGAGCGACGATGGTGCAGAATTCTTCAGGGTTTTATAATTCGAATGCGCCTTCTAGCAACATGCTGGAGCGCCTTTCGTGAACAATCTCGGTGGGGTGGCGGGAAGGGATCCACAGGTTCCAGTGTACATAGTCCGGTGGCACAACAGCGAGAGTATATCATCGTTCTATGGAATGCAAATACAGCAAGAAAATAATCAGTTGTATGCCATAATAGTACTAAAGTGAATTTCCGGTTAAGGGGAAACCATCAGAATTGCAACATTAGACCGCGATCCAGACTTTGAGTATGGAGAAACGTCAATGAAGTGGGGATTGCTATCATCGAACCATGATTTTGGCAATAAGAAATGAGTCGCTCTCCAGTCACTTTGCCATAGCTGAATTGTGACTGAGGAGAAAATCGTGGTCGGCGATTCATAGTGGGCTGTTGAAAACTTTAGCCGTCAACCACTTGTTGCACAAGTCGTACCGTCATCAACTATGTCGACGTTTTGTCGCTTTCATTGTAGTTGGACATGAAGAGTTCTCGCTGGGATTTGGAAGCTGCTGTGACTCTAAGTGTCATCATGGGTGTCAAGACTTGGTATATGAAGCTGGTCAGATGGGAATTGGACTTGGCAGTTGACAAGCCATGGAATGGGTAGTTAGCATGCTTAGCATAGGATATATACCATTGACTTGCTTCGTCATATTCTGAAAGGCTTGGAAATGTCTGGAGAGAACTGCCTGGTATTAAAGGTGTCGATATTGATATTTCCTTTTTCGGGAAAAATGGCCACCGGGGGGTAGGGGTGGGGGGGTAAGTCAACCAACTCATTTTGGAACTTTTGCTCGGCTGACTGCACGGTCGGACAGTAAGGCATTCTTCCATCACAGCTTATTTTGCTACGTCTTCTATGCCCTAAGTGTTGCATTCTACTACGTAAATAGGTCTTGGCGACCTGGCACAGTGACTAGGAAAGCAAAGACAAGACTTTTCGGAAATCTATGGTCATTGCACGCCAGTTGAGAAAGTCGAGCCGAGCATATTTCATGTGAGAGTATGAGAATAGACTGAAGCAATTGGTCCTCGAGGGTAAATATTTGCTAGTATCTTGGCTTCGGTATGATCAATGGTTCCCTCATTTACTCCAAGATGACCAAAATAGGCTATCCCAGATTAATCACGATATGAATGACAAGATCGCCCAAAGCACCCGGCAAGCTTTTCCACTATCCACTATCAGTAGTGATTTCCTCGCAGTCAAAGAATATGAACTGGTCAAAGATCTATGCTCTAGATGGAGATCGGAATCTCTCCCGGCAACTTGGGAGCGGAGACTCGGGATCACTCCCGAGATTTGATGTCCACCATATCATCAGTATGTGAGGATCACTGAGTATTTATAGCTCCGTTCCCTCCTCAACGCAATCTGTCCATCTACATCGAAGGATCAAGAACCTCTTGCCCACGGTTTGTGACAGCCTTCTACGAAAGTAGGGATAGTATTGGGAACGCAGCGAATCCTCGGGACCACGCTCAACCAACGAGAACGGAACAGAATCCGACTTCTGCTAGCCTCTGCTCGCGAATTGAGTTTCGAGGGCAGCGTTCATCCAAAAAGAGGGGAGAATATCAGTCGATTCTATCCACTGAGCGGTCGGTTATTCGGCATTTGAAGGTTACCACTTTAACAGCACCGAATGGAAGAGTATCATGTGGAGTGCGGTTCCGTTCGGGCTTTCTGGAGCGGCTCAGGACCCATGCTCGAGACATATGAGGAGGCCATAATTTTCGGGATTATGGTAGCCGATGAATGAGATTTTCGATCAAACTGGAAGATTTGCGACAGACAGAGTGGGAAGGTTGTCTGTCTATGTCATGTGCGACAGATATTTGGATGACATGCTGGATCTCAAACCTTCTGATATATCCGGTTTCGACCGCATGACTCTGGGCGGAGCGAACAACAACGAGGCAAGAACTGTGATGGGAATCATCATACAAATGAAGTACTTGGTGAAAGATGCAGAGTTGAGGATATGAGCGAGGTCCATGTGGATGTACGGTCAGTGACTGGCTGAAGCTGCTGTCGGAGTAAATGGTCATAATTTCTCTTGGCAAGGTAGCTCCCAAGGAGTGACCAAGTTCCAGTTGGACCGTCCCCAGTGGCCATTTTTCCCGAAAAGGAAACACCGTTCGGCAATTCTAAGTTACAGTTCTAGGAGCATTGCGAAGAGCCTCATCCCAGTTATTACAGGTTCGGAGGATCTGAAGCCTCCCAGTGGCGACCTCAAAGCGCTGAGTGCGCCTATGCTCACATGGCGTAGTTGACGCCATAGGCATCCACACTAGAAGCTGCGTGTCATGGTGGCATACACCTGGAAAGAGCTTGAATTTTGCTTTTTTAGAACAAATTGTTCAACCACAGATTGATGACCCCGAAAGCCGGTCTTATCTCCCTGAGCAATCCCTATTTTTTCTACAGGAAGAGCGAACAACTAGCAAGCCGGGATAAATCAGGCACAAAGAGGAGGCTGCAATGTTTATGACATGTGTCCGTGCTCAGCATCGCGTTGTTACACAAAGACTCGAGAAGTATAGCGTCCAATTTCTCACCGATACGTGTTGGTGCTTTATAGAGAATGCCAAAAGGCAACCACATGATCTTGACAAACCCCGGAAAGTTCATGCATTACGACCCCGGACTCGCCGGGAAAGGTTCCAGTCTGGTAAACTTCAGATAAATATAATAGCTGCATGTCCTACTTGCATGGCTACAAACCGCTAGAACAGTCTAGAGTTCGTACGGTGCCCCGTCGAACAGGAGATGTTCCTGCGTAGTGATCCCATGATGCAATTAAGGTTTCCCGACCAAACTAGAAGATGCATTTTGACGCCGGCATGGTGAACTCGAATAGCGGTTTCAACGCGACCGTTGAACTGGACGGTGTTCTGTATAGGACATGCGGCGAAGCTAAACCTTAAAATGACTCAAAAGTCTCGAGAAGGAAAAGAAGGCCGTGGGTTGCGACGGGAAGTACCAAGGACAAAGAAACATCGATAACAAGATAGAGACAATGTAGTCGACAAATGCCGAAGAACGGCCTTTGATATCCGTCGGATTGGGATGCCTGCCATAATCTGCAGGAGAAGGTTTGGAGCCTTACCTACTGAGTAAGTACTACTTACTGTAAGTACTCTGTAGCTACTATGGGGGCTCGTCATGCGCCCGCCCGCAGCACCGAGATGGGGAGGAGACCGGGAGCCATGGAACAAGTCCGACCAGCAGTCAACTCCATGTCCACGCTCCTCGTGTGATTCGTGGCGGTTTTCAAGATGAAAGATTCGATTGAGTAATAGAAACCCCGTCCCACATTTTCGCATGTGGGGATCCCAAGGGAATCCGGAGTAAGTTCGACTTGTTTCTTCTACCCCGGATTGAATGATTGTGGTTGTGAATGACTTGACGGACTGACTAATGCCGGCTCTCTCATAGAGCAAATCCCCCGCGTTCCTGTTTACCTCCAAGTTTCTCACTAAGGAACAACTCCGTTCTCCTGAAGGCACTATCTATAGATCCCCTCTTCCAAGAAAACCGACGAATCCGACGAGGGGGATTTTCTCACGCGAGCCAACCGCCATTCTTGGTATGCCCCCCGTCCCTGCGATGCGCTGTGTGGCGTTTTGCTACCCTACGAAAGACACTATCGCCTCTCCTCACGGCCTCCGAGGGGATAGAAGAAAGGGTCGGTCTGGGAATCTGGGAATATCGCTGGAACAGGGGTGAGTCGGTAGGAAGTTGGGAGAGAAAATGAACAAATTAAATAACTAAAGGATAAAAAGAAAACCAGAAAGATTCACCGACTGAGGAGGCAAGGTGTCCTGAATCGATCAATGCCTTACCCCTCCATCCATTAACACATCGTGCATGAATCCGCCTGCCGCCGTCCCTTGTCGAAGCTCCAGTCTTGGATCGGCGAATCCCCGTCGCCCACCTCGTTCCAGCTTGACTTGTCTCCGCAGTTCCTTATCATCCTCTGATGTCGTTTCTCCTCATCCTTTGGGGTCAGCCCGAGGGCTTGTGGGTTATCTATCTCCTTCTCCTATCTATCCTCCCTCGCTTGCCCGCTGATACGGCTTAAATTCTTCGTCTCCTGTCATCCCCTTCATCCCACTAGATCTGATTCCGTTCATCCGCTTTCTTGTATTATTTTTGATTTTCTTATCTGTTTTGATTTACCTGATCTGCTTCCTGGGTGTTCCGTAGCTACCTACCTACCCTTGGTTTCTTTCTGCACAACACACTGCCCCGATAACCCCCCTTGCTGCCTGTCCTCTTTTTTGTTTCTTCTCGTCCCTTTATATACCTCGGAGTGCTTGGGTGGGTTTCATGTTTTCATTTCTCCCCTTGGAATGGAAGAAATCAAGATCCCTTCGCCGTCCGCGATTTTAGACATCCCGCCCGCCGTTTCGTCGGCCGGGGCTCATCCCAAAGCCTCGTCCACGTCCGCTCCAAGAACGGCCACCTTCGCTTCCAACGCGAGTCCGATTACTAACAAACCCAAGCAGTCCAAAAGCCGTAATGGTACGGTACCACCCGTTCTTTCAATCTCTTCCATCTCATGAGCGCGATACGGGGTTCATTGGAGAAGCAAGAGAGCCTCGAATGCTGCCCGAGAAAATGCGCAGTGCGCTGACCTTGTCGTGATTCTCTCACATCCCCCAGGCTGCATTACTTGCAAGACAAAGCGACTGAAATGTGACGAGTCCAAACCCACTTGCCTGCAATGCAAAAAGCGGAATGTGGACTGTGGCGGATACAAAAAGGACTTCAAGTGGCGTCCCTTCGAAGAGACCAACGTTGCCCAGAAAGCCGGGGTTGCGAAGTCGAAAAATGGTAGGCACGCTTTCCCTCGGAGCTGACCGCTCCGTCCGACGACGGTCCTGACACTTTCTCTACAGTCTCTTCGTCGCCTCCCTCTCACCGGCGAACCAACTCCGGTCCTGCAGCACCGCCCGCAGTAGCGCGCTCAAAAGCACGCGCGGTAGGCCAGGCAGCCTCACCAACCGGCCCCTTGGTGGAACCGAGGAAGCTGTCGAGTCCTGATAAAATCTCTTCCATTCTCAACGCTTCGCCCAGTCACTCCACTGGGTCACTGCCGCAAACTGATATTACCCAGTTCGCAGATGAGTTTCTCAGCCACCATAGCCTAGGCAGTCTGGGTGAGGATATCAGTGCACCGTCACTGGCTGAGATCACCCCTTCAGACCAATCCCCTTGGCTCTCAGACATATCATTCCCAGCTCTAGACCAGGAGGCAAGCCCTGACGGGGTTACGGTCGCAACGTCAGAGGAGGATGTTCTCCAAGACGCCGATAATTTCAGTTTCGAGGCTCTTCTAGAAGGAGATAATGATGATATTGAAGAGATCGTGCGACAGTCCGACCGGGGCATGGGGCCACCCATCCCGGGACTCGGAGGACCGGATTTCATGTCGCATCTTCAGAGCTTGAACGCTCCGCCAGAACTCCTCCAAGAGCCCCGGTTTGGAATCGCAGCCCCCGAAATGCTGGTGTTGCAATTTGACAGAGTGACCTGCGGGATACTGTCGATTAAAGACGGTGCCCACGAGAACCCGTGGCGAACTTTGATCTGGCCGTTGGCGAAGGATACCCCGGCTCTATACCACGCCGTCTTTGCTTTGGCAGCCTTTCATTCCAGCAAGCAAGTCCCCGCGTTGAGGGTACTTGGAGTAGATCATATGCGCCAGAGCATCACCTGCATGGTGCAAGACATTCAGAATATGAGGACGGATGCCGCGTTGGCCACGAGTCTGGCACTCGCTTTCGCCGACACCTGGGATCAACACACTCGCACGTGCATTCAGCACCTGCGGGGTGCGAAGGCGCTGGTGTCGCAGGTCATTGGAAATGGACTGCAGAGTGGGATGAGCGGAACCGATCTGGAAAGAGTTCGGTTCCTCTATAACACCTGGTTGTACATGGACGTGATTGCGCGATTGACGTCTCGGGAGGATAGCGGGAATTCAGAGCTGGACCTGTCGGTCCTTGAGCCCCCTAGTGATGCAGTGCATGAAATTGATCCCTTGATGGGCTGTGCCACCACGCTTTTCCCACTCATAGATCGGGTTGTTCGGTTAATTCAACGAGTCCGCAAGACGGAGTCCAACTCCATCTCGCTTGTCTCTCAGGCCATCGAGCTGAAGAGGCTGGTCGAGCAGTGGGAGCCCCCCGACTGGTTTGAACCGCCCGAGGACCCGACCTCGGAGGTCCAGCATAGTATTCAAACCGCCCACGCCTACCGCTGGGCAACCCTTCTTTACCTTCATCAAGCTGTCCCTGAAATGCCCTCGGAGTCCGCGCCCGATTTAGCCAAACGGGTGTTACTTCTACTTGCCACTGTTCCTCCTAGTTCTCGGACGACGATCATCCAGATGTTTCCTCTGCTGGCGGCCGGGTGCGAGGCAGAGCAAGAGGAGGACCGCGAGTGGGTAATGAATCGGTGGACTGCAATCCAGACCCGCCTGATGCTCGGCTCGATCGATCGCTGTATAGAAGTTGTCCGGGAAGTCTGGACTCGTCGCGATGCGTCCGAAGCAGAGAGACAGCGACGGCAATCCCGGGCTGCGGGTCGTTCAAACTCCCAAGCTCTGCCTCGCGACGCCATCGGGAAAGATGGACTCTCGTTCATGGGTTCGGGATCAGGGGACCGCTCACCCAGTAACGCTGTCTACGGCAAAGACCCGTGGAGAAGGCCTTCCACCGACGAGCGAGCAGTTCCTTCCCGGATATCTTCCGTAAATGCACGGCGAGCGTCGACCGCATCGCCTCTTGAGAACATAGAATTCGAAAAAACGGTTCGGGGTAGCTTGCATTGGGTGAATGTGATGCAGGACTGGGGTTGGGAAGGTAAGCCACTTCATCCTTTTCAATTCCCTCCCCCCTTCTCTTTTGTTATTCTTCTTCTCGCTCTTTGGAACCAGTAAAAGATAAACTGACAATTCATTGTGGTATCAATAGTATTCCTAGGGTAAAGACGATCTCGGGATAGACTCCTTACCAACCGGCCGAACTGTATATTTCTTGACCTGTCTCTCCATTTCACATTTCCTCTTCCTTCCCAATTCTTCATTTCCCATTGGCGAATGGGATTCAGGGGAGTCGGAGTCTACCGCATTCTCGGCGCCTCCCTCTCCTTCATCCTCCGTTCCAGGTCGAGGTGATACCGATGATGACGACGATGACGACGAAGCCATATGTCCTCTGGCTAGATAAGATCGAAGGGAGTCCAAGTACGGCTCCAAATCGCTCGTGATAGCCACGGTGGTCATTTTGGCTTCTTTCTTTCTTTCTTTCGGCTTCTTGGTAATGTAAATCCTGGTTGCGATGGGGTTTGCGGTTGCGGTTGCAGTTGCGATTGCGATCGGTCAAATTCCCTCTCTCATGTATAACGAATACACGATACGAAGCAGCAAGCCCAGCCCAGTTGTGTTTCTAGACTGTTGTTCTCCCTTTTTTTTTTTTGCGTATATGCCTTTTCCTTTTGGCTGCTTGTGGATTTGATATGAAAAATGGCTTGGCTTATGGTCTCTTTACGATCTGGCTTTCCCTCCGGTTAATAAATCAGCATGGGCGTTTCCTTGTTTTTTCTTTTGAAAGGATTTTTTCCTGCTTTCAGCGTGATGGAATGAATGTTTGCACTTGCTATACGGACATCTTGAAGTTTCTTCTTTAGATGTTATTCTGGCCTGGTTTTGGACAAAATCAATATCTTTTTGGGTTTTGGTGCACGGTATATGTAATGTAGGTCGGCGAGACGGGATAGTAGAGTTGCAATGGTTTTCGATGGTTCGCTTTCGTGAATGGGTACGCAATGTTGTGGTTCTCTCGTCTGGCCCGGTCCGAATGGGTATCTCGGTAGGTAAAGGTCAGGTTGCTTCGGAATGTTTTACTTTTGGATTTCGAGTAGAGAACAATGGCGCATGGACAAGACAAGACGATTGTAATTCTGCTTTGGGGTAGAGAAATTGATAGAAAAGATGTGTTGGACAGAGGCGAGACCGGGTATGTCGCTGGGGAAGTTGCTGTGGACAGAAAAAAGCGGTAAAACTGAAACGAAAAGGCCACCGGATGAGTGCAATCGAAAGGTACGGTACGTGGTGTGTCTGCGTTGCACAAGTCGAGTATAACCAGTTAGGTAGATCACCGAGGCAGTCTTATGCAGATAGATACAAAGTGATGTATCGAATTACTGATGTAGTAGCAGTAAGTCAGGTAAATAGATGGATAGATGGGTAGGTAGGTAAGGTAGGCAGGCAGGAAGAGTTGTATTTTCTTTCTTGTTCTCTTTTTCGTAGCAGAGTAGCAGCGAGTTGAGAGGTAGGTAGGTAGGTAAATGGGAAGGCAAGAACGAAGAGTCAGATCGGGTGTATCAGTATGTCAGAGATGTAGGTAGAGAGGACAAGCGAAGTTCATGAAGAATGATCAGTTCCTCCTTGTTAATTGATCGGTTTCTGCGCGGGAACGAGGATATCGATGATCGAGATCTGCATTGGGTTGAGGTCGATAAGGTCGAGACTGAAGACACACAGACGGCTTTGTTGCATGGGAGATTGGATCAAATATCAAATCACTCGAAGAAATGAGACTGACTAAGTGCGTGATTTTCCTTCAAAATGAAGTGATAGACATACAGCACGATGCAACGTAGCTGAAAGATTATGGGGGAAGAAAGTGAGGGGTGAAAAGGCGCGTAGGAGCGAAGAGAACCTAGAAGGGAGGGGGTAGAAAAGAACTAAAAAGAGGGGGAAAGAACGAGCTATTTTATTTCCTTCCTGTTGCTCGCCTTGTCTTGTCTCTCTTCCTGGGTTTAATCTATCCCGGCTGGTGGTTCCGTTCCGGAGAATGGCGTTGATCCGGATCAGACCATTCAGGGCGTGTAATAGTGTAGTAGGGCGTGCGGTACCAGAAACGGACAGGATTCAGTTTTGACTAGTTTAGGTGAAAAGATTTCCTCTTGGAGGCGATCTTTTCCCTATTTCCTAGGTCGAGGGAACCTTGGATGAACCGGAGTGAAGTGGGGACGGGGAGGGAGAAAGAAGAAGGGTGGATGGAGGGAGGGGAGAGGAGGGGAAGGATGGGATGGATGGATGATGTCGTCGACTGACAAATGGAGAGAGGGAGCAGGGAAGGCAAGGGAATGGGTTTCCCTGTGATGCAGACTGCAATATTCTGCACTCTGAGATCTGGTTTGCGGTTGTAGTCAAGGCAGTGCACAGTAGTGAAGTTGCGTCAGTTCAGACGGGGCGAGGTTAGTGAGTGACGTTAGTTGTTGGTTCTTGGATCAGAGCGAGAAAAGAAGTCTATCCGCGGGAAATGCTTCTGGATAGGGCTTGCGAATGCAACCTTTCTGGAACTGAGTACGAGAACCAGGAGTGGGGGATAGGGAAAGAGAAAGAGAAAGTAAAAGAGGGGAAAGTAGGAAAGAGCGAGGTGGTGAGATGGAGGAGGCTGATAGACTGGGGAAACACTAACCCATTTGGGCAAACGAATCCAGCAAATGGCGCTAAGCCCAAACCGTGAATCCTGGTTTATCAAAGATTCATTGATGAATTCATATTAATATTCATGAGTAATGGAATTTGCTATCGCTCCGATAGGCTTATCCGGATCCTACCTGTCTTGGAGATCTTTCTCCGCACCCATTGATCATGGATTTATCAGAATGCACGAGGAAGCCAAGAGTTCACACGTCCGCTCTAGTTTTTGGCTACTATGTCAATCGAGCTTATCTAGGGACGTGTTTCTGTTTTTCACCACCTTTGTTCCGCTAGAAGCATCTTCCTTGGCCTACTAATGACTTATCCAACGCACTTGAGGAGAAATTGCTGCATAACACGGACTCATATTGAAGGCAATGCCCATCGAAACGGTTGTATCTCATCGCATTTCCCTGAGACCTAAGATATTCATTATAGAACAGGCCTTATATAAGACTATCATTGAGAGAGGTTTAAATACTCTGATACCCTATATAATCGGACTATTTATCATCGATCTCTTCATTGTCCGTAATGTTCATTGTCGATTACGATTCTGACTCTTGGTATAAATTTATCAATTGTAAAAACGATGCAGAATAATATCGATGTAGACCCCTGGTCAAAACGTACTACAACGTATCCTGCTGAGGAAAGGAATACGTTGGGGTTAGATCGATCATGACCTTTGAAGCACTGAAACGCCGTCTTGTATTAGTTGTCAATGTAGTGTTGAGGTCCCGCTTTTCCTAACCCCGTTCTTAGAGTCGATACTACTGTTAGAGACCCATACATTTCGGTTTTCGGTGGACATGATCGACCATCTAGAGCTTATTATTTTCGAGTAAGCTATAAAGTAGCAGCCCGATATTTTGAATGACTCGAACAACAATGTAATTACTACTTCATATAGACGAGAATCTTTCAGATTTAGAAGCAGGCTGAACTTTGCCATTCGCATTGCAGGATGTGACATAAATGGATTTCAATCTCGCCAAAGTCCGAATTGGAAATTCTCTACCCGGTAGTCATTTCCATATGAAACATCGAGTATGGCTTAGAAAGACTATTAGGAATTGCTTGAAAAACAGTTGTGACAGCACAGTTGTGTCTATATACGGCTGGTCGGCAAGATGATATATCGTCCATATCATACTGCTCCTACCTGGGATCTGATATCTCTATATCTCCGTGAATATAGGAAGACAAAGAAAGCTTTTATAATATTATCCTTATCTCCCAAAATTGTTACGCTCACCCAATCGAGCCTTTCTCGCCACTGAGCACAGCACTAAATACCCTGATCAATCACAGGTATCTCTCCCTGATAGTCGCTTAGCTAGGTGATGAAGCTTGAAGCTTGGAACTAGATCAAAATAGGCAGCTAAACATTCGAGAACTCTATTTAGGCTTTAGCTCAGTCGAACCGATTTAGGTCGGCTACCATTCCTCAGGGTACAGATTTTAGGTCTTTGAATACGGACCAATGAGCATTTATGCGAGATATGGAAGCGCTCTACATGTCTGACGTGCAATGTGCCAAGCATTCCGCCGTTTGCCTACCCTTTCATGACCATTTTATGTAGATGTACACCTCTATGAATGGCTTCTTTCTTCCAAAACAGCAATAGAAGCGCTTGACCCAAAAGCGACTTGATTAATAGAACCTTATGATCGCTGTGATTGTATTTCCGCAAAGTTTAAACAGGAAGTTAATGCGATGAAGAGGATATTGACTTGATCAATATACACCATTATCATACTCTGTTCAATCGGTGAAGAGTGATACTAGATGTAACAAGGAAAGTATTCATAAACCGGTCTTATTACAAGAGTTACTGTCATAGAAATGGCATCGTCTATGCTCAACAAGATGACTGAAAACTGGTAGACAGGAGTCCAATTTCAGAAAAAAGATGCTCACTTAACCTACCCCTGCCAGGTGGTAGCCCAGAAATTCCGATGTAGCGATTATGTCAAAAACATAGAAGCTATGATTTAGTTAATTGCATAGGCCAGTAGAAGTTGGTTGATAAACAGTGATCAGAAAGTAACACTCAAACGCGGATACAACAAACTACCGTAGCCACACGAAGAATGAGATACTTGAAGTCTACTACGATCTGCTATTGACTACAACTCAATCTTCCCAGACCATCAAGGATATTCCCCTCATTTCCCCTCAAAGTCAGTAATACAGCCCATCGGTGCTCGCATTCTCACTCCTTAAATTGCCTATTCGAGCAGTTTGATGCGAGGTTGTATATCATGGCCGCTCTTGCTCGCATTTGACAACGCTATTCAAAAATCGAGGATGATTATGGTCAATTAATCATGATCGTGAGCAGAAATATAAACCTGCGCACTGTGCTCCTGTCTCTTGGTGAGAGATGACTTGTTTCTGTCATCAGTTGCGCAACACAGCCGTATCCGATACCAACACGAATCAGGCAAAATGGCCGTCAGTTTAGTTTACCACCCAAAGGCTCAGTCCACCTTCAAGCCTCCCTTGATCGCCAATGAGAACGCGTTCCTGGGAGATATTGACTCGAGGTAAAAATCACTACCAGATCCAGGCATGTGTCAGTGAACTAATCACATGCAGCGATCGATACAACCCCGAAAAACCCATCACCGCCGGCTTCTACCGGCTCGAGAAGGGTACCCCGCTCGTTTACGAATACCCCTACGATGAAATGAAGATCATCCTCGAGGGCGAGTTTGAAATCTCCGATGAGACGGGCCAGAAGGTCACGGCGTCTCCGGGCGATGTTTTCCATTTCCCTAAGGGATCGAAGATAACGTTCTCAACCCCATCGTACGGGTTGGCATTTTTCGTGAGTTTCCTTGGTTCCGCGCGTTCGGAGAGGAGCACGAACGGGGCTAATATCGAAATTAGACCGGGCAAAAAGCCAAGGGAGTCATTTAAGCGGTTGGATTGTGGGAAGTGGATTAGGCGGAAGAGATTCCCAGTCGATCTTGGGATTCTGTGACGGGATGTTTGTTTGGATTACCGGTGTTCGAGTCCATGGATCGAATCCCCACCGTCAACCATGGGTACAAAGTGCGGGACTTGGAACTATTGATCAAGTAGGATCAATGTTATGACATGGTAACCTTCAGATAAACAAAGATGCCTGGCAACCCTCTAACAGGGTTTGATGTCGTACATGACTCTGCAGAATAAGATTGTAGGACGTAATTGCTGTCCGAGCTTTGTAGGAGCTAGGCAGGGGGCGAGACAGGGCCATTTGAATCCAAGGACTGACCCCCGGGAGTATTTGGAACTAACAGATCCGGTTTAATATAAGAATCGGACCGACAGAGGCTCTGAACGAGATCGGATCAGCCCAATGGATCTAGTCGATCTGTGCTAATGCCGCGTCGGTCAGCATCCAGCACCCAGGTTTTGCAAGCCAGAGACCAGGCCGGGGGCTCCAGTTGTGACTTGCAGGTGGGTTGAGC
Source organism: Aspergillus melleus (assembly GCF_016097325.1). Taxonomy (NCBI): domain Eukaryota; kingdom Fungi; phylum Ascomycota; class Eurotiomycetes; order Eurotiales; family Aspergillaceae; genus Aspergillus; species Aspergillus melleus. The sequence continues at coordinate 2,250,241 of NW_025763374.1, read as the reverse complement.
CCAATCAGGACCCGGTTCCTTGATTTTCATAAAGCATCTGGATCTGAATCCAGCTGAAGTGAAGGGAGTTGCCCGGGGAACGAGAGCAATTCAGGACTGCCGTTGGTCCAGTGACTGTGGGGACGTCCCGTGGCTGGCTGCTGCTGCTCCGGCGGTCGCTCCTCCTCTTCCTTCATCGTCATCTTTTCTATCCCATCCCTGCCGTCGCCGTCCACTTGCTCGCTCTCTCTTTCTCTCCCTGGACTCTGCATTTCCGTTGACTTCTTCGTCGTTCCCTCCCTCTGTTTTCATCTTTCATCGCTCTCGGAAATCATTCACCCCCGCAGGAAGAATAACGCCATCTCGTGGCTTTTCCCGACGACGATCCCGATACTTTCTTCCCACCATCTTGATCCCAGAAACAAAGCCATTCTTTGGATCCCTGATTTTGGACGGAAGTGGCTTTTGTGTGAGTCTGGCTGATCCAGAGCTCTTTGTCTCTCGTGCTCTCTGCTTATTCTCCACCGAGGTTTCAGAAAACCTCACCGCGTGCGCTGCCTGCCAGCGCGTTGCTTTCTTTTTCCGCCCCTCCTTTGCTCCCTCCACCGCTGCGGACCACCAAACTCCAGCGCTCCGTCGGCGGAGTCTCGCCCTTATTAAGGGGTCCCAGTCACCCACCTTTTTTTCGACAAGCTGATAATCTTCGGCGGTGGTTCTAAGATTGTCATTCAGTCGTGTCCCCCTTGTCCGTGGAAATCGCGACCATGCCTCTCGACGTCGAATCAAACGATCGCCTAGGCCTAAGGCTGCCCAATCCCCCTCCGCTGCTACACACCCGCTCGGGCAACGTTCTGGATCGCCCCTCCACACCCGCCGAAAATGGCTTTACCAGTCCCGTCCAGACTCCGCAGGGCAGTCCCAGTAAAAACCGATTCCCTCCCGGCGCCCTCGATCTTCCCAATGTTTTCGACAAGGCCTTGAAGTTGAACCCCACATCGCCGACCAAGAGCCAATACAATCATTATGATCATCCTATGTTCGCGCCACCGAAGGGTTCGGTTGAGGACTTCAGTGAGAGCGTGATTCGTTCTCCCCAAGCCAGTCCGACGCGCAAATCCAATAAAGAAAACACACCCCCCAGTCCTACTCGCATAACGAAAACACTCGGTCCGAATCCCGCGGCGGCGGCGATCTCCCGTCATGAACCGTACCAACCTCGCGACATGGAAAGCATCCAGCGACGTCAGGTCCCGATGCGCGGATTGACGCCGGAGGAGATGGAGAAACTGCAAGATCCTAAAGTCAAACGACTGGTCAATGTGACTCAACTATGTAGGTAGTGGCCTCTCCATGCTAAGATGTACCCGCTTTTGCTGACAGTCAACAAGATTTCCTGGATCATTACTTTGACCTCCTCAGTTACGTTCACAACCGCCAGAATCGCCACAACCAGTTTAGAGCGGCATACCCCGAACCTCCTTCCACGCCAATGGATGATTACGAACCGGCCCTGTTAAAATACTTGGGACGAGAGCGCGCTCACCTGCGCAAGCGTCGCACCCGGTTACGCCAACATGACTTCCAGATCCTGACCCAAGTGGGCCAGGGTGGTTACGGCCAAGTATACCTAGCGCAGAAGAAGGACACCCGGGAAGTGTGCGCATTGAAGGTCATGAGCAAGAAGCTCTTGTTCAAGTTGGATGAGATTCGACACATTCTCACGGAGCGTGATATCCTCACTGCCGCCAAGAGTGAGTGGCTCGTCAAGTTGCTGTACGCATTCCAGGATGATACTCAGATTTATCTGGCCATGGAATACGTGCCTGGAGGAGATTTTCGCACTCTTTTGAACAACACTGGAGTTCTTCACAATCGCCATGCACGATATTACATTGCCGAAATGTTCAGTTGCATCGATGCCCTGCATGCCCTGGGCTACATCCATCGCGATCTCAAGCCCGAGAACTTCCTCATTGACTCGACAGGTCATGTGAAATTGACAGACTTTGGGTTGGCGGCTGGCATGCTGAACCCCGGTAAGATCGAGTCGATGCGAGTGAAGTTGGAAGAGGTCGGCAACACACCAGTGCCGTTCGGTCGTCCGATGGAGCAGCGCACGATGGCCGAGCGACGGCAGGGATACCGTACACTACGAGAGCGCCAGGTCAACTATGCCAAATCCATCGTGGGTTCCCCCGACTACATGGCCCCCGAAGTGCTCAAAGGCGAGGAATATGATTTCACGGTAGATTATTGGAGTCTGGGATGTATGCTTTTCGAGGCGCTGGCTGGATACCCGCCCTTTGCAGGAGCCACAGTGGATGAAACATGGCAGAATTTGAAGAACTGGCAGAAGGTCTTGCGCAAACCAGTTTACGAGGATCCCAATTACTTCCTGTCACGTCGGACGTGGGACCTAATCACGAAGCTCGTGGCCTCGAAGGAACGACGATTCAAGAATATCCAGGAAATCCACGCGCATGACTATTTCAGCGAGGTTGACTTTGACCGCCTGCGTGAGCAGCGCGCGCCGTTTGTGCCCGAGCTGGATTCGGAGACGGATGCCGGCTACTTTGACGACTTTTCTAGCGAGGCAGACATGGCCAAGTATAAGGAGGTTCATGACAAGCAACGAGCATTGGAAGAAATGGCTGAACGTGATGATAAGATGAGCAAGGGACTGTTTGTTGGGTTTACATTCCGGTATGTCACCTTACTCAAGTTTTAGGTATATGATGCTGACGACGAACAGTCATCGGAAACCGGCCATGGATAACTCGGGCCGCAGCTCGCCCCGGAAGCCGATTCCAACCGACGGATCCTTCGGCACGATGTTCTAGGATTTCCTTGTTTCTCTTTCTCCCCTTTTCTTATTCTTTATTTCGGGCATGTCACGAGCTGGATCTCGCATTGACTTTGACCATGAGATTGACTTCTTTTTTTACTTGACATGAGCGAAGTATGTGTTTAATGTTCATGGATTCGTCATCAGACTTGTATGCATTATCTTTCCAAGGACGGAAAGGAGGGGTTTCATGGTCTGGAGTTGAGAATTGCTTGTAAGATAAGATACATAGATGGTATCGTAGAGAACTGATAATACAGTCAATCACTGCAGTCACCTTCACTTTGTAATTAAATTAACTTAGTCCACATCCAACTGGTGCACCATTCTGAGAATCTCCGACTCGTTTTCTCCCACCACCGCCTGCCCATTCGTCCAATCGACCGTCTAGAACAGTTAGCACTCACTCATTCCCCTTAAAGACAAGGAGGGTAAGCTAGCCAGGAGAACATACCACAGGCCTCACAAAAGTCGTCGAGTCCTCCTTGAACTTCTTCACCGCCTCCTCCGCATCCCTTGCCCCCCGAATCACATCCCCAATCGCATACTGTCTCTTATTCTGGCCCGCGCCCGCCGGGTTCGCCGTCACGTAGTCGAGGATGTTCCGGAGCTGGTCGGTCGTCGGCGGCGCGGTCGTGATCTCTAATTGGAATTCTCCGCGCGTGGACGACGGCAGGGTTCCGGCTTCGGCGGCCGCAGAGGCTTGTTTTAGGATGTTTAGGACGCGGCCTGAGCTGGGGACGGAGGGCGTGTGGAAGAGGGTTATCGGGTCGATTGTTTTGGCCTGCGGGTTGGGGTGGATGTTAGTTTCGTTTTGGTTGGGTTGGGTTGAGGGTGGGTTCAATTGGGGATGGGGGAAGGGTGATGGGGTTGGAACTTACGAATCGGAAGACCATTTTTGCGGTGGGTATGAGTATATATCAATTGGGATGGTGTTTGGGTGCAGGGGGTTGTGGTGGTGATTGATGTTGGAGGTTGAGGTCGGAGCAGGGCTTAGGCTGGGATTCGATTCGGGAATGGGTGATTACGTCATGCTGCTTTTTATGGGGGCGGGCTGGCTGCATCGGGAACCTTTTTCGGAAGGTGAGTCATTGTTCTCGCCGTTTAGTCGATGATATTGGGTCTAACTATTATCGTCTTCATTTATTCAATGCGTGTTGATATTCTTATGAATGGTTGGAGAAGATAGTGTGGTCGGATTTGAATCTATCTCATGTTCCCTCTGACACATTGCATTTATGATTGATATGGGGAACTCAGAAAAACAACCGATGAAAAGGACAAAAGGTATCAGATTTTCATTTTTCCAGTGATCTTCTGATCATAGAGCTGAGATGCGAGCTTTCATGCCTCATTGGACGTCCAGTACGGCCACCCAGAAAGGAGTCATTGCCTCGTGTCCCCACCAGCGTCAATGAGCAATTTGGGCTTCTCATCCGCTCCCTCATCCTCGCCTAGAGACCGATCTCCTGCTAAAAGATCCAGCGCGGTCTTGCCATCCTTGGTCGTTGCTTTGACATTGGCGCCCGCATCAAGGAGCAGTCGAATTTGTTCCGCACCTCCATATGCGGCTGCTTGATGTAGTGGCGTCTCTCCATCCTCGTTGACCGCCGCATGGTCCGCACCAGCTCGGAGAAAGACCTGTACAAGTTCCGGCGAGCTCTGAGCTGCTCGATGTAACGGCGTATCCCCAAATTGACCTCTTATTGAGATGTCAGCTCCATTTTGTAGAAGTAGCTGAGCTGAAGCTGGTCCATCTGCCACTGCACGGTGTAGCACCGCGTCTCCATTATTGTCGATAGCATTCGGGTCAGCCCCCGAGTCGAGAAGCAACTGAACGATATCCAGGAACTCATGGGCGGCAGCTACATGCAGCGTGGTATTCCCGTAGCAATCTCTCGCTGTGACATCTGACCCAGCATCGATGAGAAGCTTTGCCATTCTCGCTCCTCCGAAGAGAGCCACTACATGCAGCGGCGTCTCGTCATCAACGTTACGGGCATGCACGTTAGCCCCAGCCTTAAGGAGCAGTTCCGCAGGCCCCAACGCGTTCTCAGCAGCAGCATTGTGCAAAGGCGTTACTCCGTCCACAGTCGGGGCTGAGACGTTGGCCCCGGCGTCAATGAGGATCTTGGTGGGAGTTTCGTCGCCTGCTTGAACGGCTAGATGAAGTGCCGTGAACTCTCGAGAGGAGAACGGTGCTGATGGAGCGGCTTCTTCGCGGAGGAGCTCTTCTAGGCGCTGCGTGTTCCCTTCGAGGACTGCTTCGTGTAGAGTTGAAGCTGGGGTTTTATGTGCTTGGTTCTCGGATTCCTCGTGCTCGTTTTCACCGCAGCAAGCACATTTACGATCGCGTAACTCGTCGGGCATGATTGAAGCGTGAAAAACTACTGTGAAAAGGCACAGTAAGTAGTAAAGAAGATTGGAAAGATGTGATGATTTGATCGGTGTGAAAACGTCGAGAACAGCGACTCTATTTGGGCAATTAAGAAAGTACAGGATCTACAAAAGTCCTTATATGCCTTCGATTTCCATTGACTTTGACTGCCTAGCCAGAAGTGAAGTGTCTGCCTGCCCCGCGAGAAAAAGCTCAGCCACAGGTTGAGACCGCTTTTGAGTTCGGTGGTCCACTTGGTGGAGGTGTTTCCATGGGTACATATCTACTACCCTTAACACTGTGGGACCGTCTTAAACCCTTAAGACGACTAGCTGCTGTTGATTGTATGTGTGTGTCATTCATGTATACTCTATTTCGGCACCTACTATATTGAGGGGCCACGCAAGAGTTATCAGACTATAAGTACAAGCGGTACGTCCTCATATAGAAGTTCCAAGGAAACCATAATTTCATACTTTATATACTTTTTTCAGCATAGCTATTTGAGTTTATCTTCCTGAACTGGAGTCCAGTCCACATGCTCGGGTCGCCATAACTCATGAACAACTTCGTAACTCTTATGCGAACACTGTGCTGTAGTTGCTCTAGATGCTTAGGGGTGCAATTGGCAATCCATAGTCCTTCTACGTACTTATTCAACTCTGTTGGAGATTTCTTCCTTCATACATCATTCCATCTCGAACACTAAGCAACATCATGAAAACGTCTAGTCTAGGCGTCTAGATCAATTGTCTATTTGGCTATTTTTGATCATCGTAGTGCCTCCCACCCCTTGGCACCTTGGGCTTCTACGAGTGCACATTCTTCTAATCATTGCTTTCTTAGACATCCCTCATGTAGGCTACCTGTGCATGCAACAGACGCTGGTTTTAAAAGGCCATGAAACTGTCCAATGGGTCCTAGAGCTCGGAGACTGGTCAAATTTTGTGTATGTCGTGCTCTATAAGCCCCAGCCTAAGCTATGCGAGCCTGCAGTTGCCCCCTTGCAGGTTAGGCTACCATTACATTCTTCTAATGTATCTCACGGGTGCCTACATGGACCTTTCTCATGTTGCCTGTTCTACATAGGCCTAAGGCCTTTCCATTCACCCTCATATCCATATTGATTCTCTTTCCTATCCTTTCCCACTTCATTTCACTGACGTAGTCACAACGATGAACTTGCAGATCTGTCCTCCAGATCCACCCAATCTATCCTCAGTGAGTCGTCCTACGTATATCTTTCGAGAATAGTCCAGCTAAGTTAGACCCCACTCCCAGATCGTTCGAAACAACGACGTCCTCCAGCCATCAAAAGAGCAAGAAGTGCCCGCGCTAGAAAGAAGTCGCGCATACTGGTATCCCACCGCATTACTCGCACGCACCTATCCCAGGCAGGGGCTGCCCTCGGAATTCACAAATCCCCAACATGCCCTTCACAGAGTCCCCAGATTCCCAGGGCCGTTAAAAGCACCCTTTGGGCGCCCCTTCGGTAGGACTCAAATTCTCGCTCTTTGTGCATTAACTTCGTCTACCTGGCGGTTTGCCGGAGACGCGAGCTGCGATGGGGTCAGGGGAGAGATAACCAGACTTGCTTTGGTCCAGATCGGTACTCAGAAGGCCATTCCGTTTAGTTTCTCGGGGGATGTCTTTCGCCAGTGGGTTGGGACTTCGGAGGAGAAGCTGATTGGTGCGAATTATTTGGGCATTCTAGCGGCTGGATGGTGTTATGTACTTTCTGCGTGGCTTGTGGAAGTGCAAGGAGATGGTGCTGGTATGTGTTATACCAACTCTCAAGCTGATATTGGCTCAAACACGAAGGTCGAGAATTTTCCGGAACGGACACACTCGATCGACTTGGGAGAAGAGGCAAGTGCAGATGCTAAACTTGTTCGTTGGTGGTCTGCGATTCTTGCGAAAGACGAAGGATGGAACGCTGTTGTGCAAGAAGGTCGTCTTGATGGTGATGCTTTTGTTACGCCTTGGATGGTAACCCGCACGTGTGAAACCTCTTTCATCGTTGAGACACAGCTGGACAAGGACGTGGTATCATCAGAGCGGGTACCTCTTTCGTGGAGCGAAGCGTTCGATGCCCTTGCTGGGTTTGCGCGTACCCATGCTCTGGGAAGCCAGCTTTCTATTGCTCTTGCAGTAGCCATGTCCGTCCCTATGCATCGATACTATGGTACGGAAGTCAGATGTCCACCTCCAAGCACTTGTGGTGCTGGAATATCACCTACGTCTTCAGATGATATGCTACGCGTGCCGAATCACCTGAAAGACGACCTCGTTTACTATATAACCCTCAGCTGCAGTCCGGAAGTCATGATCTCCACCCTCTGCGGAGCATTCTGGCAACCCAACATCCCCTGCAACATGGTGACTCAATGGCTTCACCCCTTTATCGAAGAGATCTTACCCTCAACTTCAGAGGCCAAGAGCCAAGAACTAGCCGCTTTGATATGCGCCATCCGTCGACCAACTATCAGCGCGCTTTGGATCGGCGCCGCAATCAGCGGGATAGTCCCTACGCTCCTGGAACGTGTCAAGCGAGGCAGATTACCCGTGGACGCCGTCTCGTTCCCATGGACTGGTGCGCGGCAAAGCTTCATGGATGAGCTAGGAGAGGGTCCGTATACCTGCCCTCAGGATGTGGAGCATATCTCGCGACCGGATGTGTGGCGTTTACTGCTCCTGTCTCCGATCGAAGAAGACGAACTAGCGTATGGGTGTGGGCCCCCGACGCCGTGGGAGCCATGCGGTGTTTCTGGGACCAGGGACTGTGCGCTGCGCGTGTCTGCGCATATAAAGTGTTCTCGACATGGATATAGCTATGATCACTGGACCTGGGATCTAGATAATGGCACCACGGTGCGAGATTATGGGTTCTCTAGTTCGGGAATATCTCGTACACTCGTTTCTGGCAAGCCTTCCGACATTTCGAAGATCGATATTGACTCTCATTCGTTTGTGAAGAAAGATCTCGGTCCAGATCGCGAAGCTTCTGAGAAAGCATCAATGGATATTTTCCGCTGGTTTGTACTTGGTGGCGAAGGCGTCCCTCCTGAGAAGATATACCGGGATGAGTGGTTACGTGGATTGTGGGATGATGAAGAGGACTCTGACGAGGAAGTTGATGGGAGTCACCGAGTTTCTGAGTCAAAGTGCGCTGAAAGATTCGAAAGTTGACTTCAATGTGGACCTGACTTAGCTGACAAGAAGAATTCCTCTTCATTTTCAAGCTAGGCAAGTCGATTTAACTGCGGTCTTTATATCCACTATAATTCGGTTCTCACTCGGAAGGTACAAAACTTCATAATTTTGTTCCTAATAGGAAAAGGAATCATACGAGATGTAAACTCACAGATCATGGGCCATGTCTTAAGCATATCAAGCAATAACTGAGCAACAGAGCCTAATTCTCGAACCAGAAATGCATGGGTATATGTTAAATGTCTATGTACAAAAAGTGAAAATATTTATAGGTGCCAAATCACCATCCAAACTTTTCAACGTGCATGTAAATGCCCTGTGCTCCGGTGCCCTTATGCACGGCCCGATCGTCACTCAAATACACGACGCTGCGACGAACGTCATCAGAAAGCCCCTCGGGTCCGCACACAACCACCGCGCTTTCGCCCTCCGCCTTCTCCAAGACCTTGCGGATGATATTGCGCGGCTTTGGACGGCCAGACAGCACGTTAAGCTCATGCTGCGGATCGTTTTGCTTCGAGTCGGATTCGATATATTTGACCTCTGTCTTGGGCTTCTCCGGGTCGCTGTCTATCTCATCGTCCTTTTCTGACGGTTGAGGTTTAGGCTCAGATGGGGCAGCATGTCCGGAGCAGTTGCACTTGTGCTCGGTAATCTCGTCTTCGTCCTCAATGGCCGTGGTGCAGCAGCATCCGCCGCCAGGGAGGCAGCCAGAGTCTGTGGACTGCGAGACGGAGTTGATCGATATTGTGTCCTTTTTCTCCGTCCTGGCTGGGAATTTCTCCTTCGAATCAGCATTGGTGATGACGGTGGTGGTGGTTGTGGGTGCAGGCGGAACCTGCGAGCATTGCGTTTGTCCAACTGCTGGCTGGGGCTCCAGTTTCTCATCACAAGTCACGTAAATGCTTAAATCAAGCTCCCGGACCAGGTCGGGCTGGGTACTTTGGCAATTGTCGGCATCGGCGAGCAGTGGCTGCAGCTGTGTTTCGAACCAGCTCAGTTGAGCCCGTGATTTGATGACCCAAACAAATCTAATGCGCTTGGTCACGGAATGGCGGTTCCTCGTTGCAGAGTCAGCGCCCCCTGCTTTCCATCCAGCAATGAGATCACGCAGGAATGGCAGCGTAAACGTGATTCCCATCCCTCCTGCGAGTAATACGACACTGTCGAACTGGCGGAGCGGCCTGATTTCACCATACGGGCCATCGAGAAAAACGGCGCGTGGCGTTTCTGGCTTAGTATCTGTAGAGCCTAGGATTTGGTGATGTTTGGAAGCGTAACGGAAGAATCGTCGGGTGCCGCCTTTCTCGGCCCGAACGAGGAATTCCATCTTGCTGTCTTCAGGAATGGACGCGATAGTGAAGGGGTGGCTCTGCAGTGGCGCCACTGAATGACAAGTTAGGAAAACATGCTGCCCAGGTTTCCATCGGATCCCGGGATTCTCAATTGTAATGCGAGTGACGTTCCCGGGCAAGGGCGTGAAGGTCGCACGGTTGGCCCAAAGCGCATGCCCATTCTCTTTCTTAGATCGGTGGAAGATGGACAGGTTGGCATATGTGGCCCACATGTAACGAACAACTCGGTCGAACACCAATAATCCGATAGGAATCCACACCCAGACCTTGACTTCCTCGGGCGCATGAAGCCACACGGCAGCGATGAATCCGCAAAAGGTCACCAGGTGCTGAAGGACGAAGAATTCGTAACTCAAACGTCGGACTGGTGCGGCAGAGGAAAGAACAATAAAAGTGAGGATAATCCAGGCGGCAAATCCTCGCTGGGACAGAGGGTCATTCTTCAGCTGGTAGGTGACATAGTCATAGCGTCCCCAGTTGCGAAACCAGAAGCCCATGTGAATCGTGGTCGTGAGCCAGAGAGTGCGGGAAATCCATCGATGGTACCAGTTCAGACGTTCATAGCTCATGCCTACCAGATAGCCGATGATGTTTTGTCTTCCCGCCAGCAGGAAGATCAAGGGCAGTTGGGCGATAGCGACAAAGCCTGTCCGGTAGCCGACATCCTCCCATTTCCATTGGTCGAAGGTGTCGAGTTTGTAAAAGCAAAAGACTAGCACCACGACGAGGTTGGCCAGAATGATAGATAAGGGACCCAGTGGCGCAAAATGAATAGTGCGGCCCCCGAGTGACCACGGAGGCAGCGTCGCGTAGCTTGCCTCGCGGGTAATTGCCGTCAAAGTGGCATACGTGTTGAAAAAAAGAGACTTTGGTTTTGACGGCGTGAGCGTCGAGTCTCGAAGTCTTTATAAGATTAACGTGTTGATCTCCATCAGCAAGGGACATGCAACATACCTTTGAAAAGCAAGGAAGCGATTTAAACCGTTCACGACAGCCCCGGCAGCAATGGCGCTTCCTACGACCGCCCAGTACATTTTCTGGAGGTAGAAAAGATCCGGGGCGCCATCGCCCATGTGCATATGGCCCATGGAGCCCATTGACATACCACCCATCGACATGATGGCGGCTGTTGTAAGGGGGAGTAGATCTTATCGATGGTCTTGACGAACTGTACAGAGGGTTTGTTGGCGGGGGCTCTCAGGACATTTTCAGATTGACCAGCAGGTTGCCCTTAGGGAAGAGAGAGAAAGCATGGAAAGGAAAAGGAAAGAGGAAAGAAGAACTCAAGGATATCACGGGACTGGGATTACTACACCGGAGTAGGGACTGGAGGGTACACGCCGTCAACTTTAAGATAAAATGTGCTCAAGTGAAATCACGATGGTAATAATCTGCTCAAGGTTGACCGGTCGCATCGCTGGTTGGGTGGAAATATGCTCACGCCCCACTGCCCTGCACCAATAATCGCAGCGAGAAAGTGCTCACCCGCAGAAATGTGCTCAAGCGTGCCTGACAATGGGCCGGCTTCATTTCGAATTGATTGTGTCAAGAAAGTCTCCGGCTCATCGTTCTTCTTATATGGCATCATGTCCACAATTGTCGCTCTCCTTCTCTTTCCACATCTAAAATCCTCTGACACCCTCCTGCGAACCATCTGATATCCTCAATCCGCGACTCTTAATCTTCCTCCCGTTCAATTCCCCTCTAATCATCCGCATCCGTCCATTCCGCCAGACCACTCCCCCACCACCATGGATATGAGCAATATGGACCATTCGGGCAATTCGGGCTCGTCCTCGTCATCCTCCAGCATGTCTATGGCCATGGTCTTTGTCAACACTCATGATACGCCTCTCTTCGCCAACAACTGGACCCCCTCGTCCAGCGGCTCCTACGCCGGCACCTGCATCTTCCTCATCGTCTTGTCGATCATCGGCCGGCTGCTGGTGGCATTCAAGGCCGTCATGGAGACCCATTGGCTCAACACGCACCTCAACCGTCGCTATGTCACCATTGCCGGCAAGACGCCAGAAGTCGGTCGCATTGATTCCGACCCCGAAACAAAAACGGCTTCCCTCGTTACGGCGCAGGGCGTCGAGGAGTCCGTCCGGGTGGTGCGACGGGTTGCGCGTGAGCCCATCCCGTGGAGATTCAGTGTGGATCTACCGCGAGCTTTTCTGTTCCTTGTCATTACCGGTGTATCATACCTCCTGTATGTGATTTCCTGCCTTCCTTCTCCTTGCCCTATCGCACTGTTTCATCTGGCTAATTTTAATTCTTCCATTTAGCATGTTGGCCGTGATGACCATGAACGTCGGATATTTCTGCTCCGTTCTCGCGGGCGCGTTTCTCGGAGAACTTGCAGTCGGACGCTACATTCAGTTCAACGAACACGGACATTGATTTAGTCCGATGTACGAGTCTATTTTTTTTTTTTTTTTCGAACTATATTTTCGGGTTTCTCGGAGTTTATGATATCCCGTACGGCGTTTTCTTGGGCGAAAAGGAATACCACCACCTCATCGGCAGCGACAATTCCTACTAGAGCATTTACTGGCGTTCGGACAGCAACAGTTCGATCTTTTGGTCTGGGCACCAATTATCATTCCTATTATCGGTAAAACTAGCCGATTTCTTGCACATACACTGCACGTATACGATCATGAGACGCAACCACGCTCAACATCCTTGTACATACTTACATAAATATATCCATACCAAGACGATCATCGTCATACAGAAAGCTTGTACTACAGAGAGTTCCTCCTACGTAGCAAAGTCCCCGCCTCATCTCAAGCAAGGTAGTACGAGAACTTTGATAGGTAGCCTGCCAACTGCTCGCATACAAGCGATCAATATAAGGTGCATCCCCAGGATCTATACATCTGCAGACCTGCACCCACTTCTTGGTTCTGCAGGATCCCAGCCTTGGCCCACCTTTACGCCGAGCCGGTAAACCTACCATTCTGGGGATGATGTGGCCTGAGACGACTGTTCAAATACAATAGGGAGAGGACATCGAGTGTTTTGTCGACGCTATTGATTCAGAAAATTTTCATTCGAGGCCTGGGTTCTAGATTTCTCGTTAAATTGTTCGCTGGTGGTATCCCCACCCCCGTCGTGATAACATTTGCCTACGTACCTCGCCTGGAATAGACCAGAAGGGACTTCGCCGTCGGCTGATATATTGTAACCGATATACTACCAACCCAGAGAGCAGACTCAAGGGGCCGTCTCCGACTTTTGATCCTTCGCAGCCTCCAGCTTCTCTAGATACAAACTCCTTATACTCTCACAAACAACCCAGATTCTCCTACGATTCACAAGTCCGGGAATATAGTCCGTCGCTTCTTCCTTATACCGCGACTTATCATCAAGCTCCGAGATCACTTGATAGAGTTTCTCATTCAACTTCTGAGACTTGTATATGTCGACTTCGAGATCGCGAAACTCCCACAACCACGGCATATCAGATGTCAGCTTCTGCTGCCACGAGAGCGGCGTCGTCAGCATCGTCCACGACGCAGCTTTGAGTGCAAGTGCGGACGCCGTAGGCAGCAGGTTCAGGATCTCAAGCCGCAGCTCATTTGGAAGCTTGTCGAATACATCTACCATAGATGGCGGCTTTTGGCATTCGGTTGATTCCTTATCCTCGCTGACGATGGTTTGGACTTTTTCCAGATAGCTGGATAACTGGGGGACTTGGACAGGGTTCGTCACTAAGGCCTGGTTTTATCTTGTGAGTATGGCTTGCTATAGTTGGGAGGAAGGGAAGAAAGGGGAGGGAAATACCTCCTCGCCCTTTCTCGACACCCAGTACTGGTCCTTGGGTGGCTTGGGCTCGCCGTAGTCTAGATCCAGCCTATTCCAGCGATTGGAAGCCACGATGCCTTCGAAAAGAGTGTAAAGGACGTCGTCGTCTATTGTTTCTTGCTTCGCGTCCTTGATACATCTTGAAAGTAGATCTCGATAGCAGATCGCGTGGACAGGAAAGACGGGCTTCTGATTGCCGTCAGGGTCGTTGTATCTGGTTGGATTAGCGCCGTCGCATAGCGCAATGGGATGATACTTACGCAACAAAGTCGGCTGGTTCTTCGGAAGATCGAGTGGGAACGTTGTGATCTATGAGTCGTTAGGGGTAAAGCAGAGACGTATTGTTGGACATCTGCAATCACTAACCATCACCAGGCTCAAGAGATAGTATCCCCTATATGTATGGTCAGTACACTGTCTTGAAATAGTCTATAATAGACGAGGTATTATATTCACATAATCCGAATATCTACCCGGACCCGTCAAAAACGACCTTGCAAGTAAATATGCAAGTCAGCATTCATTATCCAATCCCAAAAGTCTGATAGGGACAGAACATACTTTCTCTCTCCCGACGCATCAGGATTGAATCCAAGACCATGCACCTTCCCCAGCCACGTTGTATCGCTCTCTCCAATGGTGTCCGCGCGATACGTATTCTGGCTCTCCTCATCAGAGTCGACTACAATTCGTTTCTTGAAATTCGAGGCGCATATCGCGCAGTAGACATCCCAGCCTCCCATTGTGCAAGAATTGTTTGAATATGAGTGGAGATGAATGGATGACGATGTTGAAAGCAGGTTGTCGATGCGGGGAGGCAGCTCGTACAACTCTATTCCTAATCTGGAGTTAGGGCCTTGGTGCTGCGTCATGCTTTCTGCAGCGGCGTTTCTCGGAGGTTTTCCGCTTTGAAGTATAGAATTCTTTCAGTTGTACATGCTCTTCACAGAGGCTTTTTGTTTTGCGCTTCGGTTTTTGTCGTTGTTATTTTCGTTGAATTCTCTCGTTCTGCAGGGGTACCAAGAAGGTTCGGCATTCGTATCTTTGATTACCGTCACGTAAGAACTGTTTTATTCTAGGATATGCAACTAGTGTTAGCTGAACATGAAACAATGGCATGACATGAGATTGTATAGTAGGGTACTATGAAATTTTGCTGTGATGGGGAATTCCTATATAGATACTACCAGCCTCACAATTGTGCAGAATCGTGAATTGCTAATGTCTTTCACACATGCTATGAAAAAATCCTCCACATAGTCCAGCGGATAGTTACTGTTTTCAGCCCTTATTAATTATTCTTTCTAAAAATACTTCAGTAGATCTCATAATTGGGTACGTACAGGCAACTGCTCATGGTTGTCTGTGGATCCATCTCCTTTGTTAAGTGATAGCGCCGGATAAACCGCTGACATTTTCAGATGATCGGAATGTCGCAATGGCATAGGTTCCTACTTGAGATCCCAAAATACCGAGTCACCGATGGCTCAACTCCGACTAGGTTGAATATATTGATTTGTTCCTGAGTATGGTACCCGCAAAGAGGAACGATGTTAAGTTTAACGGTTGAAAGGTTATGACCGTTACCGCATCAGACAGGGTAGGTATCACTAAACGTATACTTTAAGATTGGCGCAATACTAATTGCCTGCTTAATCGCTGTAATTGACAGCTGCCTTCAAATTGAGTGGTTTCCTCAATTTGGGCAAAGAATGCAAACCTTAGACGGATATCCAATTCCCGTAGGTAGAGGGAGTTGTCGGGAAATGTTGAGCCCTAACAGACGAACACATGAACGCAGAATCTAGGGGCTCGCTTTTCCTTAAATAGCAATATGTGCGTGAAGAATAGGAGTTCTCAGTGTTCAAGACCATAAAAAAGGCACATCTGAACACAGGGCGCAAAAATTTGGCATGCGGCAACCCGGGCTGTTCCTGAATCGGATCCACATCCTCCGTTCTTAATGAAGATCCGCTGGTTCAGATTCGACTTAAAGCGCAACGATCGACAAGAAGTTCGGCCCTAATGGATTGCCTCGGATGAACTATTGAATGTTGAGGTGTTGCACATGTGTCAATTATACAAATCAGATCTTTCTCGGGCTCTTTTCTTTTTCTTTTTCTTTTTCTTTTTATTTTTTTTTCTGTGTCCTATCCGCCACTGATTGAAGTGTTGAAAAAAGGAGAGATATAAGAAGAGAAAAGATCCAATGACGGTGTATAAGGAGATCATTCAGCCAGGGCTTGGGAAAGAATATCGAACTCTGTTTGTCTCATGTTAGACGTGCCCCGAAAACGAGCCGAAAGAACCAAAAGATAGCTTGACAACTCCACTGGCGTAAACCATAGATCTGCTCTCTTTCCCTAGTCCCCTGAATTTTGGGTCTAATTGGCGATTTCTATTCAGGTACCAAAGCTTAATGTTCCGTAGTTAGCTCTAGTGTAAATATTTCCACCCAAGAAAGGTATATAGAAGGGAATGTGCCCGATCCCCTCGACACAGTCCAGCGGGATAAATTTCGCAAGACCTTCAATATGTATGGGCTCCGCTCCTTTCTGTTATTCTCGCTTGCTCTCCTACCGCGAGTTGCACTGGCCATGCCAGCTGCTCGATCAGCAAATGATACCCGTCCTGTTGAGCCTGTACATGATCCTTTCTATCTCCCTCCTGAAGGCTTCGAATCCTCTCCTCCCGGAACCATCCTGCGGTCCCGAGAACCTCCATTCCCAATTGCGGCCTTCAGCTTTGCCAAAGTAAACCTGGCTGCGGCGCATCAGCTTCTTTTCAGAAGTACCGATTCTTTTGGGAATCCTATAGTTGCTGCCTCCACTATCCTCGTTCCTCACAACGCCGACTATACCAAATTACTGTCTTATCAAGTAGCTCAAGATGCGGCCAGCCCGAACTGTGCTCCATCATTTGCGCTTCAACTACATGCCGCTCACGACAATTTCCTCGGTCTCATTATGCCCCAAGCTGAAATCCTCTTCCTGAGCTCGGCTCTGGGTAAGGGGTGGATTGTTACCGTACCCGACCACCTTGGAACCAAGTCCGCTTTCCTGGCCAACAAGCTCTCCGGACATACTGTGCTCGACAATGTCCGCGCCGCGCTAGAGTCTTCTGACCTCACGCACATCGCATCCAATCCTACAATCACCCTCTGGGGATACTCTGGCGGCAGTTTGGCCAGCGGTTTTGCCGCCGAACTGCAGCCCACGTATGCCCCGGAGCTGAAGATTGCCGGCGTTGCCCTCGGTGGCACCGTGCCCGAGATCTTGCCTGTCATCAAGACCGTCAACAAGGGTTTCTTTGCCGGCCTGGTCCCATCCGGCGTACAGGGTCTTGCCAATGAGTATCCCAAAATCCAGACCCTCATCGACGAGAACGTTCTGCCGGAAAAGCTCGAAGACTTCCGCAAGACCAAGGACTTCTGCCTGACCGAGGATCTGCTGCACTACCTCAACCACGACATCTACACCTACGTCAACAACACGGAGATCTTTGAGGGACCGGAAGCAACCAAAGTCCTTCGGGAGAATGCGATGGGCCAGCACACGCCCAAGGTGCCTGTTCTTGTTTACAAGTCTCTCAATGATGAAGTCAGCCCCGTTAATGACACGGATGCTTTGGTTACGAAGTACTGCGATGGCGGCGCCGACGTGGAGTATAAGCGCGACACGCTGTCAGAGCACGGGGCGATGGAGATTGTCGGTGCTCCTGATGCTGTTATCTGGCTTACGGATCGTATGAATGGCGTTCCTGTCAAGCAAGGCTGCCACAACTCGACTGCTCTGACCAGCTTGACTGACCCCGGTGCTATCGGTGCTCTTGGTCAGGGTGTCATTAATCTTCTGTTGATCTTGTTGGGTGCACCATTGAAGCCAATTGCTTAGTGGGGGTTTCTGGTGACTATCCACAAGCATTCGATATGACCTTTATGCAACGAAGAATGAGCCGGGTAGCACGCTTTTCTTCTTTTCACTTTCTTTATCTACTCCTTTTGTCTTTACTTCTTTTCTTTTTCTCCATGTCATCTTACGATAATAATTTCTAACACTGAATTATTGGGTGTTAATCTGGTGATCTACATCAGTTAATTATCCTAATTTCTAGATAGCGACGACTCAGATCTAATATGAGAGATATTCCATTGTATTCCTCAAGATATTGAAATTAGAAGCTTTCTCCCAGCAACTAGATCTAGACTTAAAGCTATATAACACTTAAGCATGTACCAACCTGCACCCGCGGGAACACCCCGGAAACTCCCCAAGCTCTCCGCAACAAACAATCTTCCTCCGTCCACACAAAGCTTCATCTTCTTCCCCATCCCATTCCATTTCACACCTATACTCCCCCTTCCCTCTGCATTCCCAACCCACCATGCCCCGTCGCAAGGTCCGCTTCAACACGCGACGCCCCCACCACCCCACCCAACCCCATACCACACCCCAGAACTACGCCAGCCTGCGCAACGTGAAACACTTCCCCAACTTCACCTCCCTGCCCGCAGACGACGACCTCGACCTACGCTACTACACAAAAGGCGGGCTCGGCTAGGTCCCCAAAAAGCACTGGCGTCTGCTCGTCGAGACCGTAGGAATGTCAGGAGATCTGTTGGAAAGACATGAACCACAAAAAGGACTGCAAGGTCATCGCCGACACCGACTTCCAGAAAATGTTTACCATGCAATGGTCTATATTTTGGGACTTTAAAGACTTCCCTTTACAAAACGTGTCGGAGACTGCATAGCTTTACGTTTTCATCATAGCATTGGGCCAAAAACATTATCAAATCATCTGTCTTGAGATGCTATACGGATATTGGGGTAGCAGCACAGGGCTCGGCCAGGGAATATTGATAAAATTTATTTGCATGTTCTTGTCACTTATTTGGAAAACTTGGTACAATTTGCCTACTAAATCTTACCATAATTCACTAACTTTGTTTGTATACTGGTGGTTCGGTTTCCTGGTACCTGCCTTTGTTTGTGCTACCTTGCAAACGAGGAAATTTCCACCATCTTCACCCAAGAAACCGCAGAAGGCCACTTTCCACAAAATAAAAGAACTTGGGCCTTCCTCTTTCCAGCTTTGATCCTGCAAGCGCTCATATCTCTCTACCCCATCTCATACTCAGGTTTCTCGCTACCGCGTCATTTTCCAAGCTTTTAATCTCGAAAGGCCGATTCCAACATGTCTTATTCTTCAACTTCCTCCAGCGCGAGCGAGTCTGATCCTGGCACATCTGTCCCTGCCAGAGACTATGCTAACTTGCGAGATATGACGGCTTTTCCCACGTTCTTCGATATCCCCGAATTGATGATTCAAGTCGCGAACGGCAAGGTCTATAAACCACACGAACACTGGTGTCTCCTGGTGGAAATCTTCGCCATCGAAAGCTTTTCCCGTCTTGTTCTGAGATGCAAGGACAAAGCAGACAAGCTAGTGATCATTGCCTTCTACACTGAAGATGAGGGTAGAGCCTTTGACACAAGTGAGCTGCACTGTGGACAAACCGTCGCGATTATGTATCCCACACAGCATCAGTTTCTTGACGGTCGCTGGGGAGTTCGTCAGGAGGATTACCGCTCGATCAAGGTATGCCCCCGGTTTTGGAAATCACATCCATCCTCTTGGAACTGCCGAACTGAAAGAGCTTACATCTCATGTAGCTTTTTCCTACGTCCCTCGACAACCTACTTCGTCTTAGTGACGAGGTTCGATCCTGGCCGAAAGGCTTTGGCAAGCACACCGAATGCCATGGATGTGGCCAAAGCAATGTACCGCTGAGTACATGCGCAAGATGTAAAGTTATGAGATACTGCAGCAGAGTAAGCTATTTATCCCCTCCAAAAAGCCAATCCCACTCAGTCGCATGTTGTTCAAACCTGCGGGGCCGGACAGCAGTTACATCTTCATGCGCAAAATCGACGAATGCTAATCAACTGCTCGACAGGAATGTCAGAGAGTCGGCTGGCAGGACAAAGGCCATAGCCAGACATGCAAAATCGTTGCGGATCGCGATTTTCAAAAGATGATGACAACGGATTGGGTGCGATTTAGGGGCTTCAAAAAGTTTCTTTTCCGCAGGCACTGAAGTTTTTGAAGAGATCTGGGGCCAGACCAGTATTCTTTCTCATTAGCTCCAAAGTTCATGCTTTCGTCTTTCTGGAATAATTGTTTTCGTGGTTTTAGCGATCAAATCTCGCCACAGTTTGCAGAATCGGGTAGTCGCGGGGTTTCTTGTGATTGATACTGATCTATCATGATAAAACAATTCTATTTTTTCATCTGATAAAATCTGCGAACAACGTCATCAGAGTCCAAGACCGATGCGAAGCGCAGCGCATCCTTGTGGAGGTTAGTCAGAGCGGGTATTGCGGAGAAGGGAGGAACAACGAAGACGGGGTAAAAGGAAGGGACAGGCCAGCCCCGGCCCGAGGTCGATTTAGCGGGGATCATCAACAACCATCTTTCATCACCGCACCTTTCTCCTTCTTCTTTCTTTTTCATCATAGAATCATTCCTCTACAATACCCACAGATGATGCTTCGCTCAGTTCCTCGTCGAATTCCTCGACGTCTCCCCTCTCTCTCCGCGACTGCAGGCAGTCCCTCCCGCAACGCCCTGCGCTCCTTCACATGCGGTTATCCTCGGATGTCGGCCTCCTCGTTACCGCCCGTCGCTCCCCCCGTGTCCTCCTCATTGCCAGGCGACTCGTTCCAGCTCCTATCCAGTTCCAACAAATCTGGCGCAGCGGAGGACGCGCTCTACGAACAGCAGATCAAAGATGTTGAGGCGTGGTGGAATTCGCCTCGTTTCGAAGGCATCAAGCGACCATACAGCGCCGCGGACGTGGTCAGCAAGCGGGGTTCACTTCAACAGACCTACCCCAGCTCTTTGATGGCCCGGAAGCTGTTCAATCTGCTCAATGAGCGGGCAGCGGAAGGAAAACCAGTTCATACGAGTATGTGTTGGTCGATGATTGGACAGGGTTGTCCGAACTGACGTGTGTCGCAGTGGGTGCCATCGACCCGGTCCAAATGACGCAACAGGCACCGAACCAGGAAGTCCTGTATATTTCTGGCTGGGCATGTTCCTCCCTTCTCACGAGCACCAACGAAGTATCCCCCGATTTTGGCGATTATCCTTACAACACCGTCCCCAACCAGGTTCAACGGCTCTTCAAGGCGCAACAGCTACACGATCGGAAACAATGGGATGCGAGGCGGAAAATGACCCCGGAGCAACGGAGCTCGAGTGAATACGTCGATTACTTGCGACCGATCGTCGCTGATGGTGATACTGGGTATGCGTTCTTGTCGAAGACTTTGGGAACGGCTGATTGATTTGTTGCAGACACGGCGGCTTGTCCGCTGTCATGAAGCTGGCGAAGCTTTTTGCCGAGAACGGAGCCGCGGCCGTCCACTTCGAAGATCAGTTGCACGGCGGAAAGAAGTGCGGTCATCTGGCTGGCAAAGTTTTGGTGCCTATGGGCGAGCATATCAACCGGCTTACTGCCGCTCGGTTCCAGTGGGACATGATGGGTGCGGAGAACCTGGTCATTGCGCGAACGGACTCAGAAAGCGGACGATTGATCAGCAGCGCGATCGACGTGCGCGACCACGAGTTTATTTTGGGTGTGACGGAGGACGTCGAGCCTCTTGCCGAGACCTTGCAGGCAATGGAGAGAGAAGGGGCAGTTTCTTCGGAGATTGATGCATATGAGCTGGACTGGGTTAAGAAGCACAAGCTTGTCACTTTTGACGAAGGTAACCCCCCGCCCTCTTCCACGGTTTCACATATCCTCGATACTGACCATATCAGCCGTTGATGCGCACCTCAAGGCAGAGGGAGCCTCCCACTCCGCCCGGGACGCATACAAGAAGCGCGTGCAGGAGAACCCCGACCTGTCCATCTCCCGCCGACGCGCCCTAGCCAACGACTACGCAAAGACACCGGTCGTCTGGTCCTGCGACAGTCCTCGCACCCGCGAGGGATTCTATCACTACCGAGCCGGCTTCCCGGCCGCCACCAAGCGCGCCAAGGTGTTCGCTCCCTATGCCGACCTCCTATGGGTTGAAACCGGGGACCCGAACGTCGAGAAGGCCGGCAAGCTCGCTGGCGAAGTGCGCAGCGCATATCCCGGCAAGAAACTCGTCTACAACCTCAGTCCGTCATTCAACTGGATGGGCCAGGGCTTCGACGAAGCGTCCCTGAAATCGTTCATCTGGGATCTGGTTCAGCATGGGTAAGACGCCCACCCCTGATTTTACTGCTCGTATACTTCAGTGATCAGATTCAATGATCAAGACCAAGCTAACACAACACAGATTCGTCCTCCAATTGATCTCCTTGGCGGGTCTGCACACCAACGCGACCATCACGACGGAACTCTCCCGCGCTTTTAAGGACGAAGGTATGCTCGCATACGTGCGCCTCGTTCAATCGCGCGAGAAAGAACTCGGTGTCGACGTCCTCACTCATCAGAAGTGGAGCGGCGCACCCTACCTGGATGGCATCCTGGGCGCGATCCAGAGCGGCAGCAGCAGCAGTAGGAGCATGGGCGAGGGAAATACGGAGAAGGGTAAGTTTGGCAGGAATATACGGTCATGACAGCTGTGCTGATATTCCATTAGGGTTCTAAATGGCGGGTTGCTCGGATGTTATGTGATGCTGTAGATTGTTGAGATATTTTGAGATGATCGCTGTTCAGATATTAAATAGTCATGTTTTGTGTCTTGTATGTAAATTTTCGACTCTCGTTTGCGATTTCATGATTATTAGGTAATTATAGAGCTCAATGTAGATCAAATATCTTGAAAAGCAAAAAGGAGAAAGGGATAGGAGGAGCAGTACCCTCGATGGATAAGATCTCATATATTAGTGGCGGACCCGACCACCCACCGCCTTTCGCCGGTGGGTGGTCGGGTCCGCCACTAATATCTTGTGTTGTGTTGTCCATCTGACCTTACCTGGCACTGATGTCACAACCAGTGCGAAGGCATACTGTAGGTAGTAATGGTACTGTATAGTACTAGTGTGTACACTATGTATGCTGTTAATTATGAGGTATGTGCCTAAGACAGTACCTATCTATGTAAGTGTATTTGTAGGTAAGAAACAAACATAAAACTAGATTATCTCAGTCTATATCTTCCTTCAGCCTATAGTTAGTGCTAACCCTAAGCTTAAGTAGTGTCTCATATTACCTGATTTCGGGAGTCTATTCTTGCCTAGGTAGCTTTATGGCTTTGAAAGTACTAACTGCTGATACTGGTATACTATACTGTATGCTATGCCCTGAATCATAAGTATCTACCTACCAGCCTCCTCCATCTTGACAAAACTCTTTCCAGGTCGTGGAATGGGACCAATGCGCCCTGATCTCCGTGCAGTTCTCTCTCTCCCTCCTTAGGAGACTTCTACTTCCTGAACCCGGAGATCGACGCAAATTGCATAAACCTGTGGCTTGGCGAAACGGACTGCGGAGCCCCCCGTGGGGAAGCATCATATCCTGGAGCCACGCCCCTTCATCTCCATCACATCCCGCCATGTTCCCGTCCGTCGCCGGAAAAATGTCCACGCCTACCATGGACTACGTTACGTTGCAAAGAGCTCGTTGATGCCCACTGTATCTGGCACGCCAAGTAACTGCACCGATTGTTGCAACTACGACAGCGCCAACGGTCTCAGCGACTGCAGGAACGTCCTAATCTGATATGCTTAGAGCTTGGTCTAGAGGGTCGGAATAATGACCTTGTCGATGGGGGGTTTCGGGGTTGCATTCTATAGTAGTAGAAGTTGGCCGGGGAAGAGGGTTGATCCCGACTATCAGGAATGGATACCGGTGAAGGGGTCTATGGTATGCTCTTCTGAGACGGTATACAGGTATAAGCGTGTTTGAAGAGAGCTGGCTAATTCGAGACTATGTCTTAGTGGACAGTACTAGATCCGGAAGGTCCTTTTCGATTGCTAACCTCTACTTGGCCATGCATCTACCACTCAGCCAGGCTATTTCTTCACCTTCAGTGTCAAGCCCGCTCAGACAAGCCTGCCACAATCTCACCTACATCCCGAATCCAACGTCCTCTCATTACTCCCGCGCGAACTCCAACTCAGCATTCTAAAACTCCTCCCAAGATTATTTATACTAGACCTCTTCCTCGCAAGTCCTGACTTTAGGCATTGCGCAGAACACCTCCCATCCAGTTTCTGGGAATCCCGTCTCTTCTTTGCTGTACCGTGGTGTGCAGATATCATTCTATCACATATAGCAGATAGCAGGAGCAGAGAACGATGAAGTCCAGATTGACAGACTTTTGCGCGTTTTAAAGGAATCGTATGCATCTCCTGAGCAGGAGCCTGATAGTGAGAACCTTGAGTTCAAGGAGCTGAGGAATAAGCGTCGTATCTGGATGAATTATGAACGGATCGTGGAGGAGATGATCGAATCAGCAATGGTATGAAGACTTCCATCGCGAATCGAGCTCTAGATGGACTGCATGAGTAGAACATAATTATCAAAGCATCCGCAGGAACGGTTTCCAAACTGTCATTCTTCGCATTAACTAGTGAACATATCCAACCCGTCATCTTTCAACTGCATCGAAGACAACTAACTAGGGGATGTACAGTTAGTTAATTAATCTTCACGAAACAAAAAGCAACTGGTAGTGCCAATTGCCAAGGAATAACTATAAACAAGTGGCTAAGGCTTTATGCAGCCCTCGGGTCAAGTCATTGGTGGTGGTCAAGGTAGGCTGAATTATAATATAATCCAATCATCCATGTTAATTCCTAGTCCGTTCCTAAGTATTAATCAGACTTCTTACTCTATGTACAAGCTAGTCCGATAGATAGAAAGTTACTTATGATCAATACAAGTAAGTTAAAAGCAACAGAGAATAAAATGAAATGAAATCAGAACGCGGTAGTCGGTAAATACTGCCTTACCCTACCGTGGGTATATTCGGGTAACTAAGGTATGTATGTACTGTGGTAGCTAGGTAGGTAAGTAAGTCAGGTAGGACAGGGTGTTATTACAAGTCCCTACCTTAAGGTAGGTAAGGTAGTTAACTAAGGTAGTTAGCCGTCAAAACTTAATCTAATCTAACGGTCCTAACCGTTAACTTACTCTTACCGTAGCTTATTTCTATTTCTGGTTACTGGCGTATACACCTACCTAGCGAACAACATACCTATCAGTTACAACATTGGTATAAAGAAATGTATATTCTCTAGATCTCAGAACATTTGTATGGATATGAGTAAATAAGTGATGAATAGGTTTAGCCTTTGTCAGTAATTTTCAAACTAGTAGGTAACCAAAACCCATAGTTCATACCATAACGAACCCTGGAAGTAAGTACTGACTAAGTAAGAACGTTGATACAGCCCGAGACCTGCCTAGACAATACCCATACCCAGTTACCAGTACATTCTGGGTATCTTCTCGATTTACAGCTACAGTACTGTAACCATAATTCTAGAAATAAGGTCTTCTGTATAAGCTAGCTAACTTTATATTTGGTTATATAGATCCCTTTACCCGTACCAAACTTCCGGTTATATATTCTCTACCTACCTACCTGCCTGACTAGCAGTATTTGCGCACATCACCATACCAGGAACCCATACCGTCATAACTGCTAGTATCTAAGGTACCCAATCTATATATCGGACCTGACCAGACGAACAACAGAAATGCTAACATTCTCGATTCTTTAGAAGGAATACAGGTACAAGGTCCTGGTCGTGATCTCACTGCCGTGCCAAATTAAGACAAGGGAAACCAATGAACTGAAAAGGAAAGAGAAAATGGAAAAACTTCGAGCCAAGGCTGAAATCAGTCTTGCACCTTGGAATGAGATGAAAACTATACCATACAGAAGTAATGGAATGCAAAAGAAACAGTGTTGTCATCAGAAGGAACAGTATGAAAAGCGCTGGATGTTCCACTAAAACGGCATCCAGCGGGCCCGTGAGTAGAAAACAGAAAATAAAAAAGCGCATCCATACCGGAGGCTTCAAAACGTAGGGAGTACATCAAACATATTCTGAAGTGATGAAAAGAAACGAGGCAATGAAATGAGAATGTAAAGAAAGGAAAATTTTCCCCAATCGAAATGTGATTACTCGCTCAAAAACCGACACAAGAGTTGCAATATCGTAGCAGATCAATTGACGCGGAAAGCATCGAAGATGACTGCTTTCGGGTTAGCATCATGCGATTAACCGGGAATTGAGCAGGGATAACCAACCTTCATGGCCTCTGCGGCAGCCACTGCCAATCCACATTAAGGTGTTCAAGAATGCATAACGTTCATCACCTGTTTCCATAGAGAGATTTACCCGGTACTTATAGGTATTAGGATTAATAGCGTCTGCCGCGTTGGGGTCATTAACCTTGTCCAGAACGTCTTTCGCACCCGTTAACCACCCGTTGGTTTTTACAATGATATACGCCGGCGGTTCGTCGGAAGTTTGAAGCATGTAGCTGGCCCGAAGACTGGTAGTGGACTCCTTGGTCACGATCTGAGAGTCCTGTCCTCCCGGCTGTTGACAGTGTTAGCAGTTGTCGATGTAGACACGGGGTGATCCTTTCTTGACGCGGGCGTGGAAAAGAAGATGGGCATGTCTTACCAGGATAACGCCCTTGCCCCATCTGCCGGCCCATTGACCGCCAATGAACGTCACCCAATCCCTCTGACCCCAAATACTTTGTCCGACTGAAACGCGGGGGTTCATCTTGATGCTCATGCGGAAGTCCAATTCGAGGGTGGGAGCGGGGATCTGCAGGGAGCGGGCCACATCGCCCTCGGGGAAGGTGTGAAGGAGATTGTTCGCGGGGATGGAGTCTTTCATGACGCTGAGGTAGGTGGGACACTCGAGAAGGTGCTGACGCTGTCGGCTGGTGTTCTTCGCGCGGACCTGTTGGCAGTAGATGCATTGCACCGACAGGCACTGTTCCTCTGTCAAAATACCGTCCTCGGGGGTGTCGAGGGTGCCGGCCGTTCTTACCTTATCTTCCTCCTTTGCACGGAACTCAACGAACGCCGCGTGGACATCGTCCAATGGGGGAGCGGGCAGACTGGAGGTGGAGGTCTTGGGCTTGGATTTGGGCGTGGCGCGCGAGGCCTGTTGCGAGGCGGACGCGGACGAGGCGGCGCCTGCCGTGGGACCGGAGGTGGGCAACGAGGCGCGACCGGGCATGTTCTGTAGCGGCGTCTGCATGGGCGTCGCGTGGGGAGCCACGCCGTTCGACATCATGGGTCCGTTGGGAGTCTGCATGGTAGTCGCGGCACTGGGGCCGGTGCCCGGAGCGGCAGCTGCGGTGCCATTGGGGGTGGGAGGGTAGCCGTTGGCGGCGATACCGTTCGGAGCGGACGGGGTGGTCTGAGTCTGAGGAGCCGGAGGGTTGGTATGGCCGCGAAGTCCGGGACACTCGAGTAGGTGCTGCTTCTGACGCGAGGTGTTCTTTGCGCGGATCTGCTGACAGTAGATGCACTGAACGGAGAGACACTGTAAAGCCGAAGGAACGGAGAACGGGGTCAGTGGTGAAATATTACGGGAAATACGGGTAGGCCAGCTCAGTCACGCACCTTATCATCTTCCTTGGCGCGGAACTCGACGAACGCCGCGTGAACTTCCTGGTCGACGGTACGACCCATGTTCACGACGTAAGAATTGAATAAATCGATGGTGGATGGCGTTGAAGAAGACCCTGATTGAGAAAGGAGGTAATTTGAGATGGCCACGGGCGGATGGCGACAGGACGATGGGGGAGGAGGATGGAGGGACTTTGCAGGGGGGGAGAGAGAATGAGTGAGGGAGAGGGAGAAAGAGAGAGAAGAGGAAGAGAGGGAAAAAGGGAAGAAAGACGAGACGAGACGGTTAACTTACGCGAGCCCGTCAGGACGGAGCCGTACTGTACATACACCAGCCCGGCGTAATTTGCTTCCCGCACGGTGAGCAACCCCGTCATCTGACGGTACGGAAGTAATTTTGGCTGACGCGAGTCTTGGTGCCTCAGTCAGGAAAGTCTAATTCTGTCACGCGGAAAATCTGGGGATTCCTCATTTTTCTTCTTTCTCTGGCAGGACATCTTCTATCAAGTCATTTTACAATATACGAATAATCTCACATTTCATACAACTTCTCAGTGGTAATCAACAGTAAGGTATCTCTTAATACTCTGTACCAACCAGCTGTCCGGTATGCCCTAGTTAGTGATACAAATACTCTGTACAGCGTAAGAGTATCAAACCACCGCAGTTACACTTCATCGTATCGCGTCCGGAACTCTCGGACTGACCGACCCAGCAGGTTCAGCTGTGTCTGAGGGCTGATGAAGGACCTGTTTCTGTTGATCCCAGGAGCACCGCCACGGGGATCGCGTGTTTTGTGGCTGCCTGTTGGGGCTAAACCGAGGTGTTCAGTGTTCACCAGTCGCGTGTCCGAGATCAAGCTTGGTATGATGTTGATCAACAGAATACTCGATGCAGGCTGAGATACTCGGCTTTACTGGAATTGAATTGAATTGATTGAATTGATTGAATTGATGAAATTGGATGGAATAACGGGTATTACTGGGATACCATACATTGTAAGGCCCCGGCGATGACCGGCGTTTTTACGGCCGAAAATGACGACGTTGGTTACACGATCGATCTATAAAACCAACACTGGCATACTAAATATAGTGCTGTATGAAGGATCGCCCGACCTTCTCGGGGCCATGACTCGACGCTGAACTGACCCTAATGTGATCTGAGGGTGGAAAGCATTCACTTCATGGCTTCCTGTACATTCAAGGGTGAATGCC
Organism: Aspergillus melleus; assembly: GCF_016097325.1. Lineage (NCBI taxonomy): Eukaryota > Fungi > Ascomycota > Eurotiomycetes > Eurotiales > Aspergillaceae > Aspergillus > Aspergillus melleus. Next base: position 2,221,829 of record NW_025763374.1, on the reverse strand, counting down.
TGTTGTAGAAGCTAGAATGCCTGAGGCCTATCGCTCCTTCCTTGTATGAGAAACGAAACCCTCTTCCTCCAACCATCTTCATCTCACTTCATTGGAATGACCATCTGCAGCCGTCTCCTACATTAGAGTTGCCCAGAATTATATCAGAAATAATTGATTCATCTCGAGTCTCCTCCCGTTCGCCTGGACCACAAATGTTTGCCAATCTCGTGTATGTAGTTACTCGCCGCTCCCCGATCATTCTACAACAAGTGCTGTCTGCGACTGACGAAAGCTCCCAGAAACACAGATTACCTATCCGCAAGATATTTGGAGCCCCGTGCCATCAGATCCGTGGGAAACAATCATGAACCAGACGTCCACGTTGGATATTCTCTCTGCACGCTGTGCAGACAAGCCGCAACTCTCGAGTTACATGTCCTTGGTCCGTCTGATACTTTTCCTCTAATGTCATCTTGCTCGCCTAACGTGACAACAGACATCAATCAGAAACTGCATGCCGTCCCTGATTGTGGGAGTGAATGCAAATGGTGTATTGCGTCGCCAGACCCGCGGTTTGGGTCCATCCAACATGTTACAGCGTTCTACGATGGGGCTACGAGCCCGCCGAGATGCCTACTTTCGAAGCCCTGGGACGGTTTGCCGATGCAACCAGGCCCACTTATCGATGTTTACCTGAAGAGCATAGGGAAGGCAGGTCGGTGAGGGAAGGGCTCTTTAGCGAGTACACGAGAGAAATCTTCCAGGACGGCTTTACACAGGAATTCTTGGGGCGATTACCGGCTGAACTATTGTGTGATATCACTGAGCTAGTTGCTCCATGCTGGTACTTGACCGTCCTTGGTGAGACACGACGATTGATTCAGTGCTTGAGAGAGACCAGTGGATCCATACTCAGAAGATGAGGTTGAAATCGGAAATGTGGGTTTCTATAATCCAGTACCGCGGAACAGATTATGTGGCACAACTCAGCGATGAACCGCTCGACTCGACAAGCGCTTCTGGGCAATACCAGATCAGACTACCCGATAAGACCAGCAAGATCGTTCTGTCAGTCGACTGTATTGGTATACGTGGAATACAGTTCGTTGACTGTAACTCGAGTCCCACATCCGATGGGTCGCCATGGTACGAGATTCTGGACGTAAGACATTCTGATCTAGAGGTCTATGTGAAGTCAGATGTATGTTACCCCAGCATCTTCAGAAACAGGAGCTAACATAACTAGGGCCTTTTTATGAGGAGCATTCAGCTCGACTCGAGTTGTCCACCGACATATAGAGCCTGGAGCTCTCCCACTCCGCCAGAATTTCACCCGTGGAATGTCGACCGAGACTCACTACTACTTCAATCCCGCCTGGATTATTTCAAAATTGACTCCCACATCCGGGGTATCCTTGTCTGCTGTGCCATCACTAAGAATGTCGGGATCCACGGGTTCTCGGGTCCATCAAAGGCATATAGACAATTTCTCGATTTGATGAATCGACGGTTGAGCGATATCCACAAGTACTGGATGTATTTCCCGCTCAACAAAGATGAAATTATCAAAGCAGCTTGGATCCGGAAGGCGAGGTTTTCTGAAGTAGCTATCAATCCTATCTTGATAGTAAGTCAGCCGCTCTAGAAGACCTCTATCTTCAATCCCGATCCATAGACCTATATACCTAACTCATCTGCCTAAGCTCCAAACTTCCCTAGGAAGAACCGTTACATTCGGCACCCCCGTCCCAGCCCGTAACGCCCATATGTACGAGTATCACCCTTTGGTCAAGGATGGTGATGGTGCTATTTCCGGCATCTTTCATAACGTAGACCCAGCCCTAGGGTACGTCTTCGAATTCGGGGAGTGACCTGCAATGGCCAACACCAAGTCGGACCGGTGGAGCCGTCGCCTCTTCCGCGCTTCAAACCCCCAGCAGACTCCCCTGGCCAGGGCTTGGCAGTCTGTACTTGGTACATGACAGACGCGCCTCTCCAAGGCCTCGTGAGAGTGCAGGTATGCAGGAATACGGAAGAGCCTCATCGTCCATGCCTGGGTCTTCTGTTATACTATCACGATGGACAGATGGAATCGATTGGACAGGTGCGATGGGATTGGGATCTTAGTCAGGAGCTTTGGACGCCTATATACGTCCAGGCCGGTGTCGTTGATGAATACGAATACATAAAAGATTTTCGAAGTGGTGAACCCAGCACTGGATCTGATGCGGAACGAAATGGATGGCAGAAGATACCAGAGCATGGGACGGTCGTTTGGTGGTCTACTGGCTGGCTTGACAGAATCACCATCTATCCTGATTAGGTGATACGCAAATGCTGACTTTCCATGAGGTACCAAGAGGAAACAGGCGTCTGGAGCTGAACGATGAATACCTCTAATTTCATCCATTTCCACTTTCTTTTTCATTTACTGTCTGGTGATTTCTGTCTCTGGTGGAAACTCTTTCGTTAAAGGTCTCTCTCCCTTCGAGCAGTTTAAATCCTACTGTCTTCCGAACGCTTGGGATGTACAAGGTGGCGTGATTGAACTTGAAAAGTTCTCTTGGTTGGTGGCGATGTTGGTTATGCTCTCTGGATATGGCAAAGGCTTTTGAGGACATCTGTCCGGTTAATCATTTTTGTAAGAACGTAGCATACAAATCATTGGAAAAGAAGAGACAAAGTAACAGAAGAGAAATTCAGAATAAGAAAGCCCGCATTAGATATGAGAATAAAGGCAAATTAAAGGGAACATAGAGATACATCGCTAAGATACTATGGAATAGATCGGAAAGATTGAATGCGAGGCGCATCGAGCATTAAGTGTCGTGGTAGATGGGCAGTAGGTATGGGATGTAAGAACAGAAAAGGTGGAAAGATCGAGACATGCATGAAATGGAAGATTAATAGGAGAAAAAATGAATCACTGGAAAGAAATGTCTGTGTTGTTTACTCTGACAGAATTTTGAGTTTGCTTTTTGCTTTTTGCTTTGTTGGTGAGTTTGTGTAGGTCATCGAGACCGAGTTGGATAAATAGATGGATAATGGGTATATGGCGGGTGTTGTAAGCGTATAGAACTTCCGCAGATAGCGTAAACGAAAACCGGAGAAAAAGACATTGTCAGGTTGTACTCGCACATGCAGGGTTTCGTGTTGTATTGTCTGGGTTGGTAAATCGTAGTAAGGAGCCAGAGAGAGTCTTGAGAGTCATCTTCTATGCCAACCGCAGGAAGATCTCTCCATATTCGTATTTTGCACCATACTCTTCCGTGGTGAGATCAGTATAATCTTCCTGTCGAACAGAAAGGATACCCTTGGTAGCGAGAGCAAGGGTATGTGCGAGGCCGTGGGTCGCCACGGCACGAGAGGTTTTCCTGCGCGGGAGCAGGGTCGAAAAGGGGAGGCCTTTCAACTGGATGGATGGATCTGTATGAGGGTCCTCGAATGCAGGTGCCTGGATGTCTTCAGTCGGGCTCGCACTCAGGTCCTCGATTTTCTTCATGACGAATTCGAGGAAGTTAAGGCTGTCTTGGTCCAGGTTTGACTGTATGATTCGATCTCGAAGAGAGAGTGGAGGGTCTCTCATTGGTTCCTTGCCTTTGTTTGCGCCGGTGGTGTCGAGGTCCAGATCCATTGCATTTGCGAAACCGTCGCCGTGGAGCTCTGTCTGGAGGTAGTGGCTCAAGTCGAAGTCTTCGAGCTCGTCGTCCGCGAAACCAGGAAGTCCTTCTATGTCTGGTGGATAGCCGCGTCCGGCGAGGGGACTGGCGCTGGTCAAACGACTCCGTTGTGGACCAAGTCCTGAAGGTTCGCCGAATCCGTGAGAGGAGAAATCACTGACGCTTCCTAGGCCGCGGAAGATGTTCGCGGTGACTGAGCCGTGCTGGGAGCTTTGGACAGATGCAGTGATGTTCCAGGGCATGATCGAGCTATCGTCATGGATAGCTGGTGCTTGACGGCCGATTTCAACTTCCTATAGAATAGGTCCATTAGTAATGGATCCAAAGTCCACATGAAGCAGTGGTTTGCAAACCTCTTGCCAGTTCACAACGCCATCGTCGTCGCCACGGCCAACCTGCTCTTCGAGCTCTTCTCGTGCGCGCACACGGCGTGATTCTGACTCCGCATCACCTTCTTTGCCCGCTGGACGACCACGTTTGCGTTTCTTTGGAATGGCAAAGGGGCTCAGAGTATCATATAGCTCTTCTCCCGAGAAAAGCTGCAGAGGGTGGGCAAACTGGGTGACGCCCACTCCTATACCGACGGAGCCGATTCCCTTGCCGAAAACCCAGAAGGCTGCGTTTTTCTTGGCCTGGAGGGAAAGCTGGTTGCTCTGCTGTTGTTCGACAGCAGAAGCCATCTTCTCCAGATACTCATTCATATGGTTGGCTAGCTCGGTATTCTGCAACACAGTCGCATCGTCTAGAGGTATCAGTCTAATGGGTCGTCGTCGCGACTGGCGCATTGTGGCCTCAGCTGCATCTGGGCCGATGTCCACTTCATCTCTTGCTTCGGCTGCAGTGGGATGCTCGATAGATTGCCGAATATCTCCTGGTGGAGTGTGAGCTCGGTCTTCGAGATTGAGGACTATATCGTCGTTCATGTTCATGAGCTAACACAGAGTCCTGTCAGATGAATCCCAAAGTCAGAGTCCGGGTACTCACTTGATCATCACCAAAGACACCATTCACTGCATTGTCTCCCAACGCACCGAATACAGGCGTTTCACTGATCAACCTGTGTTCCTTCCGCTGTCTAACCTCACCTCGGAGATGAGGCCCTCCAAGCTCAACTAAATTTCCATCTTCATCAAACTCAAAGTCAGGCTGGAGAAGTATTCCTTGTTCTTCACCAAGGACAGAGACCGCTCTCGCGAAGTCCGTGCTTCGTTGCACAGAGCCCACGTCAGTCTCTGAACCAAACTTCACCAGATCTCCCATCATTATATCTGCGGAGGAAAAGCTGAGCTGCAGGCTCGAATTGAGCGAGATAGCCGACTGGCTGAGATCGGGAGTTCTGGGCCACACGAGCTCGGAGTCCTGGTTTGTTTCCGCGTTGAAGGCAATTGTCCATTTGGAGAGATCGATGTCCATTCCGGGAATGTCATTTTCAGGGGCAAACGAGGGATCGTAAGGGAGGATCAGTTGATCTGGTCTAAAGAGATTGCTTCAGAATGCCATTCACCGGAAAGAGTTATCGAGGAAATCAAAAGGAAACCACTTACCTAACCTTCCCAGCTGATGGATCCAGTCCTCCACCCGGTACAACTCGCAACATCACTTTCATTCTATCATGCATCGTCTGGACATCCGTCAATGCGTAGCCGCATTGCTGATTATACACTTTTGAAACGCCATATCTGAGACACCGGAGTCAGTATCAACGACTCCGACACTCATCAACCTAGCGAGACTGTCACCCACAGCAAATTTCCTTGAAGTCTCAACGCCATTGGCGCCGCCGGATCCATGATAACTTTGCAGGCCTTGGGAACGTCAACATCCAGTATCGCTTTTCTGTTGAGCTTCTTCGTGATGGATCGTGGTCCTAGAGTTGCGACCAGCCTGTTCAGGAAACGACACCCGTTAGATTGCGCCTTGGTTATAGTCCTAGGCCGTGGAGGGTCACTCACCATATTGTAGCGACACCGTGTTCGGGGGAGGTGAGTACTGTTGGAAACAGCAAGGTTTAGTGGCCCATGCATCAAATTTGTCGCTTCCAAGAAACATTAAGATGTGCCAAATGATGGATAAGGCTTACTTTCGTGGCTGTAAAACATTTTGGCTGTCTTATCCTCTGTCTTCGCGCAATCGTGCACCGTCTCGTCTCATCACTCGCAATTGGAATACTTGACTAGCGTGAGAACGAGAGGAAAGGATACATGGGAGTGAAATCAGTTGGTTTAAGGAGAAGCGAGAGTCAGACTTTCAAGTCTCGGGCGCGAACCGATGTCTAAGTTAGATAGATGCGTCGATTCGGGGAGAGGGGTTGAGACTTCGACAGACTGGGGGCTTGTATAGAAAAGAAGTCTGTGGAGGGGGTAAGATTGATGGATATAGAAGATCTCGAGTTTAGGGATAAAAGACTAAATCACAATGATGGAAAGGAAAATGTAAAGACTGGCCGGTGTTGAAGGTATTTCGTGGTTAAAGCGAGCTGAGGGACCGGGGCAGTGCCTGTTTAGGAAGACCATCAAGCGCCAAACCAAAGACAAAATCTTGAACCCCCGGTTCTGGAAGCCATCTTTTTTTCAAAATCGTTACAGGAGCGAAATTCGACTTCGCAAGAAATATTTACGTTGAGCAACTCAGTGAGTCAAAAAGTCTCAAACGAGCACATTGCAATGATGCACCAAAGACTAGTATATCCCAAGAACACGAAATGTGCACAGGTAAAGAAAGCTTTTCGATTCCTCCCTCTATGTTCTGCAGCTCACCAGCGCCGAAAATAACATTCGCCAACGAGATATAGAAAAGGCTCCCGTTTGACGCAGACCAAAAGACTAGGAAAGCAAAAGAGAATCAAACATTTGCAGACAGAAGATAGGGTTCTATAGACTGAGAATCCAAGTGAAGGTGGTAGATAGATATAGATAGGATAGAGACATGGCAAGGTTGACTATGGAAACGGATGCAAAGAGGTAAACCTCTTGGAGATCATGTCCAACCCATAGCAACTGGCTGAGATGCACACGGGGTATGAGACACGCAGAAAAGATAAAGAGAAAAGGGTACTCAGGAGAAGGGCATCTAACAATGTTTCATCGATTTTAAAACAAACAGGCCCCAATGCTTCATACACGTACCCTTCGACAGTCAGTTATACGAGGTGCGTTTTCTACCGAAACGCAATACTTTAATCCAGGGGGATGCCCTCATACTCGTTGTATCCGAGGGCCAGGTTCATGTTTTCTAGAGAATTGTTAGCGCGGTGCATTGGAAAAGTGCCAAGCAGAAGACTTACGCAGACACTGGGTGGCTGCCCCCTTCAGCAAGTTATCAATAGTGGCACAAACAACAACCCGCTTGTAGTCTTTTGTAACAGCGAAGCCGCCAACTTCGATGCCGTGACGACCGGCAATGTCCTTAACAAGAGGGGGCTCGCCCGAAATCTTGACCAGCTTCTCGCCGGCGTAGCGTTCTTGGTAAATGTTGCGGATATCACGAGAAGACATTTCCTGCTTCAGGGGGATGCTGATGGTGTGCTACGGAAATAATTAGTTGAGTTGGACAAACACAGCACGAGACAGAATGCTTACGGAGATGCCCTGGAACCAGACCGCGACGTGGGGGATAAAGGCAACGCTGGTTCCGAGTTGAGCGCTGATCTCTTTTTCGTGGATGTGGCCAACCAAGCTGTAGGGGACGATGTTGTTGGTAAGGAACTCGACATCGTTCTTGGGGCTTGGCTTGGTACCAGCTCCCGAGTATCCAGAGACGCCGAAAGTAGTGGGCTGGCCACCGAGGAAAGGAACAAGAGGGGCAATTCCAATCTGAGCCGCAGTGGCGTAGCAGCCGGGGTTGGCGATGCGAGTGGCCTGCGCAATGGTGGAGCGGCTGACCAGCTCGGGAAGTCCGTAGGTCCAATTGGGGTCGAATCGGTAGTCGGCACTCAGGTCAACAATGACGTTGCCCTTCTCAGAGCCTTGGTTGACAGCATCAACGAAGGGCGCGCAGATGCCGTTGGGCAGGGCCATCACCCAGCAGTCAACGTCGCCATTCGCCGACATGCGCTTGACGTCTTCGGGGCTCAAGTTTTCGTAGATGATCTCGCGCTTGTCATAATCTTGCAGCTTCTTGCCGGCCAGCTCGCGAGACGAAACGTGGCGCAGATCCAGGTGAGGGTGGGCGTTGATAAGTTTGATGAGATTCTGGCCGGTGTATCCACGAGCTCCAATGAGAGCAACCTTAGAGGGCTGGCTGTTGGACATGTTCTTCTCGCCCAGAGGAGGGTTGGGGTTCGTCGTCGCATAAGTACGAACGGCAGTCACGAGCACGGAAGGGCGGGCAGAGCGAGCAGCACGCAGGGCGTTACCGGTCGAGAAGGCACGGCGCTGTTCAGTTGAAGCACCGCTAGCGCCGAATCCCTTGCCAATATTGGTGGCAGCCTGGGCGGCCCGGTGCAGTCGCGATTCGAGGTTGATGTCACCGAACATCTGACGGCCATTCTGGTTGAATTCCTGGACCAGCTGCTTGACTTCGTCACCGCTCTCGATGCCGTACCAGAAAAGAACCTCGCCCTCACGACTGAGGCTACCGTCGGCCTTGTCAAAGAACCAGGTCAGGTTCTCATCGTCCTCCTTAACGGTCCACACCAGCTTGGGGAAGTCCTTCTTGATGGACGCAAAGACGTTGTCAGCCACGTTGGTCAACCATCCCGACTTGGTGATGGTAAAGGTGGCCAGGTGGGCCAGAGAGGTAACGGCATCCTTCTGGGGAGGCAGGACCACGGCCAAAGCCTCCATGGGCTCGTCGTAGTAGACCTTGAAGTCGCGCTCCTTGAGACCCTCAACGTAGCGGTCGACGGTAGCCCGGGCATCCAGACCCTCCCGGTCACGGACCAAGACATCCTTCAGCTTGTCCAGATCCTCGAACTCGGAGAGAGAAGTCTTGATGTGCACCTTGTTACCACGGCGGATCAGGGTACCGGCGCCGGAATCAGTGAAGAGCTCCTTCTGCAAATCGGCGGGATGGATGATCGCAACGCTGGAGGTACGAGGGAGATCGCTGAGTAGATCCTTCATCTCCTTGATCTTCAAGCGGGTGCCATGGCGCACCCACCACTGGCTCATCAGGTGCTCATACTCCTCGTCCAAGTTGATCGCGGAGATCTTCTCGCCGGTGTCACCGTTGAAAAGTCCACCCTTCTCGGCAAGGTAGACAATCTTGAGGGGCTGGAGGGAACGGGCCAGCTCACCTGCCGCTACATCCGCGTTGACGTTGAGAATCTGGCCATCGGGGGTTTCGGCCATGGAAGTCAGAATGGGGAGACAGCCAGCCTCAATTGCGGACTCAATTGGAGTCTTGTTCACTCCGTTAATCTTACCGACAAGGTTGTACCGTTCCTTGTCAAGATAGTCGGCCGAGAAAACACCAGCGGTGATCGGGCGGGCGCGCACACCCATGCGCTCCAATTCCTCGATCAGCTTCAGGTTCTCTTCCAAGAACAGCTTGCGGGCAAGAGCCAGGGTCTTGCCGTCGGTAACCCGGATACCATCCTCGAATTGTGGCTCCACGCCGGCCTCCTCCAGCATGCGATTCAGCTGGGGCCCGGCACCGTGAACGACGATGGGGTAGAGTCCGACATGGTTGAGGAACGCGAGGGCGGACGAAAGAGTGTGAAGGTGTTCAGTGATGATGGCACCGCCAACCTTGATGACGGCGAACTGTTGGGAGGAAACGGAGGTAAAGTGCGAGAGGTATTGCTGAACCTCGCGCTTGGAACCGATGTTACTCAGCAACTGGACAACGGTGGACCGGGTCGACGAGAGTTGGGGATCCGCCGCACGGGAATAGTGGCGACCCTGCAACAACGGCACGGCAGAGGCCTTCAGGGACTGACGAGCAGAGGCGAGTCTCGCAGGAGAAACGGCGTGCGGTGCGGAGAGCGCTCGGAGGGGCTTGCTGGTGGAAGCTCTCCGCACTGCGGTACGAAGGGAGAACATCTTGCCAGCCAGCATGCGGCAGCTTTCGCAGCTACTCGAATGAGAAGTCTGGGAGGAGCGAAGAAGAAAACGTGAGTAGAGAGCGAGGAGAAAGAATGCCAAAGGGTTGGGGGAGAGGAGAGGGCCAAGAGTGAGTAATAAGAGTAAAGCGAGGGAAAAAAGTGTGTGGAGGTTGCGGGTTGACCGAATTGCCGCGCCCCAAAGAGTTTGATCCAAAGATTGATTATCGGAGAGGCCTCGGAGTCATAAGGTGGGCGAGCTGGGTGGGTGGTAGACTACTCACTAGTGGGTTTAACTAGTTCGGTCGTTCACAGCGTCACCGCCAACGACACTCTTGCGCGGTTTTTTGTGGTTCTTCTCGTCCCCCTCGCGTCAGATTCCGCGGATGGGACCTCCCAAAAAGAGGACTGCGTTTGATGGGTTCAGGCAGCAGCTGCGGGTGAGGGATTAACAAGAGACCAGTCTCACGGTCGGGCAGAATTGGAGAAAGGCGTTCGGGAAGAAGGAGCTGCGAGAAAAGTAGGAAAAGAGGCGAGGCAGGCGGAGAGCGGGGGCAAAAACGTGCACTTGCCAAATTGTGCCTGAATGGCCTTGAAGCCTTGAAGGCTTGGCTGCGACTTTCGGAGCCGGAAAATAGGTCTCGCCCACGCCGTGACTTTGAACACTTCCTCTGATAGAAAAACCCTGCCGGTCCCCTCTTTTCCGCCGTCCGTCGACTCGCTTCACGTAACAGAAAAGACCCTCTCACTACCGTAACCAGCAGATCGTCCTCGTCAATTTCCACATTCCTGCAATCCCGGGATTATCAGATCTCGCTTCGTCCTGTTAATGGTCTACTGTGCCCCCGCTCATTGACGAATAATCGTTCGCCCAGCCTGCTTCGGATGGATCCTGGGCCCGATATTATCCTCAGATGTCATTTCGTAGTGCATTGGGTCTTTCGTTATCTGATCTTTTAGCTAATGAGAATGTCTCCTCTTTATTTCCCCTAAGGACCTGGACGGTCCACTCCTCTTTATGCCGTAATGGTAGCTCGGCATGGACTACCTAAAAAAGATTTATAGTCCGGCCGGGTTTTCTTGTAGCGTTACCCTACTGTCTTGAGTATGTTGCCCAACTCAATGTGTATGTGACGCCATGCATCGGGGGGTTATAATGGCCATGGGGGCACCTACCAACCTCTTCTTTTCATTCTTCTTTCTCCCTTTCTTTTTCTTTCAACTACGATCTACACAAGCAAAGTGATGAAGGTTATAAAAAATTCATTAGAGTTCGAGGCTAAGGAAAGACATAGGAAAGAACATAAAAAAAAAGACACAAGAGCGTACTCAAACACGGGGGAGCACCGGAGTATCATTTACATCTTCACCGTCGACGAATCGTGTGACACAGCCTCATCGCAAATCTCGAATCGGCTCGTAACGTCCATGGCGTATAGAGACAAGACTTTCTTTAATCGTGAAAACCAAGACGGGCTGGGACCCGAAGAAAAAAAGGCGTAAGGTATTAATGGCTGAAATCAAAGCTTCGCAATCTCAGAATCAGTTGCAAAAACATATCATTCCCAAAAGGGTCGTGACTGTCAGTGGCTGTGCGCATGACTTAGGTGGTTTTGACAACTGCAAGAGACGATTAGCGCTGTTGATCGCGTTGATTGGGAGAGCGGAGAGGTTGTCTCGGGGAGCACCAAAACATACCAACAGGAACGATAATCACCACCAGCAAGACAATGACGCAGATGACCAAGCAAACGCGCATCTTCATATCTTTCCACCACATTTGCTTCCGCACGCGGTTGGCTCCTCGGCGGAAACCTTGGGCTGATACGGCCAAGTTATCGGTCTTGTCCTGCAGCGAGTCCAGACGTTCACCACGCTCCGAGACCTTGAAGATATTCGAACGCATCGTGTCGACAGTCTCTTGGATTTTCTAGTTGAGAGAGAGTCAGCCTGGCTGGAATCTAATCATCTGTCTTTGACAGAAGTCCACAGCATCTGGCACCAGGAAGTCTTCCCGGGTCATTCCAAGCCAAATGCGCGAGTATATGGGCCAACGGGCAGGCCGAAAAGCCTGCATAACAGCGGCATCACTCGTAATCCACCTGGTAATGCATCCTGCGCGATATTGCGGATGAAGCCATTGAGAATCTTCACTTACTTTGTCGATTTCCCGGGTCCTGGGATCGCCATTCTGCGCGGCACTAGCGGTGGCCCCGTTGGAGCCGGAGGGGATGTAGGGGTCGTAGGGTGGTTCGGACATGATGGATTCGTCGAAAGATTTAGGTGAAATGAAATCGTAGGGCCTCGTAGATCACCAGACGGCCTGGTTGAATGACACGGATACCGCTAACTTTTCCTCTCGCAGGGGAGTGGAAAAGGGGGGGGGGGGGGGGGGGGGGGCAAGAGATCGAGACTAAAAACGGCGGGCGAAAGCGGACCAAAAGAGACGCTGGAGGAAGTTTCCGGGTTCTTGAAGGGTAGGTAGATGACGAGATGCGAGAGGGAGACGGTGAGGTGCAGGCTGGGGTGAAGCTGACAAGGTGTGATGAATCGCCGCCCGCCTTTGGAGAGTACAGCCCGTCTCGGTTCGGTCGGGGAGGCAACACGTGACCCTAGCCACTCAGAATTGGGAAAGCAACGCCCAGGCAGCTATTTTCGTGGTGAAACCAATCAGGCCGGAGGCTAGAAATGAAACAAAGAAAGGCGGCCCGGTACAGTTGATTCTACAGTATAATGACCTGCTATATGAGGTCTAGTTCTCCGTTGTCGAGGGTCCAAAGAATTCTGCAACAACAAAGTCATCCTTCTTTCTGACCGGTTCATATACGGCTACAATAAGCCCAACTACAACACGCACACAAAAGCAAGTGCCCCCGGTGGCTCGGAAGAAAGCATAATAATAGTAATAACATCTGTTCTGTTAGGCACCATTCGCCGAGGCCAACTGCCAGACCACCTAGTGCGTTGGCGTGGCTCAAGGGACCACCGGATCTCAAGAGGCTGTGCAGGCAGAGGCAGGACTCCAGCCCTTTGGAATTTAGCTGGATTATTATGTAGTCATCGCGCCTACAGGTCAATTGCCACGTGAAGCCGTGTGGTTCCTCTGCAGTTGGAGTCTGGACGCGACCAATCCCTGAGATCATCCCGCTCGATCGTGGATCCTACAGAATTGACAGGGTCGACTGGGTGATGCCGTTCCGGGTTTAGTGCCGTCTATTTTTATGCGTGGCTTAGTCATCTGCATTTCCTTCTAACTACACTTTCGACTGCCAGGGTATAGCAGTTCCTCCTTGTCGATTGAACCGATTGAATCAAGATCTAGGTCTAATGATATCTTGCAATTATTTGGACTCCCCTACTCTAGTTACTAAACCGTTTTTGATGTGAAGATACGGTGTAGTTGTCTTGGATCATATGGATCAACCTGCATGTTCAAATATATATCACAGTTGCTAGACATAAATCCCGACGTGCTCTAATGCCAGTATGCTGCCGCTGACAACTGTGAATTGACGATTTTGTCATCACAGACCGATGGAATGTCCTCAATCCATATCACTATTGTACCAAGACTTGCCAGCGTTAAGGCAGCCTGACGCTAAACCCAGAGCAGAATGCATGATCTCCGCAAAAAGAACCATCTTGAAGCCCAAGACTACATGGCGTTTGCCAAGGGTAAATACCTCTCCACTGCCTCCTTTTGAAAACTCTGTTCTCGTAATGGGAATGTTGTTTTTGGTCGCTGACCCCTCAGGACGGGGATCTTCTTGTCGCACAAAGAGACCTCCCATTCTTCCATTCTGGGGCTCTCGAATCCGCTGTTGAATACTAAAGAAGGATGTAGCGCTGCATTCTACCAAAACCCCACACCTTGAAGTAACTCGGCTTTGTTATATGTCGCCTTCGAAAATGGGCCAGCTCTGGAAATGAAGAACCCTTTTACCTAAACGATCGAACAAGAGTTTCCCTTCCTAAGCTTCCCCAGTCTATTCCCTCACAAACCTCCGATGGTTCCGCTGCCAATGCTAAGGCCCTTGGCCTGTATATTCCTCGAGTTATTTGGCCGCCAAGAACTGTGAAGAACAGACCAGGTTGGGTGATTGGTACGGATCTCTTCAATCATGGCTCCCTTGGCGTGTCTCCAAGCGCTTGCGTTGTCTTGGAGCTTTCCGGTACTTCATCTTTACAAAGAATGAAAGCTGCTGGATTCCCTGGGGCCCCTGTGTCTGCCTAACTTGAGGTTTCCTTTTTCTGGTTTGCGCCCTCTTGCCACACGCCTGTGACTACGTTAATCCAGGAATCCTAATATAGACGTATATCATTCTATGCGGCTATTCTGAGCATGTCTCGACCTCTCTAGGTTTGATTGGTTTTTAGCTATTGTCTGATTGGTTTGCACCAACTTCCACTCGTTTTCCTTGTTGAGCTGCTTTACTTTCTTGATATCAAACTTCAACTACGTTCAAATCCAGCCACTATTTTTGCAGAGCCTTGGACATCCTACCCACCAGAGGCGCCTTTATCGTGTCTACTCCACGCCTTCGTTTCGCACGTTTCATTATCTTTCTTTGCATCTTATGTCGGCTCTCTATTGCTCCCTCTCTCTATTGATACCCCTCTGTCTTTCCGAAACATTCTAATAAAAGAGTCCTGGGGATTGACCTTTTGGAGCATCCACCGCAAGAACAGCCTCTCATATTTTAACAATTCTTACCTGCTATCTAGCTCGAGATTATTCAGTCAGCATGCAGCGCAGCATAAGATCGTCCCGCTCATGGAGCACACTTCTCATATCAGCCATATTACTAGCGGCTCAGATGGTGCAGGCATCTATTGACCTTGATCTAGAAAGCCAAGGTGAGAATTACGACGCCCTAGCTTCCGGTGGTAGCTATCTCTTGGATGAAATGCTTATACTATCGCATAGAATCCATCAAGAAGGCGGCCAAAACAGCGGCATCGGGAATGCTGCAATACTACACCGGCTACAGACCGGGTGATGTCCCCGGTAACCTCCCAGACCCCTACTACTGGTGGGAAACCGGTGCCATGTTCAACGCCATGGTCGAGTACTGGTACTACACGGGGGATTCGCAATGGAACGAAATCACCACGCAGGCCCTCCTACACCAAGTCGGGCCCGAGCACAACTACATGGAGCCCAACCAGACCCGGACGCTGGGAAACGACGACCAGGCGTTTTGGGGCCTTGCCGCGATGGCAGCCGCAGAGGTCAAGTTCCCTAATCCGCCCGAGGACAAACCGCAGTGGCTTGCGCTGGCCCAGGGGGTCTTCAACTCGCAGTATCCCCGCTGGGATAACAAGAGCTGCAATGGAGGATTGAAGTGGCAGGTTTTCTCGTTCAATAATGGGTACAATTATAAGAATACTGTCTCGAATGGCTGTTTCTTTAACCTTGCTGCTCGACTGGCCGTGTATACGGGGAATCGGACGTATGCGGAATGGGCGGAGAAGACGTGGGATTGGGTGTATAATGTCGGCTTGATCAGCAATACTTGGGAGTTCTTCGACGGTACAGACGATAAATACAACTGTACGGATCTGAATCACATTCGATGGACCTACAATGCGGGCTTGTTCCTCCTCGGAGCAGCTCACATGTATCACTTTGTAAGATCCACTGACCATTCTTACCCTCATCCACTCAGCCGCCATACAGCTGCCTAAATACCTATAGCTGACACATGACAACAACAGACCGACCGCTCCGACGTCTGGAAAACCCGCGTCGAGAACATCATCCGCGGCCTGGACATCTTCTTCCCCATCGGCGACATCATGAGCGAAGTCGCCTGCGAACCAAACGGCAAATGCAACGTCGACCAACGATCCTTCAAAGCCTACCTCTCCCGCTGGATGTCCCACACCATCCAAATCGCCCCGTTCACCAAAGACCTACTCACGCCCAAGCTCCGCGCGTCAGCCGAAGCAGCTGCCTTGCAATGCAGCGGGCCCGATAACGCGTGCGGGTTACGGTGGAATCGCAACGAGACGTTCGACGGCAGCACGGGCGTCGGCGAACAGATGGCCGCGCTGGAGATCTTTCAGGGTCATTTGGTGAACTATGTCGATAAGAGGGTCACTGCGAATACGGGCGGGATTAGTAAAGGGGATCCGAATGCTGGGACGGGGAAGTCGGATGAGGACTCGGTGGGGATTCATGAGCGGGTTATTTCGACGGGGGATCGGGTGGGTGCGGGTATCTTGACGGCTGTTATTGTTATTGGGGCTATGTCGGCGGTTTATTTTATGGTTGTTTGATGTCGTCTGGGGATGGTTTTGTTTCTTTGTGGCTTTTGGATTGTTTACATATTGGTTTTGGGCTTTTTAGTTTAGGGTATTCTGTAAAAGTCTGGGAATATACTTAGGCTTCTGAATTGAAAGGCAGGCTAAACTATGCAAGCATCCAATTGAACTTCAATGCAGGGAATAGAAGATCTACCGGCATATTTCGGGCATTCGGTTCCTTCCATATCACAACAAGAACATGATAATCATTCGCTCATCCAATTGCATTTCATAGGGAGATAATAATACAGATAGAGAATGCACCAATCCCAAACTCCAGATAAATTTTTTTCACCCACTGCCCTTTACACTATGGATAAAGCACTAGGACAAGCGGGTGACGGTGCCCCAAAGTCGACTCTCATGCGATCGATATAAATACAGATATAGATAGTTCATATACGACGACAGATTTCAGCTCATATCGTACCCCGTAAATGTTGTTGCTGCTGCCACAGGATTGAGATCATCCGGCTTATTTCTCACCAAGCAATTCCTTCCGCATTTCCTCGCGCTGTGTCTTGGCCTCCTCTTTCGCTTGGCTCTTCTGGGCCGAGACGTCGTTTCGTTTCTGTTCTTGTTGTTCTTGCGCAGCGTACCAGACTGTTCATACCGGAGGAGATATTGTTAGTCAAATGTAACAAACCAGACCAGGCCATCAGGCCCATTTATCCATCTCAACTCGATAGCCCCGAGGAAAGCAGGCGCGGAGGACAAAACATACTCGACTTATCCGACTTCGACCACTGCTTCAACCGATTCACGTAATCGTCAAATTCCTGCGCTCGGCGATCTCCCTCCTCCATACTCCGCTTCTGCAGCTCGGGGTTATAGCGCTTGAACAGTTCCTCGTCGGTAGGTCGGATCGATTGCACGAATGCCGGGCCGCCGACGCAAATGAGGGCTCCGCTGTACGGCGGTGACGGTTAGCTGAGATCTCGTGTGGAATGTTTCATTTGATTTTTGGACAGGGTGGCTCACGCTCCGAGCATTTTTAACCATTTTACTGCGGACATGATGATGGCGTGGGCTCCGGCGCGGAGGAGAAAGTGCTAAGGTAGGCTAGGTTGATCGCGGATGAGATCGACTCCGAACGAAAGAATGAGACGATGATGTCAGATAGGTCGGGAGGTAGGGAGGACCGATTGGAAGGAATTGCAATCTGGATCCACGCAGGGTAAATCGGCAGACGAGGAATGCTCTGTTGATCTGTTCAGGGCGGCAATCAAGGGTTGGGTTCAGTTAGAGCAAGATGGATAGCAAAGCAGCCGATGCAATTGGATCGCATTTTCGGCCGATGACCGATAATGGGCTGTGGCTCAGTCGGAGCCTGAGGCTGGGTAAGACTGGCAGAATGGAGTAAGAACAGTGGCGCGGAAAAAGGCGGAGAACAACGAAAGGCGGTCGGTCGCTTTTCTACTTGGAGACGTTCTTCCGCCCGCTGAGAATGAACAATCGACATCATTTTCATCGGCTACCAATCCAGAAGAGTAAAACGTCCTTTCTAGTTGCTCCACTTGCCCAGACTAGAGGCACTAAACACTTTCTAAACTCCATCATGCTGCGCTAACTCTTCACTTGTCCTTGGGTCCTTTCTTTTGCCCTTGCGACTAAACTTCGGGAAGCCACGGCCTTAAGAGAATAATGGATTACGGAGTATGGAACCAAACTTTTGCATTTCCAGTTTCCACCCCCCTCGCATGACGCTTCTTTTTATATCTCTCCGGGACTGTCATGTCTAAGACATTTCCTGGTCGGTAAATCCGATTGCTCGGCGCCAGGTTCACAGCGGCAAGTAATCTTGGGTCTGACGCCATCCCGTGAGCGCTTTGGAGACCTTTTCTGTGTGCCCCGTTTAAAGCACCTCAGTTTCTCCAGCAGAGGGGAAGCGTGCGATTCATTTACTCAGATTTTTCATACTCCACGGAGCAGCTATTGGATGATCGTCATCTTACTTACTCTTCTGCTCGATTTTCGAGGGCCGTTGACCAGTTTATCGCCGGTGTTCCGTGATTCGTTCAGGCTTCAGCCTTCCTCTCCCATTTTGCCCTATGGGGTCAATTTATTTCTAGATTCCTCTCTTTTTACTTTCCCTTTGTCCTTGTCCGCTTCGCCATTCGCTTGACTAATGGATTTCTGTACTTCCAATTATCCGTCATGGTGGAAGAATCCAAGAATCTCAGCGGCAAGGGGGAAGTCATCTCCGGCCCACAATTCGGATCTCAATGCGACACGGCTGATACAATGTCCAGGCAAGGAGTAACTGAATGCACCCTGTAAGAACTGGAAGATTAGAAGTTAAACAATGTGGCATGTACGGAGTACTGCATTGCCCCCCTACGGAGTAGGTGGAGGATGCAATCGCTAAATACTACTTGCAGTCTACATACGTCCAAAGCACCAGTCCCACCGTATCGTGCCTCCTTAGGGTACGGCATCGACGAATGAGAGGCCAGGACCGCGCCGAAGTACTGCATGCTGCGTGCTGCGGACTGTGTACTCCGTCCCTGAGGTAGACAGCGATACGCCCGGCATCCCCTGCGTTTCAACGGAGATTATCATTCTCTCGTACTCGTAATATCACGACCTGCTTCTATGTACTCGCAACTTTCGCATATAAATCCAGGCATGAAAGTGGGACAAGAGTCTTTCCCCCTGATGATCAGCGCGTTTGGGATCGGTGTCATGGTTGCCAATGGATCGCGCGATAGTGAGAAATATGGTAATTATGGTAATACGTCCGACGTCATATTTTGGACGGCGGATCCTGGTTGACTGGTTAAGAGCGAGACAGTTTCTAGCACTCGTATAGCTAGAGTCGAAAGGGAAAAAAAGGGGGTCGTGGAAATGGACTATAGATCCCCAATTGGGCCTGCCAAGAGTTACTCGGGGTTTTGCCTGCAGCGTAAGTGGTAGTTGTATGAGCTACTTATGTATGGCGAGGGGGGGACGGAGTGATTTTTAAATTTTCTGGCTTTTCTTTGTGGGCGTCTTGTTTGTATGAATAAGAATGATCTAGATGATGACGAGAGATGTGATGGAATTAATAGTCACAGATACAGTTCAAGTCAATGAGATTAATATAATCTAACGCTGCCAATTTCCTTACTTTCCGGTGGGACGGTGAACATTGATATCAGAGGAAAATCCAACAAAAAAAAAAGTCAAAAAAAAAGAACAGAAAAAATTAGAAAATAAAAGAAGGGGAAAAAAAGACGTGGGTCAAGGGTCGAGCAAAGAACGGTTCCAAAAGTTGTCAGTCAAGTCAGGTCCGTAGCGTGAACAAGTCACCCGTGCATCCAGCAGAGCGAGTGGATAGGATAGAATAAGAGTAATCATAAAAACAAAACATAGAAAAAAAAATTATTTAAAATAAAAAAGAATGAGGCAGAATTGGAAATCGAGACAGATTTAAAATTGGAGATCAGATCCTTTTTCAACCGGGTGAGTCTTCTTCTCGAATGAATTGTTCTACTCCTTGAGCCTACCCTGGAGTAATCCTGTCCCTCATTTTCGGTGCCTTATTATCCGTGGGGACTTCTCACTCTGCCTGTCTTGCCTGCCTGACCTGCCTTAATACTTCCTCCGCCGGCGCATCCACATTCATTAATTCTCCCACTCTTTTCTCGCTCTCCCTCCCTTATTGTCCCCCTCTGAAGTGATCACACGCTCGTTCTAAATCACAAGGGGCCCCCTTCTTTCTCTCTTTCACTCCCTCTCTTTGATCCATTTCGTTCAGCTCCAACCCTTGGTTCGGTTGACCCTCTCCTTCATTCTTTTGGAGAAGCTCCGGTCCCTCGTGGTCTCGTTTTGGGTAAGTGAGGCCTTGGCGCATTCGTCGTCCGATCGCGCCCTCTGTTCTTCTGTCGCTGTTGCGCCAAAGACCGGCGGCTGACTATGTTACCTTTCGTAGATTCTATTACGAGTTATCGCGCACGATATCTCCCGCCTGGCCTCGAAGCGACACAGTACATATTTTCTATGACCTTCCCCGGAATTTTGAGTCTTAGCGCCATTCTTTCGCAGTCCTCGATCGCTCACTGAAGCGCCCGGCCTCTCGCTACTCTTTCTGACTCGACAATCGTGGTGAATCGACGGAAACTCGACTCGGTAATTAGACAGTGAACAGGAGGGGCGCAAACCCGGTCCACAGTTAATAAACAGTCGTCGGACCTCAGCCGGATAAAGAATCCCGACCAGCGCGCTCCCGCTCTGAGCCGCTCAACGACTTTTCTTTTTCAACAGCTATAAATCATATCGCCTTGATTTGAATAATGGCGTACCCTCAACGACCTGCGCAGAGGCCACCGCCGATGAGAAACTACGGGGGCGGCGGCCCCCCTCCTCGGGGCGGGGGCTTTCAAGGCCCCCCGCAGGATGGATACTTTGATCAAGAGGCTTACGATTATGGCTATGACAACCCAAAACAGCGATACGACAATGGAGGATATGATAATGCAGGATATGGACACCCTGGTGACCAGGCGGCAGTCCCAAGATCATATGGACCTCCGAGAGGGGCGCCGCGACCTCCTCGGGGAGGACATGGTCCTCCTATGCAGCCGCCGCCGGATCGCAGCTACGCCTATGGTGGACGATCGGCGCCAAATGGATATGACGACCGTCGCGGCTATGGTGATAGGGGACCGCCGCGGTCAGATCGAATGAGACCACGTGAGTGACAGATTTGGGGTTGAATTGCATGCATCGGTCGTTAACATATGGCAATAGCTCCGCGTCAGGTCCCGCAATCCCCGGATAAGATGGGATACGATAACCCGTTTCCAATGTTTCCACCAAAAGAGCCATCCCGTGGTCGGGCCGACTCTCAAGGCCGAATTGAGAGGGGTATGGCTGGGATGGATCTCAACGGCATGCCGCCGGTGAAGCCGCCAGTCCGCCCGCATACTTCTAATGGAAGACGGCCGGATGTTTCCGCTCGTCCACCCATGCCCATGCCCCCACCGCCTGGTCGTGGGAGAGGAAACGCTCCTGGACCACCGATGCGATCGGCCAGCGCCGGACGCCATGTAGCAGCACCCCTTGAACGGTCCTATACTGACGCCAGCGAGCCGCCGCCGCCGATTCCTCAAATCAACAGGAGCGCGACTATGCCGGTTACTTCGGCCCCAACTCCGCCACCAGTTTCTAAACCCTTATACCCTGGACAGACGACATACCAGGAGCCGAGTTACGCCGCATTCCGATACACCCGCGAGTATAGCACGGAGGAACTATTAGATGTCTACTACAACTCGGCACACGCGGCTGAGCCCGACATGCCCAATTTTGATGCGATACCCGAAAACGGCAACGGCGGCTTGATCGACGAGAGTTTGCCTGGGTTGGAGCAACCAAAGCCGAAGAAGGCTCCGATCGAATCACCGCCCCCGTCGAGAGGGCAATATACTGCCTTCAACCCGCAGGCTGCGCAGCTTCATCATGCCAAGTCCCAGCCAGACATGCGATCGGGCAATGCGCCCAATCAATTTGAAAACGCCGGCTTTCATTTCGATCTTCCCGGGGAACCACCGTCATCTCCGGGCTACTCTCCCGCGTACTCCCCTGGATATCGCCACGACAGTATGGGTTTTGGAATCGGCGACAACCCCTATAACGATCCGACGCCGGCAACGTACCGTGTCAGCCAAGATAGTCGCACCCAGTCTATAACATCGTACTCCGAAAGGCGGCCGAGCTTCGCTGCCCGAGAAGGTTCCATTCGCAGTAATGGGCCTCCCAAACCCTACCGGGCCAACCAATCCGGCTATGTCAACAACCCACCCCCGCCCGTGAACGAGATTGAGCCAGCCATGGATCCTGAACAAAACCCTGATGCGCTGCCTCATCATCCAGCGCCTTTCCGACCGGGCCTGAATGGCTCAGGAAGCAAGCCTGCACCCATGCGCCAGTATAATCCCAGCGTGCCAGTCTCGGGGCCGGTCCCGACTCCCCCGCCCGCACCTGCATCGGCACCTCCGGCTTTACAAGGCCCCCCGACGGAGATGACCGTCCCTCAACCAGTAACCCCCCAGGAAATCCAAAGGCTGCAACAGATCGTCAAGAGCCGTCCGTCGGACCAGAGCACACAACTTCTATTGGCCAAGAAATTGGTCGAGGCCTCGACGGTTCTGGTTGAAGCCAGTCGAATGGACCCGAAAACAAAAGCCAAGGCTAGGGAGAAATACATCAATGATGCGTACAAAATCATCAAGAAACTTGTTGCCGCCGGGAATGGCGAGGCTCAATTCTTCTTAGCAGATGCCTACGGCCAAGGCCTAATGGGTCTCCAAGTTGATAACAAAGAGGCGTTCAACCTGTACCATTCCGCTGCGAAACAGGGTCACGGTCAGTCCGCATACAGAGTGGCCGTGTGTTGTGAAATTGGCGCGGAAGAAGGTGGCGGTACCAAGCGTGATCCTTTCAAAGCGGTCCAATGGTACAAACGGGCTGCTTCTCTTGGTGATCCCCCGGCCATGTACAAGATGGGTATGATCCTGCTCAAAGGACTCTTGGGGCAGGCGAAGAACCCTCGAGAGGGTATTTCCTGGTTGAAGCGCGCCGCCGAGCGTGCCGACGTGGAGAACCCACATGCCCTCCATGAACTGGCTTTGCTGTATGTGAACGCTGGCACCAATGATGTTGTCATTCGCGACGAGGGCTACGCCTGTCAACTTTTCCACCAGGCCGCAGAGCTGGGATACAAGTTCTCTCAGAACCGACTGGGTACTGCCTACGAGTACGGACTGATGGGATGCCCGGTCGATCCCCGACAGAGTATTATCTGGTATACGAGCGCGGCTGCTCAAGGGGAGCACCAGAGTGAGCTTGCCCTTAGTGGATGGTATCTTACCGGCTCCGAGGGTATCCTGCAGCAGAGCGACACCGAGGCGTTCCTGTGGGCGCGGAAGGCCGCCTCTGCGGGACTTGCGAAAGCCGAATATGCGATGGGATATTTCACCGAAGTGGGTATCGGTACGACCTCCAATCTCGACGATGCCAAGCGATGGTATTGGCGGGCAGCTGGTAAGTAGTCCTGTTATATTTCTTAGAAGATCCATTTTGCTAACTTGATCCTCAGCCCAAGGATTCCCTAAGGCTCGCGAGCGTCTCGAGGAGCTTAAGAAAGGCGGCGCTCGAATGCAAAAAACCCGTCTTTCGCGGTCTGCCGTTAACCAACAAAAACAGAATGACGGGGACTGTGTTATTATGTGATTTGCATAATTTCACTTCCTTGATCCTGTGATATTACTTTGCCTCTTTTTTCTTTCTTTTCCTGTCTACCAGCGTTGATGAGCCGCCACGTGCGGATGCATACACCTTTTATGAGGCTATCTGCCTAATGAGACCAAAATTTGGTCTAAAATGTTCCTCTGATGCCATAGAGCTTTGTTTAGAAGAATTTTCCACTTTATCTTACACCTCATGTACATTTCGTTGTGATTCCCCTCGATGTCATTCCCCAGAAGTTACGAAAAGCAAATCCGAGCATAGACCCGGCGTCGCATTAGATGGGACATAGATCGGGCCGGTTATTGGATACATTATTCGCTGTATTTATTTAATATTAATGATATACCACCTTTTATGCTTTCGTTCATCGTACATCAATGAATCAATTCCGTCAACCTTGGATCTACCAGAGCGGTGGAATTCCGCAGCTCCACCGACCGATTGGTCACCATCCGATCGGATCGGATCGCCTGATGACATTTGCTTACAATCGCCTTTATTCATAAGTAGATTTGCTTTTTCTTCGATCGCCACATGCCGTTCTGGTCTTGCATCATTACTGGTAGAGTATAAGAACCTTGCCTTGTTTTCTCCTTCTGGTTTATTACTTTCGCTCGGGTTGTTATATATATGTCTTCCGCCAATTCCGACACACACCCGCAAACTCAATCCCAAACTCCAACTCAAAGCTACAAGAAACCAGCTTCTTGGGCGTTGATATCTCTGCTCACGGTCTTATTGGCTGTATCAATTGCTCTGGTTTTAGGATATACAGGCCTTAGCAGTGCTTCTGGGGCAGAAAACGAAACCGCCAATCTGTTCGGCCTGAAACGCTTCTTTGCTCGTTCGTCTGCATCGGTTAGACAGACGGGTTCTTCTGTTGCGTCGCACAATCCGCAGAAGAAGGCTGGTTCTGTGCACGCGAATACCGAGACCATGGCGACGAGAACTCCGGTTTATTTTCTGAGTCATGGTGGTGTGCGTTTTCATCCCCTCTATTACCCAGTTACCTTGGCCTCCGATAGGCAATCTTCCATACATAGAGCATGTACTGACTGACTTCAAGCCGAACATCATGTTTGATCACGACCACCCGGCGTATTTGAAGCTCGGGCAGATCGGACGAGAGATCACGGGCAAGGTCAAGCCCCGCGCGGTGGTTGTGTTTTCGGCGCATTGGCAGGCTGGCAAAGATCATGTGGAAGTGAATAATGCGGAGCTTACGGATTTGATATATGAGTATACTTCCATTTCCTTCTGCCTCTGAGTTCATCCGGTATTGGTGTTATGTGGTTGGTTTCGGCTGACGTCTTTGTTCCCGTGTAGCTTCTACGGCTTCCCAGGCCATTACTATAAAGAGACTTATCCGAATGTCGGAAGCAAAGACGTAGCTGACAAGGTACTTGGGTTACTGGGCAACGCGGGGATCAACGCCCGCGGCGTCAAACGAGGCCTGGACCATGGAGTGTGGGCGAGTTTCAAGTGTGGTGAGTCCCGACCTTCCTTTCTACTATTGAAAAAAAAAATAGCACGATAACTAAACAATATCCCCAGCCTTCGAACCCGACACCAACCCCCTCAACGTCCCCATCGTCCAAGTCTCCCTCTTCAAAACGGAAGATCCCATCCAGCACTACAAACTAGGCCAAGCCGTGTCCGCCCTACGCGATGAAAACATCCTCATCATCGTGTCCGGCATGGCCGTGCACAACCTCCGCGATCTGCAGTTCACATGGGGCAATCCCCAACCTCTACCCTACACGGTGAGCTTTGATGAGGCGCTCAAAGATGCTGTCACGACTGCCCCCGGGGACAGGGAGCGCGCCATGGCGGAGTTGTTGAAGAGGCCGGACGCGCGCCAGGCGCATCCGTATTTCGATCATTTGTTGCCGATCCATATCGGTGCTGGGGCCGCTGGGGAGGATGTGGCTAAGAGGTTGTGGACGCTGAAGGAGGGAAGTATGAGTTGGGCGCAGTTTCGGTTTGGGGAGGTTGGTAATAGTAGTAGTTCGTTGTGATGAGGTCAGTCTCAATCTTGGGATGGCTTCGTGAGCTGACCTGACATGAAGGCAGGATTCAATTGATAGAAGGTATTGTGTAGGTATTGGTTTCATTGTTTTTTCTTAATTCATCTATAGATACAGTGCTAGACAACTGAACCGAATTCGAAACGGGATTGGACGGAAACAAGCGATTGATGCGAAAGGGTAGATAAGATATACGTAATGTCGAGATATTCCGCTATGAAGACGCTTCTTTCACCAACTGGGTGATTTTCTCTTCGATTTGCTGATCCGTCAGGCCTGAATTTTACGTTAGCATGCACGTCCCACAATATAGCACACCTTAGATAAAATCCGAGAGTGCTAAAAGATAACACATACCAGACAGAGCCTCCTGCTTCTCACGGCCCAGAGCTATATTCCCCCAGATAACGAGATTAGCGCACCATTCTCGATTCAAGTCGACTGCCTAATTCTCGACTGCAATTCCATCCACGGGGCTAAATCATACCGTATCTAGCATAAACCCGAGGCAGGGTACCGGCGGCCTCGCGCATCATGATGGGAGTGTGAGGGTTGTGCTTCTTCATGGTGGGGTACGCGCGCTGCAAGAACGACCTATATCGCAGGACACAATTAGCCTCACTCGATTCCTCAATACCGAGATTTCCTCCCCAGGGACGTACCTCGTGGCGGCGCTCTGCTGCGAAGTCTGGCAGAAAAGGAAGCGCAGCTCCTTCAGACCGGTGGTGAAAGCGTACTTGGAAGACATGGTGTCGGGATATGAGGATGAGGAGGAGAGAAGAGAAGAGGAGATGTACAAGGCTACCCCGCAAAGCACAAGGAGGAGAGAAAGGGGAGGGTATCAATTGAATGGAGGTGATCTGAGGATGTTTCCTCCCGAGAAAGACTGGAGTTCTGTTACCGACCAATCCGGTCAAGCGTGATTACCTACGCCAACCGGGCTCACCGCCTGCCGAAGTGGGATGAAGAGCCGCAGGGCGTGACCTCGCCGACGTCGGCTTCAAGATGCTGTCGCTGTCAGATACCTGGATTTGATCTTTTCGGAACTCGACGCGTTTCGACATTTTTCCCTTTTCCTTTCTTTTCTTCATATAGACTAGGGCTCAAGGCGACCGGTGGTTCTATCTGACCTCGATTTCGGTTCCCGCGTTGACTGTACTTTAATACCTCTCCGGCGCAAAGTTACTTCTTGTCCACCCTTTCCAACTCAACTCTCCACTCTTCTCCGATCTTCCCAACCACAGTCACAATGTCTTCTCGTCTTGGACTTCGCTTCTTCCAGAACGCCCGCTCGGGCTTCCGCAACTCCGGTCCCTTCCGTCGGCCTGGTGCCCAGGGTTTCCGGTTCCAGAGCTCCGATGCTGCGGCGGCCGAGAAGCAGAGCACTTTCCAGCGTCTGTGGAACAGCCCGGTCGGTGTGAAGACGGTGCATTTCTGGTATGTGCCTTGTCTTTTGGATCCTTCCGTTTTACGACTCGAAAACTGCGATTGGAATTGGATGCTAATTGCTTTGTACATAGGGCCCCTGTCATGAAGGTACGGACTGAATCTTTTCTCACCCCTGGTTCGATCGCAATCAGTGTACAAATAAGAGATTGGGGATGCGATTAGACGAATTTGGATATGAAGGGATCACAGAATGCTGGGGAATCAATACTGATGGATTGCAGTGGGCTCTCGTCATCGCCGGTATCTCCGACTTCAGCCGTCCCGCCGAAAAGCTCTCCCTCACCCAGAACGGTGCCCTGATGGCTACCGGAGCCATCTGGACCCGTTGGTGCATGATCATCACCCCCAAGAACTACCTGTATGACCTAGCAGATTCTTGATTAATGCGCAAAGAACCCCCTGGCTAACATTCATCCAGGCTCGCTGCCGTCAACTTCTTCCTGGGCTGCGTCGGTGTCGTCCAGGTCACCCGTATCGTTAACTACCGCCGTAGCCTGGACGGCTCGACGACAGAGGCCGTGAAGGAACTTGAGCACGAGGTCGCCGACTCCGCCAAGGCCGTGGCCGGTAAGGCTGAGAAGGCCGTCGAGAAGTCGACCTGATTTGTGTGTCGTGTGTTTGATTCTAAGGGACTAAATTAGCGTCTTTTTATGCGGGATCCTTCTCTCGCTTCAATGGTAACTTAGTTTCTTCCCCGGAATTTCTTTCGCATGGATAGCATAACTTGATAGATGGGCACCTGTATGGGGCCTACGCCTTCTTCCTCGGCAAGGAGAGCAGCTGGCATTTTGTATATATTGAAATTGATGTTTAGCAGTTCGTCTGTCAACATACAACTCGGTCTTAGACTTCTTGTTTTCTCAAGCATACAAGCAAAACACACCGACCTAGAATGGTAGTCGTACAAAGTCCAGCCCTGCACAAAGCAGCCCGTCACTCAGTCTATCTCCAGCCAACAAATGACGGAGTATCGCTCCTGCATAAACCCAGACCAGAATCAAACACCTCATCCCAAATACCCGACTGGCATGATTCTTAGTTTCTCCACAGGAAGACAGACGATCTGCATAATTTTCCACCCAATCGGACGAATTCGGCCGCCAAGTTATCCCTCCTATCAGAGTCCCTGCTCACCGCTCTAGACAATCATTCCTTCAAAGTACACGCCAGAACAGCTTGCACCCGCACAAGCTACACTCGTTTCCTCTCCTTTTCTCGGCCTCTCCACATGTTTGCTCCACTTTTGATTGTATTTCCCCGGATCATGGCGCCTTGCAGATTCGCGGGCAATTTCTCCTCCGCAGGCAGCGGTGGACCGGACAGGGGGGTATGTCATGGCATTGGCATTGTTGATTGCTGTGGAGAGGGGACGGACATGGGGGCTGGCTTGATAACTGGTAGGCAATAGGTATAAAGGCAGGGTTGTGGATGATCAATTCCGTTTTGAAAGTTGGATCTTTTTCTTTCTCCCTCCCATCTCCTTCTTGTCCTCGTCCTTAGGATCAGACTCCTAGACAAGATGAAACTCCAATCCCTCACCCAGGCAGCAAGTCTGCTGCTCTCTCTGGGCACCGCAGTAGAGGGCTTCACTCGCTCCAGGAACGACGCCTGCAAGCCCAACAACCCATTCAAACCATTGCCCACCAGTCACCAACGAAGCAAAACCTGTCGTGTCTCGGCCCACGGCGACGGCACTGACGACTCGCCTGCTATTCTAAAAGCGATCAAGAAGTGCAATAATGGTGGAAAGGTCGTCTTCGATGAGGATAAGGAATATACTATCGGGACGGCGCTGGATTTGACTTTTCTGAAGAATATTGATCTTGGTAGGTCCTTATTAACCTTACGCAGCCTATACCATAAATTGGGGTTCTGGGGAAGAAGGGAAAAGAACTAACGCAGGCTAGAAATCCTCGGCAAGATCCAATTCACCAACGACACCGACTACTGGCAGAAGAACTCCTTCAAACACACCTTCCAGAACTCCAGCACCTTCTTCCAGATTGGTGGCGAAGACGTCAACGTGTATGGCGGCGGCACGCTAGACGGCAACGGCCAGGCCTGGTATGACCTGTTCGCCGAGGACGCGCTGATCCTGCGTCCTATCCTGGTGGGAATTATCGGCTTGAAGGGCGGCACGATTGGGCCGTTGAAGCTGCGGTACTCGCCGCAGTGGTATCAGCTTGTTGCCAACTCGTCGGATGTGCTGTTCGATGGGATTGATATCTCTGGGTATAGTAGCAGTAAGCATGAGGCGAAGAATACGGATGGATGGTTTGTCTCTCTGCATTTTCTTTATATGCGATTGGTGGTTTGATTGGAGGCGAAAGACTGACTGATGTGATAGGGATACCTATCGCTCCGATAACATCGTTATTCAGAACTCGGTGATCAACAACGGTGATGGCATGTCTTCCCTTCACCATCCCAGTCTTCATGGGAAATGAAAATGATATACTAATGAGAATAGACTGCGTCTCCTTCAAGCCCAACAGCACCGACATCCTCGTGCAGAACCTGCACTGCAACGGATCCCACGGTATCTCCGTCGGTTCCCTGGGCCAATACAAGGGCGAGGTCGACATCGTGAAGAACGTCCTTGTCTATAACATCTCCATGTATAATGCATCTGTGCGTTCCCTGACCCCAAGCCCACATTTACCCCATTTGGGGAGCAGAAAGCAAGTAAAGCTAATACTCGAGAAAATAGGACATGGCCCGCATCAAGGTCTGGCCTGGCATTGACTCCGCCATGTCCGAAGATCTTCAAGGTGGAGGCGGTCTCGGCGCTGTCTCCAACATCACGTATAACAAGATGTACATCGAGAACGTGGACTGGGCGATCGAAGTGACGCAGTGCTATGGACAGAAGAATCTGACTCTTTGCAATGAGCACCCGGTACGCCTTCCGCTCTTCTGGATTTCAGCACATGAAGAAAAGGACGAGATGAGGCTAACGATGCAACAGAGTAACTTGACTATCTCCGACATCCACTTCAATGACTTCAAGGGCACAACGTCGGGCAAGCGAGATCCCTATGTTGGAACGATTGTGTGTTCGAGTCCGGATGTATGCTCGGATATCTACACGAGTAACATCGATGTGAAGAGTCCTAAAGGCACGGATGACTTTGTTTGCACGAATGTGAGTATCCCTAACCCTCCTTCTTACTATGCTCTATTTCGCATGCATGTAAGAACCATGAGGTATCCGAGATATGCTAACGAATATTGTTTTGTCAGGTTGACACGGAACTCCTAGACGTCAAGTGCGAAAAGCCGAAAAGCGATAAATTGGATGGATAGTCTGACTAATGTAGCTCGACATCTTGGCTTTTAAACCTGCTTGTTGGCAGACTGTTCATGTGAGATGTGAATATGTCAGGAAGATAAAAGGAGGGCTTCATGTATATAGGATTGGCTCAGATTGGATGAAATGATTGAAAGTGGAAAGAAAATCGCGTTTTCCGGCACCGGCTTTTCCTCAGTAACCCATTAACCTGCTGCAAATTGATATCTTTATTCACTTGCCTCAGAACATAGGGATCTATCATCATTTGCGCCGTGGTCTAGCAGTAACTGCACAATTTCCTCATGACCATGACGAACGGCTGCTCGTAGAGGACTGTCAAAGGCATGGTCCCACACATTAACATCTGCGCCGTGCTTCAACAGTAGCTGTACGGTAGCCGAGTGACCTCTAAAACAGGCTGTCTGAAGAGCACTTCCATGTAACCCACCAAATCTGTTAATATCAGCTCCGAGCTCCAGCACCGTTTGGACGATATTGTTGTGCCCCTTAGAAGAAGCTGTCTGAAGAGGGCTCCCATATAATCTATCAACCTGATCGATATTTGCGCCGTGCTTCAGCAGTTGGTGAACGATATCCGTATGGCCATGAAAGGCGGCTTCGTGAAGAGGACTGTCGAACAGGCCGCCCCCAATGTTGACATCTGCTTCCTTTTCTAGCAGTAGCTGGACCACAGCTATGTGGCCACCAGAAGAGGCTTTTTGGAGAGCAGTGCCATATAAACCACTGACCTTGTTGACATTCGCCCCGTGATCCAGAAGTAGCAGTACAATATCCTCATCACCTCTATAGAAAGCATTTATAAGGGCACTGCCACCTAACAGACCCTCGAGGTTGACATTTGATCCCTTTGCAAGAAGCAGCCGCACAATTTCTTGATTTCCCCTCATACAAGCTGACTGAAGAGCACTGCCATACCTGCCACAAGGTAGGTTAACATCTGCCTCGCTTTGTAAAAGCAGTTGGACTATGCTTTTGTGGTTGAGATAGCAGGCCTCTTGAAGGGTACTTCCACCCGAGCCCTATGCGTTCACGTCCGGACCTCTTTCAAGAAGTAGCTTTACTGTGACTGGTAGATTTGCTGCAGATGCAAGGCATAATGGAGGAGCTGGTCGGTCTGCGGAATCAGCTGCAATTGAATGTGGACGAAACATGTTCATCCAGACCGCAAGGCCGCGTCTCTCCTGCAAAAGAAAGCTCAGAATAATTTCCTGCGCATCGCTTTCAGTTTCAGCATGTCGCGCATGATGCTCCCAGCACTGCCCGGCAAAGTCCCCTAATGGGAACGACTTTTTGATTTCAAGCCTATTAAGTGCCATTGAGAGAGGATTTGTGTTGATATGGCTTTCCACAGAGGACATGTACGCCAAGCAGATCTTTGTGATCGATGCGTGAGCAATGATCTCTCGAAAACGCGGCCTGAACTCCTGGGGGAGGAGTTCAGAGAGTAAATAGTCTTTCACCGAGGCATGCGCTAGCTGTATTGACGTCACGGCGCTCTCGTCTGGTTCACCTTTTTGGGGTACTATCATCACTAGGCCGGGACAGTATCGTAAAATCTCTCTGGGCTCGGGCATTCTGTTTCTAGGATCAAACGCTGTGTCTCTTTCAAGGTCCACCGCTATTACATCAACAGCTTCTTCTATCCGCAGAGGTCGCTCAGCAAAAGCCAAGAACTGTAGAAGTCTTATGGCAGTTTCTCGGTGCGTACGAGGGATATCAACGAGAATTCGGGCGTAAGTATCGCACAATGACTCCGATAGAGACATGAGTGCGTTTGTAAGACTGCGGTAATCCAGGCAATCTCTTAGAGCGTCGATCTGGCACGCGACCCATCGAAACCTATGTGGTATGTCAGTTAGTATTTGATCAGGCTAGATAAGCTAACCAATCAATGGCTCACATTCCATCAGCCTTTTCTAGAAGACTTGTCTCAATCTCCTGTTGTACGTCTGGTCGCGATCGCCATCTTTGGAGGTCATCATCTTCATAGATCTGTGAGTGAATGTACCTACGTATATCATCGTCGACTTCATCTCGTTTAATGGAATGATTGGATTCTGCAGGTGCCCACCTCATCAACGCCGGCTCAATGTCTTCCAATTGGCGGCTCGTTACAAGAAGGTGGATATTGGAAGGCTTAGAGGTCATCAGGTCCTGAATCCATGACAATAGCCTTTCGGTCCGGGGGCCCTTTCGTGTCTGACATTCATCAAGAGCGTCCAGTACGATCCATATTTCGTCAACTGTCTCTAACATTTGGAGAAAAGCCGCGCATAAATTTTCGGTAGTAGGCTGTCGCTTCCCATTGTCACACGAGGAGAAAAGCGAATCCAGTGGGCTGCGAGCTTTTATCTGCTTCATATAAAGCTGAGTGACTAATGAGCGAATCATACCGTGGACGGTTTGTTTATTGATGTCATTGAAGTCGAAATAGAAAAAGATGATCCGGGATTGGGTGATATTGTCACTGAGGTCTTCGATTATTGTGGAGCTGAGAATTGTCTTGCCGCAGCCAGGGATGCCATGTAGCCACAGGAATGAATTAGATTTGGTCCTCCATTTGATGAAGACATTATCGTAGAAGAGCCAGCGCCCCGAGTCTTTATGGCGTTGTCTCAGTGCCTTATTGTGAGTTACTGAGGGATCTGGAGGGCTCAGCCAGTGCTGAATGTGCTTATGGTTCTCGTTGTGCATCCTATTCAAGCCTGATAAATTTCAGTAGTTTGATCCATTCATTGAGACTAATTATTTGAAAAGGGACTCACTAGAACCAGGGCCATTATTAACCTGCACAGCCTTCTTTCCTTTTGCTCGTCTAACTGGAACCACACTAAGCACTTCCTTTGCATAAGCGACTGCAGTCATAGCAGCATAATTTTGCCATCTGTCATTCTTATGAGAATCGGCATAATTGCTAACGCCTCGAATAACGAGACAGGGGAAATCGTTCATCACGCCAGCGGCTTCCATCTCATAGCAGATGCAGTCTCCTCCGGTCCTGTCTTTGAGCGCGATGGCAAGTTCATCCCTGTGCTTCGCATTCTTCATGACTGTGTTTCCGGATGCAATTATTCCGTAGTGAACTTCTGGCTGGTTTGAAAGCCTTGTGTTTTGGTTTGCCATGTTCGGACCACCAGAAATCTGGCATTCATCACAACCACTCCCTCCTCGATGTTCGAATGAGGCGCTGAAAAGCCAGTCATTCTCTTGGCCCGGATATGCAAAATCGGCCGAATTGCCCAATATTCGCTGCAAACTCAGCAGTATCCTAGACAACTTTGAACTCCCTGCCATGCGATTCGCGCTGACAACTGTTAATGCTTTAAGTAAAACGTTGGGTGGCTGTGCAAGGAAGCCAACTCGCTCATACGTGTTGAGCTTCTGCTTTCCCAGGTCGTACTGCGCTACACCACCACTGCTTCCTGTAGGGCTACTGACTGCGACATCGCCCAGCCGGATATCGCGAGTTCTGTTAGGACATGGAATGCCGCCTCCAATGCCAACCAGAAGACCAATGCGGATTGATGGAATGGCCATGACCATTGATTTTGCGGTCGTTGCTGCCGACGTTATGCCGTACGAGCCTGACGCCAATGCGGCAAGGACGACATTGTGTTTTCCAACTCGACCCCATGTGTATACGTTGTCGTCTGATTGTTGCTGGTTAAAGTCTGAAGGCTTCACATGCTCCTCATCAAGTATGGTCTTTGTTATGGCTGGCTCGAAATTAAGAACAGTAATTATGCCGATGGCGTATTCCCCAGATGTGAGTGACGTTCTAGGACTATTCTCAATATGGGAGTATGCATGAAAAGTATCGTTCGGCATGTCCAAAGCAGCGTTCCTGCCGAGCAGTTTCCAATGGATCACAATGCAAAAGCGAATGGTCACTATATAGATAAGAGGTCGTGACTAGGAACATGATCGGCCCGGTGGTGATCGGCTAATGTCGCTCGTCCCAGGCGATTGATGTCTGGTTCAAATAGTGCAAATTCTGGCAGGACCCGTGGAAGAGAATATCTCTAACCACATGAGACGTCCTCCGTGCTTATTTTATAGCGCGTTCCGGCATGCAAAAGCGCACTTCAACTTAATTGGTTAGATGTAGCGCGCATATCCCAAAGGGTAGACGGTGTCGGTAAGCTGAGGGGTAATTCAGGCGAGGCTATGGGCTACTTGCAGGGATGTGTTCTTGTAATCTGCGCCGCACGTTGGCGCGAAGGCGCGTAAAAAGGCACTCTGTACGGCACCACGTGGTGGAGTCAAACAAGCCAGAGAATAGATTGTTGTCAATTGAGCTTTCTGGAGCATCGTCTATTCTTGCGATCCATCTCCACCCATCCGCTCAAACCTGTCTCGACTTGCCACAATAATTGGCCCATGACAGCCTAGGGTCTCAGCAGGCGCTATGTAATCGCATTCCCCAATCTAGTGTAGCAGGAGCTTCCTGAGCTTAAAGGAATGACCAAATCGTTCATCCACAGCTGCCGCCGATCTTCCGCGTCGTCTTATAGTATAGTCGGCCATTAGAAGCCTTAAATAACCGTGGCTGCTTCGCTGTCCTTGACCCGTCCGAGCAAGACCAGGTTTATCAAGTATCCTAAGCTAGATGCCATCGCACTGCCATCCACTCGGACACTCTTAGAGATATGAGGAGCGGAAGGTCGTGGTCATCTGGTGTCTGATACTGAAATTCACTTGATGAATGGAACAAATCGAGTACGATAGCGATACAAAATCAGATGTAGAGGTATAAACGTGCGAACTCTGATGAAAACGAAGATGGTAGACGTGGGAAGAAGCCGGCGCGAATGCCAAGCTCGTGCTGATATGGGAACGCCGGTCACGTTTCAGTTACAACAAAGACGGAAGTCACATATTGATACGTATCGGACATTTTCGAAGGTGTTCGAGTTCGTTTATTGCTAGTTGCGAAGCGAGAGGATAAATGAAGATAAATCTAATACAGATATTGTGCTGCCTTGGTCTACCAAAAGACGGGCATCAACCTGAACCAATTCGTATCTAAACAAACACCCAATTTGCCTGTACAGTAAGGACATGGTATAGTATAAATTAACAGAGCCAGATGCAGCATGATACACAGGGTGCCCGAGGAATCAGTTGCACCTGCCTGTTGCGCCATAACACGCAATGATATTGCACTCCCTGATACTAGTCTAACGGCTGGGAAGAATGCGTGCCTCCGCAAGTGTCCCATTGACCGAAGGAGCAGTGTCTGATGGGACTCGGACACGGGTGATGACTTGGTCTAGAAGAACCAGGTGGCGACCCAAAAGAGACACAGAAGTTTGGAACTGAACTTGCATAAGCCTGTCTCCCTGTCCATAGATGTTACGGAGCTGTGGTCGTCTGCTGGGAGACGTAATGACAGCACTAGGGCCATCAAAGCTATACCCTTCGACATGATGACCCATGCATTCGATCGTTGGAGTAATTTGCTGCTCGGAAAAAGTCTGCAGTTATGCAAATACTCGTGGCTTCAGTCATTCTCGTCCTGCAACAAAACACTCAACTTCTGCAACTTATCCTCGCACTTGACTTCCATCCGCATGACCACATCGACGCTTTCTTTGTGGTTAATCAAGAGCCCGGCAACGAGCCAGAAATTATACGCATTTCGGTAGAAGCCCATGGACGTCCACTCTTCTTGAGAAATGTTGCTGTTAAGTGTCATCCAGCATTCATGCCACTTTTTCAACGCAATGCGGATGGCAGACAGAGTCGAGTCTTCCGGGATTGCGGATTGGCGGCGTTTGCCGGACTGAGGGTCGCGGGCTTGCTGGATTGGGACCCGGGATCTGCGAAGCAGCGTGGAGAGAAGCGTCACGTGTGTATTTATGAAGGCGTAGAGCACTGGGGTTGTTAGGAACGGTGGCTTTTCTTCTATGGACTGAAAGACGATGACTTACTATGGATGAGGATGAACATGTCGAGGAACGTTAGACCTGATAGCACATTGACACTAGACATGCTGAGGTCCGACGGCGACGAAGCCTGGCTGCCGTGCTCGTGGAACAGGTTTTGAAAGGTGTCGCTGATGTTGAACTCGCGCTTGAGCTGGAACTTGCGCTCTTGAAATGGATGCCTCGATGCGAAGACGGCCTCTGCGCTGGGAAAGTCGCTCTCCATCTCGGTGTGGGATAACCGGCAGGGGTAGTTTTGGTAAAATACAAAGGCGCAGTCGAGGAGCGAGATATACGCCATGGTGCTATAGCCGTAAGTCGGGAGTTGAGGAGACTGTTCAAACAAAGGGCACCTACCGAATTCGACACTCTTTCTGGATCCACAGGCCCTCGTGCGTGCGTTCATCTAGCTGGTGCCGACATTTGGGAAGGCCGATCCTGCGTGCCACCTGTTTCTCATCAGCCATTGATATTTTTCAGGCCCGTCAACCGCAACATACTTTGATGACCTCGCTGAATCGATTTTCCATGGCACGATTTCGCGATACCCTGCTTCCACCCCAGTACTGCGCAATTACCATGACGAACCCGGCCTGGAAGTTCTGGAACATGGACCAGTCATTCATCTCGATTTCCGTGTTGCGACGCCCACCGAAAGCTGAGCTAATCTCGTTCTCGCATGAATAGATATCGCTCGAAAATACCACGAGCTCTGCGAAGTCTACTAGACGCCTAGCAAAGTAGAGTTCGGTCGTATCATCCGAGTACATGGCTCCCATGAACACTACGCCAATGAGCAATGGCAGGGAAACAACTTCCGGATCAAATGACGGTTGATGGAGCATGGCGCAGCTGGGTTGCCAGTATCGAAAATACATGGAAACGAATTTGCGGATTCGGGCTGTCGTCAGAAAATAATTCAGCCCGGTCGTGATTTCTTGCTGCGCTTTGAGATCCAGCGGAACGGTGTATGCTTTATCAAGAATGGCTTGGATCATTGATATTGAGAACTGTCGTTCCGGTTCGGGCAGGGGCGCGTGTCCGGGGATCGCAAACCGGGGTTCCTGCGTCGGAGGCATCACCGTCTGGAGAGGAATCTCGCCGATATAGACGTCATCCACCGGCTTATTCGGATCGCCAAATGGCCCATTGAAGAAGTCGAGGAAATCATTTCGGTAGAACGACAGCGTCGAGGGATCGGAATCCACGAATACCGACGGCTCGGTCTTCACGCCGGGATAGCCCATCATCGAGCTTTCAGTTCCCTCTGCCTCCCTTTGTGTATGATACTCCAGGCCACGAGCTCGGTCACCGCGCGGCGGAAGCATGAACCGCTCCGTGAAACTGTCCGTGCCGCCATTTAGCAGAAACCTGATCGAGCCCCGATCCGATGGCGGTTGGTGGTCCTTTTCCTGATGCGGTATTACTGGATTTAAAGGTATGGGCTGGGTCATCGACCGGATATTGTCGCTCTGGCGGTGTGCCGGGCTCGTCCCGAGTCCGCGGGGTGCTTTGTGATCTTTGCGTTCATTGTTGCATTGGTAACCGCGTTTCGTACAAGACCCGCATGGACTCATTCCATCGCATCGAAGTTTCATCGAAGTACACTAATCGAAGGCTCACGCGTTAGGAGGGTTCGATTGCTGCGCCAGACGGTCGGGGGACTTGCCGATTCGCAAGCATGACGGCGTCTGCCTCTCTGGCCCGTCTCTGGGATCCTTCGGTCGCCGCGACGGCTGCAATCCGCGTAATGGTCGCGAAGGTTATCGCTGTCAATTGAGAAGGGGAAACTAGTCAGCCACCAAGTTGTTTGACCGAAGTAGGGGGGACGGAAAAAAGGTTCGGAAGCAGTGCGACTATGGACAAAGACAAAGCAGCCATTCGAACTCACCATCGAGCAAATGATTCACCGCAGAAGGTGCATGAGTAGGGCTTAACACCGGAATCTGCCGACCGAGCCAATTGATGGGACTAGTTAGTGAGGAATCAAATAAAAAACAAAACAAAAAAGTTCAATGGTCGGGAAAGGGAATCCGACGGTCAGGCGCATGGCGTGAACGGGGAGAAAAGGGGAGGAAAGGATGACCGCAGGCAATTAAACCGGCTGCCAATAAGAAAATGGCTGATTTGGGGAGGCCATACGTCGCAATTGATGTCGTTTGAGATGGTCGACTCGAGTAAAATTGCGGGAACAAATTTCGCAGGTGTTCTTGGGAAGGTCGGACTTCATGATGGGAAGCAGGCATATCTAGCGAACGTGACGGGGGACATTTCACCGGGGAGAATTCTGGGGCAAAGTGGACAAGGGCAAAGTGGACAAAGGCGAAGGGACAACAGAGGCCAGCATTAAACGATCTGGTTCTGGCACCGGTGGCAAAGCCGCCCAAACGTTGGGTGTACGGAGTAAGGCGAGAAGGAACAATGGGGAACCCGCGGAGACTTTGGCCAGCCGGTTTTGCCCTCGCCGCGAACCGGGTTTGCCCGCCCTGCATTTGTCATCCCGGAAGTATGTCTTTTCTATCACTCTCTCTTATCACACTCTCTTTCCTTCTCTCTCTCTCTCATATACTCCGGAGTACACCTGATCATCCATGTGAACAGAAATTCGGAGCTGAATACCAAATCGGTCCTGTGAACCACGGTTCCTCAAGCCTCGGGAGGGGGGAATTCCTGTCAACCCAGCACCCTCCATGTCCTTGACATGTCATAACGCTACCTAACCTTCAACCACAGCCGATGGGAAGTCAATCTGGTCATCGTCGAGATAAGCTACGTCAATGGCCTTGTTTTTTTTCGTTTAGCGTGCGTCCATCACTAAGCCATCCTTCTGGATCGTCGTTGACATATCCGTAGATTTAATCCTCCCACCGAGGATGACCCAGCACTGTCATTGCATGGAGGGAAGAGCGTAAATTCTGTTAACAGACTCAAAATTAACTTCAGCTACGTACTTCAATGGTTGCCCTACCTGGCCATAATCCTGTCACCCTCCCCTCCTCAGGCCTCCCTTTGTACCAGCTCCTAAATCCCTGGCCGAGCGTTGTCCGGGAGAAATGCTGATCGCAATACCTGGGCAAACCGCTCCACGGCTTCTTTCCTGGGAGTCATAGTCCGGATATTATCTCTCTGCATCTGCTCCGCGCAGGCGGTGATGTAGTCGATCAACTTCTCGATTACAACAAGCCGATTCCCTTCCCCTAATGCGGGATTAGGTCCGAAACAGATAAAGTAATTCTGAAACTTCGTCAACCGCTAGAGGGAGCTATGTTCCAGGCGTCTGTTCCCAACGTTCTGATAGCGAGAGGCCGCCACGTCCCAGGACAGGGAAACGAGGCGTGAACGTGGTATCGAAGCCTGTAGCGCAGACAAGAACATTGGTAGGGTGATGGGCGCCGTCAGCGGTGACGATGCCATCCGTTTTGACTTTGACAATATCGCTGGCTATTACGTCAACCTATTCGCCTGTCAGAGCTTCGAGGTAGCCTGGTCCCGGAGTGATACGGCGGCAAAAGGGTGGAAAAGAGGAGAGAAGTTGATCGAATAGCTCTGGCTTTCGGGACAGTCGTTGTCGCATGCCCTTCGCACATACATCTCGAGCTTCGATCTGCTTCCGAGTTCCGAGCCTGGTCGCACTGTGAACGGATTGGAGTTCACGTTGAACACCTGGAGTTTTCTAAGTGTTAGGCAGCTCTACACATCTGCGAGTACATTGTCTCGGTAAGGATATACTAACCCTTCCTAAATCGCTGATAGACCTGATGATCTTGCTTGAGCGTGTCTATTTCCCCCCGGGTAACAGAAACTCAAAAGCCCCCCGGAAACCTGAAAGTTAATGTGGCTGACTCCTTCCCCGACTGGAACCAAGGAGGAACTTACAGTTTCCCAGCTCAGTGCCACGCTTATTGACCTCATCACAAGCGAAAGTGGGCGCAATCCACGTCCGACTTCTAATGTAATGGTCGAGGTGTGCTACTTTCGGCAACATTCCCGGCACGATCTGGATTCCACTGGATCCGTTACCTATCACCGCTACTCGTTTCCCCTGCGATGCCATGTCATGTCGTCAACATGTAAGCACCAGGACACGATACATGGATCCAGGAAGAGGAGACACGAAGCGATATGGACTTGGACACGGACACGGACAACTCACGTTGTAATCACACTCCTCGTCCCACCTTGCACTATGAATCAACTTCCCCTGGAAGTCAAGGCCCGGAATATCTGGCCAGTTCCAAGCATTCAAGGCGCCGGTGGCAGATATCAGGATGTTGCATTCATCCGAATCGACAGAGCCATTGGCCAAATCCTTGATCTGGGCGTAGTAAAATAGGCGCACGTCAGCTGGAACCTTGTATTCGACTGAGCGGAATAGTCATGCTTACATGTAAATGCCACCTGCTCTCCTCCCCATCCCACACTGCCTAGACGACCTGCTGTTTGAGTTTCACATACTTCATGCAGCCGTACTTGTGCGCCACTCGCTTCCAGTACGCGTGTATCTCGGGCGCTGCGGCGTAGAACGTCGTCCATTCCTTGTTTGGCTCGAAGACCGCTTGGTTTGTGTGTGCTGGGATGTCTGATGTGGGAAGAATAAGTCATAAGAGTAACGATTTACAATCGAAAGCAGAAAGACCTAGGCTATTTGGGTACGAAGTACCACAAGTACACCCGGAGAACGATTCTCTAACCAAGTACCTCCGATATCGTCGTTTCTCCCGTACACGGATAATTCTAGGTTTGCGATGCGCTGGCGAAGTCGGATAGATGCGATGATGCCAGACATACCGGAGCCGATAATCGCAATTCGCAATGGACGATATTCGTCGATTGATCGGTCGGCCACGGTCCAGTTATTAATTTGTTGGGGTTTGGCGGCTGAGCAGTCTATTATGCTCGGAGCCACGAGGCAATTCCTGAAGTATAAAAAGGAAAGACGATGAGGTGCTTATGGGGCGGCTTAGTTGCAAGGAAAAGAAGACGATGGTATGTTGATATTCTGCTTGATGTTTATGTGAAGCAAGGGGGAGTGGCTCTGAAGGATGCGTGTCTACATGCGAAAGTGATATGCTCTTTGAATGATCCATGCTCTGCTATCTGCTACCTAACCGGAAACATTCAATCATCTTCTACCGGTACGGCATCACTCGATTGCTTGACAGCTGGAGATGGCGGAATCGTGTTCCACCACTTGTTGGTATATCGGAAACCTTCCTCGACGAGAAACAAAAGCAATTATCAGTCAATAAAGAGGCCGAGAAGACCATGAAGCGTAACGATCAAAGTATACTATCGGGAAACCCCCTCTTCATACTGTCGTAGATGAGTCTCCGAGAAAATTCATCATTATTAAGAGAATAGCTAGGTCACATAACTCATAAGCGCGCTGATTTCGTGGGCTTCGCATGGCTGATTTCAGTCTTTCCACTTTGCCAATGGTTGACTCTAAGCTGGACGAGCGCCAGCCCTCGACTATTGGCACTCGTATGAGTTCCTAGCAGTCACAATTTCTGTAACCAGTACTGTCACGACAAATGCCATTGCGGATAGAAGTAGCTGCAAGCTTCGAAAGCTGGGGATGTCGGAACATATTAGGCATAGTTAACTTGATTCCATTTCGACGAGACTCTTGGATG
Organism: Aspergillus melleus; assembly: GCF_016097325.1. NCBI lineage: Eukaryota > Fungi > Ascomycota > Eurotiomycetes > Eurotiales > Aspergillaceae > Aspergillus > Aspergillus melleus. The sequence continues at coordinate 2,180,290 of NW_025763374.1, read as the reverse complement.
AGCTTGATCGCAGGGAGCGAATCCCCTCCCAGATCTAGAAAAGATTCATCCATACCAATAGACTCTGGGTCCCGCCCTAGCACTCTGGCACAGATTCGACGCAGAGGAGTTTCCCAATCATTCGACGGAGGTGTTTTCTCGGTTTTCTTCACTGTACCGAAATGAAGTAATTCATACCGATTGCAGGCCATTGCAGCCTCGCGGAAGTGACCGCGGTTAGACTTACCACTTGCGGTATGGGGCATGAGAGAGATTGAAAGGAAAGCGCCTGGGATCATGTAACGGGGCGATAAGTTCGTCAGGAACTGCTTGAGAATATGCACGAGATGTGGGAATTGGCCATCTGCGACAAAAAAGAGAGATTTCTCCATGGTGGGCACTGGATCAGGAGCTGGGGTTGGCAAGCACATAAAGGCAACTAGGAGAGGGCGATTTTCACTATTTCCATTTGGTTGAACTACGTCATCAACAACATGGGCTTGTTCCGGGAGAGCCTGCTGGATGTGATACTAGATTTCACCTAGCTCAACGCGTTGCCCGTTGATCTTCATTTGTCCGTCTTTGCGTCCGAATGGACTGAACTTGTCCGTCGGAAGTATAATGGACCAAGTCGCCTGTTGTATAGGACCCGAGGCTCTTCCAAGAGACAGGCTGACGAAAGACGTCTCTAATCTCCCCGGATCATTGATGTGTCCTAGACCCGCGGTGGGCCCCTCGATAATAAGTTCGCCAGTGGCATTATAAGTTCATGGTCGTTAGCATCGACGATCTACAGACGACAGCTTAGTGGTTTTCCAAGGACGAAGGGATATGAATCTGTTGATATGGCCATAGTGACAGCACAAAAAGCTAGCCCGTACTCCTGAAAGAACGATATTTTATCCCAGCGCTCAAAGACTTCCTTGGTTGGCGTCTCTCTACCTGTCTTAACCTTTCGAATCCCAGGGTGGTTTGCCGGGCCAAGCTCACTAAGAAGTGCGCTTCGACCTTTCATCATGTTAATTCTAAACAGCGAGATTGACTCGGGGATATTTGTGACGTCTTGTGGTGTGCACACGCAGCCTGTGGTAATTAGAGGGTCAAACATAGTTTATATGCAGAAGAAAAAAAAGGAAAGGAACTGAGTAGAATGGATCGTGTGTCTGGTCCACACCCTGCCCTATGGTTGGTCCCCACTATAGTGGAGCAGAAAGAGTGATGGGAAATCATAGCTCCTCTTGGCTCGCCTGCACTCCCAGATATCAATACATCTTTATACAAGTCGTCTGGTAGAACACGAGCCTCTGACTGGATGCTACCGTCTGCATCGCGTTGGACTCTCAGGTCTGGGTCAAAATGAAACACGTCTGGACACAGACGCGATGCAGAAGCAGCATCAGAGCCCAGACAGACAACCAGCGAAACCAGTGTTCATACAGAGTGAATGAAGTTCCTCAAATTGCTCGACATCATGGAAAAGGAATGCCGCATCGGCTTTGAGGACATCCATTCGGACAACAGGGAGTCAAAACGGTCTAGCAATATACACGGCAACGACAACCCCGGCGTCAATGCCGTGTTTTGCCAATTGTGCCGCTAACACAGAAGATAGATTCCCGGTGTCCCTCCAACTGATAGAGACTCGCTGGACAACCTGATATGTGCCGAGGATAGAGTCGTGGATCCATATTGTGCACAAAATCGAGTTTGCCTCAACGGCAAGCCAAGTTTCACGAATCTTGGCTGTATCGATCCCTTGTTTGGAGTTCAGAGCAAAACGCGCTATGGACCCATTTTCTTGCTTCAGCGAGTGTGCGAAAAGTGCCTCCTGCATTGGAGTACATACCTCGGTACGTGCTTTCACTGCACTCCGGTAACTGACCACACTGCGCTGATACCGTCTCGGTGAGCTTTTTGCGAATCCCCGTGGAGAAGGGCAGTTCTCTGTGGTGCCACTCTCGAGCATTGTGGCAGAAAGTTTACCAAGCTGCAGATGATTGAATATATCAGTAACGGGAAGTGAAAGGGCTTGTAGGCTAGGCTAGTTTTGCACTCATACCTTCTTCAGGCACATCTCAACCAGGCGTAGCAAAACTAATTAAGACATCTAACGACATCATATACTCGGAGACGACGAGAGCCCGCGAAAGTTGAAGCTTCGATGCCAAGCATTGTCATAGATATTGACAGAACGGTGGAGATGCAGCATCCATGGATGCCTATGAAAGGTCTCGAAGACCGTTGGGTACCTATGGGTCACATGTGCGCTAAGCCATAACGGGCAAACGAGGCCATACAGTTCAACGGAGATTGTTCCGGGACCGTTGAGAATCCATGTTCATTCTCTCGTGGTGGCTTAGAAATGACCTTCCCTTGGATAAGAAAGTGCAAGGACATTGCTCAGATCTTTCTAGGTTGGGATCAATATCTCACAACCGAAGGTTGTTATAATAAGTAGTCGCGGTTCGTACGAACTGCGCTTATCTGGGCAGTCGACCGATGGGTTCTACGATAAATTGAATGACTTGCAGAACCACCCAGGAACCTTCTGGACTGGAGCAGCGTTCGAGACCCACAGTTCGCAGCAGGTCTGGGCGTTCACAGAGCAATTGATCCAAGAGCAGGTTCTGAAGAACCTGGACGGAAATCATTGCAGCCTCATAATTGTTTGGCTTAAATTGGGGAGCGAAATTACTCGGAGTCTTCAAGTCCTCTTCAAGAAGAGGTTTCAGGTAGTTAATAAATGAATATCTAATTGCTAGCTTCTCCACATCTCGGATATACTCCGTATGAATTTCCGAATGTTTGTCAATCGAGATAAAGTTGTGAAATCATTTTCCGAACCATGACGCTAAGGCCTACCCCACAGTGGAGAGCGCGGGTAGACCCGCAATCTGTATTTTATTAAATACTAGCCAATACACCCCATCCGAAATGTCATCGTTTAAGGAGATTCTTCGCTACCCTGTGGAACCAGCCCACAACAGAGAAGACATGATTAGTGATCTATGGTCTTAGAAATTTCTAACTACTTCTATGAGTGTACATGAGAACAGCTATCGCTAAATAAACGCGTTCAAAATTTTGAAACCCAAGTATAGCCCTTCCACCGGCCACAGACTAGCTGTGGTTATCACAACCATAGACATAGTTGATGGTAACCAGACAGCCGTCTTCCCTCTCAAATGAACCACACTTGGAACAACCGCCAATGTTGCGGATATTCTGGTAGTCGTTCCATAGATCGTTGCCACTGATTCTGCAGCTATCATCGCCCTGGATGAAGACGCCGCAGCTCCGAGTCTGATCGCCCCAGCAGTTCCCGGATTGGTTGATTCCGGTCTCGTTTCTAGAGGGTCAACATTAGCAATGGTCTAAGGCAAACGGGAGGAAGGTTACTCACGCAGACGCCGCAAAGTAGAAAGGGTCATCGTCTCGGTGCAGGGTATTAACGGCGTGGTCGCACCACTTCAACAGATCCGGGGTCGTGCACATAGGCGAGCCCTTGCAGTCATACGCAATAGGATCTGGCTCGAAGGCGTTGGTCAAGGGATTGTAGCCTTGCGCCTGTACCACGAACTTGCTTGTATCAACAGTGGAAGTTCCCAGTGGCAAGGTCCACTTGTAGGTGTAACCGGTAACATCGAGGGTGATCGTATCGACCACCTTCCACGACCAAGGCGGCGCCGTAGAGCCCTCAGGAAGGACACCGTTGTAGCTGTAGAGTGTGGTACCCTCGACCATGTAGTGAGTGCAGACGTAATTGTCGACTTTGAAATTGACGCTCCATCCCGGGTTCGTGTCGAACTCACAGCCCACGGAGTCCCAGAGGTAAAGGCGGACGAAGGAGTATGGAACAAGAATATCAGCCTGGATAGTGGTTGAAGTGGCACCGGGAGAGGAATGGTAGTTGACGACGGTCTTGCCACCGGGCAGAGACTTGGTGTTCACAGTGACTGTATTCGAGGGGGACCCAGTATCTCCGCCTCCGCCTACTGCTTTGACGTGGAGCTCGTGGCTGGAACCGGATGTGAGACCGCCGATAGTGATCGTCGTCATTGAGCTTGGAACGCTGGCAATGATACTATCGCCCGAATAAACATGATAGCCAAGAGCATTGGACGCTGAGTTCCAGGTTATCTTGGCAGAGCTATAGTCTGAGGTCGTGACCGACAGGCCAGAAACAGCTCCTGCAGCGCTTCCAGATTTCCAGGATGCCGCTTTTGCATTCAACGGCTTGCCACCATCGATTGCGTTCATCATACTCTGAATGTATGAATCCGCGGGAAGGGTGTCGTATGGATTGGGCAAAGTGTCATCCGTCAGCTGAATCATGCCAGCCCCGCGCTTCTTCGCTAGTTTGGCGACCTCGTTCACCGCAGATGCGGGCACGTCGTATACGATGTGCCACAGCTTCCGCGGGTCCTTGGGTGTCCAGTCGTTAGGGGTGTAAGAGTTCATGTAAGCGTCGTAGCTCAGCTCGAAAGTCAAAAGTGTGTCCATGGTATCCTCGAAGCAAGACGCCATAGGCGACCCAGGGTTCAGGACAGTGAGCGCGCCGGGATGAGCACGCTTCGTATAGGCGTTAATATACTTGTACAAATCCACGTATTCATTGTTGTCGCCGCATTCAGGCCAACCCTCGTCAAAGAAGATACCGCCAATGCTGTCGCCATAGAGCGAGTACCACATATCGACATCTTCCTCGATCTGAGCAGTCCAATCCGCGAGGGCGCCCGAGCCTAGGCGAGTTTGGAATTTCTGGACACTCACGCCCAGGTAGCCAGTTCGCACGTAGCCGAGAACCGTTTTACCCGAAGACGAAGCTCGTTGGATCACGTCTTGCCAGTTTTCGTCGACGGCCGAATCAGGGCCATTCACAGCGTTCGCAACCAAGATGGGCATCTTCTCCACAGGATACTCGATTAGTCGATCCCAAGCGGCCGGGTCGCTAAGCGGATTTATGTATGATGCAACCGCAATCTGCTGCCCTTTGCCACCCGTTGAGCCCGTTGGATAGGCATCGGAGCCGGTCATCGTAGCAGTGCGAGTGGTGGTGATTGTGTCCAGTGCGTCGCAAGACGTGACGGTCGAGCAGGCAGTCGAGCAGGCAAATTGAGGGGCAAATGGCTGGATCTCGCACGCGGCGCCGCATTGTGTAGCCGTCTGCGCTTGACACACCGTGGCAGTGGGACCTCCCTGGAGCGATGCGGAAGGAATCACATTGTTGGTCGTGATAACTCCGTTGATGGAGTAGGTCACGGCCAAGGCAAAGGCCCCAACAGCCAAGGAACGGAGGTGAGTTGCGCTGATGGTCGGGTTCAGCCGATGGGCCTGGGTAAGTGCCCACTGCACCACCGCATTGCGACCTGCCACAAGCTCCGCGTTGGTCCACGGAAACCGACCCTGGTTCATAACAAGCCAGTTGGGATACCCCTCCCGGCCGATACCATCGACAAGGATATTCTCGGCGCCACAGATGATACTAGTCATGTCCAGCGAGCGAGTCTGGAGGGAGGAGGAAGAAAAGAAATCGTCGCCCACCTCGCAGCTGCTGGTTTCTGAGCCGGAAAGCAGCGCCTGGAGGTGCGCCGCGACTGTCGAATCTAACACGATGCCCAAATCCCCCTTGCTCGCACCGTTGGTGGCACTTGCAAAGGTCGTAATCGTGGCTGGCAGTCCAGTGGCCTTATCCTGTTCTGCAGGTTGCGTGATGGTCTGCGTTGGCTTGTCATTTTCTGTAACAAAGACGATGGCAGTAGCGGTCTCCAGGTCGAAAGATTCCTCCAGTTGATCCGGGGGAATCTTGATTGGTTCCGGGATCGCATTGTCAGCCTCATAAAACTGGGCTACTATCATGGAGATAATTGCCACAGCACCAGACAATAAAAGAAGCGGGTTGCGTGGCTCTAGTCCCCGCTGGTGCAAACTGCGGGATTGCAGAACCTGACTAGGGCTCTCAAGGACGTCCAGCACCTCTTGATAGCATTTTGAGTCGATACCTCCCGTGCAGTCGCTATCCATCGTGGATTTCAGGCTGGTCTGCATATCTGGAGACAAGAACACTAAAATCCCATTATTGGCCGGGTCACCCACTGAGGTAACATCAATCACGGACCCGGTGAGGACAGGTGTAGGGATCTGGAGAGGTGTTAAATGCTTTGAGGAAGGAAATCGGTGGGAATTCATAAAGACGTACTCCATCTGTGGTATACTGACCAAGGTCGCCCACGGAAAAATAGGCATCATCTGCATGAGCAAGTATAGAGAAGAAAGCGAGAGATAGTAAAGAAAGTGACGGAGGCGCCATTGCGTCCAAAGAAAAAGAGAGTGATATATTTGCGGATGTCGACAGAGAGTCTGGCAAACGCGCGTTGGCTCTGCTATATATACTGATCCAACATTGTAGATAAATCGAGCTTGGTAACAAAGTTTCACACCCTGCTTTGCTCCGGTGAAATGCTCAATTCAGGCGAGCTTGCTGTACAGAGGAAAATGTCAGAATTGTGGAAATGAAAGTAAGACAAGTGGAGATTAGGGTGACAAGGCTTGTAACTCTTGCACATACACAACCTACACACGCATATTCTGCATACTATACAGAGTCTGATGAGCCCTACGAAACCCCGGGACCGACAATGAGCCGGGACTATACCGAGAAGGGATTCAGCCGAGGCTTGTTCCTTGGGAAAGGCAGGCTAAATGGGTCAGTCTAGGAGTAACAACTACCATGGAAATCTAAATGACTCCTCCGAATCAGTACTATGGTTCATACTAGGTGGCTTTCGATAGTACGGTGGAGATTTGTGGGGATACAATGTCCTTCAATTGTCCTGGTTTAAGCATATGATGAATACTTACCACTTCGTGGCTATGGACACTTTCGACCTTGATGTCAGTCCAGCATACTGTCGCCAACTAATGGACTAGTTATTCGAAAAAACAGCGTTCGGATAGCCTCGACGAAGCTCGTAAAAATTCCCGTAGTGATTGCGAGGCTTGGGTGTATTGTATTGATACCTTGGCACAAGTGGGGCAATATACTCCGAAAAGCCAAGTTTCCCCACTTAACGGCTACTGCACGGGCTCTCAATAAGAGTGGGGCGGATTGCTTATGGGTTCATGGGAACATGTACATACTAAGCGTATTAGGAAAAAGAAACACCTTTTAGAATCATTCCCGGATGGACTCGGCCTTTCGACTGGATCCTGAGGGTAAATTTTTATAAACTACTGTGACTCTTCGCGACAAGCGAGAACCACTAGTTCGCGAAAGAATTTTCCAAGTAAATTCAACTATTCGATTGTGGTCCACAAAGGCAGTCCAAGAAGCTTACTCAGTAGCGGCAATCATAGACATGATTGATCATTCTCAGTACGACAAAGCTAGTATCTGTAGGCTCCAGTGAGCTTCATAGCAGAGCAACTTAATAATGGGCAGTATGTAGTTAACTTTCTCAGTTGATTAAGCGATCGGCTGTAGGCAATTTGGGGGAATCGTAGATCACCGATTGGCGATCGATCACCAGGTGCAACTAGTCCCAGTAAGGCAATTCGTAAATACTGGTCCGCCCGCAAGTCTAGCCGTCTTCGTACTAGAGTTTTATCACGTGGCACACAAAGGGCGGCCACTGGACACCGGCACCTCTACTTTCTCCACCGCCTGCCTTTCCATGCATAAATTTGTCTTCCACCTCTCTGCAGTCCAGACAGCTTATTCCACACAAATCTCTTCTTTTGTTTCCTCAATGCTACCAAAAGCCTCACCTACCGATTGTGCCGCCTATGAGAAAGAATTCTATGATGCTTGTGACAACGCCGACGGAGATAAAATCATGAGCTTTCTCGGCCACGCAAAACTCTCTTCCGAGACTCTCTGCAAAGGATTCGAATCTGCGTGTAAGAACGGTGATCTACGAAAAGTCAAAGAGGCCCTCGCCAGCAAGCAACTCCCTACGGAGACTCTCAAAAACGGACTATATGTCGCCACCTTTAACGGACATTTGGATATCGTGACCGCGCTCTTCAAGGCCCGCGTGCCCAGGACACCCCTATCAGTAGGCGCTCTCAGCGTATCTCAAGACCCGCGCATTATTCGTCTCTACTTCGATCGTGGCCTGAAACCCTCAAATTGTAAGACGAGCCGCGGCGAGCCTCTTCTACGGTACGTCGATTGTCAGATGAGCTTGATTCTGATAGCCTGGCTAATTTCTGGGGACTTAGTTTTGTAGATGCCGCCTGTGCCCGCGAGTTCCTTGAGAGGGGTGTTGATCCCAATCGTTGCGGTCCGAAGAAGATACCCCCCCTCGCCAGCGCCGTTGAGAGTGCCTATGAAGACGGCGGAGCTCTGTTCGACCTGCTTGTCGAATATGGAGCCAAGATAGAAGGTAGCCTTTTCTTCTACGCTATCAATCGGAGCTTGTCGAATACAGCTTTCAAGACAAGATTCCTTCTTAGCAGGGGTCTGAATCCGAACGTGACCTCGGCGGAATGGGGCACGCCTTTACATTGCGCCGTCCATTTCGCCATGCAGGATGTCATCCAAGTACTGCTAGACGCGGGTGCCGATCCTACGATGCGAGTAGAGTGCAGACAATTCCCTAACGAAACTCCCGCGGAGGTAGCCGAGTTTATGAGGCAGTCTGATCCTGACGATGAGGAGGAATTTAGGAGGGTGCTCAATCTCCTCCCAGATGCCCCGGTCGATCAAAATACTTCTCAAACTACTTTATCTGAGCAACCTACCGATGGGAGTCAATTGGAACAAACGAAAATGAACGCCAAGCGTGTGCATGGATCAAACCCGGTGCAAGCTCATACTGAAAAGCGGAGTATCCAGGATGCCACAGAGCCTACCGAAAGGAACATAAGAACCAAAAAACAGCACACTGCTTCCAAGAGCTCCCCGAAGAATGTATTCTCTCAGGATAATATCAGCAGTCGAACACGGAGTCGTACCAATGTTGTCCCTTAGCCAAATCAACTAACTTCGTGGGACTTGCGTTAGTAGAGAACAGTATTCGGTTGAATCCTTCCTTCCTTTCTATTCTTCAGTTTCTTGTACAATCCATGGTTACTCTAGAATCATAAAAGCCTGCCTTATATTCTAGGAAGCCTTTGTATCATACTACGATTGTTTTGCATGATTGAAACACTTCATAGTCTATCCTATGAGCCTAGCATGTTGGTCCTTGAGATGGATTCACTAACGGGTTGTCTTCCAATCTATCAACTATTGTTTTCATTGCTTAGCAGCGGTGTTGGGTCACTAAAGTGGACTTATACAGCGAAAATTGCTTGTAATTCTCTATATTTTTAAGATAAAAATGTATTGTAAATCAAGGACCGCCGCCGGATTGTCGATTGCCACCGGTTGCCGTACATGAAATAGAATCCTTGTCTGACCACTCTTCTTTCAATTTCCTTTTGGGCGAAAGGGGTCAGCTACCTCGTACGCATCATATTGCTCGGTATGGGAGACTATGTGACCTAGGTCCATCGCGTTATTCGTCTGTTTTTTAATAGTCGTTATACATTCGATGTACCCCGACCCCCTCCTGGGACACTTCATCCGCGGTAGCCGACCCAGATACAGGCTCCAATCCCTCTCGCTCCTTGATATTGGGATTTAGCACCGCTCCCACCCGGAGACACTGGGGTCCTCCCGGGACCTTGATGTCGGCTGGTGATTGACCCCAAACCGCCCGGAAGCACCGGTTGCATTATAGCAGATTATTTTCACTAATTCTACACCACAGTGTTTGATAAGTTTATTGCGAAATGGTTTTGACTTTCTCGCTTGGTTGGTTACTTCATTGACCGGTTGGGGAAAGACTCCGGTGTACACCGTAGAGGAGGCGGCGCCACCAAACCAGTTTACTGGGTCGGCCCTAGATAATAACTATAGTATAGCGACCCATGGTGCAATTTGTCTCTGCTCGGAGCAGGGCCGAATCATGCCGTGCTCCCGATGACTGAGTAGTACGGGCTACAGTACCATGAGTACCCTATAATTATGATCAAATTCAGTGCTACGTGATACCCATTGGGATATTGCTAAATATAGTGATAATCTGTCTCTCGATCTGTTATTGCTCAATACAGATGATATAACTGTTGGAGTAGAGATGACCAACTTAGGTTCAGCGGTATTTTAAGCCTGATTAGGAAGGAGACTCATAGATGCTTTCCACACTTAACATGACCCGTAAAAACCCTACTAGAAAATTGTCAATTAAGCGAGGCAATGGCCCTGTCCCAACATGAAGATTACTAGAATTGTAATTTAACACAATCGGAGGGTCCAAAAAGCTCGGCCGAGCGGATAGGTGTTTTCCAACTTCCATATATATCAAGACCAGATTCTCTGGTTCGGTATGGTTGACTGTCTTTGATCTCCGAGCCCATCATTGGGGGAACCAACAAAATAGTTTCAGGTACTGGGACGTATCGGTCCACTCTTAAGGCATTGTTATCCTATGGGTGGGGCGAATATCATGCGAGGCTTAGTGTCTAGGCTAGTGCTTGTTGATAACTTTTTACCCTTAGCGGGTCCTCAAAGGTGGGTACAATGACTGTTTGGCTACAAGGATATCTTACTGAGCGTGTATTGTGCTAGGTATGCTCCATGTACTATGGGGCTAATCATTCATTTTCGGCCTTTCTACAACTCGCACTAGGAAAAAGTTCGGTGAGGTAGAAAGAGGGGTGGTGTGTTTTAGGAAGGGATGCCGCAGTATTTTTCTTTCTCTAACAGCGACTTCCCCTTTGTATTGCAAAAGCGAATATAAAATCTCATCAGTCTGCGTGCGCTTCACTTTCCTTGGAATCCATACCCAGCTGACTTGAAGCCATCATAACTTCAGCTGTGTGTCCAGTGCACAGAGGAAGTCGAAAATTATACGAATTCCAACATCGAATGCAGCACAGCCTGCGCCGAGTCAAAACATTCATGTCAGTGTACTGAATAGACGTTCATTCCTCCTCCCTCCCTTATGTTTACACACATACTCACTTGAACAAACAGTGCAACTGTCCCCACCGCCCGATAAATACGTCTATCAACCATGAGGCTGCTGTGGCTACTACTGGCATGGCTGGCATTTGGCGACGCTTTCGAGAGGAGCAAGTGCGGACCTCAAATAGAGGATGAAAACAGCAGCAGCAGCAGCAGCAGCAGCAAGCGCAGTGTAGGATACCTCCGAATTGACCGCAATGTCACCAGGACGGCAGCAACCACGACGGCTCTGGCGAAACGGATGAAGCAGCCGGAAGGCACATCATTGCCAGCACTATACGATTTCTACGGAAAGGAGCTCCCATATATTTCGAACACGATCGTGACACGCGACAAGACCAAAAAGGATCCGACCTGGTTGAGTGCGGCATTGATGCTGGAATATGACCGGACCCGGCGGAGGGAGTTTAGCACCGGCATCGAGGGCCTCAAAGGGTGCACCGCCCTGTATATCATCAGCCGCAAAGCGGTGTATGGAGCACACTACTGGGAAAGTGTCTCCTTCGCTCCGGAAAAGATATGGCTGAATGGAGACCCAAAGCTTAAAAAGCAAGAGTTGTTTGAGCTTACTGTCACCGATATGTTGAAGAACGGAGGGAAACTCCACGCCCCACTCGTCGCCGACAAGATAGAGGATGACCATATCAAGGCCTACCTCATCCGTCCAAGCAAGGTTTTCAGGCAATTTAAAAATCCACAAGCGTCCGACTACACTAAACAGTGGAATCAGATCAAGGCCACAGTCGGCGAACTGGTGCCCACGCTTGCAGACCCTGACCGCTGGTATGATGTTAAGTACTATCCGGCGGCAAATAACAAGGAGCTGGATAAAGTTGGATCAGTCAGAGGAAAGAGTCTCTTCAAATTTGACAAAGCTGACGAAACAGAAGGGGGCCATACACAGAAAAAAGCCATGCTATGGTTTGAAGACAGGCTTGTGCATGGGGATGCATGGTAGATGCAAACTGTCTACTTCCCCCAGAATACCAGAAGCACCTCAGTGAAAGAAGAGGATCCCAGATAAATACACAGAAGACCAATTCTAGCATACTACTGTCAGTCTCACATACATAAAGCGATATAGACCACCACAAGGCGGATTTTTGATCTAGTAGAGCCTTTGCTTTGACCCGGCCTTTTTTTTTTTTTTTTAAAAAAAAAAAAAAATATTGAGTTATCCCGGGAGCCGAGAGAGTGAGAAGAAGACTGGTATTATTATTAATTCTGCCCCAATATTGTTCAAGGTACTCAGTGAGGATGCTGAGCCTATCATTTAAGAACTTCTTGTGATAATTATCATTTTACCTAGGCCAAGGGCTTCTAAGAGGGTATTCAGCTCTCTTTCCACCCACCCATGTTATTGATCCCCTTGCCGAACTTTGACGAATCCGAACTGCTGGAGCCAGTCTGTTCCATGTGTATATCCCGTAACCCAAAGGCTCGCCTATAGACATGTTATGACTGCCCCAAAGTTCTGTATACTCCCCCACCCCGATGGATTTGAGGTGTTCTCTTACTTCTCTACAATATGTGGTGTGAGCAAGCACTTGACTCCACGTTTCCCCAGGGAGGATTTAACTTCCGCGTGATGTGGAAAACGCCGGAATGTTGCCCTGAGGTCAACAGATACCTTCCTGTGCACCAGCGGCTTGTACTCTGTTACTCTGGTTCTGATATAAGAAGTAGGAACAATGTCGTTGTCGCGATAGGGGCTTAAAGAGTTTACTGGGTGGGCTCATCAGTAGAGTAAACGGGGATATTAGTGATGACATGAGGTTCGGAGGGCTCGGGGTCTTCTAATCCCATGCACGTTGACAGGACTACGCAACAGACGTGAGCTTGAAGGTAGCTGCTGTGATATGCTGCTATGGGAACAAGCGCCTGGTTGCTATCGGCCTTTGATGTCGCGGCACTGGGCCGTTTGTTTGTAATTTCTTGTTTTGGTTGGAACCCAGCAACAAAATCACGATATTTGTCGCTTACCATGGTCCCGGCCCTTCTATCGCTTCATTCACAGTTAGGTCTGAAAACTTTTCTTGTAAGCTTGGAATCTTCTTCTTCCCATTTTCTCTCTTGTGCACATCTTATTGTCATTGCCAGTATTTGCGTACTTGCTGATACTTATTCATTCGATTTATCAGTGGGAGTTGTGCTATATCGCTTTCAAGTGCTTTGATATTTCTCCAGTTTCTTCACTATGGATTCTTCTGACTGCTCTGTCGGTCTGGGAATGGCTGATGGCCCATCTGCCGTTGGCACCCAAGGAGATGATATGTTCCCTCATACTTACCACTCCTCCGTCTGCAAAGACCAGATTTTCGACCAAGGAAGGATCAAGGATCACATTGATCTGCTGGCCCCAGTGAAGTCTGAACAGGAATGTGAAGAGACTTCTTTGGCTCCCATTGTCGCAGGTCGCGCCTTGAATATCCCTTCCAGCGTGCCAAACGGAGGTAAAAGAATGTTTCCAAAGTTACAGCAGTATGGCCTGTTGGCAGGGCTTGCTCCGAACATGGAGTCTCAGAGCCAAGATGGGGAAAGAGATATCCGCACTGCACTTGGCGATCCCCGCGTCTTCTTCAATGTCACTTCGCCCTCGAGCACCTTCATCTGCGGCTCGCAGGGCTCTGGGAAGAGTCATACTTTGTCTTGCATGCTTGAGAATTGCCTAATCCCTTCGAAGGCTGGATGTCTTGAGCGTCCGTTGACAGGACTTGTCTTCCATTATGATGCGTTCATCAGCGATACCATGGGCTCTCCCTGTGAGGCGGCTTATTTGTCGTCGAATCCCAATGTCAAAGTGAGGATTCTATGCTCACCTACTAACATTCAGTCCGTCAAGGTAAGTAGATCTGAATTTAGTTCTTCGTGATATAGAACTGACCTCATAAAAGTTCGCCTACTCGCGGCTCAAGAACGTTGAAGTCGAGCCCCTTCAGATCGACGAATCAGACCTCAATACTCAGAGAATGCTTGACCTCATGGCTGCTAGTCAAGGTGATGGCCCCATGCCACTCTACATGCACACTGTGCTGCGGATCTTGAGGGAACTTCGCATTGAGCAGCAGGGGACTGGAATGGGCTTCAATTACGAGAAGTTCAAGAGCCGCCTGCTCGATTCCAACTTGACCATCGCGCAGACTGAACCCTTGAAGCAGCGCCTTGATACACTAGAAAGCTTCCTGTCGAAGCCTCAGATTGGGCTCAGTGGTCATGGCAAAAGCAAGAAGAAGGTTGAAAGGCGAGGCTCGGTTTGGGACCCCGTGGTACGAAATTCTATCATCACTGCTGTGCACTCAGTATTTGCTAAATTCATTAGCCTGGTCGGTTGACCATTGTTGATCTGTCCTGTCCATGCATCACGCCGGATACTGCTTGTGCGCTATTCAACATCTGTTTGGGCATCTTTCTGGAGCAGGATCAGTCAGTTGGTCGTGTGGTTGCGTTAGATGAAGCACACAAGGTCTGAATTTACATCTCATTCTCCCCTCACCTTCACCTCAGTGTCCTCATATTTGATCTGACACCTATCGACCTCATAGTACATGAATTCATCCGCCGAGGCAAGCGCATTCACAAACACCCTCTTGTTGGTTGTCAGGCTGCAGCGTCATCTCGGAGTCCGGGTCATCATCTCGACTCAGGAACCCACGATTTCCACTGCTCTGCTGAATCTGTGCTCTGTTACCATAGTTCACAGATTCACCTCCCCAGAATGGCTGCGGATTCTCCGTCACCATCTCGCTGGTGCTGTCGATAACTGCTTCGCTCTTACGCCTGGTTCCGAAAATGAGCTTGACGACCACCCTGAGGAAGGCGAGGCAGAAACGCTTTTTACGAAGATCGTGCGCCTCGGTGTTGGACAAGCGCTGCTGTTTGCTCCGAGTGCTACTGTCAGAACTACTGTAGCCGATGATGGCAAGGTGACGATCCATCAGTTGGGTGCTCAGCATTTGACTATCAAAGTCCGAGCCAGATTGACTGATGATGGTGGAAAGAGTGTTCTTTCGATGTGATGGGTTTGGACTTCAGTCTCGCGAGATTGTTGCTTTCTCAAGAAGAGACGATCTGTCGAGTTCGTTTTGTTTGTTTTCTTCTTTGTTTGGTTTGCTTATTTTGGCTGCATGTCCCGTGATGAAGGCTGGATCTCATTGAGAGTCATGTGAGGCACAGGTGATACTTTCTCATCCACGGCTGTTGTCGACTTCTCGCGCCTAAACTTTCCTTGTTTTATGAGATTGTGCATCATTTTGTCACTAGTCAGTCTCAATTCAGGATATCTTGTCCCACTCTCCTGCAACTTCCAGCTCCCACCCTCTCCAGTTCTCTATACTCAATCATCGATAATCATAGGCTAAGAATCAGGCAGCATCTTAAAGACTCTTAAAGACCGCTACAGAAGTGGAGCAAGGGGCACCACCAGCGCCGATCAGCGCCGATTGGTGAGGTTCAAGTAAGCGACCGGTCAGCAAAGCGGTCGCTCAATCCCCGCCATCATTGGCGCCCTTCGGTATCCATCTGTTACCTATCCGGGCATTGGAACCAGCTAAGGGGCAGGAATGGGGGAATTGAAGCCGCATCATGTCGGAAATCTCGCAGTACAAACCCCGCATGTCAATTATTGGCGCCAGTGGAGTCAATTTCCGACTACGTTACCTGCGCCTATATTAGTATAATGCTTTCCCCAGTTCTTTCCTTCGTCGCTCTTCAATTGCATTCCCCGAGAAGCTAAAGCGATGCCCGTTTTTACAGAATACGCCTCGTCGTCACGCGACCTCCGCGTCCTGCCATCTTTCGCGCCTCCTCTTCCCCGACTTTCCCCAGCCTTCACTCCCAATGCTGACCGCGGTTGCGAATGTTATGAAGTCGTCATCGTCGGCGCCGGTCCCGCAGGTCTCATATTGAACGTGCTTCTCGCGCGCTACGGCCTCTCCGACGCCTCGCTGCTCTGCGTCGACGCGAAACCCGGGACTCTGATATCCGGACAGGCGGACGGACTGCAACCGCGCACGCTAGAGGTCTTGAAGTCACTGGGTCTCGCTGACGAGATTCTCAACGATGGCTGCCACATGGCGGAGGTGGCATTTTGGAATCCTTCCGAGAACAAGGACGAGGTTATTGAGCGCACCTCGATCGTGCCGGACGTGGCTGTGCCCGCGCGATTCAAGCACGAAGTAACGATCCATCAGGGCCGCCTAGAGCGGATCCTGGAGACGGATCTGTTGCGGTATTCGCGGCGCGGCGTGCAGCGGAACACTAAACTTGTCGATGTGCGCACCGACGAGGATGGTGACGCGGAGTTTCCGGTCCTCGCGGAGATCGAGACGGAGGGTGAACGGAGGACAATTCGATCGAAATATCTGGTCGGTGCGGATGGAGCGCACTCGGTTGTTAGACGGTGCATGGGCTTGAACTTGGTGGGCGAGTCGATGGATCACATTTGGGGTGTTGTCGATTTAGTGGTTGATACTGATTTCCCGGATATTCGACGACGGTGCGCGATTCATTCACCTGCGGGATCGGTCATGGTCATTCCGCGCGAGCGAATTGCGACTGGGGACTACTTAACAAGGTTGTACGTCCAGGTGCCGGAAGACGAGGTCTTGGAGGGGCAGGTCGCCGCAAACGGGTCTGGTGACCAGAAGGGGCGTGCGAAGGAGCGAAGGGGAAAGGTGACATTGGAGGGGATCTTTCAGCAAGCGGTCGATGCTCTGAAGCCGTATTATATCCGACCGAAATATGACGGAGCGGTAGATTGGTGGGCTGCATACCAGATCGGCCAGCGAGTGACGAATGAGTTTGCGGTGAAGGATTCGAATGACATCAACCGGGTCTTTATAGCGGGAGATGGTAAGGTTCTGTGCTTGAGTTTATATGAAGTCTCAGCTGACGGTTATGGTGATCGAAAGCTTGTCATACACATAGTCCCAAGGTTCGTGCGACTTATTAACAAACTCAGAGCATTCATTAATATCACTTACAGGCTGGCCAAGGCATGAACGTGTCTATGATGGACTCATATAATCTGGCCTGGAAACTAGCTCACTCTATCCATGGCCTTACCCCCGAGCCGGAGGGCAAAGAAAAGTCCGATCCTATCCTTGACACCTACCATACGGAACGCCATACGATCGCTCAGGAGCTAATTGAGTTCGATCGGGCATTTTCCTCCATGTTTTCAGGGAAAATAGGATCCGCATATGACGGTCTCGACGGGTTGACTCATGACCAATTCTTGGAGGTGTTCAGCACCGGCAATGGATTCACATCTGGCTGCGGAATCGAATACCCCGAGAACTTGACGATTGAGAAATCACACTGTACAGACTCCAAGTACCCGGTCCAACGCACAGACTATCTCCTTGGAGTCCTTCGACCAGGGAGACGACTACTAGATGTGCAACTGAAGAGGCACGCCGACGGAGTTCACATCCACTTACAAGATGGTACTGACCCTTTCCACCCCTAGCCAGGCAATTCGCTAACATGCAATACAGATTTCCGCTCAACCGGTCGCTTCCGCATCTTGTGTCTAACCTCGTCAGATCTTCTCGACCTCCAGGGAACCTCAGCCAAGACTTTAACGGCCCTTGGGTCCTCCGTGATTCCACGCTTCCCACCTTCCGTCGTCGAACAGGTAGTTGTCCATCCTCAACTATCCAGATCCTTCACCTGGCGAGATGTGCCCGCCGAGCTGAAGAAATATTCCGAAATGAGATTCCACAACGGCTACGAGATTGATGATGCGTACAAAACGTACGGTGTGGGTGCAGACCAGGGAGCTCTGGCTGTTATTCGACCCGATGGGTATGTTGGAACGGTGGCAGCATTAGATGATGTGGACCGCGTAGAAAGGTATTTAGAACGGTGTCTGCGAACTGTATAGACAAGCGTCGATTGGGATAGATGGCAATTTCGCATGAATATCTAGAATCAAGAAGCGGTGAGCTTATAGGGATCGACAATGATAGAGGTTCACATTGACAGAGATGCATTTGTTTTTATTGGATGGTTAAGGCCTGTAGGTATGTGCTGGACTTTGTCATAGCTAAGTGCAGCCTGTGAGTCATGGATGGCGTCTTTTATAGCTGCAGAAAAGCTAAAGACGTATATAAAAATGATTTTGGGTCAATCAGTAGGCTTAAGGAAGGAACGAGAGAATTGTACGGGGAAACAGAGCCATGTCAACTCCCAGGCAACGTGAACATAATGGGGATAATCTCAAGGAATTTATATATAATAGCCTTTGCCAAGTTCAAACAATCAGCAGAGTCCAAATTCCGTGGACTGTAAGCTCCGTCGGCTAATCGGCATGACAGCCCAAAGCACTCAAGCAGAAAACAAACATGAGCATCCAGACCAGCCCAAAAACCCTCCCCAGGCAGCGATGCATTGATCGACAATCCCCGGCACAGAGGCCATCCGGGATGTTTTATGCCTCCACCAATCCAAATATAGCAGCGGAACCGCTTATCTTACCGGCAAGTATCTTGTCACGTGACTTTCTCGTGCCGAAGACCCGAGCCGGTCCACAAATCCTCCAGATTTTCCAGATCATCGCCTCGCCTCCCCCGATGATTCAAACATGATGACTGTGGGAATTCCAGGCGGGCTTAATGGAGCCAACCACCGAGCTCTGATTCCAGCTCCATGGGGCACTTCTGCCTGTCAAGCTTTCGTAACGGGCCAATGGGCGTTTTACTGTCCATTGGCGAGGAAAATTCTCTCTTCGCTTGTTGGCTCGTCGCAGCGTTAGTGGATACTTCAGTCTGAGCGCTCCACTTGTCGGGATTAAGCGCTTCGTATCGCCGATGGGGTTTGGCATGCTGGTCAGGCAGGAAAAAATTTTGGTTGGATTGTGTCGGTTGGTTGCAGTCGTTCGACCTTATAAAGTATGTGGGCTCCCCTGGTCTAGTTTGTGGTAGCTCTTGGAATTTGTGTCGTATTCTTGGCTTCATTTGCTGTTGTTCTATAAAGCCCTATTCATATTGTATCTAATCGACTCTAGAAGTGACTGATTATGGTGGCAAATCCGGAGTCACATCATGATGGCTCAACTCGATCACGATCAACCTCGCTTTCTTCTTCGGATTTGGAGTCTCGCATTTCAAGGTCTGAGTTTAGACGGTCACAGCAATTAGGGTCTGTGAAAACGAGATCCAGATCACGGTCTGTGCGGAGTAATCGGCGCATCGACAGGATCTATTCGGGACGGCACATAGACGATCAATCAGTGTACCACAGTGACGATGATGCTGCCGATTATGAGGATTCTGGAGACCTAGATGACGCGAAGAGAGTTGATTCGGCTCTCGAAGTTCGAGAAGGAATTGTGACTGAGCGAGATTACGATTTGGAACGAAACGCCCAGGCCTCCGCTGGTCTCGAGAAATCGAGGACGGCGAGATCTGATCGATCACGAGATCCCACGCTGGTAGGATTTCCAGCTTGTATGAGATTTACATGGACATGACTGATAAACCATTATTAGGTTACATGGGATGGCCCCGATGACCCGGAGAATCCCAAAAATTGGCCCGCAAAGAACAAATGGGCAGCTGTGGTTACAGTATCTTTCTTCACGTTTATTTCACCTGTCGCGTCATCTATGGTGGCGCCAGCTCTGCAGTCCATCCGATCAGATTTCGATATCCAAGACGAAGTCATTTCGCAGCTCACACTGTCGGTGTTCGTTTTGGCCTATGCCGTTGGCCCGCTCTTTCTCGGCCCATTCTCTGAAATCTATGGCCGGGTTATTGTTCTACAGCTTGCCAATCTGTTCTTCCTCATATTTAATATTGCATGCGGTTTCGCACAGACCAAAGTGCAGATGATCGTGTTTCGATTTCTAGCTGGTCTAGGAGGAAGTGCCCCATTAGCTGTAAGTCCAGAGCTTCTGTACCCGCCACCACATGCACTCTCTAACTAGTTTAGGTTGGCGGAGGCGTCCTCTCCGACTGTTTCAAGCCCGAAGAACGAGGCAAAAGCATCGCCATCTACAGTCTCGCACCCCTTCTCGGACCCGCAGTAGGTCCCATCGCTGGCGGGTTCATCGCCGAAAACACCACCTGGCGCTGGGTCTTCTACTCGACTTCCATCGCCGACGGCGTCATTCAAGTCGCCGGCCTCTTCTTCCTCCGCGAAACCTACGCGCCCAAGATCCTGCGCGACCGCGCAAAAGCCCTCCGCAAAGACACCAACGATCCATCCTTTCAGACCGACGCCGAGCGCCAGAACAAAACCCTCCCACAGGTCCTCCGCACCGCGCTCGTCCGCCCCTTTATCCTCCTCTCCACCCAACCCATCGTCCAAGTTCTCGCCCTCTACATGGCCTACATCTACGGCATCATGTACCTCGTGCTCTCGACCTTCCCGGCCCTCTGGACCAGCCCGTCTTACTACAACGAATCCACCGGCATCGGCGGCCTCAACTACATCTCCCTGGGCCTGGGCTTCTGGCTCGGTTCCCAGATCTGCGCCCCACTTAACGATCGCATCTATCGCCGCCTCAAAGCCCGCAACAACGGCATCGGTCGCCCCGAGTTCCGCGTCCCCCTCCTCCCCTTCGCCGCCCTCCTCACCCCCGCCGGCCTCTTCATCTACGGCTGGACCGCCCAGGCCCGCGTACATTGGATCGCGCCCAACATCGGCGCCTGTCTCTTCGGCATGGGCAATATCGTCACGTACCAGTGCATCCAGACATATATGGTCGACGCGTACACGCGATTCGCGGCTAGTGCGTTGGCAGCGGCTGCGTTTTTGCGATCGCTGGCGGGCTTCGGGTTCCCGCTTTTCGCGCCGTATATGTATGATGGGTTGAAGTATGGGTGGGGGAATAGTTTGTTGGCGTTTGTGTCCCTGGCGTTGGGGATTCCGGCGCCGTTGTTTTTGTGGAGGTATGGTGAGAAACTTAGGAAGATGAGTCCGTTTGCTGCGGGGTAGGTTGGTTGGTGCTTGGCTTTTGGGTTGTTGGGTTGTACATACATAGAAGTGTTTAGGGAAGGTGGAGTTTGGATGTAAAACTGTACATATCTAATTGGTATCCAGTATGTGTGGATGCCACAATCACCATATAATCTGTCCAGTACCCCTTGTCTGCTCAGAGCTTCATGACTATTTATGCATGTAGCAGATCCGACGGCTCTTCTTCCTATAAAAGACGTTCTTCGTGATTTTAGTTACTTCAATCAATTGCCTTGAATGGACTTGCAATCTTTCACTACTAAGTATGCCTACGATATTTGCCAGGAAAACTGGGCAGAGTCAACACCAACTACGTGCACTGACAGACCATAATTGATAAACTAAAGACAACATCAACTACACACTCATCCACAACACATAGCCACTGATATACCATCTCCACTAGCTCCTTCACACACATCAAGTCAAGCTATCAACCAGAAATCGAAAACAAGCCATATCTTCAATCCATCCCTCTCACACCACCTCAAGCCCCCTCCCTCCCACTCCCGTCCTCAACCAAGCAGATTCAAACCCCTACCCTACCTCTAAGCCGAAGAAGCAGAAGCAGAGGGCGGCCCGCCTGGACCACCCGGACCACCAGGCCCACCAGGCCCACCAGGTCCGCCACCACCGGAGTTGGGGTTCTCGACACCACCATTCTCAGTATAAAACACCGCAGGAGAAACATCGCTCGACTTGGTCGCATCAATACCCAACGAGATCCAAGCAAACAGACCGTCCTCGACGCTGTCGCCCAGGTACACGTACTGCAGGATCGGGTCAATGTACTCGGCCTCCTGGGCTAGGATACCATCTTGAGCGTTTGTGGTCAGGGGCTGGGTGTTGGCCGCGTAGACGGAGGTGGCTTCGACCTCGTAGATTAGGTCTTGGTCGAAGTAGGTCTGCGTGACGTAGGAGGCGTGCGCGGTGTAGAGGTCCGAGAGCGTGTTGTTGGCGTTGACGGTGGTGCCGTTGGCTGCGTGGGAGAGGACTGTTCATTGGGGTTGGGGGTTAGTGGGCTGGGTACCTGGTAAGATGGAATGGGATTGAGGTGGGTAACGGGATTGGAGAGGGGTGAGGGACTTACGATGAATGTGATGAGTACGACCGGTATAGTGGCCTGGGAAGATAGTCTCGAATTGAGCGACGCCAGACCTGTCGGTTTTCTGGACACCACGGAGGAAGGTGGCATCCAGGTTGCTATCGTCGCCCTGGTTGCCGTTTCCGCCGGCGATGACGCCGGAGTAGACGCCCTGTTCTGGAGTTAGGACATTTTACTGTCGTGGCAAGAAGAGGCGGGGGAGGTCATGGGAATGGCTATAACGTACAGTCGCGTTGCAGTGCCAGGCATCAAGGTAGATGTCCGGGACGGGGTCGCAGGTATTGGTGTCAATGATCTGGAAGTCCAGGTACAGAGGGACACCGGCCTGGTTCTCTGAGATGTCCTCACGGATCAGCTCACCGGTAACATCTGAGTTGCGTTAGCTAGGCAGTGTGTTGGAGGGAAATGTAAAGGGTGCGAACAGTAGGGTCCCTGGGTGACATCCTCGCCCAGAATGCAGGTCGCGTTGGACGCGAAGAGCACGGCAGGGTCAACGTTCTGGTCCACGTCCAAGTCCGAGTGGTGATTAGTGTTGAGAACATCGTCAAGGTCCCGCGCCTTGAGGTAGGTGGAGCCTAGACTTTGTTAGTCCTAAAGACCTAGTATGAAACGTAACTAGAAAAAAGACAGCATACGAGTCTGTAGTCCCTTGCGACGACGCAGACGCTCAACGGTCAACTCGCGACGAGCAACGTTACGCGCCTCATGGCCACGAGCACGCAATTTTGCAGCGCAGTGGTTCAGGCTGCGGTGGTGCACGGGAGCCCGTTTGAGAAAAGCCGCACGTTCGGCGGCCTCAGCCTTGACGTCGTGACCCGGATGAGCCGCTGCGAGACCTGCGAGACCAACCAGGCCCGCAACGAGAGCAGGAGCAAGTTGAACCATAATGCAGAAGACCTAGACCAGAGTAGAGAGTACCGTGTGAGAGCGAAGAGAAAATGCCTGATGGATGATCAACAATCCCCCGACCATGAAGGCACCTTTATACCTTGCTTTCCAACCCGGTCGACTCGGATATCCCAAGGCCAAGAATTGAGGAGATTGCCATGGATGATGGCACAGTGGACATAGATTAGCCTGCACTGCTCTAGACCGTCGAATAGGGCGGCATTGGCTGCTCAGCGACCTCCGGTAGAGGTTCAAAATTGGACCCGCCTTGCGGAGAATTCTCCAACTATGAGCATAGACAGACCAGGGTAATTCGTCTAATGTGACGGCCGCTGCAGATGACAAGAAAGTTAGATGACCAGGGCAGTTTAGCCACAGACTCGTGTTAGGGCTTCTCGGAAAGCCAACTAGCCAAGAGAATCAAGGACAAGAACGACCAGGATCACCACCGGCTGACGACGCGGCCCCAAAATTCCGCCGGCACAACACAGAATTAAAACAAACAACACGGAGCTAATAAGCAACGGAGCCATAGCTAGGAAGAGATAGCGTTTTCTTGGCAAGTATGCTTGCACCGGACTCCGCTGTGGCGTGCAATCTTATCCATCACAAGAGGTTGAAATCTCCGTGGATCAAGCTTATTATGCACAAAACCATCGGCGGCTTGGCGCAGTCGCGAGTGATTAATGCAACGATTCTGATTGACGGGTGTTGTTCGGGCTTCCGTGGGCGACCAAGGTAGAATGATGCACATCGTGCAAGAGAAGTTTGTCGATCATTGCCAACTTCTTCTCCTCTCCACAATGCTTATGAACATCGAGTGTACTCCGGTGTACGTACACCGCTGCGGGCATCCTTCCAGAGCGACTGTCTTGTGTATCTTGGCGCAACAGCGGAAACGTTCCGTTCCGAGGCTCCCCGGTAGATCGAGGACAATGGCAGTGCCGATTTGCATTAGCGATATTTAGTGTTCCTGCCAACGACGAGGAGACGAGAATGTCTGGCAAACGATCTGCGCAGGAAGCAATTGAACCGAGACAGACCGGGCAAAAGGCAATCATTGGACAAAGGCGTACCTGATCAACAGGGTTAAGGCTTTCTTGCATTCCTGAATAAGCGGGCGGTTTGTCTCCGTGGATATTAAATTCGAGGAGCAACCCCCAACGAAGTGACCTGGGAATTGATAATCTCCTCACGGGGATTGGTCCATTTCCAATCTTTGGTATCAACTCTGATGCAAAGTGGCTGCTAGCCAAGGATCACATGCACCAACGTCTCATTGCAACCTCCGGTCCTAATCCTGGTATGTGGTGGTTGCGATTGATGTTTAGTTCTTACCAACCGCATTATTGACGCCAATGCGGGAAGGGAGCACGCAAAGAGCAGAATTGGGCCATCGGTGGACTCCGCCGGAGCCGTGGCCCAATTTCAACTAGTTGGGTCATGGGGCGTGGCCCTAACTTGGGCGCCTGCGTCCTGATCCTTTCGGCATACGGAGTAATGAAAATAAGCAGAGCCTGGTTGGTCAATTTCCCTGCTCTTGCACATCTCCCGAGGAATGGCTGCTACCCCCGCAGTCGGAATCGGCGAAATCACGCACAAGGTCGCTAGGAGTGGATGATTGCAATAGATGCCCGCGTTCCTGATGGCGTTACTAATTGGGTGCCGTTTCACGCTAAGAACGACCTTCGGCCGTCTCCTTGCCACGATAGTCAAGACTAGTTTGCATTTGTAACGGAGCTTGTATGAGAGGCGTGTTTAATTCATGCCTCGTGATCGGTAAGGCGCTGTCTGCCGTCTTTGCGATCAAACGTTGTATATGTGTAACTCTATCTGGTTGATGGAAAATAGGGTAGACTGGTATTCGACGGCCTGGAGCCTCCGAGACCACGGGACATGGTATCGGACATATCATCTTTGAGTTATAATTAGTGCCTTCATTGTCAATGCCAAGGGCAATAGCGCTGGATATGCAATAGCTGTCGAGGAAAGCTAAGAACCCCGTGTGGATGTCCGTCCAGTCATTATGATGAGATTGGTGGGATGTCTCTTCGTTGCTATGAGCGTGTTGAGTTCTAAAGCAGGCCGCTATTTGAAGACTCAACAAGGATGATGATATGGCGATTTTTCGCCTGTAGTTGGATTGAACTAGATATTGAACTGCATTTGCGAAGATTTTGTGGTACTCCGTAGACCGCGATGTTACCCAAGAATCACAGATGTGGAGCACCCGGCGAGATGTCCCGAATTTCTTTCATGGAAATCCGAGTGTTCTTGCCAATGGCAAAGCAACGAGATAAGCAGTGGCGCTTGTCTGTGGAACCTGATAGTATCTCCAGGGCCCGAATCTCTTAGTGCCTGCTAGCGGTCGTAGTATTATCCAACCCCAAAAACGCAGAACACCCAGTAATTAAATTATCACCCGGGGCGGATGGAATGTGTCATCCTCAGCGGCAACTCCGGAGTAGTGACTATCTAACCAGACTTTGAGCTATTGCTGCCGTTTCGACAGTGGACTTCGACGACCGTTGTCGTCCGAATCTGCTTCCCTGAAAGACTTTTCCTCCGGAAGCCGTCACTGGATAGGGACAGGCTACGCGGCCAAGAAATGCTAGGTATCTTTGGCAGGAATTTGAAAAGCGGGCGCATGTTGGATAAACAAGCCGCCGTAATACCGACGGCCGGCTCTATGCATGTCCAAACACTGGGTTGCGTTTGCGCATCTAGAAGAACTGGTCAGATGAAATGGCCCCAAACAGGGAAAGGGATAAGGTCATACAGGTAATGTCGTTTCCCGCCTCCGAGAGCTCAACCATTGCGACCAGACGAATAATGTCAAAAATCAAAGTTCTAGCAAAGATCAGTGAAAGGTCCCAAACAGCCAGGGGCAGGGCTCCGCACAAGAAACCGAGCAGAAAAATGCCCGACAACGCCACTTTCTGCGCCTTAGGCACATGCAGGTTCCACACGACTTTCATTGGCATCGCCAAAATAATGGCGTCAGTGACGATATTCGGAATCTGTAAGCCGTAGTAGAATTTGGGAAGGTCGATGCAGCCGCCAGGAATGGTTGGATCCCACAACTTTCTGAAAGGAATGCATGTTAATGCACCGACAAGACAGACACCGTAGGCCCACAAGATGACGACAGATCCGACAACGTTGACGGCAAGGACCATTGGCTCAACGGGGAACAACCGCTTGTAAAAAGCAAGAATGGATAACTTGACGAAGGCGATGCATAGCGTGTAGGTAAAGCTCCCTGTAGACAAGGTCTGATTTGGTAAGCTTTCGCTTTGCTGCCTTCGGCTTATCTCCGTACCTTCATGTATACCACAAGTTCATGGGGAGGCACGAAAATGACATGCGTTCCCAGTCCGTTGTACAGTACTATGCAAAGTCAGCGTCAGGCGACCGAGTGATGCATCGTATCCACTGACAGATTACCCCTGAAAACGAGACTGCATAGAGGAATACCTAGCAAGATGAGCACGTTGAGAAGCTTCGGCCGAAAGAGTTACTCACCAGGGCGACCAGAATCAAGTAATCATCCAAAAACATTTTCGTCTTTGTCACCACTCTGCATAAAAGCCGAAGTATGACCGACACGGTCGACAAAATCAGAGCAAAGCATGTGGCTGTAATGACAACATGATGAAGGTTATCATGCGAATACCCAAGGTCAGGGCTTTGTTCGGTGGTAGAGCTATTAGCCATGGTTGAACCGAATAACACCTTGGATAAGCCGCATCCCCTGAGCGGATTTACTCGGTGCAAGCTCCGAAGGGTTTAGAAATTCTGACACCCCCATCTTTTAAAGAACTCCCTCCCAGCTCAGGGGAAGGGCCTTCAGGGGTTTTCATCGGCCAATCTGAGGACAAGACGTCATAAAGCGAGACATGATATCACAACCAATCCCATTATGTCCAAGATTGAACCTCCACATTTGCCAATTATCGAGCCCAGAGGACGCCAAAGGTGGGAACAAAACAAGCCACTTTCTATCTGTCATCGGTCAAGTGTACCTAACAAAATTTCCATGACAGGAGAAAGGTCGGCGTTCTGGGCAGAATGAACGGACGTCGAGTCGTTCTGGCGGAAAGATACCCTCGAAAAAGTTTCGTGATCAACCTGTGATTTGGTGAAGAATGAGATCGGCACTATTGACGGACATGTCAAATTGGCGATTATCCGAGATGCTGCACTGCTAGCATTCGATCGGACGCAACATCATTGGCTTATCTGAAATCTTTGCACGACGTTTGATCAACTTAATGTTCCCAAAATACTGGGAATTGTGGAACTTCGAACATGATGTATCACAAGGGGTGAATACAAGCTCTGTTTGTTCCCTTTTCGCTCGATAATTGATCTTATGGTCCTATGATTTCTGAGCTGAGGTTTCGGAAAAGTGTTGCTCATCGCTCAAAAGACTCGTATTTTAGGACTCTCTATCGTGAACTGCCGTTCTTGGTGGTTGAAAAGGGCACATCAACCCCTAAATGTATATTAGCGTTTTCAGCTCATCAGTCACCTTCTAGGATACCCCCAATCTGTTACCCAAGACCAGCCTGATCTGTGAATATTTGGGAAATGAAGCATGACGCTCCCCCTTGCTGCTCGATTGACACCATTCTTCAAGGATTCAGGTTCTGTTACAACTCTCGCACGGTTGGCAGCGGTTGGCAAATGACTGCAAATTTCCCCTCAGAGGGTGACCTAACATACACTTCTCAGAATCAATTCTCATAGGATCCTTCGCCAGCAACGTCTCCAAAACCTTGGCATATGAGTTTGACCTACCAATTTGCGGCTCCTCAGACCACGCCCAAAAGACCGTTCCTCGCGACAAAGGTATTTCCCACCACTGACGCCTTTTCAGACGAAAGATCTCACAATCCACTCAAATCATTCCTTCACGAGCCAAGCCGTGTACGCCATGGATTTCACCCTGGGATACGTCTTCGGCACAGTCAATCGGCGTTGTCGGGAAAGTATTTGCGCGAAACATTTGAGATCACACTGACGAGTGGAATCGTGTGAGGCAGCGGCGGGAACTGGGGTTGACGGATTCGCGATTTCGTGGAAGGCTTGAGAACGTATACCTATGAAAACAAACCATTATCAGTCCTTATCACAACGAGAGCCAGCTTTCGATAGGATTCGTCGCGAATGACGATCTTACAATCGATCTTCGTATCGAAGCTGTAACAGTTATAATGGTTTTTCTGCTCGGGAAGGTTGTATTCGATGGATTGTCCTCGCCGACGGATATCGAGAGGATGAAGATGATGGCTGGATGGGCATTGTTGACGACGCGTGCAAGTTCACCAGCGGAACACATGACCCGCAACCCCCTTCTACCTAGCTATTTCAAGTCGTAAAACACCAAGAAACTGTTATTGGTACGTTCGCTCACAAGCAGACGAGGAAATTTTATTTTGTCACAACAAAACTATCCGCTTGAAAAGAATTGTATCTCAGAGCCTAACCCACAGCCGATAAATAGCCACCGAATGACTTCAGCGCGGGTTGGAAGATCTAGAGACGGAACCATGTTCTGCACTTGCTCTGCGCCATTTGTGTACCTCTCAGGCCACTTGAAGAAGACTGAGAGGCCTATTAATGGCGAGGAAAGATAATTATAGATAAGCTTTGACTTTTGTCCTACGTGGTTAGCTTGGCTGTTTGCATTTCACAACAGATCGGAAGGAAAACAAAGACGAGTGGAGGAGGGAAGAGGGGGAACTGGAGGAGAGAGAGCGAGAATAGGGGGAGAGAGCGAGAATATGTAAAGGATAGTAGAGATGAGGAGGAAATGAAGAATGGTAAAAGGGAAGACTGGAAGAAGAAAGAGGGATGGGAAGAAGAGAGAAGGAAATCAAGCAAAATCAGGCAGCGAAAGATCTGACCAGGCGCAAACATTCACCCGTCTGATTTCATTCACTCGAAAACTCTCACGTAAGTATACCATGTGGTCTCCACTTGTGTGGCAAGAACAATTTATCTCTAATAGTAATTTTACAGAATGTTATCAAACACAAAAGGCACGCAGCTAGCCAACTAGCACGAGCCAGCTTGCAAAGACTAACGAGAATGCCATGTCAAGGCCAACTTGAGCCATAGGTATTGGGGAGTAAGCTCCACCCAACTGACAGTTCAACCACTCTGGATAAACTCCCACGCATTCATACTCGCCTCCTCCACCTCCCGCTGCATACCATACATCCTTCTCGCAATAAACGCATCATGCGGTGCATCCGGCAGCTCATAGAGATGAACCACATTTTCAATAGCACGCATATCCTCCACAAATTGAACATTAGACTCATAGAAGCTCTCCGCAGTCCCGACCATAACCCAAAGAGGCACCGCGACATGGAAAGGAGACTGTGCAAAGCAGAGATAGTGGTGTGAGCTTGGCACAATGTTCCCATTATCAGTCAACTTGTCCACAGCCCATTCTAAGAGCTTCACTTTGAGACAATCAATAGTCTTGTTTGCGCTCTGATTGATGTGATTCAAGTCAGAGAGATTGACCCAGGCAGACCAGAGAAGTGCCGCTCTAGGCAGAGGCAACAGGCCTGGATGATCGGCAAGGTAACGCAAAAGTGCCAGAACCAGGTTACCGCCTGCCGAGTCTCCAGAGAGTATTATTCGCGATCGGTCGATGCCGAGGTCTTGATTGAGGTAGCGATAGGCTGTGACTGCATCTTGGATGGCGGCGGGGAAGCGGCCGTTTGGTGTATTTGCCAAACGATAGTCCAGACAGAGGACCAGGGCGTCGTCGAAGTTTTGGCTCAGGGAGCGGGCACTGAACCCGCATGTGTCTTCACGAGCATTGCCCAACATGTATGCGCCTCCGTGGAAGTGAAGGACAACGTTCATGGGAGTTCCTGTCGGGTTGTATGGCCTTGGATACCAGACTGCGCCTATCCTGGCGGGTTTGACTTCAGAATTGTCAAGAATACCAGTACAAATATCGTCCAGGCCGGGCTCGACGATGATGAATCGGTCGGCTTCTTTCCCTGGATCGAGGGACAGTTTGGCTTTGTGTTCTATCCCGTAAACCAGCTCAGTGGAGAGATTGATTATCGCGATTGAGATGCAGCGTCTGTAGGGCCAGCGACGGGGACGCGAACGCGGAAAGGCATAGTAAGCGAAGTAGAACAGAAGGCGGAAAATCGCGACCGGGAGGAAGTAAAGAATGAAAAGCACTTTGAAAGGCCAAGAGGTCGTCAGGCAAGTTTTGCGTGCCATTTCGAGAAGCCTATCCGGCACTACTGTGAAAGCTCTTCCAGCGCAGACATACGATGAAGGGAGGATAACTCTGGGGGGCCTGGAATGGATGAGGAAAGTCAGGTAGCATGGGAATGTCAATGTTGTGTTCCAGGAAAGGAAGGTTCCATGGACTCATCACTAGAAAGAGCCCATGTTCGTTATTGACCGCATAAACAGGATAAATCAACGTGACCTGAATATTCACTCTTTCCCCCATAGCTAATGCTTCCATCCAGTTCAGATTCAAGGCCTCCATCTAAATCCGGGATGCCACCAATCCAAATCCTCAACCTCCTTCTGGCTCAACCCGTCTAATTCAGCTCTAACATCACGTTGCTCCCTCCGGCGATTATCCCAGGTCATGTACAGCAACAACGCAATAGCAACCAGCAGTGTGGCTGACGCAGCTGCGAGGTTCAACCCATTCCCCACATGGTATAAAGGAGCATCCTTGGCCATATACGACCATGTCGATATCAAGCCGCCAATATTTCCGATCAATCCTGTCGTGCCGATGGCGGAAGACCGGGCAGAATCGGAAACGACATTAGCAGACGCGATCGCGTTGACGAGCGCGCCAAAAGTGAAAGATCCACTTGCAATCAGGAATGTGGCTCCGTATTGTGTCTTCTTGTCAGTGGTTGCAAGGAACATGATATATCCGATCATCATGAGCGGGGCACAAACAAGCGCAATGACCAATCGACGATCGATTCTCCATGAGATGAATGGAAAGAGAAGAGTAAAAAAGGCCCCTACAGCGTACGGCGGAACGGTATGAAGCTGCTGCGATATGACGCCTGAATCAGGATATATTGTCTTGACGATTGTGGGCGCAAAGAAGCCTAATCCCTGGACTGTGATCTGGTTCAAGCAGAACATTCACGCTGCTCCGAGCGTTGCAGTATTAACTATTCCTCGGAGCGTCTTGATGCGATCCAGGCGATCGAGGACCTCGGAGGTGGCCACACGTTCGGATTTCACCCTTGCAATAGCTAGATTCTTCTCTTCGGGAGATAGCCATCGCGCAGTTTCCGGGCGGTCGGTCAAGGTGAAGAATGAGATAATAGCAAGACCGATGGTGATTATTCCTTCAATTGCGAATATCATGCGCCATTCCCGCAGACTTCCGAAATGGTCGAGCTTTAGGATCCTCGATGCAAGAAGTCCACCGAATGCCCCCGCCAACGGAGACATGACAATGTAGCATGAGATACGGAAGATAAGCTCACTGCGTCGATACCAACGGGAGAGATAATACGCGATTCCCGGTAGCATCCCGGCTTCAAAGACACCAAGAAGGAAACGCACCCCGGATGCACTATGGATTGTGTGCACGAATGCAGTGCCTAGGGAGCATATTCCGAAGCCGAGGGTGATCGCGGGAATGAACCAGCCGGGTCCGATCCATTTACATGCGATCGTACAAGGGATTTCGAATATGATATAAGCAATGAAGAAAACCGAGAGAACAGCATTGAAGTCATTGCCCGTAAGGTTGAGATCTGCTTCGAAGCCGGCAAGCTTGGCGTTTCCTAGACAGGGTGAGCTGCTAAAACAAATCAAAATTGATCGGAGACATCTTACTGACCAATATTAGCTCGATCAATGAAGCAGAATAGATATAGAACGGCCACGGTGGGGACAACATATAAGTCTATCTTGGTCCGCAACCGAGTCTCGGCTTTGGGATCGAGTTGCACAAGAGAGTGGCCATATCTGATGGCATAAGCAAAGAATCATCCATGGGGGCGGGCTGCGCATACTCGTCAGTTGCAACTTGACCATTTCCAGCCGCATTACTGGCCGAGAACTCTTCACAACCAGCAAAACCTTTCTCTGATACAGATTGCTCGTTGTCAGAAGCCATAGTTCACTGTGGAGAATGCCTAGGGTGATGTGGATGGAATGAACATATTCTCCACCAGGTCGGAGCAATGCATTACCCCATTTTATACCTAAACTGCATTGATCGAGAATAGTGACGTCCAGAAATGCGGGGAAGCTGTCAGGTTCCTTCCGATGAAAACCAAGACCACGCCGAAGTCAAACCATGGTCCGCCCAGCTCGATATCGTATATTCAACGCTATGACTGGCCAGTGAAGATCCAGACACTCTGAGTAGGTTTTTCCCTACTTGTCGGAATATCCGACTTCTTTGTCCAACTATCCGATAGCAATCGGAAGTGAACTCCAAATATCGGCTGCGCAGCCGAAGGGTCATCCTCGCGGCTGAAATCTCCACATTACCCCGGATTTCCCGCGTTGTGGGGGCTGCTTGCTCCTTCGGCTTTTGCGATCTTCCGATGGAATAGGTTTGAACTGAGTTATTATTTAGATTCTCGAAGTATCTTTCTCGCCCCTCGAAAGCGAAAGCCCGGATACGAGGGTCTAGAGCTGTGATCGCTAACTAGGAACCTGGTATCGCTATATGGCCCTATTCGAGTAGCTCTATCTCGACATAAGATGCAGAACCAACATTGGAAGGCCCGAAGTGATTCGGATGAAGGTGTCACGGAATCAAGGCCCATCCAATTAGACGGATATGCCACTTAGCATGCCCTGATATTTATCTAAAATCACAGCCAACGCGACTGTGGCTAATATGCAGCAACTTTCAAACGAGAACCAAGCGCCCTAACTCGAATTCCTAATAGTGAGCCTTTCTCACCC
Organism: Aspergillus melleus; assembly: GCF_016097325.1. NCBI lineage: Eukaryota > Fungi > Ascomycota > Eurotiomycetes > Eurotiales > Aspergillaceae > Aspergillus > Aspergillus melleus. Next base: position 2,147,384 of record NW_025763374.1, on the reverse strand, counting down.
GTGTAGTAGCAGTTTTATCTGTGCCATACGTAGGTTCTGTGAAGATATCATATGTGGAATAAGCAGATATGTGGTCTCCGATGTTTCGTGAAACAGAGATATCACAGTGACCGTTAGATGTTTGCATAGACTTTGGGATATTCTTTCCTCCCTACGGTCTGGACAGATAGAAGTAATCATGAGAAGGTCAGTATGGAGTCATCTGCCTCATGCAAATCATCCAGAAAGCTCGTGAAGCTAGACCACGAGGTTTGACCAAGATCTTCCGTCCAGTCGTCAAAGTTCAATATCTCCCAGATATCCTTGGGGGTATCGGGCTCTGAAGTGTTCTGCTCGCTTGTCTCCATCGGTGGCAAAGCATTTCCGACAGCACTCTGTTCAATAGAAGTCGAGCTCAGTGTGGAGCCTTGTGGTCGATTGTTCCGGGCAAGCTGGTTAACAGGAGCGGGTCGTTGTGGCTCTTGCGGAATAGTTGTTGCTATGAGAGCCGCTCTCCTTGACTCTGCCTGTCTCATCAATTTATCAATTGGTTTCCACAGCATCCCGTCTTTGGAGTCGGCCACGGCATGTCCAACGACGCGGAAAGAGTGTTCCACAGTTGACCAATACGACTCCATGACAGAGACATCGTCGCAAGCACAAAGCTCAGCAAGGGCCACGGAGAGTGGATGCCAAGGAGCCCATAGTTGCTGAAACCAGCGCCACGACTCGACGAGAGGATTCTCAGAAAGATCTTGTGTTCTCTGCAGAATATCTACGCAAAGTCTCAAAAGACCATGGTTCTTGACCTGGGGTGGCGTAAAACTCGAGTCCCGTTGCAGAGGCCTCAGTGCAGCCAGCTGTAGAGAAGCAGTGAGGCATTCCGCCGTCTTGACAGTAAGCCACTGGAGCGGGTCATTCTCCGAACAGCACCCAGAAACCATTTTTATCGCTTCTTTTTGAAACTCGATCACGATTGACTGTCGATCTTCCATGTCCATGATCCCATGCTGCGTCCAACGCGAGAAATTAAGCGATCGCATAATTTTATGGGCTTTCGCCACAAGCAATGTAAATGTCATATCGGTGTATTCGGTTGTTTCTGGTGGGATTGCATTGCTGAAGAAGCCGATATCGTTGTCGTTAATATTCGATGGAGTGTTCTGTTCGAGCCATGCGGGTATAACCATCGGCTCGGTTGCTCGATCTAAGGACGACTGGGCGTCGAGGATGCCGATAGCATGCCAGACACGTCTGCGTAATTCCGTCTCCAGCGGCCTGATTGGGAAAGGAGGATTCACAATGTGGAGCGATAATGCTTGGCCTACTCGCAATGCCATGCTCAACATTGTCCATACACGTCGGCCTTGGTCCAAAAGACGGTATGAAAGCTATGAAGTGAGCTGGGGTTAGAACTCTGCTTGAAAGACACAAGTAACTTACCAAGGATATCATGAAGGCCTGAAGGACAGTTAAATCGTTTGTTGTCGGGAAATCAGCATGATATAGGGCGGCGTCGCAGACTCTCCGATATTTCGCGACCACCGACGATTTATGCTCCTTGAAAACGCGGTCACATTCTTCCTCGCTCAGAATGCAAACGGCAGCATAGTAGATAGCAGATGCGAGTGTATTCGGCGCATGGCGTCCGTCTTCATAGTCGAGATACTGCTTGCCTTCCAACAAAAACGCCCTTAGGGAAGGTTGATGGATAACCTTGAATACAGGGTCAATTCGTGACAAAAATACTTCTACCAAACTCCTATGAAGCTCAGGGTCGCCGGCGCCACTGGAGGTCATCTCGATAAAGTCAGCAAGACTGAGCAGTCCCGAAAAGGGAATATTGAGGGGATTCACAAAAGCACATTCCGGCTAAAGATTCATTAGCATGCTGAAGATCAATGTAGTAGTACAATGTGCTAACCTGTCCCTTCACGTCACTCCAGGGCGAGCCACCAAGAAATTGAGCGTCTCCATCGTCATCATTCTTCCTAGCGCACGGGGCATTGCTTGTATCCCAAGATGTCGCGGAAGGAAGAAATGATCTTTCTGGTGATCTTGGTAGATTTCGATGTGAGCAGCCTCCTCCCTCTTCCTGTTCTCGTTGCTGGAAAAGCTGTTCGAGCCTTGCTACGCGAGATCTCAAATCTCCATCATTGTTTGTCGGAGGTCCACCTTTACCCACCCGGTGCTTTCCCCGTGGTAAACGTGGGCGCACTACTGGCTTGCAGACTGCTCCTTGGCGCTGACAATACGAACAAGGATTTAACTTATCACAACGTTTTTTCCGTTGAGTGCATAGTTCGCAACTGAGTCGGGCTTCGGGCGCCAATTGACCGGTGGCTGAAGGGCCAATGCCTACAGTCCCGGACATAGTCTTCGGGGCTACCTCATCTAAGGCTGAATGGAGAATGCAAGAAGAATGTAGAAGGAAAGATATCGTTCGGTCGTCTCAATGAAGAATTGAAGCTCAAGTCTGGATGTGGTGGGTTGGCGATCAGAAGACGCTGGCTTAGTCACGAATGACTCAGCCGATCATTAACTAACTAGTTAACGGTTCCGCTGGTCGCGCCCAGATAAACAACAATTCTTACCCACAGAACTCGATATGAGCGATCTCAGATCGCACATCTCATCCATCGAATGTCGAGGTGATTTGGATTCCAGATTATATCAGCATGCTAAGATGATGGAATCATCGCTAACTGCACCATGCGGCAGTGACAGGTTACCTCTGACAATGTCGCATTTCGTTACGTGCTGCCAACATTCTCACAAACTCGGAGCTTGGGACATGCGACATCAATGCCCCTGACAGTTTGAAGGCTCTCCTTAACTCTGGAATAAACGTTCTGGCTCCGTTGAAACCACTAGAGCATTTTGATCTCCTTTCTGAAATTCTCCGATAGATGTCAAACTATTAGTTGTGGGCCTAGCCATCCACTAATACTACGGTCGCTCCTCCTGGTTGAAACGACCGGTGCTCTAGATTATGATTAACGTTGCAAAGATCTTGAATTTGATGAGCACTCGGATTCCTGTCGTCCGCGATCTACGAATTAATATAGCGACTGCGTCACTCACAGCTAGCCATGCGTTTTTGTCATCCATTCGTCCGGGATGCCTCACTAGCATGCTCTTGGCCTGGTCCTACTTCATCTCCACCATTCGAGATTATCCTCCGGCAATCTGAAAAGTGCGATCAGACTCTGCTCATAAAGATGCGCGCAGGCGTCAAACTATATTCGCATCGCAACAAGTCCACGACTGGCCGAGGAAGAAAACTAGACAGATTCACTCTATTTCCCATGGCCCATAGGTGTGACTGGAGGACCCATTCAGGATTCAAACTAGTATGTTGGACTTTTATATAGTAGTATAGTCTACTCCAGGCGCCCACCCAGATTGTGGGCTGCCACTTGCCAACAAGGGCTTGGTCCTGGTGATATGTGGTTCGTTTCCCGAATTTAATTTACTGCATACGACTAGACTTTGTCTTTGGGCTGACTTTGATGAAAAGTTCTTGTTCAGTTTGTCTTATTCTCAATATTACCTTTAAGGTATGTCTCGGCCAGGGCCATAAACGTAAATTCCGTATAAAAGCTACAAGTTCGTGGCGATCTTCGGGCTACTATTTTGTGCACTGGCCAAATATGTGGCCTCGCTTTTTTCCAGGATGCTTTTCACCTTCTACTTCACGAGGCAGTATTGGCTCTCGAACTCTCCGTGCCTTTATTCGACATAGAGAGGCCCTTACTGCAGATCCAACTGGTTAGGACGAGTTGATTTGTATAGTTAGAATCATGGGCAGCATCTGAGATTTCGACAGTTTGCTGCTGTTCTTGCGGGACTTATTCATTTCGCAATTGCCGCGTTTTGAACGATGATCTTTCATTTAAATCCCAGAGACCATGCACTCACCGTGCTGCCAAATGGAGTCGACAAACTTTTCTCGTGCGAAAAATGCCCTTCTTACATTTGACTCGAGCCTCCTTGGTGTCCAAGTCATCATGCTCTTCTTTCGGCAAGCGAAAAGCAGAAACCTTACCCTTGTTACTGAAAAGCGTGTAAAACACAGGCATTGACCTAGATCACAGAGTGTAAATCGAATACCATAATCAGGGGCTTGGATTCCAGTCAAAATTCGGTAGTATATATCTCTACCGGTGGGCCGCGGTACCAACGAGTGAGATTGGCTTCGAGCAACGACGGATAACTTTTCCATAAAGTACGAGCCAGGTCATTTTGAAAGCCTTTGGCTCGTACCTCGGAGAGCAATTGATAACTGTCTTCGAACCGGCCGTACTCTGGCGTTCTCTTTTTGATGACAGTCGTCTCGCGTGTCGGAACAACAGAGTACGCCAATATGCTATTTTAAGATAGATTGCCTCATTAAGTCGGAAATTGCCGTCAATCAGGGGAAGTTGCGGCTGCACGATCTTATATTGCATTTATTGTTCAGTTCACGCCGGGCGACCCCAAAGACCCATTACTACACGCACCGTACGTGCTCCTCGGTGATCTTCGCGGCTGTACAGGATGCACGACTATATTAACCTGTGGGTAAGTGAATCTCGAACACGGTGAACGACGCGTCGGCATTTTGAGACCATAACAATAACAAATATACATGCCCAAGGGGCGATTACGTCAGTGATTTTAATTAGTCAGGCTCCAAGTCAAGAATCGGTACTTCCACACTGCCGACATCGCTCGAAGGATTAATTTACTTGGCACGGTAGGTCAAACTCAATTTGGCCGTTGCTAAATGCTCCTGCCAAATCCTTTCTAGACCGGTCAGTGGTTGACCATGAGGCTGAAGTTGCGAATAGACCATATGTGGTTACTACTGCTACGCAAGATCTGTTTCGGCCCAACACCGTGCAGTGGCTGCCGCTGCATAACATCTTGTGGGAAATGAATGGCTCGGGAGTTCGCCGCCCCGGAGCAAGAAAAGCGCCCGCCACCGTGGATTTGGTACGGAAGACTGACTTTGGCCGAGGCCAGAGCATTCTATATCAGCGGGAGGCTCAATAGGTGCAAGCCACGTGCCCGCCACTCCGTGATCAGTCCGTGTCCGAGAGGATCTTTTCCCGTAATCGAACCTCTCCCGGTCACCAAAAAATAGGTTAAGCCCTATCCCCTGAGTCATGGAAATTGGTTCCAGGCGGCATTTCAGGGACCCAGCGACAACAAATCCCACGCCCACACTAACTGGAGATGAAAAGGGTGCAGAAAAAAAAGTGCAAAATGCAGTACCCACGGCACAAATGTCCACCTGGGACTGGGATTCCGTCACCCATTCCAATCACATCTTATTGGGCAATTTAGAAGATCGCCAGAACACAGACGAGCGCTTCGATTGCGGATCTGCTCGAGTCGCGAGTGGGCGCCAAGACAGCAAGACTGCGTGCTGATTGCTTCGGTTTCACTTGACCCAAACTCTATGATGGGCTGGCGTGGAATTTATCTAGATTCTTCTCAGCAGAGGTTTAACCGACCACGAGCCTCGGACAACGGTTAACGGCTGGCTATTCGCTGTCGCCTCGTTCCGCCCAGTCCATGGATCTTCATTGAGAAGTCACCGGACCAATTCCCTGGTTGAGATCCTCGCCTCGCAGAGACCATCCAGAGGCACCATCGTGATAGATAAGCTTATCCTGTCTAGTGTAGTTTCAGACTGCTCGTTTGGGATAAATCTCCATGGTGGATAGCCCAGCCGGACAACTTCTGGGTCTCCTAAAAATGGGTACATAATGGCGAGCGAGAGGGAGAAAAACCCTCTAGAACCCCTCGGTCCCGTTCCCTCGTGGTTCTTCTGACAGTTCCATCCTGGGGTGCATCATCGGTGGTGTTGGGTTCCGTTTTCACTGCCAAAATGAAGCCTCTCCATTACCTACTGTGCATCCTGTCTCTTGTCCTGGGGTTACATGCGGCGGATCCCGATTTTAACAAGTTTCCCTCGTGTGCTGTATGTACTGGTTCGTGCTTTTGCCATTTCCTGCGCAGTGACTGACCGACCTTGCGCCAGCTTGACGCTGGGAACCAGCTCTTTCACAGTTGGGGGATACCCAACTGCGATCTAACAAATTCGACATGCTTCTGCGCCAAGAGCTCGTACCGGGACGATCTCCTGGCCTCTGTCACCCTCAACTGCACCACTAAAGAAGAATTCAGTAGGTCTTGTTTCTCTTCGAGTAATGTTGGCGACGCTAATCCCTTCTAGTTACGAAGCGACTGTCTGCGCAAGTATGCGGTATCGAGCAACGTAAAGGTCCTGCTGAGATCGAGGGCTCGACTCTCGCGCCATTCATTCTGGGTGCGATCTTCTTCATCATCAGGATCGGAGCGAAAAGCCTTGGTCTTGCTGGTGGTTGGGGATGGGATGATTATACCATCATAGTTTCATTCGTGAGTGTACCTCCTGGCATTTGAATTGCGCAATTACTAAACCTGCACGCTCACAGGTGTTGGGCGTGGCTATTTACGTCCTCAATATTTACAGTAAGTTCAATCATACTTCTATCAGGCGAATGCAAACTCACGTATCAGTGATCCGTTTTGGATTCGGCAGGGATATCTGGGACATTCCTTTTGACACGATCACCAAATTTTACAAGGTTGGTTGGGCATCTCCTGGTCTATAATGTGTACCATATTAACTTCTCCCAGTATTTCGAAGCGCTTGCCGTGATGTATAAGATCCAAATCTCGCTCGCCAAAATCTCCGTCTGCCTGTTCCTTCTGCGAATCTTTCAGTCCCGATCGTTCCGCTATTCCGCGTACATCCTTATCGGTCTCAACGCTTCCATCGGTATAACATGGGCTCTTGTGGACTCACTACGATGTATCCCACCGCACCTGGATTGGACGGGGTGGATGAACGAAGAAGAAGGCCAATGCATCAACTTTATCGACTCGATCCTGGTCAACTGTCTCGTCAACATCGTCGTCGACACCGCTTTGATCGTCATGCCCGTTTATGAAGTCAGCAAGCTCCAACTACCGCTCCGGAAGAAGCTCACTGTGGGGTTGATGTTTGTGATGGGTTCAGTGTAAGTGATCGGATATAACTCACGATGGCTGCTAAGCACCAGCTGACCTTCCCTGCAGATTGACCATCATCGCAATTATTCGTGTCGTCGTGTTCTGGAATAATCGATGGGGCGAGAACCAGACTTACGGACTGTATCCCCTGATCCACTGGTCTGTCATCGAATGCCAAATCTCCGTCATGTGCGCCTGTCTTCCCGCCTCTCGCGCCTTCATCAGTCACTTCTTCCCCGGAATCTTGGGCAATTCTACGCGACGAACCTACGGCACTGGCCCTTCCAACTGGTACAATAAGGAGCCGTCGCAGGGAAACAGCAAGATCGCCAAGTCGGTTAGCTACTCGGTCAACTATGGGCCCCGGTCGCAACAAGATGATACGACTAGTATGGTGGAATTGATGGACGTCGAGGGAGCGGCGAGGTATGCCCGATAACAACGGTCGGGGGTTGCGGAAATTATAGAGCAGAATATAAATCCGCCGTGTCTACATTCTATCTGTATTTCAATTATGATGACAAGATTTACATTTAATGAAGTATTTTAAACAAAAAGCATGAAGTATATTGGGTATCGGTGAAACAACGCGCGCTATTTAAGCATGGTGTGATGATACATTCTAAGTACAGGATATCGCAGACGCCATGGGGTAGGGGTAACAATGAGCAACAATAATCACAAAAAAGCAAACCCCTATATGACTGGATATAAAAAATCTCGACAAGGAAAAAAATGGAGAAGAAGAAAGCCATCAAATGGCCTCCCAATCCATCGCATCGACAATGAAATCCCAACCCCCGTCCATCTCCATCTCATTTGCTTTTTCACCATCCACGGACGCGACATGCGCCTGAGCAAGGAGATACCCTTCTTCCAACCCACCAAAGATCTCCGTCAGGATTTGATTGAAATCATAACTCTCCAGTGGCGGCATCTGTCCCCGCCACCTCTCCCCTTCCAGTTCCTCCTCCGACATATCCGCCGTCTTCCATCGATTCCGCAATTCCTTGGCTTTCCGCAGTTGCTCACGCACATCGTCTCGGCCCAGGACCTCATGCAGCGGACACGACGGGTCCTCAAGCGTCTCCAGCACATTGGCGTGGTAAGAGTGTCCTCCCCCACCGGGTCGAGCTCCTGCTCCGCCGGGACCCATCGACGTGGTATTCCACTGCACGCCCTGGCCTACTTTATTGCCGCGCCATTTCCGCGACGGGGTCGATGTGACCTGGACCCCGAAGACGCCGAGGAGATGCACGATGGCCCGCTCCAGCAGCGCGTAGTATTCGTGGAAATCGATCTTGAACATCGTCTCCGCGTAGAGGTCGGTGTCTGTGTCTGCGTCTGCCATCCCGGACTGCGTGGCGAGCCGATACCCCTCCTCCAGAGAGCGGAGTTTCCATTTCAACCGCGCGACGAGCTTCGTGAACCGTGAGAGCTCCTGCGCTGGGTTCGCGTGGCCCCGTGCGTTGCCGCTGCCGCTGCCGCTCGTGCCGGTGCCGATGATGCGGGTACTGCTACCAGTACTAGCGCTGGTGAAGGTATTGCGGGTATTCCGAGCCCGAGGAATCGGCGCAGAAGATTTGAAGGAGGACGAGGAGGAGTAAGAGGAGGAGGTCGGTGCTCGAGACGAGGATGTGGGTTTTCCGGAACCTTCGGTTGTTGGCCCCGGCGCCCATCGGGATTTCAAAAGGTCGGACATCTCGGTACTTCACTCTAGTCGATCGGTTAGGCGGATCAGCTAGCTAGTGAGTAGTAGTGAGCCGGGAGGGGGAAATTGACACTTACCCCCGCAGATGGGGCGGTTCGATCGTTGATATATCGAGCAGGGAAGGTGAGCGTGATTTGCCGAAGAAGGGCGATTTGCGATGCGACGCGATCGAAAGCTCGGGTAGAGAAGAGAAATTGGTTCGGTTGCGTCGGTGGAGCCGTGGTTCCGTTCGGATTTGGAACTAGACGCCTTTGGTTTGGTTTAGTGGCACCTTGGCAGATGATGAAAGAAATGAGAACTTTGAGAAGAGCTCGCTTGGGGTTGGGGATTTGACGCTGGTTGAGGATCGTTATGGATGTGTCACTAGTGTAGACTGGATGTCGCTAGAAGATTTGCCACGAGCAACTTGAACCTCAACTGTTTGTACCAGGAGGTGGACCGTCAGTGGAAATGAATATCGCAAATGTCTTAAATCAGTAGTCCTCTCAGAGTGTACGAAACTTTGATTCTGATTGTGCAACCCGAGCCTTTATATATTTGCAACAATGAAATACATATCAGGGATGTTCCCTAGAAAAATCTCAACAGACAGGAAAACAAACATAGTTAGAGGAGAAACCCATTTGCCATCGCGATTGACTCGCGTAACTATATTGACAGTCGACCAATGAATTTAGCAAGGCATGGTAGTTAGGGCTAGATATGTATAAGCTCCGGATTATCTCACGACTTTGCTGGTGTAATCCTACTCCTGCTGCTTACAGCTCTTCAAGTCGTGCATCAATTCCACTAGTTTATGTAAAGAGACAATTGAGCACAATTTGAGTTTGCTCAAGCTTTGTATACAGTTTCATTAGAAAAATAGGACCGTTGTTGAACCAACCTCTCCAAAGAATTTAAAGGCTATTTCCCTTGAATATATCAGTTCATACAGCTAATCCTAAGTAACTGAATGAGAGAAAGTTCCAAGTAGCCCATTCCTGTCTCACTATATAAATGCACCTATCTCTGCAAGCCCCCTTTCATCTAACAATCAACGCAACTCGATGAAAGAACTAACAAGCCATTATCTTTTCTATAATCAAGATCTCCAAACACCCCACCATGTCCCCAGATAACCCCGAGTTCGAGCCCATCCGCGAGATTCTCACGGCCCTTCTCCGCTACCTTGACAAGGGCACTCCCGAATATCTGGACAATGTGCTGACCTTTGACGCTGTCTTGATCCCCCCGTTTCCTCTTCCAGTGTCAAGGGACTTCCTGCCATCAAACAAGAGTTGCAGAAACGGTTCGTGGAAAATGAGTGGTGGGATGAAGCCGCCATTCGCTCCATTAAGATGACGTCGTCCGATACAGCCTTTGCAGTGTCATGCTGCCAGATGCCTTCTATATTCCAGACGCTGATTTTCCACGATGACTTGGTGAAGGGCAAAACAGGGTGCAGAGTTCGACGGAGGAAGATTATACTGGAGTGTGGAAAGAGTACTGCAAAGAAATAATCGTCCTGAGTAAAGGACAGGTCTTTAGTTCTTTCTTCGTTCAGTTACTTTTTATATATATAACGGCCAGATGAGAGGAACCTATATTTTGTTTCCTATACCATGGTCTCTGGGTAGAAAGTTTGAATCAAAAGGCTTCAGGAGCGATCTACACATTTCGCATATCGTATGATGCACCAATCCAACCCTCGTAGCCCACTAAATAGCCTAAAAGCAAGCTAACCAACCGCCCGACCAATAACCTCACCCGCACCCACTGGTATCGCGGGGTTACCACAAAAGCCCGAATGGTTCGTGGAGATTCCCCGACATTCCTCCGCCTTGGACAGCGCTGAATGATGCGGGGAATGTTCACCGGTCCACATTTCTGGCATGCAAACGTCCATAGTCCGGGTTACCGCGCATCTTGGCTGCTTCGCTCGGGGTAATATATATGCCCATCCCCATTTCCTCGCTCCACTGTCTTTTCACCGGTCTTGCGTGAATTATTATAAAAAGGTATGGTCGGTCCACTGTCCCCGCGGGGGAGGAATTGTGTCCCTCGTCAAGGAATTCAGGCAGGATGATGCGTTTTTCGAGGGCTGCGGTGTCCTTTCTGACTGTCTTCGGTCGTTGGCAGGGCGTTATGGCCAAGAGTGGTTCTGTTTCGGCGTCGGATGGTGAGTATAAAGTTCCGATGCAGACCTTGCTTGGAATTGGGGCTAATAATAGCAGCCATCGTTGTCGAGGACAAGACGTTCACTTTGAATGGCGACAATGTCTCCTATCGCTTCCATGTCGATAATACCACGGGGGATCTGTTGTCCGACCATTTCGGCGGCAGCATCTCCGGTGCAATTCCCACGGACCCAGAACCAGAGGTCAATGGCTGGGTCGGCATGATCGGCCGTGTCCGACGTGAGTTCCCAGACCAAGGGCGAGGAGACTTCCGTGCCCCTGCTATCCATATCCGACAGTCGGCTGGCTATGCTGTGAGCGAGCTGCAGTACCAGTCCCATTCGGTGATCCAGGGAAAACCGGAATTACCAGGACTACCCGCTACATTTGGCGGTGAGGACGATGTTACTACGCTGGTGGTTCACTTGTACGATAACTATAGCTCTGTCGCGGCCGACTTGTCGTACTCGATCTTTCCCAAGTACGATGCCATTGTGCGTAGTGCGAATGTCACGAACAAGGGAAAGGGCGATATTACGATCGAGGCACTGGCTAGTCTGAGTGTTGATCTGCCCCTCGAGGACCTGGATATGATCGGTCTTCGAGGCGATTGGGCCAGAGAGGCTCGTCGCGAGAGACGGAGGGTTGAGTATGGCAGTCAGGGGTAAGTTACCGATCCTCAATGATGGATCAGAATGATATTAATAGCAGCGCCAGATTCGGAAGTACAACGGGATTTTCGTCTCACCTGCACAACCCGTTCCTTGCACTGGTCCACCCGTCAACTACTGAATCCCAAGGCGAAGCATGGGGTTTCTCCCTTGTCTACACGGGTTCCTTCGCCGTGGATGTCGAGAAAGGCTCGCAGGGGCTCACTCGTGCTCTTCTCGGCTTCAACCGCAACCAGCTATCATGGTCCCTCGGACCCGGAGAGTCTCTAACCTCCCCCGAGTGCGTATCCGTGTACTCCAACAATGGTATCGGCGGCATGTCTCGTTCCTTGCACCGACTTTACCGGAACCATCTCATCAAAAGCCAATTCGCAACTTCGAACCGCCCCGTGCTGCTCAACAGCTGGGAAGGAGTCTACTTCGACTACAACCAGACCAGCATGTACACGCTGGCCGAGAAGTCCGCCGCCCTTGGCACCAAACTGTTCGTCATGGATGACGGTTGGTTTGGCAAAGAATATCCTCGAGTCTCCGACAACGCAGGTTTGGGCGACTGGACCCCCAATCCAGACCGGTTTCCCAAGGGGCTCGATCCCCTCGTCTCGAACGTCACCGAGCTCAAAGCTGGGAATACGTCTACCAACCTGCGGTTCGGCATCTGGATCGAACCCGAGATGGTGAACCCCAACTCAACCCTCTACAAAAAGCACCCAGACTGGGTCATGCACGCTGGGCCTTACCCCCGCACCGAGCGTCGCCAGCAGTTACTCCTAAACCTGGCCCTCCCCGAAGTCCAGAACTTCGTCATCGACACGGTCTCCGACATCCTCAACAGCGCTGACATAACCTACGTCAAATGGGACCATAACCGCGGCATGCACGAGTCTGCCTCTCCCTCCGCCAACCACGCCTATATGCTCGGCATCTACCACGTCTTCGACGTCCTGACCACCCGCTTCCCCAACGTGCTTTGGGAGGGTTGCGCCTCGGGCGGCGGCCGCTTCGACCCTGGTGTCTTGCAATACTTCCCCCAGATCTGGACGTCGGATGACACGGACGCTGTGGAGCGGATCTCCATCCAGCTGGGCACGTCACTCGCGTATCCGCCTAGCGCCATGGGCGCACATATCTCCGCCGTCCCGAACCACCAGACAGGACGGTCGATCCCCGTCGTGTTCCGTGCTCATGTGGCCATGATGGGCGGATCGTTTGGGTTGGAACTGAACCCTGAAGAATTGACGGAGGACGAGAGTGCCGCTGTCCCTGGACTAATCAAGCAAGCGGAGGAGATCGCGCCGATCATCCTGAAGGGCGACATGTTTCGGTTGAAGTTGCCGGAAGAGTCGAATTGGCCGGCGGTGCTGTTTGTGAGCGAGGAGGGCGATAAGGCGGTCATGTTTGCGTTCCAGATTAATCCAACCGTTAACCATGCATTCCCGAGGATTAGACTGCAGGGGTTGGATGAGCAGGCTACGTATAAGGTTGAAGGGGAGGGTGAGTTTAGTGGTAAGACCTTGATGAATATGGGGTTGTTGGTTGCGTTTGAGGGAGATTATAGTAGCAAGGTTTTGAGCTTGGAGAGGGTTTAACTGAGTGGATTGAGTTATGGGATAAATTCCAGAGGTAGGCATGATAGTTTGCTTAATGAATGATGATTTGTGGTGTGATCATTGATGTTTTGATCTTTTTGCGATTTCTAGGACGGGACTCAGCCCCGGCCGGCAGTCTGCTACTGCTATCGGCTCGGCTCGTGGCCCGAGTTTCGGCTTGCCGAAACTAAAGTTCGTGGTTTCGCATCCTCGCTTTACCGGCAGGTCATATCCCACCGTTTAGTCCAGCTTATGGTAGAAAAGGAACCTGGTTATATTGTCTCCATTAAGTTCAAGACCAATGTCATATGACGCATTGAACCTGAACAATTCATTGTCTTCGGGTTACTTTCCTAGCTGTAATGCCCAACCCACCCCCTCTCCGTCAACGGGCAATATCTGTAGAACAGGTACCAGAAGGAGAGTCGAGGCCATTCAGAGACAGAATATTGCGGCCTGTAATGGAGGAGTCCCAGCACAAGAGTTCTAGAAATCCGTCTCCGGTAAGGCAGTTGCAATGATCAGCCTAATGGCTGGAAGGTACCGCGAGGGTCAACTTGCAGGAGTTCACAGTTTCCACCCTCGCCGTTCATCACGGAACCTCTCCACGCAGCATTGATGAGATTTGCCAGAGATAGCGTCTCAGAATCTTTGCCCTCACATAAAGAGGCCTACAAAATTGCCGTACAATTAGTCTTGAAGATGTCCTCACCCCGTCATCATCCTTACATTTGTTCGTCAGAAAAGAAAAGAAAAACTTCCAGATCCCAAAAGAAACAGTATCAAACGGTCCTCAGACCATTCCAACTAGATATCCCTCCCACCAAAGTTTCAATTTCCCTATACAGCATCAAGAATCTTCCAAACTCCCCTTCGTACAACATCTCCCCACAATGAGAAGATATCCGCCCGTTTTCCATCCCTACGAGAACGGCCAATTCGAATCAAGCCGAGGAACCTCCTCCTCCCACGCAATCGAAGCCCTCTTCGAATTCTCCATCCGCGAATCCGACTACCGCAATGCCCGAGACTACTGGCACGCATGCATGGGCCTCGTCCAAGCCGGACGCTATCGCCTCTACTGGCCACCAGACTCCCCCGGCCACACCAGGAACGAGATCGTCTCCGTCAAAATCAGCGGCAGAACCCCAGCCGGAGCACGTACCCGGGTCGCGATCGACACCGTGATGGAGAAACTGCGGTACTATGTCCTGGGTGAAGATGCCCTTCAGACATCGCGACGAAATCGAGCGGAGGAGGGCAGGGACCAGAGACGTCGCCAGGATAGATATCGGCAGGGGTATTCGCCGTCGTCAGGGCCTTATGAGTCGCCCAGGGGGTCGTATCAGGGTTCGCCGCATGCGCATCCGGGGCCGCCGGGGTGGCAAAGAGGATCTCATCGATCGGGGGGGTCTGGGGGATCGCGTGGGCATTCTCAGTGGTGACTGGTTTCGTATGTCGAGATGAAAGGCCTTTGTTACTTGCAGATCTTATTTATCAAATGTTGTTTCGAGATTTGTGGAGGAGTTGGATCGCTTGAATCGTTTGGATACCCCGTCTGTATTTCCTACGATGTATTTTCAATACATTAAAAGTTACGCCTATTGATTGCCTCTTCTTCTGCATTAGATCGAAATATTAATTTGTAAATCTAAATCAGCAGCCAAGTCTCTGTATCAATCATGTCCTTACTTTATTCAGTGTGCACCTCCTTGCTCTCCATGTATGTGCGACTAGACAGCTATTATCGTAGCTTAGCATATTAGATTAATATTACTTTTCTACGTGTATTGATGAACTATGTAGCTAGATTTTATATCCTTGGCATCTTGTAACTTCCACCCCAAATATCAAACTTGATCATAGGACATATGCATGGGATCCTGGCTCATTGAACAGTACTCAATCTCCCGAATCTGCCAATGGGGATGACGTTAAGAGAATAAAGTGAGGTACCCTGTTGATCTCTGCAATATCTTACACAAGCAAACGAGCGCCTACATATCCTGCGGTCACACGAAAAAAGGGTCTACATGGGAATGATATTCATCAACGTATTGCTTAGTCCTGGGAGTTGCCAATTCCCTCGCCCAAAACCGACGAGACTTCCCCCTCCGCTCTAACTCCGATGGGCCATGGACATTCTCGAAGACTTCCGCCAAGTGCCCTCAGCGCCGTAGTTGAAATGTCCGTGAAGAACATGACGTTGGGTAATTGTGCGCACACACACTGGCCAAACTGCTCACTTACCGGCAACTCTCATCAAGGTCCTAAATTCCGTGCCCTGATCCGGCGATACTCGCCATGAATACCATGGAACCATACTTCTACTCAGACGCACAACTTACAGATCCTCATCCAGAGTCATGAAATATCCAGCTATTCTACAAAGCCTAGACCAGCATATCCCACTTAAGTATACCCTTAAACCCCCTACCAATCATCTCTTCTCTCTCCCCATCCACCACCATCCTCATAGCCTCTAAACCTCCTCCAGAGAATTCTTCACCTCTCCAATCCTCCCACTTCCCAAACAAAACACAACCGACCCTCACCATGTACCGATACGGTCCCAGCGGCAGCGGTAGCAGACGCTCCAGCAGCGCCGGGGGCCCCAAGCGCCCCGCCTACGCCTACTTCGCCATCGACTCCCGGGGCTGGAATGGCCAGGGAACTCTCTCGCGGGGCGAGCTCTACGATCGAATCCACACCGCGGCCGTGTATGGAAGCTATTCCCTGTACTATCCCAACGATCCGAATCTGCCGCAGGGCCAGTATGATGGGCAGTTGATCCAGACGGGTTGCATTCGTGGCTTGCCTCTTGATAATCGTGAGCAGCAGAGATTTATTCATAATGAGTTGACTCGGAAGACTAGGCAGTTGATGTTGCGGTATACGGGACGGGATCAGTGGAGGTGAGGTGGGGGAAGGAAGGAAGGGGGGTCATGACATTCTGCTTCGCTGCAGATTTTGACAGGAAGGTTGGTTGGAGATTGGTTCTTCTGTCTATATCTGAGCGACTGTGGTATGATTTGCAGGATTGTGGCCTTTCACTTTCCACCTGGTTTCACTTGGTGATTCCGCTACCCACGGTATGTTGTTTTCTTGTGGACAGATCTCTTGCCATACTTGTGCTTTATGCTGGACTTGAGTCCTCGAGTGGTTCTAACCCAGTACGCAAGTTGACTTGAGATGTCCTGTTGTTTGTTTGTCGATTTATGCAAACATGGGTTTGGGAACCGACAAGTTAGTATCTTCCCAGTTACCAGAAATAGATAACGTTCCCAATTTCCTAAATGACTTCTTCTTGTAAGCTTACTCGTACCTATATTCAACTGTAAACATCAATCTTTCGTACGTTGAGATATTAGAAGAAACGCCGTTGTAATCAGGACATTGAGTTTTGAGTATGATACGATCTTTGGACTTAGGGCTGTTGTCTTGGCATTGGTAGCACTCTCAGCACGCACGTCACCAGGGGTTCGTGCATATCTCAAATGTCCTACTGATAATACAAGAATTCACTCAAATACGTGCTTGCTTATTAACAGTCCTACACTAATTCTAAGAACAGCTATACATTATAACATGAATGAAACGAAATATCGAAAACAATCTATATCAACAATTTAACCCCTGACCACCGGACCAAAACTTTATTCCTCTGGTTAGATAGTAATATTTGCATTCGCTAACTGCTCCTCCAGCGTCTTCTGCGCATCCTCCCAAAGCTTATAAGCTGGTTGAATAGGATCACAGACGGTCCCTTGCTCAGGCAGCGTCCCGTTGGCAAAGTAATCCCCAATAGCTTTGATCGTGCACTCCGAAGGGTGGTTCATAACACCATGCTGGAGAGATTCCATTAGCGTCTTCATTATTATTTGGAATGGAATTAAGAAATGAGGAAGTGTACTTACTCCATGTCCCTTATGAACCAACAACCGACTATCCTTAAACGCAGACGCCGCTCTCCAAGCCCCGCTCAGCGGCGTGATGGGATCATATGCCCCATTAACAAACATAACTGGATAACTTGTATTGATGTTCCTGAAGTCTCCCTGGAACCGCTCGACTGCGTCTATCTTCCATTGATAGCACGGCCAGAGCTGAGGCATGAACGCGTCGGAGAAGTCGCCAGCTTCCAACTCCGCCTGGACAAGCGAGTATAGGTCGTTGGGAGATTTCGCGCGGATAGTTATCTCTGAGCACGCGATGCCGTGGAATGCCTGCGCTCCCTCGTTGTATTTCGGCGGAGTGGGGATCTCGGGCGTCGGGGATGTCCAACTCGTCCAGTTGCGAGCGAGCGCGGCGGATGCGGTGTAGACGAGGAGCGGGAAGGAGGCGGGTTGGTAGAGGTAGTTGAAGAAGTAGTATTTGAGTTCGGGGAGTAACGGACGCGGGCCTGGTCTCCACCAGGGTTGTAGGAACGGGGAGTGGTAGTCCTCGTGGAGGTAGACGGGGTTATCGACGAGTTCTTGGAAGACGTTGCTGATTTCGGTCATCAGGTCCTCTGGTGTTGTTTTCGGGCCGGAGAAGTTGGCGAACGGGCAAAGGGACGGTCCGCCTCGGATGCACTCCGTGAAGAAGTTAAGCAAGGGGATGTGTGTTCCCCGGGTAGCGTCTAGCCATTGGCCGCTGTGGTAGTCTCGAGCGTCCTGCACGCTGTCAAGAAGCATACGGCCGATCCGATCGGGGAACATGGCTGCGAACGTCTGTCCCAGGGTGGTGCTGTAAGAACGGCCCCAGAAGCGCAGTTTACCGTCTTCGTTGAGAGCGTCGACGATACGGAGCAAGTCGCGTGCTGTGAAGGTTGTGCTCAGGTATCGGCCTGTTTCTTTTTGGCTCTCGTAGCAGGCGTCGGCGAACCAGCCGCCGTCACCCCATGCTTTGAAGTTCAGCAGACCCCAGAGGTCGGCTTGTGGTAGGGTTGTATTAATGAACCCACGAGGCTGCTTCGTGTTGTTTGCCTTTGCAGTGTCGAAGTCACAGGCAAATGGGAGTGTCTTTCCGGTACCACTGTCTTTGGTCAGCGACTGTGCCGATAGTGTAGACATCCAGACTCACCGAGGATCGAAACCAATCACGTTGTAATGTCCACCAAAGACCCTGGGTCCCGTTAGCTCTGTTGGCGAAGAATCGACACCAAGCTTACTCTCTGTACAAAGGGCCCTTGGTTGCCACTTCCTCCACGCCCGAGCTCCCAGGCCCACCCGGATTAAAAATAATACTACCCTTAGTCGGTTGTTTTGTCGCGTTGACCCTCACCAGTTGCAGTTCAATTGTCTTCCCAGAGTCAGGATTCGTATAGTCCAACGGCACCTCGAGTTTCGCGCAGTCGATCGGCGTTGTAATCAACTCTTCTGTTGCTTTGGGAAAATCGAGATCACAAGGTGCCCAGTTCAAGGAAGTCTGTTCATGGTTGGATCTTTCATTGTGAGGTAAAGCCCCCACGAGGCTGTAGGACAACAGTAATAGAGCGGTGCTAATGTATAACATGTTGACTTAACGAATGTAGTCTGAAGATATTAGGACATCGCTTACCTTCATCATTTAACCATAGGGGTCTTTATATCTGTCTGGGTGCATTCATTCCAATCGACTCAGCCTCGTCAGACTGTTGATGATGCCCAGCGTAGATCCAATGCTATCATTTCCACCCAAACGGCAAAACCCAACAGGGATTAACCACGCTAACGCCCGATCCGGAAACACGCGGCGCACGGGATCCCCAGCGCTGCCCTCTCCAGAGTTTCGACTTTGCATCATCTCCGCATCCAATACGAGCTGCACAATCCTTTTCAATCTCAATTCTGACAAGTAAATGGCCTCGCGAGGTGGCAAGGCTTGGCCATGTTGCCGATCACTCAGATGCATCGAACTGACTGGGTCTTTATTTTTGGCTTTGAGCGGCACATGTGGCCTAACCGGGTTTAGTGGCTGATGCAGCGCGGCAGCCTCAGGCCGATCATGACCACATGGCATGTCCTGGGATGAGGTATCTTATGTTGTCTGACGTTAGCATGTATTATTGCTTTTGTGCCTATTATACTGAAGGGACTATTTGATGGGGTCTGTGGCGTTTGATGGAAGCGCAAGGATTCTCAGGGGGAAATGATATATTCTCGAAGTAGGGCCAGGTTCTAGTCCGCGTTTATTTACGTCGGTATAAGGCTTCAATTGTCAATCCCAAAGTGAACTTCCCCCCTCCACTAAATGGACATGTAACCAGGGTTCTTTAGTACGTTCAGATGACAAAAGGCTAACCTAACCCGGTGTCATGATCCTGGAAATCAACCTCATCCAGCAACCTGAAACCCAACCTCCTGCGGCAAATCCCTCGAGCTAAATCCAATATGAACGGTAAACTCGCCTCTGGGTACCCTCCATTCCTGAGCAACCACATCCCAATAACTAAGATCGCGGCGAGTGAGCGGGAAGCGAACCACCTTGCTCTCTCCCGCACGCAAGGACACTTTCTCGAACCCTCGCAAGACCCGCTTAGGTGTTCCGGTAGGAACTGATTCTTGTGGGAAGGCAAGATACAGTTGGACGACCGTCGCTCCGGAGATAGAGCCCGTGTTCTTGACCGATGTAGTTGCGCCGATCACCTCTTTCCATAACGCGGGGTTTCCACCAGGTGCACTGTGAGTCGACTTTGGTGGAAGTTGGGGAATATTGAGCTTCTTTGTGGATAACGAGGCTTTCTTTGACAAGGCAAAGGTAGTGTAGCTCAGACCGTATCCGAATTCATAACGCGGCTCGATATCCTTCTCCTCGAAGTACCGATAGTCGATGAACAGTCCCTCTTCGAAGTCGACTTTCCAAGCAGAGGAATCCGTCCGCGAAGGGCCAGTCAGGTTGAGGAGTCCAGTATTATAATCTTCCCCCTTCTTGGCGATAGTGTACGGGAGTCTTCCTGATGGATTCACGTCCCCGAATATGACATCAGCGATGCTATTACCTGTCTCTTGGCCTGGGTAATGCGCCGCCAGGATCGCAGTGACGTTGGGATTATTAGCCCAAGGCATGGTGTTGATCCCGCCGGAATGCGTGATAACAACGGTCTGGTTGCATTGACCTGCGACGTTGTTCACCACTTCGGTGGAATTATAATCGGCTTCGAATGAGAGACGATCAACCCCCTCTCTAGCCCACGTCTTCAAGAACACGAGACAGACGTCTGGCGTTGGGTATATGCCCGAGAAGTCATTTCTCGCGAGGACGGCATTATCGAGGATATATTGCACCCGAAAGTTATTTTCTCTGGCGCGAGCTTTGATCGCTTCCAAAGGACTGACTATGTAACTGTTTCGACCGCCTCCTGAACCGCCGCCAATCACCAACGTGCCGATGTCATACCCGAAGTCTGGATTTTCGCTTTGGGGCCCGTCGTACACGAGCCCTTGCGTGAGGTCTGCTGCATCATTTCCAAAGACCCCGATCACCGATGGTACGGGCGCTTTGAGCGGTAGGATAGAGTTGGTATTCTTCAGGAGAACGGTAGCCTCGGCGGCCTTTTGACGGATAAATCTCGCATGATCGCCTCGAACATCTCTTCCCTGTGGATTTATTGGCCAATATGCGTTATATGTCTTGGCCATCACTGCCGAAGTGGATGGATCGACAGATGGGTAGTCCTTATCCTGACCGAGGTAGAAGTACGGTGTCAAGATCCGACGGACCATATCGTTCAGGCGTGATTCCGAGACACTGCCATCTTTTACAGCAGCAGTAACATTGTCCCCAAAGTAGGATCGACTGAAGTCCGTCTGGTCAATCGGGCCGGGCATGTTCATGTCCAATCCGGCCGTAATCGCTTTGGCCCCAGAATGAGTAGCAAACCAGTCCGAGACAACGTAGCCCTCAAAACCCAGCTCCTGTTTCAAGATCTCATTCAGGGCTCGCGAGTTCTCGCATGCATATGTGAAGTTCAACCGGTTGTAGCTGCACATGACCGATGCTGCCCCAGCTCGAACAGCATGAGCAAATGGCCAGACATACAGTTCATGCATGGCCCTGTCGTCAATGTTGGATGATATCCCCTCTACTGGGGTCCCATCATGCACAGAATTGGAACGCTGGGTTTCCTGCTCATTGCCGACATAGTGTTTCGCAGATACCTGCACGCCTGCATCTTGATTTCCGCGGATGGTGAGATCCATGGCGATGCCAGTGAGGTACGGGTCCGGCGAGAAGCCTTCCCAATTTCGTCCGCCCAGAGGAGTCCGTCCCAGGGGACCAGCAACGGGCCTATCAAGAAATATCAGTCAGACCGTTAGTACTAATCTGCTGGAGACTATAACATACCCCAAGAAGACATTAGCACCCTTGCCTCGAAATTCCGTCCCTAGTGCAAATCCCCGCTGATAGAAGAAGTCCTTGTCCCATGACGCTGCGGTTGTTATGCCAGCGGGAAACACACTTGCTAGATCGCCTGTGTGCACTGCAGTCGGGCCATCGAGTAGACACATTCCAGTGAAACCAATCCGCTCAATGGATCTCACATTGCCGATGCAGCCAACGCCTAGGTTCCCGGTGATCATGATGGATTTTTCAGTCAAGTTCATTCTCTCTATGATAGCGTTTGCTTGCTCGGTTGCGGCATTCCATTTTGCCGTGTCAATCGCGGGAGCTGTACTGGTTGTCAGTAAAGCACGCTTCCGAGGTGAACTGAACTTACTTAGGTAAGAAGGTGTTGAGGGGATATTAGATACGCTGGAAACCAGTTGGGCAGGGCTAGCAACAACTTTGGACAGTAGAGTAAATAGAGCAATTGTCTGTTTGATGACCCCCATTTTGAAACTCACCTGGGAAGCTAGGTCATGACCCTTGTATCTGAGAGTAGGCAACGATGGCTTTTATAGCCATGCGGTCGATCGCATCTCATCTCCTCACCCCACTGTAGCTGTGACGAACTTCGAGGGGAAATGGTCACATAGGACAGATTCAGTGATGCTTGGAAGGTGCATCATGTTGATCGTCCTTCACCCCTCTCTCCGCCGAGATACTGATCAAACAACGCCCACCAATGAAAGTAACGACAGACGTGTATAATCTGGAAGACCTAGTCGGATAGCAGGAATTCAATACGAATACGACTTCAATGTAATACCTGCTAGTCAACGGTTGCGGGGATCTTCATGCTTGGAACCGAGTTTGTCCATATAATAATCGACATAAGAACTGAAAAATGCTGGAGCTTCGGCGTAAGTTACCCCGGACGGACGACTTTGTCACTCCAGGAAGCTCATGCCATCAAGTCTAAACAGGGTAGATGGGCTGATTGAACCCGGCTTGGCTAGTGTTCAGAACATCAGCTTAACTGACTTGAGAAGATAATACGAGTACGAAACAGATCAGCGACAGCCTTTAGGGATGAGCAACGTACCTTGATCGATTAATGGTGGATTTGTATATCGATCGTTCCAAAGGCCTCGTTCGCTCCGGTAGGATTAGTTTTTGTCCGAATCTCTGCCGAGTGTATCCCGTGTCTCCGCCATCCGAAAGGATTGTTTTGGCAATGCAACGGGGGTGTCTGAGTCGAGCCACTATCGACTCGATGATACTGGAGGATTTGGATTGGTCACAGTGACGCCGTGCGATGTGATACCATCCCCACACGCGTTCAACGTTCAACCACTTGATTCCTGCCGCCTCCACCTTTTACCCCGCATTTTGGGCGCCCTACACGTCCACTGAGGCCATATGACTCGCTCGCATTCTTCCGGCTAGACATAAATGGCAATCGTAGCACACGTTGTGTGTATCGTTGCATAGTGGAAATGCCATGTTTCTCAGCATTTGGACCATTCAACTAGTGGAGATGTAGTCCCCGCACCCGACTTTTGCTCGAAGGGCGTGTGGAAGCAGAACTGGGTTGTGCGAACAGCTTTCTTCATATCAAGGCAGACAATATACAATTCATAGAAACTCATCAGCATGAATAATGATGCGTACGCTAGGTACAGACTACCGGCTTTAAACTCGGACCCGTTCAAAGGCCCTGTGACTGCGCACGCGGCTTCCCACTGATGGCTACGGGAGTCATCCGCTGTCTTTGCCATGTGTCATATCACTGGCAACCTATACTGCAAGCTACTTGATACTAGGAAACCATCATTTGGGACAGCTCATCAAGCCACAAGACGTCAAGACAGCAGTTTGTTCGTGTCGAACGCTTGCGCCCATTCCAAGACACCACAATGCTTATGTGCATAGGCAAACGAGCAGACTTCCCGAGTCAAGATCGCGTAATCCCAACCAATCAAGCTGGGAAGGTCGGTAATTCCGCGACTAGGAATGCAGCCCAATCGCGTAGAGCCGAGAAGCCGGGCAGGGAGGTCAGACGCAGCATTCAACTCGATACGGGGAGCGGAGATTACTGGAATGCTGATTCACTAGGCACGGACAAGTGAGCGAATGGAACACGCGCCTTATTCTCCGACGTGGCACGAGCCTCTATCGCATCCCGAGCGGCGGCGTCGATGCCCGACAGAACCTCGAGCCAGTGGTTTGACTGAACGCTGAGCGACTAGTACTGGTACTAGTTCAAGAGTACCTTCGGACAAGGAATAGGACATGTTACTGTGGCCACCCCGCAAACTGACCTCGGCCAACCCGTTCACGAGTGATGGCGAGGGGCAAATTGTTGTCGTCTATTGATTGTGAACTCCGTTATCCGACCGCAATCCCGAGTTCTGCTAACTCAAAACGTCTCACCGGGTCGGAACCGCAGCGTGATTCTGGGGATCCCCGCGTCCCAATCCTGCCCTCCGTGACACCTTCGTACTCTGACCCCGGAGTAGACTAAGTAAGGGTAAGCGAGGTGCAAACCTTGTATTGTGGGACTGGACCGACCACAGGTTTGGAGAGGACTGGGAATAGTTCAAGGACATGCCGACCCATCCAGCGCCGCCATCCCCCAGACCCAATAAGTGAGCAGAAATGGATAATGGTGCTCGGGTCCAGGAGAGTATTCCATGCCCTCATCCCGGTCAGAGTTCCCCGAGCGTAGTATCAGCAACGAGTCGAGTCGATATCGATACCACCACCGTACGGTCCATGTGCGCCGGCGTATGCCAAGGGACTTGGCGTATTTCAGCCCGCACCACCTTCTTGACTATTATTGTTGAAAGGTTGGACGGTGGTGGCACTGAGGAGATGTGCGACAACATGTTTCAATTGAGTTTGACGTGCAATGGAAGCTGAGATCGATCGGCATCGTGACTGATAGGATTAGGGTGTGCCTCGGAGAGATCCGATTCTCGCCTCCGTCCGGAAATAACAACATCCGACATGAAGAAATAGATGTAGAAACTGATAAAAAAAAAATCAAACAGGGGCCACGGAGCGAATAATGTCTCAGACACACGGGCGTCGAGAAGAGCGCCGAGTTGGTCCTAGACTGAGGGCGCAGGATTCGGTGCAACCGTCAACGCTTATTGTTGTAGTGGCGTCTGGATGGGCGTACTTGGCTCTGGGAGGGAAGAAGCTGAAATCTGAAATGAGGGTTACATTCTGCTGACTGCTTGAGGCCTGTCATCTTTCCATGTCCTGGATTGTTGAGAAATGGAATATGCAAACGAATTGCCTATTCGCTCCTGCTCCAACAAAGGATGGATGTTTTGCCCCAGAATTTGTCCAACTTGGAGACCAGGAATCTCTCCAGGTCGCACCTTCTAGAGCCGTCCATGGGAAAAGGGGTGGCCTGACAGGAAAGGCGACTGGAGGCCATCACAGAGACAGGCTGGATCGGGTTAGACCGGACCATGCAGATTACACGGGGAAAAGGCACGTGGTAGGCTGGAATTTCCGACCCCTGCTGGCACGGACCAATGACACTTCCCGTCCCTCGGCCGTTGTCCCAGTCGGGGTTAGTCTGGTTGGGCTAATCCCAGATTTCCAGCAAAGCCGATGGCTCGCCCGGCCTAGACCCGAGCGTCTGTTTGGCCAGATGCCCGGTGTTTGCTGCCGCCACCCACTGCTGTCCAATCACCCGGCTGGACCTGATGCCACACCAGCCTCTCTGGGTATAGCGTGGTCCGAGAGCACATGGCCGGCCCGTCTGCGTTAGACCTGACTGAGAGACTGAGCAAGAGAGAAATTTTCGACGAGCAGCTGGTTGTACAATGGAACCCCAGGCCGTAACGGGATTTCCCACCATCCCCGGACCCAGTGACTTCTTTGACGTCTTCCCCAATGCTACCTAGACCGTCGTCTCATTCGCTCCAGTCCCGGTGCGACCCCTTCTGGCCAATCCTGATCGGGTCTAGCGGGGCACTGTCGGTTTCGTTCTATACTTCTTCCGAGTCTAGTCGTTTTTCCCCCAGATGCCTCGAGTATGACAACTAAATTTTCTCAGGCCGTTTGGCCATGAAAATGTCAACCCATATGGGGCCAATTCTCTTTGGGTGCCGGGTCAGATGCAGCTGGTCAATCCCCGTGGGCGAACTTCCCCGGCCCCGGCCCTGAGCCGACAGACTGGGTTGTCCGTCCCAGCTCTCCAGATTATAAAACCAGCTGCATCCCCTCCCAGATCTCCGAGACCCCTATTACTTTTCTCGTCTTCATTTATCTTGCCCACAAGCCGACAGCGGTTCGTCCGTGAATCTGTTCTTGACTTCTTGGCGGAGGAACTTTTTACTTCTATCTTCTCCGACAAGACATAGCTGTCACCATGGCGGACGCGCTCGATGTCTCGCGTGTCGAGGCACCCGTCACCTTCAAGACCTACCTCATGTGTGCCTTTGCGGCATTCGGTGGTATCTTCTTCGGTTATGACTCGGGTTATATCAACGGTGTCATGGGTATGAGGTACTTCATTGAGGAGTTTGAGGGACTGGTAAGCACTTTCGACGCACGATCTTGTCGTGGATTGTCGGCTGACCTGTCACGTTTTATAGGACTACAACTCCACGCCTGAGGACTCGTTCGTCATCCCTTCCTGGAAAAAGTCACTTATCACATCTATCCTCTCGGCCGGTACATTCTTTGGTGCTCTCATTGCTGGTGATCTTGCCGATTGGTTTGGTCGACGGACAACCATCATCACTGGCTGTGGTATCTTCATCGTCGGTGTCGTCCTGCAGACTGCCTCAACCTCCGTCGCACTGCTGGTTGTCGGTCGTCTCATTGCCGGTTTCGGTGTCGGTTTCGTCTCCGCCATCATCATTCTGTACATGTCCGAGATTGCTCCCCGCAAGGTCCGTGGTGCCATCGTCTCGGGCTACCAGTTCTGTATCACCATCGGTCTGATGCTGGCCTCCTGCGTCGACTACGGTACTCAGGACCGCACGGACTCCGGATCCTATCGCATTCCCATTGGTCTTCAGATGCTGTGGGCTTTGATCCTTGCCATCGGGTTGTTCATCCTCCCGGAATCTCCGCGTTACTATGTTCGCAAGAACCAACTCGAGAAGGCCGCGCATGTGCTTGCCCGCGTGCGAGACCAGCCCCATGACTCGGATTACATCAAGCAGGAGCTCGCTGAGATTGTTGCCAACAACGAATACGAGATGCAGGCCATGCCTCAAGGTGGATACTTCACCACCTGGATGAGCTGCTTCAAGGGCAGCCTCTTCTCGCCGAACAGCAACCTCCGCCGTACCGTGCTGGGTACCTCGCTTCAAATGATGCAGCAGTGGACCGGTGTGAACTTTGTCTTCTACTTTGGAACTACGTTCTTCCAATCGGTATGACCCTCTGGTTCTGTCTATCATCATCGCACAACCTAACAATCCTATAGCTTGGCACCATCAGTGATCCCTTCCTGATCAGCATGATCACCACCATCGTCAACGTCTTCTCCACCCCCATCTCGTTCTACACCATGGAGAAGCTCGGTCGCCGCACCTTGCTCCTCTGGGGTGCTCTTGGCATGGTTATCTGCCAGTTCATCGTCGCCATCATCGGTACCGTGGACGGAGGCAACAAGCATACCGTCAGCGCCGAGATCTCCTTCATCTGTATCTACATCTTCTTCTTCGCCTCTACCTGGGGACCGGGAGCGTGGGTCGTTATCGGAGAGATCTACCCCCTGCCTATCCGTTCTCGTGGCGTTGCTCTCTCGACCGCATCTAACTGGCTATGGAACTGCGTAAGCCTCCCTGTCAATCTCATCTCTCTTCTCCCTTACTAACGTGAAACGCAATAGATCATCGCAGTCATCACCCCCTACATGGTTGACAAGGACAAGGGCGACCTCAAGGCCAAGGTCTTCTTCATCTGGGGTTCGCTCTGCGCGTGCGCCTTCGTGTACACCTACTTCCTCATCCCCGAGACCAAGGGTCTCACTCTGGAGCAGGTCGACAAGATGATGGAGGAGACCACCCCGCGGACGTCGTCCAAGTGGAAGCCCCACGGCACTTTCGCCGCGGAGATGGGTCTCACCGACAAGGACGTCGCCGCTAAGGCGGGAATCGTCCAGCACAGCGAGGTGGCTGGTCTTGACTCCAACGTTTAGATCGATTTCACGATATGAAGCCTTTCAGCGTTTCAGATACTTTGTTCTTCTGGATCGACTTGGCTGGGTGGGTTTTATTTGTTGCTGTTTATTTGCTTCAAGCACTGCTGGTTGGATGGATGGATACCCGTGGGCGATGGAATGGAATGGATTTAAACTGCGAGGAACGGAACGTTTTATGTTCATGCCTGATGTCATAATATTTTAATGCTAACTAACTACTACTTTCTGCTCCATCTCCACACCTTTTGGTGAAATTTAAAGTAAAATGCGCTATATCACCTCCTTCTCACGTTCTGTATAGTACAAAGAAACCTGACCAATTCGGAGCAGTCCCTGAGTCTAGAGACGTCTTAGAGAGGCTCATTGGGAAGGGAAGGGTCTAGGCTTTTCATCACGGTCCAGGGCTATAAACGTCTTCGGTCTGCTGCATTAAACAAAACATTCGACTGCCTGATTTTTGCGAAAAAAACAGAAAAGAAAGAGGCCGGAAGAAGCGAATGGGGGTGACCGTGAAGAAAGTGAGAAAGGTAATGCTTTGAAAGAGCTCGCGCGAGTTGAAGATTCGTAATTCTCGCGATATGCCCTCGAGGATGGGCACGGACTTGGTCAAACACCATGTACCGGAGGCATGGTCAACGCTCCATAGCCCAATGCATTTGCCAGTTATAGGCCTGCAGTATTCAACTTAGACCCGTCTTACCATAGAATATGGCGCATCGGTACACAAATGACTCGAAATGTGAGGAACTGGCATAACATAGCGGTGAAGCATATCGAGTTCTTCAACCGACTCTGCCACTCGACGCCGAGAACAATTATAGAAGCCATAATGCTTCTGCGTTCTGTCGTTCTGCTTCAAAACACGTATTGTCGCGTATGGATGGTTCTGAAAGCAACAAGGAGCACATGCTAATCTCCTTTGGTCGGTCTTGTATCTCCAAGAAGGATGTATTCTCCGATGTTAGAAGGCACCGATAGCACCATGAGTTATCCTCGTCGCACTAAAAAATGGAGATGAAGAGCTGGAAACTCCGGATCCGGATTCTTTGGGTTGTTAGGCCGTTTCCATGATCAGGACACTTCTCCTTGGACTTCCTCATCGATCTCCCTCTTCGCTTCGTACTTAACATATCGGTTCCTTGGGCTGCTCATAGCGAGCCAGTAGAGCCAGGAGCACATGGACTAGTTCGGACCATTTTCCTCGTATCTCTTTAACTCCTGACGAGGAAGCCGCAGCTCTTGTGTTCTGTGGGTTTGCTTCCGTGATCTGAGCTCATGGAAACCATAGTTGCAAAAAGATTTGATCCTCTCGACAGTACCTGAGAATATCTGTCCATTGCCTTTTTCGCCGGAATTATCTTGTGATAAACGGACAAAAACCAGAATTCGGCGAGTAATGGAAAAGCTTGCGTTCTTCTTAGACTCCATAATACTTGAACTCCATGTTGAAAGCTTCCAGATGGCCCCTTCTGACGCGTTCAACATTATGGAATGTGATGTGTCATGGATGGCTCTTCGTCATTGAAATCTCTACCCCCCCTTCTTGAAGTCTATTGGGGAGTGCAGTTTGGCTGTATCTTTGTACCTTTCTATGAGGTTGCTTCAGGTTGTTAAGCGTTGATTGATGAGTCCGCAATCTGGTTGCTGAACGATTGGAAATGATCAGCAGATGTAGGACTTGGTTCTTTGATGGAACATTTAGGCCAGTCTGGTCCTTCTAGTGACATTTTCGAGATGTACCTGGCTATTTTATGACAATCCAGGTTCCAGCAATAGGTGACTCATTGCGGTGACTTCTATGCGCACTTCACAGACTAGCTTCGAGACGGCCCGGCTTTCTCTTCATCTCTTCCTTTGCCTTCCAGGCTGCCACGCCACGTTTTGCATTTCTTAATGGAGGCGAGAGTCAGGGAAAATGGAACAAACGTTATAAGATTCTTCCATTTGACTGTGGAGTGAGCCATGCGTCCAGAACTTAGGCTGAGCCGTCCCTAATGGTCCCGAAATATGCATCGCTTTTGATTCCGTTCTGCGAGTGTGTAAATGTGAATACCCAGCTCGTGCAAACTCTTGCTCATTCGTCTATAATGGACAACAGTTTTTGCTTTTCGACTACCGTACGTCAAATTGAGGTCGTACGTTAGTTCTTTTAAAAGCTGAGACGGGTATTGAACGTTTCCTTGAAGTCAGGATGCAAGACTTCATGTCCTATCTCAGCCATTGCCATCAAGTAGGAGCTTCTGTCGAAGGGTGCTTCCGACGGTCTGACAGCTTCCTTACAACATCTGCCAGTTTGTACTAAGTAACAGGTTGCTCTCGTCTCACATGTCATCCTCATGGCCTAGGAAATCGTGAAGTAACAGTTGGAAATCGTTAGCTGCGATTCGGATCGGGCGAAAAATGTCAGACACAATAAGTATCACGATATCATCAATGGACAGGTCAAGTGGTGTTCCTGTGACGATATACTAATTATTTTCAAGGATAATAGTAACAGCTGCCGTTTTTTGTGGGGAGTGTTGTTTTTAGACTCAGAAATTGTAGCCGTGTATGGGAGGCCCATCTTCTCATTTTTCTATTAAATTGTGAAGTCGCTTGATGTTGGACGCGATCGAGCTACCAACGGCTGTTGACCCTTCCTTAATTGAGTCTTTTGCTGTAGCCGACTTCAACAACCAGGGTGGGTCGCTTTGAATCGCGACCTGGGATCTTTCGCACGGGGAAGTATGATTTATCGGGTTCCTTCGAGTAGGGGCCGTCCTTCTGAGCCAAATTGGAGTTAGCACCTAAGTAGCAGGTGAAAACATCAGCTCAGAAGGGCCAGTGCCAAACTTGTGGTTGAGATTGATTGGTTTATATCAGTTCTCGGACTAGAAGTAGATTCAATTGTTCCGTAGCGACGGTGGACAGGGCCGTTTGCGTAGACAGACCAACGTTACCATAAGTGCAAAAACGCGGCAAATGACCGGAGCGGGAGGGGGTCCTGCGATAATCGGGGCGGGAACCGCGGGGCAAGCCCAGACATGGTTGAGGCGGAACCGACGGCCCCGAGCCAGCACGAAGCGGGCCGGGAGGCGCGACGGCGGCGGCAGCGGGGGCGGGGGCCGCGGGAGGAGCGTCCTCCTCCGCGGAGGAGGCCTAAACCATGTCAGCCAAAAATCCCGCGAAATCCAAATAGGAGAGAGACTTACCCCATCCTCCTCCGCGGAGGGCAGCACGAAGCCAGGCGGGGGGGATGGAGTGGCCCCGAGGGCCGACAACTCCGAGAGGGGCGAGGAGGGCGCGGGACTCGCGGTGGCCGAGGAGACAACAAACTTTTTTTTTTTTTTCGAAAAAAAAAAAAAAAAAGAGAACTCGCGGGGGCGGGGGCTTGGCAAACAGAAAGTCTTAAAAACACGGGTTAGACGGACACGCGAACGCACTGCTGTGCTCTTGAAGTGTGTTTCTGTGCGACTGGGCTGTGCGTCCCATTGATCTATGAGTTCGGGAGTCGATCCTAACCCAGTAACCATGGTGGCCTATTTCCATGAATGACGGGCTCCGGTTGCACACTCATCTGGGGAAGTTCAGCTGTTCCGTAGAACCAGGCTGCGCTTGCTTTGAAAGGACATTGGCACGAGCCATTGGTCTTTGGGTGTTCGCCATAATAAAATGTGAAAAAATACCCCGGTCAACTCCGTGGAAACGTTCCATAACCCGACGGGCTTATTCAGGCTCCTTCATTCTGATTTGGCCTTCGCTCAAATCCATGACTATGGCCCAACTTGCTCGCCTGACAGAGCCATACGCCTCATCATTCTGTTCTTTCGGGCGAACTCGCATTGCTCTCAGGAAATCGAAGCAGGCGCCTGGAAGCAGCGCCTTTGACTGGACGGGCGTAGTCATTGCCTATTTCAACATCCCAGTCCGTAGAGAGGAGTTTCGAGCTGCAGCGAACAAAACCGGGTTATTGCCTTCGATTTGATGTCCTGGAGTAGTCACGTCGCTTTCTTCCTTCTGTCCTTGTTTGACCTCTTCTTTTTGCATCGACAGGGATCCTCTCTGCGTCACCCAAGAGCTATCTGCTTGATTCCGACGCATGCCCAAGGATCATCCTGTTCATTTTGAGCTTTGACAGGTTTTCTGAGGCGCTATACTCTTTCTTTCTGCAGTGGCATCTGATTGAACTTCCATCTCCTCGTTGGTCTTCTGCAGTGCGAGGGCACGATGAATCACAAGGGCACAATGACACGACCGCGACACAACCACGGCCCAATCGATGGCAGAGCCAGTCAACCGGCAGCAAAAGATAGTTCACTCGATCGATGGTCTCATCTAAGATCGTTGGAAAGTTAGTAACTGATGATCGATTTGGTCTTATACCCAAGGTTGAGATCGGTTAGACCACGCAAATCACGAAGACGCAAGCAGGCACGAGAAAGACATATTCGCTTGTCGGTTTGTCTTTATCCCAAAAATGCTGAGCTTGCCATTTCGCTTGTGGGGTAATGGAGATTAGTTTGCCATTGATGTACACCCCGATGTGTGGCCATTTTTGATAGGACTGATCATCCATCCTTGTATAACCAGTTCTTCCGACTGCCCTCTCCATATAGTCTGTATGTTTCCGTTTGCGTTTATGTCGTCTTTTGCAATTTCAGATGGCAATTGGCCTTCTGAGAAACACAGGGAATAGTGGGAGAGTCTTCTAAACTGTCTTATCTGAAGGGCGAGATAAGTCGTCTTGTGAAACACTTGATGCCGGAGTTATCTGGGCCAAAACCCCCCTTTAGGCGGTTCCATCAATAAGACCGCCAAGCTTTGCACTGGTAGATGTCCATGTAACTAGTGATCATCAGCTACCTTATGTAATTGGATCGGCCGTTTACGGTTCGGCGTTTCTTTCCTCGCTGTCTTGACAGGATGCACGAGACATCAACTGAATGTCAAAATTCCAGAACCACTTCCTGCGGGTGCAGTCATCCGCGCTGTTTTGCTCGAAACGATGTAAATGGTCCTTAACCCATGCAAGTTGAGCTTGGTGCACCACTTCTGGCAAGATCTTTGGCTTAATTGAAGCGTATTGACTTCCCCAATTATTAGGGGAATCGAAAGGTGCTGCCCAGTAGGTATCGGTTGGTATCAATGTGTTAGAAATCTATTCTGCGCTGCTCAATGCCCAGGCCAATCCGCCGAGTAAACTCGTCCACAGCGACCAGGTTCTGGTCAGCATCATCATCTAAGATTTTGTTTCTCGATATCCTCAGGTAGGCAGTCGCCGTTTTGTTGTTTGGCATTTCGTGAGCCACCACTCCGCACTTTCTTGGAAAAGCCGAATGCTCTCACCGACTCCACACTTTATGACGTGTCCAACCGCTACTTGGTTGGCATTCGTGGACTGTCATATTTCTAGAAAGAAAAGGTTAGATCAAATCAGACTTGTGGAAGCGGGTCAGTATACTTACTCTATAAGCAGACCCTACGAAATCAAGGCTTTGAAATGGCTGACATGGGCTGGTTCATCCCATGTTGTTCTGTTAGCCTGCCCGTATGCATAGTACGGAAGACTATCTGGGCAACCCTCGGTGTCGCGGCGCTAATTATTGTAGCTCTTGAAACAACGATTCCGTGCCTCTGGGTACTAGGTACAGACTTCGAGCGTAGTAAACCAAGATTTGATCACGCTCGGCGTTGTGCTTTGCGTAGTGCAGGCGACTATTTGCGCTTCGAAAGACGACCACACTACGTGTGACTCAATGATTGATCTAGTCTGTCACACTTCTGGCTCAAAGACAGATTGTCTTCAAATGACAGTAAAGGGGCCAGTATCTTGCTCCCAAGCTTGGTTGAAATCAACAGGTCGTCATTTCTGTCTGTACTGGAATGTTCTGCAGGTGAAGGTTTTGGGTCTCCTCAAGTATTGGAGGTGGAGATAGAGCTTTCTTGATTCTTAGGGCTCTATCACTCCCTCGTAGATGACCCTGGCTTCTCGCCCCTTGAGAGAACATGTTGATGTCTTTGTATCGTGTCAAAACTGGTAGAAAAAGGCATGACCACAGTAACTCGGCTACCATTGTAGGCCACGATCGAGCTGCCTGAATCAACGAAACTCTTTGGGTCGATTTCCCTTGGCTTGCAGGCTTGTGTCAGAGCTTTCTCTTGCCTACGTTTGGGGTTCTTTGGGCTGTTAGTAAAACGGTAGCAAAAGGAAGTACTTGACACATACCTTTTACAGAAGGTCATTCCAGTTGCAACCCTTTTCCTTAGCAAATGTTTTACTGTCCCTAAACCATCTTTCTGGGGTTTACGTTTTTGCTTCAGAATCCATGGACCGGCGTTGACAAGACTCTGTAGCTGTAGGCTGTTAACGTTGCTTATCACAGTAGTGTGGGATATTTCATCTCTTGACCATGCGTAGAGTCTCGGAAGAATACAGCAGCCCACAGCATTCTTCATCTTGAATCCGTCTTGAAACGGAGACCTTGAAGTAATGCATAATAGACCGACTTGGCTCGTCAAATCAAATCCAGCTTTTCATCGAGGAAAAGGTATAGAGCTTCAAGCCGTCACAGTATTGCTCTCGAGATGAAGAGATAGAGATGGATGCACATGATGAGAAGTAGAAGGGGGAGGTGGGAAGCAGCGAATACCCCATCCCTCTGCTTGAGTCGAACGTCCATGGTGAATAGGTAGAAGTTGGTGAATCATTGCAGTGAAAAGTGGCTTACTGGGGATACTGGACTTTTCTATCCTTTTAACATTCACTCGTCTGAGGCAGTTAATGATAATCTCGCCATTTGACCACTATCCAGCAATCCGTCCGTTGGGAAAGCAAATGTCGTAAGTTTTGCGGCCTCAGGGAGGATCGGTGACGTGGCGAGAATGACGGGGATCAGGGAATGTTGGTTGGATATGATATTCCAATGGCGATATTCTTATGAAAAGAGCTCATTGTTTAGAAAAGTCTTAGATGCCCAGAATAGTTTTAATTTGCTAGTATCCTTTCGTCTACTTAGGAACACAACATGTCTCTTACAGCTTTGATATAATAGATATAAACCGGCTATCTCTGTAATCTGCACGTATATCTTTATTCTGCAACTCCAAACCTGTAAGTCAAAAGTTAACACAGCATCCTACAAACCGTTCTCATCCTCTGGAATTAAGAGTAGAAAGCATTCTGAAACAAATCCGCATCCGAACACCCCGTAAATACCTCATTGACCTCATCGCAATAATTCGGCCAAGCATCAAGATCAATCAGATCGACCCAAGACCACAGCGCATCACCACCACCCCCCTGTCCCAGGTCCGACCCAAGGCCCAAGCCCCCATCAGTCGTAGAATTCCTATCTAAACCACCACCCAGACGAA
Source organism: Aspergillus melleus (assembly GCF_016097325.1). Lineage (NCBI taxonomy): Eukaryota > Fungi > Ascomycota > Eurotiomycetes > Eurotiales > Aspergillaceae > Aspergillus > Aspergillus melleus. The sequence continues at coordinate 2,112,414 of NW_025763374.1, read as the reverse complement.
CATGAACATCATCCAGAGGAACAGTCCCCGACTTCGCCGACGTCTCAGCCGCCTTCCGATAATCAATGTTCAAAATCATCGTCAACTTATCCACCTTAGCACGAAGATGCCTTGTCAAACAAGCCGCTCTAACAGCAACATCATTCTTCGGGCCCGCAAACTCGAACGTCTCCAGCGCCATATCAATATACCCTCTTGCCATTGGACAGCGGTGACAGAACGGATACGCAAGCATGAAGCCCATTAACGTGAGGACAGCATTCCACTGGTACTGGTAGATCTCGCAAGACCCGAAGAACAGGTCTGTTTGCGACATGCAGCGATGGACGGTTTCGATCGTCGCTAGGCCATGTTTGAGTGCTGTCGCGGCGTGCGCTTCGGCTTGGGGACTACTTCTAGGGACGAGGGGTTGGGTGGGAAATTGGATGAAGACGCGGTGCAGGCTGATGATAATGTCACGGTATTGGAGTTCCAAGAGAGTGGAGAGTTGGTGCTGTAGTGGGGGGCGATTCATGTAGTTGTTGCTGCTGGAGTCTGTGGTTTCGGTTGGCAGGGACCCAGATTGTTGGGGCATTTCAGGCACGTCGAGTCGGAGGTGCTGGAACCAGTCGTGCTGTCGGAGAGCGTTTCGCCATTTATCGAGTCGCCAGAGATTCCGGGTTAGGGCTTGCGCTTGAGATTCTGCGTCGTGGGTTCGGTTGGGGGTTTTATCTCGGGCAATTGATTCAATAACTCCGAGAGCTAGATACGTTAGTTGGATAGATTGAGTGTGGTATGGGAAGTAGTCTGATCCCGGTGGACTGTCTGATAGACGACATGGTGGCGTGGATCTCATGATAGGGAGCTGGGCACTAAACGGCTTGCCAAGGTGTCTCGAGCAGCGAAAGTCCAGATGAACTAGTGTCCACCAGATGCGGGATGTGAGGTCCATTTCCTCGGGAGAGACACCGACAGGAGCATCGCTGTCGAAGTTCAGCGATCGAGCCATCCTAACCGCCAGACCGATCATGTTATATGCTGCTTGGTGCTGGCCGGCGTCGAGGAGGTAGAGGGTCATGATGCAGTAGGATTGGAGAATGGGGAGGGACGGCTCCGCGAAGATCGAGTATTGCGTCGCACTGGCTAGACAGCGCTGTAAGTACGACATGCCGATTACTCTAGAGCATCGATTGTCTTTTGAGAACTGCTTCCATTGGAACCCCAGCAGCCGGGAATGGAGCCCCGAATAGAACGCATACTGCATTGCGTACGCCGTCACTGCGTCCCGGAGTGGCGGGTGGGACTTCAAGTCTTCAGGACCGAGTATAGGAATCAGCGGGTGCAAACGGGTCCAGAATAATTCTGAAAGACGGTTTACCTGGACAGGGGTGAGGTCGCACTCTGTCGGATGAGCCCCGTCTAGAAGATGCGGGCCGAACGGCGATGTGTAGGCCGGAGGGGGGTCATCTGGCGATGTCTGCGAGAGCTGCGACATTCCAGAGCAGAACGCATTCAGACGAGAGATAAACCCCATCATTGACTCCAGTCGACTGTTTATCGACGCAGATTCATCTCGCTGGGCACTTTTGCTGTTGTCATAGCCCGAGGGCGTCTCTTGCGGCGTAATCAAGTCTTGGGCTCCATCATCCTCGGCCCTATCAGGAGCAGAAGTAATTCGAGATAAGTCTGGCCCCGCTTGTCGGAAACGAGGGTTATTTCTATCCAAATGTCTTGGGCCATCGCCATGCCCCGAGACCGGTGTCTCTTGCGGCGTAGTTAAGGCTTGCGCTCCATGGTCCTTGGGTCTATCAGAAGCAGAGGCAGTTCGACGTGGGACTGGCCCCGCTTGTCGCGGAAGAGGATCCCCTCTACTCGAACCTCTCTCCGGAGTTTGGATACGACTGCAGAGGACTTTGTTTGACTCGCATTGGGAGCATGGAGTAGACGCATCGCATCGCACTCGCTGGGCTCGACAGAAGTCGCAGGCTCGGCTGACCTTGCGACGTTTGGCCAGTGGCCGCTGGGTCTCAAAACTGTAGAACATTTTCTGATTTGATGTGAGGATTGTAGACCAAGCGATCCTGGCTCATTCTACTGTACATCCATGCTCAGGCTGAGAAATGTGATATATTATCGTCCCTGACCAGCCAACCGAATAAAAGGGAAAGTCCCGGTTCGGTTTTCAGCCAATCGGAACGACAGGAGGACGCTGAATAGAATCCGGTCGGGGACTTTCCGGTTACCTGCCTACCTGCCTTTAGACTGGAGCGAAGGGAGTACCCTGAGCAGGAAATGATAGTATATGAAACAGGATGTTCTAATCATGAAGAAATCTCCAGGATTTACAGAGTACGTTCCAACTCGTTTCCCAGAAGACCACTGCTTAGCAATATAGACGCAAATTGTGTCGACCTCTTCAACAATCAGGCCGGCTGGCCCAATGGCAAGGCGCTTGACTACGAATCAAGAGATTGCAGGTTCGACCCCTGCGTCGGTCAATCTTTTTGTTTTTTTCTTGCATCTCTCCTACTCCTTCTTTTAGATGAGCAATCAATCAATGTTCTCCAATTTTTCTGCCTTTGTTTATCCGCAACTGTTATTCCTACTGCTCGCCCCTACAAATTTTCCAAAACAATTCAATGCTTTTCACCCATATCAAGAACCCTGCATTTACAAAAATCTTTCGAACACGTCAAAGAATGCACCCCTATCGAATAGGCTTCTTCTCCACATTCAAATGTCCCAAAATCAATTCCACCTCCTCATCCGCCGTCTCCAAAATATGACTCGGCGGAAACCCCGGAGTCCACCCGATCTGCCTCCCATGCTCCGGCATAAACCGACACCTAGTAATCGCAATTAGCCTCGTCATCGTTCCACAACCATAAGAACGATAATAACATACATCCCACCCAAAAGAACAGGCACAGCAGAAGGCGACACATTCAACGCCTCGCCCATTTTCTTCAAGGCTTCATCATCTGCCTGCATGACGTCATCGTCATCAAGCACGTTGCGTTTCGCCAGCGCCTTCGCCATGGCCTTGTAAACATCGTTCCAATGAACGTGGCCCGACGCGGCCAGATAGTAGCCGTTCTTGCCGTAGTGCCGTAGCCAATCTCCTCACCCTGGAGGAGTTTTTTCAATAAATGCAGGTATAAACTTGCTGTGTCTGCGATGTGGCAGACGGGCCAGGTCTAGAGAACATTAGCTTGAACTGTTCAAACGTAATGAATAAAAAATGGAAAAACATACTGGGTCATCAGTATCCTCTTTATACACTCTTCGCACCTTCATCGCCGCCTGCACGATCGCTACGTCTTGAATGGACGTCTTATTTCCGAATCCTTCGCCGGGGCCGTAGACTAGACACGGAGCGAAGATGTAGCTTCTTACGCCGTGCCTGTCTGCGGTGTCGATTATGGTTGGATTCGTTCGAACAGACTGCGCAATCATATATTAGAAACCACCTGAAATATGTAGGATATTGATACCAACCTGATCAGCAGACTCATGTCCCGACCTAACCTCCCTCTGCAACTCATACAACCCCGGATCCATATCCGATAAATCACTTCCCGTGTCAACCCCCGCATGTCGACTAAACTGTTTCGCGCCGGTCGTGTGCAGAAAATGCACTTCCTTACCGGTACGCCTCCGCACCTCCCCGAGGGCCTTTATCATGGGGAGTTGATGCGTCGCCGTGTATGCGTCTATCAAGAAATAGACGATCGAGATCTCATGCTCGATGATGGCTTTGGTCACGACGTTGTGCTCGGATACATTGACAATTAGCGGCGTGGCGCCGTATTTCTGGACTTGTGTGCCTTGGTCTTCGTTGCGGACGAGAGCGTAGAGGGTTCCGTGTTGCGGGAGGGCCGCATCTTTCCAACGGGCGAGGATGGTGCCGCCTAGGTAGCCTGAGGCGCCGGTTAGGAGAATGTTGTGGGACATTGATCTTTGGGTTTGGGCTGATAGGAATGATTAGGTTGAGTGGTTGGGTTTGTGGGTTATATAGGTGTGGTCATGATGCAACGTCATAGATGGGGTTATGTTCGTAGATATCAACCCTTGCTGATTGGTAAGCTATCTATAATTTTGGGGTATATTTCTTGAGGAGTGCTTTCTCCGACATGTACAGTAAAGAGTGGGGGGATTTTCTTTCTTGATGCAATGAGGTGGATCTTCAATGATCCCGTCTAGGATATATATTCTCGACTATGGTAAAAGGCCACAGATCTATTCCTAGGCTCAACTTGGTCTCACAGAAACATTGAAACTCAGCTTACGATCAACTATACATACTATAAACCACTATGAGAGCCCAGCTTCTCGGATAGCGATTTTGGAAATTTCGCGATAAAATGACCAGTTTTCTCCCTCCGAGCTGATGCTATCCGAACGGAACGGCTCACTGAGCAGACCCACCTACCAGACGGAGCCAATAGGAAAACCTGGAGCGCACCGAACAGAGCCAGCTCCGGGCTGTTAATCAGCAGTGATAAGATGGTCGATTTGTAAGGACTTTTTTAAGTAGTTGGATGTGATTTCCAATGGTTCCTAAAAGGGATTTCTCCGTAAGTTCCAATTGGTAGGTTCTAGATCTACAGGAATGGTGAAATAGTCACCATAGAAAAATGTGTAAATACCGTAGAACCCTAACCTACAACTCCGAATATTTAAAAGCAGCCATTCCCCCTACCAAGAGACAAATTCAAATCCATTCATCCAACCAACATATCCTCTGGAAAACAAAAGACAAACATACCCACCAAAATGGCCACCCACACCGTCTACCGCCTCCCCCAACTGGGCGCCATCACCAACCTCACCCCCCAAACCGAGCCCATCCCCACGATCTCCAAGCACGAAGTCCTGATCCGCATCCGCTCGGTAGCCCTCAACTCCCGGGACCTCCAAGTTGCCACAAACACCTACCCCGCGGACACCAAAAACGACCTGATCCCATGCTCTGACGGCGCAGGAGACATCGTCGCCGTGGGATCCGACGTCAAAGACCTCAAGGAGGGCGACCGCGTCGTCATCTCGTTCGACCCGATGCATCTGTACGGTGTGCAAAAGGACTTCCTGACGTGTCAGGGCGGCGCGGCGGATGGGACGTTGGCGCAGTATGTTGCCAGGCCGGCGTCGGGGGTCGTGAAGATCCCGGCCTCGGCGCCGCATGGGTATGCGGAGTTGGCGAGCTTAGTGTGTACTGGCGTTACGGCGTGGAATGCCTTGTATGGGAATGTGCCGTTGAGGGCGGGACAAGTGGTTTTGGTTCAGGGTTTGTGTTTCCTCCCATTTCTTCGACTTGATTGTTCGCAGCTAATACCGATGCCCAGGAACCGGAGGCGTCGCCATCACAGGTCTCATCCTCGCGAAAGCGGCCGGCGCAACAACCATCGTCACTTCATCTAGTGACGAGAAGCTAGCCATGGCGAAATCGAAATTCCAGCCCGACTATTGCATCAACTACCGCACGACACCCGACTGGGCCGCCGAAGCGCTGAAGATCACGGACGGAAAGGGCGTCGACTATATCCTCGAGATCGGCGGACTGGGGACCATCGAGCAGAGCATCAAGGCCATCACGCCCGGTGGGAATATCAGCGTGATTGGGTATCTGGCGGGGAGCGACAAGGTGGTCGATGTGCCGCTTCAGGCGTTGTTGAAGACATGCGTGGTGCGAGGTGTGCTGGTCGGTCCGAAGTGTCTGCTGGAGGAACTGGTTACGTTTGTGCATCGGGCGGAGTTGAGGATGCCGGTGGAGAAGGAGTTTGGGTTTAGCAGGGAGGAGGTCATTGCTGCTTATGAGTATTTGCAGTCGGGGCAGCATGTTGGGAAGGTTTGCATTCGGGTGGATTAGAGTATAGATTAGATTGGATGAGATTGTTTGCGGAGTCTCATAGAAAATGAAAACCAATGCACAGTGTATAGAGCGGAAAGATATTATTGAAGCATAAAAACATTCATGACCTGGAATCACCGAAGTATCCGCAACTAGAAGGTTCCATTGAAATCTTACAGGCATCGAGAGCTCACAAAATATGAAGATTATACCTGGAGCCTTAGGCAGAAACACCCCCACAACCACTACAGTGACTACGACTAGTCACAAAAGAACAGCATAAAGTCAATATTATTCGTTGCTCAATAGCCTATCAATTATTCAACAAGAAAACAAACGCCCCAGATCATGTTACATCAACCGCTCAAGGTCCCTATAGAGAAACAAAACAGTCAGCCACAGCCACGAAGTATGTTCGCGAAGAAGAAAACTCACCAAGAATTTGAAGTGACCGTCGTTGTTGGCGATCTTATCAGCCAGCATCAGACCCTGGCGACCTCGCGATCCACCGTCGTGCGTGCGAAGATCGGCACAGAGCTTCGGGCCCCACTCGGTGTGCTCCAAGGTAACGTTGGAAGCGCTGCGCGTGAAGTTGCTGCCGCCCCAGATGAACCAGCCTGTGGATGTTAGACCAGAGGTATGCAAAAGGTATGGCGAAGGGGAAGAGAGAGAGAGAAAGGAAAGACATACCGTCAGTGTTGCCGATGTGGTCGTCAAGACGGATCTTGCGGTGGATGTGGTGGCCGGACTTGTCGCGCACGTCGGCCGAAAGGACGGTGCAGCCGTTTTCGTGGCCGAGCTTGATGTTCTGGCAGGTGGTGTGGAAAGACATGGCGGAAGGTGTTGGGTTGGTAGATAGAGAGATAGAGATAGAGATAGAGAGAATTGATGAAGATAGTTGAAGCTGAAGATGGAGAGGGAACAAGGATGAGGGGCACGTATTTATGTTGACCGTTTCCTACCCTGCGGCATTGCTGCCCTACAGACTAACGCTGCATGGTGACACATTTAGTGGAGAGTGGCGGCAATAATTGGAGGGCAACGCCACGCCTGGTGGGTCGGACTGGGACAAAGTGGAGAGCACTAGTGGGGGATGGTGGCGGTGTGTATTTACTATTCGCCAAATAGGTCTAGTCAGTCTTTATTTTGGGTGACGGAGGGTCTACAAGTGGGCTGCTCTCGCTGGAGAGACGGGATGTTGCGGTGATGTCAATGGTGGTGGAGGGTGAGGCTGCGAGATGATATCCGGATCGACGCGTGGGCTGGTGGGTTCCGGAGAGCTTGTGGCTAGGGCGGTCGGTAGCTTTCGTCACGGTGCTATTTTCAGTGGTAGCTCCCTGTAGCTGAGGTTGTACAGCATGAGGTTGACTGTATGTGGCCTTCTCCGTAAGATGACATCAGTGTTCTGCAATGAACTTGCAATCTTTAGCACAGATCGGGTGGTGAGAGGGGTGGCATGCAATCGGGATAGTTAATATATCGTCATATCACAGAAAGGAGGGGCAAGGGCGTTTCATATCTATGAAGACCCCGCTGTACTAGAAGATCCTGGAAGATCCAGCCTTCTGCAGTCCATTCCATCCACCACCTACCATAGAATTGGACCGATCTCTAAGAAGACACGGGAGAGCAAAGACATAATCTGGTTTCCGAAGTCTTTCTGGACCGAGACCGGCCATTCTGCTAATACAACCTGCTGTTGTGGATGAAAATGCGGTACTCTCTGCTGCCGCGTCAGATACTATGATAAATCGCACATAGCCTTTGACTTGGCTTGACTCGATCTAGCAATTCTTCAGAGCAAATGAGTCCAAACCGAGGATGTAGGCTTCATCTACTCGTTGCTTCTAAGACATGCCATCTCCTGCAGGACATATGCAGTGAAGTCATTTATGGAAAAGGAATTTTTATAAACCTGCTGAAAGACCCTTCCGTCGAGGGAACACCAGCTTCAAATCTCCAGGAAAGTGCTTGAGCATAACACGCGGTTATGTAAACTGACTAAATTATGTTAATCTAGCCAAAATTAGGGGTGACGATACAGAGAGAGGATAATGGTGACGGAGCCTGGACTTCTAAATGACATATTGAATCCACGCAAGGTGATAGCGTTTGGAAGCTGTCCAGGACACCTCTCCCAACCAACTTTGGAAACAATTGAAGACTACTTTGATCTCCTGGATAAGGAGATGTACTGTAAGATCCCGGTAGAACGACGTCCTACCAATGTCCTGCTAATCCTAGCCGATTTTTATCCCCCAGGTTTAATCGACTAGGAATGCACATAGGCAACACCGGCCAACTTCATGCACGTCATTTCCTGACGACTCTACTCGCGAAGCTCGAACACAGGCTCAAAGGGTTGGACGAGGCTCTCATTGCTACGATCGAAGCTCTTACTGTTGCGAGAGGCGACGAAGGAAGCCGAACATAAGACGATGAATGACGGTCGTATTTAGCAGCTAGCGTCGTTCGTAGAACAGCCATCAAAAAAGGGGAATCAAACTAGTTGTATGATGAAGTTCATTGGGAGCCTATTAACCAGGGGTACAACATACTTCGGTAGAGGATTGATTGAACCAAATCATATCATTGTCTATGTATGTAGAAGATTCAGGTGCTTCGAGCAAGCCGCCAAACATTCGCTAAATCAAAGTTTCGAAGACCTTTATATAAAGCGGAAATTCCCATCAAATCGGCCATGAAGATCACCAGGTATTGAAAGTAAAAGGGCCTATAAGGACCCCTGACCTAGTTGTTCTGCGTCTTCATCGGCCCAATCAATTTCTTGATTTTTGGCAGCCTACACCTGGCATCTCAGATTCCGACAATGTACAAAGAAAATATAATTTCGAATACTTGTCGGGAATCATGGGATGAAAGTGCAACACCATCCGGCCTAGAGTCATCGAGGTTTTTGAGGGCCTGCGAGGGCGTCTACGGCACTACGATGCAGTCATGACCAACGTGCAGGCGATACGCAACGTCTCCGACCTTATGCAACGAATAGGCCTCGTACAACAGTTTCGATTCACCACCTTTAACGATGAAGAGGGGGAGGCCCCGAAACACCCACACCGTCCTAGAGGGACTCGATCTAGGCGAGGAAGACGATGGCTAGAAAGAAATAATGTAGTACAATTTCAGTGTTTAGAAAAGCCTTTAGTATTAGGTGGGTGTACCACCTGCATAGCCTCCCGCTTGCTAAGGCCGAGAAAACAAGTCAAGTCAAGTCAAACCAAGCCTCACGGAGCACTCTAGTAAGGATACAAACTCCATTCAGAACGTGTCCTATCCTCCAAGCTGCACAGCCTTGCAAGAACCCTGTCGCAGCACTCATTATACCCCAGACCCCCGAAGTAAGCCACGTAGCCATCTCCTATTCGAGCCCCAACAACCGGCGCTATGCACTCGCCAGATATGTACTCGCCTTCATCTCCGCGGCATCCCAGAGGCGACTCCAAAATCCGCTCATGTGGCTGTACATTGGTCAAGTACCTGAAATGTGCCATCCACCACTCTGGAAATTCGAATTTGTTCAGAAGAACTTCATTCGGCCAGATGCATTCATCGTTGATCTCCACGCACAGTTGAGCCACACCGCTGAAGCTCCAAGGTAAACACAGCATATGACGGAACATTTGTTCTGTGAAGTGTGCGTCGCAGAAATTGGCAAAATAGACGCCGAAAATCACGATACCGCCATTTTGGAGGTAAGTCTGGAAGTAGCGGGCTACGGCGGTCCACTTGCTAGGGTCTGTTATCCCTTCGTCGGTGAAGATCACGGCCCGGGGATCATTGAGAACGAGGTAGTGGACGGCATCGGAAAGTGCACTGATTTGCACCACGCGAGATATGTTCCAGAGAGACGCCATCAGGTTCTGGTATCGTTTTTCGTGCCTGGATGCTAGGCTGATGACGAGGATCTCTGGGAGGATTTGATTCATTGTGAAGTTGGTAATTATGAAGTAGAGCAGCGTAATTTGATAATCGATGTAATGATTGAGATATGATAATGCTGATGTAGTAGCCTGTTGAGGTAGTAGACGTGATATGATCGCGATGTGGTCTCTGGGTAAACGTGGGGATAAGGAACCGAATTGTAAGGAAGCTCGTTGTCGCGACATCGCTCCTGCCTCATCTGATTGTTTCCCCCCAACGCGCCTTGTTGCCTAGTTAGTTATAGTAATAAACTGTGAAAGTGCGTCTATCGGGCTTGAAATTTGACCTGGCCTCGACATGACGCCTCGTGGTCGTACAAACATGGAAGACCTCTGCCTGAGATTACGATGGGAACAGGTAGGATATTAGTGTTTCATGCGTCTGCATAGCCAAATACAAATAGAGTAGTCAAGTTCTGACATCGTATTTTGCAAGCGCTTACTTCTAAATTACTGTTCTGGTCGAGGGAATGTGGGATGCCTTCAATATTAGATCTTCTTCCTAAAAACGTATATGAATGATCGTGACCAGCATGTGAATGAATGTACGATAAGGTCGGATTAAAGTGATTTTCCATCGCTGTCAGTCAATTTCATTTCAATGTGCTTAAAATTGACAGGAATTGTCTTACATGTTGCAATCCCTAGCTTACCTGTGACGCAACCTTCATTCCACAGGCCGTATACAGAAATGAGCTCAACCATCCCTTGCATTCCAGACCTAAACAAATATAAAAGCCCGGATTTCCAGCTCTCTAGATTCATAACAAACATTCTCTAATTATCACGCAAGTCTTTGATTCCCATACAAGAAATCATCCTGGTACTGTTAGACTACCCTAGGATTGCCATGTGAAGTGACCAGATCACTAACTTTGCCAGAACAATGCATTTCCACTACGTGCTCTCGATCCTCGGTTTGACTGCCGTTGCCTTGGCGCAGTCTGACTCCAACCCCTGTAGGTTGTCTCTTCAGGCCATATTGGCGCTGTAGGAGATTGACAATTGTTTCTAACAACCGATAGATGATGCTCCTTGCGGAAGCTACAAGAATTGCCTTGCCAACTGCCCCAACGAGGACTTCTTTCCCCTAGCGGATGAGTGCGATACAGACGATGATGGAAAGCCGTTCTGCTATGTTAACTTCTGGTGTGCTTAACTCAGAAGTCTGAGTGAGAACGGTCGGATACTGGAAAGTGCATGATGGTTTCGAAGGTGGTCAAGTGTAGGTTAGTGGATTGGATGAAGGACGGTTCCTGTTCGGTGAAATGATATACCGAGGTTTATTCAAAGGTCCGACTGGCTAGAACCTTCATAGGGAAGCTTTTCTAGAGTACAAAATAGAGATATTAATGTCTCGGAGCTTCCTCCGCTTCATGCATGTCTATTTCGATCCAAATAGCCCGACCGGGGAGAGGGGTCTGCTGCGTTAGGGCATGTTTCCCGAGAGGGTTCCGAAATCTACTGGATGAAAGAAAAAGTCGCAACGTCGTGAATACTCCATATACGATGACTCCGAGCGAAGTGGAGTGACAGGCCCCATTTCCATTTCTGATGCTTTATCCGTGCCCTTGCCCGTTCCGAGGCATATCTGGGTTGTTCGTCGACCGAAAGGGTAATGAGAAAGTGCGCTAACCTGATACAGGAAAGGATACGGATACGTTCTTCGCTGGGTTACCCCTGAAGAAGGATGATCGTTATGACGAGGAGGATTTGATCTCCGTAGACGTATTCGTACAAGGGCTCTGGTGATGTTGGGTCTTGGGTATAAATATGGTTGGGTTTCCGGTGATTCTCTGGAGATTTGAGTGTTACCAAATTGCTTGCTGAGATTCCTGTCGATATGCGTTTCGTTACAGGAGCAACTTTAGGGCTACTTGCCTCCGTGCAGGCCGCTTCTGCTATCTCGACCCAGAACAATCATAAACGTTTTGCCGCTCCTCCCTCCCCGGAACCGATTGTGGTTACGGAACTTCCCCTGCCACCTGTTACCCCGAACGACAAGAACGGCTCCTGTACGCCAGCGATCAATCCCCGTCGGACAGGATGCATGTTGCAGTCCTCTCGGATTGAGGGCGGCAATTTCCTGCCAGACAATAACCATGTTACCATCAGCGTGACCTTTGCCGGAGCCCCAACCAGTATCTATAACGGCACCCATCTGGTCATCGTGAAGGCGGACAACACGACTTTCCCTAATGGCGATCCCTGGAAGTGCATAACCTGCGGTGTCCCGGAGAAGAATAAGGTCGGCAGCACCGAGCTGAGCCCCTATGCTCAGGCCTTCCATGATGGCAAGCGGGTGCTGGTCGGGAATAATATCGTGGATTGTGGGTCTTCCGAACTGGCTAGCAAAGACTGCACCCCGGACAAGGTCCATATTTATCCGGTTCGTTTCAGTGGTGGCGAGCTACGAGAGTTGCGGATTCATCCCGACAATGTGCACCTTGGATTCAACTCGTTTACGATCAGCAGTGGAAACCTGGGGCAGTTCGCCTACTTTGGTCGTCTGCAGTTCAACGATTCCTCCGCGGAACCGGGGTACGATGTTGTGAAGGTCACTAGATTGTTCAACCCCAGCTCTTCGCAGCCAATGAAGGCAAAAGGCAATCAGTTGGTTTTCAACGAGTCGGCAATTGCAGTGGGTGAGCTTCGTGGCTTCACCGGCCGTGGCAAGGAGGTTATCTACGTCGGAAGCCCTGTGGAATCATGCAACATCGACGTTTTCGCCGCCGACCTAACCACCGGTAAGGTCCGTCGTTTGACCAGCCATCCGGAATACGTCGACCCTATTGATATCTCGCCTGACGATAGCTCTCAGGTCATCTTGGATACTCGCGGCACGGGCCGCCAGATGTTCATGGCCGGCATGCGTGGTATTCCGCCGATCATCGATATGATCGTTACTACGGCGGCCTCATCGACTCGCAACAATGGAGCCAGACGATTCTTCCTCCCCTGGTTGCTCGATCATGACGGGGACCGTGGCGATTACTTCGGTCAGCAGATCAACGCCGGCGGAGACGGAAGTCCAGGAAGCATCAACGATCCGAACTGGAATGCTGCTGCCGACCCGAAATGGTCATTTGACGGGACTCGCATTGCGTACGCCGAGAACCTCGTCGTGTCTCCGGCTTGCGGTGGAAAGAATCCTCTTCCTTGTCCCAATTCGACCGCGCCCGGCGGTCGCGTTACTCGGCTGATGTTGGCACGTTTGGCGAGTCGGCAGCCACTGAAGCTCGATCGTGTCGAACCCGTCGCCGATGAAGTTCCCTGGGGCGTGCCGGTAACAGAAAGCACTGAGCTCCCTGAGCGCCCGTTTCCGGCTCAGGGCAATTACACGCTGAATGGCAAGGCGTCGGGAACAGCTTCGGTGTCGGTCGTCTACGAAGGAGACCTGATCAAGACCGTGGCGGTCACTTATCGAAACTATTCCGACGATGGGAAAATTACCATCGAGGGATCCGAGAAGGTCACCAGAACGCTTGAGCAAGTCACCACAAACAAGATTGACTGGTACTCTAACCTAACCTCGACCGGAGAGCAGAAAGCGATCAAGAAGACCAGCCCTGGGGGATTCCATTTGGAGGTTGACTCGCTCACCAACATCTTCAAGGCAAACGGCACGTTGACTACGACGGTGGATGGAAAGGAGTGGAAGCAACCGGCCAACGGGACTTGATTGATTGCTTTGTTTTCATGCTTTTTTGTGTATATAGTTACTTAGTGTGGCTGCAGATGCCAACGTGTTTATACCTGAGTCTCTTAATAACATGCAGCCTCGTCTTAGCTCGATCCTTCGCCCCACTCCAACTGCCCATCATTCAATCTTTCGAACTCTTCCTCTCTTCGTCTTCCCACATCACGTCTATGAGTCATCATGTCTCTATCATCCTTACCTATTGAAATACTCGGCGATATCATTGATCGCATAGTCAATAGTCCCGTCGGTATCTGTGGCTCAGCACCTCTGCGTCGCGTCAATCGTAAGCCGCATCTCTTGTGTCTCAGTGATAATCACTGACCGACTAGGGACATTTGATCTGGAGATCCGCCGCTCTTACGCGCGCACTTCTCAATTCGCATTCGATAGGCGGTTCGCGGTAGCTCCTCTGAGTCTCACTAAATGCGCGTTCTTCGCCAAATACCTGCTGCTCCGACCTAAGGGGAAGGAGAAGGGTAAGGCAGAGGATAAGGACATCTCGTATCACCTAAACGACCTAGTCGACCAGCTACTCAGCCATGAGGAAAATGTGAAAGAAATCCTCGTCGAGAGTGAACATGAGGACGCAAAACGCTACCAGATGCTGTCTATCCTCTGCGCGAAGATGAGCCCGGTGCAACTGTCGCTCTACCCATCGCCCATCAAGCTGCCCAACGGCAAAACCACCACGATAGACCTGCTGATCGCAGCCATCTACACCGGCCATCTGTCTCTCGTCGACCACATTCTCAGCACCGACCAGATCAACCTCCAGTCCGACACCAGCACTCTTTTCGACACTGCCCTCCTCGCGGCCGTCGACACGCAAAATCCCAACACCGTGCGCACCCTCCTCGCACACAACGCCCCGTTCAAGCCCCCAAACTTGCGTCCAAGCCGGCCGTTTCGCAGAAATCCTCTCCTCAAGGCTGTTGAAAACAACGACCTCGCCATCCTCACCATGCTGCTCGAGTCATCCAATCTCTGCAAATCAGACCTCACCTACCAGCACGCCCTCGTCTCCTCCATCACCCCCTCCCCAGACTCCCATCACATCACCTCCCTCCTCCTCTCTCAATATGAAACCTCCCTCCCGGAATCCCCATACATCCTCTCCGAAGGCCTCCGCGCCGCCTGCCGCGCAGGCCACACAGAACTGATCACGCACCTCCTCGCCTCCGGCGCCGACGTCAACTGCACCCTGAACTACCGCGAGACGCACTCAATGGCCGCCCCGATCGCCCAAGCTGCATGGACCGGACAGGTCCCCACCATCCACCTCCTGCTCTCCCACGGCGCATCGCTCCGCCCGAGCCCAGACGGCAACACCGGCCTACGAACCCAACATCCCGGCGCCGATGCCCTCCGTGCCGCGACGTGGGGGAACCATTGGCCTGCGGCGCGTGCGCTCCTAGACGCTGGTGTCGCGAAGCACCTGTCCAAGACGGACTGGTGCTCTGTGTTTAAGATCGCAGCGCTCCATGCGGAGTGTGTGGATGTTGCAGCACACTTACTGGACTGTGGAGTTGTCACGTTGACCGAGTTAGCGGATGATGAGGTCGAGGCGGAAGATGCGGTGGCGGAGTTAGTGGCGATTGTATGTCAGAGGGGGAATGTGGGGTTTATGGAAGCGCTGGTGAGGCATGGGTTGCCGGTGACCGGGCATGCGATGTATGCGAGGGCGGAATATCCAGTTCCGGTTGTTCAGGCGTTGGCGTGGGGGCAGCTGGGCGTGGTTAGGTTGTTGGAGGAGGTGATGGGACAGAAGGTGGATGGGGAGATGAGGCAGTTGGCTGATACAACTAGGGAGAAGGAGATGTCGAGGGGTTGGAGTCGGATTGCGGCGCCGGCGTGTGGGATGCCGGCGTATACGATTTTGAGGTAATTGATCTATCTTCCTCCGATAGACGGGGAGGAATTAGTGAAAGACAGGGTTAGAACTTATAGAAGCTTTCGTTTGAATTCAACTCAACGCAATAAATGACTAGAAGCCAAGAACCCAATAACCATCCCAAGCCCTAATATCGGATCCCAAGCCAGATGAAACACCTCAATCCGTCCCATATCGCCAACCAAATCCTAACCAAATCCAACTCCATCCATATCCTCCTCACAAATCTTGCCTCTCCCTATCTCCGTTATCCTGCGCCCTACTACTAACATCCAACCCACCCGGCCACCCATTCAAACCCGAGTACGCCTCCGCCGGGGTCGTGCCATGCAAAACCTCATAATGCGTCCTCTGACCACATCCCTTCTCCTCACCCTCATCCCCCTTCTTCCTCTTCTTTCTCATACCCTTCTCCTCCTCACACTTCTCCCTCCCCAACAACAAATCCGCAACCTCCAACCCCGCATCCCTCCCCTCAAACCACGCCCCGTGCAGGAACCCAAAATACGGCGCACTCGTCGCCTCCCCAGCAAACCACAACCTCCCCACATTCGCCCTCAGATTCTGATGCATCTCCAACGTCGTGCCGGCGGGCCAATTCGAATAACTCCCGTACGCCCACGGCTCGGTCGACCAACGCGGGTACGCGAACGCAGTTGGCTCCGGGATATCTTTATCGGGAAACATCTCTCTCAAGACGGACAGGATCTCAGCTTTTGTTTGGGCTAGCGGTTGGCGTTCCACGCGATACGCCTGCTCGTCGACGACAGTGACGAAGAGGATATTTGAGTTCGGGAGAAATGAGGGGCCAGATAGGGATTGGAAAACGGGGTAGTAGCCTCTTGTATTTGGAGATGCGTAGAGCAGGAACTCGCTGTCTGGGGGCCAGAAGGCGGTGGGGAATTGCATGAAAATTTTAGTGTAGGTGTTCATGTTGAATTTGTGGATCGAGGTTTGTTTCCAGGCCGGGAGCGGGGGGTGGAATTGGACGGCGGAGTTCTGGAGGACGCCCAGACTGAAGGTGCAGATTGCGTAGGCGGCCGTGTGGCAGGTTTGGTTTGCGGTGTGGATTGTTACGCCTGCTGGGGAGTGCGTGATGTTGGTGATGGGTGTGCTGAGATGGAGACGGGGGTCTTGAACTTGAGGGGTGCTGCTGCTGAGGAAGGTGGATGCTTCGAGGGCGATGAGGCTGTTGTAACCCCGGGGGTCGAGCACGAGGTGGTTGGATGGGCCGAATTGGTTGAAGGTGAGGTTTTCGCCGGCGATGCCGAAGACGAATGAGCTGGTTTCGGGGGAGGAGGCGGCTTCCCAGTCTGAATTATTGTGAGCTGGATATAGTAGTTGCGGATGGGTGGGAGAGAGAAGTAATGTTAGGGCTACATACCCCAGTTCCACCACTCCACGGCTTGTGCTTTCATATCATCTTTGCGAGGTCGCCATCCGGCTAGAGCTAGACCGCTGCGCGCAGTTTGGTCTTGCAAGTTCTCTGATAGAATCCGACCGGCTTCTTTAGATGCGATCTCGCTGGCATGCGTATACTCTGCCAATATGTCCCGGTAGTCTGTATAGCCGGTTTCATCGTACGTGCGAATGTTGTCGTAATTCGAATACGTATTCTTTAGGTTATGTTTTTGGGCCTAGCGACCGTAAGCCTTGTTATCCCTGCTGCGCATAAAGGTCGTTGAACTGACCAGCGTCCAGACGGGATTCTCTGCATGATAGTATTAGCCGTCGGCCTATATAGATCCGGAGATACATACCCGTATCATTAGACCCCACACCTTGCAGCTTATTGCTGTTAGCTCCCTAATCCCACGAGCAGGTAGAAGCCCTACCCAGTTCGCTCCAAATTCAACAACATAAGGCTTCCCGTTCTCGTCGGCCCCAAAATCCGTATGCCAGACCCTCCCACCGAGAGTATCCCGGTACTCGAGGATGACGAAATCGGTAATGGAGGCGTTATGTAACGCTTGCTGTATTCCATTTTCAGTTGATGTAGAACGTCAAATCTAATCTTGAGGTGACTCACTGCGGCTGCAACACCCGCCATCCCGCCTCCCCTATATTGGATCGTTAACTAAATTGCTACGCAGCGTCTCAGAATGTGAGCGACTGACAAGATTGCCACAGTTGAATGTGTGCATTTCTCCGTGCCCTGCCTAGGCTGAGCGACATAGGCACTCGAGAACTCGATAGTCAAAGTAGAAGTTGTTAAAAGCGCGCATATTGAGCGACGGATATGCATATCGGATGAATATATTTGCTCTACGCGGAGTGATAACAACAGGAAACAATCATGAATAATCAAGGATCCACTCAAGCAGGGTCAATATAAGCATAATCCTCAAACCACCAGACAGGGTTAGGTAAAACCCGAGGCAGAAAGAGAAGTAGTCTAACACAACACCGAGAAAAGAAAGTTGCTAAATTCCCCCGGGTCAGACGCCGGTAGATAAACAAAGAAAAGTCCACGTCTACTCCGTCCCGAACCAAGATACCCAGCCAGTCAGTTCGTCCACAAGTCAAGGGAGAGTACGAAATCCGCCGACATGCGCAGCCAACAGAAAAACAGGAGATAAAACAACCCCGACACGACAGCTCGCGGAAGTGGAAAACACCGGAGATCCGGTCGAACAGCTCTTCCTCCCTATCATCGTCAGGGATCCGGATCATGCAGGACTGAGGCGTTCCACCTGCCCAAGTGAGGCGGGCTTGTGATCGGTGGAGCTCGCTTGGCATGCGCGCGACTAATCACCGGATCGGTAGGTCCTGGCGGTCAGTCTGTCAGCAAGGGGTTGATAAGGTGTGTCCGAATGGGAATTTAACTGTGTTTCTTGGAGGAGAGGCGCTGCTTTAACAGAGCCTGGATTGGCTGGGGGCACTCACGGGCGCTTATGGGGCACGCATTTGCTGGTATCGCCAAGTACTCCTGCCAAGTTTCATAGATCAGCGGCTGAATAGGTATGGCATCGACATTATCAGTTACATGCAAAACTTGGATTGCATACTGTAGCGCTGTGACCGTTTATGACAGAGTAAATACACCTATTAAAAAATTGACGATAGACGGCATTCATCAATCAATTTATTAGATCCTAAATTTGTAACTTCTATCGGACACGACAAGAAGAAGCATGAATGTCAGAGCCGCTTTCATTTCTGTTCAAGATCAAGTAGGACAATGTGTAAGCAGCGTCTCCTGCCTGAGAACGTCTATTTGTGAAACCCATCCCCTTATTAGGTGGCTGAGAATACGGAGTCACATGTATCTCTCCGCGACTACGTAGTCCGAACGTGAAGCATAATCGCCGACATAAGCCGAAGCCATTGTGTACCGTGCCCTTCTTTCTTGCCCGATCATTCTTTTCTTGTTTCACTTTAGAGCAGTTCGAGTCGCTGAAATGTGGCTCTACGAGAATGATGAGATTTATTCAACCGGAGCATGCTTCAACATGTACTTTCTACCCCCGACATTTAGATATGCCCTGGCTTGATGGTTGTTCGCTTCATTGAAGATATCCGGTTTCTTCGCTTTCTGAGCCAGTGAGATCAAAGAAAACGGGAGAAAGAACAACAAGCAAGTTTACTGTCATATTCTGAAAAGGGTAATCAACCACCGCCATGACTCGCACACGCACTCGGTCACTCTCTCCACGATCGGCGCGTAGCCATCCCGCAAAAAGCGGCGACCTATTCATTCAATCAATTTAGTTAATAGTAATCCCAGCATTTACTGTAGATAAGCTAGCGAGACTACTGTCGACAATCTCAGTGAAGAAGATAGGGCTAGTGCTAGTACTAGTAATCCTTCCCCCGCATGGACATTCCGCATGCATCTTGGCGGCTTTGCCTTCTCCGCATCGCTCATCAAGGGATCGGCTTCATATCGACTTATAAGTAATTGTGATTGAATCTTGTCCGCGAACCGACCCGTCTTCTTTGTTTTGCCTGATATTTTACATGAAAATCCCCATTCGACATGATCGATCTCGATAAACACCACGATGTCCCGGAAGACGACGCCCAGCTGGCTCGTATGGGCCACAAGGCCGAACTGCAACGGAACTTTTCCACTCTGTATGTTGCCTTTATTCCCCATTGCGTGCTCGTCGGTGAAGAAGAGGGGAGGAAGGAATGTTTGTCTAATGCCATGCGATGCGCTGCAGCTCGATGCTGGGCTTGGCTTTTGCCGTGTTGAATGTGAGTGAGATCATCTACCTAGATCAGCTCGGCAAGTTCCGTGGCGCCCCGCGGTCTTGGAATTGGACTAATAGGCGGATTTCATGAAGTCGTGGACTGCTCTTTCGGCGAGCCTTTCGATTAGTTTGACGTCCGGGGGGAGTACCAGTGTTATCTGGGGTGAGTCTACTTTCGTTACTGGTTGGCTGGGACTTTACTGATGTTCTTCTAGGCCTGGTCACGGCCGGAACATGCAATCTGTGCATTGCGGCTTCACTGGCCGAGTTCCTATCGGCCTATCCAACGTGAGTTCGTCTTCTCCTCTGCCGAGCCCCAGGAAAAGCAAAAACGAACTATTGGCGCCATCCGTATCACATTACGACCTCTCTTTCTGGACGATGGTTCTGATCTCGCACATTCCGTTGCAGGGCGGGTGGTCAGTATCATTGGGTGGCTGGTAAGTTTTCTGGTCGCGCCCCTTACATGCGCTGTCTCTTGAATGAGCGGAGAAACTAACTGGATGCCCTGCAGTTGGTATGTGGCATGACGCTCGCCTTATTCCATCCATTCTATCCTATCCTATCCTCTTGAAGCTGCCAAGACTAACTGCATAGCAAAGTATCCTGGCCCCAGTGGGTGCCGATTCTGTCCTGGGTAACGGGATGGATTAATGTTGCCGGATGGGTATGAGAACAAAGCCTTCTATGAACCTGGCCAATCTGCAGGATGACATATAGACAGAACGAAAAACTGACCGATGCGACATGGATGTCTGCAGATTGCCCTGGTTGCCACCAATGCGCTGCTGTCGAGTCAGTTGATTGCCGGGATCGTGTCGGCGGTTTATCCGGTGGGTTTGCCGGGTGTGCCTGCGTGTTGCGAGGGAGAGTGTCATGCCGTGTGCATGTTCTGGATTCTCTGTATGTGCTGACTTTTTGATTGGGGTAATATCTAGGGCTTCGTGTGGCAGCGCTGGCAGCAGTTTTTGATCTATGTCGGGTACACGATCCTTGCGTTTGTGATCAACGCGTTTATGAATTCGGTCTTGCCGGTGATTTATCGCGGGGCTTGTATGTTCTTGTTGTGAGTGTGAGGCGACCGAGGCTGATTGATTGGTTTAGTCACTTGGTCAATTGGTGGGTTCGTGTTGGTTTCGATCACCGTGCTGGCGTGTGCCTCGCCGGACTACAGCTCTGCTTAGTGAGTTGATCTCGGAATGACTGGCTGAGAGTTGGCTGACGGAGTAGTTTCGTCTTCTGTGACTTTGTCAACCAGACGGGATGTAAGTTCTTCTCTCCATGATGAGGGATATCGCTGATGAGATAGGGCCGGACGGTGTCGCTTGGTTGTTGGGGGTATTTCACCAATCTCCTTGAAAACATACTATGACCGACATGCTGACAACCACAGCTTCTTCAAGGAGGCTTAGGAGTAACTGCCTTTGTATGATCAACACCCGAACACTTAGAATATCCCAACTAATGAATCAACAGGACGCCGTAGCCCACATGATCGAAGGTACCCTTACCCCCACCCATCAGTCATGCTTCTACTAACAACCAACAGAAGTCCCTCAACCCTCTATCCGAGGCCCCAAGATCATGGTCTCCTGCGTCGGCATCGGTACCTTTACCGGTGCCGTCTTTCTCATCGTACTGCTCTTCGTGGCAGGCGATATCGACGAGGTGATCAATTCTAGCGCGGGCCCGTTACTGCAGATATTCCTGCACGCGACGAAGAACACGGCGGGGGCTATTTGTCTTCTTATGTATGTTTCCCTCCGCGGATACCCGGATGGGTATCTGATGGTTTCATTGAAATCCAAGAATGATCTGACTGATGTATACGCACGTACAGGCTCCCGCTCGTCTGTCTTGCCTTTGCAACTCTCAGCGTCATGACGACGAGTAGTCGCATGATATTCGCATTTGCTCGGTATGTTTCGCCCATCCCCAGCAAAGTCATCTATGAAACTGAAAAGATATCGGCCGGAATGATGCTCATGGGAAACAGCGACGGCGGCCTCCCAGCATCGCGATTCTTCGCGCACGTACATCCTAAACTCGGACTACCGGTCAACGCGCTCGGATTGACAGCCATTGTGGTTGTGATTTTTGGGTGTATTTATCTAGGGTCTACAAGGTAGACAGCCCCCTCCCTTTCTTTTCTTGCCTATCGGACATGGACATGCATGTAATATCGACAACAAAGCTAACAATATCAAACTAGCGCCTTCAACGCCATCATCTCTTCCTCAGTCGTCGCTCTGGACTTATCCTACGCAATGCCAATTGCCGTGAACTGTCTGCGCGGACGAAACATCCTGCCCGATCGGTATTGGAAAGTGCCAAGCGTGTTGGGATGGGTTATTGATATGGTATTTTCCCATCCTACTCAAGTGCACTCAATCGAGAAGTTAATGAAGCTGAACTGTTGACAGATCTCATTATCATACATTGCATTGACTACGGTGCTGTTTCTCTTTCCGCCCGAAAGGCCTGTGACGGGGAGTAGTATGAGTGAGTATTACCTTGCCTTATCTTACCTTTATTCCGGTCGCGTTCGGCCGTCCTCCATCTACGTCTTAGTGGGAAGGAGGTCGAGGGAAAGGTAGCAATTGGCTAATGAGATTGATAGATTATTGTATTGTCGCGTTCGCTATCATCGTGATCGTCTCGGTCGTTCAGTGGATTGTTGACGGCAGGAGGAATTTCAAGGGACCGAGGGTGGAAGTTTAACTTCCTGGTTTGGGTATCTTCATTCATTTTTGCTTTCACTTGGACAGATAGATATCTATTTGGATAGGCAAATATCTTGCATAAACCGACCACCAAAAGGCCTCGGGCGATTTGAACTGGTGAATGATATACATTAACCATAGTCATACAAGGGAAGCTCATCCTTCCCGTCGACAATATTCAACACCCCAAATCAAACAAATTAACCACACCATCAACAATTCACAGCATGATATCACTCCCTCCCTCTGACGATATCATTATTCTGTATCCAGGTCAGTCAGGGAATTCGGAAACCAAAAACCGGTCCAACAACCGACCCACCAAATCTCATGATTGCGACAAATACCACAGCGAAAGCCAAGACACCATTCTAAGGGGATACGGAGTAGCGAGGGAGGCAGTGCAGTCGTCTGTGGGGTGATCAGTGCGATCGGCGCCTAGTGATCATGTTATCCTTTCATCAACCAGCAGTAACCCCTGGGAGCACAGTGAGTGGGGACTTGGTGAACTGCACCGATGCCGAAGTGTTACCCGACCGAGGATGCCACCTATCCTGTAGCATGATCTGTTGAATGATTTCTGCAGACAGATTCTACGAGGATAGTACGTATGGATTATGCAATCAACTCGAGGATATCCAGTTAAGTTAAATTGAAATATTCATTCGCTGAACTTGAATATATACCCAAAACCAACCCCATTCATTCATCCCCATTCCCGAACTCCATAGCCGAAATCAATCAAATAATCATCAATTCCCCGATCAAAATGTGGATCCGGTCCAGCAAGTCGAATCGAATCATCCCCAAAAAGTATGTGCAAATAACGACCCAGTCGTAAATAACCCCTTCAATCACGATCGAAATGACGACGAAAATAGTCGATGGCAATCATAACCCCGTAAGCAGCACCATCCTAATAACAAAAACCACGAACGCCACCAGTTAAACTCCGTTGCAAAAAATCCGTTCACAAAAGAAAAGACATCCACCCAGCCGACAGGGACAACCCGTCACCGTCACCGGAGGACCGACAGGCAGGCAGACAGGCTAGGCTGACTCACTGGATCTCGTAGACGGCCAGCGCCCGCTCGATATCATGCAGGTTGTCCTTGTCGCCGTAGGCGTCCATCAGTTGGCGGTTGCGTTGGAGGCGCTCGAATTCTTCTTGGGCTTGTTCGTGGCGTTGCTGTTGGTTCGTGTAGAGGTTTGCTGCGCCGAATCCTATGATTTGCAATTGTTAGTATGCGATGATTATCTGATGGTGGATTGATGGTGATGGTGGTGGTGGTCGGACAAAATGATGATGTCATCAAGTTGGGGAAGGAGATCCGGGGAAAAGGAGAAAGAAAGGAGGAATTACCGAGTGCGATAACGGCCATGGCAGGGAGATACCTGGTTCAGGGTCAGTATGATTGGATCTCTCCTGAGATTTCTCCGATAGATCAGGAACAAAATGAGAAAATACGTACCATTTAGACGGCTTCGCAGGGATGAAGAAAGGACGTTTGTTGAAGGCGGCCGGGCGCGGAGGAGTCGATGGCGGAGTTGCGGACAGTTGCATTCTTTCGGAAGGGATAATGTATGTGGTGGTATAAATCGAAGGTAGTGTAGTGTAGTGCAGTTTGAATTATGAGCTAGTCGATGAAAAGTCGCTCCCGTCCAGACTGAATTGGGGGGTTATTTATAAGAGTGGACAGGGGAGAGGAGAGAAAGAGGAGAAAACAACGTGATGAGGTCAAGGCGGGCGTGGCGTGGTCCCATCGTATGATGATCGTCTCCCCCGCCGTAGTCTGTAATCATCAGCCAACTCTTGGTCGGTTCCTGCCCTAATTCTTCAGGCATTCTGGCGCTGCTCCGTCGGTTCCCCACAGGGAATTCCACTTCCATTTTTCCGGGGTTATTCACGTAGTGGCTACGACGTTGCAACCCTGGGGTGAATCATGAAGATAGAACAGTGAACAAATGGAGATTCCCTTGATTCTACCATCCTAGTGATGGACCATGTATATTCGATAGGCTTCAGCTAAGGATTCTCTCCATCTTCTATATTCTCCCAGAGATCTGACCTGATCTACATCATCTCCTTCCTGTCTAATCCTAGTAATCCTACTTGATTCATATCCATTACTTTGCTCAACTGAAGCATTGGCTCAAGCACGCTTGGTCTAGAGAGTTTGCCTATTGTAACTCTTCTATAGTTGTTTCATCCGATGTTTCATCACTGGCTGAAGGTCAAGCCGCTACCTGAAGATTCGATCTATGCCCGTTGCCGATCGCAAAGCTATGCCTAGAAACCACGGAGTCTCCACCCGAAGCGTTCGACACGGAGACATATTCGCTCTTTTACACTAGCATATGGGGTTTACCGACTACAGCCCTCCATGCCCCGGTAGAGAAACACGGTTGGACCATACACCGGAAGCATGAGAGAGATACATCCCACTTTGGCAGAATTTCTCGTTCTGCCTCGCTCTGCACTTTGGCCAGTAGATGCATAGACCACACACAAAGGACTAACCAGAGTTCATGCCAGCGAGCAACGGCTGACATGATTTTGTTCATATCCCGCGGGAGAGCACGACTCTTCTTTAATCACCACAGACATGCGACAATCGTTGAGGTCGTCGCCGACGTGTGTTCGAGCATGTTCAAAAGAAAAGGCATGAGGCGTTACTGAAGAACAATATCACCTCTTCCAGTAAACAGGGCTACCAAACCAATTGCCCCCTGTGTTTGCCGATCGATACGGAACACGTTTTCATAGAGATCATAATCCTGTCACCACCCCTGTTCGGGGCAACAGAAAGGCAGGTTGCTTTGATTCCAATTGCTACTAAGTCTGAACTAACCAGGAGTAGCGTGGTCCTTCAACTCCCACCCATCATGAAGCTCCCACCACCCCGACCCCTGCCGAGAAGCGTCGTCGTCTGGGCATGCCAATACAAGAAATCGACCAGCATGAAAGGTTGTAAGTGGCTGCTTCAGATACTATGGTGGAATTGTGGCTAACCTGCATCAGATAATCGAACTATGGCATCCTGTCAGATGGTAACTCCATCATCGTCCAAAATGTATCAACCGCATGATGCTAACATGTGGTCATAATTTCGGATTAGATGGTGTCTGCCTGAGCCATCAAGTGTTTTTCAAACGTATGGATACACTGATCCACACCACGACTCATTGTCAAAACTAGACAAGCTTGCCAAATCCGGAAACGGATACCGCCACAATACAGGATCGCAGCGGATATCATCACATCAGAGCCATATTGGCCGTATTATGGAAACAACCCTCGGCGAGCAGTTGAAGAGAAAGTTTTGCTGTGCCAGCCAATGCTACCTTTGAAATGGCATGGCATGAACGAGTGAAGTTACATAAATAGCACCCTGCAGCCGGGCGAAAGAAAAGCCAGGTACTTGCCATAATGCCCTGTGTATAACAGCTCAACTAATGTCTTCGTCAGACACGCCAGGTGGACCTTACCATGGTCGTTGTACCGAGAACCGCCATGCTATCATTGTCGGCGGCGCCAACTTTCAGCCAGTAGCATAGCTTTCTTTGCCGAAGGACTCTACCTCTCTATTCATCCATTGATGGGATGGTAATGGAATATAGGAGTGACCTATCGAAGATTGCTCAGAAATAAGTCCAGTCAAGGACGCTCAGAGAGCGAGGAGCTTCGGGTGGGCAACTAGCGGAGGGCAATGCAAGCAACCCACAACATAACTACTTCTGAGCATGACTGACAACTACAAATGTTTATTGTATTCGAATGAACGGCCGCCAATGGACAGTAGGATTTTTGTGCGCGGTGCCGCTCTAGCAAGTATCCCAGCAAAGGCTGTTGCCTGTATAGGCGCAAACACGAACAGGAAAAGAAATGACCACCTATTGGCGGGAAAAGACTTTTGCTATTGAAAGGACGAGGCAGCCTTCCTCTCCCAGAGTACATGGGTGTCGTGTTAGAATCTTTCGACTCACGATGTCCATGCCACATCGGCCTGTCGTCTCTGATACAGCATGGCTCAGGGCCGTTCCCCGCCTATGGGGGAATCGTACAAGTCCTTCCAGAAGATATAAGGCACGCTCAAAAACAAGCAGTCATCGCAATTCCATCAAGAGGAGCGCAATAGGAGCGTGGGCTACGGGAAATCAGAGAAAGCCCGTAAGTCGGCCCTCTGGCCATGGTTCATTATGCGAGGGGATTCTTGGCCGAAGATATACCACCTGACAACATCTGGACCCGATACCTTTTGGATATTAAATTGACGAGGATTGCGCCGGAATTCAGGAATTTGGAATTCCAAACACCGACTCATTGCCTTGGAAAAGAGCAAATACTGGCCTAGGGTATTCCAGTGTACCTGGAATACAAACAGGGAGTTTGCCCTTGGCACCTCCAGAGGAACATAAAGATCAACCAAGGATCCCGAACAAGGATGGCGTCCTTCGTCTTATGGAACGCTTCAGAAAAGCGAACAGCCATGGTCGGATTAGAAACACTATATAGCCCACATTTACCCCAGTTAACCATCGGGGCATTATCGCTAGAGAAGCCGACAGAAGTTAGGTCTGCGTTATGCTACCTTGCCCAATCTCTTAAGTCGGTCTCTTGGTAACTTATGATACCCTGGAAGATTGGATTATCTCAGCTAGATGTTATAAGGATTATTGAAGTGGACGAGGCTTGCTACGATACAGACCGGCCTGAAGATATGGTCGATTTGCCTCCTCCTATAATGACCCCAGGATTGAGATTCAGCCCTTTTCTCGGCCCCACGAAGCTTTTCCAACTATACTTGTTGACCCAAGGGCGCCCAAAGCAGTATATCCGTGTATTCAGATCATTTTCGCTTTCGCGGCTGAAAGCCAGAATATACGGAGTAATCTTGTGCCTTACACCGGGCAAAAGAATTCTCCTATCCTCTCATCGACAAATCAGACGAACACTCATCGACAATCTCGATATTATATCGTCTTCCAAAGGGATCAAGCACGGCCGATGATGAATGAGGCACAGACCAGACCATACACCAGTTGCTAACAAACGTTATCTCCCTTGGGGAATGGACCCTGGGCACAAAAAGTACCGTCGTTGTTTTCGATTGGGGCTGCGACCTATTACCTATGTCCTAGGATGGCGTCGTGTCGCGCCGGAATATGACGCTGAACACCACATAATCAAGTCGACTATTGCAGTCTCACCTTCGAGGGCCCTATTCAACGTTAGGCTAGTGAGAAGCAGGATTGTCTTCCCAGGTCTTACTAAAGTTCAGGAACCTCGTGCAGAAGTAGACCCGCTGGAGGATGTTTAAAAGCCATGGCCGACCTGGCAATGGGTCAGGCTGATTCGAGACAGGGAGTCGCGCAGCTTGTCGAGGTACATGTCTTCGATCCTTAGTCCGGAGAAAGCCGTAAACGCGGTAAAAGGATGGTGGGTGCTATACGTCCCGTCCATGAAGTCAAGTAACTGCAGGGTTGTACTATGATTTTATAAGGCGCTGACGATAACAGTTCCCTGTAATCCTTATTCTTTCTGCTTCATGGATCTATGCATCCATACGATATTTGCCGTAGCGGCCTTGTTGAGTCCGAATAAGTCTATAAAAAATAATTTAAAGAAAATGATTTATTAGTTATAGATCTTTTAACGTTTAAATTTATTAATTAAATCTACAATATTAAGAATCTCAAATTCTACTCATTGACTGTTTTGAGTTTTATATATTTTTTAGTATATAAGATATTTGATAGATTCTCAGATAAAATTTAGCAAATCTGACGGACTCAATCTCGATGACCACTGCGATGCGCCCGGTCCCTGCAAAACGCCAAAAACTATCCCGCTCTGATAAGTATGGTAATCTGCTATACTTTAGATATATATAGCTAGAGCCTAGTGTTGAAAGCAAGCTTCGAATGTCTTCATCCATAAGACTAGGACAGAGCATCTCATTACCTAGGCTCGCCTAACCAACGGCTTCTTTACAACATAGTTTAAAATCGTATTACTTGTACTGCTCTTCTGTGGTGCCGATAACATCCCACGACTATCTTGGATGCTGTCGCTAGCAATATGAGATGGTCAGGACTTGGAGACGAGCACTTGAGTAGACGTTATTGATACTGATTATGGCCGGGTAGACGTACATGGTTGCAAACATTCCTAATAATAGCTCCGACGGGAGTTTACTAGCCGCTCCTGCATGATGCGTGGCACAGCGCAGCAAAATCTCATGCGTATGCGTCGCTAGCTCACGGCAAAATGCAGCCGATCCGGAAAACGGAACTTCCTGACTTACTCGGTTAGGATCTGATCTACTGTAGATAAAGCCACCCTCAATGCGCGAAATTCTACAGACCTAATAGCAACAGTGCTACCTATCCCGAAGCCCAATCTAAAATTCTTTTGTTCCTCACCATAGGCTACCTGTGAAAGGCTATTACAAATAGGCTATAGGAACCTCTTCATACCAAATCTAACAATCATCTATTCAACCTACTGAAACTTCATAGACATCGTTCGGGGAGCCGAGGATCAATCACATTGGAAAGCTGCTCCCGGCCGTCAGTTCCGGGCGATGACGAACCGATATAGTAAGAAATACGTACAGGCATAAGCCTACGTCAGATAGCAGAACATAACTCCGCCTGACTCACCAAATATTCTGCCATTTGTGTGTATACCGCAGTCATCACGGTTGCTCCTTCTCGAAGATAAACCAAAGCGGATAGAAACAGGTTGTTTTAGGCGCCAAAATCATTCTAGGTGAGTTTGCCCATCATCGAACCCAAGCCCTATATGCCCTCGTGTCGAACAAAGTTATCGCGAAAAAGAAAGCTGACAGAATGGGCCCCAAGAAGCCCCAGCGACAGGTCAAGCCAGCCAAAGGCAAAGGCAAAGACAAGAAGAGCACCCTCACCACCGATTCCCGCTCCCCGTCGGCATTCTCGCCAAACGTGAAGATGAAGGTGAGGCTGGAGAACGAGAAAAGATGCTGGGCCTGCGGGTTAGAAGTAGTGGATATCGCTCATATCATTGCCAAGGAAGACAGCGCTGTATGTGCCAAATTCTAATCCTAGGTTTGTCTAAAAAGCCCTAATTGTGTTTTTAGTTCGATGTTCTTCAAGCCAAAGGCTTGATCAATTTCGATGTTACCTCTACCCAAAATGCCATGGCACTGTGCCCGGTGTGCCACAGGCTCTACGATGACGGTTGGGATCCCGGTTTTACGTTCTGGCCTGTAGACCTTGATTTCTTTATCCGGTTCGAGTTGCGAGATAGAGCCCGACGACGACGCCTCCCCCCGACTGAGCAGCGACAGCGGAGAGTACCCACCGCTAGACAGTACCAGTTCCACCAGAAGGGGACCGATAAAGAAGGATGGGGAATGTATCAACGCGTCTATCTCAACGACAGCAAGTTGAGCATGTTCATTAAAGACGAGCCAACTAAGGCATGGAGCGGGTCCCCTATGGCGGCCCTACGAAGGGCTATTGGGGCCATCGGAAGCCCCCGAAGCTTCAGGTTTCCTCCCAATGTCATCGAAAAACTACGGATTCTACAGGACCTCTATTACGGGCCCGAAGATGAAGAGGCTGAAGTTGAGAAAAAACACGGGCTAGACCCGTTCGAGGAGCCAGATGATGATATCGATCTTATCGAAGAAGAGGAGGAGGAAGGCGAAGAAGACGAGGATGATGAGGAAGAAGAATGGGTCCCGCCAGCAAAGCGGAGAACCCCGCGGCGTCAGGCAGACGCCAAATTCGACTATTACAATTGGAGCTGGGACTTCGGTCCCGAGTCCTCGTCCGAGGACAAACGGAAGCAATTTTCTGTTCCTGAACTTCTTGGACCGCGCCCATTGTAGGGTTAGTTATGGCCGGTATGTGTTTTGGTTTTTGGTGTTCTTGTAGCTCTTAGAGAGTATATACTTAGCTTTATACCATTCCCACTCATAAAGACTGGAGATTTCGACATTGATATTGTCAAGCATAATAGGGTTTGTAGATGGTAATCAAGTATTTTCACCCAGCTAAGAAGTCATCCACTCAAATCAATTCAATATTGGCGTTTTGCAGGGACTGGGCGTGCCGCAGTAATCATCAAAATTGAGTATATTAGATTTGCTGATTTTGTGTAAAAATATATCAAATATTTTATGTACTAAAAATAATATAAAACTAAAGATAGTGAATGAATAAAGTCTGAGATTTTTAATATTATAGATTTAATTAATAGATTGAAAAATTAGAAAGTCTATAACTACCAAATCATTTTTTTAAATTTCTTTTTATACACTTAATCATATTCAATAAGGCGGCTACAGCGAATACCGTATGGGTGCATAGATCCATGAAGGGGAGAGAGAAAGCATTACAGGAAACTGTCTGTCTGCTGTGATCAACATTGGCTCTTCAACCGGAGTATATAAATACTTTAAAAGCACAAAGCATCATAAGAGTCAAACACCAAACACCTATCCATAGCAAACTCACACTAGACCCGGTGTCCACGGTGACGACAAATATTTTAATCTGTTGTTCTCAGACGAGGATTCAGGACCGTATTTCCTCCAGGTCCAATTAGTATAATCAAAGCTAACCTCGCTGGACGTCTCTGACCGCCGCCCCAAATGGACTATCTTCCTTCTCTTCTTTGGCGGAGCCGACCCCTCCTCGTCGTCATCATCATCGTTATCACCTTCATCGTCCCCAGATTCAGCCAAATTATCAATATCATCATCTGCCTCCGCAAACGGATCCAGCCCATATCTCTTCTCCACTTCAAGCTGCGCCTCCATATCCTCATCCCCATAGTACAAATCCCGAAGGATTTGAAGTTTCTCAATCACATCTCTGGGAATCCTTGCGCTTCTCGGACATCCAAGTATCCGAATCGCCCTCCTAAGCGCCGCGAACGGAGCACCGCCCCATTCCTTGATCGGTGAGTTTTTGACGATACGCGATCTCCAGCTGTCCACTAGAGAAATATGATAGTATGTACCCCAGCTCTTCCCGTCTCCCTCGATGGTTTTCTTCCGGTGCATATGCATCCTGTACTGGTTAGTCGTGGGTACCCTGCGTTTTCTCTCCTCGTTTTGTGCGCCTGATGCTGGTTGGGACTGTAGTGGTAGACGTCTTCTGCGCGCCCTATCGCGCATCTCAAACCGAATAAAGAAATCCAGATCTTCGGGCCAAAAAGCGAAATGTGGATCAGTTGAATCGTTGAAGCCTTCGTGGCAGGTGGGACATAACGGCACGGAATTCCTACTCCACGAGAACGTGTCAAAATTGATCAGGCCTTTGGCTTTGAGGAAGGAGAGCTAAGTCGAGGAATAAGATAAAAAAAGACAAAGAAAAGTTAGCACTAGCTGCACAGATCTGGTGTGGATAGAGGTTAACGTTGAAACATCACATCACTTACAGCGTTGTCTCCATTCGAGATAACACGGACTTTATTCGCCCTGGACTCACCACAGGCCCAGCAATCAGGGCTTTCTTCTTCCATTTGTTCTTCGCTGTGGACGATAGGGCATTAATGACGACGGGAACGGTTTGACTGGCGAACAGGAAGGGGGGGTTCTGGTTTTGCTTGCTTGGTTGGCTTCTGTGGGGGCTCGGATGCGATAACAGTGTCTGGCTGAGGATAGAGGATTTAGCGCTTTGAGTTACAAGATGGTTTCGTTATCCAGGGATAATACTGGAAGAGTTTCATGTTGGTATCACTCACTGTCGTATATCAAGAAGGAGCGACTGTTCAGAAGGCGGTCGAAATAGGTCTGCCTATCCCGTCTATTGACCGCATCGTCTCGTCACCACTTGCAAAGTATGAGTCTGAGATGACGGATACGGTGTGCAAGATAACTTCTTCTTTAAACCGTAACCCTATAAATACTGAGACGCCCGAAATGTCCTTCTACCCTGGTCAATGACAGATTGTTTTCTGAACCTTAACCTCAGAACTAGGCTAAACTAGATATACATGTGGCCCTGCAGCGTGTGGCATTTCATAAGCTATCCCTTGTGACAGCTGTGATTGGATTTGCTGCAACAATTTATTGATTATCCCAATCATAAGCAATTAGTAACCTACACTTGGCGGCGTTATGAGAGCAACTCGCAACCACCAATAATGCCGATCTTCAAAGGATAACGCATGGGCAAATCCACCCCTCGCCCTGCACCGGTTGGGGAATACCCTCAATCCTCATCCGCTCCTGAAACCTCTGCTCCTCGCGCACCGCTTCCCCTATAGTAGCCCAGTATTCACTATCGGTTTTACCCCTCGTCTTCCTCTTCGCATCCTCGATCCGATCAACCCTTCGCCGTGCCTCAACATATGACTTGTCGTGACGCTGAGTTTCCAAGATCATCCGCACAACGTCCTCGTGCAGAGTTCCGAGCAACCTCTTACCATGAGCTAGCTGATCCGCCGTAGGCCCCGTCATACCTTCCAACGGCTGATATGCCAAAGCACCCTCTAGCAGCATGATGTTGTTAAATGCCAAGCATTGGTTCTCGTCAAGGTCCTGAATCACGTCCTTCTCGATGCCCATAATACGTTGCTCTTGCGCCTGTGCGTTTTCCGCATTTGCTGTAACGTCGTCTCTGCTTGGAAGGAAAGCACTGGCTATCATGATTGGGATCAGGAAGGGGAGGCCGAAGATGTGTATAACAAAAGGCCATAGCCAGTTGACAGCGGCTACGACCTCACCATTGAGCTGGTTGATCTCCCCTTGACGCCGGTAAAGCCTGCCGTCGGGCTGCAGATGCTGTGTTATCACCTCGTGGCACTTCTCTGCATCATTTATGGCTGTGCATAGGGGGATTCTGGGTCTTTCTTCAATATCTGGTGCGCTTGTTTAGCTACTGATACGAAGAGTAAGCATGGGTGAGAATCATGGCGGTGCGTACCTTCTAGGTTCCACGGGCGATCATGCATTATCCCCGCGCGCATGGAAGGGAGGGGACTGTAGGAGACACAATGGACAGCTTGATTCGCCGTGCTGCTCAACATGCCTGAGATTTCCAGCCACTCGGAATCCATGCTAGAGAACTTGCACAGAGTTCTATGTGTCCGGTTCGGCGAATACGTGACCTGCTTAGGACATTCTTTCAGGACAGCCGAACTCCTATCGACGATCTGGGCCGGATTAGAAAGATGCAAATTCCTTCATACGTTTTAGGTAATAAGCGCATGGTTTATTCTTACCAACCCAATATTGACTCCCCCGACCACCTCACGCATGGTCTCGCAGATAGTAAAGAACCTATACGCCTCCAGTAGAGGCCGGAATCTGGCATTGAGCGAATCGTTATACGACGACTGCGCCTCGACGGCTCGTAAAAATGACTCGTTGATCTGATTGTTGAAACTGCGGATGACCTTAGCGGCTGTCTGCCCCCAGGAAGCGTGCTGGGAGCCGTAATGCGGAACGCCGAAGAAGAAAATCCCGTAGGTCATCGCCGGTATTGAAGCATAGGTCTCGTCGCCATGGTAAGCAGTAGCAATGGCCTCTTTCACCAGAATCCCGCCCATACTGTGTGCGATGAAGATTATCGGACGTGCTGGGGCTGCCTGGTAGTGTTGCGTTCAGACCGTTAATCAATCAGGCTTAAATATCTCCACGCACGACGTTGCTTTGTAGGGTCCCACAAACCTTTCGCCTGTTGGATAGACACAACAGCAAGTTCTCGGCCTGCTCTTTTATGCCCGCCGCCGATGCCCCAAACAGGATGTTGGCATTGTAACAGTATGCCAGGATCCTTGCGTAAGGGACTATGTTTGGAAGAAGATCCCTGAGCCAGTTTGTGCCAGTCTCTTGGTCGGTCCAGGTATTCTCCGCATGATCCGGTCTGTTTGCGATGTTCATTCCATGAACTGCGACGATGCTTTCGAAGGGTTTAGCAAGGCTCTGTAAGTGAGAACCGGTCAGTGAATGTCGAAAGACTTACTCCAGTGTCGTATTTGGCGGATACACAACGTCCTTGAGCCAGTTTGCGTTCGGCGCTGACTGCCAGAGAGGATGTTAACCGTGGTGTCAAAGTCTAAAATTCAAGGAAAAGAGCTGGGACACAATACCATCTTTTTACAAGCTGGGACAGCTTAACGACAAGTACCTCTTAAGTGTTTTGTGGAGTGATCCGGAATGAAAACCCAGCGGTCTCTATATCTCGATCTCGGTCATGACATACCCCGCTTTCGCCTAAGCGCCCAGGTGCCCCCAGCCAGTTCGTAGTCGAACCATGGTAAGAGCGAATCAAACGGCAAAAGGCCTTTCCTGGGCATGCGGTCCTTAGGATAGTAAAGCTCTAAGGCACGAGGATTGTTCTTTTCCGTCCATGTAAACTAGCCACCAGATCGGCAGTCTCTGAGAAAAGGTGGCCTAGTTGAGAGGAGGAACCTAGCAACGAGAATAAGGGCAGCGTGTAAGAATACGGTAGTGTTCAATATTAGGTAGTAACTATGGGATATTAGAGGAGCTTATCGCGGCTATCATGCTAGTTACCGATAGTTGAAAGATAGATGAAAGATAGATGAATACGGTAGCCTGAGAATTAAGGACGGTCTAATAGCTAAGAATCGGAGTATATCTATAAGCTAGCTTTTGATATTAGAATAGAGCTTCGGGATTAGGGTTTGAAAATAAAGTCTATCTGTTTAAAACACCAGGACATTTCAGATGAGACTGCATAATGAATCAATTTAATACTCCGTAAGTCAACCTGGTAGTCGACAACAATAAATACATGCCATAAGAAACCCATGTTCATCTTCCTATCCGTATTCATAAACCATCCCTTTCAAAAAAATATGTCAGGTAATAAGTTAAGGTATATTAACAACACTCATCCATCCACAACATGACAAAGAACAGATTTTACAACTTCGAAGCCTGCCCCGCAGTCGAGATCTCATTATACAGCAAACTGGTCAAGAAATCGGCATACTCCTCGCCCGTGACCTGGCCGGCAAAGTACCGCCCGGCGAGCTGGAACTTGTTGCCCTTGGGTCCCTTGGCGGCGAGCTCGTCGACCTGCTCCTTCAGCAGGCGCAGGGCGTAGGCCTTGTCGACCTTCTTGCCGTCGTTGGTCGAGATGCCGTGGTGGGTCCATTGCCAGAGTTGAGAGCGGGAGACTTCGGCGGTGGCGGCGTCCTCCTGTTTTTTGTTAGTATTCGCTCTTTAGGTTCTTGTTTTTGTGGAGGAGGGCATACCATGAGGAAGTTAATCGGGATACAGCCAACTCCACGCAGCCAACCCTCCATATACGACAGACCGATGTTCAGGTTCTTCCGGATTCCGTCCTCGGTGATCTTACCCGGAACGTTCGTGTTCAGGAGATCATTGGCGGTGATGTGGACGTCCTCGCGGCGTCGGAACAGCTGGTTAGGCGTGGGCATGTGCTGGTTGAACACGTCGGACGCAATGGCTGCCAGAGCCGGATGCGCCACCCAGGTGCCGTCGTGGCCGGCACGCACCTCGCGCAGCTTGTCGGCGCGCACGCTCTCCATGGCCTTGTCGTTGGCGGCCTGGTCGGTCTTGATGGGGATTTGAGCGGCCATACCACCCTGTTCATGATAGTTAGCGTCTGGTCGGGAGTATGCGGAGAGAGATGAGGTAGATGAGGGGACATACCATGGCATGCACACCTCTCCGATGGCACGTCTTGATCAACAACTTGACGTAGGCATCCATGAACGGCACCGTCATGGTAACGTCGGACCGATCGGGCAGGACGAAATTGGGGTGCTTCCGGAACTTCTTAATAAACGAGAAGATGTAATCCCACCGACCACAGTTCAACCCAGAGCTGTGATCCCGCAACTCGTAGATGATCTCGTCCATCTCAAACGCCGCCGTGATAGTCTCGATGAGGACAGTTCCACGGATCGTACCGCGGGGAATACCAATGTAGTCCTGAGAAAGGTTGAATACGTCGTTCCACAAACGCGCCTCCAGATGCGACTCCATCTTGGGCAGGTAGAAGTAAGGCCCAAACCCGCGGGCCACCAGCTCCTTGGCGTTGTGGAAGAAGTAGAGACCGAAGTCGAAGAGACTGCCGGAGATGGGCTCGCCGTCGACGGTGAAGTGCTTCTCGTCGAGGTGCCAGCCTCGAGCGCGTGCAATCAGCGTCGGCAGCACCCGGTCCGTTCGCAGCTTGTACTCCTTGCCGCCCTGCTTGAAGTCCACTTGTCGGCGGATGGCGTCGTACAGGTTCACCTGGCCGCCGATCATGTTCTCCCATGTGGGTGCACTCGAGTCTATACTGTGTGTTAGCTCTACCTTCTCTACCCATCAGGTAATGTCAGCAAAACATACCCTCAAAATCAGCCATGTAAGTCCACACGTCCGAGTTCAACGCATTCACCACCATCTTCCGATCCGTGGGGCCAGTGATCTCAACACGACGGTCCACCAGACCCGGGGCCGGGGGGGCACCCTTCCAGGCATCGTTCTCGCGGATGTGCTTCGTCTCGGGCAGGAAGTCGAGGAGATTGCCCTTGTCGATCTCGGCTTGACGGTCAATGCGACGCTGCAGGAGGGCTTTCCGGGTGGGGTTGAAGGTGCGGTGCAGGATGGCCAGGAAGGCGGAGGCCTCCTTGGTCAGGATCTTGCGGGCCTCGTTGGGGATGGCACCGAGGATGGCGACATCCTTGAGCTGAGCGTCGATTTGGCTCATGGTGGAGGATGTTTCTTTCTTATCTTATCGTTATCTTATCCTGTAGTGTCGGGATAGTGTAGTACTAGTTCGATTGATAGAGGGGAGGTTGAGGCAAAACCACAACAAAGTCAGATAGTGAAGAGAGGAGGAAGAAAAGAAGAAGGTACTGCCAATGCAGCAGCGACACCCTCGGCAGTAGATATAAGTAGGTTTGAGAGCAGCGACGACTACGTCAGAAGGAGGGCGACAACCGCGGCCCATGGGAACTTTGTTCGTCCCGATAGGCGGTATTTCCGTGACAGTGTATCGTTACGCGCTGGGCAGCGTTCGGCAGCCTCAGGCCAATCACATGCCCCAATTGGACTGCGATCCCGGCGAGGAGGAACGGAACTTGCCTCATTGGGACCACTCGTGACTTGTCCGCGGGAAAGTGATACACAGATCGGTAAGATTACCCTATCGGCCGATTACTCGACCGGAATTACGCATCCCTTCCTCCGGCATGCGGCGCCCACCGATTGCTTGATAAGAGTGACTATACGGAATCGAGTAACAAGAATGTATATAATGAAGAGGGGCATCTATCTCTATGTGTGAAATGCTGATATTTGCTGCATCCCTTCTCCTCTGATCTCCCGCAGTCAACCGAGGACGAGCAAGCCAGCCCCAGAATCCCGGACTGACCCAAAGCTCCCCACACCCGAGAGAAGCTCGCATTGCCGCGGTTCGACGTCATGTTTGCCTCAGGTGTCGACTGCAGCGGGCAATGAGTATATCCTGCTCGATCTGCAATTGCCAACACCCTCCATACTGTTCGCATCCAGTGTACACCGAGTAGGGATTATTACCGGATATACAAACAGCCCTTCCTCCCGTCTGGCACGGATGTCTCCTCATCCAACAAATACAACAATCAAGCATAGCAACCAAACATGTGAAAGCCTCAGGCTCGCATGTGATCAACTCTTATCCGCAGTTCGGGAGGCAACGGAGGCGTCGTGCAGCGCATCCCCGGGCGGTCCTCGTCCAAGTCTCTGCGCATGTGGCTTCCGGTTCTAGACCGTTTCGATGTATCGTCTCACCTCCCTGTAGATCATTTGTCAGTTATCAGCCGAAACACCTCTCTCCGCATGCTACAGCTCAGTATACATACCAGTCGGTAACCGCTTCCTCCCACAACCGCACTTCATGCTCGCGCGTGCCGCCGAAATGATCCACAAAGGCATCGCCAAACACCTCCCGAGCGACGCTGTCCGGGCGCATAAAAGCCGTCGTGGCGTCTCGCAGTGACTTGGCCAACCGTACCCCCTGGTCGCTAGCACCACCCATGTCTTCGCCCTTGGACAGCGGGGGCACGGGGATTGGCAGCTTCTTTTCTACCCCGCGCCACCCTAAGGCGACAACGGCTGCCAGAACAAAGTGCGGATTGGCGTCGGCGCCCGGCACGCGCACCTCCAGTCGCGTAGCTTTCGGACTAGCGGTCGGCGGTGCGATCAGTCGGACGGAGGCAGCGCGGTGCTCCAGACCCCAGGACACGGTCACCGGAGCCCAGAAGTTCTCGACCAGGCGTTTGTAGGAGTTGATCGTCGGCGCGAACAGCGGCATAATATCCGGCAACCCGGTCAGCACGCCCGCCAAAAAGTGGCGACCGAGGTCAGACAGATGCGCGACGTCGGGATACGGAGGCGAAGGATCGGGGGTGTCGCGGAGGAAAGCGTTCTTCCCGTCGCTGCCCACCATGGAAATGTGCATATGGCCGCTGTTCCCGGGTAGACCC
Source organism: Aspergillus melleus (assembly GCF_016097325.1). Classification (NCBI taxonomy): domain Eukaryota; kingdom Fungi; phylum Ascomycota; class Eurotiomycetes; order Eurotiales; family Aspergillaceae; genus Aspergillus; species Aspergillus melleus. The sequence continues at coordinate 2,073,680 of NW_025763374.1, read as the reverse complement.
TCGCGCGGCTTCGCCATGAAAGACGGCGTAATTCCATGCTTCGTACCGATGGATTTGACGACGAACCTAGCGGGCGGTCAGTATGTACCCGGGCGCATCATGGCCTCTGCCAACCTACTTGAACAGCCCCGCTTTATCGGCCATCTCCTTGGCTTCCCCGAATTGTAGTGCCTGTTCCCTCGTCAGCGCGGTCCTCCCCATCTCCCGTATATTCACGCACAGCTTCGAACACGCCCGGTCCGCTCTCGGTGTGCCATCCCTCGATCTCGCAATTGAACTGCTCGCAGGCATCATACACTCCATAGTAATAATCCTGGTTGTGAGTCGGTCGCGTCAAACTGTATGCGAACATCCCCTCGGTCAGGGACGGCAACGACTCGACGGGGTTTTGTTTGAGGAAGGTAGCAGTGGCCGACGCATTTCGCTCGGGGGTCGCGTGCTCTTCGGGGACACGGAACTGATAGAACTCGTACTCGGCTGACCAGTCAGCATTAAAATCCGCGATAAACAGGGTGTGCAGAGGAAGGGAAGGGCACACCTCCAGCCATCGCACGATAACCTGCCTTCTCCGCCTTGCCGAGCGCCGTCTTCAACAGACCCCGCGGACACGCGCACACCGGCTCCCTGGTCTCCGGATCGTGAAAGCTGACGAGGAAGAAAGGCACGTTGTTCTCCCAGGGAATGCGGCGGAAACTGCTGAGGTCGGGCACGGCGACGATATCGCGATATCCGTTCTCTTTGTTGCTGATCGATAGCTCCTTGAAGTATGTCTGGTCGTGCATATCCCAGCCGAACACCACGGAGCAGAAACCGAAACCGTCGGCGACGATGGAGAGGAACTTCTTCTTGGATACTAGTTTGCCGCGCAGCTGGCCGTCGACGTCAACGCCGGCCAATTTGACGCGGGTGTCGTTTTGGAGGATGTCGGCGACATTGTCGAGGGTGACGGAGGAGGGGGACATGTTGCTAGATAATTAGTATGTGGTTTTGGGGGTGAAGGTGTGAGTACTCACGGCAATGGGAGCAAGTTAAGTAGAAAGGGAGGAAGGGAAGGGGAGGAGATGACGAGGGTCAAGGAACGAAGTGGGCCTGAGGCGGCTTATCGGAGGCGGTGATCCCGCATCATTACCAGGTACTGTTGGACTACAAGTAGAACCCTGTCGCCCTATCTCAGCCACAAATTGATTAGACCTTTCTCGTGTAAAATTATCAGCTGAGCTGTATCTATGCTATCTGTTCCTTTCTCATCCTTATCAACCCAAAATGGGAGAATGTACAGCATTCCCATCGACGTAGCCTGCCCCATTGGGTTATCAAAGCTTAGCTAATGGGCTCCACTGCCCCGCGTGTTGTTGTTGTTCTGTTCTCTTCGCTTCTCGTCGGACTATCTGTCCTCCTCCTTCTTCCTCCTTCAATCAACTTGATACCTCCTTCTTGCTTCTTCTTCCTCTTCCTCTTCCTCTCCCTCATCTATCTCCTCCTCCTGAACTAGTAAGCTCCCCAGACTCCTCCCCTCGCACCATGATAATCCCACCAGTGACATCATCGCCATACCCCGCGATACATTATCCCTTAAATCAAGTCCGACAGCACTAACAAGCTCCGACAATAGACCATCATGTCCGCTCCCCGAGGCCGTCTCCAAGGCAAGAATGCCATCATCACCGGTGCCGCCGGGTGAGTCCCCCATCTGACCCCCGACAGCAATCAACATCACCCCCTAATCCAACCGCAGAGGCATCGGACTCGAAACCACGATCCTCTTCGCCCGCGAAGGCGCCTCCGTCCTAATGGCCGACATCTCTGCCCCCGCCCTCGAAAAGGCCCTCGCCAAGGTGAAAGAAGTCGTCCCCTCCGCACCCCGCGTCGAGACCATCAAATGCGACGTCTCGAAGGAGACCGACGTGCAGGCCATGGTCGACGCCCAGGACAGCTGGGGCGGCGTGGACGTGATCTTCAACAACGCGGGAATCATGCACGCCGACGACGCGGACGCCGTCGACACCCCCGAGAAGATCTGGGATATGACGCAGAACATCAACGTCAAGGGGGTGTGGTTTGGATGCAAGCATGCGGTGCTGAGCATGCGGCGGAATAAGAAGGCCAGGGGTAGTATTATTAACACGGCGAGTGTGGTGGCGTTGGTGGGCAGTGCGACGCCTCAGTTGGCGTATACGGCGAGTAAGGGGGCGGTGTTGGCGTTGACGAGGGAGTTGGCCATCGTGCATGCTAGGGAGGGGATTCGGTTTAATGCGTTGTGTCCGGCGCCGTTGAAGTATGTCCCTGTCCCTCTAATTCTGGCTTCTATGGGTTGTGAATTGTTGGGACGATTGCTAATGATTGTCTGTGTAGCACTCCCCTCCTGCAAGACTGGCTCGGCGACGACCAGCCCAAGCGGTTCCGTCGCGAGGTGCACTTCCCCACGGGCCGTTTCGGCGAGGCCATCGAGCAGGCGCACGCGGTGGTTTTCCTGGCCAGCGACGAGAGCAGCTTCGTCAACGGCAGCGACTTTGTGGTCGATGGTGGAATGTCCAAGGTATGTCCCCTCTGCCCGTCTTCTTGTCCCGCCTGGTATTGACATTGTTAGGCCTACGTCACTCCCGAGGGACCTGCTACCGCAGCTCCCCAGAACTTGGGCCATTAGATTGGTTTGATTATTCCATAGTACGTTATACTGGATACGATGTTAGTCCGAAGAATAGAACACGAATTGCATGAATAAACCTCAACACTTGCGAGTTAGAAGGCTCTACTCGAAAAGAAGTGGCAAGATATGTGGCCTGGGGTTGGCTGAGGGGTCTTCTCTAGAGATTTCTACTTCTCTGTTCCATTCTGTCGTCTGGTTCGTTGAAACGATATCGAACGTTTCCATTAAACATCGTCATTTTAGTATTCTTACAGCCTGGGATCGGAAGGGAAATTGCACGAGGATTTACCTCTCAACAACAAAACCACCTGCCCATCCTCCTCTCATCTAGCATCAAACGGCCACAACCTATCCGCCTTCGCAACCGTCATCCCCTCACCACGAGCCGTCTGAATCCACTCATCATATGCCGCACGATGAGCTTCCTTCGACGCGTCCCATGCCTCATTAGGAACCCATCCATCCGAGTTCGTATTGAGGAAATCCCTAAGCCACAGCTTAAGGCGTTGTACGGTCTCAAAGTCCTCATAATTCCGCGCATGTTTCTCCAATTCCTCCTTCGTTGGAGTGTAGGGACATGAACCCTGCAGACCCAGTTCTTCCCAGCGAGCCGATAGCTCTACTAACTCCTGGGTGATTGCCGTAGCGCTATTCCTCCATGTCGTATGGGAGTAATGGAAGAGTCGAAATAGTGTCGGGTCTAGGAGTCTGGCGGAGCGGAGTTTAGGGACGAGGCCTTTCATGCATACATCGTAGGTTTGGTAGCAGATGGAGGCGTCTTTTCGTTCTCGTTCTTTATCTTGTTCTGTCTGTTCAGATTGCTCGTCTTCTATGCTCTCGAAGGCGTGCTCGTCAGGTCCCTCCGGTGGCGCAGCAAAATCAGGAATCTCGCTGGCGTAAATGAACGCGGGTTCGATGCTCGTTGATTGGCAATCAATCAGGCCGGTAGTGATGGTTGGGTCCTTGTCTGAGACGTAGATATTCCGTTTGTGAAAGTCAGGATGAAGTAGGACGGGAGTCGCGGCGTCTTGGATGCGCTTGTCTTTAATCAGTCTTTGCAGTACCTCTTGGCTGATCTTGATAAGGCGTATGTGATCTTGAACGGATCCCTGATGGGGGAGGAGGTCGTGATCGACCGTATCTATTTTTGGTAATCGTGAGAACCCGGTGTCTATCAATCCTTGGCAATAACCGGCCAGACTATCCCCTGTTTTGTACCCATTGTTAGCACTAATGTTATGGAGGCACGCCAGATTGATGGGAAACTAACAAGGACCACAATCAGTACTCGAACCACCATACAACTCCAACTCCCCATGATCCCGATTCCAAAAGATTGAATTACAATTCGGACCCACACAGAAGCCCTCATCGAGCGGAGTCGTTCTGTACGAGTCCAAAGGTCCCGCCCGGCCCATCAGCATTTGAAAAATAAATACTCCCATAGACCGGAAAATCCAAACCGGCCATCTTCCGCAACGCCAGAGAAAGCGCTTTCGTGCAGAGCATATGTTGCTCTGAGTTCATGTTGGGCCAAGCTTCGTGCAGTTGAACACCAGCCACATGTTCCTGGATGATATATTCCGCGCCGATAGCATTGGACGGGTCATCGCTCCAGTCTAGGACTTTCGGAATCGGGAGTGCAGTTTTGGAGCGTACTAGATGAAAACAGATAGCCATAAGCTTGGGGGCCGCATTATCACAAAGGCAGATATATAGGGTGCAGATGGGAATCAATCCTACGGTATGTCATCGTCGCGACTTCAGAGTTCGTCGTCAACTTTGGCGGCCCAGCAATACCAGTCGGTAACCTTGCCACGACACGAGCACCCGAGTCCATTGTGAAAACAAAGACGCGGTTGAATCCGCCCTCCTTCTTTTCATAGTTGATAATCTTGCTTGCTCCGGGACATAGACGAATAGCTCTATCACAAAGCGCGGAGAAATCGAACTCAATGTGTCGAGATTTTCGTTCGAGTTCGTCCCTGTTCAGCCATCTTCCACTGGTGTAATTGTAAGGATCAGATGCTAGCAAGAATGTCAGCAATGTACGGACCTACAAGTCAGAGTTGTATACTGCTGACGCGAACCCGCACTGTGGGTCAAGCTACTAGTACCTACCGGGGAAGGGATGCGATGACGTTGTGTTGGGTTTGTTTCCCAAGTCTGACAGTTTCCGCCGCGAGAGATAAGAAATCCGAGTGTTCTGACATTTTAGCGGACGGCCATCTAGCCGCCGCCATGTTCGCAGCATGATATTAGCTAGCAGATCGTTGATTTTTGGTTGTTGTGATACCATGTCTTCTTCCACTTCCAGCGGCGGTATGTTTTGCCGAATTGCCGTCTACGGCCGCCTCAGGCACACAGTCGCGTCTAGATCATTCGACAACGAGAGACGTTGCCTTATTGATAGAAACAGCCAGAAATAGAGGCTGTCGACGTCATCAAATGGTTTATATATCTAGGCATCATACTTGGTGCGAATGTGACTGAACGTCCTTTTCTAGAACAGATTCAAATATTCAACCGAGCAGGAAATATATCTAGACCCAGGATGAAACAATGAATGGCACGCTATCATTTTCAGACACAATATACAGGCGTTCCGCAGCATCCGGATAAGCTACAGCGGTCCAAAACAATGGGATGAATGAACGGATGTCTTGAGCAATATCTATGATTGAATTCATTGATGTAGGAAGAATCGAGGTTCTTCCGCCTACCTCCTACACTTCATTTTGCCTCAGGCATCCATACACCTACATGATACATCCATCAACCTTCATCCATTACAAGATACAAATGATCTATACAACCAGATCTATCAAACTATATACATAATCCACACATTCATACACTCACCCAATTACCTCTAGCCCAAATACTAAAATCGTCCACCCACCGGGAAATCCCTCGAACTAAATCCCACAAACACCTCATGTTCTCCCTCCGGCATGACCCAATTCTGCTTTCTCGCACTCCAGTAGCTCAGATCCTTGCGGGTGAGAGTCAACTCAACGGGACGGACCTCGCCGGGCTGGAGTTCGATCTTGGTGAAGTTGCGGAGGACGCGGTCGGGGAAATCAATGCGTTCGTGTTGGAGTTCCATCTTGGTTTCATCACGTTGTTGAGTGGAGTCTTGATTGGGTTGAGATGAATCGGAGCTGTCAGAGGGCTCCTCCTCAACCGGGACGAGGTCACCTTCTTCAGTGACATCATCGGGATACCCCACGTAGAGTTGGATGACAGTTTGGCCGGGACGCGTGCCTGTATTTTTCACCATAACTTGGACCTGGGCAATTTCTTCGTACAGAGTTGGGTTGCCGCCGAGACCTCCACCGGCCGGAGAAGGAGGGTAAGGAAGGCCGTAACCCTCTGGGTAGTGGGTGTAGTTCTTGGGCGCGGTGCCGTCCAGGTCGCGGAGGTATGGGTAGACGAATCGTGGGAGCTGCACGATGTTGTCAGGGAAGTAGAAGCTCTCGTTGGACGGGATGGTCGTGTTGTATTCGGGCGGGGGCAGTAGGGCGACGGAGGAGGCCGATGGCAGAGACGACTTGGACTGCAGAACGTTGATGTTCAGGTCGGACATCTCGAAGCTCGTGTACGACAGACCAAACCCGAATTCGAACCGCGGCGTGATATTGTAGCGGTCGAAATGCCGGTGGTCAATGTAGAGCGAGTCGGAAAAGTTCACCTGCGGCACGACGCCGTTCGCCTCGTACAGCACCTGCGCGCCGGGGCCGTAATCCTCCAGACTCTTGCCGACCGTGTAGGGAAGTCGACCGCTGGCGTCGAGGTCGCCGAACATCACATCGATCAGCGCACTGCCGCTCTCTTGCCCGGGCAGGTGGGCAAAAAGCACCGCGTGCACACCAGGCAGATCAATCCACGGCTCCACAACAACTGGGCCCACGGCGTGCACCACGACGACCGTGCGGCCGTTGCCATTACCGCAGTTGTTTGCGACCGTCTGGATGAGCGTGTCGCCGCCTCGTTGCAGGAACAGGTTGGGCCGGTCGCCGTGGATGCCGCCGACAGACTTGTAACCCTCGCCGGAATTGGCGTTGGCAAACACCAGACACAGATCCTTGTCGGCCGCGTCGGCCGGCAACACGGCGTTGCGCAGGTACGAGGTCGTCTCCACGTGGTGGTCCCAGGCATCCTCGATAGCCTGCTGGGGAGCCACCAGGTACGGGAATTCCACAGTGCCGCTGCCCCAGCCCGTGGCCAGAGTCCCCGAGCTGCAGGCCCGGTCAGGACACACGTTGGGTCCCAGGGCGGGCCCGGCGTCGTCGCCGTAGATTCCCACCTTATACCCCTCGACCGGGTTGCGCGACAGTGGCAAGGTGTTGTCTTTGTTTTTCACTAGGACCGTTCCCTCGGCGCCGATCTTGCGAATGAGAATCATGTGCGCGTCGTCACCCTGACCCTGGACATCCACGTAGCGATTGACGTAATCATAATCCCGCGCGTTGCCCTGCTGAAGCCAGCCCACCTCGTCGTTCGTCCAAGAAGAGAAGTTGGGGCCTCCGTCACCGTCCGGGCGCGGCAGCGGCCATTCGTCCTGGCCTAGATGGTACCACGCGGCCACAATGCGGGTGACCATGTCGTTCAAACGCTCCATCGGGACTGAACTGTTGAGAACCGCGCGGGTGAGCTCACTGCCCCACAGCGACTTACCATCTGCCCAGTGCAGTCCATCGCCGGGCATGCTCATATCCAAACCACCGAGGGCGCTGTTGATGCCCGAGCGCTGGGCCAGCCAGTCGGACTGCACAAACCCCTGGAAACCCAACTCGTCCTTGAGAATGCCGTTCAACAGTTTGCTGTTCTCACAGGAGTGGCTGTTGTTCACCATCTGGTAAGCACACATGACACTGGCCACGTCGGCGCGAATGCTCTCCGCAAAGGGCCACACGAAGACCTCGTGCAGCGCGCGATCTCCGATGTTGGATGACAAGGCGGTCGGCATGCCCCATTCGTGGGGCTGGCGGAAGTGTTCCTGTTCGTTCATCACGTAGTGTTTCGCCGTCGCCATCACTCCGTTGCTCTGGATGCCACGGATGGTCTCCGCGGCGGCCACACCCTGCAGCACGGGATCCGAACCGAACGACTCCCAATTCCGTCCACCGGCAGGCATCATACCTAAAGGACCCATGGACGGACCCAGCAACACATTGATACCCTTGCCTCGCGCCTCCTGACCCAAAGCAACGCCTCTTTTATGCATTAAGTCACGATTCCACGTGGCTCCGGTGGTCAAACCGGCCGGAAATGCGGAGACGTGATCGGCGTACCGAATACCCATAGGGCCGTCTTGCAGACAGAGAGAGGGGAATTTGACATTGTTCGCCGCACCTACACAGAAAGCCATCAGCAAAGAGCCATTGGAAGCGCTTGTCAACGAACGTACCCGTATTTCCCACGCAGAGACCCATCTGCCAGCCCGTCCCTGTCGTGATATTGATCTTCTCCACCAGAGTCATCCTCTCTACCAGCAGCTGAGCTTTGCGGTAATCTTCCGCCCACTCTTCGTAGGCTCCTCCACGCGGCGTGGGAAACCAAGATTCGGCCGGAAGATACGACTAAACACATCTCAGTCATTAGCATCGTCAAAACCAAACCCCAGCGAACACAAAGGCCCTCACGCACATAATCCGGTCTGTCCTTATCCCTTTTAGACCAGGTAAAGCTCAAGAAACCCCACACCAACAATGCCAAAGCAATGATGACGCCGACCAGCGTCCGCCACCAAAACTTGGAGTAGTAGACCGCGCGCCAGCCCTGCTGCCGACTCTGTCGCCGGCCATGCAGAAACCGCGCCTTCTTCAATGGATGTCCGTACCCGTCCGTGTCCTCGCCATCGCTAAGCTCGTACTGTCGACTGGCGGAGAGCAATTCCTGCTCCGCCTCGGTGATGGTATCTAGGTATGCTTCGACGTCTGTAGAATTGCGCGCGGCGTAGGCGGTTGCATCTTTGCCGGCGCGGGAGGAGCGGGTGGAGCGATCGAGGCGGCGCAATTTCACGTCGGTGTCCTCGCCGTCCGAAGGATCGGAGAGAGGAAGCGAGTCGTCATCGTCGGAGTAGCGACCCTCCTGAACGGGGGTGTAGCGTTGAGAGGACGAGCCCTGGTTGTTGTCCCGGAAGAGGGCAGGAGGCATGATGTGCGGATTAGACTAGGGAGGGCATGGAGAAAGGAGGGAGAGGAAGGGAGGTGCAATGCGAGATCGGGGAGGCCCAAAACGGAAAACAAAAAAGGAGATGTCGTTTATGCCACGGAGCGACCGGGATGATGAACAGACGAAAGAGTTGAAGTGTCCATCAGGGAAAAGCGACACACCGAAAGAGTAATGATTGTTGATGCTGGAGTTGAAACGTGCCGGCGGCCAATCAGCGCGGCGGTGGGCGGGCGATTACGCGGACCTGTCGTCTTCGGGTCGTTTGGGGTGGAGAGGCAGATTTGAGGTTGATTGCGCCGGAGGGGAAAGGTCGAGATGGGGTTGCATGGTGTCGCTGGAAAGGAAGAATATGCGACAGAAAGGTAGAGAGAGAGAGAGAGAGAGAGAGGAGGAGGAAGAAAGAATGAAGGAAGACCAAAGAAACCCTAAATGTCGTTGCCTTAGGCCATGTCACGTCACTTGCTGCCAATCAGCCCCTTACTTGGACATGCTCGACGCTCTACGGAGTCCTCAGGAACAGCCACGGAATGTTGTATCAGATTCAGTTACTCTGTACTCCAGCTCGACCCTACAATCCCACGACCTGCTCTTCGATCTCGCGATGTCGCGCTGCCTGTCCTCGGAACGAGTGTCGTCCGCGGAGGAACCAGTCGGTCGCGATGATGATCGCCACCACCGCATACACTGCGGACACATAGTTCATATCTACGCCGTTAGCTGCGACTTTTCGAATGATACGAAAGTTCTTACCTCCAGGAGACACCGGATATACCGATGGAAATGAATAAATCACTAAGCAAAACAGCGTCCACAAGAGGACCACGATATTGCAGGCCAAGCCAACCTTGCCAAGCCAGAACGGCCCATGGGGAATGTGCTCGCGTCCGCGCAGAAGCAGACAGACGATGGGCACTACGTACGAGGCATACAATATCACAATGCACGCCGTCACCATGCTGTTGAATGCAGTCGACGATCCCAAGTACAGCAGCCCCAACAGCGCCACGATGAAGCAGCTGGCGCTGTGCGCATTCAACGGCACGTCTAAGGTCGGATGCACATGCGACAAGAACTTGGCGGCGGGGAATCCGCGATCGCGCGCAAACGACCAACACAGCCGGGACTGCCAGGTGTGGCAAGCGATCTGACATCCGATGCCCGTGACGAGTATCAGGGACTCGAGGGCGACGGCCCCGGCCTTGTTCCGCAGTGCTTGGTGAAAGAGCGCCAGAATTGGGACAGCCGTTGGGGTACCTAGAATTTCGTCGAGGTTGCGCAGGCTAAAGAACATGGATATACAGTAGAACCACGAGGTGACGAAGCCGATCAGCACGGTGCATAGGATGGCAATGGGAATGCTGCGTTCGGGCCGGGTCACTTCCTCGGCAAGATGGGTGGCCGAGTCGAGGCACGCAAACACCCAATTGGGGTTGATCAAACCCACCAGGAAAGCGATGCCATCGGACGACCACCCTGTCGAATTGACAAAGTGGGCAAATACAAACTTGGCCGACGCGTGCGTTGGGGCTGTGGCCGGGACCGTGATGAGGATGACCGCGAACGAGATCAGCGAGATATACAAGGTGGTCGTGGCCACCGCTGGGAGTACTTTGCCCACGCAGTTGAACAAGAAGGCGAAGAAATTGATCACTTCGTATGCTACCACCGTATGCCAGGGGTGAAGCTCACTGCGGATGCGTCAATTAGATCACACCGTCGCCCTCGGTTAGAAAACCTACAAGTCTGGATGGGTCAGCTTCCACATCCCCACGCCCGCCGACCCCAAGCTCATTGCCACGCTTGCGCTGGTGAAGATCGCTCCGGCCCAGGCGAGCCATCCGGTGAGATACGAGGCAAAAGGAGCGTACTTCTTAGAAGCCAATTCGCTAGCCCAGAAATACTGGCCGCCGGAATTGGGCATGGCCGACGCCAACTCGGACAACGTGACGCCGACACAGGCAGAAATAAAGGCGATCCACGGAATACCGTAGATGGTCAGCACCGTTCCTTCGGAATTGATGCCGGTGATCAGCGACGCGGAGATTCCGAACCAGGAGTTGGCTAACGAGAAGGCCACGCCGAGCAGCGATAGAACCGAAAAGTTGCGCTGCATATCCTGGGTGTAGCCCATCTCTGCCAGCTTTCTCGCGTCGGCATCCAGGATGGAACCTCCGACATTATCTCCGAGAGATGCGCGCTCCACCTTCTCTGGCATCATCGTTTCGCTAGACCGGGGCCTTGTCTTTGCTAGGAACTGGATAAGTGGGGTTGTTGAGATGCGAAATATAAGAAGGAACATGCGGGGTTGGGTAACTTGGATGACACAGGTCTGTCGAATCCCGATGCGGACTCGCGGTTGTCCAACCACTGAAGTCAATGGCGAAGGTGACGCGGGATCAACGCCCGGAGAGGGTGGAGGGTGGAAGGTGGCACGGGATGTAACCAGAGAGTCCTTCTCACATGCTACCAGGCACTGCTGGAGTACTCAGTAGCACTTGGAGTGAACAGTTATTTATTATCAAACAATAATTTGAAACTAATAAAGCCCTTGAAAGGTAAACTTAATGCAATTTACATAGTATTTAGTATGGGAGATTGGATAATAGAATCCCTATAAAAAAGTAGGCAGTCTACTCTCCAACACAAACAAGAAAGACTAATGAAGAAATGCTGTAGAATTCTACTATCAACCATCCCTCTTCCACTTCTGCTAGCAGACCTTATGAAAGTAAAATCTTATTTGTTTTTGTTACGCTTCCGTAGCATTGACATAGGAGGCCTATGGCACACGAAAGTTACAGATAGAAAATTGAATCAATTGAGACCATACCAATAATAGAACAAGAAAGGATCACGATTCTGACTATAAGAACTAAGCGAAATAATCATCGAAAAGAAATCAGAAGATTGCTGTTACAATCACTTCCTTGTGCCCACTTTTTTCTTGTATCTTTCTTTTCTCTTGGTCTCATCCTTGTCTTTTTCAAATGATCTAGCAGAATAACTGAGCAAATAAAGTAAATCAGAAAAAGTTAAAGTCAATCAGGGTACTAAGATTGGTTGCTTGACATCCCATCACTTTCTCCATCCATCTCCTCCATCTCCTCCATTTCCTCTACTTCTCGGCAGTGCTGCACATAGGCATAAAGGTCCCCTATTTGCATCTCGACATCCTCCAACGTCAGGTCAGCATTATCTTGAAGATAACCAGAGTACCATCCCAAGATATGACGAATGCCATCCACGTTTGTTGGTGCTGATAGGGCCAGATTCATGACCTCAGGGATAGAGGCATGTGGCACGTCTGCCTCTGTCTTCAGCCCGGACTCTTCCCACTGGGGTTGTTCCTCTTTCATGATATCCAAGGGTTTCGATGCAAACGTACTCGGCGAGTGGAGTTTGTTTTTAAGGATATGCGCATTGTGGTTCTCGTTTAGGAACTGCTGGTTCGATAGACCGCCCATGGTATCCCCTCCCCGAGCACTGCACCAGATATTCCGAGTCCCAAAGAAATCAGTAATCGTCACCTGTCCCGGTGTTGCAGGTTTTGGCAGCAGTCGACTGGAGGGTTCATGCTGCGAATTGCAAAGAACCGTGAACCCATTTATTTCCGACACCGGCAACAGCTGGTAGTTTGGCTGCGCGTTAGGGTACAGGCTATACAGCATCGTACGCTGATCGCTATTGTCAAGGCACCACCGGTCATATGTTCCCCAACGAGCCTCTGCAGCATTCCAGTCCGCGAGGAACGGCTGTTCCATATCCCACTGGTTCGGCGTATCGTGATAGAAAAGGTATCGTTCAATATTGGGCCCGTCTGCTGGGATCGCCTCTCTCGGCACGCAAACCAACCCCAGCGTGAACGGTACAGCGCGTTCCCCCATCACCCCGAGTATCCAGTTCCCGTGCGCAGCCAGCTCCCCGCCACACAACACGTACGATTCCTTGAAAACGGGTAGGCAGTATAATCCGTGGGCGTTGACCACGGGCGGGTTGCCGCACGGCACACGAGACGGCCGAATATTACCATCCTTGTCGAAGTCCGCTTTATATCTTGAGGCTCGCTCCTCGGCAGGCAAGAGCTTGACAGCTAGGTAAACCCAGTTGTCGGAAAGCCGAACGTTCTTAGGCGGCCAGCAATTCGCCTTAATCGGGTCCCAGATGATGTAGACGGTCTTCCATTCCGAGGCATTCCATGTGTCCACTTTCTTGACGGGCGGCCGGCCTTCACCGTCTGTGGGCTTCCAGATGCTATGGTGTACGTGATGATGAGCTCGCTTGAGTCTCATGAGGCACGTCTCGTTGTGGTCTGCAAAACTCTGGTCCCAGGGCTTTGCCTCCTTAAGCAGTCCTCGCTTTCGGCGAGGTTTAGGAGAGGTATGGGGGTAGAGAGATTCTAGAGAGGTAGACGACTCGAAGGTCTCAGGCATCTTGGGAAGTTCTGGAGCATTGGGGGCGTGCATTGTGAATGAAGAGTGAGAGTGGATGGATGAGTCGACGTTCGGTAGATGTGAAAAAATATACTAAAAGAGATTCTGAAGAGTCACATACTGTGAACAGGTTAAGGTCTGAAGTTGGATCTAGAGATAGATAAAGAGTAGAGGGGGAAACATATTGGAAAGACTGGAATGGAAGGATTCTTGGTCTCTGAGGTCTCACTGAAAGTTGAAAAGTGAGAGAAGTGATGGAAGAGGTTGTTGGGGTGGAAGACTCCTTTAAAAGCGGATAAGTGGAAAAGTACCGGGTCCGGAGCACTTGATGCGTCTTGTTATGGAACGATGCAATTGCATGTGAGGTTGATGAAGTTGTTCTAACGACTGCTGGATATGTCTTGTAGAAGTTTGGATTTGGGTCACGTAAATGTAGGAAGGATCTAGATATCAGTGTAGATGTCAAAGCTGTGAGTTATCCATTCATGAGGAGTATACGTTCAAGTTATCCAGCTAGATTAGAGTCAGTTAATTAAATAACTCAACTTTCTTTCGCAATCGAACATTGATATCAAGCATCAATTTGTGTGGAGAAAGCTGTTCGATGTGACATCTCATTTGTACCGAGAAAAGGAATGAGAAATGAAAGAGAACGATTTGTATGTTTAAACCCAAGCATAGCATCTGTGCACATATGACCCTTAGACTAGGATGAGATCAAATCTAGATTCCAGCAGCAAGACCAAACCCCAACGTTATTATTTGTCCAAATCCTATACAGAAAGGTAATTGCAAACGTAGACCAAGTGGTATAAAGTATAGACAAGTAACAGACAAGAGATGCGGGAAATGGGAGCCCATCTTAGAGGTACTCATTATCTTTCTCCTGTCCCGGCCCACGTCCATCCATGGGCTCACCCACATCTAACCCATCGACAAAGCCAGAACCAGGACCATCAAGAGACTATGTACCTTCGAAAAGCGCCACTGGATCCCTACGCCCCTCCTCAGGAGTGCTGAGTGTAGCTGATCCATAGGTAATCAGTTGCGCTGGCAATGTGCATAATGTTTTTTCTCTACATGCAGATTGAGAGAGTCGCATTCAAGCAGCGCAGCACGACTTCCAGCTTTTTTCTTTACGACTGCATGTGCCAGGACGGTGGTGTGTGTCTGGTATATCAAGTTTAGATCGGCGCCATGGCGCAATAGCAATCGGATAACATCAGCCTGTTTCGGTAACAATGCTGCCGGAGATGCATCGACCGCAATCCACAGTGCAGTATGGGCCTCTGCGTTTCAAATGTTGACGTCAGACCCCTCCACCAGCAGCCGTTCAGCAAAGTAATCATGTCGGAATCGCACAGCGTGCATAAGGAGTTACCCATTTGCATTTCGGGACCTAAGGATGGAATTGAGGGTAAGATTTCGCTTCCTCAACAGCATACTTATAATCGTCATCCGCTCATCCAGCTCATCATACGACCAGTCGGTCCTTTGTATTCCAGTTAAAACGGCAATAATTTCCCTGTTCGCCGGGGGTCCTAAGGCGAGCAGACGAACGGTATCCATGCGATCCCGCGCGCATGCATAATAGAGAGGAGTGAGATGACGCGCACTTTCAATTACTTGGATATTATGCCCCTTCTCTCTCAACTTGGGAATTATATCTCTCAAGCCAAACCACGCACAGAGGCGGAGGACATCAATGCCCTTGTGGACCCAGCCCGACAGCGATATTCGTCTCTTCAGCGCCTTGACACATTTACCAATCATTTCAATGTTGCCTTCGGTTGTCAGGAAGTCCATCGCTGCGCTCTTGATCTTGTCGCTCTCAGGATTCAAGTTCAGACATGCGCTGCGAACGCGGTCTCCCCAGTGTTCCAAAACATACGGAGTGAACGGATACGTGTGCTCTTCCGCAAAGTGAGTTGCGAAGCCAGGATCGTTCAGGTACTTCAGACAAACAGATGCTATCTTCGACTCAGCACTGCCTAACGGGTTTTCCTGAACACACTCTCCAAAGGTTTCAACTAGTGTCCCGTGAAAGAAATGTACATATGCATGTTTTGCCTCGGGCTTTTCAATGGTGATCAACCAATTCGTTGCTTTTAAGATCGACAATCGATCTTCTAGATTGTCCTCTCGAATCACGCCTAGATTCGCGCGAGCCAATGCATGCTGCAATGCCAGAATGGTCAGCGGTTGGCGGGTAGTCATTATTAGGGAGAAGGTATCGAAGCCCAACTTCTCCCGAGTCAATTCCCGGCGTTTGATCCTTTCCTTCTTCCTAGTAACATAAGGTTCCAGCCGGGAGAGTGGAATTTTGTCTAAATGAGATAGCAGCTCTTCACCGTTTTCCGGCTGTGGTTCACTATCTTCCAGCAACCAAGCTATCCGTGCTTGAGCAGCTAGAAAATTCTTTTTCGCCTGTTGCGTTATTGCCTCAGCAATCGACTGAATTAATTGCGGGTTCTGTTCTAAGAACTGTGCTGCCTTAGAAGGCTTCCACAACCTGTCTGAATACTCGGGCGCATCGTATTTCCTGGGGTCAGGAGTTGAGGCCTGTCGAAGCTTCTGGTGACACAGCAGTTCTAGTTCGTTTGGTCCGGCTTGTACTTCGACGTGAGCGGTTTCGTTGGTCACCTCACCCTTGTGGCTATTAGGGCAAGTGACTCCGGCTCTTTTGCAGCTCAGGCAGAGGTCAAAGTCTTTGCTGTTGCAGGGACAGTTCAAAAAGATGCTTAGTCTGTCACTCCCACATTTTTCGCACTTGATGTTCCCAGAAGCTCCACGGTCGCTAGTGGAGGTCGTAAGAAGGCTCAACTTATACCCCTTGCGGATGAGGTCTAGCGGATACGCTTCCAGGACCTCCACGGCATCTGAGCTGCATTGGTAGAACCCATCCACAATAAGGTACGTCCAGTTGTGTCTGCTCAGCAGTTCTTCAAATGCGTATTTCAGAATCGTTTCGGACAAAGGGTGGCTCCCGTAAGCGTCCCTGAGCCTAGGAGGTATCTCGCACGGGTTCTCAGTAGAAGGTTTGAACAAAAGTAATTGCTTTACCAGACTGCCTAGTAGATTGACCGGCGTCTGTACCCCCCGGTCTTGCTCCTGGTCACTCAGGTAGATGTAAATGACAGGTGAACGCGGCTGTGTCTGTTGTAGATGGTGCACTACCAGCGCGCAGAGGTAGGTCTGGCCAAGAGATCAGAATCCAGAAGTACTCGCAAAAGATCGATCCATGTTAGAAACATACCTTGCCTGCGCCTGCTCCTCCGTGACATCGAAGCTGCCAAGAAGCCCGATTGACCCAGCTGCTGAACACGTCCGAGCCCAACAGCCACTCTCCTGTAGGTACGCTATTCTCATACAACCTTTGCTGTTCGCCTGAGAAATCAAGAGGAGTAAGCCACTTCAAGATCTTCGAGCGGTATTCTATATCAAGCCTTTTATTCGTTTGGCGAGCCTCCGGGATTACTGCAATCATGTCAGTGACATTAGCATAACCTCTGAATGAATTTGCACTCCCGCTTGAGTAATATTCCAACGCCCGGCTTTTTTTCTGCCTCCGTTTTCCATTATGAAAAAGAAAGACATACACTTCGAAGCAATATCTATCCCAACTATCTCCCGTGGCTGAATCAAGGCCAGGAGATCTTTCGCATACGCTGCTGCTGTCAGCGCCGCATACGGCTGCCACAGGTCATTCTTGTGAGTATCAGCATAGTCCGAGATGCCTCTGATAGCAAGACATGGAAAGTAATTCATCAACCCGGCCGCCTCCATCTCGAAGCATAAGACGTTGTCTTCGCGTCGCAGAGTATCTCGCATGTGCGCATCTCGCAGAAGAGTGTTTCCTGACCCGATGAGGCCATGATGAACGACAGGATTGTTCCGCGGTTCCGAAGTTCTAACGATCATTTGGTTTCTATCACAGCCTCGACAGGTCCTCTCATCCGTCGAATGGTGGTATTCCGAAGCGAAAAGCAGATCATGATCCCGGCCCGGAAACTCAAAATAGTTCATGCCTAGTGCTCGCAATTCCGACTGCCCTTCCTCAATGTATTGTGCCATCTTTCCTCGGCGGGATCTGTGGTCGCGGGAAAGCTTGTCGACGGCGGAGATGAGCAGGTCTCCGGGGCTGTTTAGATGTGCCAGAGCCGTAAACCCCCCGGGTTCTCGTCTACCCCGGTCATACTGTAAGATCCCGCCTAGATCCCATGTAAGCAGGAAGTCGATTCCATGGGGTTCAAGTCCACTCACCATGTCCTGCTCGCGGCCTACTGACCACGACATCACCAAGAAGAATATCCGTCGTCTCTCTTGTGGGGTCATCCGACTCAGGGTTATCCGCAGCACCGCCACCAATGCCTACCATCAATCCAAAGCGTATTTTCCCGAAGGTTCGAAGAAGGTTGGTGACGGCTGTTGCTGCGCTCGTCGTCCCTGACTGGGTGAACTTGACAATAATAACGTTGTGTTCTCCAATCCGCCCGGCAGTGTAGGCGTTGCCGTCTGGAGGTGTCGACGGAGTCACGTGCTCCTCATCGAGACAGACGGTCGCGACATCGATTTCATAGTCTAGGACGCAGAGCCAGCCGACTGTATAGGCGCCGCAAGGCAGTTTACGGCGAGTGCCAGAGGTGGAGTTCATGGTCATGATCGCTCATGGAAGGCCTTCCATCAAGAGGTGATGGATTGCTTCGAAGTTGTCGAGCTGTGTTTAGATGACGCGGGGGCTCGGCGACAAGGTCGAAACAAGTAACAACTAGGCTAGAGTATCAGGCACGTCGGAACGTGATCACGTAACCCTACATGCAGGGTAGCTGGCCCCAGGAAAGTTGGGGTTCCAGTCGGCGGCTATATCAGCGGGACGAGGCTCAGGGGTCGATCGTGAAGTGTTTGCGAAAGCAGGTATATGGCGCCGATACTGCTTGGGGATTAATGCCACCAATAATGGGACAGATCAATAGCCAATTTCGGACCCGACACGATTCTGCCTAGATATCAACTCCACGGGAAACCGACAGGTAGAGTCTTGGCTCTTCTCTAACACAAGCGACATATGAAGGGCCGGATGAACACCGTGACCAAGGGGGTTTGATGGACGAGGCTGTCGTTGGTGAGTCTGCCACGATCAGGTTGTCAAGTCAAGAGCAGAACATAGCTGAGACCGCATACCTATGAAATGCTGTTGTTCGAGGGGATTCGACCCATACTCAGAGGTTCCTACCCAATATTTGGCTCTCCTAGCCAAAGGGCCGGTTTCTCATGTGTCATCTGATCAAGTTCTCTAGTAAATGCTCTAGGCTTGTTCAGCTTATTCTTCAGCTTTAAACTCCAAAACATTATTCATTCGGGCTACACGAAAGCTCCAACAAAATGACGATCTTCTTGTTTCTATTGGTATTTGAATGCCTGAGGCAAGCTGCCAAGCAATCCGCCATTTTCCTCCAGGACACCTTCTACAGTACGCCGTAGATATGGAGGTTTTCGTTAGGTTCACTATGGCTTCCATTTTCGACCTGCTTAAGAAGATACCTACGATGTACTAACTAGAGGGGCAAGGAAGGCCCTATGACTTCACCAATAATATAGGCAGATACCCCCGAGTTGTTCTCCACCATATAAAATAGCCTGCTTGGTGCAATGGTAGCATGCCTCTCTATTACTAGACATATTGTTACGGAGATCCAGGTTCGAATCCTGGAGCGGGCGTTTTCATTTTACTTTTCTTTTTGCGTTCATCATTTCCTTTTTCTCATTCTCTCTTCCTCTCTCTTTTTTCTTTTGCTTTTCTTCCTTCTCTTCTTTTTTTTTTTCTTTCTTTACTTTACTTTCTTATTTTTTTATCTTTTTTCTGATGAAGGAGGTAAAGAGATGTTAGTAAGGTAAACTTGTATAACTATACGTCTTCTTTTCCTACCTATTGTTGGTATTCTAGGGGCCACATGCACGGCAGAAGTCTACGATGATGAAATCCATGAATACAGGATAGAAGGACGCTCTGACCAATACTGAATTGATTGATCGATGAAGGAAGACACGAGGTCTTTCACGCTGTCCAAGGAGAACGGCGAAATGCTTGGCAACTTGCCTTAGGCATCAGAAACGCCAACACCAAGGTGGCAGATCCCGTGCGGGGTAATCCCAATGTGGTCTAGTCCCGTCCCCCGGGATCTTTCTGCCTCAGGCACTTAGGTGTCTACGGGGCAGCGAGTGCACCGCCACATCCTGGCCAGCCCTTGCACCAGCCACAGATAAACCTGCGATGCGCCACATCCAATGGCGGCGGCTCATGCGAAAGCGGTAAGCCGTCATTGGCTTATCGGCGGGTCCCACGCCTCAGGCAGAGATTTTCGCCCAAAAAAGGCAGAAAAAAAAAAGAGTTGTCAGCCCCGCCGCAGGTCAACTTTTCTTCCTGGATTTGTTCGTGAAGGCTGATTTTTCCTTCCTTCTCCCTCTTTCTTTGATCATCTCCACTCCTGTTTTCCTTTCTTTTCCTGTTCTTCAGTTGTATACCCTGTTTCTTGTTTGCAATCTAGAAGGCTGATCCGTATTCGGAGGCCACCTGTTGTCATTTGGCACAGAAAAGTTTTTGGAATTTTCTTTAATCTTTTTTTTATCGATTCTTTGTCCGTCAGTGCCGATTTTCGACGGCCCCGCCATCGCCGTTGAAGCGAAGGATTTGTGTGTTTGGATAGAAGCCAACGCACGAAATTACGACTTAGTTCCTGCCGATCCTATCGATTGGGTTATATACTGAAGAATGCCGCATTCTGAAACCCCCGCGATGCCGACCGCTGTCTCCAAGACCCCTTCGTCCGTCCCTCCGACCGCAGAGGAAGTGTCCTCGTTTCTCAACACTATCTTTACCGCTCAGACTTCTCAGCAGTCTCTCGATGCCTCTTATGCCTTGACGAACCTCCTCATCCAAAGCGTCGGATGCCGCGCGTTCTCGACGTACAACATCTTGCCGGAAATCAAGAAGGCCGCCACCGATAAGAAAAATGGCGCCAGACGTGAGAGTGCCATGCTGATCCTCGGCGCTCTGCTCGAGCGGTTCCCTCGCGAACACCCTCTCAGCGAGGTTGTCTTTCTGCTCCAGGACGGCGGTGTCCTGAACCTGGCTCTCGATGCGCTTGCTGATAAGGGTGCCATCGTGCGCGAGTCCGCCCAGTATGCTATCGACGCCTTGTTCTCGTGTCTCAAGCCCGAGGCCATGGTCAACTCCCTTCTGCCTGCCCTCTCCGCCTATCTCAGCAAGGGTACCGGAAAGTGGCAGGGCTTTGTCGGCGCTTACTCGCTCATTGAGAAGATGGCCGTCAAGGCTCAGATCGGAACCGGGTCCTACGATGAGGAGCTGGCGAAGGATGTGCTGCGTGAGGCCATGGGCAAGACTCTGAAGGACCTGATCCCCTTGGTTGAGGGCGGCATGCACGATCTGAAGAACGAGGTGGCCAAGCAGTCTATCAAGGCTATGAACGCCCTTACGACTCTGCTGTCCAACGACGACGTCGCCCCTCGTATCCCCCTGCTTATCAAGACCATGGAGCAGCCTTCCGAGCAGACCCTGCAGGCGGCTATCCACGCTCTGTCTCAGACCACCTTTGTGGCCGTCGTCACGTCTCCCGTGCTCGCTCTGCTGACCCCTCTGCTGGAGCGTTCGCTGAACGCCCCCACTACCCCTCAGGAAACCTTGCGCCGCACTGTGGTCGTCGTCGAAAACTTGACTAAGCTCGTTCACGATCCCGCCGAGGCGCGTACCTTCTTGCCCAAGTTGAAGCCTGGTGTGCAGGGTGTCAAGGACCGCGCTTCCCTGCCCGAGGTCCGTGAGCTCGCCACCCGTGCTCTGAGCGTCATCGAAAATGCCATGAGTGACAGTGACGTCGCTGCCGGTGCCATCGTTAAGGTCACCCCCGAGGAGGTTCTTACCGTTTTGGACGCCCAGATCCAGGCCAACGGCGGTCTCGCCGTTCCGGAGCAGCGCACACTTTTCGAACTTGGTAAGAACTACGTTGCCGAGATGGTGCGCGAGGACATCAACGTTCGCATGCATGACCGCATCCCCGCCTGTATTGCCCCCTACCTGCGTGGACTGCTTGAGGAGGGCAAGGAGGATGCCGTTGCCTCGGCGGTGCAGATGCACTTCGTCGAGGAGGACCACCGCAAGTTCGGCAAGCCCGAGCCCGATGACCCGAACGAGGTCGAGATCGTCAACGCCAACTTTTCTCTTGCCTACGGTGGTATGCTTCTGCTCTCTCACACCAACCTCCGTCTCCTGAAGGGTCACCGTTACGGTCTGTGCGGTCGCAACGGTGCTGGAAAGTCCACTTTGATGCGCAGTATCGCCAACGACAAGTTGGAGGGTTTCCCGCCCCAGGATGTCGTGCGCACTTGCTTCGTCGAGCACAACCAAGGCGAAGATGCGGACCTTACCATCGCCGAATACGTGTCCAAGGACCCCGCCATTGCCGCCACGGGCAAGGAGCACATCAGCAACGTCCTTCTTGAGTTCGGCTTCACCGATGGTCCCGACGGTCGCCAATCTCAGCCCGTTGGATCTCTGTCTGGTGGTTGGAAGATGAAGCTGGCGCTGGCCCGTGCCATGTTGATGAAGGCCGACGTTCTCCTGCTGGACGAACCAACTAACCATCTGGATGTCGCCAACGTCAAGTGGTTGCAGGAATACCTGAAGAAGCACACTGACATCACCAGTTTGATCGTCAGTCACGACTCCGGCTTCCTCGACGAGGTGTGCACGGACATCTACCACTACGAAAGCAAGAAGCTCGTCTGCTACAAGGGTAACCTGGCCGACTTCGTCAAGGTCAAGCCCGAGGCCAAGAGTTACTACACCCTGTCCGCCTCCCAAGTCTCCTTCAAGTTCCCCCCTCCCGGTATACTGGCTGGTATCAAGTCCAACACCCGTTCGATTCTCCGGATGACCAACTGCTCCTACACCTACCCCAATGCCAAGAAGCCTTCTCTGACCGATGCCTCGCTCTCCCTTACCCTGTCCTCTCGCGTCGCCATCATTGGAGGTAACGGTGCCGGTAAATCGACCTTCATCAAGATGCTTACGGGTGAAACCATCCCTCAGACCGGAAAGGTGGAGAAGCACCCTAACTTGCGTATGGGATACATCAAGCAGCACGCCCTGGAGCACGTGGAAATGCATCTGGAGAAGACTCCCAGCCAATACCTGCAGTGGCGTTACGCCAACGGTGACGACCGTGAGGTGTTCCTGAAGCAGACCCGTATCCTGAGCGAGGAGGACAAGGCCCAGCTCGAGAAGCCTGTCGACCTTGGTGATGGCCGTGGGCCCCGCCGTATCGAGGCGCTGATCGGTCGTCAGAAGTGGAAGAAGTCCTTCCAGTACGAAGTGAAGTGGGTTGGCCTCCTGCCCAAGCACAACACCATGATCTCCCGCGAGACCCTGAACGAGCTTGGTTTCTTCAAGATGGTCCAGGAGTTCGATGACCACGAAGCTTCGCGTGAGGGTCTCGGATTCCGTGTCCTGGAACCCAAGGAGATCTCCAAGCACTTCGAAGACATCGGCTTGGACCCCGAGATCGCCAACCACAACCAGATCTCCGGTCTCTCGGGTGGCCAGAAGGTCAAGGTCGTCCTTGCCGGTGCCATGTGGAACAACCCCCACTTGCTGGTGCTGGACGAGCCTACTAACTTCTTGGACCGTGACTCGCTGGGTGGCCTGGCTGTGGCCATCCGTGACTTCAAGGGTGGTGTGGTTATGATTTCTCACAACGAGGAGTTCGTCGGTGCCCTCTGCCCCGAGCAGCTCCACATCGCCGACGGCCGCATCGTGTCTCGCACCAACAACGCTGTTTCTCTGGACCGGTTCGAGGACAGCGCCACCAACTCTCCTCAGGCCGGCAGCACCGCAGCCAACTCGACGACTACCAGCGCTGCCGCTTCCGCCGTGAACTCCGGTGCTGAGGACCAGGGTGAACTTAAGTTCAAGGCCAAGAAGAAGAAGAAGATGACCCGTGCGCAGATGAAGGAGCGTGAGGTCCGTCGTCGTCTTCGTCACATCGAATGGTATGTCTCACTTCATATCTTTTCGCCTACAATTTCTACTTGATACTAACATCCTACCAGGTTGAACTCTCCCAAGGGCACCCCCAAGCCTGTCGACACCGACGACGAGGCGTAATTACATTGCTTTTCAAATACTTTTATGATCACCTGTATGATGTCATTGATTATTTTCGGTTTTGGTTTTTTTTGCTTTATCCTTCGCACGATTTCGGTGGTATATAGAGGTGTCCGGTTTGCTTTCTGCATCATGCCATGGCTTTCTAGGTAGATTAGAATTCAGCACTTGCTTCCGCTACTTGCAATAGTGAATGCTTGTAGTATTTCATCGAAATTCACCTGCACATACACTTTCTTGAATTCATCTACTAGAGATATCCATTCATCGTATATTCACCATCGTAGGATGTAGGGAATATAGACTCCAGGATTTCCCATATCCTGGGCCCTCCCCCCTCTGATCATTCTTTTTCTTCTACAACTCTCCATATCTCTTCGTTTGGCCTATTATTATGGGTTCAACAGGCGACACACGTTATTTTGTATGATCAACAAGATTATCTTCTTTCTGTCAGTATAGAAGTCTGCAGGGACTGCTTTGACGTCAAACGTCATGCCAACACGAGGACGCTTGAACTACCACCAAGCACGTTCAATTCCGTTTTATACCCCTTGCCTCATCCGCACACATCAGCCCTAGGACATATCCGCACCAACCACCCCCATTTGTAGGGTGCTATTAGTATACAAACGAGACTTGTTCCCGGAAATACTATTGTTTTGCTTGGAGATGCTGGGTGTATATTCCCTACGTTGATCCCTCAAAACCTTCAAAAAGAACTGCCCCGAGACTGGGTCATTCCTGGAGTATTTTACAGATATCTGGTGGTTTTACCACTCCGCAGGAACCAAGAGAAACGCACGATATACTTCGTCTGCCGATCGCCCCGTCACTTCACTTGGTTACCAACGAAATATTTCCAAGTACAGACTGGCTTAGAATTGTGGCTTTTGAGATCTTGCTTTTCGCAATACACGGTGTCCAACGTGGAGTCCAATGGATTCAAAAGAATGGATTCTGAAACAGCAAGGTTTTCGATCCAAGGTTTCAACCGCCTAGCGTAGCGAAAGAAAGAAAGGCAGTGCAGCCTGGTTCAGATGTCTTTCCAAGGTATCAAGGCGGTGCTTGACTGCGGTGGTATAGCGATTATACCGACCTTTGGACCCTAACCCGAATGTCCAAATGGATGTATGTCCCTGTGGATAGGAAAGAGTGTTGTTGAAGTCAAGAAAGAAAGGTCTATAGTGGGTAAGTGCCGTGCCCCTGTTGATTGGTTCCTGAAACTAACCTGGCTGATAGCAATGGGATCAGAACACAACATAACCAAGTTCAACATCGCTGCTTGGCGAGATGTATCCCCCAGTTTACTGGTTGTTTAACCTACGTGCTGAGAAGTCGTCTATCATACATCCAGTCAGCCATGGGCTTATAATAGATATCTTGCATACGGCGCGGACACAAGCCGTCTTTTATATTTTGTGCTACAAAACGACATCCTAAAACCTATATGGCACTGCCCCAGGTGCAGTCATATCAGGAAGCGCAAACACCATGGGCCCTTGGAAGCCCAAGATGGCACAGCTCAAGTCGAAGCTTGTACATATACTACGGCAGTTCGTCTGGGCAGCTTGGCCACCCTTGCCCCCGATGTAGATGATGCACTCATCGTCAGAGTTCCACATTGGCGAGCATCGTTTCACCACTGGCTGTGGTGCCCTCTGGCGATATATGTAAATTGTCGCAGATTGAAGTGTTCGATGGGCACAGTTCGAAAAGCACCTATCAATCAAACTATTCGAACCATGAGGCGTCAGAAACATGTCATATATACCCGTTAGGGTTTGAGCGATATGGTTGTTTTTACAGATCGGCTTGGATTTTCGCCCGTCAAAGAACAGGGCTAGACAGATCAGGTTGGCCTATGAAAAGTTTGCAACGTCCAAAACCTCAACATTATGTTGTGTTCTATCTCTTTGATGACAAGTCCTGTCAGAAAGATGTTTATGGTCCATTCATGCGCTCAGTCCTACAAACCCCAAGGACCAGTGATTCCTGGTTAGGTGCTAAGATGCGCTTCACACATCTGCTCGAACCGACGGCATCACGCAAGCATACTTAATCGGGTCGTCTGTCTCGAAAATGCCCCAGAAGGTACAATTTCGGCAAAGCTGAGGCCCGAAGAAGATCTCATGATGGCCATTTGAGCAGGCAGATATCGGCATGTCAGCATACAAAGGCGAGATACAAGACTCCTACTGTGTCTTCCCTATACATACTCATAGTCATTGTAACTGCGCGGTCTCACATGTTCTGTCTGCCGTGGAACCTCCAGTATGAGTACCGCGCTTTTACATTTTTGGGCGCATGATGAATTTGGCTCTTCGCGAATAGGGCCTTATTCGTGCCTTCAGAAGAAAAAACAGGACGGCAAGAAATCTGCAAAATAGGCCAAGACCGCTCGCGGAAGATAAAGCGTCTCCGGTTCGACCAAATCACAAACATCACCTATGTCCTAAGTATTTATCTGTTCACAGAAACTTGAAGACCCACTACGGCTGTTCGACAGACTTCCACATTAGCTCGCGACTCCACGACATGTCATGTTGATGATGTCGTGATGGTAGAAAGATACGCAGTCATGATACCTTGCCATCTCGATAATAAGAAAACGACTCGTGGGAATACACGTGTTAGCTATGGAGATTGTATCGATACCTGTACCGAATCGTCGATTGAGAAACTCCACGAACATGTCTGCTCCAGGCCTTCGCTCAGGACCAGCATAACCAACCCATGCGTTCATTGAAGGGACAAGACAAGTTATCCAACTGCTCTATAGAGTCTCTATCTCTGAGGACTTACTTGGACGAACATACCACCTGGTAGTAGTCTCAGGGTTGATTGTTCTGCCAAACGAAACTATAATAACCTAGCATAACCAGACTAGAATTAAGTCCGCTGTGAAAGAACATTTCGCACGAACTGTCGACGATCAAGTTACAGTTGGAAGCAGCTGTGGGCTGGCATCTGAAGGATGCATTTCCTATAACCAACTTAACTGGAGATAGGTCATATCTGAAATGCCTGCCGCTGGCAGAAGAAACGCGAGAGGACTATGTCCCAGACGAAAAAAAAGCTGCACTGAAAGATACGGTGTCTGAACAAACCATTAGAATGTCTACTCGGGGAATTGGAGAGTGTGCTGGTTTCTGTGAGAGTGTTCATACAGCACAAATCAGTAATCGTTTCATGAAGCTATTTATTTTCTTGGCGTCACCAAAACGCTGTATGGACTTGGACCAGATGGTTCAGCCTCTCTGCCGGTGGGATTTTCCTTTTCTGCTGTCCTCCCATTTTCTTGTTCATCTTTTTTTTATACAACCGCAATCTTCTCTTCCTCCCTAAACCGAAAATCATTGATTAACACGCTTTCGATTACAAACCCGCTGGATTCCTCTTCTTGACAAATCAATCTAATTTGCAAATTTTCCTAACATGCCAACTTATCTCCCACTTATCGTTACTATGTTGGCTGCCTACGGTTTACCAAGCAACACCCAACGGGACGACATGCGTTATCTTTTTTATTAGACACTTCAAGCCATGCAAAGCCAACTGTTCTACATTAGCGTTATGTTCGTGGTCCCGGACAAAGAGACCGGGTACTTGGAAGATTGGATGGCAGAGCTCTTTTTAGTTGATAATTAATACGCGGTTCCCGTGATGAAACTGTTTGGCGTTTCCTCTCGGATGCCGTCGTGGTTGTGTCGTCTTTATGCCTGCCTCGGTTTGCGGTTGTCTCGGTCCGTCTGTGTGTCTTTTTTTTGGGGGGGGGAATACTCTTGTGGAAGGGGAGACTTCTGCAAGCTTGCCCGCGACAGAATGACGGGCCTCCGAGACCTGACTCTTCGATACTACGTTAACGACGCTGGCGTCGCCCATCAACTGTTCGACGAGTTTTAAGATTGTCTATACCTCTCTCGCTGTGCGATGCATTTCGGCCATAGGGCGGATAAATCGATCAGGAATGTACTTAAGAGGGCGGTTTGGAAATTGATTAATAATCTGGAGAAGAAACCCGCGTTTATATTCAACAGTTTTTCTAAGGAGATATTTATCCACTTGCAGCTGCTTTATTTTTCTGTTATTTCATTTTCTAATCAGCAGAGGCTTTTATCACGATGCATATTACGTTTTTTATTAAATTTATGATTATATTCCTCGATTCTTAAGATTCCGATACAGGGCCTACGAATAAAGCTGCTCACATATCGAGGTCATGGAGGATGTGAAACGCGTTTGTCAGTGACACAAATGCATGAACTTCACCCTCCGGGAAAGAAGCCAAGAGAGAGGGCAAGTGCGAATTGGATGCATAATTCGAAATGGGGCCACAAAAGCCCCAGCTTTTTGAAGTCGCCTTGTTCGATTCGGTCCTGGTGGACTGGAAGATTAGCACCAAGACGAAGATTCACGCAAATGTCTCATAGAGTCAGAACATCTCAGGTTTACCGAGATTTATTGTCAGCTGAACCTTCCTCATGCACACTGGCTCCTTGATCCTACCGCAAGAGTTTCAGGACTAATTTTACAAATCAATGCGGCCCACAAAGAGGAGCTAGTGAAGGCTCAAAATGCCTAGAAAGAAGGCCCACAACGTGAACAGGAAAAATGTACAAATGTCTTGGCAACTGAACTCCTCGAACGGGTCGATATCAACATTCTAAACTTATGCGGCGTGTTCTATTCTAAAGATTGGAATTTTGGTTTGTTTAAGCATGCCTTTTCCCTTATCTCCTTTCAACCTGAGCAATCTGGTGTCACGGAGAATCATCTTCGATGAATGAGTTGCCACAAGTAAGACCTGAGGGGTTATGACGGGTCAGTACCTAGCCTGGCTGTCAACCCGCGTTGTTATTGCTATGCTTTGATTAATTAGACCTAATCTCTTGACTATGATTTGGCCAAGAAGAAGCCTGTAATAAACTCAGATTCGTAAGTGTGTACCTTGTTGTCTGCAGCCGTTTCTTGTAACTCGACAATCTCGCTCTAATCTTGCTCTAATCTAAAATATGCTAGTTCGTAAGTAATGTACATATCTCTAGTTTGGGAAAGAGTAACGCGGTAGATAATAGGTAGTGGAGATTGAGCACGTTCTCGGTCTTCGGTGTTTTGGTGAATGATAAGTCTTTTATGGCGAAATCCCATACTTCGGTCTTAGTTGTGTCCTTAACCGAATCAACGTTAGAGTGAAATCTGTTCGGATGATTCACGAAATTGCCAGTATATAATTCTAGACACTAATCGAGCAGAAGAATCGATTGATTTGAAGGCTATCGCTGATGCATACTGAGGTCGACTATTTTACAAACATATCAACTGGAATCATCACATCGACAACCGATTCCTGCACTTTGCATACATGCTCCCTCGACCTTGAATAAGTTGAATGTCTGCCCTCGATCGGCGGAAATGTCTTCCTTTTGGCCGTCTTTTTGGTTCTTCTGCTCATTCAGACAGTCTTTCTATTTTGGTACCGCACGTGGGCCTTCTCTGCGAACATGATATGCCGGCTTGTCCTTAAAGTGCAGGATATGCAAGACGAATAAAACTGCATTGTAATCCGTTCAGATCTACCAATTTTCTACAGTTTGTTCCTCTATCTCTTGCAGAGGACATGCAAATTATTGAAATCCCAAGACTGATGTTATTGCGATCTGTATAGCTACCTTGTCTGTCTCACTATCGGACCGACCTTCTTTGGCGCAGCAGTGTTATCTCTGTCTTGGCCGAATCTCCACTATATCGGGGTTGAAGAAATATTTCGTCTTAAACCGCGGGATTACAAGACCTTGTTCGTGTTATCTCCTTGAAAATACAGTCTGCTGGAGGTGCAATTACGTCTTCCACTGAAACCAAGGAGCTTCGCACCTAGGGTATTAATATCTTGATAGCGGGTCCCGCATTTTGAGTCGCGGCACTGGGGCTTTACATGGCATTCGGGGCCGATTCCGCAATTAGATCAACCATGCGGTCGAAGAAGACCAGAGCACTCGAGCCGTTTCGCTCGTCAAATCCCGAGCTTTGCTTGGTCAGGAACAGTCGAAAGTGGAAATGGTTCCGGGTTTGTAAGTTATGGCTCAAGAATGTCCAACAAGTGTATAGAGAATCAATATGTCTAGGCATCCCTGTCGCCACCGTTACGAGATCTATTCGATCGTTTTTCCGGGTCTTCGAGCTGAATGGTGATTTCCATAGCAGCTTGGCTAATAATGAGCCTGCTTTAATGGCGCTGGATGGTGCTATGGTATCGATTGCGTGTATTTGGTTGACGATTCTAAATCCCGGATGGGAAGACGATGGAATCACACTAAGTCGGCATCTGACGCATGCCTTTAATCATGATGCAATCATGTCAGCAATAAGGTTGTATAAAGTTTTCTCTTTCCACTTGGACAGGAGTTAAGAAAGAACACACACAACCCGGGAACAGTTAGGCCAATATAACTAGGATAACATGACATATTACTTACTATGAGGAGCAACTGCGATATAGTAATTCCTTTTATCAATATTATCAGGCAAGGGTGCATCACGCACGCAGGTGAGCTAGCCAATGGGTATATCTGGTTATGTGGCTTCTGAGAATTATTATCCCAACACAACTAGCCGGTGTTTGGCTGTTGAGTTGCTAGGGAAGGCAAATGCAACTAGCGTTTCTTGGGACATGACTGCGCAGTTGCGGTTAATATCTATATTCGGTCTTCCTTTTCCCTGTGCATCGAAATGGACCAATGCCGGACCTTAATGTTAGGAAAGCCGAAACCTATCGGCCGGAAGCTAGATGCAAGAATTCAACATTCTATTACATGGCAACTGTATAATTTTGCGGAATACGTTTCCAGTTATCATCCTACATTACCACCCACACAAAAGGCATACACGCGAAAAGGGATGAGCTAGGGATGGTAACAAGAATACTCTTCCTGTGGGCACATGCTACGCGTTTGTTTTATTGCCGGTTGCAGTGGTCGGCTTAAGATGTCCAAGAAGAAAATCCCCAGAGAACTACTTGGCGTAATTCCTTCTTTTACACTATGGCAGCTTAGCTTGGGTAAGTGGCGGTGGCTCTAGCTAGGGGCCTTTTGTGCCGGTCTCCCTTGCATGCCCCGTCCGTATGGCAATGGGGATATTGCCGAATTAGTTAGCCTTGCGAGATTTCGAAAACCCGGCTAGAGAATAAGATGCACTTCCCTTTTTTTTCTTTTTTTCTTTTTCTTTCTCTTTTTCTTTTCGCTGACTATAGTGGCAAGTACGGGAAGATACCTGCCACTCCGATGTGCAGGGGATGACTGACTTGGTGAAGTAGTTTCTAATCGAAGACGCAGAACTTTTTAATATGATCCCTAACTTGCCTTTTCTTTGTGCAGAATCTGCTATGTCAGCTGCAGTAGCTGATACATCAATTAAATCGCCTTATCTTACGATCTAGCTAGCCAGCTAAGGTGCAAACTAGCCCAAGAAACGCAAACTATGGTAAAGTACAAAGCCCGAGAGGAGCCCGAGAGGGGCCCGCTAGGACCGGCGCCTTGTAAGAAGCTACGCGGTCTATCATTTGCTCACCAGAAAGCTAGTTTATTGCATACGTTAAAATGTATCCTCAAAACGGTTGGAGAACTCTTGATGTCGCCATCATTGGCGGTGGGATCGGCGGTCTAGCGGCGGCAGCGATCTCGCTCCGGCGAGCTGGACACTACGTTACCGTTTATGAACGAGCCGACTACGCTGGCGAAGTCGGTGCTTTCATCTCCTGCGCCGCCAACGGCACCAGGTGGTTGCAGGAATGGGAGGTGGACATTGATAAAGGGGATCCCGTTGTCCTACGTTCTACTTATAACATCGGAACGGTTGAAGCTTCACTTAGCTTCAACCCAAAAACAGATTCACGAAAGTGAGAAGACTTTGCTAGAAGGAGCCGGGCCATTGAATCGACCAGCCACATTGATGTTGAGCCGTATACGCCTACCTTGTGCGCCCTCCGTGAAACGAGGATGAAATGTTGGACTAATTTATTGGTACTAGTGTTTTGGCCATAATGCCCCTGTCTACGCTTTTTATCGTTTTCTATTTGATTATTCATTATCCTGACCACCATGAGGCTCACCAAAATCTCATGCTGATGGAAATTGTCTCTGGACATTTCGGTCTCATCGAACGGCGTTCTGGAGGAACACAGCCGGGAGGCTATTTATCATATTTCCCGTATATTGCTAGGAATATGTCGAGAGCCACGAGAGACAAATGCCTGACCAGCCTATTATGCCCGAGTCCCATGTTACCAAGGACGCCCAAAGCTTGCCCGTGGAACGATCAGACACTTGGGTCCAAAATGAGGTCAGACTTATACCACCGATCATGGTTTCTACGGCTAATGTATTAAGAAACAAATTAACAACCACGCCATCGAGGGGAGAACAGAGGAGAGGAGTGGTTCAAGTACTCGGAGTGATTCTCCTGCGTTTGAAGATCAGTTCACGGACGACAATATATGGCGTTCCAGTATGCAGACTGCCATGGAAGCTAATTTAGGGGCGCTGTTCGCGTCGGTCATAGACTGGCAGAGTTCGTCACATGGTGCATAGATGTTTCAATAATGTTATGTGAGCTATGCGCAGGATATAAATATTCATTAGCTTTCTGGCACGTTGAAGAAAGATGATTGGCATGATCTCTCGTCCAACGGCAATAGACGACGCACAAAATAGTGGTCTGGTTCGGTTCCATCTACAGGATCTAACGATTTTAAGAAAAGTGGCAAGGGGCAAGGTTACGTCATAAGTTACTGAAGGCCCAGGGATAGCACCTACCATCCGGCAAGCGAACGAAAAGTGGCAGCAGAGGAAAGTGATACCGGTGAAAGCAAGTAGACTCCCGTACGTGCGAGGTGGGTCATCAATCTCGGTCCCGAGATCTGAATTTCAATCCCCTATACTTCGCAATCTCGGCTGGGTGCATTTCTCACTGATCAGCAGTAGCGAGGTAAAGTGAAACGTGCTGGAATTCGTAATTCGTTGAAATCTTTCTTTTACTACTTTCTCTCTCTCTCTCTCTCTCTCTCTCGCCCTCGCCCAGCAATAGCAGCCAACACTTGGGGAGCAAAATGGCCATTTCCCCACATTCAGCGCTCGCTATTATCGTGGTCATCTGCTTCTTCCCATTGTTACTTGTTTCTGCGAAAGTCTGTCACTGCCATGGATCTGGAAAGCAGCTCGGTTGGCTTTACCTCACCCTACTTTTGCTTGCACGTATAGTGGGCTCGGCGCTGCAGATCGCCGGCGATGAGAACCATCAAAGCGGACTCAAGATGGCTGCCAACGTGATTGGTTCTGTTGGGTCGTGGCCTTGTTATTGGGAATGCTTGAGCTCATTTGGACAATGTAGGTACAGACGGGAAGCAGCGACTCGGTGCTAGTATTGCATACTCACATCAGGACAGGAAAGACAGGATTCTGCGCCGCGACCCAATCCCCAAGAAGACATGGACCCTTCTACATCTGACGCAATATGCTGCTCTCATCCTCTACATTGTTGGCATGGGTATATCGCGAGATGACCTAAGTCAAGCCGCATCAATATTGGTCGCAGTATTGTTCTTTGTCCAGACTGGCATTTGCGCTATCATTGAGTACGAGTGCTGGTCATGCAAGGGAGACCGGGCTCTCACGACTATTTGTCTTATAAGCATCCCCTTTCTTGGAATGCGCGTTGGCTACGGATTGACGCCCATTTATATTTCCAATGACAGCGAATTCATGACAGAGGTATCGGGTGTCGTCGCCCTGGCAATCCTCCAATACTTCATGGAGTTTGTCGTGTCTATACTCTTTTTGTACGCCGGAGTAGCATTGTTACCGCGAACTAGGGCAGAAGACGAGAATGGAATACAGGTTGAACTGAAAGAGAACGCTGATCCCAATGGCTATTCTCAAATCTCTCTGAGCCACTAGATCGTTGAAGATGAGACGTTTCCAGCAGTACTACGCAGATAGCTATAAGCACTTTAGAGTTACTGAAACCTTGAATGTCTCAAGTAGTAGGGTTGCATACGAATTACATATTTATTTCGTGTTGAACAGTGCCCCACAACGCTGTGATTTTATTTGCTTTGGCTCAATCACTTATGGAGATTGTAACACATTTGCATTCGGTTTTATTTCCCGACGAAGGACGTTTGCACTTCAAGAATATTGTTGCGCAAGTAGGATATAACCAGGGGTAGTTATTCGAGTATCACCGAAGACCGAACCATAATGTCCTCCTCGACTGAAGTAAAAATTTCTCTTGGCACCGGAGGTCGGAGCGATGAGCTTGCCATGCTGTATTCCGAGCGCTATTGCCTTTTGCTGCATCCCTGTTACATACTCTGCTTGAACTATTGGATCTTCTAAGCTGACTAGTCTTCACAAACCAGTTTTCCTTCTTTATGATCTCCGAGGTGCACTGTATCAAAATGAGGACTTGACGACTGATATTTTGGCTCTTTTGTACTTCTATGGTGAAGCTTGATGCTTTCAAAACCTTGACCTCAGACCTGAATTTATCTGCGAGTGTGCAAATTGCAAGGTAATTAGGCAACCACATTCACGGTAGTGAATTTTTCTCACCACTTTTTCAAAGGCCACGCTAGCAAATATGAAAGAATTAGCGCTTATGGGAGATGAAGAAGCTGTGACGGGTATTAAAGATATTTGTGAAGTATCCTGGGTAATTATAGTTATTTCATGCCTGGGCATTGCTCGGAGTCCGGAAGAAATTTTGAACACGACGATCATTTCTAACTGAACAAACAGAACAACGCAAGCCAAGTCTGTCGACAAACTATCGCTTCACAAGGACCCCTTCTGGCGCACAGACTCAGAAAGGTAAACCCGGGCTCCAAGGCAGAGAGGCCTTACTCTGCGTCTCCGTTATGGATGTTTGTGACTATCCCGACGTGACGGGTTTGAATGTCACTTTTTCAATTCACAACAGAGCTCGTGTATCATTCAAAGCGGCCAATTCATAGTCCGCTGCAAGGCTCGAGGATAAAGCCTCCCTAGCGTCTATTCGGATTACTCACGTTTCTGACATTCATGTCGACCAACTTTTATGTTCCCGGGTCGAATGCTGATTGTTCGAAACCAATATAATGCAAATAACAAGTCCCAGAATACCTCCTATTATAAATGTTGTTAACTAACATTTCTAATTAAAGGTTCACATGTTGATAAGAACACTCAAAGCTACAAGCCTACTAGACCTTTTAATAGCCACAAATGTAATGTCCCGCCAAGTCTTAAACAGAGCATGTATAAGACGATTAAGAAGCTTTCACCTAATTTAACCATATTTATCAGAGATTTGTTAGATCATGCCATCGCATTGAATCAGTAGATTATAACAACTTGGGAATACGCAATTCGTATCAACAAATAGTGAATGCTAACTTAACACAAATCTATGACACACTCGGCAACCACAAAATGTCCCCATCAAACGCCTCTATGCCGTCGGACACTAAAGATAGTACAACATAACTATTTAAAATGATATCGAAAGCATGATCACCGTGGATTGAGCCTTCCACGGAAACCACATAATTTGGGCGGTATTCGGTCAAGCGTTCTGGCTCGAATTTGCGCGTCATTTCACTTAACACCTAACCTATACTACACCATGAGCTTTTGCATGTATCAATTTTTGGATCACTCGAACCCAGACCATCAATTTAGTGGCTCGTCGATGAGCTCTAGTCGGTCGAGCACAGTGGAGAGCGCGTATACATCGGCCACATGCCCATGGGAAGTCCTGATGCTTTCCGCGACGCGGGCGAGTTACTTCGATGATATCGTTGAACGATACCAGGCGACGATTGCTGCCATGTTCTTTGGTATTTAATTTTGTCTCGGACGATTAATTTCTAAAGCCTCCAAGATAAATGTAGCAGGTCATACTCACCTGGATCGTTTCGAAATTAGTTACTCGGACCATCAAAACCAAGAAGCTGAAACAGCCGTATCAGTCTCTTATATCGCACCCTCTATGTCACCTCTTTCTGCCATGCCGGCATTCCGAGTCCTTCCGAGTTCCTACTGTGGATCCCGTCACGTTCGACATATCTGGTGTTGAAACATACATCGCGGACATGAACAACGAGGAATTTCAAACAAAGCCGGTGTGGGCTAGAAGCTACTCAGCAAGGGAGCCCTATGGGTGAGTAATTTGCCCACCTCTTGGTCTCCCGCCCATAACAGAGCTCACTCCGGCTTTCTGGCATAATGTCACTATCTCTTTGAAGACGGACCCGGCTACTTTCAACGCCTACTGGTCCAACGGACCCCAGGGTGGGATGTGCAGCCGTGCGATTCGAAGTGTATAGCAATAGACATATATCAGCTACGAGTTGCTAGTAGTCAAGATAACTGCCATGTTGCAACCAATAAGAATTTATTCGGCACTAAGCGTCGGTCTGAGTATGCGAGATCTCAGTACACTGATTATTACTCATCGACTTTTACAAATCCTGTTTCCTGGTTCGGGTCGAACACTTCTTTTGATGATATTCCAGGGCTGATAATAAGCTGAAAGATTATTTCAAGGAAAGGAGGGATGAAGACGGTCTTATCTATGATATAGAGTATCAGAATGCAAGTTTATCAACTTTGCGGGGCTTTCAGTGAGAAAGCCTGGATAATATTAGGGAGCAGGTCTATGCAGTTTGAACCTTATAGCATCCTACAAAACAATCTAGAGACACCATTGGTAAATAAATCAGCATCAATTTGGATCTCAGTGGGGACTTTGGCGAAGCCTGCGCACATTTCGCGCTCTGCTCCTTTACTATGGTGCGGCCATGTCAGTTGTATAAGGTATTGTCTTTCCAGCCTCAACTGGAAGAAAGATTGAATTGAACATTGGAAACAATTGGGCCGAAAGACAATTGGGTTGAAAGGAACGAACATCATATTATTTAGCATTCGCAGTAGTCACCACCATCATACTGATTCATCTTCAGAGTAATAATCCTCCGTGCCATCTCGATCATATTCATCACTTTCAGAGTCATAGATTCCGGAATCATCGCTTTCGATACCATCGCTGTCGATGTCATCGCTGTTGATGTTATCGCTGTCAGTATCATCGCTGTCGGTGTCATCACTATCGATGTTATCGCTGTTGGTATCATCGCTGTCGATATCATCGCTGTCGATATCATCGCTGTCGGTGTCATCGCTGTCGGTGTCATCGCTGTCGGTGTCATCGCTGTTAGTGTCATCACTTTCAAAGTCAATGCTTTCAATGCAATGGTTTTCCTTAGAACAAAGTAATGGGTGCCAACATAAGCAATTGCAATTAACAACATTTCCCGGCTCGACTCCCCCTGCCCGGCCGTCATCAGAAGTATCATACCAGTCATTCTCCGGATGAGGCAGGGGGCGCCAGCTTCGTTGAAGCTCGGGTCCAAGGACTATTTTCTTGAAATGAGCCTGGAACCCATCCCATAGAACGATCCTACACAATGAGCTTTCTGATTTTATCTTTTGCCACCCTGCGTTGCTATTGTAAATCTTGCTTATAACCTGGTGGGATCGTTCTCTAATTAAGCGGGGCATGTACGTGAAAAAGTCCGGTTCTGCTTTGAGCTTTCCTTTGACAGTGGGATCTTTCTTTAGATATTGTTCAAACCACCAATCAAAGAAAGAGCACACTTCTTTGATGCATATCAAATCTTTTAGCTTCAAAGCGTCGACTCGCTGCTTCATAGTGGTCCAGTCAACTAGCGCCAATCGCCATACGTGATACATAACTCGGATCAATCGGTGACGCTCGGTTGGTGTGAGATACTTTCGGCGTAGCTTAAATGGGTTCCTGAACTCGACAGTTCGGGGGTGGTGTTTGTTAAAACGAACAACAGCCAGCTCCACGACTTGGTCATTTCGGATGATTTGAACAACATCCTGGACTGACAGATGACGTGTATCGAGGGAGGGACCGCCTTGATCGGCGAGTAATGCCCGTGCATGCTTACGGCATGGAATTGTTCGCGGTGCAACGTGTTTATATATCATATAGGGATTGTTAGTCCATATTTGGCGGTAAAGATGACAGGTGGCCGCAAAGTAGACAACATCCGAAAATGACGCCAGGGAGCAGAAAAAGCTCAAGATTATCTCATTCGGCAAGGATCTGATATGAGATGAAGTCATTGGGGTTTTCATCTTGTCCATATGTAGCGAGTATTTTCCGAGTGATCAGAAACAATGCAAACCCAAAAGTTGTGAGAGTAGGACTGTTAATCTGGCTGTTAACCACAACCAGGTATAACATCTGTGCCTGCTTGTTCAGTTCTTTGGGGGTTTTTATAGAAGCCCTCTACCGGAACGCCCCCTTGTACACGCATATATGCACTAGAATGGCTTTCCGCTAAACGGGATTAATCCTTTTTAGTACAGTCATTAAGGCGCAATAGCCATGAGCCCGGGAAGTTCCTCAACCACGCACACAGGCGATCAGGCCTACCCTGCAACCTCACGCGTTCGAACCCTTGCCGTCTTGGTCGGGGTGTGTCTGTAGCCAGAATAGTGTTTGTGGAGTGTTATTTCTGATAGTAAGTGATATTACAAGTAGCTATATTCGGGTATCTATGCTGGACTCCGCCTTGCGGTGTGTTCGAAGGGTGCTACTTTGAGGATGTTGCCGACATCGCCCCAGCTGAGCCCGAGAATCAGCTCTTTAGCGCCAGTGACGACAACGCCGCTTCGTGCGAGGCAGCTTTTGGCCGTTCATGCCAACCCAATGGCTACAGTAACTCTAGTGCCTTTGATAGCTCCAATACGGACTTCTTTGGTGACCTCGATGGGCTGACCATTACGCCGGCCGCGGCGGCAACTGACGCTCTGGGTTATGTTCCTTCGAACTGTGGAATTGGGCGCGTTTGAAAGAATGGGCGATGGATGCCAGGAGGCGATGCTTTGTGGATAGTTATTCAATCTTAGCTGAGCTAATAGTCACTTATTTATTTCCAGTTGGTGATTGAGAGATGGGTCTATTAGGGGGGTGGGGGGGGGGGGGGGGGGGGTTCTTGCATCGCGTATCGTTACTTTACAGTCTGTACAAATTTATATTCGTTCTGGCCGATTTTCAGAAGGAGTTTAAAGGCTTAATTAGATTCTCCCTTCGGTCTATATTTAGTCTACAATGTCGGTCTGTGTAGATCACGGGGCGTAGATAGGCTGCCGTAGATGCTCAAATGATTGAATTCAACCGTTCAACCAGGTGCGGAGACTAAGGAGGGCCAAGGAGTACAAGAAGGACAAAATGTCTGTGGGGATGCTTCTGGCATTTGAACGCCTACATAACTGACTCCATGTAACAACCGAAAGCAGGTGTGAGCAACGCGCAACAGCTTGTTCTCTTACTCGCCTGATAACCTTCATCGCACATACTTCAACCGGTTTCCACCATGCCTAGAGTGCTGATACTGGGTTAACCTTAAGATGAATGCTAATACCCATACTCTGAACTATAGGTATTAAATTTAAATGGAATCAAGTACATACGACCACAGGGTGTGGAGAACAGGGCTTCCCGTCCGCTCAGCCGTACTTAAGCCACACGCCGGCCGGTTAGTAGTTGGGTGGGTGACCACCAGCGAATCCCGGCTGTTGTATGTTTTTTTTTCTTTTTACTGTTCATATGAATGAAGTCGTCCTTCTTCCTTTTTACTGAAGGATTGTAAATTGCGTAATTGCGCAGGGGTGGGTGGGAACTGCACGAAGCAGAATTTGAGCATCAGGGCTATCATTGAAAATGTAGAAAATAACTTCAGCCGATAATACAATGCAGTCGCTAACGAAATATGGATAGCAATTTCATGAGATCATTTAAATACAACAATGCAGAAACACCTCTAGAGCCAGCCAGTCGAAGAGTCTAACATGAGAAAGGGGTTCGGACAGCCCCAATGTCGTAATGATGCCTCTGTGAGCCTATCAGTATCTCATCCTTAGAGCTGTGGGATTAGGAAAGAAGGAAGACTCACAATATCCTGAACGCTGGCGTACGTTCCTCCACCGAGAACCAACATACCCATTAGGAAAACCAAGATGCAGGAAACCGCATGGAGCAGGTTGTGTGTAGCATACCATTTACCCTCGCGAAGAAGTTTGAACCACATGACAGGCGGGAAGTAAAGGACAAACCCAGAGATGAGAAGGGCAGAACTCAGTGCCAAAAGGTCGTCAAAGAATGGGATAGCTTCGGCTAGGATCCAGGCCACGATGGTGATGATCGCGAGAGTGATAATCCACGTAATCCAACCTTTTGGGGTATTGATGAAGCGAACAATAGAATCCTTGTACATGCGGAGATGGACATATCGTGCAGTGACGGTATTTCCGATAGCTCCGGAGATGAAAATAAGTGGCAGAGCGACACCGAATGCCACCTTGGGAAGGACCCCTGTTAGGGAGAGGAGGGAAGGACTCTGGACATCGGCGCCGACGAAAACGTAGATAAGTGAGCCGATGAGGGTATACACAACCATTTCGATAATTCCCAAGGTCCAGACCGACTTCATAAAGTCCTCTGGAGTGTGCATCTCAGACATGAAGGGTGTGATGAACATGCTGAAACTGTAGGCGAACATGATGTTGCAGATTGCGACCATTCCGTCCTTGAACGTAGCATCTGGCGCTGGCCATGCGGACCAATTCTGTCCGGCGACTCCGCCAGGGGAGTTTGTTGCTTCAATTCCGGAACCTATGATGACAATTCCAATGGTGATCGTCACAGACGCGAGATCGATGTAACCTAAGATGGCGGCTTCGGCGAAAGATGGAGCAATTGCAAGGAGAAACAGCAGTATAGCCGACACGACACCGAAAACTAGGCCACAGGTACCTTCGTCGGACAGGGTATTGAATGCAATCGTGCCCGTAAGGCAAAACGATGCCGTCATTAAAATAAGCTGAAGCACGTACAAGATGCCTACCAGCTCTTGTCCAGGTCGGCCCATGACAAGGCCGCCGATGTCTCCATAATGATTGATTTCAGGGTAGCGGACTTTAACCATTCCGACGAGATATCCTGTGTATATGACCACAAACCCAAGGCCAACGCAGCAGATAACGCCCGCAACGAGGCCAAGCGTTGCAAATGCGCTGGGAAGGCTGAATGTCCCCAATCCTATGGCCTCGACGAGGAGAATAACGGCCATTCGCTTCCAGCCAAGGCGACGGAATTTCGCTTCTCCTTCGACAGTCTTGTGTTTCTCCAGGTCACTGACAGTTCCGATTGCATGATCGTAGGATGCGTCGACGCGTGATATTTCGTCCGGGTTGAGACCCCCGGCATCTTTTGCTGAATGTGCCATGGGTCTTCTTGGGGAGGGAGTATCCTTCTTCTCCATATTGACGGATCCTTCTTGTGGGATTGAAGGTGACAGGCGGTTTAGGGTGGACATAAGCTGACCTTCAACCCCAGATATGGGGAAGGACAAAAATAAATAGAACAACTGTCCGGCTGTGCGTGGGTATGTGGACCTAGATTTACGTTTACCCCAGGCTAACCACGATACCCCGTCTTTTCCCCAGTTTTCCAAGTCCTGGCGTCTTCACTGGTTAAAAGTTATAAGGGAATCATTCGATGGGCACGGGCTGGGCACAGGGAACATGCTGATATAGCTTTTTAGCTTTCAGTCGTAGCTTCAAGTTTCCCCTTTGGTAATGGTCAGTGGGTACTCAGATGGGCCCCTCGCATCCCTTCTGTGGGTCGTTCCCGGTCATAGCCGGTGTCTTACCACGCTTTTTCTGTTGTTGGCGATAATGTTACATAAAAAGATCCACTGTATGTATCTTCCCCTCTATGAAGTAGGCGTCACTGTTCCACTGCATGTGTGGCCAGGTGCTTAATTGGCTACGAGAGAAAGATCTCCACTTGGCAATCAGGCAATAAGATTGAAAGAGCCGACAGAAATCATTGACACATGGTTAACTCTGCCAGCCGGTTATCAAAAAATGACTACACAGTATGAGAAAGTTCTGTCGAGATAAGGACTCAGTAAAGCCAGAGCTACGTCTAGTACTTCGGTGTGACGAATGCAGCCTACGCGAACGAATCCTGCAAAATCCTGACCATTGCCAAAACATCTTCGACTCGGCACAAGAAAGGCCAGGTCCTTGCGGAACTCTCTTCATCCACAGGGATGCCGTTATGCGCAGTTCTATAAAGGTAGTCGGGCCTGCATTAGGCTTGACCTAGGAGAGAGTATTTACCTGTATCTGTCAACAATTTCACCCAACAGGGTGAGATCATTGCTACCAAATTTCACGTTTCGTTTCTGGAGAGTAATATGAATAGTGTCGCACAATGCATAGTTGGCAATTTGGTCATACTTGAGACACGCTGATGGTGGTGTAAACCCGGGAAGACGCCAAAGCATCCATGATTTCCTTGTTCTTTGATGCCACCCAGCCGATACGAATCCCAGCTAGCGCATACACCTTGGACATGGAGCTAGTGACCACTACATTGTCGTAGTCGAATTCCACCACAGAAGGAGGTAAACCCGCCTCCTTCTGTAAGAGCTCTCGATATAAAGGGCGGCTTACCTCATTAGAAAACATGACCAAAACTCGTTGCCTGGGCAATGCTAGCAATATTCTGAAGAACGCTCCCTGGGATCAAGATGCTCGTGTAATTGTTCAGGTTATTCCTATAATTTTCTATCGGCGGTATCAGTGGTCTGGTAATTGGGTTTTCACCTTAGTATCTGTCGCCTTTGTGTTTGGCTTTTAACTTTCCAAGCTCCCATGTCGGGCACGAAGCCAGTAATTCTCGGAGTTTCAACGACACCTCGAAGGTAGGGATTGTTACCAGTTTCAATGCTTGAGATTATTATCACAGATGTGTGCAAGTGAATTGGGTTGATGAGTGTTACAGGACACACCGGCGGCCCGATAGTTGGGCTTCTTTATATTGCGACGAGACAACAACGGGTCAATTAGGGGCTAATGAAGAACAGAAAAGAAAAGAAAAGCAAGGCACTTTATCTCCACTCTCTACAAGGAACGGTTGGTCACCATTTAAAAAATCCCTCCATCTTGTTGGACGAGTGGGTGAATGCGGAAATGAGAATGGTAGGGCCATAGGATGTCTTCCGAACTGTTGCGACGCTGGTTGGTCACACAAAGCTCTAATGCCACGCACTGGACTTGTCCTGGAATGGTTTGCTTCATAGAATGCAATCTATTATATTTCCCCTTTCTTGTTGTGGGTTATTGGCCAAAATGAAATCAAGACTTAGTCCGGTGACAAGTTCACGATGCATGTCCATTGCTACGTAAAATCCTAATGGTAGCTGCAATCCTATACTGAGTCTTACGGTGGTTAGATGGAAGTTATGTACTTCCTCTTGTTTCCTAGCTTAATAAGTCCGTGGGAACGACGATCCGGTGCACGTACAATTCTGTGTGTTCAGGTTAAGTGTCTTGAAAGCAGATGATGAGATGGAATCAATATCTGTTGTCATACTAACATTCATTCTGACTGACTTTTGGGCTTCTTAGCCATTTTATCCAATATACTGAGGATCGATCTAGTTTCTTTCAAGGAACATATCCCGTTGTGTCGTCCAATGCGGCAGTTATCAATCGAAAAGTTGCAATGCCACTCAAGTATGGAGGAAAGAAATGTATGTA
This sequence comes from Aspergillus melleus, assembly GCF_016097325.1. Taxonomy (NCBI): domain Eukaryota; kingdom Fungi; phylum Ascomycota; class Eurotiomycetes; order Eurotiales; family Aspergillaceae; genus Aspergillus; species Aspergillus melleus. The sequence continues at coordinate 2,030,564 of NW_025763374.1, read as the reverse complement.
GTTACGAAGTCTTAAGTTGAATACATTGCTATCTTTGTCCGGTCTTGAAAAAGGTCTCGTTCTCTGGCCATATATTCGAAAGTTGAACGCACAATCCCCATACTTAATCGTAACTTGCAATCATTTCAATCTCAACATCAGTCCCAAGCGGCAGCTGACGAACCGCAACGCATGTTCGACACTGAGAGCCGTCAGCGTCACCCTTTGTCGAGGTCGCTCACTCGAGTACCCCGCTAAGTACCATCTCAACTCACCGGCTTAGGGTCTTCGGGGGAAAAAATGATCCCAGGCCTCGTTCATTGCGTTGAAATCACCCATGTCGAAGAAGAAGACAATGGCCTTGATTACACGATCCATGCCACTCCCGGCCGCGAGAAGGATGGCCTCAAGGTTCCGAAGAGCCATACGCGTGCGGTCAGTCACGGTCCCCAGAACAAGCTCATCAGTCTTCGGATCAATGCCCAGTGAGCCACTGCAGTAAGCTAGGCCATTGTATTTCACGGCCTGAGAATATTGCGGAAGGGGCAGGGCAGCGGCGGTTGTGTAGACAGGAGTTCGGTAGGCCATGGTAGCTGGATTGAGGATGGGAATGGGCTGTCGATGCACCGTGACCTCAAGGAAGAGAAGCCTCTTTATACGCAAAGTATCCACTAGAACGAAGTTTGTTCTGCTGCAGTATACTGAGCTCCACAACCAGTGGGTTCTACGATGAAAGTGGCTACTCCACGCAAGAAACTGAGATGTGTTGCATGCCAAGTAGACTTGGTAATGGAGCTTCTAGGGTTTCTAGAAGTTCCGATCAGAGAAGTCGAGTCTATCCATGTTCTTGTAGGACTCTGTCGAATGGGCCGATCATATTTAGTGTATCACGCTAATATAGCGCCGCCTAAATGCCCGCATTGGGAACCCGGGAACTATGTAGCTGGTAGACCCGCGATGCGTCGATCCGGGACCTTGTTTGAAGTAAGTAACAGCAGCTGACACAGGCGTGATTCGATGGAACGCATCGATATCCTATCCTGGAAGTTTGGCATAGACATGGAGACAACTACGGAAGTCGAAAGATTGTGGTTGTTAATATAGCTGGTGTAGCCACTTGATATACCTGAGTGTCCGATGTCGGTGTCTCTATCAGTCATGTTTACATTCTTCCCAGTTAAAATCGTCGCCATGTCACAGTCCCAGAAGGATAACATCCAGCTCGGAGCGTACCGATGTATATCTATGCTCCATCATGAACGAGCGGGTGTGGGTCCGCCAAGGGGCCATTCCCCAATTCGGGGTAGAGTAGGGTGCGACCCCTTCCAGCTGTATAAGAGCCGACCAAACTCTTCTCTATAGTGACATAAAATCAAACAGCATATTCCACAATGCAAATGAACATTCCTTCACTGCCAGCAGAGGTTCTTCTTCTAATAGCCCGGCTCTTAGGCCCGCGGGACTTAATCCACCTGGCTCGAGCCATCCCTGGTATGGACCGCCTCTACAAACCCAAATACTGGGTTCCCATTCAGGACGATGAAGGTGATACGATGCTCCATATAGCCGCCGCAAATGGATGGATTGATATTATCAAGTCGCTGCTCTCCAAAAATTTTGATCTTGCGGTACAGAACAGTCATGGGTATACCGCTCTACACTGCGCCTCTCAAACAGGCCAATATCATGTGGCATTCCTACTACTAAATGCCGGCCTTGACCCTAATATCGCTGCGCGAGGTGGAGTGAGGGCAGTGCATCTGGCAGTCAACAGCAGAAAAGCGCAGGTGGTTCGGCTGTTGCTGGAGAACGAGGCCGATATTATGGGATCGACGGTGGGTAACTGTTCGATACTTCATTGGGCAGCCTCGGCTCAGGACACAGATATAACCAAGTTACTTCTTAGACAAGGGGCAGATGTCACGGAAGAGGACAGGTTTGGTCGCACTCCACTGCATCTGGCGGCAGCAGAAGGGAATATGCAAATCGTCGAGGTACTCTGGCAAGCTGGTTCTAATGCACTGACCCCTGACCACGATGGGAAGACTCCAGCAGACACGGCAGAACAGCAGGATTGGCCATTGATAGCCAAGCAAATAAGGAGCTTTCGACGAGACAGGACATCTTTGATGTCTCTTCAAGATATTTTGGCCTTCGTGAGAAGGGCGTTAGGATGGGTATAGGCAACCATTGTGCTAGTTGCGTATATGATGTGTATGAATTTTTATCGGAGCCAACTCGTTCAAATAAGGTTTTATTGCAATACAAATAATATTTCCAAACACCCTATTACAAATGGAAAGCGCTATTCTTCTGCTTTAGTTCACACAAGCGCCATAGCCCAGCCTCAACAGCAGTATTCTCCAACTCCGCCAATGAGCCAAGTTCCGATAGAATCAAAAATCTCAGCCCTAGAACCCGGGTTGTCAGGAATGAGAAAGAATCTCAATTCATCTAAAGAAGTGAGAGGGTGGGAAAGCTGGAACGATGCTCTCCATCCAAGTAAGCGGAGAGTTATAACTTCACCCGAAGCTAACACGTACGCGTTCAACTTCGCACTCCGTCTTTACTCTTCTTCGAGTAGCTACCTTTGCAATCTTTCACCCTTCCAACAAACACCATTCGTCTACGCAGACGCCCTCTTTGTCGCCTTGGTTCGCAACTTCATCATCAAGAACACCAGGGCGTAGAACACTCCAGCCCATAATACAACCAGCCCCGCATTCCTCCAGCCGTAGTACTCTTCGTTTAAGTTGAGTGTCTTCAAGTAGTCTTGTCCAGTAGTGTACCGGCACACCTCGCAGTTCTCCGTAGCGTCTGGGTTCAGAAGGTTCGTGCCACGTCCCATGCCTTGCTGATAGGTGGAGAGATAGTTTCCACATGTCTCGTTCACAGGAGGATTGAAGATTGCAAGCTCACCCCGTTCACAAGTGATATCGACGGAGAAAGTGGTGAAGGTGAGGAAGGCGCCGAAGAGGTAGTTGAAGGGATCGAGGTAGTAGATCCTAAAATTTGATGTTAGCATTGATCTCGTGGGCGTTGATAGTCGTATGAGGCTTACCAGTATCTCCAGAATGCCGTGATCTGGGAGTAAGGAACAAAGACACCGCAGAATGATACGAGGGTAGTGATGACCAGCGGGTTGACTAGAGATGCAAAGGTTGCGTTGGGAGCGTACGCGGCGATCGATTGTCCAATACCGGTGTACAACATCTCGTAAAACATCTAGACGGTTTGTTAGTTGGGGCGGGGAGTCAACCAAAGAAGAGAGAACTTACTGCGACGAAGAATGTGCTGCCTGCCCACTTGGTATCATTTGGCAATCCAGCAGTCCAGTACCAACACACAAAATACAACACACCGCAGACGACCAGGTAGGGCAGCTCAGAAACGATCAAGCCAGTGACGAATGGCACCCAGTGGTAGGTCTTACTCTTCTTCTCGCGCGTCTCATACACGTTGCGACGATCGATGAAAATGGGCTGAAGCTGGGAGATGAGACCGGGGGCGACAAACAGGAAACTGAAGACCGTGAAGAGGCGTTGTTGAAGATCGCTGACGCTGTTACCAATCGACCAGAACGAAAAGCCGTTGTAAAGAGACAGGAGTATATGCAGGATGAGCTTGTTGTTGATGTACTCGGTGTTACGGAACAAGGAGATGTTCATGCGGTGCGTGACAAGCTTTACCTGCTTCCACATGGGCGCTGCAAATTGATGGCCATCGTCGACAGTTCCAGGCGGTTTGGCGGCAGCATCGGCGACAAGAGCGTCAAGTTCTTGAGTGATCTTCTCGTGTTCTGGCGAGTTGAGCCAGACTTGATTCCAGTCCTTGTCCTTAGAAAGACTTCCTGATACAACTTCAATCATGTGCTCAGCAGGATTGGCTTCTTGAGGACACGGTGCGCCATGATCAGCGAAATATCTCTTGACGGTCCTTGCATGATGACCGATATCGCCAAAGTATACGGTTTTGCCACCCTTCGCCAGTAGGAGGAGGGTGTCGAATTGGGCAAAGAGATCGGCCGATGGCTGATGAATCGTGACGAGGACAGCTTGTCCGACTTCCGCGAGCTTCCGCAAGAAGCGTACCGTGTTGTGTGCAGCTTGACTATCGAGACCAGAAGTAGGTTCGTCAAGGAATATCAAAATACTGGGCTTAGCTACGAGCTCAACACCAATTGTGAGACCTGGTAAATTGTTAGTGGCTGTCTCGACTCTGTTCAACGGATTCAGACTTACGCTTGCGCTGCTCGACAGAAAGACCAGCACCAGGGCGACCGATGAGGGTGTGCTCGAGATCTTCCAACTGTAGAAGCTTGACGATCGTGTCCACATAGCGGAGCTTCTCCTGGCGGGGAATTTCACGGCCCTGACGAAGAAGAGCAGAAAATTGCAAAGCCTCGCGTACCGTGGACAATGACTCGTGGACATCCATCTGTTCGACGTAGCCAGCAGATCGTTGGAAGGACACAGGGAGCGGGCGACCATCGACTAGAACGGAGCCATGAATGGTACCATCAGTCTTGCGTTGAGCTAGAACGTCGAGCAGAGTGGTCTTTCCAGCCTGAGTGAAAACGTTAGCATATATCCATCCGTCAATCGCATTGCTAGAGCACTTACACCTGAAGATCCCATAAGAGCACCGAGCGTACCGGGCTTGACAAATCCTTGAACGTTGTCGAGAAGAAGACGATCGCCATGCGGCGTCTTGACGGTGTAAGTCAGATTCTTCCAGGTAAAGACCGATGTATTTTTGACGAGCTGCTTGTCGGTGGTTGCGTCAGACATCTCGGAATCGGAGCCGGAGTTCTCGGGTGGCTTCTCGACAGCCTGGGATTCCTCATCCGCAACCATGGCCTTAGGTACTTTCTTCTGTTTCTCACGGGGAATGAGGAGGCCGCGACCACCTTCGCCCATTTGCTTCCACCTGGAAGTGAAGAAAACGGTCATTGCCACGAAGAAAACGTACCAGGCGCAGAGAATGCCAAAGTTGCGCCAAAGGTTGCTGTGGCTGAAGGACATAGAAGCTAGGTATTGGTCACCAGTAACGCTCGTTGCTCCAGGGGGCGCACCACGGACGCCGGTACATGCTTGTCCGCCCCCTGTTTCGGGGCTGTATCCTTCGCCATTTGGAACCAGGAATGGGCCCACACAAGGGATCACCTGGTCGTGGAACTCGTTCGCGAGCAATGCTTCGAACGCGTAGGCCATGGGGTTGATCCAGAAGAACCAAACGAACCAAGGGTGCATGTCGGGCTTGGGAATCATATATCCTGCATATGTGAAGGCAGCGACGATGGTGAATCCAGAAGCTTTAGTTGCTGCGTCGAAATTCGGGAAAGCGGCGCCGATGAACCTGAACAGCTGTGTCATAGCCAGGGCCGAGATCAAGTTGATGAGCCAGAAGATGAAGAAAGCCTGGGCGGTGTACTGGAATCCAGTCATGAAGTACAGCACAATTCCAAAGTGCGAGATTTGGAAGAGCATGATCGGGATGTCGGTAATGACCTGGGCGAAGACAAAGGCGGATGGATGGTGGAGAGCGAAGTCTCGGTGTTTGGCTAGGACGGGTCGGCCAACGAACGAATCCGTAACCTCGGCAAGAGCGATAAAGGTAGGATAGAGTAGAGAGAAGAAGAGTGAGCCTCCCTTGATAAACAATCCCGCCGTGTTGTCCGGGGCATTGTAGAACAGTGAGCCACCGATCAACGCCTGAACGATAGTTGTGGCTTGCTTGATGAACAGAGTTTGCTTGTCGCCCCAGAGGATTTGAAATTGGCGTCTGGTAACTGTCTGCACCTGATGGAAATACCCTGCGGACTCCGTAGCTTTCTTTGGGAGGTTCTTGTGCTTGTCTTGAGCCTCCTGTTTCTTGATGTCCTCTGTATTCTGCTGAGCTTCAGGACTATTGGGGTAGTCGAGCTCGGCCATCATCCTTGACTTTATGGGCGAGTTGTTATAAGCAGCGAGCAGCTCCTCTGTTGATCGAGGAAACCGGTCCTCAAAGTCTGGGGCAATTGTGCGTACAGCAGGCGCCGTTACGCTTGTGAGAAAATCTGACTTGTTGGCTCCAGGGTTGCATAGAAAGCCAAGATTCTCCATGTACGGTACAGCTTCATCTCGAGATCCATAAAAGATCTGTTTGCCGTTGTCAAGAATCAGAATCTTGTCGAACTGCTCGTAGATACCATTACCAGCTTGGTATAGACTGGCAATTGTAGTAAGACCAAGAATATCTGTCATGGCGCGTATAGCTTTCGTCCAGTCTAGCGCAGTGCTCGCGTCAAGACCACGAGTAGAGTTATCCCAGGAGAAGACGCTCCCTCTAGTCGCAAGGCATTCGAGAATGGACACTCGCTTACGCTCGCCACCCGAAACACCACGAATGAACTCATCTCCGACCTTGGTATCTTTTGTGTGTGTGATACCGAGAGACTTCAAGAGAAACTCTTTGTATATCTGGGCGTATTCCTCTTCGTTATTGATGTCCGGTGGCAGGTGGAAGGGCACCTTCAAACGTGTGGCGAAGTCGATGGTGTCACCAACTGAAAGAGCTGGAAAGAAGATCTCCTCTTCTTTGTTCATGATGATCTGACCACGATATTGTTTGGCTTCTTGACTGGTCATGGAACCGAACGAGACGTCGCCAGTAATCTCTGCGAAGCCATTTCTGTGGTTTGATAGAACGCTAAGCAGTGTTGTGCATCCGGCTCCTGGATTTCCAAGAACAAGCAACATCTCACCGGGTTTGACACATCCAAAAGAGTTGTCGATAATAGTCTTCAGGGGTGGGCTCTTACTGCCCTTCCCGAATGGGTTGAATTGAGAGAGAACATTTTCGTTGTAAAGCGCATCACTGCTGACGCCCTTTACTGTGAGATTCCGCCATGTCACACCCAGTTTCTTCGATTTCCCACCGTTCGTCTCGTTACGTTGTCGTATTTGTAGTATATCTGGAGTGATGGGCCATTGTGAGATGTCGCGGGAGTCGGTCTTTTGGCCGGACTCGTCGCCTGACTGCTCCGCGCTGGAGTTGACGATAGTGTCCGCCATTGGGGAGGGAGATCGTTCGGAAGGCTTTCTGAGCGAATTCGCCTGATACATCGCTTTCTCGGGGTCACGATTGACCTCCATGTTGTAATTCTTCGGATTCGCTAAATTGCCAGACTGTGACAGCAGAAGAACTTCGATGGGAAAAAATGCTGGAGATCAGACGATTGGAGTTGCCGATGGGAGAGTAGCAACATCACGCACAAGATATAAGAACAATAACGAGATATAAGGACAATAAAGTAATGAGATATATTATCATAACTTAACTTCTGGTTAATAATCCGACTCGAGGCCCGGAGCCCAAAGAAGCCCTCTGTCTCATCCCTTATTAATGTACTGAACAAAGAGTATGGGACATCTTTCGACGGATGGGGTGATTAGTGAACATCTCGTGTATTGAGATTTTCCTAACAGTCAGTTCAACGTCTTTCTTGGATCATCAGGCATGTCCGCTCGGAGTGATTACTATACATTCCTAGCTCTAGTTAACTAACTTGCTTGCTGGAGCCCCCTGCGCCATTTGGGCGGGTCTAACCCTATAATCCCTAGCCCCGTGGATCGACAGTTGATCCGACTAATCAATCACCTTCATTGCGAGCTACGACGGTTGAAGGACTAGAAATCAATTCAGTGCGTTAATGAAGATCGACTGAACCCACTTATTCTCAATGGTCATACTCATTTTTTTCCATGGGCATTTCTGTCTGATCTCGATCTCAAGTTAACTTATTATTATAATTAACTAACCCGTCGGTTTGATTATTAATTTGTTACCGCCACTAACTACTACTCCCGGACCTTTGTAGATATATTTTCGGGTGGCGCAGCATTAAAGTTAGTCGAAACCTTATCTTTTTCCCGTAGTCAGCCCCAATGATAGTTAAGCCTTCAAGGGAAAAAATGTCGGGAAAGAATGGCGACTAGAAATGGAGAGCAGTGTAATCCTTGGACGACGGTGGGCCCAAGATTTCCGCCGGGGCCAATCCCATGCCACTGTAGTAGAAACCTCCACTTTTCTCAACAGCCTTGGAGCTCTGTCTCGGTATGATGAATAAACAGGTAAAGACAGATTAACCTTCGACCCAGCAGTGCCAGCACCTGACTATTGGTTCGCGGTCGGAGCTTGAGGTTAACCCATCGACAGTGATTTCTACCCACAGCGTTAAGACACTCAATTATGGGTGAAGAGACGCATAAGTAGAACAGACGCCGTGCACCCAGTATCATTTACTTCCCTGTGCAGTCAATAGTTTCTGGTCACTCTGTGTACTAATCCTAATTTTCTACTCTGTTTATCAACTGTCACGCCAGAGCGAGCACCTCTTAACTTCCCCGGACTCCATCGCCACCCCATAGCCATGACGACTCCTACCAACATTGATCCCAAGAATGTTCAAGCATATTTTGCCCAATATCAGGGCGACAGGTATGTTGAGGGCTGGGCCTCCCTTTGGGACAAAGGTGATAATCTGCCCTGGGATCGTGGCTTCCCCAACCCCGCGCTAGAAGACACCCTGGTCCAGCGAGCTGGCACCATTGGCGGGCCCATCGCCCAGGACGGTGAGAGGCGGAAGGCCCTGGTGCCGGGCTGTGGACGGGGAGTCGACGTGCTCTTATTTGCGAGCTTTGGGTATGATGCCTATGGCCTGGAGTGCAGCGCGACGGCTGTCGAAGCGTGCAAGAAGGAGGAGAAGGAGAACCATAGCCGGTACCGCGTGCGAGATGAGAAAGTTGGGAAAGGGAAGGTCACGTTCGTCCAGGGGGATTTCTTTGATGATACCTGGTTGAAGGAAATTGGAGTCTCTCGAAATGGATTCGATGTCATTTATGATTACACGGTATGTATACTCAGTGCCGCTGTTGGGCTCCATTCCGTCTCTCCACTTGTACTCTGTGTCCTACAGAGGGACCTGCAAGATGCTTCACTCTGTCTTTAGAATTTTGATGTGCCATTTCCGACCCACCCGGGGTTCCTTCTGCACTTCTGGACTTGTCCTTCTAACAACCATCTAGTTTTTCTGTGCTCTGAACCCAGAGCTCCGTCCTAAATGGGCTCTCCGACACACCGAGCTCCTTGCTTCCTCACCTGCAGGCAATCTGATCTGTCTGGAATCTCCTCGTCATAAGGACCCCTTGGCCCCCGGCCCTCCATTTGCCTCTCCCTCCGAGGCCTACATGGAGCATCTGAGCCACCCCGGTGAGAAGATCTCGTACAACGATAAGGGTCTTGTCGATGCGGACCCGTTGCGAGAGCCCAGCAAGGCGGGTCTGGAGAGAGTGGCGTACTGGCAGCCAGAGCGCACGCACACTGTGGGCAAAGATAAGAATGGGGTGATCCATGACAGAGTCTCTATTTGGCGTCGACGTGACTAGAAATGTGCCTGCGCATTTGTGTGACCCAAAAAGAGAGAAAAGGTAAATAGAAACTATAGGTGGTTTTGGAGTCCGGCACTGGAATTCAAAGGCCAGCCCCTAGACGCAAAAGTGACAGCCGAATTGAAGGACCGGGATGCAAAGCGCGCTTTTTGAACGAAATCTCGTGGACATAGGGAACATATGCACTGGAAGGATTTCCTGCTTGTAATCGTCGCATCATGCAAAGTAAGCGGGGATTATATCTATGAAAGACAATTATTGTTATTATACATAATTCATGGTATTTCGCACACAGCGTTAAACCCGAGGATCATCCATCAAGAGTTGCAAGGCGAATGGCTTTCTCAACATCGCGCTTTCGGAACGCTGGTCCGCGACCGAGACAGATAGGGCCGAGGGCAAGATCTACGACAAGGTCAGTAGATGCATGGAGAAGAAGACACGAAGAACCATTGATCTCGGCACTACTCACATTTAGTGAAGATCGCGGCGTTGAGCTGCGGAGCCGAATTGAACTGGGAATTGGAGAGGGGCGAGCTCGGATCCTGGATATGAATCCCTCGCTGCTGTAGCAGCCTTTGCACACCACTCGCATCCATCCACTCATCAGCACCCGATTCATTGACAATTTGCCACGTTCGAGAGGAAGCGGTGAGTTGTTCAGGAGAGTAGCTGCTCCTCCTTGAACTGAGAACTTTTGTACTCAACTCGACCGTGTCTCCCATTTCGTCGTGCATGTTGGCGAAGAATCCGAAGATGAAGCGGTCGCGCTCGTCGATGGTCAATCGTTTGCCGAAGACTGCTTTGACCTTTGGATCGTCTGCAGATGATCTTGTTAATAGGTAGTAACCAGTCTCGCAGCATTGTCGGACCAGACGGTGTGAGAGCGTCCAGCGCCCTTGCTCTAAGAGGCTGTCGGCCGATACTATGGTCGGGAAATTCAAGGTGGGACTAGGGATGGGTGAGAAGGGGATAGTCGGAGACGACGAGACTATTCCGAACGGTAGAATTGCTTGTTCTTGGAAGGGTGGCGTGGGAGGTAGTTGTGATAGTCTAGGCCATTGAGCCGCGAGGTCCGACGAGGACTGGAAAGCGTCACCGATCATTGGCCATGAATCAAGTTGCGTTATGAGCGGATTGTGATTTGAGATTATATCTTGTGTATCGCTGAGCGTGGGAGACGTCGATCGCGATACGTCCGCCGGGGCTGCAGGTGCTTGTTCAGCCTCGTCGCAGCCACTTTTGGCAAGCGACACGCATTGCTGTGTAATTTTTTGCAGAGCAGCTGTGACACGAGGCTGATTTTGGAGAACTCCAGCCTCTAACAGAAGATCACTAAAGGAAAGGAACGACTCGCTGAACTCTTTGATGACCTTCTCGTATTCCTGTACGCGCGATTGCAGATTGGCGATCGTGGTATCTTTTCTCTTGCGATATACTTGCTGCGCGACGCGAAGCTGCTTTCGACGTCTCTGGAATCCTTGAGTCAGTTCCAACTTGCTCTGTAGTTGTTCGGGATGTACCCACCTCGGGACCTTGCTGATTGTCCGTCCCAGCTCGTGGCCGGCCTCTTTTGCGAGGAGCGGGCGCGTCAGTCATTGCTTCGACCATCGTGGATTGCTTTTGAGGCAGTGCTGTCATGGATAATCTGAGAACGCGAAAAGGACGTGACCGGGTTGCTTTACTCATGGGGGTCGTGGCGTCGGGACTGTTGAATAATCGAAAAATCGGTGGGTCGCCACGTCTGGCCCGAACGTAATCAACTCATCATCAAGACCGAACACGAGGAATATAAATGGCTTACCCCATAATTCTCCATCTCCAACGCTCCGAAATACCTTCATTCGCAGCGTACAGCGTACAGCGTACAGCTCTCGCAACATGTCTTCATTCCCTCAGCCGACGCCAGTAGTTGCCTGTGGCAAAATACCCGCGATGGGGAAATCAATCTCCCAGCACATGCTGCCTGAATATGAAGGTTCTTGATCTACATTCCTGAACTCAACAAAGTATGGTGCCAATGCTATTCAGTCATCCACTTCATCCTGTCATATGAGGCTGCAGAGGCTGAGCTCCCGCATCTGCTTGCAGGTCGCGATCCTCAGTCTCGGAGCCCCAATGAGATCGGAACCCACGATTACAGCCGGCCTCCTCGCGCGGTCATCTTTGGTCGCGGCTATGAGACTCAGCAGGTTGAAGAGCTTAAGAAGAAATTCGCAGGTGTTGCTAAAGAACCCGTTGCATGGGTGAGGGGAAACCCAGCGGATTTGCCTGCCGGGGCCGCTGGGCCTGACTATGCTCAGAATATCGCGGCGGATATGAAGAAGGTGCTTAAAAGATGGAGGGACGGGGGAGGAAAAGATGAGGAGATTTTGGTGTACTAGTTGCTGATTATCTGATACCTTGCTTTTTGCTAGTTCGAATCCCACACACACATATCAAGAATATTTGTAAGTGATCTTGGAATTACTAGTTGGTTCCCTGGGCTTCGATCTTTTGGGGGTCGATGTACTTCTTCTGATCGAGGCATAGAATGCGGATAGGAGATTGAGCAACCAAATCTTTCCACCAAAACCCATACATTAAAGCTAATGTTCCATCCGCGACATAGGAAGTACCATCGTTGTTCACTTTCTCCTTCGCTAGTTCAAGTGAACAATTCCACTTCCCGGAGTATCGTATGTATTCCTGAACTATATCCGTGGATAGCTGGGGGAAGGAAGGATGTAAATTGATAGATTTGTGCAGAATAGTGACGGCAACTTTGAGACTGTATGCAAGTAAGATTCAAGTTCCCAACATATAACTGCGACATAGACTTGGCTTCGCCTGAGCGATTGCCTTGGTCTTCAACTTAAGGCCGGGGTACAGCAAATCCAGCCCCTCGCCCAGCGTATGGAATGCACTGTTTTGATATCTAGGAAAAACCAGCGCGTTAAGAGAAAACTCTAATCTAGATTCAGTAATATAATAATGTTGGGTGATTACCGTAGTTGATCACCAGATGCACGAATTTACCCTGGTCGTCCAGGCGACGCAGGTATTATCTAAAGCGGCACCAGCGAATCCCGGCTGTTGTATGTTTTTGATTTTGCTTATCTTTTATATTGCTGGGTTTAGTTAGTAGTGCCTTGCCGCCCTGTCTTTAGTCCTTCATTTGAATGTTCTGAAGCCCTTTAAAAATTCATTCGTCAAGTCTGTTGTGCTGACGTGGTCTTCTCTTGCAACTTTTGGTCGGAAGCAGAGTCTTCCGTCTTCCGTGTTGTTTGCTACCTAATCATGTATAGCTTACACATTTAGTAGCTCTGCTTTCTTTTTCTGCTGTCTCTTTCACTTTCGATGGAAATAACTGGGAGTTTTTGGCATTCCTGCCGAGGGTTACCGACGAATAACTTCCCAATGACAGCTGGGCGTCGACCAAGCCACGCTTGATAGCCAGACATTCCGTCCGTCGCTTCGCCAATCATGGACATTGACTCAGGGGTGCTGTGACGCATGGAGCTCGATCGCTGATGTCGCACCACATGATTGAGGCGTCATCGGAGCTGCCGGCGAAGCCCCGACATATCTTTGTACGGGAGGGCAGCGCGGCCTAGAGTTAGGGAGCCTTTCGACTTTGACGACACGCTGACAGGATCGTTTTAAAACCGACATAGTGGTCAATCTAAACGTGTCTCTCGAGATGAAGCGTGGAGAAGTGGAACTACAATTAATGTAACCTTGGCTATCTTCCTGGGTGATACTGAAGTTACCAATCTTACGTGCATGCCAAAAGTCCCGTCTGTCTTCTTCGGCTGCCTTAGTGCTTACCTGTTGTCTCACACGGCTGTTCTTTATCCTTTTGCAACATGGAAGAAATTGGCTAGATTAGGGTTCGATTTAAACACTGCACTGGGAATGGTTCTGTTCATTTGAGGAACTAAAGCCTAGATTTGCGGGCCGTGAATCATGATCCACTAGGCTTTGGGCATAGCGTATCTATTAGTCTCCACAACCGGAAGTCCACCCACGCGATATACTCACCGGGTTGTGGGCCACGATATGAATGACCTCCTCAGGGATCTTACGATGCGGACAGCGGAAGGACGAGCGGGGAGGAGCTCGGCTACAGATACCGTCCTCGGGCCTTTTCGATGTCGCGCCGTAGCCAAGATTAAAGGTTATATCCTCAAAGCCAAGCGGAGCAGTATCGTACATATATGGATAAACAAAGCGAGATTACTATACGAGCGGTTCACAGCAACCACTGGTCAGACAAGGTGCAAAGGCATACGGATGTAAGCCACCTACAGCGTATGCTTGCCAGATTCGGTATAAACAGGTGTTGCGTGTTATAACAGAACTCTCCGCATTTATGCGAGAATACTTTATAAAGAACACCTCCTCCCCGTGGTAAATGTCCTTCGTTACTAAAACAGAATCTGCTTCATTATGAAAATCTCGCTTGCTGTCTCTGCTCTTGCCTTACTTGCTTGCCCTGCCGCAGCGGTCGACCTTAATCCAACGAAAGACTGTGGCGAGCCCTGGTCCGCCTGGTTCTGGGAGTGCAAACGATCTGCCTCCAACTGCTGCCACTACGCAGCCGAAAAAGCCAATACAACCTGTCCGATGAGTCGTGCAAGACATTATTTCTTGCTAGGACGGTGCAGGACGCTCTTCGAGGGCAGCGCAAGTCCTTACAACAAAACCGACTGTGTCACCGCCTCTCTCTCCGGCATAGCCTTGATTATGGGTGATCGTGGCCTCGACTTTCCTGTTCATTGTACTATTGATGACATCAAGGACATGCCCTAGGGATTCCGGCGTTTCCCTATAGGAGGCTTTGGGGAGGACCGTCCGGGAAAAGTCAAGAGGGAGATATTGGCAATATTAGTGTACAATTTGAGGGCTCTAAGGGAGGAAAGGCCCCGACAGCGATTCGGCAGAATCTCCCTGTGGAGAGGCTCGACTGGCCAACGAAAATTGTCTGTCAATACCTCAGGTTTATACGGGTCTGACCCAGCCTCTTCTGCACCCCGGATTATAGTTTATTAGTGTACTCATACTCTGATAAGAGAATATGAATATGGATTGGTTACTGAGCCTAGTATCTACTTACAGTAGAACTAAGCAGCTGAGATGGACTTAGTAGTAGATTAATATTCCACGCGGCTACTTGTAACCGGCATCATCCGTTCGACAACATCCCATACTTCTCGCAGGAAGGGCAACTGCTGTAGTGGCGCTCAATCTAGAAGTGAAGATGCTCAACAGAAATAACAGACATGGGGAAAAGGAGGAAGAAGATAGAACTAACAGTGACTTTCATAATCAACTGTTGAGTCACCTGAGCAGTCTAACATGATACGACTATGGTCACATCACAACAACGCTCAGTCAGTCAGAGCGGAAGTGATGAAGGGTCGACCTGCTTTCATCAGAAAAGGGGAAGAGAAGAGGAATCAAAGAGATGGGAGAGATGAAGGGAAGCGACAAAAGAGAGAGATTGGGTCGGCTTCTGGTAAGCCGTTCCTTGAGGCGGCTGTACATATAATCTTTCTCATCATAAGAATCATATCCATCGCAATAACATATAGAATGGAATGGAAATAGAACAGACATAGATCATAACGACAAACTGAAAATAAATAAATCTGTATATTAATAATAATATCTAGAATAACTAGAAAACAGAATAAACTATCTTATGCCTTCCTACTCGTTTCTATGGCTCCACTTCCGCCTGGGAGAGGAGGGAGGGTCTAGAAGTCAACTGCAAGTGAAGAAAGAGAAATAGGAAGTAATGGTTTAAGTTAGTGAATGTTAATTAGAGAACGGAGAATAATTCACATGTTCTACCGGTTAAATATTTTGAGAATTTTCTGATAATCCGCCTCTGTCTTTAGAAGAACGGCTTCTTTTATCTTCTTATTATCGTGGTCATCGAGGTTAACCACACACGTAAATCTCCCCGCTAGATCTTGACGCATCTTGAACAAGCAATCTGGAGTATAAAAAGTGGAAAAGGGGGAGAATATGAGCGCCATGGTTTTTAAAGGCATTTCTTCCCAGTCTTTCTATTTTTTCATACTAATGTCAAAATCCAACTTCTGATAGCTTAGGTGGAAAATATTCAAGGACTAAAGGCTTCATCTAAAGCCGCCAGAGCGCTGGCGTCAAAACGGCAAACCCGTGGGCGCTGGGCTGAGTGAGGACCGACATATACATGCGGTTGTATGTTTTTTTTTTTTTTTTTTTTTTTTTTTTTTTTACACCATCAATCACTGCTGTTGTCTTCACATGGGATGGATAGATAGAAAAGTATCTGGCTAGCCATGTTTCTGGGTTGACCCATTCAGACATGTCCCTGCCAATCATTATTACACTATTTCAGAAAATACCCATAAGCAGATCTATCAGGGTCTAGTAGCCATAACAAGTCCTACGGACCACTCATAAACACCGCACTTTTTCTGACCTTCCTCGCAAGATTCTCAACCCTAGTATCCACCGATCCTTGAACAGACGAGTTGAATTGGTGCGATACCTCATCCGCATTGTCCGTGTCCACCAATGGAATCCGAAGCAGAATGGTAACACGCAAGAATTGTTCACGAATCCACTCATACTGCCCCGGTCGAAGAAAAGTCTTCATCAGAGGGCCGTGGTCCTCCAAGAAGAATGTCACTACACGGCTGAGCGGACTCAAGATATGCCACGGTCCTTGGGCGATAATATGGCTCCTATGCTCATTCCAGTTGCTTTCATTCCCCGATCCCAGCACATCGTCGGGAGGGAGTAGATCAATAGGGAGAAAAACAGCCGGATCGGCGAAGTCTGCAAGACTTAATGGTCCGGCTTGGTTTCCCAGGTAAAAAGGCACGCTGTGGCACACCGAGTCGACTAGCTCTTGTAGAGCCTGTTTACAACTGACGAAATCTTCATCCCTCGCCGAGATTTCGTCGGAACTGAGGATGATCTTGATGAGTAAGAGGCGTTGAACGCGCCATAGATTCCAGATCGTTCCAATTTGGCAGGAAGGGTACACCTCGCAGACAGACTCATAGGTGGGAATCAACGGTTCGATGTCTTGGCCGCTTGTGAGTTTCCTAGGCCTCCAATATTCTGGGACACTTCGAGCCCAAGCGAGGAGCTGTTCGTCAATGTGCTGTGCCTCGGTCCTCCAATCTCTGTGGTCGTGCTGTTTTGAAAGCATGGGGTCGTCGTGATTTGCTCGCTGAAAATAACTGGCCTGCAGCTCGGCGACAGACGCACCTATGGAATCAAGCAAAAAACTGGGGTTGGCAGGCTCAGTGGTCGAATCGTTGCTCTCAGTGAAAGACGAGCGTACAATGCTTTGCAACGGTCTGTTTTGGCGAATGGCCGAGGACATTTCGCTATGAAAAATATACTTTCGAAGGTATCCACTGACTAACCGATTGGTAAAGTCCGACTTCGCGAACGGGAGCAAAGAGATAGCGCCGTCGTGATGGACCCTCGAAGCTGGGCGACGGTCGTATATAGCAGCAAGGTTCTCATAAAATTGCAGCGATAAAACAGCTAACACGGTTGCTGGCTTGCCCCTTTCACTGGGGTCCTGGATTGTACTCCGAAGACACTTGACGGCCTGGAGATAAGCCTTTTGTGGTGCTCCGAAGCTATCGTGCCGCCAGAGAGATATCACCTCCGAGGCTATGGCTGATACCGCAAGCGAGAGGGCTGATTTCTGTGGCTGAGAGGAGTAGACTGGGACCAGCAGCTCGAAGAATCCACTGGCTGACTGCATGTCACGGCCCATGACAGCATAATGCTGCAGAAAGAACGGGACGCTTGTGTCGGGTTCAGCCAGGGGTCGTGGGCTAGGACAGGCCTTCTTTGGGACGACCTCGGTGCCAAACTTGTGGCTTTGGTCTTTGAACTTGAACGTGGTCGGTTTTGCCTTGTAGCCCCCACAATGAAGGCCAAGGCGCTGACAAGAGTGGCAGTTGGGCCTCGCCTCGTCACACTTCACTCGTCGTCGTTTGCAGGTAAGACAACCATTAGAGCGCCCGTGGTTGACCATGGCGAGAGTCGGCGACAATAGGAGCGATAACGTTGCGACGGGGTTCTTGCAGAACAGGTCTCCCACGATGTGGAGAGTAATATACTGACTGGAGTCAAGTTAGGCTCCAACATCGAATGGCCCCATCGCAAAACAAATACTTTATTTGGGTTAGCGGATTGACACAGCCATCGCCAAGCATCAGGCCTCCATTTGTCGCATCCTATCGCAAAACAGTCACTCGGTTCACGATAGTGTCATGGTGCTCTATGCGGGCACCTTGGGTGATGTTACTGACCTCCAACAACGAGATGAAGTATAAGTAGAGAAGGTATGACCGCTATGGAAGGGCAACTTAAGATACACACTTCCATTTCGCCAGCAATAACACCTTAAACTCCTTGTTCTCATACTCGATCATGAAATTCTCTGCCTACACCGGCCCTCTTTTGGTGACGGTGGTATACGGTCAAGCTGCGGTCGCTGCCAACAGCACCGAGAAACCTCCCACGTTGCAGCTGAGCACAAGCTCCGAGTTCAACTTTCAATTTCTCATTGCCTTGGGCAGCGCCACCGAGGGTGGAGCAGATATCGGGCCTGTTTTGGGTGCTGCTAACAAAATCAAAGCCGGAGACATGGCCGACTTCAGCAGAGAATTCTACAAGCTCGCCAACGCCACCAAAGCCCAGGCCGAAGACCCGGAAAACGCTTTTGATCCGATCAACGTTCGAGACAGTTGGTTCTCTGCATCCCAGTACTTCCGACTAGCGGACTTCTACAACCACAACAACTGGAGCGACCCGCTGATCAACACCCTATGGGTCGAGCAGACTGCAGCGTTCGACAAGGCCTTGGCCAACCTGCCTATTCCCGGTCAGCGTGTCCAGATCCCGTCTCCAGAGGGCAATTTCACCGTCGAAGCAATATGGTACGGCGCACCGGGGAGTGAACACCGCAAATTGCCCACATTGGTGATCGGAAATGGATTCGACGCGGCGCAGGAGGACTCGTACTACTATTTCGTGGCGCCGGCTCTAGCTAGAGGATGGAACTGCATCACCTACGAAGGTCCGGGGCAACCGACTGTGCGCCGAAACCAGAATGTGGGTTTCATTCCGGAGTGGGAGAACGTGGTCACTCCGATCGTGGACTGGGTGTTCGCCGAAAAGGCACAAGCGGTGGATACGGACCGGCTTGTGCTGATCGGAAACTCCTTTGGAGGTTTTCTGGCGGCCCGCGCTGCGGCTTTTGAGCCCCGTCTGTCTGCAGCTGTTCTCATCGGCGGTGTCTGGGACGCCTATGCTGGGTTTTCGCGTCAATTTCCGTCCGAGATCATTGAGATCTACGAGGCGGGTAACTACACGGACTTCGACGACAAGGTTCATTCGCTGCGAGACTCTGGCAAGCTCCCTACGTCTGCCGCTTGGGGCGTGGACCAGGGCTTATGGTCGTTCCATACGCACTCACCCTCCGAGTTTCTCGATATGAGCAAGGAATTCCGACTAGAGCACGTCGTTGACAACATCAAGATCCCCGTGTTCGTTGGTGACGCGGAATTCGAGAACTTTTTCAAAGGGCAACCGCAAAAGGTTAAGGATGCGCTGGGCGACAGGGGTACTCTGCATGAGTTCAAAGGGGTTGCTGGTTACCATTGTCACATTGGTGCTGCGCAGGAGTTTACGAGAACCATGTTCGCGTGGATTAACAAGACTCTTGGTTGAGAGGTGGTGGCAACTGAAGTTGGTTGTTGTATAGGTCAGAGAGCTACAGCATGTGCGAGACCTTCTATCGTAGTCATTTGTCAGTAGTAGCAGGTTGCCAGTGGAGATACACCAGGGAAATTGAATATCACTTGCCTTCTCTCCTGATTTCGTTTTGATGCAATGAAGTAGTCTTAGATATCACTAAGTGACTGTATTACTTTGCCGGGGAAGGGGCGTGTTTATAAGCTATTTACTCCATAGATACGCGGTATCCTCTTCTATTTGTGATCATCGCTGGTGTTAGAAGTTTACTTATGTAGTTCACCATATTAGAAGTCCAGACTAGATTTCTTATCGTCAGCAATAGCTATGGAAAGAAGTAGTAGCAATACATCATTCAGCAAATAGTCCACCCAGCTCCAGTAATCTCAGTCTCTCAGTGAACAAACCCAAGAACAACCCCAAAACGTCTTCACTCTTGCTATTAAAGCCCTTTCGCTCCGAAAAAGGCCACATACTTCAGCCACTCTACTCCATACTCTTCCCCTCGTCCCAGAACCCGTAAGTCATCTCCTCATAAACCTCACGGAATTGCTCCTGATCTAGCTCGTGCGCCAGCACTACCCGAATCGAAAACTGGGTCGCGGTGACCGCAGCTTGCGGTCTTCGACAACCCTCATCATCCAACACAGCAGCTTCTCGACAGTAAAGGGGAGCTGGGCACGGTAAAGACTATGGATCGAGAATGCGTGAAGGTTCGTAATGATGATGTCGACGGCCGCGGGCCCTGACCACACATTCCCGGTGGCTTTACGAGTCCAGTGTCCTTCGTCGACTGCTCCCACGCTGTCAGCGATAGGTTAGAGTTGGTATAATGATTCATGATGTGAGTATTCTAGGCTCCTCGAGGTAGGCCGACACTAAGTATAAATTGCTCCAGGCATAATCCGGTTTCTTTGGTAGCAGGCAATCTCGTGGCACCAGCTAAAGGTACCTTGGCTGGAGGAGGCGTCTCGTAAAGATAGGCTATAAGTCTTTCTATTTCTCCATGACTTCTATTTACTTAATAACCTGCATCAAGATGCTGGTGATACAGTAACTGATCTATTATTTATAAATATGATTGTCACTGAGCTATCCGCACAAACGAGCCACCTATATTCGGTATGACCTGGCTAGCTTTGAATTGATGGAATGTAGACAGTCAATCGAACGAGCTGGTGCTAATTTACGAGATAACGGGGCCTTCCACCTAGTCAAGATATATATGCAAGTTTTATTGTTACCTATCTTCTTTGTTCTTCTGTTTTTAATTCAAATCAAGCAGGTTTGGATATTAAGAAAGGGCTATATCAGACTTTTCAGGGGAAGCTCCCATTATAGGGCATAGGGCATGTCACGGCCTACCAAGATTTGCAGGCCGATGAGCTCGAGGTGTTCCAGAAAGAATCGTGTCATACACGGAAACGAAGCAAACCTGGAGGCTTTATTTACCTATCCGAAGTTGAAACGAGCACATACGACCACAGGGTGTGGAGAACAGGGCTTCCCGTCCGCTCAGCCGTACTTAAGCCATGCTTGTGAACGCGGTCAAACAATACCTGAGCCCTTCAGCCCTTGCCGCTTTGTGGGTGATTGACGCTAAACCAGAGGGTGAGTGCGGGTGAGCTGGGTGATGCTTTTCAAAGCCAAGGTGAGTGGGGTGAGTGACTGGGTGAGGGAGGGTGAGAGAGCGGGTGAGGTGAGCTGGGGAGGGCTTTTTTCGTAGACATAAATACTCCAGGGCTCTTTCACCTCCTGACCATCACCATCTACTTCTATCCAATTCATCTTGAACCTCCAGTCATCGAGTTTGTTGTCCGAAGCGAAACGGCCTTGCTTATCGAGCTTTACACGTGACTTTATAAATTGTCCAATCATTGCTCTCGGTTTCATTTGACCTCTTCATCACGTGATAAAATGTTCTTGACTGAAGAGAGAAAGAGACAAATCGAAGAGCTTAGTAAGATTGGGGAAGAACGAGGCTTTACTTTAGAATACCAGGAAGAGCAAACGAGCAAGCCGAACGAAATATGCCGAAAGAAACGAGCTCCAGTCACTGACGAACGATATGACCGAGCAGTGAACAATTGGAAGATGTACTATACTTATTCCCCCTACAGTGTTTGCAAGAGAGATTCACTAATCCCCACCAGATGGATGCTTTCGCGAAACGAACCTGAAACCAGATACTTCGCCAAACAGGAGCCTGACCCTCCGAACCAGATATTGAAGTTGTTCTGCGAGAGCTTCATAGTCCTTCGAAAAAGGGACTTACCGTCTCAGTCTACCGTGTGTCACAACCTTTCCTGCTTCATCGCCGAGTGGGAGAGAGAAACACAGAGAGAACTTCCGGATCATGTTACTGATGACGTGTATAATGTGCGCTAAACCTTTTTCAATTCCGTGTTCAATATTAGGCTAACGTGTGCTCCAGCACATCAAGGTCGTGCTTACCCCGAAGTATGGTCTACAAACGAAGCATCGAGAAAAATTCCCTGTTACAAGGAAGGACTTAGACATCCTTCTTAGACACCTTTTTGAAAAGGACGACCATGACTACATCCACGAACGGGCTAGGTTTCAAGACGCGTTTGCCCTTTGTCTGTTTTCGAATTCGGGGTCAAGAGCAGGCGCTGTTGTCGAATCGAGCTCCTACCGCGGGACAAATGAGTGCCTCTACTACAGGGTATGCTTTCCAATATATACCATTTTACAGGAGGGAACTTACAGTGTATCAAGCATCTTACGTTTAACATGAAATGGGACTCGGATATGAACATCAAATACTGGGTTTCTATTGACCCAAAGTTTTTGAAAGGCCATCGTTACGACGACGAAGCGAACATGTAAGTATTATTCATATCTTTTATTCTTTGGCATGTAATAACCAGTGCATAGCCCAAAGAATTGGATCCCAGAGCAGGAGATACTTGGCAGAAATTTCGCTTTCTATGCCATAGTTTCCGGAATTGCCGATGGGGCATTTAAGGGGATCGACACTGTTGACGAATTGCTGGCTAAAACACCTCCAAAAGGGCGGGAGTCCTGGACGCTTCTGTGGAGGCAGGAAGCGCTGGACCTCCCAATTTTCCGTATGGTGCGCTCTGACGGGCCACATGATACCTCCGCATTAACATTTTCTTCAATACGGCATCACTTCACATCACTTGCTCAGCGAGCATGTTTCCAGGACGTGCTGCGCATCCATGGGATCAGGGGTGGAGTTGCAAACACGATCGACCGTGAGTTTGTCTTAATTCGTTTTAACCGCTCTTCAGGTGCTATAACGGACAGCCTACTGATGCCCTTATAGCCAAAGCATCCGAAGCAACACGCAGTCAAGCACTCGACCATCAGAATCCAGATACCTTCCTGAAATATCAGTCGAGGTTCAAACGAGTGGATATACAATCTTGTTTCTGGAATATAGAGCCGGATTACGATTGCCTAGACATGGAAGAGAGTATGTCTCATCACCGGGATCCTAATGTACCCCAAAAACTTGATGCTGCTGCCGTTGCCGAAACCGAGAATACCGTTGAAATGAAAGCCATCTACCAGCAAATCAGTGAACTCACTCAACGAATATCATCAAAGCCGCATCAAAACCAAGATCTCGTGAGTGAAAGAGCAAAATTATACACCAGAGCCGCCAAGATGCGCCGTCACAAAAAGGCGGAATTCATCAAGAACTGGTGGAAATCATGCTACGATGAATACATTACTGGGGGCGAGTTTGAGGAAAGGGACCCCACATGCTTGTTGGACATTTACTGCAAATATATGCCCGAAAGAGAGCGCTTGCGGGAGAAGCTTTTCACCAGAACCTCGCTACACAGCGAAACAGGGAAGCAATGTTTACGTGATTTGGTGACCATTTGTACCTCGAAGGACGACAAGGTTGCTTACTACCCGGGCGAGGAGCCAATTGATGGGAAGTGCGCAGTGTGCTCGATGGAGATGGCTAGGTTCGTCGCGTCTGTCTCCAGTATTTGAATTGAGCTAACCTTAACAGCTTTCACAAACAGGAGCGTTCCAAACATATTTTACAGTGTCGGAGGAAGTCGATGAATGCGGCACCCTACCAGCAGCTGTACAAGAACGGAAAGCGAGCCCATCGACGAGCGCAGCGGAACTTCCTCGAATGGTGCTACATCTGCTGCGAGTGGTTTCACACAGAGGACGATTGGCAAACGCACTGTTACTTTCACCTAGAGCATCTACAGCCGCGATGCGGTCTTTTGACATTCCGCCATACATTGGTATACCCAGGGCTCTGCCCCTATTGTTTGGGTGACTCTGAGAAACAGCCCCAGGAGCGATTCAAGCAGTGGCGGGTTAAGTCTACGCTAATCAACCATATTAACGAGAAACATCTCAGTGGGAAGAAAGATGATGAGCCTCTTCAATGCCCCCATCCTTGCTGTGAAAAGAGATCATATTCCGGAACGCTGGGTTTGCGGCGTCATTTCTTCAATGCGCACTCTATTGAAGAACCTCGGAGGAACTGTGTCTCTCAGAAGAGAAAATGGATTGCAGACCTTGATGTCAAGGGAGAGCCCCCCAAAAGGGTTTGTTAAAATGATGGAAAATAAAGCTTCTGCATGTATAATTATTAGTGGGTCTAATATATTTAAACCTATCAGAACCTCCTAGAATCCATTAGACCTATCAAATATCTATTATACCCAAGTGTTACCCAAGAGTTACCCAAATGTAAAGGGCATCCGGGTACTAGGTGTTCTCCCATATGGTTAAAAAAACCAACATGGAACTTCATAGAAGTGTGGTAAGGTTTGCTCCGAAGATTGGACCAGGCACTGTTCTGAATCCTTCTCGGAATCAAAAAGATGCACTGGCTCAGAGTAGTTGGTGGGCCCGGATTTACTTCGACCAGATCATCGCGTTCCTGTTATTTCGAATGTTTTCTGTCACTTTTGGGTAAAGAAGCTGCGCGCTTAGGGATAGGCCTTGAGTTTTCCCGCGAGGGTTTGGAGTAAACCGAGGTTTGCTGTTTTTCAGAACGATGGGTTGGGTGTTTTGAGAACTCGTTGGATACCGATTCGATTGCTGAACCAAGGCTTGGTGCTTTTCTGGGCCTCTTCCTGGGGGAATGCTCCAGGAATTCATGCATGTGGTATATCGTGGAACCGTAAAATCAGAGTCTCTCTTCCGAAAAGGACTTGAAATATTGTGAGAGGTGAGTAGATAAATAGGTATCTTTAATGGCTGTGACAAATCAGATGTCATTAATTACATAGCCATGACAGAGGCTTTGTCTGATAACGAGGTTGTAATTAAGCCTTTAAAGGAGTCTCCAAATCTTCCAGAGGAGTGACAGTTGGATATGGGTGTAGCAACAGTAAATGTAAGGACGCAGTATATGACTTCGGTGACAAGTCCGGTAGCTTCAGGGAGTTGAGCATTGTTAAAAGATTCCGAGAATTCGGACATCGTAGTAAGGCATCTTAAGTTGGAAGAGAAACTTTCTAATCATACTGCCCCAGATAAGATATTTTGTGGCTCCATTAAACCCAGAGAATATAAGGTTTAGGTTTTTATCAGGGTATAGGCAAAGTAAACGGACGTTACCAGCTTTTTCTGGCCAATGATCAATCCGTAGATATTGGTGTATTCCTGAAAACATTTGAAAGTGGAAATAAATGGGGAAAGAGTCTTCATTATCCGTATGTTATTCTCAATATACTGATGGACGTATTCCGTACTTTTAGCGAAAAGTCCGGGTTGATTCTGTGTCGAATAGATGTTGCTATGATTGGAGCAATCGGATTTGTATGATCCAGTAAGGATATTGAAATGTTGTATTAGATCGAAAAGATAAATCGGTATATCTTCATCTACCAGTCTTATAGGATGCTGGCTGTTGCTCGAGTTGGGCTATTGACGTTCCGTTTCCGCTTGTGTTGTATGTCTCATGGGTTCCTAATAGAAATTGAGAATAGCCACTCCAAGTAAAGAAGCTGCGTGTTTAGGGATAGGCCTTGAGCCTTCCCTCAAAAGTTTAGAGTAAACCGAGATTCGCCGATTTTCAGAATGATGGGTTAGGTGTTTTAAGAACCCGTTGGATACCGATTGCTGAACCAAGGCTTGGTGTTTTTCTGGGCCTCTATCCCGGTTAGTTCTTGCAAAAGCCCAGGGACAGAATCAACGGTGCTGGACATACCTGGGCCTATATAAGCGGCCAGAGTTTCATAGTCTAGCTTCGACCTCAATGGCTTGAACTGGGCCAAAACTCTCAGAAAGGTTCTGAAAATCTTCTATAAATCGGTATATATTTGTCTATTGGTTTTATAGGACGCTTGCTGTTGCTCGAATTGGGCCGTTGGCGCTCCGTTTCCGCTTGCGTTGTATGTCTCATGGGTTCCTAATAGAAATTCTATATTAGTATAATATTCGAAGGAAAGAGGAAACCATTATTAACTTACTAGTGATAAACTGAAGTATCGATATCATCTTTGTCTTTTTTGACAAGTTGGAGGTTTAGATGCTGAGCCATCTTTTTCGACAAGTTGGAGAGTTGGATACTGAGCAATTTCATGGTATCCTATTGACTATGTAGGGTTGTCCATGCTATGCTGTCCTAATAGCCACTCTGTTTCAACTCAGTTTCGAAGGAGCAGCTAAATAAAAGTAGAGGAATAGACAGAACACTGTCCTATATCTGTTGAATGGGGCTCTGCAAGAAGAAAGATGAAGTATAGAAGATAGACAGAATACTGTCCTATATCTGTTGTATAGGGCTCTATAAGAGGAGAGATGAAGTGTGGAAGATAGACAGAATACTATCCTATATCTGTTGCATGGGGCATTGAGGCTCTATGAGAAGAGAGACGAAGTATGGAAGAAGAAGAGATGTGGAAGAAGAAGAGAGAAGAAGAGGAAGAAGGGGGGGGAAGGGGTTTATATATGAACCTGGCCCTATTATGCTTCACTCTACCTATTGTTCCTTCGTTATTCACCAAATCCATATCTTTCTACTTCTATCCTCTTCCATGACTTATATATTCACCTTTAGATTCACAGTTTTCACTTTTCAGGAACTTCCCGGAACTTCCTTCTACCTCTTCATCTTTATGATTCTGTGAATGATTAAATCAGTGGTTTATTAGGGCCTTAGAGGTCATATGATCTGGATCATATGACCCATAGAACCTTGTGGCCGCGGGATTTATCGCCTCGTATAATCGCAGCATTCGAAGGAATGATAATTGCATTGAAAATGCGCAGAACAATGGAGGAGAAAATACTGCATTACTAAACTTATTTTGATCGATTTTATTGTTTATTTTAAAGCTCCGAAACTGCATAAATATAAGCTATATCGCCTAAGTTAGAAATAATCAAGAGTCTATAGATATAAATTGTAGTTTTAGAGCTACGTTTATCCTTGATCACGTGATCAAACACACTATCAACTAACTAACGAAATGAGGCTGATTGAAGCCCAGCCAATGGTGTTATCATACACGAAATGCTCTCATTGGCTGCCACCTGCTGGTCAGCTGGTCCTCCTTTCAACCCCGCTTTTGGTGTGGGAAGATGTTTCGTTCACCTCGTTATAATCAACCGCCGTTTATCATCCACCACTATCGAACCTTTCTTTTCAGACAAAATCGCCGTCAGTATGTCAAAAAATGATGCAATATTTACCCATGACGACTATACTGTGGCTTGGGTCTGTCCGCTGGAGGTTGAACAGATAGCAGCTATGAAGATGTTGGACAGCGAACATGAGCGCCTGCCACAGCCACCTAATGACCACAACGTCTACACACTCGGCAGCATCAATGGACATAACGTTGTCATTGCTGGGCTTCACTCCCCTGGGAACAGCCCTGCGGCCGTAGTTGTCACTCAAATGAGAAATACGTTCCGGCAGTTAAGATTCGGTGTCCTTGTTGGTATAGGTGGTGGCGTACCGACAAGAACTGAGCAGGGAAACATCCACCTCGGTCATGTGGTGGTAAGCAAACCCGTTGGTGAACATTCAGGTGTGGTGCAGTATGATCACGGGAAGGCCGAAGTCGGCCAATTTCGACACACTGGCTACCTGGCTCCGCCGCCAACTGTGTTGCTCAATGCCGCCCGAGAAATGGACATAAGGCGGGCAATGACGCAGGGAGATCCGCTTCTCAATCATATCGCACGCATCGACACGGCTGTTCGGGGCCTGCGGAGATACAAGTATCCTGGAGCAAACAAGGACCACCTCTTCCGAGCAGAATATGTCCATCCTGACCCGCATGTTTCCTGCCAGAAATGCGGATGCGATTCGAGTCAGATTGTGGATCGTCGCGCTGAAGATAGCGATGATGACGACGATATGTATGACCAAGGGCAGCAACTAGTCGTACACAGGGGAACGATTGCTGCTGGGGAGCTGGTCATCAAACATGGAATGCTGAGAGATGCACTAGCAAGGCAGTATAATATCCTCTGTTTTGAGATGGAGGCTGCCGGGGCATTAGCTGACTTCCCTTGCCTTGTTATACGGGGCATCTCGGACTATTCGGACTCGCATAAGAATTGCCGGTGGCAGGGTTATGCTGCGGCAGCAGCAGCAGCATACGCTAGAGAGCTGTTTTTTCACCTGCCTGTGGATGAGGTCAAACAATGCAAGATAGCTGAGCACGGTCAGTAAGCAGCTATAGATGAATGCCCTTATAAAATTCAACAAGCTTTTTACTGATTACTCGGTAGACGTACAATATATAATTAACCAAGTTGAAGGCCTCACCCAAGACAACCAGTGCCACAAAATGTATAAATGGTTGAACCCACCTGATCCTTCAGCCAATTTAAACGAAGGGCAAAAGAAGCGACAAGAAGGAACGGGTTTTTGGTTCCTCCAGAGTCAACAATTTATAGAATGGAGCTCTGGAATACGTCGGCATCTCTGGCTGCATGGAATTCCAGGGTGTGGGAAAACCGTTCTCAGCGCGACAATTATTAAGCACCTCAACCAAGAAGTTGATTCTTCTCACATTGTCCTCTATTTCTTCTTCGATTTCACCGATTCTTACAAACAGTCAGTTGACAAGCTTGTTCGCTCGCTT
This sequence comes from Aspergillus melleus, assembly GCF_016097325.1. Lineage (NCBI taxonomy): Eukaryota > Fungi > Ascomycota > Eurotiomycetes > Eurotiales > Aspergillaceae > Aspergillus > Aspergillus melleus. Next base: position 2,002,312 of record NW_025763374.1, on the reverse strand, counting down.
GTTGCACAGCTGTATTCAAAGTGTGAGAAATCTCGGATGGAACTGGACAAGCTGTATTTGTCTTGCGAACATGGCCGTCGACAGCCAACACACGAAACCCTATTCGCCACATTCCTGGAAATGGCGAACTGCACCGAAAAGGTCCAAATCGTTATAGACGCTCTGGATGAATGCAAATCAAGAACAGAGTTACTTCTGTGGATGAAAAATCACGCAAGGTCTGGGCATTCAGGACTCAGCCTCCTCGCAACAAGTCGGAAGGAAGAGGATATTGAAACCGAACTGAGACCCTGGTTGCATCAGGAGAATATGATTTCTATTCAACAAGCTGCTGTGGATGTTGATATTCGCGCATATGTCCATACACGACTTCGAAATGATCGAGGTTTTAAGAGGTGGCACTCGAAACCATCTGTTCAAGATGAAATTGAGACCGAACTTATGAAGAAAGCTGATGGAATGTAAGAAATATTACCATATCATGGCTTGTGAGGTTTTATAGTCGATCAGCGCGCGCTGACTCTGCATTCAGGTTCAGGTGGGCTACATGCCAACTCGATCTTCTGGAAAAGTGTCCAGATCTCCGAAAGCTTCGGGAGTCGCTTAGATCTCTCCCAAAGACATTAGAGGAGACGTACGGCCGAATCTTGGCTAGCATTGACGAAAATTATCGAGATTACGCAATACGGATTCTGCAATTTCTTACTTACTCAGAGCGTCCGTTGACAATACAAGAAACTGTTGATGCGATAGTAGTCGATCCTAGCAGAGATGACCCCTTTGATCCTGAACTAAGGATGCCAGAACACCGAGACATTATGAGAATTTGTTCAAGTCTGGTCTCTCTTGTCACAAGACCGACCAATCGCAGGACAGGAGAGACGTTGATAGAGCTACAGTTAGCGCATTTTTCTGTTCAGCAATATCTTAAATCAGCACGAATTGAAGCGACTTTCCCAAAGAACATGACTGATGTCGGTATAGTATTCCAGAATGGCATGAGCGAAAGCAATGCATCAGGATCTATTACAAGGGTTTGCCTGGCATATTTGTCTCATCTGGACAAACAGTGTCTAACCAGGGAAATCACAGTAAAATTTCCGCTGGCGCTGTACTCCGCACGGTATTGGTTGGACCATGCGAAAGCTGGAGAGACCGGGAAGGACGTGCAGGAGAGCATTTTGGACTTTCTTCTCTATCAAAGGCAAGCGTACGCAGTCTGGGGTAGGCTTTTTAACCCAGATCGCCCGCGGGAGAAAGGGCCGAGACCAATCATAAGCATGGCGCCTCCATTGTACTACGCATCTTTAGCAAGCCTTCAACATGTTGCAGAACTGCTGCTAGACAAGGGAGCTGATGTAAATGCGCAGGGTGGATATTACGGTACTGCTCTTCAGGCAGCTTCTCATAAAGGCCACCAGGGCATCGTACAGATGCTGCTAAACAGAGGAGCTGATGTCAATACGCAGGGGGGATATTACGGTACTGCTCTTCAGGCAGCTTCTCATAAAGGCCACCAGGGCATCGTACAGATGCTGCTAAACAGAGGAGCTGATGTCAATACGCAGGGGGAACATTACAGAAATGCCCTCTATGCAGCCTCTTATGGAGGCTACCAGGAGATTGTACAGATGCTGCTAAATAGAGGAGCTGATGTCAATACGCAGGGGGGATATTACGGCAATGCTCTCCAGGCAGCTTCTCATAAAGGGGACCAGGGCATCGTACAGATGCTACTAGACAGAGGAGCTGATGCCAATACGCAGGGGGGATATTACGGTACTGCTCTCCAGGCAGCTTCTCATAAAGGCCACCAGGGCATCGTACAGATGCTGCTAAACAGAGGAGCTGATGTCAATACGCAGGGGGGATATTACGGCAATGCTCTCCAGGCAGCTTCTCATAAAGGGGACCAGGGCATCGTACAGATGCTACTAGACAGAGGAGCTGATGCCAATACGCAGGGGGGATATTACGGTACTGCTCTCCAGGCAGCTTCTTATGCAGGCTATCAGGAGATTGTACAGATGCTACTAGACAGAGGAGCTGATGTCAATACGCAGGGGGGAAATTACGGCAATGCTCTCCAGGCAGCTTCTTATGCAGGCTATCAGGAGATTGTACAGATGCTACTAGACAGAGGAGCTGATGTCATTGCGCAGGGGGGATTTGACGGTAATGCCCTCCAAGTAGCTTCTTTTAAAGGGGACCAGGAGATTGTACAGATTCTGCTAGACAGAGGAGCTGATGTCAATACGCAGGGGGGATATTACGGCAATGCTCTCCAGGCAGCTTCTTATGCAGGCTATCAGGAGATTGTACAGATGCTGCTAGACAGAGAAGCTGATGTCAATACGCAGGGGGGATATTACGGCAATGCTCTCCAGGCAGCTTGTGCTGTAGGCCACCAGGAGATTGTACAGATGCTGCTAGACAGAGAAGCTGATGTCAATACGCAGGGGGGAAATTACGGCAATGCTCTCCAGGCAGCTTGTGCTGTAGGCCACCAGGAGATTGTACAGATGCTGCTAGACAGAGAAGCTGATGTCAATACGCAGGGGGGAAATTACGGCAATGCTCTCCAGGCAGCTTCTTATGCAGGCTATCAGGAGATTGTACAGATGCTGCTAGACAGAGAAGCTGATGTCAATACGCAGGGGGGAAATTACGGCAATGCTCTCCAGGCAGCTTCTTATAAAGGCCACCAGGGCATCGTACAGATGCTACTAGACAGAGGAGCTGATGTTAATAAACAGGGGGGATCTGACGATAATGCTCTCCAGGCAGCTTATGATGCAGACTACCAGAACTTTATATAGCTACTGCTAGACAGAGAAGCTGATATTAATATATATAAGAGGAAATACGGTAATACTCTCCAGGTAGCTTCTTATGAAGGCCACTAGGAGATTATATAGATACTGCTAGACAAGGGAGCTAATATTAGTACGTAGGAAGGATAATAGAGTAATGCTCTCCAGGCAGCGTTTGATGGATGCCACCAGGATATCGTACAGATGCTGCTAGAGAATGCACTTGACTCACATGGCAGATATTGATTTTGGCAACACTCCAAGATTCTCACATTAAATTCTAAAACCATTCCAGAAACCGCACAACCTGCTACAACATTCTCGTTTCTCTAGGCTTTATTCAAAAGGTATATTTATTTCCTTATCACCTGGAAACTTCCAGAATCTTCCAGGAACTTACCTAACTCTGAGAACGTATTGGTCCCTACTAAGCTTCATACCTAGTTTCATCTTAACACGTATGCTTATGAGAAATTCTCAGTCTATACCAAACCAAACGGCTTAGCTATATGAGCTTGTTAGGCTACAATATAATTCCACAATGGGTCCAGGACTGTGTATTGAAGACAAAAGGCTACCCCACCGCTAAGTAACTACTGTAGAAATAAGTTCCCAATACCATGATATGATCCTACAGAAAGACGCCAAAGTTAATAGAAACTAGCATTACTCCTAATTAACATGTCCTTAAGAGATCTCCTAAAATCGACGTACCAGTATAGCCCTCATAAACAAGTATTATTTGTTGGGTTAATCTCGACAACAGATCAAGGATTCACCCTTCTGAAGCCGGCTTTCATCTCAAGCTCATGGTCCTCTTTCACCTTCTCTAGTTTTCCGAATTTGTATATTATGACCATAGCAAAAGTCACTGACAGCGAAAGCCCAGTCGTAATAGCTGTCAGGAGGGCCATTATAGACCAGTTGCCTTCCCGGGCCGTGTAAACATTAACGAAAGTAGTTACTAGCCCGGCCGTTGCATTAAGTAAGGTAGGGCTGAGTTAACCTTTAGTCGCTTTTCTCAACATAATTTGGAAACTCCTTACATGAACAACCGATTGACCAACCAAATATAATTATTTCTTCGCTCCCAGAATAACCAACCCATAAGTGACGCGCCTAGTGCGAGGAACAAGCAGGCAATTGCAAGTAGTGGGGGGTTCTGAATTGTGTTAATGATAGCTTGTCCAGTTTTCGTCTTCTCTAAATCCTCCGAAAAAGGCTGAGACTTCTGAAGGGAAGTGAACGTGCCAGGTACCACAAGATACCCGGCAAGAAGTAACCAGCTCGCAGCACCGGCCAGGACATTATAGAACCAGGGGATGTAGTCGAGCTCAAGAAGCATGTGAACATAACGGGTCTCAATAGTATGTGATGTGTTGGTTCGATGGAGGGAAGGCTCTCCATCAGGTCTGGCAGGCTGGCGGGCTTCCATTTTTGCGGCATGAGAAAAGCTGGGATAGAGCCGGATGTAGAACGCTTTATATTATCTGGCTAGTTTAAATTTACGTAATAAGCTGACACGAGTGAGCTGTGGGTGAGCAAGTATTGAAACCCTAGGTCCTATCGAGTTTACAGAGTTTGCCAGTGATAGGCAGTTGGGGGTTCGAGACTAAGTTATGGTGAGACAGACTAAGCTGACAGCCAACAAGAAACTAAACTACGAATATCTTGAGATGTTTCCTATCTAAAAGGATACTCTGTTAATTTCGTCAAAACTAATACATTGAGCCGTTTTAGCGTCCTTTACCTCTCCCACCTCCGCTGGCGAGCGATAGAACAAAGGGTGTTTATAGGACGGAGACACCACGGCATCGCCTGAATCTGTAAGAATGGATGCTTAAAGATACTTAGTAACAAGCATTCCTGATTCTAATAGACTATCACTTACCCGCAGGAGCTCATCCACTGTGGCTGTGGGTGAAGCACCTATAAAGTCTTCTGCGATAAGACCGATGGTGCCACGAACAGTGGTGGCATTCTGCAAATCGAGCAGTTTCCGGGCTATATTGCAGACAGCCTGTACATCCTGAGCTTTGCCCACAGAAGTAGGGCTCTGGACCAAGGATCTACCGATACCCGCTGGAAAGGTCAGTAGAAATTTTTAGAAAGTTAAGTCCACCACCCACAGATCTTGACTTCACCATCCTGGGTGATCAGAATATTGGAACAGCCTAGGCCTCCGTAGGATATGCCCAACTCATCGTGAATGTATTTCAGTCCGTTCAAAATCTGCACACTATGTTAGTAACCACTCCTACCTGGCTGAAAGGGCACTCTACCTCTTTGCATATAACTGAGACTTCCACTTCACTCAAGCGAAATACCGGTAATAACTGGTGAATCTCACGAAGTGTGGTTCCCCACTGACCGTAGATAAAGAAACAACCTCCTCTTTTCACGAAGATCTCCTTAAAACCAAGCACATTTCTATGGGAGACCTGTGTGATGTGCTGCAAGGGGAAGGTATTGCCTTCAACTTTGCAGTGACTGAGAAATCCAATAGCTAGGCCATCCTGAAACTCGATAGCATCGATACCGTTCCAGGACGGATCCAATCCAATAAAGATCCTGTTTGACTGGTCGTATGGAGACCCATATTTGACGAAATCAAGACTATAGCGGGGATTTGTCGCTGGAGTAACCGGCTCAGGGGTATGCACGGGCTCACGGACAGCCAATTCGATCGGTGATCCTAGAGTTAAGGCTGGTGCCATTTTGAGCTGGTTATTTGCAATAATTCAGCTCGGATTACAGTACATGTTCCAAGTTATTTAAATCATTAGACTGTTAGAAGCTTACAAAAATATTTAGGTGCCCCGATCAAAACGCAAATCAAGTGGGGCCTGGCTGCGACACCAAACGGTTCGGCAGGTAAGAGCCCCGAGGACTGGGCAAAATCGCCCTAGTCTCGCGCCTTGCTACCAGCCCGTGCCGGAGCCTAGGCAATAGGTTACGACCTATATTTTTGTGATCTTTCAATGAACCGATCCGGCAACCTACAGTATTCCGAGGCTATGGAGAGATCGAAGCGAGAGACACGTCTCCCTAAACATCTTTGGGATAATAGTGGGACTCCAGAAAAAGACACCATCAAACTAGTTAGCAAGGCAAGGCAGAAAGACACCCCAAAAAACCGATTTCACGTTCCTATCCCAGTACTTCCGACTGTTCCAGAGTCCACGGTTCCGGAGCCAAAGAGCCTTCCACCAAGCACTCTGCGAACTAACTCGACATTTCTACACGATGGAAGGCCTTCCCGGAAATATCTCATATCCTGGCAGATCAATCAGGCCGGGCTTGGTTGGATAGGTCTCGAAAACAACCCAGGATATCCCTCTCAGGTGTTGTTGAAAAAGATACCCGCCGTCAATAAGACCACAATCTCAAATTTACGACCAGCAGCTCATCCTAATATTGTTGAGTTATTGGAAGCGTTTTGCGACCACGCTACCGTGTTTCTTGCTTATCGATATCACGGGATTGCAGTGAACTTGTCCTTTGTTAGCGCAAGCCCCTACGTCACATTGGGAGAAGCAGATCTTTCCACAATCTGCCGGAGTATCCTTAAAGGCCTTGAATACATACATGACACACTTCATATTAGCCATGGGGACATTTCTGGCAGAAACATTCTGCTCTTCGAAGACGGAGAGCTGCGAATAGGTGAGTAGAGCTATCCCATAATATTGAAAATACCGCTAAGTCGATCCAGCAAATGTGGGTCAACGTGTGTTGGAGGGAGATGGTAACAAAGAAGCGAATGACAGACATGACCTGGCCCTTTTATTAATAAACTTGTATGATCCGAGGACGACAATGGAGGAAGGTCACGTATACATTGACAATCCTGCGAACGTCTCCGAATATGGTAGAGACTTCATTTCCAAAGTCAAGACCGCTTCTTACTCGCATATCTTCCAGGTAAATGCATTCCTTGCTGCTTTCATCTCAATTCTAATAAGATAGCATGCTTTTCTCCTACAGGCGACACCCGGTGACCGGACATGGAACTTGAGACCCCACTACTTGGATGCGGTGGGGTATGGGAAGGTTTTGCCCCGAAGAGCAAAACAAAAAGATCTAGATAGTTTATAATAAAGCAGTCATATTACGTCGGAAGAACTTTGGCCGGCCCCGTAGCTCTATGGTTAAGCTGTAGGTCGCCTGAACGTATAAAGGACAGGGACTCCCCGGGCACCCATCCGAGCCACCCAGGAAACTCGTATCTTTTGAATATCTGTCAAGCAATGGCGACCACGGACGCTTTCCATATAAATGTTGACACAAAATCACAAGAGGTGCGGCCTTACTTTCTGGGTTATGCCAGAATCCAACTTTACCAGATTTCCGGTTCATTTGACTCTGAGGATGGTGTTCAATGGTACCTACGGCGGTTCCATCAGGATGGATGTTCGAGGTTGGACCCGGAACATTTTGTCACAGTTCTTGCAGCCAAAGAACAAGTAGACCAGGCTGTTGCTCAGACTGGTTCGACTCCAAATAGCCTTTCTTTATCAGACGATCCACCGGACCTCTTCTTACCGAAAGATACTGTTCTTCCATGTTTGCGGGGTCGAGATCTCCTAGAAGCAGCTAGACGCTTTCTACCTCCTGGGCAAAAATGGTGGGTGACAAAGCTATATTCAGACGGTGAGTGTTGTTGCTATTTAGAAAAGGTAAGAGTGCTAACCAGGTTATTCTATTCCAAAGAACTGCCCATTCACCTACAGGATCATCTCAAGTCGCAGTATTCAATTGAGGAGAGAGTTTCGGATGCTGCTATATTCTGTGACCTCCTCCTTAACTACCCTCCTCATACGGCACAAGCCTGGCGCAGCCGATTCGAATCCGCAACGGACTTTCACTATGTAAGAAAGGTGGACAGGAACCTTCCCTTGAGAAAGGCTCTTCAAAACATTGCTCCATTTCCTGGCCTTTGGGACGTATTTACGTTTCGGAAGCTTGAATACATTATTAGTCCCCATTGCGATGAGGTGGGAAATACGCAATCCCCAGGATCCGGCACGCCTGTTACTGACCATCTCAAGATCATGGTACACTATTTGGAGAGGATTCATAGCCTGTGGTCTGAGCTATTTCCTGGAGACATGGCGTCACTGGTTGACTCTAGATCTGTTGCCTTGATCGAAGGACTGATGCCGAAATACTCACTGGTTGATCGAGATAAGATTGCCACGGCCATTACTGCAAGTTGCGACAACCCCTTATTCCCAAGGCTAGTACAACCTGGGAGAAGAGACGAGGTGCTCCAGATCCTTCTCGATGTTTCCGGCCGTATCTTGTCGCTTTCGACGTTCTTCCAGGACACGATCCTTCTCTCTGGTCCTGCGCGTGCCATACGTAACCTTGGAGGCCTGAAGCACCGTGGATCTATCACGGATCATTTGCTTCATGGTTGGAGTGGACGGAACGTCTCCTGCTGCATTGAGGTGTCAGAAGGTCAATACGAGGAAATGTCACTTGAGCCCATGATTGGCCTGAGCAAATTCGAAGAGACTGCTGCCATTATCAGTCTCCTGCAGCTTTGGCTAGTTGCATTTCGCCATTTTGTGGACCCTCGGGGTGGACGTAACACCAAGGCCGATGGTATACAACCACTGTTTCGGGTACGAGGAAAGCCGGAACTGGCAAACGCGGCCGAGAAGCTCGGCTTTAATATGTCAAGGTCCCAGCAAAGCATAAAACAGAATTCTAATATGTCTGTATTCCAATATCTTGTCGATACGCTTGATCGCGATGCTGCTGAGAACATCAGCAACCAAAGACTATCGTTTATCGCTAGGAAATATCAAGAAATCGTGAGGGTTGCGCGGGCAAAAGCAGCTAGCCCGAAGGTTGCACCACTTGGGGTTGACTCAAGTCTCAGAGAGCCTAACAGGCGTGCTGGTAGGCCGCTGCAGAGAGAATATCTGGAAGACCGCCAGTTCCTTTTCCTTGGACATGTATACTGTCAGGACCAACAGACCAAGCAGTATCCAAGTTCCTTCGCCGTTATGCGGGACATATTCCTCTCATTCTTTGGCCGATATAGCCTGATTGATAAAATTTTTGCCGACAAGACAACACAACCCACGCCTCAGGATACACCTACCGAGCCACCTGCCTCCCAGACCATGAACCAAACGACTCTTAATCCAGAGGTTGTGCCATCACTGTCACCACAAGCTGCGGTAGATGGATCTCCATCAATTCCGACATCAAAAGGGCCAGATGACGTGTCATCGCCTGTGGAGTTGAACTCGCACCCTCCCACACCACGTGAGCTGGATATGGATGGACTGGAAAGAACAGCTCCATTAGCACCCGGATTTGAGAATGAACATTGTCGAGCACCCGTGTGTAAAAGAACACCAATCACCATTCATGATTCCATAAGAGATATCTTGACAACATGGCATCAATCGAGGCCCCCAAATGTTATTGTCTTTTATCTGTTTAACTCCAGAGAATATTACAAATTCTTTGCGGACGATGAAAAGAATATAAGGTCCACCATAGTGGATCTTGCCTTGGGTCATTACTTTCTCCGAGTTGAGAACGATGAGTTGAACGTTATAGAGGCCAATGAAGCTTTTCCCAATGTAATGGAGAAGGGGTTACAGCTTATTGGCGCAAGGGAAAAGCCAGGAGACCTTGAGGAACGGAATGGTGGCATATCCGAAGAACAGATGGCAGAGTACATATCAAGATATGATGTTACAACAGGTAAAAGGCACCGTGAAGGTGCCGATGGACCTTCGAAGAAACAGAGAGGATAGGCGAGGTCAGATATCAAGTAATTATAGGACTGCCTACGGGGTGTTACTAATATGGATTAAATCGTGCTGCGTATAGAGCTATTTCGTATGGAACACTGCTACGGATGGAGTATTATTGCGGATGGAGTGTTGTTGCGCATGGAATACTGCTGCGGACGGAGTTCTACTGCGTGTGGAATATTATTGCGTACGGAGTGCTATTGCGGATGGAGTGTTGTTGCGTATGGAGTGCTACTGCGTGTGGAATATTATTGCGTACGGAGTGCTATTGCGGATGGAGTGTTGTTGCGTATGGAATACTGCTGCGGACGGAGTTCTACTGCGTGTGGAATATTATTGCGTACGGAGTGCTATTGCGGATGGAGTGTTGTTGCGTATGGAATACTGCTGCGGACGGAGTTCTACTGCGTGTGGAATATTATTGCGTACGGAGTGCTGTTGCAGACGGAGCGTTGTTGCGTGCGGAATATTATTGCGTATGGAACTCTACTACGGACGGAGCGTCATTGCGTACGGAGTGCTACTGCGGATGGAGTACTGTTGCGGACGGAGTGTTATTGCGTATGGAATACTACTGCGGATGGAGTGTTGTTGCGTATGGAATACTGCTGCGGACGGAGTTCTACTGCGTATGGAATATTATTGCGTACGGAATGCTACTGCGGATGGAGTGCTGTTGCGTATGGAATACTGCTGCGGACGGAGTGCTACTGCGGATGGAGTACTGTTGCGGATGGAGTGTTGTTGCGTGTGGAGTGCTACTGCGTGTGGAGCGCTACTGCGGATGGACTACCAAGCCCTCTTGCATCACCTAAAGCCTACGCAGAGCGGAATCCTCTTGGCACTTGCGACTATGAAAACCGTGCGCAGTCTAAGACCCACAATATTAATTATCTTGACAACTAATATTATTAAGCCAAGACACACAGACCTATTCTACCTATTCTTCTACGCATGCTGCGACCACGAAAGAGTACGCAGAAGCCTTCATCATTATCTTTAGTATAAGGAAAATTTTTAGTAGGCAGGAAATTAGTGTAATACTAAAGTCTATTCTCCAAAGTAGTTTATACTATTAAATTTAATACATATCCCAGTGACCTGGCCATCCTGGAGAATCTAAATACTTAAACCTAGCCTATCCCAAAATCTTGTGTCCGCGCATAATCCCAGCTTTCTTAACGTGGACACACTTGTCTGCAGGAGTTGACCGTCACGAGAGAACAACGAAGTATGTTAAGGCCTATTTGATATACCGTTCAGTCTAAACCCACAATATGTACTGACCTGTTTCAGCATGACAGGCTCTATCTCTTGGGCGTGTGTCAACTGCAAGCAATGCGACATCAAAAAATGGACCTGTTCCTTCGTACCATATAGCCCTGGCGCCACTCTCGAGGTCCTTGTCTCCCGGTTCTTACGGAGGAAATGTGGAATTCATATATACACTCTGTGCAAAGTGTGCTCTGAGGGGATGTCTGACGAGGACCAAATAGCTCGTATCACGGAGGGCTTCAGGTTGAGGGCTGCCGAACAAATGATGTGGAAACACCGAACCTGGGAAATTTTATGCTATAATAATGTGGAGTGCGAACAGATCATGAACAGTGAAAGGGTTCGACTCCACATGTTCTGTTCCGCTGACCTCTCTTATTAGAGCTTAGGCCAGTGGACCGTATATGTAACGAAGATACAGTCGGTCTCGAAGTCCCACTGATCTTCAAAAACATGATATTTGTTTTCGGCCCTACTGCGGTAGTGGCATTTACACATATCACGTATACACAGATGGAAAAATCAAGAGTCTTGATACGGCCTGCGCTGCTAGTCCAGAATCGTGATTATGAATCTCATACGAACATAACATGGTTAGGTCCGGAAAGTGAAAATCAAAGACATTATTCTCTTAGACCTACGATATAAAGTTCAAGTGAATGACAACACTACAACAGAGTTTAAATAGAAAGCTTAATGGGGCGGATTGGTTCTAAGAAGCAAGTTTTGGATTACGCTGGTACGATATATATGAAAACGAAATATTAATAAATCATTAATATATCGTACCCATTATTTTTATCTGTCAATGTATTTTTAATGAATACCTTTTTGGTATATATAACCAGAATTACAGACAACCATGTATCTAATTTGAGTAGAAACTTGGTCTGTTAGTCGGTTGAGTAAAGCGTATAGTGTTATTCAAACGATAGACTATCAATTTCTCGACTAGATCTCATTAAGATTTACAGTATACTGCACATAAACCGTTACTGAAATCTGACTACAAAATTTGACGAGCGATAAATAGTCATTCTCCTAAATTAGCTACAACTATATGCTTAGAGCTCGTCTTCAATTGTTTCTCTATATTCGAAGGCATCAGGGCCCGTTCTGTTAATTGTTATCTCTTGCAGAACCCCCATGTCTCGAATTGTAGACACTTCTTCCACGATCCCTGGAATGGCTTTACGAGTAAAATCAATACCCAAATAGGGGGACCTTTGGACAGGGAACCATATATCCTCCAGATGGAGTACCCGGACTGTTTTTGCATGGGCACCAATAAATATCTCAATCTCAGAAGCCCAGAGCCAGCAACTCGCCAGCTCAATCCGACGGAGGGATGGAAGAGGCACAGTTGTCATGTACCCTAATAGGGTAGGGCTGTCGGTAAGTCGTAGGCTTTCGATGCTGTGCAGTGCTTCCACCACTCGCCCATACAATCCGGTGTCGGCGATTGGGAGTTCAGAATAAAGCCCTGAAACCGAAAACCTACGTATGGTAATGCCATGTTTCCGGGCAGCGATCATTCCCTCTATGGTCGCATCAAAGTGGCCTGGAAATGAGTCTCGCCAGTCGACAAACATGCGGCCTGCAAACCATTGGAATGGATGCTTTGTGTTGTCCACAAACGCCAACTCCACGTTCTGCAGACGGGATAATCGAGGAAAGCACTCGCGGAGAGTCATTAGGTCTATGTCGTTTGAAATAATTTCGTGCTGCTCCCGTGCTAGGTTATTGAAGTAGGAGTAAATTTCGTGGTACGGGATTTGCTTCCCGCGGAAGCTCCAACAGAATTCTTTCCGGTCTCTAACGTATTCCGTTGGAGTATATACACACGATCGAAAGTAATCCCACGATAAACTTTCTAGTTCCTGGTTAATTTGACTTGTAAAAATGGCGATTAAGTGAAGCTACCTGGATCCACTAGTTCTGGTGCCTTGTACCGAATGGTTTTAACATAACAGGCGATATGAGACTTCGAGAGTTGTTGGAAGTAGGAAAGGCTCGCAAGTGTAAATTCAACATCCAAAGTGTCAAAAATGTAAGGAATAGTCAGGAGCCTAAACCTCTGATTAACGCATGATAAATTCAGCAATAACTCTTTCTCTTCGATGTATTGTATAATCATGTATAATACCTCCGACGGGAGGCGTTCGAAAGAAGCCATAAGACCTAGTGGCTAGAGACCTGATATTCTAACTCGGCTTATCTCTTCATTATCTTAATATCATTCCCGTATTTCGGTCTCTTAATAGACATGAAATGCGACACTGTCTCTTGCTGCACGATCTAGGTTGTTGACTAGACTATACCCGTATTATGGCGCCATGCCTATTGTGCCTAGTGTTTGGAAGATCCCGTTTGCCGGCACCAAAAAGGGTCGCAGAAGGGCAGACCCAAACAGGGCTGGAAGTTGGTCAACTTAGACCAGTGTAGGATCTGGTTCAATTTAGACATTAGTATTCCTATGATGAAAAGCCCTCGACATAACTCTATGAGATCTGTTGATGGGCTCTTAAAATCCCTTTTAATATCTCCCCCCCATTTTCATTACGGTCACCAAACTCCAAGCATTTTCGTACAAAAATTAAAAATGAATCCCGTGATACCCATTCCCGATGCTCCATCCCTGTTGGACATATTTCGGTCTCGATACTCCACCAATGCTTTTGTCCTCATCGGAGAGACCTTTGTACGAAAGCCAAACACGCTTGACAAAGCGGAACATTTTATCCATGATCGTGCCCCGGCTCTTATCGAACACTTTCTCCCAATCTGGCAGAGAGACGGGTTTATTTCTCATACATCTCCGGAATCGTTGACTGGGAGCATGTTTATACCACTAGATCTATTGAGCATTGCCCAAGGAGTATTTTTACGATTCACTCAAACTGCCCAATACCTGCAGGTTGTTAAGCGCACGTACCTTTTGAAGCTTGAAAGGATGAGAGGCAAGAAGGTATCAGCAAAGAAGGGCGTGCATCTGGACAAAATAGCCTCCGTTTCCATGTTGAAAGAGATGTATTCCGACTGGGAAACCACCAACGATAAGACTCGAGCCGACAGAAAAGCTCGTTTTCGAAGGGAAAATAGACAAGCCAGAAGGTGGTTATTCCTTGCATCTAGATTATCTTCAGGCATTCTCATCATAAGCTCACCTGAGCTTGAGAAAGAAGTGTATGTGCTTTTCTCGTTGCGTCTTTCTGGAGAATATGTGCTTACCGAGATCCAAGGAATTCCTACCGCACGAGTGACTCCAAGCTTATGGCTCTGGCTAACATGATACGAATCGAGTTCCCCGGCGTCTTTGAAATGTACAGGCAGCTGGACAAAATTGCTGAGGGTCTTCTGAATTTGGAAAGCTCCATATGTAGTGATGTGGACTCCAATTTGATCGCAGCACAATTGGCAAACTTTCTATATGGCAATCAATCTAATCAAGACGGCGCCGTGTCTTCTAATACAGATGGCTTTGCCATTGGCAATCCGTTTGCCACTTTAGCTAGAGAGGGTTGAATTGAACGAACTGATTTGCGGGGTGATCGATTGGGATAAAGTACACGGAATTGACTGTAGTCTCATATTATATTTAATCTTACAAGGAGCTTCTGGCTCGGGACTCAGGTATTTCATTACGATTATGGCTATCTAAGTATGGCTGCTGAGAATCAATTTTTCTGTTTATGAAAGTATAGGCTTAAGTACAAGTATACGCACGAATAAGACCTTATAATCAAATATGATCTGACATGGATTTCATTCAAGCCATAATACTACCATGCCCAGGTCCAACTTTCTGTTCTGCTTAGTTTCTGTCTACTGACGTTGCAGCCTCCAAATGAGCTATATAGCCCCTTTTCATTTTCCACATATACCCTATATATCCTTAAATAATCACTAACTTATACAATACAAAGCTGAAAATACTTTGCTTTTTTTGCAATGTTTTCCACATTTTTTCGTTTTTTTGATGTTCTGTTCCTTTTATTTATTTTTTTTCTTTTTCCCACTTGTTATTGATTTAGGGAGATTGAAGCAGATGGAAGCCATTCTTTCACCTAGCCCCAATTGCTAAATGGTGGAATTATCTCACCACGCCTGTTGCGCCTCAATGGCGGGATTGGTGGCTTACTGGAAACCTCTGAGTTTCCATCATTGTCGTTTCTATTGGTTGGTCGCCGGCGAGTCGTCCGAGCAAATTGCTTTGCTTGTAATTGAGACTGCTGCTGTAGTTGTTCTCTCAATCGGCGGATCTCAAGGTCGCGTGGATCTTCATCAGTTGTAGACTGAGGGGCATTGCCCTTCTGCAACGCCGGAGAGCGAGAGCGAGAGGATTGAACGGGTGCCGCAGTGGGGGCCTTGTTAGGGACCTTGGCAGCAGCCTTAGCGGGACGATTGGGGGTAATTTCACGAGCTTTGGCGGGAACTCTAGCTGGTGTTCTGGCGACAGCCACCTCAACTTCATCGGTTTCTTCAGTGACATCAATTTCATCAGCTTCATCCTCCTCCGCAATTTGTGCGTCTTGATACATCTCCTCAAGCTCTTTGGCCTTCTGATATATGATCCGGTCTGCCATTAGCGTTGATCCTTTGGTAATGCGTCGGATAAAGGTCCGGGTCTCCAAGGTCGTCTTGCCATCTTTCCATTTCACCAAGACTCGTGTTTCAGGGTATTTGGCACCCGGCTCAGGCGCTATGTAATCAAGAGGATCACATTGATCATCATCATCATCAATGATCTTCCATCCGACTCCAAGGATATCGTAGACATCGTCTCGGCCCCATTTCCACGCCTCTTTCGTGCCATCTTTCACTTTTATTTGAACCTTCTGTAACCCACGGGTGTTGGTTCCGGGGAAGTAAGGAGACACAATCCTTTCAACTCTGCGTTCGTCCCAATATTCATATGAACCAGCTCTGATGCGATAGACTGGATTTTGTTTGGTCCCATATCTCACAAATATCTGGCTACCAGCTCCCTTTCGCCACCAGTAAAGAACTTTACCAGCGCCCCAATTATTGGCCTCCTTCCGTGCTCTAGTTTCCAGTCGATCCAGGCCTGTAATATCCTCACTGGCGGTTTCCTCCCTATCAGATCCGGAATCACTATCGTCCTCAAAAAGTGGTTCTTCGTCAGATGTCTCGCTGTCAGAGTTCTGCTCAACGCCTTGGTCTGGAATATCGAGTGGCCGTTTCCCGATAAGCTGCTCCAGGTCCGACGCAGAAACGTTCCAACCAAGGGGTAGACCGTAGGCTTTGTTGAAATTATTGAATGTGGTATGTGTTATATCAAAAGCTTTCCAAAGCTTTGACCGATCGTTTTGAACTTCGCGCTTGTTTTGCTCAGTAACCCACGAAGTGCACATAGCATTATATGCATGCTCGGGAATAATTCCATATTGTTCACGCTCAAGTCCTCTTGCCTGGTTGGCGTTGCCAATTTCCTTGTTCATCATCATGATTTGAGTGGTCATTTCGGTTCCATGTTGACCGGTTAGGAAAAATTCCTTTACCATATTTTCATCTGTTGATTGAACTACTTTTCGGATAGCTTCCGATACCCATTCTTTCGGGGGTTCTCTTCCAGTTTCTTCGAAATCCATAAAATCCTCGTCTTGAGTATCTTGATCGGTGTCTTGCTCCGATTCCGGCGGAGGCGGATCTTGTTTTTTGGCATTATGCTCAGCCAGATTACGCCTGTTACGGCTTTTTCTCTTCTTGCCTTTGGTGCCCATTTTCTAGTATCTATAGTTCGATAAGGAGATTTGGAAAAATAAAATCACGTGTGCTGACTCAATGAAGCTTCACTGAAGTGACCTGCTTGTTAGAGAATAATTTAGGAAAGGGTGCTGAGAGGTTTATATATCAGAGAGATAGTATAAAGCCCTTACCAATGTCTTCAAGGCTGCCTATAGACATATACCTGTGCGACACTAAATGGTTCTGCAGCATAGTAAAAATACACTAATGGAGTTAGGGGGCTAAACAGTGCCTCTAATACTGCATCACTAAATCGTTCCGCAACAAAATCTACTATATGCTAGATACCTCTATGCACACGCTATGTGGATCTTGGATTTAAACGAAACTAGAACAGATACCAATTCTGCAAAGCCATCGGCTTCTAATATTCCTCACTGAGAAAAATACGCGATCGCACTTCAGCATCATGGTCTATACTCGGTATGACACCTATGTTATAGGCTGCTAATTACAACTAATATTAACATTTACAATGCTACTAAGCCACCCACACAGTATGACTTATGCAAATTCCACAGTGAAAACTACATCTTCAACTGAAGCGCCATCATTCACCTCCGAACCTATTTCAGCCACAACTATAACAATACCGGAATGGGACCTAGTTCAAAGCGAGCCGATAACCTTTCTCAACATCAGCCTGCCATCAATGACCGAAAACAGCCCACGCTCTCCGGTTTTGAGGACGCCAGAGAGCACATCAAAAGCGCCTCCTACTGCCATCTGCCAATCTGTGGCTGGTCGCACTCACCGGTTTGTGAAGGGGTTGCTACTAGTATCTTTATTACTTGTACTTTAAGAGCTTGGGGACTTGGGAATGTCTCCCGTTTGTCAAATTGTTTGTAGCTAGTTAGGAAACAGTTTTGAGATCCGATCTAACGCTCTGCGCAAATGACAAGATCTGCTCGAGAGCTTCGGAGTAACGTAAAGACTCATAATGATAGTATTCTGCCATTGACATCCAATGCTGGGTTTCCTGTACTGCCATTTGATTAATGGATTTTTGATTCCGTACCTCTCCTTCCAGCTCTATTTTGGACTGCTGCAGAGTGATAAGGTGCTTTTCGACTGTTTCTAGTCTCGCCTCTAGTTCCGTCTTTTCTCCAACAGCCTGATCGAGTTGGTCGGCCA
Source organism: Aspergillus melleus (assembly GCF_016097325.1). Taxonomy (NCBI): domain Eukaryota; kingdom Fungi; phylum Ascomycota; class Eurotiomycetes; order Eurotiales; family Aspergillaceae; genus Aspergillus; species Aspergillus melleus. Next base: position 1,984,539 of record NW_025763374.1, on the reverse strand, counting down.
AGGACTCTTTCGACAGTTGCTAACAAACGATTAGAGTGAGAGCCTAACTTAAGGGGTGCTATCAACCCTACCGATTGCAAACTGTCGCAGCTAAGAGCGTGGAAGGAATTGCCAACTTCCTGGCATAGTTGAATATAAGCCCCGGTTGAGTGCTTGCTCAGGTGCTTGTCAAACAGCGGCTTGATAGCGGGGTCGTCGATCTTCCATATGTAATTGAGCTCCTCGGTGGCCTTCAAACGCACTGCGGATGGCTTGATTGGGCAGCCAGTGGCTTCCTCTACCTGATATTAGCTTCAATGGGTGGTAATAAAAGTGTATATTCTATACGTATATGTTGCGCCAGGCGTTCGCGGCATTCAGACCTCCACTTTGCGCGTCTAAAGTTTGCCAATCGACTCGTATTTTCCTCCATGTCAAAAGTTGGCCGTGCATTCGTAGAAAATTTCAAGGTGCTTGACCCGGCTATATATATTCTGAAGGGCCTGCGAGTTACTACAGATACGGCTAACCTGCCAAGCGCAGACTTCTCAGTTGGTTAGGGTCTATGCTATGGGGTTAAAAATGTCCACCAATTCCTCGACCCTGTCCAAGGTTGGAATTCAGGCTCAAAGTAATCCACATCATGCTGAAACATTGCTTTTACTTGCCGAAGCATCTGATTCCGCACATGACGACGTGCAGATACTACCAAGAGATCAGCCTTATGTCTATCTATTAGGGAAAGAATATCTACCTGTAACCAGCATTTGACCTTTCTGTTGGTCTACTTCAATCCTCAGCTCCTCCTCCCAGTTGGCGACGCCTCCATGCGTCTCAATCAGTTCATGGCTGCCAAAGAGCTGCGGATCCACGGTTGAGGCCGATTGTTGAGCATCGTATACTTTCACTCGTAGAAGCTACAGAAAGGTTAGATAGACAAAAGACTTGAGGCAAAGGTGACCCACATATCCTGCGTCTTGCTTCACGAGTGCCTGCAACCAGTCACGAGCAGATTCCCAGTCGTCTTGCTGGTCCAGTTGCCAAACAAGGGAGATGCGCTGGGTTCGAACCCGCGCCTGTCGATGCCTGTTTAACAACTCTTTCACGTACGGTAGCTGAGCTGCAATTCCGATCCCCGTGGCCACCATGAAGATATGCCCGTAATCACCTAATCGCGAGGAGAAGGCGCATGCACCGACGGTGCTTGGACCAAATGGGCCATCAATCCACGCCGTGTACACCCGGCCCGACTCCAGGCGGTCAAATATTCTTTTGGTGAAGCCGGAGCGTGGTCGGAGAAGGAGTGAAATCGAGACCGCCTTGCCTGTGTCGCCATCCTCCCACCAGCTTATGGCAAACGGGTGTGATTGGAACAGATAGAATAGACCAAGGCCCGGGATGGTCAAGGTAACACGTTCCCCGGAAGATACAGCCCAGGGACGAGGAACCAAGACAGTCAGACACGCAACTCTGCCTGGATGCGAATGCATGACAAGCTTGGTGCGCTGTTTTCCGGGACCTGTGTTACGGTAAATGATACGGAGCGATTGCCACAGAAGTGATAAGGCGAAGATGGCGATATATCCCAACGGAAAGATCCATGCCTTATTTTGTTTGAGGGAGTTAGTGTGTTGCCATATCCCGTAGACGGCAACCATTGCACAGGCTTGATGAGTTCTTATAAAAACCTCATATACTCTCTTTTTAATCAAAGGCAAGATCACCAGAGATAACAGCACACTTCCTGCCTATGCAGTCAGGAGGGTTAGGGACTGACAGTTCGCTATCGATTAAGGACAACACACCAGGATTCCGTAAAATTGGAGATTATCAGATGGCGAGGCAGTTGTTCTCTGCGTAGCGATTATAGTGTGAAAAGCAGCCTGAGCAAAGGCTGTAAAGCCCAGTATACGGTGAATAGTGCCGTATGTCTCCAGAGACACACCGAGAAGGCGAGCACCGGACTCGTAACCTCCGGAAAGAAACATGGGGAGCAAATTAATCAATGACAGGCGGGCAGCGCGGGAGCCCGCGCCTCGCAGAGATTGTACCCCAATAGTATTGCACGCCCCCATCCCAGAGAGGAAAAGTACCACAAGGAATATGTTGAGTGGGGACGAGAGACAATACTTGCCTTCGTGTAGAATTGGGTGCGTTAGGTTCACTAGACGGGGCCGCAAAGACTTGGCCAAATTTGTATATGCCCAGCTAATGATACCTCGTAACATAAGGGTAACGATGGTTCCACCAACAATCGTGGTATAAATTATCTCCAGAGTATCCATCACAACCAGTTTATAAAGAGATCAGTGTTAAGCTTCTATTCCCACCGATTGCTACATGGGAGTGATAGGGACTTTTAATACGCATTGCACTCAAATTGGATACCCCCTGCTCCCCTTCCAAACCTTCTTTGATGCGACACTGAACGGTTTCGCGGGAAAACCGGCTTGCCTTGATATTAAGCAGAACTAGATCCCCCAGCCCCAATACGACTGGACCTCCTTCGCTTGCCAGGACGGGGTTCCTTCGCCTGCGCAACGACGGAATTCTTTACCATTGCAGCACGAGATCTTCGCAAGTTCTTTTCAAGCAATGGCTTCAATCTCCGGAGACGCTTGGATCTGTAGCGAATATATTCAAGCATGCTTTTGTCTCGATTCTTGGAAGCAAACTTTTTCGATGTCGGGGAGAACCTCTGTAGGGTCGGGTACTTGGTATCCTAGAGTGGTGCCATTTAATCAAAACGGTCTCTTTGTATGAAAGGGCGTAGCTCACTAGTTCCTTTTCCGGGGGCGGCCATTCTTTACTTTCGTCTGAGTTGTAAACGATCGTTCCGCGTGGGTGCTCAATAACTAGATACACCTTGGCGCCCAACAGAGAAGCAAGTTTATTTCCCTTGTCCAACAAGGTATGAGTTCTTTTTTTGAACGAAACACGATCATGTCGATAGGGGTCAGGGCCGCCCATTATGTCTCGCGTTGAACCGGGAGATAACAAAATGTATCAACGACACTAATGAGATGTACGAGAGGAGACTGGAACGAAGCGAACGCAGAAGAGGGCAATATAAAGAGTGAGAAGAAAGAACAGTGTCAGATTGTGTGTAAGTACGTATTTATACAAAGAAATACACGGGCTCAATAATTCTGGCCAACAAATAGTTGACTGACTTTGTTGGAAATAGGTGTGATAGATCCCTGTCATTTATACCAATCGGGCTTTCTTGGCCTGGTCGTTCCGGGACTGTGTTGAGAAGCGTTTCCGTATTAGGATCTGAGCTCTATCACAATTCTGGCAAACGACTGTGCCGGGACGACAATTGTCCGAGCTACCAAATGGTGCGTGTAAGTGTTGAGCTGCGGCAAAAGATGCCATGCTATTAGGGAATCCGCTCAGCCTCCAACGTTGTTTCTTGGCTTTTGACGTCACGTATATATTGACCACGGTGTCTATGTGATCAGTAAGGAAGGCGATCGGCCGTCCATACCGGCCGCAGGTCGAACATAGTTCGGATGCGCCGTCCAGGCGGCCGATGAGTCCAAAATCGGACCTATATTCTAGACCCTGCGGGTGGAGCTGGTCCAGTGCGTCAACGATCAGTTTCGCAGGGCCCTTGCATCGGATCAATCCGCGACACCAGACTGGGCTGCAACGCTCTCCCGGCAGGCAGTCCAAGACAAAGAAAAATCTCGACACCAATAGTGCGGTTGCCACCTCACGTGCCATCCGAGCGCTTCCGGGGTAGAGAGTTACAAGGTTCCTGTACTCGTCCATCGCCTCCACTGTATCGATGGCACTTGGCATGTTTTGAAGTGGAACGTTCAGCCTTAGATAATCCTCCTGGGTGTCGGCTGGAGTCTGCGCCATCATCTCGAACCATTTTGTCTCCGTATCCATAGAAGACATCCATGCATCGAACCCCCGGCGCAAGAAACTGTCCCTGAAAACGTGACGGAAGTGAGGTGATCTCTCACCATTTCGTGCTGTCACTCCGGTCCCCATAGATAGCAGTCTGGCGGGGTTTTTCTTGGAAGGCCAAATTTGCCGACTCAGACGCCGGGCAATGTCCGCGGCAAGGTTGTCTCGCAGGCCTCCATCTTGGAATGAGCCAATCCCGGGAATATCGGTTGGCTGGAAGAAACTAAGTGGCAGGCATCGGCCGTTAGCGTTAGGGATCTGGCCAACAGGACGTCGATCCTTACAAGGGGGCGGCTGCGGTAGCCCTGGCACTAAATATCTCGAACCATGGTTAGCCTGATCCCGACGCACAACCACACCTACTTACGCCTCCCAAACAAAGGGCTCGGCCTCTCTGTCGACAGGCCGGACAATCTCGTACCCTAGTTTGAAACTCTAATTAGTAGTAGTAAGAGCCGATCGCGCGAACGATGCCTACCGCAGTCGTTCCCGGTGGCCTCGGCGACATTAAAATTACCGAAGACAAAGGGCCACGTCTCCTTTGCAATGCTAGTCGCGACGACTCCTACCTTTGCCCTGGAGTACGTTGAGCAGGATTGGCTGGTGTGCTCTGAACGAAGACCGTCAAAAATACGTCTCTCCTTGCCGTAAACACACTTTATAGCCTTATCGAAAACTTGACCGTCGTAGCAACTGTCATGCAGTAGCCATACAAGCCACTTATGAACAGTCCCCAAAACTGAGCCACTCCCGAATAGTGCGTGCGATAGACGGGACAACCGCGAGGTTCTCCTTTCACGGAAGATCTGGTGTGCTACATGATCGAAGACCTCTGCGCATCTCCGCACGTCCCACCCCATGGTGAGTAGGCCCAAAATGCTCAGGCCACCTATTGGTCCGGGTCAGCAACCCGTGGTTGAAAAGAGACAAAGAACAGACCCGAGCTTGTTCCAACGCCAAGGTCGACTAGATCCTGGAGCGGGCAGCGACCCAGGCTCTCCTGTACCAGTACCAAAAATTCCAGTGGAATCACCCCTCGAACACCTCCGCCATCAATGGCCAGAATGGTGGGGTTCATTGTCGGAGGAAGAACGTCAATCACCAGAGGTCTTTGGTAAAGACAGCAAGGGCACGAAGAGACCGTGAACTGATACTCATGGTCTGTCGCGGGGGAGCCGATTACATGAGCACAATTGTCGCATATTGTATGCCCACACTCGAAGCGATGCTGGGCGGGGCGAATCAGGCAGACGAGACAGATCTTGTTGGATTTCACTGGGCAGAGACGGCCGCTCCAAATTTTGAGCTGCCCAAGACGTAACTGTGATGAGGTCTGGCCCGTACGCTCTAGCCGGTCCACATACTCCACTACGAAAGCCTCGATCATAGCGATTGGCTCTTCGAGGCGTCTCCACTCTTGGAGCCAGGTGCTGTGCCGCAGGCTGTCCAAAATCACAGACCGGTACAAGGTACGGTACACGCTACGGGGCTCCAGAACTGTCCTTATTGATCAGATAAACATGTAACGACATCGTGGGGGCAGGCAATCTCACCTAACATGCCTGGGACATAATGATCCATTACCAGGGCTGACGCCACTGAGGCGGCGATCTCTGTATAACGCAGACCGGCTTTATGTCCTAGATCTTGGTAATGAGCTAGGTGGGAGCTGAGGGATGGAACGATTGCATTCTGCGTCCTAGTTGCCCTCACAAAATCAAATGGATGATGTATGTCTTCGACGAAATGACGGAAAGCGGCCTGAAACAGCGGCAGCAAGTGACGTGCACTGAGTATTGCCCTGCAGTCTTGACGCAATGTGTACATATCATGCATCTGCCCTGTAATCAACGCTCGGAGCCGGCCATACCGGGCCTCTGACAGAAGATTGCTTTCTAGCCGTATCATGTGAACGGCAGAAAAACACTCCGAAGTGGGACAAGCCTCGCTACTATTGAGCTTTAAGTAAAACTGCTCAATTTCCAAGACATAATCTTCCCCATCGTTGTCGATTCCCTCGAGTACAACGATGACACGGGGACGTATTTCCGATGGCAGAGATGATGCTGATCGTAGGCTGATGCAAGAAAGAAGGAATTCAGCAACATGGGAAAGGTGCGGGAAATCGCTAGCAAAGATACAAACAACATCGGTGAAGAGGAAGATGAGCCGAGCCCATACAGCCCGGACGATATCATTTCCGTCCGTAGCCTCCCATGCAATAGGGCGCTCGATTACGTTATTGGCACGGGAGAGAAGCAGGGGTGGTTTGAGTAGTGGGCTGCCATCCGCGAACAGCACAGGGCGAGATGTTCCCAGGGACCCAATATCGTAACGCAGTCTGATGCTCGCTTCTGAACTATGGCGTCTGATGTTATTGTGGGGGTACAATCGACGAAGGCACGTGTCTTTTGAATCGGTGCCGAGGAATGCGCAAACCGCGGGGTGCTGGCTTCTAGGGTTTGCCAGTTCCGAGATGAGCTGTTCCAAACGCCCGCAGTCAATCAGCGTATACCTTCTACTTTCGCCAGTACCTATATGTAGCCATCCTATGTCATCTATCGGCCGCATTATTGAAGTATTTGATTGTCGTCTAAAGCCGTGTCAGTATGCTTATGTGAAATTGCCCAACTCAAGCTCGGAAAGTCGGCCTTATTTATTGTGTGAGAAGAGTGGAGGCAGACTAGAAGTATTATATGAATGTACTGCTCTCCCCGGGTGAGCACCAAATCGCCCTGGTACATCCGTGTGAAACCTTTATCACTGTGTACCTTCTTGGTTCATAACTATTGCCCAAGTACGGAAAGAGTCCCACATGTAGGTCGGTTAGATTAGCCAGTCAAATACTCCACCAAATCCAATTGATTCGAAGCCCCGCCTCCAGTATATCCATCCCCAGCAGTTCTATAAGTAAAGCGAGTTGGTGAGCACTGTGGCTGTTTTGAAACCTACTCTAACCGAAGATGTCCTAGCTGGTAATTCTTTCTTTGTTCCTGTGGGGGGTAATCCTGAATGGGGCCTTAGTACCTAGTCCATTGGCTCTGGCTACGATATTCTACACTAGCTTAAACTTTAAAATTCGACTAGTTTAGAAATTTCACCTCCATGACTCAAGATTTCAACCGAGCAACTTATCAAAGTAACGTACCTCTCTCTGGATATCACTCTACCCCCTGTAAACATAGCTTCCAAAAGCTGCAGTAGTTGCTGACTTGCATATACCCCTGGCAGACTTACTGGGGGTTTTTGTGGCTATTTGTTGCATCGCATGATGGTGACATGTATATAAAGGTGACAGGACAGGGTCAAGACAGTGTTACAATTTCACTTCTCCCCTCTGCGTGCTCGGTTCAACATAAAACCGAATCAGACTACAATGTGGCCATCTGACGAACTTCACTCAAATACCGACTCTCACAGTCAAGCTTGGCCGGTCAATCACCAAGGCATTCTAGATGCTACTGTTTATGATCTCCAGAATATCAATTCGCAGTTCTTCTACATAGACGAGATGATGCAACTACCCAATGCGGGTGAAGATCCCCTGCCTGATCTTGTCGGAATCGAGGACCAAATCATGCAAGGGGTAGACATAAACCTCCAAGGACATGAAACCGGTCTACCGAGTGACAGCCATAGGGCTTCCCACCTTACGTTGTACGTAAGCGCCGTTTTCCCTAATACCTATCCTGTTTAACTCGAACATAGGGTACAAAATAGCGGTTGCGGGACCATCGATTACCCATCACGCGAAGCCGCCAACAACGGCAAGGGAATGCCAGCGCTCAGCAAATTCTCGTTGAATTTCGATTATGACGGCGGCCATATGCAGGGGGATCAGGTAGAACATGATGCTTTTGAAAACACGAACTCTCGGTACGATGGCGGTAATGAAAGCCACCCAGGTCCAACTGCCTCCAGCTACGAAGTCTTTTCTTGTGCAGTAAACAGCCTGAGGTCTGAAATTACTCAGAGACTTGAACCATTATCACAGATCGGCTACATACTCGAGAGGCTGGATGGTTTGGATCAGATCCTTGAACGATTATCAAAGATCGACAACTTCCTCGAGAGGATGGATGGTTTGGATCCGATCATTGAACATCTACCAAAGATCGATTGCTTTTTCGAGAGAATTGACGGTGTTGAAGAGGTGATGCGTAAGATGATTCAATGCGAGGAAGCGGTGTTGGACAAGTTTGACACCTGAACAAAGAGGTCTAGTCGATCAAACCGACGAGCCTCAGGAGGGTCTTCTTCAGATGATATGTAATATAATCATGGCTTTCATGGATGTGTTATTCATGTTATGGAAAGTATATGAATATGAGATCAATTATACTTCTCCTGTCATCGTCTGGGGGGGAAAGGATACGCTTCCCAATTTCTGCGGTCCGGTCCTAGTTTGTGGCCAACCAAAGTGTCATTCCTGTGGTGGATACCCTAGCATGCTATGCGCTAGCGCCAGGCAGGTACGGTTAATCTCTCGCTGATCCCTACCATCTCTAGCATCACATCGCATCACATCTTGCGCCACAGCACCTACTGCCAGCCCAGGCCTCGACGTACTTTTCTGGCAAAGGAATGTACACACAAAGTCGAAACCAGTGCTACCCCTCCAGATTCTTCCCTTTGTTTTATCGAGCAGAGACTAGTCTATAAATAGTAAGATTTGGATTTTAAGCCAATCATACTTATTTGCCAAGCCTTTTATTAAGCGTTTTACCCTCTACTGCGGAGAACAAAGAGACTGAACTCGGGGTGACACTAGTTTTGCAACCGAGTCTAATAGGATATCGTATTTTCTACGGGATCGCCGGGAACCAATCATTTGGTGTTGGTTCAGAAACGCCTTCCAAGTGGTTGAGGCCTATGGCTGTAGGACTCCTAACTTAGTTTAATTTATATGTCCCGTGAGAAGGCTTCATAGAATAGAGCAGGACAGTCTCTAACTGGAAAATGAATATGGCTTTTTAAAGTTCAACGATCCTGACCTAGACCGATAGTGGGACACGAGAAAGAAGCGTGTGTATCTCGTGGGGAATCTGATTTCGAAAACTTCTGTACTCCTCGGGATTCAATGTGCAGATCCTTTTATCGAGGCTGCCGAATACCCGGAGCAACGTTGAGGACGTATGGCCGATCAGCCTTGTTGCGATCCTTCTTACACGCCTCCTTTTTCCAAGCTTACTCCATGATTAGCCCACCCTTAATTACTTTAGAAAGTGGGTCTGCCAAGGGGACCCACAAGCTACACCACTTAAGCACTTGCCGCGACGATAGTCTGAGGTGCAGCTCCCTCGCTATTCTCTCTGCGACACCTTTCTTGTTCGCAAATCCTGTATGCGGCGTGTAAGCAAATTCATATGGCTAGATGTAACCTCTAAGCAAGCAGGTTCTGCACGGGCCAAAAGTATCAAGGCTTTCTATACTTAGGAACTTATGAGCAGGTCAAACACATTGAGAATAAAAGCTATCTCGTCTTTATAAGGTGGCACACCTGAGTTAGAAACTTACTGTCAACCCTACTTTAAGAGACATAATTGGAAAGGCCTGATTGAGCACAAAGACAACCAAACCGCGGCAGGTAAGACTGAATTTCGGCAGGTACGTGCATTTGAGCAGCGGTGGACTGTGCTCGCAGGGACAAAAGATCCAAAGTTACTCACAATCTCTTAGAATGAAGATCCGTGAGGTGATCACGATGACATGCGCTCTATGGACGGGTATTCGTGGACAGAAGTTTCTGTCTAGCTGTGACGGGGTTGTGATGGGCAGAGACTACGTCCTTCAGGGAAACTGCGAGAAGGCTACAAAGGAGATGGTCGGAACGAAGTTGGCACTTGAAGATTGCGTGGGCCACTCAGCTGGATATATTTACACTGGGACCTAGTAAGTAAAACACGATCAGGCAACGTTGAATGTGCCCAAGAAACCCCCATTCTCAGTTGGGAAAACTAAAGGTAATGTAATAGCCCCGGATCGAAGAATATAAAGAGTTGTGAGAACTGCAATTACGGGGAAGGAATATTGGAATGCTTATGTGATAAAGGCAAGGATGGGTATACACTCGGAGAGGAGAAATACCAGTTGAGTCAGCTTGACCTAGGTCAGTAACTATGGCAGTAACTATGGAAGGTTGCGAACTAGGCGGCGAGAACTAACCATGGATGGTGTAGACGCAATAATTAGTAACCATGACGGACAACTTACGTGCTGAAAGGTAACAAAGCAGTGGCAGGTGGAGGGGCAGGCTAGAATTAGTAGGCAGTGTACGAAAATGGATTAGGGTATATTTTATCTCAAGTACATATCCCTATCCCTTTTTGGACCGCAATCAAGATCAATAGTGGAATCTAAGATTTAGAGTTTACATTATCCCGGATTGTGCATCGTGCTTTATATTAATACTTATCAGTGGAACATGCTTTGTCCATAAGTTCCATTACCAGGCAGTGTTATCTTTGCCTGGAACAAAAACCTCCAATATTATTCTCTTCCTTTCCTTCCCAGACTGGAAATAAAGTAGGTGTTGACACCAGTTCCTGTAAAACCTTAAAAAGTTCTTCGCGAATGTGACATTGGTCGCTGGTGAGAATAGAAATCTGTTTGTCGACTGATCATTGATGAAATAAAGGGAGATGGCCCCCGCCAACCAGAGCTAGTTCACGTTTGCCAACACCTGACAGAGGGTACAGGGACCTTCATTAACAGACTATCGAAATGGCGGGCAGGGTGACATGGATAGTGGACCTACCAAGGGTATCTACAAACTACCACTTAAGCACTTGCTGCGACACTAGTCTGAGGTGCAGCTCCCTCGTTCTCTCTGCAACACCTTTCCTGTTCGCAATCCTGTCTGCGGCCTGCAAGCCAATGTCGCTAAATATTCCTGTTGCATCGGCACTAACTAAACAACAATTACTATATATTAATGATTCTACAACGTGAACCCTGACGCATCTACTCGAGAATCATATTCTGAGGTCCAATCAGATCATCTTGTCAAACCATGGCCGCGAGCGCTGTTCCAGACATCCCCATACCCACCATTGAGGTAAGTATTCAGGAGTTGTGTCAGATTGGCGGAGCTGACATTATTTAGACGAGCCCCCTTCCGATAAGCGAACTGATAAAAAGCGTTCTTGAGCGAGAGCAGGCTTCGCGCCAATATCAAGCACAGTTGGAGTCGAGAATTCGCCAGGACCATACTGCTAGCCACCGTATCCAGGATTATTGTGATAGTCTGAACAAAATTCGAGTGCAACATGAACAGAAGCTCTCTCGGCTTATTGAAAATGAGCGATGTCTTTCTCAAACAGTTTCCCTCCAACAGCAAAAGATAGCAGACTTGCATCTCCGCCTCGATCATCAGCACACTATCAATAAAACCACGTTGCATGTCCTGGAGCAAACCAGACCCCCTAACGTTGAAGAGATACTGCTCAAAAACGAATGGCAGCAAAAGATGATTGCATCTCTTCGTTCTACATTACAGGCACAGGACGATAAAGTACACCGCTTGAAAGGAAAGTTAGAAGAACTGCATCAGCTGGGCTACTCGGGTTGTTATTGCGAGCAATGCGGCTGTGTATCTGAAGGCTCTGAAATTGAATGGGAGCATCCTTCGTCGGACGAATCCAATAAAGTAGTGTCTGGCAGTGATGCAACGGTGCGGGAATCATGAGGAGAAGAATAAAAGGGCGATTAAAGACTGTCTGACAGTGAAAACGGAGGCGCTCCTGAAATTCTACATTCAACCTGTACTCAAGAGTAAAACATAAACTAATACGATTTATGCGCCGTACTCATGATCGGAGTCAAACTACCCCTAGGCTTCTTTTTCTGGACATTTAGGTGCCGTGAGAAACACCTATGACACCTTCGACAGAACCCCGGCACCGGCCCTTGACGAGGCTCCAAGCTCATCAGTAAGTCAATAGTCTAGAGTATATAGATGTACATAAAGAGTAGAGATAGTGATACCCTGTGTATCGGATAAGCGAAGGACCGAGTATGAACACACACCTGACAGACACCTGGAAGATGAATTGCCCATGAAAGGAACAAATTTGGTCTGGGCCATTTGTCACACAATAAAATAACTCTCCAGGCTCGGTCGGCTTTTGATACAATAGACACATGATAGGACGAAGAAAATCAAAAATAAATAAAGGCGCGCCAAATAGATGAATCCTTCTTCGCTAAGCACTTGGCAACACTTCAGTAGCATAATAGTACCTGCCTTTGCGACCTCTTTTCGGTGTCGCAGATACCAGTAAAAAATACATAGCAGTACGTATAAATTAAAATATTTTTTTCCGAGTAGCTCCATCTAAACCAAGTTTGCTTGCTTGCTCCACTACAACATGACTGATAGAGATCTGGTAAATGTACAATCTCGAAGATTAATGGTTAATACTGATGTTCAGCAGGCCACACCCCTTCTCCCAAAAAGGGACAAAGTGACGAACGAGACATACGGCAGTGAAGATAACCGGGGCCACCAGCTAGCAAAGGAGGTCGAGAAACTTCGGGCGAAACTCTCCAATGCTATCAAATATCAAAGGAGATTAAGCAAAGACCTGGTACTGGAGAAACAAAAAGTACAATCCTTGAAGTACCAGCTAGCAAGTGTTGAAAACGGGGGACAAACTGTGGAGGATACCGATGAATATGAAGCACAGGAAGCATTCCCTTGCCTGATTGAGGATGATTTTATCTGCGAGGAGCACTCGAACTTGTCCCTGTTTCCTCAAAACGAAGAGCGCCACGAAAAGGAAACATACATGGGCATATTATTCATTTGCGCATCCATTATCCTCCCTCCATTGATCCTCATGTTGGTCGTTCTATTTTGATTGTATTATACAAGCCAAGATCGCATGCCCGACCTTGCTTATGGTCGCGGGATCAAACCCAGAATATAAATTCTGCCGTTCTCGCACAAAGAGCCATGAAAAATCAAACCGGTTCTTCCTAAACTTACTATAAAAATCCTTCCCGTGCATTATGCAGCAGCAGCCGCGGCAATCACTCGAGGCAATTCCTGAGGAGATAACTCCTATGGATCACGAAATCCTACGCCATGGATCTACCTCATCAAATCTCGAAAGACTCCCATCCCGTCTGCAACGGTCAAAACGGGTTTCAACAGATCTTCGTCAGCAGCTTGAGGACCTTTCATACGAAGTCGGATACCTGCGAGCCGAAGTCCAATGGCACAAAGAATCGAAGCACGCGTTACTCCAGTTCCAGGAGGATGTTTTCCGTCTATTTCAGTCGATGGAGGAGTCCCTCGTTCGAGTCAATTCAAGGCTCCGCGAGTCAGAAAGGCAATACATGACTCTTCTGGGACTGGATAGTAACGGTTACAATGAGGGGAACATGATCTAGTGCGATGGTGCAGTGATCTATGAGAGGATGCAGGTCACGCTTTGGTTAAGCAAGCTGGCTGAGTCGTACTGAAATAGGCAGACCGGAGATGTCGGTCATATTGGAGAAAGCCGATATAATTTGTTCTAGGTACTATAGCTACTGTATCAAGTCTTATCTCGCTTTCGGTGAGATCGAAAATTTGGGATTATTATCTACCACTGTATCATTTCACTGCTCTCCTGTACGTGTTATGCTGTAAGCCCTTTACTCTCTTCGTCCCAGTCGCATGGAGCCGCAAAGGTCTGCCAACTGCGTACAGAAACAGATGCCGCGTGCGCCCTCAGATGGTTCCGCATGCCAGCGAAATAAGATTGGAAATTTGATTAGTCAAGGCTTCAGGGGATCCATACGATAGGAACCTAAATGGACTTGAAAAACGTAGAAAACCTCACAGGTGAGCGCAATAAATGAGATACTAGTGGATATCCTAGCCTTGAAAGTTCATTCTTGTAATTGAAGGGTTACCAAAAATAACTACTCATTATTGTATTCGTAATCCGTTTCTTCCCGAGGCTCTCTCCCTATTCATAAATTTCAAATAATACGGCAAGTCCTGAAGTTACTGCGGATGTCACATTCATCCAATTATGTTCCAAGCAATACGAACAGTAACACAAGAAAGCCACTTACGTTAAGAAGACGACATCAACTAGAAGCCAGAGTATGCATCACCACCCTACGTCAGTATGATTGATATCTAGCACATAGGGACACGTAGATATCGAAGGACATAAAATAACAAAGTCTCTTGATACTATTTGCAACTCCCCATCAAAGCCTCCCTGAACAAATCGAATCAAGTCAAGCATGAACGACAGACAGGTACTTGAAGATGAATTTCAAAGACTTATCAACTATACTTTTAGGACACACAGCCTGCTAGAAGAGACCCTAAAGTCAGCTGGATCAGCGGCCTCAGATCCAAACATTCAAGGAGATCGACATGGCAATAAACGCCTCGCTTTACTTGGGGACGCAGTTCTCTCAATGATGCTTTTGAGCAACTGGTATCACACTGGGACAAGTACAGGAAAGTACGCCAATCTGTATCAAGAAGCTAGAAACTAATTCTGATACAGAGGACGGAGATAAAATCCTACGGCAACATGCGCGCAATAAGGCGCTAAGCTCCAAGGGCAGGGAGCTGCATCTGGGAAAATACATTCTTCATAATCCAGCGAATCCAGGGGGTGTACCAGATGCCACGCTCGCTTCTACCATAGAGGCGATTATCGGTGCTGTTTGGTTGGATTCAAATAGGGACGCCAATACGGTTGATCATGTGATGCACAGACTGGGCCTTTTTTGATTGTCCAGAATGAAGTTGATTTTGCTGATTTTATCATTCTTCCGTCTGATGCACTCCATGCTGCAGTGGCTTGGCAAAGGATCTTACGCGGTAGATATTATCTAAGCTGCGACAATGAATCGTTCTGCGGCCATGGCAGGCAGATAGTACTAGTCTGTGCCCATATTTACTGGGATGCTGCCACCCTGCAACAACAACCCAGATTTCAAGTCCATGAGTTCAATATGAATCTTCTCCCAAGTTTAGTCAATTTGTTCTCTCTTTTTTTGCTGGTTTCGTCTCGCTTGCAGGTACCTGTTCCCCTTGAAAATGCTTGATTGATATCTCATATCCCATAATAGCTGCGTGGGCTGCAAGTAATCAACGCTGTTGATCATTCCGGAGGTGCATTCGGGTACCCAAGAAACTTCAGTCGTAAGGTTGCATACTTGGAACAATCATAAGAGTCACTAATATGGTAGAATTTCGGAACGAGCCCTACGCGGTGCTTGATACAGATCCCTCAGGGGTTTTTTGTAGCCACCATCAAAGGGAGCCTTTTCAGCAGGATCCGTGGCGTCGGTTAAGCGCGGAGCCAGGCTCAGTTATCTATCCTGATTATGTTTTTGACAAGCCAGAAGATCTCGTTGGACATATAAGCTGGTATGGGACTTCGGTCCAGAGGGTTCCGGATAATAGAACCATTTCGGAGATAATACAACTTGAAGGTGGCATCCATGGTATGGTAGCCCATCTGATATGGTATGTGAGCTGATAACCCTACAGGACTGGGGATGTCAATAGCGTTTCGACTTCCCTATGATGCAGCAGTCGCGGAAGTCTACACTATATATTGGATGTGGAATACAACACAGCTCGTAGACGGAGGCTTTCTGGTATGTATTTAAGATCATGGCAGGAGATCCATTACTCACCAATGGCAAATATTCAGATCATGACCTCCTGTATTGATATGGAAATCATTCCACATATACCTGAGCGTTTGCCTCCATCTTCAACCAAGGCTGCACTGCCATATACATATTCTACATGTCATGGCCAGCTGTCTGATTCCTCTGTATTAGTGCGGCAGACACGCTCGTCACAATACATGCTGGCTGGTTCGACCGCAAGTGCGATGCTTCCCACATCTACACCTATATCGTCAAGTTCGAGCTATGGAGGTTCTGACCAAGACATCCGTCACCCGTCTACCTTGAGCGGGCCCTCAATTTCTGACAGCTCTTCTAAGTCGCGTGCAAAATCAAAAACCTCTTCATTATTATCATCAACGGTGGTATCAACGTCGACTTGTCGGTCTTCGGATACCCCATTCTCAGCAACGGCCGGTACAACAGATATAAATACAACGCCAGGACACCAACAAGAAAGCACGGTCAAGGCTACTTCTTCACATATCAGCTGGCGTTCAACTTATAAGGGAACTTTTACCCCATGTGCCAAATCAGAAAGCAGTGCGATTCCATCCACAACCCCTGGATCAGCATCGTACACCGGAATGTCTAATGTCAGAGTGACACCTACAATGTCCTCCTTGCCGAGCTCGACACCGCAAAGAGAAGTTACGCAAACGGTTAGAATATACCCTGGAAATCATACCTTTTTCGAACCTAGATCTGTGAAAGCTGCAGTTGG
Source organism: Aspergillus melleus (assembly GCF_016097325.1). Classification (NCBI taxonomy): domain Eukaryota; kingdom Fungi; phylum Ascomycota; class Eurotiomycetes; order Eurotiales; family Aspergillaceae; genus Aspergillus; species Aspergillus melleus. The sequence goes on along the minus strand of NW_025763374.1, from coordinate 1,968,257 downwards.
CGAGACTATTCTCTTTCGGTCTATGAATGGGACCTTCTTCTTATATAACACAACCGTGGAAAGTCCGTGTGCTCGTCTGACCAGATTCGGGGATGATGCTGGCAGCGAAGTCTTGTACAAGGTCAATTCTACTACTCCCGCATGGTTTCTTGGGCATCAGGAACGGAACTGGTACTTTTGTGACCTGGCCAACCACTTTGCTCTCAATCCAGGAAGGTCTTGGGCTCAATTCTCCAGTAAACTGGACCACACCACCGTGAAGATGAGATATGTGGATTGGCAGCCGCAATATGACGCTACAACAACGGTCACAGTATACCCTACGCATTAACGGAATGATAGGGTTTTGAGGATATCTGCATTATGCAAATGACCATGACATTACTGCAGTTAGTCATGTGAAGATTTCATACGATAACTACAAATGATCGCATTACCGTCATATCAAGCTATACGTAGTCGTTTTCGCTCGCGTGGATCTCCACGCGAAATCTCCCCGCGTAGTCCGCTCCGGCTTTTTATCAGTGGACGGCTCAATGCCGAACGATGGAAATCAATAACTAGAACCCGCCGTAGCTCATCGTTCCACAGGAAATTATCCACCCGAAGATCCTGATGCGATACTCCCAATGAGCGAATCTTACTAATCGATCTTGAGATAGACCTAGAGATATCAGGGCTTGTTGCTTCGGTTTTGCTGATCGGCTTTCCGGCCCACGCCATAAGTAGCATGTGTTGGATCTCTCCGGCTCCATGCAAGAAGTAGATCTTCGCCAGGTCGATCGCTCCGAGAAACACCGGGACCACCGAACCCTGCAGTCGCGAGAGGATACGATAGATGTCTGCTTCACGGGACACCTCGTCCCAGAGATAAGACGTAGTTCCTTTACCAACAACCGTATAGCCATATACTGCACAGGTGATTTTGAACGGCGCTCCGGATGCTCCACAACCCCCCATGGGGGTACAGTCATCGATATTCTCATCCAGTTGCTGCTTAATCTGTTGAACCAATGTCTCAGCGTTGATGAGATGCCGATTGCTGTTTCCCCCCTTCCGGTGAAATGTTACATTCGGGCAGTTTTCGTCCAGTAATCCCTCCTGTTGCAGGCCAAGTAGACACCGCTGGGTACAAAACTGTGCCTGATGACGTTGGTTTTGACCGCTCGGGGCGTTTCCGGAGCCTGTCTGGCGCGCCGATCGTTGCACAGGTGGGGACAATGGGGATGAGGCGACTCGACTGAAGCGACGCTTCTGGCCCCTGAGTGCTGGATCCTCATCGGACTCTGAATGGTGGCCGCGAAGGATTGAATCCGAAGGTGCGCACTGAGTTTGGGATCGAGTTGGCGGTCGACGCCCCCCTGTAGGAGATTCGGGAGGGGACGACGGCAAAAACGAGGAGCCGGAACCCTCGGAGCTTGTACATCCTGACGGAGTATTTTGGGCGTCTGGAGGGATCTGTCGTAATTCTGCATCCGGGATTTCGGAACGCTCGTGATCAAAACTCGTCTTCCATTCTGGGAGTCGATCCTTCGCATTATTTCGCCAATTCTGGTCACGCAAACTCGAACCAAAGCTCATGAGACAGAGGCATAGCACACGGGCAATACTTGTTACCGGGTGTCGAAGGCTCTGAACATCCTCGGGGTTCACTTCTATGTTGGGTTCGCAGAGGTGGTAGTACAAAGTAGTCGGGTCATTATATGGGACTCGCAGCAGAACTACCGCCAATCCATTCGTCAGGTAGGAGTATTCGAGCCCTTCCTGGATCATCACATGGAACTCTTGAACTAGCACCGAGCCCGTAAGACGGGCTGCATTGTATCTCAGTTTCTCAGGTTCTTGCGTAGGGATAGAATCGGGCGCTACCACCTCTTTCCAGAATTCCATCGGTCGCAATCCGGAGCGAATATTTTCGACGCTTAGCTTATGGGGTGGTTTGTACTCAACCGTGGTAAGGATAGTTTCTGAAGTGCCACGGCGTATGCAAAATTGATCCGGTCTGGAAGGCCGTGAGGTCGACGATTCTCTCGGTTGTGATGGGTCAACTTGGGGACGATCAAGGGCGTTTGCGTGGTTGTCAAAACTGACTCCGTCACTCAAGTGGAACTCGTCTCGGGCGGCAGGTTTCTTACAAAGCGCTGCGATGATATCTCGAACATGATTCTCCACGCCAAACCGTTCATAGCTCTCCAAATCTTGTTCACTGCTTATAGGCCTCCTGAGTTCTTTCCCGAAACTCTCCAGTGCGTGGCGTGAAACGAATAGCTGCTCGGCATCCTGCCCCGGTGGCTCTAAATAATTGCAAACAGAGCGGTAGATTTCTTGCTGCCTGATCTCGCAATCAGTCCACGGGCGGAGTTGTAGCGGGCAACGTTTGCCAGTAGGCGCTGTTATCTTTCCGGTAGTTGAGCGGGACGGATCTTCAGCCCTCAACGGTCGCGAGAACAGGTCGTGGCAGTATCGAATAAGTTCACCAAATGTCGTTTGTCGTGTTTTTTCTCTTTCGTAATCCCTCTCTTCCTCTGCCTTTCGTTGGCGTTCCTCTGCCTTTCGCTGGCGTTCCGCTGCCCCTCGTGTTGCCTCTCGCTCGCGTTCCTCCGCTTGTCTCCTCAGCTCTGCTTCGCGCTTTCGCTCTTCCTCCGCTCTTAAGAAGAGCGCTTCGTAATCCGGGGAGTTGCTATTAGCCATCTGGTTTCTTGCTCGGCCCACCCACCCAGGTTGTATGGATTCGTGTGGGTATGAACCTTGGTGGGGATGGGGCCCCAAAGGGAGATGAGTGTCACCTAATTTCGGAGACCGGACGAAGGGTTTTCCCGTTCAGAGGAACAAGAATCTCAGTCCTAGGGATGTGCAACCACAGTCTCTCAAGTGGATAAGAATTTCTCACTGGTCTTCTACCTCGCTTTTTCAATGGGCCGCAAAACCTGTTTTACTCTTCTCTTTCTGAGTGCGACAGCCAAGACGCTAGTCTCAGGATTGAGAGCGGTGGAAGTGAAACTCGGAAAACTTTACCTTCCACGGCGGACACGGTTAATTTAGAGTGTAAGGACTTATCAGACCAGTGTCTTAGCCGTGCTTAGAAACAAGCCTATTGTTTTCCACGAGGTTACATTTGGAACATTCTCGGCATTGGTTAGGACCAAAAAAGCAATGCTATATTGCAGATAGAGAATTTATACTAGATTTGACCAGGTGAAGAAATTGTGGTTTTGGATCAGATTATCTAGGCCGTGTAGGGCTCACCAAAGCAACTAGAACTAAGCCTTCTCAGATGTCCTAATACCGATAAATTGCAGTCACTTCTTACCCATTTCTTACTGGATCATAATAACTCCTCGGTAGGATCTCATCCTGTTTCGGCTTTGGCGACAATTTCTTCGAGGTTTGTAATGCAGAGCAAGTACCACCGACCTCACCTGGCCAATCATCGTGCGCGTCCTAGGCTGCCTTCGCCTGGTTATGGGCCCTCGGGGTGGCGCACCAGGCTTCTTGACCTCTGTCATATCGTGGGCGCCTCTCACATCTTAATTCTAAGGCAAGAATTAGATTTAATCACTTCCTAGATTGCTAGAATGATCTACCATAGAAAGTCGGATTCTGGATTCTTAGAATAGGCTTACTTTGAAAGACAGATAGTATGGTACTACAAAGATTCTGGATTCAATGAAGGAGAATCAAGATGATCACATAGTTCAAGATAACGCAATTTGGCATTCAGATACTCCAGGAACCTCAACCCTGATTTGAAAACAGCGCCGGCACACGCAAATCTCCGCTGAAAGCTTTTGGTGCTTGAGCAGAGAACTAGTTCCTTCTAAGCTCAGTGTATTAGCCATTGTACCGAAAGAAATCCCAGTAGAGAGGCACTAACCTTCTGTAGCGGACCACCCAGGTGTCCCGTCGATGAGGAATTCTGTCCTCAACATCAAATCCCAAATCTCTCAACTTATCACAGACCTGAGCATACAAGTAATGGCTTGGACTATCTCTGAAAAAGGCCTGATAGGCTCGAGCTGTTTCGTCCAGGTTTGTCATTTGAGGGGGATGTGTGAGAGAGGTATGATTTTCACGGAACCAGTGAAGTGACCGAAGAAACCTCTCAGGAACCCATGCGTCAAAAAGCACTTTTGTATTAGGCGGAGAAGTATACTTCAGAGGAGCCCATGCGTCAAATATCACCTTTTCACCCGGTAAAATGATACGGATAATAAGAAAATAGTCAGGATTTCCCATAACAGAGCGCTCCCATTCATAGAATTCTTCAAGGCGACCGAATAAGCGAACAGGGCTCGAACTCTCTACGACACGAGTTGCTGGTGTCATAGCGATTTTCCTGTATTATGAATATATTAGTGTTGCCTCTCAGTCTTGGGTCAGGATATCAAAATACCGTGTTGGGTGGCAGGGGTCTTAAGGATCTGTCTGCTGTTTGGTTCCAATATTTTTGCGGATGCAGACCTGAAAGATTGGGGAATGTACTGAATTTATAACCTTTCTAGCGGCAAAGGACTAATTATAAGTAGGACATTCTACTCTTGGTAGACTACAATTTGATATTAAAGGTTCTATAGGTAATAATGAACTTCCCAATTGATTTCTCCTCAATCAACCTCTACTAAATTAAGGCTAATGGATTCTTGTCCAATCAGCCCGCACCACGGCTATCCAACTTTGTTACCGTTCACCGAGTTGTTGTTGGCGGTGGAGGTGGTGCACCAGGCTTTTTCACGTTTTTGATGCTGCGAGTGCCTCGACCGAGCATATTGGATCAAATGTTCTGAGTGACAGTTGCTAGTCAATCTAGGTTCCCCACCGCAGTAGGCACTAGATACCTGCTCTTTTGCTTCGAAATCTCCTCTGGTCTACAAAGACACTTCGGAAACGCATAATGAAAGAACCCCATTCCTTAGCTAAGCACCATGCCTGTCATTGGGACTACGTATTTGCTGATTCAATGGTTACACATCTTTGGTCAAGTATCATTGCTGTACGCGCTAGCTAAGATTGCTCTCTTGTCGTTTCAAAGCACTTTCGACACCTCTCATGACCACATGCACTACAACAGACACTTTCAGAGATTACTCCAGTCTCTCTTCTGCAAACACAGCAAAATCTTCTAAGACACAAACGAGGACTTCTTTTCACCCAACTACTTTCCGAGCCATCTCCGGCCCTCCGATATGTTTTAGGCTGTGGCATCCTGTTAAAAACCTCTAGCGACTCACAATTAGTATACTATAAACTTTTGGACAGCGTCTTCTAATGATAAGTGTTTACTTACCACTATTTCAGTGAGTGAATTCTTAGAACGATTCTTGCGGGCGGTAAAACTCTCTTCCTCCAGTGCATAAGACTCTGGAAGGTGTGCAGAGCAAAGTTTATTCGTCGCGTGATACTGAGCACTTGAAGCGGACAGGATAAGATTTCTTGAAGAGGATGCGTAGAAAAGATGATATCAGGAAGGAATAGAATAACCACAGCACAATCGCTATAATCGTAAAGAGGATAACATTCGTAAGTCTTCTGATGAACATGGCTTTGACAGTATACGCGTAGCCTAAATATATACTGGTGTTTTTGAGAACTTGAAAAAGAGACAGTGCGAGGAACAGTTGTAAAACAATAAGCTCGGCCTAAAGCTCCCAGTTTATATACATGTAAGCTGGGGATGCGATGAGTAACCTGCAAAGATCGTGCAGGAATCAAGAAATGAAAGGGAAAAAAACAAAGTAAACTAAGTTCCAAGCGTTTTCTACATGTCTAGGGACTTTGAGAGAACCCTTTCATTGTACATTAAAATTACGCCCGAGCTTATTACATAGTACTTTCGTCGCCACAGCTCCCAGCCTTCACCACCGGTCGTGCGGTGGTCTCATCTAGATTTGTACCGGTTTCCTGCTGCCCTTGTCCATTCTGTAAGCTTGCTCTAGTAAGGCCAGTGAGGAACGTACCACGTTATTTGGGAGAGCAGACAGGGCAGTGTTCTTGCCTGCAAGGATAGTTCATGGGTATTATACCCTTTGGAATTATACCCGAGCATTCCTGGGTGCCCGGCGCTGATGGGGTTCGTGGATCGTCACTGGTATTTAGAGACTGCATGCTTAGAGACCGAACGCACTTAACGACACGATGATCAGGTTCTAGATAGCGGCAACTGTATTTGACACGACCGTAGGAACACATTTTGAAAAGAGTGGATATTAAGCAAAGTAGCGGAAAGGTGGCTGTGATGGATACAGGCGGAATAGGACAATATGATCGAATATTGAGAAATAGAAAAACAGAGTAAAAATAAAGACAATAGCAGTTGTGGGACTATATACTGGCTGAGTGGCAGGCTGCTCTTCATCTACGACCAGATACTCTAGGATGTAAGCCTGAATTAGGTGTGCGATTGAATCCAAGGCTGTTCCGCATGATGACGAGTTCTAGACTACTTGGCTATAGGTCCTCCTATCCTACAGGCTTTCAGTATCACATTCATCTCGATCATGAGTGCTGGTCTAGGTATTGGGCCACGCTCTTAGATGACGTTTGCGCTTGAGGAGCCATTTTAGCCATCCAAGCCATCCTGACTCTCGTTGCTTAGGCTCCATCGGAAATTCTTCCAGAAGGGGAGGCGTAGGCCTGAATGATAGTGGAGCATATGGGTCACTTTCGAATCGGCTCAGAGCCTCAGGTCCGCCAGGTAAACTTTGGACTTCTTGGTAACTGAGGTTTTTGCTAATAGTGCCCGCCGCGGAAATGCATAGTGCGGTTATCTCTGCTTCCTGTAGCTGACAGTGCTGTCCGCTATAACGAGGATTGGTACCCATAATTCGGTGGACCTCCCGCAAATCAGTTTTCGTTGCATTAAGGAGTAGAACTATGCTCACCTCTAAGCGTGCTGGACAGGAAGCTGGATCTCCTTGTAAAGTGGATACTTTTGTAGCGGCTGTTTCCTGGGCCTGATCCCATGGCGGAGAGAGGGATTCAGTCTTTGGCGGCTCTGTGTCGCTATAGTCTCGATTCGATTGTGTCTGGCAATCAGGATTTGACCTATGCGGAGACGCACTTTGGCCGGGAAAACAATGCCACGACATAGCTTGCGTAGAAGATAACCTGGGAAAAATGAAGGATTGTTCTGTCAAAATTGCGGTGAGACGTTATCAAGGCTGCCATCTTTATAGACGTCGTGAGATAGCTTCACTTATCTCGGCAGTCGAGCAAAATAGAAAGGCCCCAAGAGCTGGCTAGCCATTTTCAATCCCGACTTCTTTGCATCAGAGGCGACGATCATGCGATAGGTTGTGTTTACTTGGATTCGCCATCGGATCCAATTTTACGTTTGTGATCCAGACGTGTAGGTACGAGAGGTTTGAAGCACCATTACTTGCTACAAATGATGGCAATGAAGGCACGCCGTGCCGATCGAGCTGTTGTGATGCCCGTAAATGAACATAGCCCGGCAGATCCAGCGTAGCCACAAGCATGACTCTGTAAGGTATGCATGGGCTGTCGTGACTTCCCGCTGGATTCACAATCTTTGAAAATGCGCATGACTGAGCTGAAATTGTAGGCTGCGGGAACGCATGAGCTTCCACAAGTACAGTGAAAACTCAACTGCATAGCCCAGGACGCATTTTTGTTTAGTTTAACTCCCAAAACGGTTTGGTTTCGATTGTCCAGGACAAACGAAACCAAACCGTTTTGGGAATAGCTTAGATTAACATGGTACAGTCTCTCCAGAAAGAGGGGTATCAGTCAACCATGCCAAACAGAGTCCTCACAGACATGGCGTTAGTTCCACACAGCACGAAAACAGCACTGCAGAAACAGTTTGAAGTTCTTGCGGAATTGCTATCCCCAGTTGACAATGTATGTGATATTCACTTTATGCCTTGGTTAGAGGCTAACCTAGCACAGAATCTCTCCAAGACTCTCAAGGATCTAGGGCGCCTATTCGAAGGTGATGCTGGAGCAACCATCCAGTACTTGAACAAAGCCCTCAAAGATGTACCTCGTACGGAGAACAAACCAACTCAGAACAGTTCCACCGTCGCTACGCCCAACGATGGAGTTCGGGAATACTTTGAACATTATGACGGTCTCCAAGAAGACGAAATACCACAATTGATAGAACTGTTGAAAACATTTGAGAGGAATGAGGATAAAGTCAAGGACATCACGCAGGCCTATGACAAATACAAAGAAAATCCGAACAAGTTCTGGACTGCATTCTCCAACTTGCATGCCGGTAATAGCATCCAACAGGCGGTCAGCGCGATCGATCATCATTCTTCTTCGTCACCGTTGGCTCGTCGACTCCTGTGCAGACGCCTGGCGGCAGAGACCAAGTCAAAATCTCAAGAACTTGAAACCCAAGGACATACATTAAAACGTGGTATGTCATATCGTGATTTGGCATTTCGATTGAGTGTTGGCAAGGACTGGAAGAAACACAACTGGATGCTGCGAGAGGGAGAACGATGGTCGTGTCTGGATCCTGGTGTGCTAGCTGCGATCAAGCATCCAAACTGGAAAAGGTGATCTTCCAAACCCATTTCTGTTCTTTGGCTGACCATTTTCAGTTGGGCCCGTACGAGGACGATCGGCATCCGTGCTATTAACGACTATCTCAAAAACGATCCATTGACCTCTACTTATCAAGACATTTCGACGTGTATACAAGCAATTCAAGACTGCTTTGGCGCTACCGTACATGATTGTATAACGCCTACGCCTTCTCTGACACACTCGGGTTCCCAAGGATCAACTCAACTAGTTCCATCCGTATCCTCATATTCCCCTACTGGGGGTCATAGAGAGACTCAGACGAAACGGCGACGTATCTGCCGGGCTTCGGATGGGGATTCACGGAATGGCCGCCGGGTGCGCGGGTACCAACGTCGCATCGAAGAAAAACCCCAAGGGGATAGAGAAGAAGGCACCGAGTCGTTCGAGATACACTTGTTGGAACCCGTGGAGCGCACTATTGGCAACATACCCTCCCAGCAGGAGGGTCATCTTGATTTCTCGTGTAGCATAGAAGGTGCTTCGCAAGTGTCTCACCCAACACACCGGATCGTCGAAACCAGTTTCCTACCGCAAACGGCGGAGCAAACAGCGATACATGAAAGAGACACAGTTCAAAGCTTCTTTACACCAGGAGCAGATCAGGGTTCAGTACGTAATAGAATAGCAATCCCGTCACTTAATTCGCAGGATCTCTCCGACCGAGATCTTACGAGTTGGCAGCGATTCCCCAATTCAGACCCGTGCTGGAATTTCCCAAACTTTGACTCCGGCTGGGTGCAAGATACCTGGTTGAGTCCTTTTTCCAACTCGGATCCGAACTTCTTCTATAGTTATTGATTATCTTATTAATACACATTTGCATCAAAATAACACACGGGACGGCACTCCTTCAAATCTCCATTTCGGTATCATTGTCGAGTGAGGCAGATAGAGCCTCACAAAGCGCCACACTCTCTCCAGATGCAATATATTCGATAGTTGTATTGGCCGGCATGTACAGGGTATCTCTGGCGCTAAGGGTAATCGATATGGATTTGGCCCGTTTTATTTCGGCGGCTGTCATTCGATGTGATCTGGGCACAATTCTGAAAAATCCCGTTTCAGGACTAAGACCATGTCTAGTCGCTGCTCTGTATATAAGCACAGTCCCAGGAGGACCGGGAACAAATCGCCCTGGTCGATTGTTATTGAACGACCTGATTCTTGTCTCGCCGACCTTTTTGGCGTCGGAGGACAAACATCCGAGGTATTCCTGAAACCATGCTTCATGAGGAAGCTATAACTGTCAGTAAAGTACTAGCATAAGCTCTGGTGCACATTCATATCGACATACCTTCACGCCGAACTTCATAAGCTGCTGCCCATTCGGTCCACATCTCCTAGGGGATGACGATATCTCAGTTTCAACAGCAGCGAGTAAGTCATCAGGTGGTTCGTCTCCAGGGATAACGAGATATCCATCGTCATTCTGCATTTTTGACTGACGGATGCGCGGGTGGGAGACAGAGTTTCGCAGTGAAATGAGGGGGTTCGCTGTGTCAAATTGGCCGCGGGGCGACTGCCAAGCCTCATGTGGCTAATGTTAGCCTTCCAAAATTACTGCAAAGCTGAGGGGTTAACTAACATAGTCCACCTTGTAATGGAAAAGGGAATCCCCTCAGTTTAATCCCGAACTTGGGCTTAATAACGAAGACCGCCTACGCTCAAAATTATGTGACTGGAAAGCTTAGTCGCAATCATATTTCAAGAGTTGGGTATCTGCACCGTTACTGCCTGACTCTTTTGGCTGTGGTGAGAATCACTGTCCACTATCCCAGCACGTGATGGTCAGAAAACAAGTGTGGCCGCGGAACTGACTAAGCAATTACTTCATCACCTTGCTCAACCGATTAAGCAATCGATCAATATTGATCGTACGATTATAGAGCTTGAATCGTATGATCAAGCCCTTTTATTGCATATCTGAAGCCCCTGAAATTGCATAAATATCGGCTTCTTTTTGCAGTAGATTAGAATGAATCAAGACCTTCAATCGTTTCATATGATCATATAAACTCGGCGTATTAATCAGCTCTTTGCCAAGACCATTTCTGCCACAACAAGTTGTTGCCGCGCGGAAAGTTGACAATTACGTTAACTAGGTAACAAACGAACTAGTTAATTTCTTTTTGCGCCCGATCGAATGACTAGGTTCAGACGCCAAAGAGTGCTCTATCTGTCTTGTTTAAATTGTCCGCACCAAATATGAAAGATCTGTCCGATACCTCCAGAAGTCATGAGTAAACACACGTTGACAGTACCACTAAAAAACTAAATTAGCAAGCGGCAGTTAATGAGAAAGCTGACTTAAACCCGTATAATGTGCGAGTTCGTAATCCCTTTGCCCCTCCCCCTTCCGAAGGGTATGCAGGCTACCATAACTAGAACTATCCTTTCGTCATCTCGCTCAACAGGTAGTTAGTTAGTGGTATGTATTGAATAATGCACTGGATTACTCTTCACTTATTCTTTGGATTGGAGCTGAGGAAAAGCATCAATAAGGCCTTGATATGTAAGTCATAAGAGAAACACCGTCAATCAAATGAATCATTAAAACTCGTGTCTTGGATAATTAGTCATTCGCCAAGTCTCTTCTGAAACTCATTATTAAAAAGATTTAGTCATACAGGCCCCACCAACAATAACTAGTTAACTAAACTCGTTATTCATTCCACTGATAAGTTCTCCGACTCCCATGTTTCCCAATCAATAATATAACTATAACATTAGACAAACGTAAGCTTCATAGACAGCCATCTAATATGAGATTTAAGCACTGACAATTTTCATCTTCTCATTCCAAATATAATTTGTAATATTATTATCCAAGTTCACAAAGCCAAACCCCTAGCAATCTCTGAAAAGTGATTTGAGCTGGCCCTCAGTTATATGACAATATAGATTTACTTAGTTACAGATATGGCGTTTTGAGTACATGTTGTAACTTTTGCTTTCCCTCAGGTCTTCAATCACGTACCAAATATACTACGCATACAAAGATTACCTTACAGCTAGAGACATAAATCACATACAGCATTATGTTCCTAATGGACAATAGGTTGTTTTAAGTTATTTTTGATTAGCTGGACCAATGCCACAAAATCTTCGATTAGATACAAGTTGAAGTTTTGTCTTTCCGAGCAAGGGGTAATGATTTGGTATGACATGCGAGGCACATCTCGCCCCACTGGTCTCCAATTGGCCAAACGGGGCGCTTTCGTTGAACGGGATACCGACTTTAGCCACTGGTCAGACCAGGATGGGAATGGGGTTTACCTCCGTTGATCTGCCGGCTCGAATCGTAGATCAGAGCACGAGTCTTGGAGGACTTTATTGAGCCTCTAGCTCTTCGGCAGGCATGTCACCATCTGGAGACCTAGTGAGAAGCATTCGAATCTACGCAAATTTGATAAATCTAATATTACTTCACCTGTTTATTGGCGAATTGAAAATAGCGAACATCCACATTTGAAGAGGTTGGCTGAATAAAATTTCAAGACGAAGCTTTGCGCATTCTCTCCCAATGTCTTGTTGTGGTTGAAGAGAAGCTACGTGTTTTTGGGGTGGGGAGTTTCGTGCTTGGCGATCTCACCCGGGCCGAGAGTTAAACCGGATAATGTCAGTCACGTGTTGGAAATCGGCGATGTTAACTGTCAGTGCCATTTCTTGCCAGAGGGTTCTCTCCCTTCTTTATGTCAACCTCCTTCTGAAACTCGGGACTTGGTGCGTTTTTTATTTTATATTAGAAAGACGAAAGCGACAAGATCTTCCATGATGGATGAGAAATTCTATCTTGATCGCAGAGCCGGGTTGCTCGTCCTTTTGTGATTTCCCCTCTCCAGGCGGCTAACGCAGGTATCTGGTTGGCGAAGACCATGTCACGGGTTAGGCCGTGAGGCTCAAAGGTGATCAAGTCCAGCTGAACCAGAGTTTCTCTGCTTTGGCTCTCAGACAGCTGTCGCTTTGTTCAAGACACCGAAGCTAACTTTTTTTTTCTCTTAAACCTCTCAGATTTGTGGCTATTACTTGCCTAGATGCGCCCATCCAGTCGAGACGAATTTGCGATCGCGATCATCTGCGCGCTGACCCTGGAAGCCGAGGCAGTTGAAGACCTTTTCGACGAAACCTACGACCGGTTGGGCGAAAGTTACAGGAAAGAACCGGGCGATGATAATGCATATGTTAACGGGAGGATTGGAAATCATAATGTAGTCCTGTGCTATATGCCTGGTATGGGCAAGGGAAGCGCAGCCAGCGTGGCATCGAGCTTGAAAATCAGCTACAAAAGGGTTGAAGTGGCGCTGGTTGTCGGGATCTGCGGAGGTGCACCATACCCATTATCTGACGGAGAGATATTTCTAGGGGATGTGATAATGAGCGACTCTGTCGTTCAATATGACTTCGGCAGGCAGTATCCTGGCGGCTTTGAAAAGAAAACAGATGTGAAGGACACGCTTGGAAGACCGAACCGAGCAATCCGTTCAATGCTGGCAAGCCTGCAGGCAAGGCGATCTCGCAGAGACCTTCAAGAGAAGCTGTCACGGCATTTACAGACTCTTCAAGAATCACTACCTGATTGGCATCGCCCTACTTCTATTGATGACGTCCTCTTCGAAGCTTCATATCAGCATAAGCATTACGGTATCACTTCAGCTACGTGCCTTTGTCTTAATGGCACACCCGAGGATATCTGTAAGGCGGCTATTGACTCAACCTGTACTCTTCTAGGTTGTGATCTGGGCAGAGTCTGTCGACGACGGTCGAGCGCAGAACATAACAGCCCCAGGGTCCACATCGGGACGGTTGCATCCGCTGATACGGTGATGAAATCCGGCAAGCACCGTGATCGTCTGGTCGAGTCAGAGGGTGTTGTTGGTTTCGAGATGGAGGGAGCGGGGGTATGGGACAACATATCATGCATCATTATTAAAGGAGTGTGTGACTATGCTGATAGCCACAAGAATAAAGCATGGCAATTGTATGCCGCCGCAACTGGGGCCGCGGCCGCCAAAGCTTTCTTGGAGTATTGGGAGCCCACTTCTCGAGAAGGTTAGTACGCAAATCTTAGACAAGGACCTGTATGCTAAATAATTACGTTAGAAGCCAACGAATTTCGTATTCCGCTAGACCTTTCAGCGGTTCCCGCGATTGAGGAATTTATTGGACGAGAAGATGATCTCAATCATCTATGGGAATATTTACAGCCGGGGAGCTCACAAAGACGAAGCGTCGCTGTTCTCCATGGACTTGGTGGGATAGGGAAAACGCAGCTGGCTATTCAATTTGCACGGAAACATAAAGATGACTACACAGCAATCTTCTGGCTAAGCGGCAAAAATCGGTCTGCATTGGTCTTATCTTTAAGCTCGTACCTTTCTCTGGTACAAGGACAACCCGTGCACAATGGGCCGAAGAATGAAGAGGAAGCAGAAAAAGGAGCTAGTCGAGTGCTGCAGTGGCTAGCAGACCCCCGCAACAACAAATGGCTTGTTATCTATGATGATATTGACCAATATGTCCCACGTCCCGGCTGCAACACTTGCGCATATGATATCTGTGAATTCTTTCCACAAGCCGATCATGGATCGATTATCATCACCACCCGGACTCAGAGGCTCATTGAAGTGGGAAAATCATTCCCAATTACGAAACTTTCACAGGAAGATGCGACACAGCTACTATTACGGAGTATTGGCCTCTCCACACAAATACTTGCGCAGGTTAACGTTGAACAAGGTATGATATCTTTTAATGAAGTTTAGAATAATGGCTGACTCGCTGTAGATGTAAGCGCAATTGTAAACCAGCTGGATGGGCTCTCGCTGGCAATTGTACTTGCTGGTGCCTTCATGCGCGAGACTGGAACCAGTATAAAGGAGTATCTAAGTCTCTACAGAACTGCCTGGTCTGATTTGCAGTCTCAGGCCGTGTCTACACGTCACTACCAGCAAGGCAATATACTTGAGACATGGATGATCACATATCTAGAAATTCGGAAACGCGATCCCACTGCTGCGACAATGCTGCTCTTTCTCGCTTGCTTCGATAACCGGGACATTTGGTACGAATTGATAGAGGCCGGTTGGAATTGCTTCTACGTGCCATCTCGGGTTGAGACGGCAGTGCCCAATATAATAGCTTTCAAGGCAAAGATCAGAATTCTGACAAATTTTTCCCTTGTTGAGACAAAACAACTAGAAGGAAGCTATACTATACATCCCGTGGTACAGGAGTGGTGTCTTTATATTGCTGCTTCAGAGAAACGCGCAGTTCAGCTATATGAAATGGCACTGGTCTCCATTGGGTATATGGTTCCAAGCAAGGATGACAAAGACTATGCAAGCCTTCAACGACGCTTACTTCCACACGCAGATTATTTGACACAAAAGGCGAAGTCCAATTGGCCAGATAATAACGCTGCCGCTTGGGAAGCTTTCAATAACTTGGGAGTTCTCTACCTGGACCAGGGCAAGCTGAAGAAGGCAGAGGAGATATTTCGTCGAGTGCTGGCAGACACAGAAAAGGCACTGGGTTGTGAACACACTGCCACCCTAATGACAGCCAGCAATATTGGGATTATCTACACTAAACAGGGCAAATTAAAAGAGGCAGAGGAGATGTATCAGCGAGCACTGGCAGGCACAGAGAAGGCACTAGGTCGTGATCACACATCAACCCTTGATATAGTCAACAATTTGGCAGGCCTCTACAACGATCAGGGCAAGCTAAAGGAGGCAGAGCAGATATATCAACGAGCACTAACGGGCTGCGACAAGGCACTAGGTCCTAACAACATATCCACGTTGATGACAGCTAACAATCTTGGGAATGTTTACAAGGACCAGGGCAAATTAAAAGAGGCAGAGGAGATGTATCAGCGAGCGTTGGAAGGCGCAGAGAACGCATTGGGCCGTGATCACACATCAACCCTGATGGCAGCCAATAATCTTGGGAGTCTCTATAGGGATCAGGGAAAGCTCAAAGAGGCAGAGGAGATGTTTCATCGAGCACTGGCAGGCTACAAGAAGGCACTGGGTCCTGATCACACATCCACAATAGATTCGATTCACTGCCTTGGCCTTATATACATAGATCAGGACAAATTACAGGATGCAGAGGAGATGTATCAGCGCGCACTGGCCGGTTATGAGAAGGCACTAGGTCCGCATCACACGTCCACCTTGATGACAGTCAACAATCTTGGGAATCTCTACAAGGCTCAGGGCAAGGCGGAGGAGGCTGACAAGATGTATCAGCGCGCACTGGCAGGATATGAAAAGGCACTAGGTCCTCATCACACGTCCACCTTGATGACAGTCAACAATCTTGGGGCTCTCTACAAGGATCAGGGCAAGGCGGAGGAGGCTGACAAGATGTATCAGCGCGCACTGGCAGGATATGAGAAGGCACTAGGTCCTGATCACACATCCACCCTGACGACAGTCAAAAATCTTGGGGCTCTCTACAAGGACCAGGGTAAAATAAAGGAGGCAGAGCTTATATTTCAGCGAGTACTGGCAGGATATGAGAGGAAGCTGGGTCATGATCACACATCCACCCTTGATCTAGTTAACAACCTTGGGATTCTCTACTCTCAACAGGGCAACCTAAAGGAGGCAGAGGAGATGTTCCAGCAAGCACTAGCGGGATATGAGAGGAAGCTGGGTCGTGATCACACATCAACCCTTGATCTAGTCAACAACCTTGGGATTCTCTACTCTCAACAGGGCAACCTAAAGGAGTCAGAGGAGATGTTCCAGCAAGCACTAGTGGGATATGAGAGGACGCTAGGTCGTGATCACACATACACACTGGGCATAGTCAACACTCTCGGGATACTTTACGCAAGTCAGGGCAAGCAAAAAGAGGCATGGGAAGTGTACCAGCGAGCACTGGCGGGCAATGAGACGGGGACAGGCCCTGATCATCCATAGACGCCTGGTGGCACACCACAAACTTGACAGTACATAGAATATCAATGGGTACATAGGGTTTCTCGCGATATATATCTTTTAGTTTGGGTACGGACATACATTGTTTTCCCAATAACTGATATAGAAAGAACTGTACAGAGGCCGTCTTTAAGTGCTAGTTCCTCACTGCTGTAGATTACTCGCGCTAATGTCTTGGGAGCGGAGAAGAACAACCACTGTCATCTGTTTTCTACGGTGAAGGCGATTTCCAGAACGACTATACAGTCAACGACCTTGGGAGTCTGTGCAGGAAGCAGGGCAAGCT
Source organism: Aspergillus melleus (assembly GCF_016097325.1). Taxonomy (NCBI): domain Eukaryota; kingdom Fungi; phylum Ascomycota; class Eurotiomycetes; order Eurotiales; family Aspergillaceae; genus Aspergillus; species Aspergillus melleus. The sequence goes on along the minus strand of NW_025763374.1, from coordinate 1,951,460 downwards.
GAAGGAGGCAGAGGAAATGTATCAGCGAGCACTGGCAGGCAGAGAGAAGGCACTGGGTCCTGATTACACATCCACTCTGGATACAGTTGACAACCTTGGGAATCTGTACAAGAATCCGGGCAAGCTGAAGGAGGCAGAGGAGATGGATCAGCGAGCATTGGCTGGCTATACGAAGGCACTGGGTCCTGGTCATTCGAAGACGCGCATGGTGTTCAAGTCTCTGGCATCACTCACTAGCTTTCGTGCGGAACCTTTTTGTAGGCGAGACACCCCGTATAGAATCTTCCGTATAAAGTGACGTTTCTATTTGTTCATCACAAATTATGTCTACCATAGTTACCTCTTATCAACTTGGATGGAACCCCACACCGCATGCAAGTCACCGATCGTAGCTGCAAGAACTTGAACTTGGTCCCGTACTACAGCGATAGGCAAAAGGGTGTGAATATTCTAACGTCATTTTTGTGCAACATAGCCCATGGTGTAGTCTCTATTCCGCATTTGAAACTAAAGGCAAACCTACTAAGGCCCTCCCTTAATTGCTAGTGGCTCAATAAAATGCCTACGCTAGGATCTTGGCAGTGGGGCGGAAAGAGAATCATCATGCCTTTCTTGGTGAAGGCGATTTCGAGAAAGACTGTACGGTGGAGGCGGTGCGGATGGCGGTACGTGGGAACCTCCGCAGTAAATTGATTGGCTTATTCTCGGCTAGGCATGGCGTAGTCAATCATTACCCAGGGACTGAGATCGGTACCTTAGAGACTGAGCTGGAATAATAGACCTTTTCCAATAGGCACGCTGTATTACATCCAGTAATTCACTGCTACCGCGGGATTGTGGACTAAGTCAAAGCTCAACTAAGAGGCAGTCGCATTGAGAACCCAGTACTGGTAGCCTTCCCAGGCAGCGACATTTTCGCGCAACTCAAGTGGCTACTCCATTCTGCCAAGCGCGCCGGTGTTTTAAGGGATAGACCACGTAGCCAATGTTGAGCCAACATGATAATATAGTGGAAATTAAGGCCCACAGCTGGGTGGTGGGCTGAGTGAGTCGCGCAAGGAGGTGAGTGGCTCACCCTGTCTATTCCACACTCACCCTACTCACTCTCAGCTCACCCCGGTCGCGCGACGGTAAAGCGGCCTCATCCGCTAGCTCACCCGGGCGGCACCCACCCGGCTTTTGGCCGCGTTCAAGCCACACGCCGGCCGGTTAGTAGTTGGGTGGGTGACCACCAGCGAATCCCGGCTGTTATATGTTTTGCTTTGTTTCTTTTTTTTTTTTTAAATCCCTTTCGTTCGATTCTAGTAAACGAAGAAAATGCTGTGAAATATGGCTGAGCAATGAAAGGCAACCCTGTTCCAGCATGTCTGTTCGCGACTTGCCTTCGTAATCTCAAAATTTGATAGTTGCTCTGCACTTATCACTCTTTTCACAGGCTCGATCGGAAGAAAAGGCAGTAATTTATAATGAATAACTTATAGCTATGATTGAAGGAGCAAAGTATATGCTATAAATTGGGCTCATTGGGCAACTCGCAGGCGTACCAAAGAGAAAAGGTAGGCCAGGCGGAATTTTCAGAGAAATGGATCTATAGAAGCTCAATCAGGAGACATTACCTAAACATGATAAAATGCCGGAATCTCCCATGAAGTCATAGATCCTGATCAGCCAGAAGTGTGTATAAAAATATCCATCATCGACTGACACGCTGCTGCTCATTTAGTCGAGATAACCTATACACCTAGAAGATTCAACAAGTAACATCTTCATTGTGTATCCAAAATGTCACCTGCCCGCACAAATCTACTATCTCTTCCTGTTGAACTCTTGGAGACGATTACGCTCTACCTAGAGTACGCGTATGAGATCAGCTCCCTCGCGCAAACATGTCGACGGCTCTATGACGTTGCCAATTACCATCTTTTCCAGTCTTATGCCGCGGATTGTTCCCTGCAAGGATTTGAGCGCATTGTGAAGAGCAACAACGTAGATGCACTACGCAAGCTCTGGGACAATGGTTTCCAATTCGGGGAGTACTCTGACGCAACAGATCATTCATCACCAATTCTATTGACTGCTGATCCGGATCTCCCAGAAATGGCCGAGTTGCTGGTAGCCTGTACCGAAGCCTTTCTAGGTGATCGTCGCTGTCTGTATGATATCGAATTGTTTGAGGATGACCTCGCAACGACACTTTGCCGCGCCGCAAGAAAAGGCAGCCTGGGTGTTTTGGAAGCACTTACATCTTCTAAGGCAGTAAAAGAGGCGCTAAAGATATCGGTCCTGCCGTCTGCGGTTGAAGAAGGCCAGTTAGCCTCGGTTAGGTACTTGATCGAAAAGGGAGGAGTTGATGTTAACACGCCATTCCCAGGCGGAATCCTCAAGCGATGTGCATATCAGGGCAACTTGGAGATGGTTAAGTTTCTCGTGGAGGCTGGTGCTGATCTCGATAAGCCGATCTTCAAGCACGCTATAAACTCCCCTATTCATATCGCTGCGGCCAGTCACCATGAAGAGGTAGTACAGTATTTGATTGAGATGGGTATGCGCCTCACTTGTTTGAAACTTTCTGACCTTGCGGACTTTGTGGATCATTACCGGTATCCAAACTTGCCCGTCACAAACATTATTAATGGGAATGACCTTAGGACAATGTTCCCTGATGTCGGGGATGACCCCGAGATCAAATACTACTTCTATCACATGATCGTACTTTGCAACGATCTTCCTCTCTATCAAGAAGTTTCGGCAATGTGGGGTTCCTCCGCTGAGTGGGACCATCTACCGCATTGTTTTGAACTCGCTGTCCGACAGGAAAATTTGCCCCTTGCGCGATACTTCCTGGATGAAATCACTAAACGTCAAACTTGGAGAGACGACTGGTCAAAGCTCTGCTTTTCTACATTCAAAAGTCGGGGTGCCCTCTTCTTTGATATGTTGCTGGATCATGGTACCCCAGATCCATCAGATCCCGATGAGAGCTGGTTTCGAAGACTGCTTGACAACGCTAGGAATTATCCTGAGCACATCAAGGTCCTCCTGCGGCGTGGATATCTGGGCGACATAAAGGCTCCTCATACACTCAAAGAAATCCTTATTGGCGCGTTTAAAGCCAACGATCTTGCGTTTGTTTCGCGCATAATAGAGCACGGCGAATTGAGCCTCCTCAACCCGCTCGATAGTCCGCGGCTTTACGACCATGAGCAAACTGCCCTCCAAATTGCAGCATACTCCAGCTCCTTAGAAACCTTCCGCGGATTCCTGTCTGCACATGATCTAGCACTGGACCCGAGTCATCCCATCCATTGCTCTGCACTGGTCAGTGCAGCTCTGGGAGCAAACGTCGATGTGATCGGGTATTTTCTAGGAGAAGGATTCGACGTTAATGCTTTGTACTCATTGTCGGCAATACGAAAGAACAAACCAGCTGAAGCTTTGATAATTCATGTCGCCAAAGCGTGGTTTGTTGAAATATTACAGTAACGATGAATTTCTTGCTTGACCACGGGGCTCAGATAGACAAACAAAGCTCATGGGGACGAACAGCTCTGTCTATTGCATTGAAGGCTGTTGGGAAACCAGCACTCGCTAACCTGCTGTTTGAAAGAGGCGCAGACCCCCTAGTTGCTCTTGAACTACATGCTGGCCATAGCGCGTTGGAACAATCCATTCGACTATTTATGCGGCATGGGCAACAGGTGAACTACCGTTATATTATTCGGGCTTCGTTGGAGAGCATGTCTGCGAAGGGTTGTTCAAGTGATGATTTCCTACATCTGATGCCTAGAATGGAGGGTACACTTTCCTATCCAGATGTGGTGATCTCCCGGGTTCCAGATCATTGGGATGGCAGTTCCACCACATGGGATAAGGACGAAATCTATAATCGATGGTCTCAATTCTTCGTAATCAGGGAGTTGAGAAAACGATATTGGCGTGCTATGCATCCAGTTCCGTCCGATTGAAAGTACAAGGGGCGGAAAGGCTCCAGTGTTCGAACAAGGCTGAATGATATTATCATGCGATAGAATTTGGGTGTCTCCTTACCATTGAATTAGGAAAGATGAAGGACAAAAAATAACATCGATATGCAAGAAATCTCCATCCTCATCGTCGTTAGATTCCCGCCGTTGATGAATGTTCCATTAGGTTGTTAAATCAATGGCTTGCACTAGCCTATGAGTGGCTAATAATATTAGATTAGTTGATTTCTCTCTAGAACGCTCCAGAACTATCTAATCTCCTCACGCCAGAATTCTCAATCATCTTGTTGAACACCATCAAATGTAATTTCACGGTTAAGGCCCTCTGTGATACTCTCTAATCTGCCGGTAGTACAACATAACTCGACACTAGACCGAGCATTGAAACCCTCCCCAGCAGTCCACGTGTATCAGGAAGCTCCCTTCTCTCCCGTGTCACAATCCCCCTAAATTAGATCCCTTAGCGGCCCTGGCGATACCACTCCGCCTCCGTCTCGCCCAAGCATTCGCCCACGGTAGTAACTATTCACACCTATAGTTAGCCACACCATTCTTCATCCAAGCCCCACACCCCCATGAAAAGACCAGAAAGATAATAAAAAAGAACATACCCTTCAATCCCCTAGCCTTACTCTCCTCCAACATCTTCCTCGCCAGAGTAACAACCGTCTGCTCGTGAATATCATGCGCCAACACAACATTCCCACCACCATTCACCTCGCTCACAAACTTGTCAAAGCTGAGACTGATCCGCGACGGCTCGTTGTTCTCGTAGTCCTTCGTGTCGACGCTGCTTTGGATCACCTTGTATCCGAGATCGCGCATCACGGAGAGAACATTGTCGTTGATTTCGAGATACGGTGGGCGCATGTAGGTGGGTGCGTCGCCCATGATCGGACGCAGGGTGTCTTCAAGTCGGGTCATCTGTTGTGCGACTTCTGCGCTGGACAGGGACGGGAGGCTCAGATGGGCGAAACTGTAGGTGAGATGGTTGGTTAGAAGGGTTTGGACACAGGGGTCAGTTGGGTTGCGAATGGTCGGTGAATCGTAACACAAGGTGCATGGTAGACGTCAGAACGTACGTGTGAGAACCGATCTGGTGGCCTTCGCGCCGTGCGCGTACGATTGCGTCCGGAGACGAGCTGGCGGCATCGCCGAGTACAAAGAAGGTTGCCTTTGCGCCGAATTCGCCGAGAATGTCAAGGAGTTGGTTGGTGAAGGGGGACGGGCCGTCGTCAAAGGTTAGGGCAATGGTGTTGGGAGTGGTGCAGTGCGTGATAACTTGGCCTGTGGCTGCGCTGCCGGTCCATTGGGGGGCAGAGAAGACAGTGGAGGCAAAGGCCAGGAGCGCGAATTTGTAGATAGAAGACATATTTTCTAAGATTTCCTTGACTGGTCTAATGTAATTGAGCAATGTATGAGCAACGGATTCTAAGAAAACGAGTGTTTCTATGACTTCAGGCAACGGAAAGAATGTATACTCCCAAAACGAAGCCGCGAGAAGAGAGGGTTACCAGAGACGTTTATACTGATATCCATCGGAAACACCCCTGTAATTGCCCTGGATAATTCCATATAGAGCTACACCTATTCACGCAGGCACAGTCATCTCTACTTGGCAGCTCTCAAGGATTCGCCGATTACTAGGCTACAGCGGCAGTTTGGTATACTCACATTTGGTCAGGATGTATACGAAGTCATAGTTGACTGATTTCGTATCTTGAGTTCGAATCAGCCTGACGGCTATAGATTCAGAAGCGACCGGATCTTGTTCCTACCTGCTACGCTATAACGAATTTGATAGGATCGAAACTAAATTGCTAATTTCTGATCGGATCAAATCAAAAAAAAAAAAAAAAAAGGAACACTGGGTTCAAAACCCGCCGCAAAGCCACAGTTTGTTATTTGTCATTACCTGATTATCCCATTGGCATACACCCCTGACATACTCACAGGGTACACACTAGATAAATTACGATTAATTCTTCCAGTGACCACTAATCTCGCAAGGCAGTCAATGATGTGTCAACACTGTCCTGGTTAAAAACCTAGCGAGCCAATCTCACGTAAGGAGCCAATATTAACCAGGCCTTTTCGAAATACGTTCGGAGTTTCGAGCGATCTCGACCCTCTCGATCGGCTGATGGTCTCGATTTAAAACATGAATAGGTCCATAATATAAGCTCGAGGTTCACGACCAGCCGTCCCCGATAAAGCTTGGGGGTTCTTTTCTGGCCCAACACGACGCGAACCTCCTGGAGAAACCCGGACACCTGCGCATGATGTACCCACGACATGGTATGTATAAAATAGCAGTAGATGTCTTGGATAAGGTCTCAGATATGCGGTGGCTTCTAGAAGAGGAAATTCACCCTTGTTCTGGGCATTTGGGGTTGCATAGTTACTACATATGTACAATCGGGGTTTGAAGGAACTGTATGCTGACTGTAGTTCTATACCATTTGCCCTGTCTATGGTGGCTATTCAGTCTGCTATTTTTGGGAAATTAAACTGAGTGAATATTCTAGGCAACCTGATATTGCTTGGAGAAAGAGGAAGAAAAGTGCATACTATCTACGCGCCAGCCTGGCTAGATCACAAACCAGTTCGCTAATTTCCAAGAGCTGAAGCAGTATCACGAGACTCACCAGCCCCCTGAACCATTCAGATTTACTCGACGCCAGGATAACCAATATATCACGTTTCAAGGAGAGAGACCAAATGGAAGGGAGCGATGTGTATACCATTTACGGGCCGGCGATGTTCAATTACCATCTAGTCTTGATTTCCGAGTAACTCAGCACAGACAACGGAACGCTCGACGGCAGACAGCCCATTGTCAAGCCTCAAGAAAAAGAAAAAAGCAGTTTCCTAGGAGATCTCTCTTTCGGGATCGTGGTAGCAAACGAACACTGCCAAGCTAAGGATCCGAAAACGAAAAGGGAAAAAAGAAAAAAAGAACAGTGAATGGAGAGGCGGGGAATCGAACCCCGGACCTTTCCCATGCTAAGGGAACGTTATACCACTAAACCACATCCCCTGTTCATGTTGGAGCTACTTTTTTTGAGTTACATGAGTAAAGATATTACAAAGACAGGTTCCGTGATAGCCGCTCAATAAGTCGAGCAAAGTGAACAAAGTAAATTTTTCTGTTCGAATTTCTCAATTTATACTGTTAGAGTAGAAGGTCAAAAAGCGCATGTAAGTCATACAGCCTGCATTTTGAGCTTTCGCACCTTGTATTTGCTCCTAACTTGCCGATCATTCGGAAATTCAAGTTCTCAAATTTGACTCTCTAATCCTCCCTTCGATATATAAATCATCATCGCGGGTTCTCCGCTAGAAGCGCCCGAACCACCACATTTTCTAAACCACCCAATGTCCCAGCCGCTGCCACATCTCCAATACTCACTTCTAGCCCTAAATGTCTCTTAAACCAATTCTTCAATTCGATCGTCATCAACGAGTCAATCTGCATCTTGCCAAGTGCCTCATTGTCCAGGTCCTCGCCGAAGATTGAGAACGCCTGGATCCCGTCTAACACGGCTTTGCGGATTGTAGCGCGGCGGGCGGGCGTGAATTGCGCCTCGAGGGGATCACTGCCATCACTAGATAGGGCGCCAGAGCCACCCGTTGGGAGGTGGGACGTGGATGCAGATGCGGACCGCGCCGCTGCGATCCGGATTCTCGTGTCGGCGATTAGCTGGCGGACGGCGTTCATGGGCGCCATGGTTCGCTCGTTTGAGGCAGGGGTCATCGCGTCGCGGTAGTGCAAGAACCGCGCGTCGTTGCCCCAGAGGGGACGCACAGTGGGATCCGAGAGGGCTTTGGTGCTGCTCATCCCGATGACGAGTTCCTGCGGAATGAGAGACTCTCGTGAGATAGACGGCAGGGGCATGGCGCGGCCTGTTATGGCAACCTCGAAGGCGTCGAGGACCTCGTGTTCCTGCAACATGCGCACGGAGGCGGCGCGCATGTTGTCCCTCACGCGGGTATTCTGGGTCGCTAGGAAGCCGATGTCGTCGACGCCCCCGAGGCTGACGACCGAGGCGGGCAGGTTTTGTTGCAGCCGAAATTGCGTGAATGAGTTGAGGAATGTGTTGGCGGCCGCGTAGTTCATTTGGCCTGGGCTGCCCATAATACCGGCGATGGAGCTGCAAAGGACAAAGAAGGACAGTGGTGAGGCCTGGAGCGCGTGGTGCAGATTCCAGGTACCGGTCACTTTGGAGGCGAGGCCGGTGGTCCAGTTAGTATAGGTGAGGTCGCGAACGAATTGGTCCTGGATACAGTGATTAGCATGAGACGTCGAAGATGACTAGGGGAGGGACCGTACGCGGGTCAGCATGGATAGTTGAAGCATTCCTCGGATGGGATGAGAGCTGCCATCGACTGCACGCTGAACGTCGGCCAGGATCGATACATCTCCCTTTACGGCGCGAGCATCGCACCCTTGCACATGAAGCTCGTGCAGGAAGTCCTGATCATTTGCCGACTGGCCGGCCGAACGAGAGAGAAAGATCAAGTGTTTTGCGCCGTGCTCGACCATCCACGTTGCGATAGAGCGACCAATTCCCCCGAGTCCACCCACGAGCAGATAGGCGGCGTCGGGGTCGAATATGACCGACTGACGAGACTTAGCGACCTGCAATGAGGCAGTGCTTTCGGGGATCTGCACGACAATCTTGCCCATATGCAAACCCTGCTGCAGATGCCTAAAAGCCTGCTCGACCTCTGCCGCGGGCATCACTTTCAATGGTCGGACGGGCTGCAGTTTATCTTCTTGAAAGAGCTCGAGAATTTGATCGTACAGTCTACCCATGATTAGCACATCCGCGCTCGACCTGTAAGATATAAACTCAACTAACCCTGCGATCAAACCCGGCTTCTTCGCCAGCTCAAACAAGTCAACCCCGATGAAAGTTCGATTCCCTCCGAACAAATCCATTCGGAGCATGCCATGTTCCAGGAAATCTCTCTTACCCAGCTCAATCATCTTTCCAAATTGTGCTACACACTGCCAGGAAGCGTGGAGGAGAGGACCACTGAGCGAATTGAGAACAATATCCACACCTTCTCCCTTGGTCTCGCGCATAACCCCCTGCAGGAAGGACGCGTCGCGGGAGTTGAATATGCGATGGCGCGGGATACCAAATGTTTCGATAAGGTACTGGGCCTTCTTCTCGCTGCCGACGGTACAGTAAATCTGATTTCTTCTGTTAGTGCAGAACAACCATCTTGAAGATGCCAAGGAAGACATACCTCGGCCCCAATGGTCTGACAGAGTTGGACGGCTGCAAGGCCAACACCACCGCAAGCGGCCTGAATCAGAATAGACTGTCATTTACTCACAGTTAACAGCTTTTCCCCTCCTTTATCCCGCTGACTTCAGGCCAAAGACTCACCTGTCCCTTGCGTAACCGCCCCACCTCCGTAAGCGAGTACATCACCGTATTAAATATCACCATGACCCCTGCCGCATCGTCCAGCGACATTGTAGCTGGGATCTCTGAGCACGCATGCGCCGGTACGACCTTGCGCGAGCGAAACACGCCAGGATAGAGAACGCCGACTTTTTGGCCTCGATGCAGGTGCCGAACGTTCGTGCCGGTACGGGTAACGATGCCACTGCACTCGATGCCCAGTTCCTCTCTGTTCGCCACAACGCCTAGAGAAATCATGATATCCTGGACATGTCAATATCAGCCAGGGGATAGAAGGAAAAGAGAGAGTTTGGAGTGGACATACTCGAAAGTTTAATCCCACGTATCGAATATCCACTTCAACATCGTCGGCACCAAGGGAATCTATCTGATCAGGCACCCAGCCCAAAGATCCGATGGCGCCGTAGGTCGCGATGTCCAGCTTCAGCGACGAGCCCTGCTCCGGCTGGGCATTCAACATATCCGTGAGCGAAGTCCAGTGGTAGCGTCCCGTGTAGACGACTCCGTCGTGAACGGCAAACTCGTATTCTTTCGCATCCAGATCATCTTGGCTCTGCTGCCGACGGAATTTCTCCTGTACGCTCAACACGGCGTCCAGTGCCGAAGGGGTGAATGCATCCACCTCCACTGTGGCAAAGGAGACGCCAGTTTCCTGTCGAATGCACCGCGCGGCCCCGAGAACTAGTCCAAAGTCCGGGTTTGCGGATTTCACCTGAGCGGAGTGCGTAACCCAGAGAATGCGAGGGGTGGAGGCAAGGAGAGTTTGTAGAGCAGAGAGTTGATCTGCCGTCATGGATTTGAAGAAGGGCCCGTCAAGATCGAGGAGGGAGATCACAAGGGTGTTCTTGGCGACGGCTTGATCGAGGGTGTGAGTCTGCACGGTGAATCCTCTGTCCGATAGGACAGACTCTATGGATTTATGCCAGGGATGACGCGGACTGTCGGGTACGAGAATGTCTATTGATGTCGGTTCGAGAGCAGGCTGTGGGACCTTTGCGATGATGTGCCGTTGGGATGAGCGGTCAAATTCAATTGTATTGACATCCTCAAATCCAGCAGTTTCTAGGGAGGAGTTCCACTCCGATGTCGACAGAGAGCCTGCATTCGTGATTTCCGACTGGGGAAGAAGACCCTACTGGAGTTAGCTTCACGCAAAGTTGCATATATGCTTAAAATACCGTAATATAGTTCATCATTGTAATGTCTGCCCTGTTAGTAAATGTTGAAGAGGTTGAAGGCCAGAACATACGAGACATCTCCTGCATCACAATTGTCCCTCCCGGCACCAGCAGCGTCTTGATGTTTGGGAGAGCAGCATTGAGCTGCGGGATTGTGCGCAAGGCCTGCATGTATTAGTACTGGGCTCTCAAGTTCCCCATGAAATCGGATTAAAAAGTCTTACATTCGACACGATAACAATATCGTATCCAAAATCCTGCAATCCCTGCACCGTCGGGTCCTGCGCGACATCAAACAGACAACACTCTACCTCGTCACCATATCTTTCTTGTGCAGCTTCGACGGCGACAGTAGACATATCAGTCCAAGTGTACTTTGACCAGCATCGCCCTTCTTCCGATGTAAGCGCTTTCAAGACACACGATGTCAATCTAGCCGAACCACTCCCGATGTCGAGAACGCGCAGTCGGGGATTTGTATGGCGCATCAGACTAAGAAGTTGAGTTACTGCCTCAGATGACGCCGTATATTCATGGACCTGCACGAGGCTCTCTTCTGACACGAATTGGGCCACATCAACCGTCCCGCGCAGGATGTTGGCGCAAGCTTCGACAATACTTGCACTGAGGCCAGAGATCTCTTCCTGGCCGTGGGTCTTCAGCTTTGCACTCAGTCCGTCGCGAAGGCACTGTAGGGCCGTATCATCCAATGTAGACCATTCCTGTGCCTCAGGGGTTATGGCCTTCCGGTCATCCTCGACTGTTTCGCAGACCCATCGTTTGTATTCCTCATGTTGAGGAATAGGCGTCACATCCCGGATAGCCCTGTTAATCTGAATGACTGACAGAGCAGATAATCTATCCATCAGAACCCTTGGCTCGCCTATCTCGCAGTCCACAAGTTCCTTTGTAGATACTAAATCCGCATCCGGCCTCCATTCAATGTGGGACGCTAAAGGACGCGTTTCTTCCAGCCTACCCCGATCCAACTGCACGATCACCGCGCCCTGCACCGACAGCGCCGTCGTCTCGCCTGTCATCAACCGTGCATCGCATTTCGCATGTGTCCCGACAACCGAAGAACCCTTCGTCTGTGCCAACATAATCTCGCCTTCCTGCACACTGCCAACGTACAAGCTCTCAATAAACGCCGGGATGGCGACGCCATCAATTAGTGTTGTTCGGCCCCGACACGATGCTAGTCCAGCAAGCTGAAGACATTGGTCAATGACTGTTGGGTGGACAGGGTACTCAGCGTGAAAGGGCTCCTTGCGGACGGAGGCATTCGCGACGTATTCTATCGGATGGGTGGTGATGTCTTCTAGAAGCTGGAACTGGGGGCCGTACTGCAGGCCGACGCTCTTTAGCGTGCGATACCAGGATTCCGGGGCGACAGGACGGGGAAGTCTTCCAATCTTCTCAGTCGAGAGGGTATGACCACTCCAACCACCGTCACCAGCCTCCTCGCTCTGAACCTGCGCAACGCAATGCCTCGTCCACGTAGTCCCGTTGAAAGAAGCGACCGTCACCTCCCACCACTCTGATTCGACGCGATCGCTATACCGCACTGGCTTGAACGAGGTGACCACCTCCACCATAGCACCCTTCGTACTCAGCGTCAATGGCGTCTTAATCACCAGGTGCTGGATCCAACACCCCTGACTGCTACTGTCCCCAGAGCCTGAGACCTGGCGAACTGCCTCCGCAATCATGGCGATGTACCCGGCCGCCGGAAACACGATGTCCCCTAAGACATGATGATCCGAAAGCCAGGCAACGGCCGACGCGCGAAGCAAATTCCGCCACGACGGCTCTAAGTCCGTGGATTCCAGTGTCCGCGAGCCAAGCAGCTCGTGGGGTACGTGTTTGCGGAATCGCCAGTTGCGTGTCAGTCGGCTTTCTTGGCGGTTGAAATTCCGGCGGTCCCAGGGGTAGATGGGAAGATCGGACAAAGTGGTGCCGGAGCCATTGAGAGTCGAGAACGATGGGATGTGATTTGCGAGGTATATGTGTCCGGCGGATTGGAGGATGCAGAGGTGTTGGTCAGTGTGTCGGCTGAGGGTGGCGATGTGGGAGATGGGCTTTTTGAGATCAGAGGAGATTTGGCGGAGAGGAGAAGAGAGAGCTGGGTGTGCGCCAATCTCGAGGAAGAGGGTTGGTTCGGGATCTGTCGTCTGTGCGTCCAGCAGATTACCCACGGCTGAGGCGAAAAGAACGGGTGACTCAAGGTTGCGTCGCCAGTATGCAGCATCCAAGTCGGTGAAACGTAGGGATTGCCCGGTCACGGTGGAGTACATGGGAATCCCGCTGGTGGTTGTAGTGGTCGAGATATGAGGGCGGATGGAGGCCTCGTAAGTGTGTCCCAGATCGGCCATGTGGGCTAGATGATGTTAGATCAGACGGGCATGAAAGGATGGGGGAAACAGACGTGAATGGTATGCCACCTCGACAGGTAGTTTTTTGTAGAATGTTTCCGGGTGCTCGGTCAGGATGGTTTCCAGCACCGCATCCAACTTATCCTTGTCCCCAGATAAATTAACACTCTGGGGACTATTTTCACACGCTATAACCACTCCGTCAACAAGGTAATGTTTAGCTATCTCCGGACCCAGCCCAACCACCACCATCCCTCCTAGTCTGGTACTCGACTTGGCAACCTGTCCGCGATAGTATGCAATGATTATAGCCGACTCGATAGGAATCGCACCCGCCGCGTATGCAGCCGCAATCTCGCCGCTGGAATGGCCTACTACGGCGGACGGACGGATTCTCCATGCCGAGAACAGATTGGTTAATGCGATTTGAACGGCGGCACAAAGAGTCTGCGATAATTCGGCCTTGCTAGCGCGGTGAGAAGTGCCGAGACGAAGTAGCTCATCTAGGTTGTATTAGCACAGTCGGTCGCTTGGCAGAGAGGTTGCGTTTACCTTCTATATCCCAAGCCGGGGGGTCCGGCAACGTCTTGAGAATCTGGTCCATCTTCCTAATATCCGCACGGAATGACTCGACGGACTGAACGAGCTCCTTCGCCATCCCCGGCCACTGAGTTCCTTGACCGGTGAAAGCAAATACAATCGACGACGGAGCGACAGGTTTGGATAGAATAGGTTCTTCCAGTGTCCCATCTTCGTTTGCAATCATGAAAGCTCGATGAGACAAATGGTCTCGTTTCACTCCAAGGGTATATGCCAGATCTTGAACTCCTTTCGGATTCTGCTTAAGATACGCCTGGAGATCAGAGATTCGTCGGTGCAGCGATGCCTCGCTATATGCAGAGGTCACCAACAAGCGAGCCCGTGCGTTTGAGGGAGGCTCGATTGCCTTCAGCGACGATGCCGATTCCACGATAACCTATACTGTCAGCTTTGAAAGAATCGGATGGGTCATGCAGCATACGTGAGCGTTTGACCCTCCGACGCCGAAGCAGTTCACGCTAACTCGCTCCTTCCGATTCGACGGCCACGGAACAGGATCTACGGGGACACGCAAACCCTTGTTGAAGGGAACTACACCGTTCCTTCGTTAGCATTGCCCATCCTCTGGAAGCAGAGACTTACTCTTCGGATTCGGAGTCTCAAAATGAATATTCGGCGGGATGATACGATTTTCCAACGCCAACACGGCTTTAATCAGCCCCGTCAATCCCGACGCGCCTTCACCATGCCCAACATTCGGTTTGACCTGTTCCATATATCTCAGCTTCCCCTGATGTCCACACAAACAGAGACAGACGCAAACATACCGCCCCCAGATACAACTCCTCGGACTTGAATGCCCTCGCCACCGCCGTCGCCTCAACCATATCTCCCGTCCTAGTCCCGGTACCATGACACTCAACAAACGCGGTCTGGGCGATGTCCGTGATCCCAGCGCGCGAATACGCCTGCCGAATTACTCTCTCTTGGCTGTGCACATCTGGTGCAAAGATGCGACTACTGTGTCCATCGTAGTTGGCCGCCGTGGACCGAATCACGCCGCGGATGGGATCGCCGTCTCGCACCGCGTCGTCCAATCGTTTCAGGAACACCGCATTGGCGGCCTCACCGCGCGCATAGCCATCCGCGTTGGCGTCGAAGGTCTTGCATCGTCCATCAGGCGAGAGGACTCGGTTGTCGGACATCGTGATCGTCATCGTGGGGGTCAGGATCATGTTGGTTCCTGCGACGATGGCAGATTCGCAGCTGCGCGTGTATAGCGCTTGACAGGCTTCGTGGACGGCCGTCAGGGAGGACGAGCAGGCGGTTTGAATAGTGGCACTTTAGTTCATCATACTCAGATTAGCAACCCGTAATCGACCCCCGACACTCCCAATCAAGTGAGGGGACAGTGGGGAGGGAAAGAGGATACCTTGGACCTCTTAGATCGAACTGGTAGCTCACGCGATTCGACAATGCAAACCCGCCCGCCGCAAACACATGCGCTCTCGACAGTTCCCCCGTTTCCTTTGCTTTCAAATCATTCCAATCCTCCCCAAACACGCCAACATAGCACCCGATCTCCCGTCCACGCCACTCGGTCTGCCCCGCGCTCTCCATACACTCCCAGACAACCTCCATTAGTAGTGTCTGCTGCGGGTCTAGATGCGAAGCCTCGTACCCGGCTACCTGGAAGACCGAGGCGTCGATCTGGTTCACATAGTCCTGAGACAGGAAGTGGCCGCGCTGCGGACGTACCATGCCGGGCTTGGTGGGCGAGTGGAAGGCATCAATGTTGTATCGGTCCGAGGGGATGGGGCCTGACGTGTCGGTTTTGTTCATGAGTAGGGACCAGAAAGATGAGGGTGTAGATATGTCTCCGGGGAGGCGAAGCGCCATGCCGACAATGGCGATGGGGGGGAGGAGGCTCTCATCTTCGTCTGGGTATCTTAGCATTTGAAATCTTGAACGAACAACAAGGAGAAGGGAGTTAGTCTACTTACTTGGGATAGTAGACCCTGATGTCGAAGAGGGTTTCTCATTAGGATTGTCCATCTTTTCGCAACTGGCAATATCTACTGAAACGACGGAATGGAGGAAATGGATTGAACTACTGCCTCATCGCGATGAACTTCCCTCGCAAGTGCAGGGACACATCCCTACATATTAGATCCTCACACCCCATGCCTAAACCTAACCCCAGGACAGGTCAATCTGATTCCTCGTTTCATGCAAGGAGCACTTACTATCTGGCTCTGCATGGCTGCTGGTTACACCGCAAGTGCTCGGCTGACTGGGAGTGCAGGGATCAAACCTCAGTAGAAGCTCAGACACGAATTTCAGGAATTATATTGGCCGACATTACTATCATGGTACTGCCGGATCTAGATTCCAAGTTAGCAAGTCATATGTTCTATCATCCCGAGACAGCAGGTGTACAGTCGTTACGGAGTACGGAGTACCTGCACGAGGGGATTACGAACCTTATTCCTGGGCAGTCGAGTTGAGACAGAAGGGATACATCACATAGCGGTGTAGAAGATCTACAGCCCAAATCTCGCATGAATCGACAATTTTCTTGACAGATTGGGACATTGGACATTCTTTTCTTCTGTGGGGCCCGCTGTGTCTCATTTGCCCTCGCAATAAGAAATGGCGGTTTCTCCTTGTAATTGAGATTCTGGCATTCGAGCTGCTCCTCGCCTGTTGTATGTTGGTATGTGGATGTACCGAGTTGTGACTATTGGAATAAATTGATGGAGTCAACTGAGTGAGATGATGTTGAACAGTGGAATGTAGGAGGAAGAAGAGACAGGAAAGAGCGGAGAAAGAGGAGAAATGCTTGGCATAGTTGTCGCCTCAGGCATTCAAACACTAGCACTATCGTCGACATTCTTGCAGTACCGAATCTTCCCAGATCGAACTCCTAAAACAAGATAATATAAAACCAAAGGTTAAACAAGAGAATAACTCCAATCCCGTCCCATCCCAGAACCAACCCCCAAAACGCCAAACACCACTCTTAAACAAACTCATTACAGTCAAAACTCGCCAACCCCATCTCCGGCACCATAGTATCCCTCTCCTTCCTCGACCCACCACTCCCAATCGTCGTAGTCGTGGCAGTAGTATGCGTCGTACCTTGCGAGCCTGAGTTCGAGCTCCGTTTCGAATGTGAATTCTCCTTCCCATTCCCACTAGGCCCGCTGTGCGAATTCGATCGATCCGACTTCCACGTGAAGGTGCTGCTGTGTCGGCGCCAGTAGGCGTTGACGTTTGTCGCGAAGGTGTGGAAGTATGTGCCGTAGGTGGGGACGCAGGAGATGATTACCTAGACCTATGTTGAGCTTGTGTTGAGATGATGAATGGACGGCGAGAAAGGACGAACACCAAGACTTATCTCCACGCTGGACCACATCACGATCGGTTCGCTGTCCGTGTAGGTCTCTAGGGCTTTGATGGTGAAGATGCGGATGATTTGGATGACGGTGATGAAGAATCCGAGGGCGTAGATGGCTACGAGGGCGATCTTTCACTTGATCAGTATATTTGCTTTCGATCAAGTAGAAAGAGAGATCGAGATGATACATACCCTCTGTCTCAACCTTAAATGCAACCGCCACAGCACCGGCAATGGCAGCGCGATGATGATCAAGTCGAAGCCGAGACTAGTTCCCGCCAGGGCTGCGCAGTTAGCCTAGTCCTATCTTCTGTCAGACAGAGAGGAGATACCGTAATAAGAAGCGATAGTGTTGATGCAATTCCCGGGGACCATCATATCCCACTGTTTTTGGATCTGCAACCCGTCAGTTCATCTGTTATCATAGAATTACACAACCGACGAGGAGACATACTGGACTACAAGCAAACAACAACAAGCACGTAAAGATCATTTGGTTACACACGACGGCGATGATCACAACGACGATAACCACCTTGTAGGGTCGAATGAAGCCCCCGATGCGGAGATACGACGCCAGCAAGGAGACTTTGAACCCGAGGAGAGCGAGCGTGTAGACCGGGCCGCCGGCATATTGAACCTATCCATTTAGCCCAGTACATGACAATAGAAACGAAATGGAAGAACTAACCTTTGAAAACGGCACCGCATTCTCAACAGGAAAATAAGCAGCGCTGGTCCCTAGACCCCATCGCGTTTCTAGAACATAGGCATATTGATTAGCTTCTACCCACCACCCTATCCGAGGCCAAACCCGACAGAAGATAAATCAGAAAAGGAATGGACTCACGACCAACAGCAATCCCGGTATAAGCAGCCCCCAAAACAGCACTCGACAACGCCGCAAAGTCATCTGCCCAGGGCAATCGGTTCATCTGCAACCGGATCCAGAATCTCACGCCGACCGCCACGAACGCCAGGGTCGAGAAGATCAAACAGATGGCGATGTCGCGTTCGATGTGGCTTTTGGGGTCGACGGCGTGGAGGTTATGTACCCAGGCCATACATGCGTGGTTATTACCAACTTAAGGGAGGGTGGCATGGATATAAGGGACGGAGGGAGGTAGGTAAATTTGTGCTGTGCTTGGGCGCACTGAGGAAATCTGCGCTGGCACGAAGACACGCGCAGATGAGCCGAACCAGTTAACTAGCTCGGCCAATTGTATGACAAAAGACGAATGACAGCAAAAACAACTGAGTCAATACAAGCAAAAGTAAGTAGAAAAACAGATGCAATGCAACCTGCAGATTCGAATCAACTCTTACCCTGCAGGACTTCATGTATAAATAGACTACTTAGAAGCTCCATCCCCTCCACCTCAAGAAAACGATCTACCACTTCAGATCAGACAATCACCCTCCAAAGCCCCGCACGAGCTTCTTCACCTCCCACCAAAGATTACCGGCCGAATGGGAAATCGCCCGCACAGAATATGTGCGCACACTGGACGACGACATCATGGAGTATGGAAAGTTACCGAGAACCCGTGGATCCGGACCGTCGGGGAAGCCTGTGGCTAGCAGAAAGCAAAAAACCGGCACAACGGCGGCCGCGGACTAATCTAATTTTGTGTTTCTAAGTTCGGTCGGAGGTTGCCGCAGTGGCTTTTCAAACCGCTGTTTCCTACATGGTAGGGTGTGTGTGGGCAGATTTAGAGATGGAGGGTGGTGGAAAGTATGTATAGGCATGAGACTCGGGGATGCTCGGAGTTGCCCACTAGTAGGTAGGTAGGGTTTAATGGTAGATTGGAGGGTAATTGAATAATAGAGAGATGGCATGGGTCTCGATTGGACATGAGATAAACGCAAAGAAGATAAGACAGGTTTTATGCGAGTTTAATGGCAGCGTTATACCTGGTGTGGGGACAAAGTATGGTTGAAGTAAGTCGAGTAGATCATCTCTACAACCACCTAATAATAATTATAACTATAATTATGCCCTCGTTCATGTGAATGCGGCTTTAGCCTGTCTACTCAGCCATCTTCCCAGGTTATTGGCACATCAAGTTTATACGATCATACACGACTTACACGACACAAGCGTCCCGTATTCGACTCGGTCCACTCATCCGATCCAACGGCTGTGGGCGCATAGAACACATCGAACGGGTCGTACTTCTTCTTGATCTCTCGCAGCTTGGCATAACTATCTCCGTAGAATGCCCGTTGGTAGTTGGGTTGTCGGAAATCGGCCTGGGATAGTTAGCACCGCCACTGACTTCAAGAAGTATAGTGAACCGAACGAAACAAAGGAAGGAAGGAAGAAAAGCAAACCTCATTCATATAAGCCCCCGAATTTGGCGCCAATCGACTCAACAGGGGAACGTAAACGTCCGTCATTTTTCTCTGCCACTCACGCATTTTCTCGTCTGCGTTCCATTCCCACGGCGTCAAAATCACGGCGTGAACCAATGTATCCCGCCACGCGGGCAAAACGGCATTATCCACGTTCCCAGCGACAGCCTTCGACACGTTGAGTCCGACGCTGACAAGGGACGCTCCGTCCTCGACGATCTGACGAGCCGCAGCTGTGAAGTTCTCGATGTTATCCTGCACAATGCCGCGCGGAATCAGCCAGCCGCCGAGTTGTGTCTCGCTCACGGGCACGTCCGGCATTATGCTCTGGAACTGGGAAAGATAACCAGGGAAATCGTCGGCCGAGATAGTATAAGTGATTTCCTCCTCATCAAGAGGATCGGTAAACGGACTGAGTAGGTCTACCAGCTCGGTGGCGGGAATATTCGGACCTGTGAGTGGGCTGATCGAGAAGGACGTATTGGTCAAGCTCCAGACACACATGGCTCCCGCATCGACAATATCCGGCAAAATGGCATAAAACCGTGACACGGTACGATAGAACTCCTCCTCGTCGACATCTTCCCTGGAGAACGTCATATTCAGTCCGGAGACTGGTGTGTCGGGGTAAGCCTTCGCCGTCATCGACCAAACGACTCCGTACGTTCCTCCGCCACCACCACTCAACGCCCAATATAGATCCGGATACGTTTCACGCGTGGCCGTCACCAGCTCCCCCTCTCCGGTAATCACCTGCCAAGACAGGACCTGATCGGCTGCAAGCCCGTACTTCGAGGATAGCATCGAATGCCCACCGCCCTGCGTATATCCACCGGCGAGTCCCACGGTCGGACACTCTCCACCAACGATCTGTAGGCCCTGCGCATCTGCAGCCTGGTAGGCATCGATGGCTAGTACGCCGGCGCCCACCGTGATTGCTTTTCCCGTATACCGAGCGTCCCGGTAGTCGGCGACGGTGATCTCTTTGAGATGGTGCATCCAGACGCCCAGGGCACCTGCGCCAGTCGATCTTCCGAGGTAATCATGCCCGGTATTGCGGACGACAAGGCGGATGTTGTGTTGTCGCACGAACTGTAAGGCTCTGGTGACGTGTTCCGGGGTGCTGGCGTTGACGGCGTATGCGACGTAGCTGTCTAGCGTGCAGGGCTTCCCGGGCGGGTGGAAGGGGTCGCAGGAGTTGTTGGCGAAGTAGGGAGCCATGACGGAGGAGGAGGACTGATAGCTGTAGTTTCACTTAGCCGCTGCACAGTTCATAGAGGAAGGACAGGGACAAACTGGAGTCGAGGATGGGTCCAGTCGTCGCGAAGTTGAGAGCATCTGGCTGCATCGTAGTTGGGATCATGGCAGGGCGCGCCTAGTGGGATTGTTGCGATGAGGCGCCCCGAAATGGAGGCGTTGAACTGCGACCAGGTTGCTGGGGCCGGCCAGCATGGATCGCCTGGTAAACAGCGACATGTCGCGGTAGTTGAGTCGAAGATGGACGTGAAAAGAAGCACGCTCAGGATGGAGGTCAGGGTGAGCATGGCGAGCGTAGTTGAAGCGGTGGAATGCCGCCCGTCGGGGGGTTCGGCGAATTCAGCCATAGGGGGGGTTGGGGACTGACAGCTCATATTTGCTGGTCACACGTATCAATAAGTTGGTTGGAAACAAACAAACATAATGTATTCGGGATTCTGTCTGAAAATGTACACATTGAAACTCTACAGCCGCGCCTTCCCTTCCAGCAATTCTCCCCAATCATCCCTCCCAAATTCCTTGTACTCCGACTCCCCCGGAGGCAGCCAATAGAACCGATCGTCGGCTCCCTCTGGTGCCTTCTGCCCTGTCTTGTCCGGGTCGACGCCCTCTTCGCGCAGCGGCACCTTGTTCTGCTTGTGGTTGTGGATATGTGATGGGTTTTCTACGATGCGGAGGAACACCGGCACCGCGTATTTGGGCAGTCGCGCGCGAGCGAAACTTGCCAAGTCGGCGTAGTTGAACTGGGGTTTTGCCTCGGGGGTGATCTGCAGGGCTGCGCAGCCGGCGCGGCCCTCGTGGTGAGGTACCAACACGCCGTAGACGTTGGCTTCTTGGATACCAGGGTATTGGCCGAGGATTTCGGCTACTTCGGCGGTCGCGCTGCTTCGGTTAGTATATTGGGTTGAAATGGGCCGTGTAGTATGTTGCTGGTCAGATGAACTTACACATTCTCGCTCTTCCAGCGAAACGTATCTCCCAGTCGGTCAAGGAAATACCATCGTCCGTCAGACTGTCGTCGCAACGCATCGCCCGATCGATAGAACAGATCGCCCTTGCGGAAGACGTCGCGGAGGAATTTCTTCTGCGTGGCGTCTTCGTTCTTCCAGTATCCCTGAAACGCTTCTTCGTTGGGGATGTTCACCAAGATCTCGCCGCCCGTCTCATGCGACGGTCGCAAGGCGAACCCGGTCTTCTCGTCGCGCAGCACGTCGCCGGTATTGGGATCAATTGCTACCGGCACGTATACGTTTCGTAGAAGTAGTCGCAATAGCAGTCCGTGGTGGCCAACGCTGCCGGCTGAGAAGGGTCCCCGGTTGTAATTGAATAGCCCGAAGACGCCCTCGGTGCTGTTGAAGAACTCGCCGACCTCCGGGATGTCGAATCGCTCACGGAACCTCTCCCAGATATCTGGACGCAGGCCGTTGCCGTACATGCAGCGTACGCGATGCTCGCGTTCCAAGGGCGACGGCGGCGCTGCGAGTAGATACCGGGCCACTTCGCCGACGTAGACGAAGATCGTTGACTCGGAGTCGTGGATGTCGTGCCAGAAGTGTCGCACGCTGAACCTCTTGCCGACGGCCACGCCGACTCCGGTGACGAGACTGGTTATCATCGAGATGGCCGACGTGCCGTGGTATAGCGGCATACAGCTATACCAGCGATCGCCGGCTGGTCCGCTCTGGTCGTTAACGGACCCGCGGCGATACGTCAGACTCCTGTATAGCCTTCCCATGGTGAACGCGCAGGCCTTGGGCATGCCGGTAGTCCCGGAAGTATATAGCAGGATCGCGGGAAATTCGGCGGCCATGTCGCGAGCCAACTTTCCGTCGTCAGGGACGGTCGCGGGGAAAGAGGCGAGAGTCGGCTCCAGCGTCGCATCGACCGTCAGGCACTCCATGCCCAGCTCATTCTCGATCCTCGTCTTGGACCCCTCGACGCGGGCCTGACAGTCCTCATCTTCGTCCACCAGTAGCAGCTTCGCGCCGCTGAGCTTCAAACAATGCACCAGCGCATCCCCGGTGAGGTTATAATTGACCGTTGCCGGTGCACATCCGATACTCAACAGCGCCAGCCACGCGATCAAGAAATCCGCCGAATTCTGCAGATAAAACGCCACTATGTCGCCCTTCTGCACGCCTTTACTGCGAAACAATTGCGCGTACCGAGCCGCCCGCGCCACGGCCTCGCGATAGGTATACTGTGCCTCCCTCGTCCAGATGCACGTCATATCCGGATATCGCGCCGCGGCCTCTTCAAACAAGAACCACACATTGCCCTTCCCCTGCGCCGCTGCCTTCGTATAGCCCTTTTCCCCATTTCGGAGGGCCGACACGGCCTTGAGGTCTTTCGCGACGTGAAACTTGGCATTGAGGTATGCGGCGAAAGTTGCCGCGCCTGCTACCGATGCGGCGACTTCCGGAGGGGTCAGCAGGTTTCGACCAAGATTGCGACGCCTGAGACGTGGGTACTCACCTAGAGCCATCTCTGATCAAAAATCTCCGTCTCGTTATCCAGACGAGGAAATTCGGGGTTGGACAGTGAGAGCGCCCATTTTGAGACGCTCTCGTTCTGCCGAATAACCGTCCATCCTCGGTTATTTTTTTTGTGTTCTGCACAACGTTGGATTAACTCAGCGATCGTCGGCGTAATTCTGGGGAAAAGCGGGGAGCGTCGTGGGAGAACCGAGGTTCGTAGATGGTAATCTGGTGGCGCGGATTAGGTGGATTTGTAGGAGATCTGAAGGATGGAGATGGAAGATTTGAGAGTTGCCAGTATGATGTATGGAAATGTCCACAGTGAGTCTAGTGGGTGTTTGCGGCTGCCTGAGGCACTCTGACTTACATTCCCGGCCGCTTCTCTGTTTGTCTCTGTTTGTCTGACTTCTGCTCTACACCCAACAATGATGTCCACTCAACACGTCGGACTCTCTCGGTCCTCTATTCTCCACATCTTGCATCCCACTGTCAACTGCATCTCACACCGTACCGCCCGACAGGCACCGTCAAACTAACAACTCAGACCTGTCAAGTCAGCCTGACTCCAGCCCGACACGGCCAGAATTATGTGCAATCCTTGAATCCATCCACCTGTCGCTTGGCTGCATCTACATCCCTCCCTATCTCCGCCAGTAGCCAACTCGCCCAGGTAGTCGGTCGGTCGGTCGGCAGGTCCGTCCACAGCCTCGTCTTTATATGTTTTCAGTATCAACTGCTCATGTCGCTTCCCTGCCGTCCCCAGGCTGTGTAGCCAACGCATGCCATGTCAGACGGCTACGGCTCTACCTACGGGGTACAAGTTCTCGCGTAGATTAATCCTCTCGTCCAGCCAACACAATACCTAGTCTGACCGAACCCGGTCATACCTAACCTCTTAAACTCGGCTATACCTACTTCGTACACAGGTACTGTACTACTACTAACCAGGATACTAATATCTGGACTAGCCCAGACTAATGCAAGTGAGGTCATACCGTGTTAATTGTCTCCCATGACGTGCTGGTTTAGGACTGGACCGGGCGCGGGCCAACACTTTAGACGGGCTTTATCCTTGTTCTCCATGCGGTGATGGCCGGCTGGGATGTGATCCTCTAGTCGCTTACTTAGTTGTAGAGTTGTCTTTTGGGCTGGTTGTGGTGCCTATGTATTGTACTCGGTGTACGTACACAAAGTATGGAAGGGAATTAGTACGGAGTGTAACTACGTAGGTTGAAAGAAGAGAGAAAGAGAGATGTAATCGGCTGAGGCTGAGATGCGTAACCTGACTTAACCCGAATGTCAACATTTGTTACTATAGCAGCCAGCCGTATACCTGAGTGTAGCTAGTAGGTCGCAAGACAAAGACAAGATGAACGTGAATGTGGACGAATATTCACGTTAGAATCCCCGCACACATTCCTTACCCCTCCATGTCCATCACCCGAGTCAGAATATCCTGCCCACCGAGTAGTCAGGCCTGATCATTCCGATCGCATCCCGCATCTCCATCTCCATCTGTAACGCCAGGGCTATCCGCATTCGGACGATTCAGCCGCCCGAAATGTACACCGTATGTATGAGAGGAGGGGAAAAAGGACATCTGCAACTATTCTGCATGAAGACCGAAATTGAAAGAGACCTCGTGCGCTGTGCCTGTGCCTGAACATGAGGGTTTTTAGTTTTTTCTCCTGCTTTCTTTCCTGTTTTCTTCTGTCCCATGATGTTTCTTTCCGCGGGCTTGGCTGGACTCGTGACTGCTGTACCCTACTTCCTACCTCCCTATACTAACATCAACTAACTAGTACCTACGAAGGGATGACTTCTCCCACCACCACAATAACCAGCGTAAAATAAATGCAACGAGTAAAATCAAATAATTTCCAAACCACAGAATAGGACTCCTTCCCGCATAGCCAAATGACATCATATCATCCAGACCCGATCACCCGCCTCGGCCGGACGGTCACATTCTCCTTTCATTCATTACTTCAACTAACCTTGGCTAGACTCTTAGTGAATTGGCTAGGGGCTTAGGGCTCTCGGCCTGATCGTATAGAGTAGGTACAGTAGCTTGATCACAGCCACGAAAAAGAAAAGAAAAAGGAAACAAAAACTTGACTCCGACCGTGGACAAGCCGGTTGACTTGATTGACCCCCGGCTAGCTGACGGGCCAAGGACAAGGACTCGCGAAAGCTCGGTCGCTCATCCTGCTGCAAGGAGGAAACGGGCCAGCAAAATCAAAAAAGAAGAAAAGGACGGTCCAAGAGGCAAGTGGGCTGCTCTTTGTTTGCTGTGGGGAATAAACTAAACTAGACTCTCCAAGGTAATCGGGCAGCAAGCATTGCGACGTCGTTGGTCGAAACACGATGCATGAAAGCCGGGATTAGCCTCCAATAGATTCTCCGATCAGGCCTCTGTACCCCGGTCCTTTTGCATCTTTAATTCGACCGGCTAGCACGCAATGGTGGAGGACGGATGGTGTTTGAGGTAGCCGTGAGGAGTATATTGTTTATTTTAGAGGGGAGTATAGATAGTATGACTGTTAGCTGTTAGTCAGTGAATCTACTCTGTAGGCCTCCGATCAAGTAGATCTACCGAATATCGCGCACCCAGTTATGATCTCCTAAGTATCTGCCTTCTCGTCTGGCCCGATGATCGACATGGGATTTACCGAGTGGAGACTCGCAACATTCCAAACTAGCGAGATGCAAGATGCCAGGAGGTCCTAAGGATGCAAACATTAAGTAATATTTCCAACGATACCAAAATCCTAATCGCCCACCCGCGGGAGAATTAAATATTAATGATGTTACCATCTGATATGTCTAACGCTTTCTCCGCACTGAGCGAGCAGTCCTGAGGGTCAGCAACGGCCTCTGGCTCGTTTGTTTTCGGCGATGATCATCTCTCGCCTCTTGACGCTTTCGGTCAGACGATAATAATGGGACAATCATTCAATAAATGCCCGAAAATACCTCAATAATTTTCCGTCTGAGTTATGGCTCTGACCACGCAGGACAGAGAGCGAAAAATTAAGGTCTGGATAGTCTGCCGAAAGGCTTTCTGCAAGCACGCCATGCCGTGACACGTCAACAACGGGGGGAAATTGTAGCCTGAGATTGGGATAGAGGAGAAGATAGCAGGACAAATCAAAATAATGGAATAAATCACAATGACAAACATGAAAAAGGCTAGACTCTGTGGAGAGTTGCCGGATGCATTCCATCCATCTTATGTTCCATTTTCCATTCTCCACGCTTATCGACCGGGGTGGATCTCGTTCCTGGCGGTGCCTCCGACCTTTTGTGACCTTTCCAAACCCTAATTAGCGGCATCTCCAAGTCATCCTCTCCTCGCCATTATTTTCTAATTTCTGCTCTCGATTCAGACTTTCTCCTCCCCCCCACTCTTCTATGATCTACTGCAAGTCGGTGCAGGCTTGTGACCGATGCGGACAATCGCTGCCATCTCCTACATTGACAGCCCGAGAATGGAGGAGCGAGAATGTCTCGACGTAGAGAATGTAGAACCTATATAAGAGCGACTGATTCCCAATCTTTTGGATATTGTAGACAGCAGCAGCATCTCTTCTCTTTTCTCTAGTACTTTCCTTTCCTTATAATTTCTTCCTAATTGTAATTCTTTTCCCTTTCATCATGAAGATGCTCGCTCTCCTTCCCCTCCTGGCCCTGGCCAATGCCTACTCCAACCCCGGCGCCTGCTCGGGAGACTGCTGGACTCACGATCCAGGTCTCTACCAGCGCGTCTCGGATGGCAAATACTTCCGTTTCGCAACCGGTGGCGGCGTACACATCGCCTCGGCCGACTCCATCAAAGGTCCCTGGACAGACGACGGCTACGCATTGCCCAATGGCTCGTCCATCGACCACCCGGGCAGCACCAACCTCTGGGTATACCCTGTCCCCTCCCCGCTCTCCCCTCTATCAACCCAATCCCTCCCCGACTAACCAAGACATGAATGAACGAAAAATAGGCCCCCGACGTCCACTACGAAAACAACAAGTACTACATGTACTACTCCGTCTCGACCCTCGGCTCGCAAACCTCTGTCATCGGCGTCGCCAGCTCCCCCACCATGGAAGTCGGCAGCTGGACCGACCACGGCACCACGGGACTCTCCTCGACCCCCGAGAAACCCTACAACGCTATCGACGCCAACTGGGTCAAGATCGCCGACACCAGTTACATGAACTGGGGCTCCTACTGGCATAACCTGTACCAGGCGCCGATGGAAAGCCCACTGAAGCTGGGAAGCCAGGAGCCGACGAATATTGCGTATAATGCGACGGGTACGCATAATATCGAGGCGACGTTTATCTTTCAGCACGGTGATTATTATTATCTGACGTGGTCCGCGGGCAAGGCCGCTGGGTATGAGACGAATTTGCCGGCGCCCGGGAATGAGTATCGGGTTGTTGTGTGTCGGTCGGAGAGTGGGACTGGGGGTTTTGTATGTTTTCTCCCTTTTTCCCTGTGAAATTTCGGACTGGTTTGGATGAGAAGCTAATGAGATGGATGCAGGTCGACAAGAACGGCAAGTCCTGTCTCGAGAGCGGCGGAACCACGCTTCTCGAGAGTCACGGTAATGTCTACGGACCTGGTGGACAGTAAGCATCCCTACCTCCATTCCTCTCTAGGAACCATGAACAAGTGAAAGAATGCTAACACCACACCAGAGGAATCGTCAACGACAAAGACCTCGGCCTCGTCCTTTACTACCACTACGCCGACAAGACGATCGGCCTGGCCAAGGAGAAGTACCAATTCGGGTGGAACCAGCTGCAGTGGGCGGATGGATGGCCCAGCGTGTAAATTGCAAGGGCTGGCTGAGTACTGTGAGACGGGGGGTTGTATATACCGTGGGATATATTCTATTCTATAATTTCATAGGCATTTATTATTGGTGAATATATGCTTGTTTAATCTGTACTCTGCATTTCCTTTCTGGGTTGGTCGCGTTGAGTATATGGGAATGGGAATGGGAATGGTGGTATTTGGTTGTGTCTATGGACAGGATTTCTTGATGTTCTGCTATGATGGTAATATCTCTATAGTTGGGATGGTTCTATGATAGCAATGGGGCATGAACAGTTCGTCGCCTCATCTGGTCATCAAGTACTACGTACCGTTGTACATGAACAGGTATATACATCACAGAATCGAATAACTACAAATCCCATCGCTTTGCAAGCCATATATTGTACATGATCCAAATCCTCCCTCTCTAGACAACCCAATACACAAATCTGTTCATAGCATACCAGTACTCACCCTGTCCATCTAACCATCACACCAAAACCATGTATAGACATCATGGATACGAATTCCAAACCAAAACTAACCATGTTCATCTGACCTATCGAAACGGGTACCTGCATCTCGCAGTTCTCGGAATAGAACAACCAGGTAAGCATACGCGTCACCAGCAGTGGCGTTGCTTGTTGATCGCTGTTTGTCATTGCTGATCGGGTGCAACCTGTTCTTCCGGTCTGCAGGTTGCCTGGCCTAGACCATCTGTGTGTCTTTGATGGCCTTGAATGCAGGGGAAGGGAGCGTGGGAGGGTTATTTACGTCATATTCTCCACAGTACTACAGTGCAGGGTAGTTCGGTTAGGGGGTATGAGTAAGTAGATCGTGAGATGTCACATCTGCGGGTTCGTGTGAGAGGTACAGTAATTAAATAGATGTCCCGTACCTGCCTACGTAAAAGCTTGCGGTCATGATTCCTTTTCCGAGTGGAGTCTGGTGGCGGAGCTGTGCCTGGGGATTTGCATCGGTGGCTTGCTTCTGTGGATTTATTTTATCATTTATGTGTAGGGCTGAGGGTGGCGAGGCATATGGGTTTTCTATATCAGAATCCTCATAATCTGAAAAGTGTTACGGTGTGCACATCAGGACAAGCATATTGGGCCGTGCAATTGCGCGGCGATATCATTTCTTATAAAAGAGCTAGTTTATTAATTATTGTAATTGTATTTTTTTTTTTTAAAAAAGTTATAAGATCTACCAATGGAAT
Source organism: Aspergillus melleus (assembly GCF_016097325.1). Lineage (NCBI taxonomy): Eukaryota > Fungi > Ascomycota > Eurotiomycetes > Eurotiales > Aspergillaceae > Aspergillus > Aspergillus melleus. The sequence goes on along the minus strand of NW_025763374.1, from coordinate 1,922,416 downwards.
ATAGGAAACCGATGTGTACAGCAAGCGCATACATAATCAGAAACCTACATGTAGAGCACATACACATATAGAAGCAAGCCCACATATTGTATTGAACCGACGCGGAAAACACGCGCAAGAATAGTGATTGATTGATCGATCGATAGATCCGAGCTTTATCCTTCAAAATCAACATCAACTCTCTGTTGCAGGACTTAAAAAAGTAGTAGGGCCTTCCTCGCTTGGACCTATGAATTGTGTACTTAGATAGAGCAAATGCATGAAAACGATAAGGGCATTAAGTAACATTGTGATAGTTATCTTGCCTATACCTGCTTATCCAAGGCGAATTATAGAATTAATATCCGTAAAAGAATTACATGTAGCTCGTTTTTTATAATCTTCTTATCACATATAAGACTGGGAAGTCATATAATCATCAATGACTCTACTACACGTGTAGGTATTAGAATCATACTGCTTTATAATCAATAGAAAAGCGTAACTAAAGCAATCGGCTCGCATTCTGCAGGGACCGGGTGCACCGCAGTGGTCATACTGGATGATGAGATAAGCAGATATCTTGATCGAGACTGGAACGAGTACCTGATGTAGAGAGAATCGAGGTCTTCCAGGGTGTTGCCTATCTAAAAGGTGAGAGGTAAGCGAGCAAAATGCTTGGCAGCTTGCCTCAGGCACACGAACGCCCACAATAGTATCATCCCAGTCCGAAAGCTTGGTTTATGGTACTTATATCTAGTAGATTCTACCATATAAAGGCAAACTTTCTTCTTCTTTAATAAGGCCATAGTGGGCAAAAGGCGTGGAATATTATTGCTATAGATAGTCCTTCGTACGCCTTAACCTTCATCTAGAAGCTCATAGCCGGGAGGCCCTAAAGGTCACAGTAATAGAAAGATATAATGCAGCCTAGGGGCTATACCTAGATGTAACGTACAAGGAAACCGACAGGTCGGAAAGCTTCGGCCACGAATATGCATTTTCTGGTAAGGTGGTATCCGGATTCAGCAAGAACCGAAAACGGCTTCCCCTACCTTGGTCCAGCCGCCTGTCAATATAAGGTTAAGGTTTTCGAACCATGGCCCATACTTTTGATTACTTCATGATGATCTTTATATATAGTAGTAATCTTAACATAGACGGAAACGGAAGTCAGTGTAGCTTTTGTGTAGTATATTGGACTTAAGATGACCATGAGGTCTGTAGAGCCGTCATAGACTGCCCAAAGCTAAGACAACTCATGACATCGTTGACTGCAGATGAGATGTTATTCTTTTGATGTTACGTAGACACACTCTTCAATATCCAGCCTTCATAGAAGCCATACAATACTACTTAAACACCGACGAGTCTCACTGAAAACGAGAAATATTCACTCATTAACAATATTCACTTGTCGAATCATCACCCATAACTGCCATCAACATGTTGATTTCCTCTTGCCACCTCTGGACAGCCGCATTGGCCATCTGCTCCGCAAGTGCTTACCATGTTCCACCCGATCAAACCGGCCTTGACACCCACGCGTTCGATGACCCAGCAGCTCTCGTCCATCAAGCGCCTCATGATGGCAACCTTGTCTACGAAGTCGACCGAGCCCAAGTTAATAACTTCGACGATGATGACGACCCGGCCTATGCAGCGGGCAACGGTACCAGTCTGGAGTACGGGAAATGCTACAGACTGCAAGACGACGACCTCTGGCTGGGAGGAGATTCTACCGCATGGAATTACTACACCTTCGGGCGCCGTTCAAACGTTCAAACTTTCCAACTCTGCAAGAATATGAGAGACTGCCAGAGGCAGAATTCGAATGACCAGGAAATTAGGGAAGGCGGCAAGTTCTATCTTTGGGACTTCCGTGGCAACCATTACTCGAAGAACGGGGAATTTGCCGCCTGCAACAACTTGGGTAACTTCTATGCAGCCGGAGGTTCCTACAAGAACTACGCCCAGTTCCAGGTATTCACTGATGACTGTCCTAGTGGCGGTTATTTCTGCTATCTTACGCTCAATCTGGTGGGCCAGTCGTCTGGAAATAATGGACTGCAAGTCGCTGGTGATAAGTTTAGGAATGATTATACCGGAAGTACTGTCACGCTGCGCTTCAAAGAAGTCAAGTGCCCCGAGGACCCTTGAGGATAGTGAGGATAGCGAAAATAGTCATCGTTTCTCTTGTGCTTATGCAATAGGTGGGAGCATCATACGGGGTGGGAAGCCTAGTGGCAAGTTTGTTGTGATGTGAATTAGTTCTTTCAAGAGCAATACGATAATGAAACCACTGGTATATGAGAGGCCTGTAACAAGACGTAAATAATGGCTCGTGTTTGACTTGCTTGATAATGAGCCGATTATTCATGACCAGGTAGGCCTTGTGACTATATCCATGTGGTTTCCCATCTTCAAACATGATTCCTTTGTTGATACACCGGACATAAGCTCCTTTATATCCGAGTCTTAACACGTGCCGGTTTCCCAAGGGACTAGACGAATCCTGCATTACGAAACCCATCCATTTTCATCTCCCTGGAAACGTATCTATCGATGCAAGATGCTCACTCCATTCTCTATCCCTAGACAAACCCAGGTAAGTCGTTCTCGACCACAGTCCCAACCCAAACGAGCCCAAGTCCCTCGGGCTTGCACCTGGTGTCGCGTCCATCGAGTCAAATGCGATCGAAATCAACAATGTCGGAACTGTCAAAAGAGGGGAGGTGACTGTGACAGGTCCTCGGCCAGGGATGAGATCTTGACAGTCCCACGCGCGGCGAGGTACGTGAATCGCCATTTGGCTGTGCAGGCTAACCGTAGCTGATAGGGAGATAGAGCGCTTGACCAAGAGGGTGAGGGAGTTGGAGGCGCAGGCACAGGCGCAGAGGCCGCAGAATTCTACTGCCGTTGAGCCAAGCAGTCAGCAAGCTACGCCTCCCAGTGCCCCCCTGGACCCGTTACAAGGACATGGAGGAGCCAGACTGCGCTGGGAAGGTGTGCATACCCGGAGTGCCAAGTTGAACCAGACGCAATATTACGGCCCCTCGTCGTCGTTCTATTTCATTGCGCGCGTCAGCTCTTACCTCGGCTCTGTCTTTGGTCAGCCCACCTCGGAGTATTACATGCAGCCGAACTCGGCGAGCAGGTCTTTTGCGAGTCCAAACAGTGCCCAGCCCGATAAAGCATCGGCCCTCCGCGAATCCGGACAGGCGATCGATGACCTGCCAGAAGATCCAACGGGGGACTATCTGACGGAGATCCAAGAAGACTACTTTCTCGGCCTCTATTGGCACTCGTATCATTGTACGTATCAGATCTTGGACGAGGCGGAGTTCCGTCAACACTATCGGTCATTGTGGACGGGGTCTGGTCCTCGAAAGCCGTCTGCTCTGGTTGATATTGTGCTCGCCCTGTGCATGCAGTATGGTGTCTCGTTCCTCTCGCGCAGCGAGACCGACGGCTTCAAAACGGACGTGGATAGCACTGATGCCACCATCGCCGGGAGGGCGCTGTACCGTCGATCCCAAGCATTGTTGAAAAACGAATTGGAGAGTCCATCCATATTCACCCTGCAGTGTCATATGTTCACGGTTGTCTACCTGTGCAATGCCTCGTTCCAGAACATGGCGCATAATCTACTTGCTCTTGCAGTGCGCACGGCTCAAATCTTGGGCTTGCACCTGGAACCCCCCGAGGATCTCCCTCGACAACACAAAGAGCTGCGCAAGCGGCTATGGTGGACATTGTACGCAGTGGAGGTCAAAACATGCATGAAGCTCGGTCGGCCCTGGTCTGTACAAATGGCGGACATCTCCTGCAGCTTGCCTTCTGATGACCGGGATCTTGTTTTCCTCTCAGGGTCCAATTTCGCTTGCATCGGCGAGACTACCTGGCTGACGTACAGTGTGCAGCTCGGGAAACTGGTCATGTCAGCCCGGGGCGTCTATGTTGCGTTTTTCGACAAATGTGCCGATATCTTGACCAAGACCGGTGGGAAGAGTCTGTATACTGATCCTACGTCGTTGGAAACATGCGCCGAGTTCCTTCTTTCGTGCCTAGAATGCATGCATAATTGGCTGGACACGGTACCCGACGCACTCAAGACAAAACGCAAAGATGGCACAGCCGCATTCGCGACGGAAAACGTGTGCTTGGAAATCGAGCGTTTCGCACCCGAATGGCTCCAACGACAGCGCGTCCTTCTCGAGCTACTGTATCATAACCTGTCTATGAACCTCTGTCGGCCCTTCATCTGCTTCCCCACATCGAAAGCAACGGTAACGCCAAACGCCGACACCCTCGCAACCAAGAGCGTCCACCACGCAATGGCTCTTACACACATCATGTATCAGATGATCACCGAGACCAAGCTCCTGAATGGCTGGCACGAGGCTTTCCAGTGGCAGTGGAATGCCGCCTTATCGATGGTCGGGTTCGCTCTAGCGTACCCTTTCCGTCCGATCACCCCGACAGTCCGCGACGCCATCGACACCGCTATCGCTGTGTTCGAAATCATGGGGAAGAGCTTTGCCGTCGCGGCCAGCGCCGCGAACGTCACTCGGGATGTCGCCGCGAAGGCCGACTTTTTAGTCCAGCGTGCGCACGGCGGTAATGCCGCGCGGGCGCTCTCACCTCCGGAGGATCATGACCTGGGTGCTCAATCAGCGGGATTGTCCTTTGCTGGTATCGACGCACAGGACCTCCCGGCTGGGTTGGACGATTCGATGGGCTTGGCGTTTACGGTTGATTCGTTTACAAGTTTCGAGCCGGTTTACGCGGGGAACTTGTTTGATATGTGGACAGTGCCGGAGTTGAATTTCGACGGTTTTTAAACTTGAGGAAGGGAGGTAGAAAGGAAGATTCGCCTCTATCAGATGTTGTCTGGCGTGCATTCATTTTCTCATCTTGGTTTATTTTAGAGGCGTCTTTTCGGCATGATATCTTGATTTTGTATTTTGTCTTCTTTGCCCTTTTCTTTCCAAGAATTTACATCTAGAACACCGTTCTCAAATGCAATCCGGAAAATACGAACAGGCTATACAACCATAACGTACACCACCGCTCGATCGCCCATCCTCAGAAGAACATGATTAACTGGCGGGTCATTATTTCCCAAAATCGCCACCAGTTCGCCCCAACTCTGTATACCACCGCAGTGCCCGTGCAAGCAACTAGCTCCTGTTAATTAGCCTGAGCTATTAAAGTAGTCACAGATAGAACGACACAGGGAAAGCTGACAAACCGCTGCTCCCTACTAGTTATTCGCTGACAAGGATTACGTCAGTACGGATTCGTAGCCCATGACGTCAAGATTCGGTACTCCCTATCATCCGTCATGGATGTATTGTCCCAGTTGCCATTGAACAACCTACCTACATCTTATGTACAGTACAACCGATTTGGTCATTTCATGACAGTCTATATCCGCTGTCTGCGTGGATAGCTCGTGACGAAAGCCCAGTGTTGTGTTCACTATACTGTTAGTGCCTGACTTGCAATTCCATTCGCTTTTGCTGAACCGTACAGTCTGGAAGATTATCCAACCTTTCTACGTTAAAGAAAAGAAAACAAGCAAACTACAAGATAAAGCCAGAAAGGAGTACACAGTCGATCAACATATCCATACACCATACAATAATGTGGAAACGAACCATCCCCACCGTCCGGAAAACCGTCTCCGAGAGGCTACTAAGCACCAGCACCAGCCGAAGCCCTCGCTCCCTACGCCCTGACAACCCCATCCTCACGACCCCCCAACACCCCCGGACCCTAAGCACAACACCCCTCCTCCGCAAAGAGAATCCCAAAACATACGACAGCAACGAGCGCGAAAAGCTCGACCCGATGAGCAACGAAGTCACGAAATCCGGCACCGACGACGAAGTAGCGCGTTCCTCGACCTCCTACGATTCATCGAACACAGCGCCCGAGAGTGAACTCGCGGCCGGCGAGAAACAACGCATGGAGGAAGGGAAGCCTGGGAATCCGCTTGATGTGAGCCCGGCGAATCCGGAGGTTAGTGCGTGGAGGAGGCCGACGGAGGGGCAGCCGGAACAGGGGCGTGAGAAACAGCGTGGCCAGACGGGGAGAGGTACGGTGAGGAAGAATCGGAAGGTTGAGGTTAAGGAGGATGGGTCGCATGTTGCGTATAGTCAATAGATGAGAAGGTGCGTTGTGTGTTTGCTGGCTACGTATGTATACCGGCATGGCTGTTCTTGTTTGAAGGGGTTGGCGTTTTTGGCTCTTCTTTGCGATAGGTAAAATTGGGCATCGTTGTGCCCTGGATATACGTGAACTGCTTCAAGACAGATAAGTTTACAAGAGCATATCCCATTTGGTCCTTAGTATAGTGTATGCGTATAATTTACATGAGACTCGTAGAACAGTGTACACCGTAGTAAATGGCCGATACCTCGCTATGTAGCGGGAGTAATGAAGGTAAGGTTATAAGGATGCGAACAAGAAGGTAGACTGCTTGTTTAGGTCAAGGAACAGCAAGTAAAGATAAGGCCCAACGAACGTGAACAGTTTTCAATAGAACAGCAAAACCTCGACTATTTCTGATGCGATGGTGCGCGGCCCGGCGAGGCCTCACCCGGCTTGCCACCGCTCATAGTCTGGATGTCCTGCTCCGAGACCACGGCACGTTCGCCTCTCCTTCCTGCGAACTGATCTCCCTGTCTTGGACTCTGGCTGCGGAATGCAAGCCAGCCACTGCCTATGACAGCGACTATGCTGAATAGCGCTATGTTACGGGATCTGCTGATATTAGTTTTGAGAATATCGCGGATTTACAGGTGAACACTTACCGCACCGCTTGCGGACGGCCTTGCGTGATTGAAGTTGGCATTTTGAAGGAAATCTTATATGAGTATGGGAAGTTAGAGTATCATTGCTTCTTCTGATTGAGGTGACACTTTGACCACATGTGGTTATATAGGGTTGGTTTTGTAGAGACTAGGATGTACGTCAGTCACCTGTCATTGTCAGACCACTTATGCATCGGTGATATGTTTAGTGCTTGGAAAAGCGTTGAAACGGTCAACGAGAACCTTGGGTCGCGTAAGACATCATGCTGACGTAAGTATAACTTTTCGAACAAAGAGAAGGAATGAATGGATGTGATAGTAGTTAGCCAAATAACCAATGTGGGGGCTTGGTAAGATCGCTTTATGCATAGATCAAGTGCATCAATTGCTTGATTTTTGTACGACTCCGGCACATATAGTAAGCCGAGGGTACATGCCGTGCTGAATAGTCTATATTTAATAGGCTTTTTGATTCTACGCTGAACAATGATAGGGGCTATATATGGCAGATGATCTTCTCTGCTATTGCTCTACTTGGGCCCACCTTTATCTTAGATCTGGTTATGTATTCATCCCTCGTGATTTCCGTCATACGCTGAGTAGACAGCGATCCGCCACAACCAAAGGCCAAATGACCAAGATTCTCCTGTAAATTTATTCCAATGCAAGAAAGACAGGAAACTATGCGAGTGTGGGTCTTCCTATATCTACTTGCTTCGAGTAACTAGCAGTAATGACTTTGTCATTGGTGACATGGTGACATGGTGACAAACCTATGAAGTCATCCACCATCAACCGCAACCAACAGTGACCATATATGAATCGCCAGAGTGACTGAACACCACAACCCCCCATGAATTATCTGCGTCAAACAATATTTAATTCCTAAAATCAACCATGTCTCTATTCATCAGACAATTCAGATCCCGCATTCCACGTGGTATTATCGTCCTACCCCTACTTATCTCCGGGGTTACTAACTTATTGATAGTTTCTCGCGTACAAGCGGTCGCCATCCGCGCTCAATCATCTCAAGTCGCAAACCCTCGTTCCAGTAATCCGGAATCGCAAGCGATTAACGTCTCCCGGGGCAAGGAGTCGCGCCACGACGATACACCTGATTCACGATCCGTCCAGTCTCCCATCTCAAGCCAATCCGGCCCGACGAGCGAAACGCACGAAGGCGAGGAAGCGACAACTACGACGGAGCAGGTGCATAATGATCCGAACAAGCCAGCGGGAGAGAAGAGGCGAAATGTCGAACAAGCAGGAAGGAGACCGATGGGTCCCGAGGATGAGAAATAGGGGGATGGGTCTAGATGGGTATGCCTGATGAGGAATGTTTGAGTATTGTTGTGTTGTCATTGTTTGCACAATTTACATAGTGTAATAATAAATCAGTAACCATTGTATATCCAATTGCTATCTATCGATCGAGGCTTTAAAGCGTTGCATAACTCATGAGTAAAGATTTCTCACCGAAGGAACTCTAATTGCCGGGCATTGTTGGAATATATTGGTTGACCAACGATTATGACCCAGGGGACTGGCGAAGGAAGATTGAGGTGTGCAGGGTAGAAACAAGAAATGATGAGATAGCTTCCGGTGAGAAGTAGTTTTTCATCACCTAACTCATGTAACACCCATCTTTCTTTTCGTTTAGGGCAGTAATTCCAATTCGGGACAGGCACCTTCATGCTGCGTTCCGTAGGCATTGGACTTTTCCGAATAGTCACACCCCTTACTACTCTGCGATCTAACTTGCTAAGCCAGGGGGGTATGATAGTATGCCCAATAAGGAAGAACTGATAGGAATGGTTGTAACACAATTGCTGATGGAGCAGACTGACCCTTAATTCGGATTAAGCGGGTTTAACTTGTGCACAAGAGAAACAGAAGTCGCAGTATTATGTCCTAGAAGGCTAGAATAGTACGACTAGATGAAAACCATGGATTGTTGCTGCCAACTACCATGGATGAACCTTACCGCATATAGTCAAGCAGTACGAAAACGACGGCGATCGATCCACAACTAATAGTGCCGAAGAAATGAGACGCACCCACAACTGCAGTAACGAACCAGGAGTCGATACAGGGCATTAGAGACTCATTAGATGGGTTACCCCGTACTGTCCTACACAAATGAGTCTAATAGGTAGCTTGACTCTTGCCACTAGCTCCACTGTCATCTCTTGGATGATACTGCAAAAACATATCGAATGCCGATCCACAACTTCAGCTATACTCCGTATGCTGTGCCTAGTACGAGTACGACTTGGCAATGTCATTCTAGAAGCTTGCTTCCAGGACTTACTACGAGGGGCGCACGGAGGGTACCCGCAAAGTTACTATTTAAGACACAGCACACAGCACCCCGACGGTATGTGAAGAATCAAGGCTTGAAAAAACCAAAACAATTCACTCCTTGTACGATGCGTTTGTCTCTCTTCCAAGTCGCCCTCTCAATTTTCTCGCTGAGTGGTGGCCTTGTTGCGGCCTCTTGTGCTTCAGAGTGCAAATGTGTAAGCACACCTTGCTCTCTCTCCTTGCGCTGTATTCATGCTCATGGTTCTGTTCTACAGAGTCCGTCTGACCCCTGCTGGCCATCATCGGCTGAATGGGCGTCTTTGAACGACACTCTCTCCGGACGTTTGATGAAGACCGTGCCACCCGCCTCGGCCTGCTACAAATCCGAAAGCAACTACAATGCGACAGATTGCGAACGTATTGTCGAAGAGTGGACCGCATCAGTCTTCCACTCTTCTAGTCCGTTTAGTGTTCTGGACCCGATCTGGTCTGGGGACGCCTGTCCCCCTCTGTACCCGAATGGCACCGGCATCACAGGAGACCCTCACGCGGCCTCCAAAGGATGCGGATTGGGAAATCTCTCGCCTTACGTGGTGAACGCCACTTCTGCAACTCACGTACAGACTGCGCTGCGGTTCGCCAAGGAGAATAATCTCCGCATCAATATCAAAAATACTGGACATAACCCTGAGAAGAGGTGAGCTGGGTCGCTTGATTCTTCTAAATCGATAAACAATATGGTAGATGCTAACGTCATGCATAGCTCGGCCTATGGAAGCTTAAGGTATTTTCTTTTTACTCTCACCCTGGCCTCCGATGTGAGAAGTCGCTAACATTCGCAGTATCTGGACTCATAATATGAAGGAATTCAAATTTCACAAGTCGTTCAAAGCATGCGAGATCTCCGAGCCTCAGATGGCAGGTACCGTCGGAGCAGGAGTCCAAGATGACGAATTGTTCGAAAAGATGGCTAAGCATAACGCCATTGCCGTGGGAGGCACGAACTCGGTAACCAAGGCTCCTTTATCAACATCTTCCAGAATTTCTGATCTAACACAAACCAGGACGTCGGAGTCGTCGGATGGGCCCTTGCCGGTGGCCACGGATACGCCACGGGTCAGTACGGCATGGGAGCCGATTCCATTATCGAGGCGGAACTCGTCACACCTGAGGGAGAGGTCTTGACGGTCAACGAGTGCCAGTACCCCGATTTGTTCTGGGCTATTCGTGGAGGAGGAGGCAGTACCTTTGGCGTAGTTCTTACGGTCACCGTCAAAGCTCATCCCATGCCTTCTGTCGGTATCGTGAACTTCGACGTGTCGCCGCGAAACCACACCTCTTCTAAACAGTGGTGGACCAACGTCGCCAGTCTGCACAAGGAAATGGCAGAGCTGCAAGATGCTGGCTACGCTGGATACTACACGATCAGCGGGCCCCCTATGCTCTTCCACAACACCATCCTAGCATACAATGTCAGCAGCGCTGAGCAAGCGAGGAAGCTGGTCCAGCCCTTGGAAAAAGCACTCGATCGAGCGAATGCCACCGTCAAGACAGAGATTTCTGCGCTTTGGACCGAGTCTTGGTACGAGCTGATTGAGAAACTGGGATCATTGGCGGACGCAACCGATGTGGGCACCAAGCGTAGCGTCAGAGCTTCTCGACTGGTAACGCGAAAAGCTATCGAAAACACGACGCTTTTTGCGCAAACGTTGGAAAGGATTGGTCCTCAATTTACCGAACCAAAGGTATGTCGCCCAGCTCGGAGCTCACTGAGTCTACCTGGATATCACGAATTCTGACGAATACTTCAGAACGGTGTTTCAAACCCGTCTGTGTCAGGAACTATGACCGTGGGCAAAACACCCGTAGACAATGCACTCAACCCCGCCTGGCGCGATACTGTCGTTCACTTGATCACAGAACAGCTCTGGGATGATACTCTGTCGGAAAAGATTGCCAACGAGACCGTTCATGATATGACCTATGGCAAAGGGTATGCCCTCCGGCAATTGGCACCAGATAGCGGAGCCTATATCAACGAGGTATTCTAATCTCAACCTAGTTCATATTAACAAGCGAGCTAATCGATCATTTCAGGCAAATCCCTACGAGCCCAACTGGCAATGGTCCTTCTGGGGACCTAATTACCCTCGTCTACATGCCATCAAGCGGAAATACGACCCTAACAACCTTCTTTGGTGTCGCACTTGCGTTGGCAGTGAGCAGCTCGTTCAACAGCAGAGTGGAAGTCTGTGTAAGAACCTGTAAAAAGGCAAGGCCTTTTTGTACTCAAAGAGGCCTTCTCGGGCCGATCTACTATTGTCATCACTCACTCTCTTGACCTTGATAATCAAGGCCGAAATTTCCTATCTTCTGTCTTGCTCTACACGCTCCTCACTAATTCTTCTTCTCATATACATCAATATTATTTCATATTAAAATTGAATTCTCCACTATGAAGTGTCTATATATACCATTAAGGTTTCGCAATTCGGCGGAGATGGTTTGGGATCAGGTCAGAGATATCTAGAACACGAGAACGAAGCAAGAGTTATCATTGCTGAGTATTAGACCGCAGGCAATTTTCGAATTCAGTTTTCGTACTCACCGTTTTGAATGTTAAAGAGGATCTTGATTTGGATGATTCTTGTGTTAACTCATGATAAAGAACAATCCAGCGGATAGGCGCGGAATAGTTCCAGTTTCATTAGTGTACCGATGTTGCATACATATTACTATCGCCTGGTAACATTATTTAGTGGAACAGGGTGAAGAACAAGAAAGGAAAGAACAGGTGAGATCTAGTATAAACAGTATTATTCATGCGCTTAAAGACATTCGCCTTCTAGGAAGATCATCTACGCTTGTCCTTGAAGAGAAAGCTATGTCTATAGTAGTTCGCTGATTTTACGATAGCAGAGGGGTTAAAGCATAATATTCTATAGAGTTAGTTGTCTCTATTTGCATATGGTCAGGTAACCCCCTTCGACCTACTATACTATTATAACTTCATGCTGTTGCGTAAGTTGCTACTACACTAATAACGAAAGCACCATTAAATCACTAGCCAAGAAGAGCTACTAGGTCACATAAAGTATTGGCATAAAGAAATATCCGATATTTCGCGCATTGACCCAGGATCACATTTCAAAATGATTCTATTGACCAGACAATCCACGAAATCATCCCCACCATCGTATAGTTATAGGATGGGACATATTCCAAGACAACTACATGTCATGATCGACATCTGAGCACCATCCTTACTACACACATACCAAACGAGATATAATATGAGTAACCAGTAACTCCCGCGGAACTACCTATCACCATGTACAACATCAACACTCCCATCAGCCATGACGTCGCCTTCCCCCTGAGCCATCATCTCCAACAAAAGCAAAATTAAACCCACTCGGCGCCCCCGACACCTTGCAGGACCCAAGACGCCGCCGAAACCATCACCCGGACAAGTCATCTCCGCTGCTACCGCCAACCCCAACCTGTCGGGCATACGCTCTCCGACCAATCCCATCTCGCGCATGACCTGAAAAACCCTCCCGCACTACCACCCAAGACATTCTCTTGTCTCGGACGGGGATCGTCGTGCACGCCACGATGCTACTAACCTGCTGTCCGTCCAGTGTAATTATAAGGGGAGTGAGTGAGGGGAAGGTTGTTTTTGACGACGTCGGCTGTTTTAGACGGCCTTGTCTACCGACCTACCTACTACTTCGTGGCTTGTCATGGCTTTCTGTTCATGGGATCTTTTGAGATGTTAATTCGTATCGCGTCTCGTCTTGGCTTGACTTGACCCTCCGCTTGTGCTTTTCTTGAGAAAGCCTCGATGCTACTTCGTACTGCATGGGTATGACTACGTACGACTTAACCCAGGTAAATAAGGTCTACCCCATTCGCCAAGTGACTGCCAAGAGACACGCGGTCTTTGGGGAGCTTCCTTCTTTATCTCCACCCCTCTCGAAACCCTCTAGCTAACTAGATAGGTAGGTAGGTTGGCAAGTCGGTGTAGCTACCCCGGCAAGTAGCAACTCGCAGGCCGGAGCGTCAGATGAGATGCCCCGTACGTGCGGCCGAGAGACTAGAGGGTCCATCCGCCAAGCCTACGGGGGAGGCTGTGCAAAGCTTGGAAAGCTGCATCTGTGTCCGGGGAAGGTGGTACGGTACATACATACGTCTGGGGTAGGTAATGGGTCCGGGTCCGGCCTCCTGGCGCTTACTTTATCGATTTGACTTCTGGCTTTGGCTTTCTGGACTTGACTTGTCCGCCCCTTTGATTGGGCGAGGTCAGGCCCCTGAGCCCGCACGGCGAGAGGACAGTTATGGCGTGATATTTTGGTCGTGGTATTTACTTTGCCCGTGGCGGGCTCCTGTTTTCTTGTTCTTCTCTGTCCTCCTGCTTGGGGAGGGCTTGGGTGTGGTTATGGCGGAGGGGGGGTCGTGTTGGCATGGCTGGGCTGGCGCTCTGGGCGTCTTCTTGTTGTTCAGGTGGCGGGGTGAGATGCTCCTCTCCTTCTCTCCTTTTTTTCTCTCGAGTGGTATGTGGTATGTAATTGCTTTTGGGTTATTGGAAGAGAGAGAGAGTTGGAGAAGGATGTCTGCCAATACTCGAAGTCATTGTTGATCTTGATCTACTTGGCCTTGGACCGGGTGTTTACGGAGGGTGTGTGAACGAGACTGGTCTGTTTGGTTTCTATACCGTATCTATCTGTTTTTCTGGTCTTTGGTCTCCATAATATCCCCGCTGTGGATCTGACAGAAGCGTGGGCGCTGATCTGGGGAAGGTATGCGGGGTGCGTTTCCCCGGTGGTTTTACTGGGGTAGATGCATACATGCTCCGTCCATGCAGATATGAGGTGCAATGGATATGACTCGCTCCGGGTGGGTGAGTGTTGGGTATAAAGACCTCCCCCCTGCTACCAGGTAAAAGGTACCTGTCCATCCCATCTCCTATCTCTCTACCCTTCTCTACCACTACCCTAGTCTTTGACTAGTATACTGAACAAAATGGTCTCAATCCACAACCCCAAATCCCCCCCTCAAACCCTCGATTCCAAAGAAGACCCCAAACCCTCAACCCTCCACCGCGAGTTTACCATCGACGAAGACAACAACAAGAAAGTCGCCCGCTCCGATGAAGACGAAGAAGGCGGCGTCTTCACGTCCACTGCTGGCGGCGACTACTCCGGGGCCCAGAAGAAGACCGATCCCGTGGAGATCAGCCTTGTTCGGAAACTGGACCTCTGGATCATGCCGACGCTGTGGGGTATGTATTGGCTGAATTACCTGGATCGGAATGCGATTGCCCTGGCCAGGTTGAATGATTTGGAAGAGGATCTGGGGTTGTCGAGCTCGCAGTATCAGACTTGCGTGTCGATTTTGTTTGTGGGGTATTTGTTGGGTCAAGTTCCTAGTAGTATGTTTACTTTTCTTACTTTGTTCTGCGTGGCCGCTGGGTGGTGTTTTTGATAAGAGCGAAAGGCTGACAACGGTAGATATGATCTTGACTCGAGTTCGTCCGTCACTCTACATGGCCGGATTCATGGCTCTCTGGGCAATCGTGAGCGCGTTGACCGCACTGGCCAAGGACTTCAAGGGGCTGTTGCTAGTCAGGTTCTTCCTCGGAGTATCCGGTACGTCCTCACCTCCCCTACCAGCCTAACCCTAACAAACCCCCCATACCACTTCCCTAGCCCTAACCAATCACCAACACTAACACCCCCAATAGAAGCCCCCTACTACCCCGGCGCCCTCTACATGCTCTCCATCTTCTACACGCGCAAAGAAATCGCCACCCGCATCTCCATCCTCTATACCGGTAACATCCTCGCAACCGCCTTCGCCGGGCTCATCGCCGCCGGTATCTTCCACGGCATGGACGACCTCGCCAACCTAACCGGCTGGCAATGGCTCTTCATCCTCCAAGGCGCGGTCACCTTCGTCATCGCCGTCCTCTCCATCTTCACGCTGCCTGACGACCCGCTCAAAACCCGATGGCTGACCCCTCAGGAACGGGAACTCGCGCACGCCCGTATCCTCGCGGATACCGTCGGCGCGAGACACCAGACGAGCACCTTTGCGGGTCTGAAAGAGGCGGCGCGGGATCCGAGACTGTGGCTGTTCGCGTTCATGCAACATATGCATCTTGCTGCGAATGGGTTTAAGAATTTCTTCCCGACAGCGGTCGAAACCCTCGGCTTTAACACCACCATCACGCTTGTGCTTACATGCCCGCCATACCTCATCGCGGGGCTCGTCTCTGTCTTCTGGAGCTGGAGTTCCGGTAAATACAACGAGCGCACATGGCATATTACATCTGCCAAGGCGGTCGCGATCGTGGGGTTCGTGCTGGGCTGCGCGACGCTGAATACCGGCGCGCGGTACTTTGCGATGGTGGTGTTTGCGATCGGCACGTATGCGGTGAATAGTATTGTGTTGGGCTGGGTGTCGAGTACGTGTGGGCAGACGAAGGAGAAGAAGGCGTCGGCGTTGGCGATTGTGAATACGATTGCGAATGTGTCGTTTATTTGGACGCCGGTGAGTTTCCTTCGCGTTCCCCGGGAACTGGGAGGGCGTTGAGCTAACTGTTGACAGTATTTGTGGCCGTCGTCGGATGAGCCGCGCTATACGATTGCCATGTCGTCGAGTGCGGCGTTCTCGGTGGCGTGTGCGGCCAGTGCGTGGGTGATGAAGTTCTGGTTGATTAGGGAGAATCGGAAGATTCGGCAGATGAATGATGAGTCGGCGTTGTATTATGCCTACTAGCTGGGATGGGCTGCGGATTACATATTATCTATTGAGCGGATACTTGAGAATATGATGGCACAATTTAGGTCTCTTGATATGAGTTTATGAAACCGATAATCATGAGTTGATTTACTTGCTCACTCGACTTCAACAACACGCTCACCAAACACCGGGAAAACACTTAAGATGCCAGCCTCCTCGACGTGGAAGTTCAACCCCATAATCACTTGGTTCTCCGGACAATTCCATTTCAGAACCTCGTCATTGGAATTTTCAATCTTCAGCTCTCTTTTCGGCTTTGTCAGATGCAGGATACGATCGTAACTAGTAAAAAACTGTAGTCGACGGTTAGCCCTTGTACTTAAGTTGTAGAGACTCTACTTACCCGAAATCTGTGTTGCCCCAAGGTCGGAATTTGCCAGGTATCACTGCTGATGATCGTTTCGCCCGGTTGCAAGCGCAAGGTATGCGGCTTGGGGCCTTTGATGCAGTCCTGCCGGTCAGAGCATGCGACTGTCTGCTGGTCTCCATCAGTGAACAGGAACTCAAGTCTTCTGCAAACTATCCGAGGATCGAGGTCGAAGCTTGCTTTGATCTCAGTGATATCCCTGCTACCCAGGTCCACAAACGCAGTCCAGACCTTCCTTGGAAGAGGAAGCGGGGGGAGGGGCGGGTTACTCGGATCGTAATCTTTGAGTACTTCCCTAGTGACACCCTGGGCCCAACAGGCTTTATAGGTAGCCTGTCTATAATGTATTTCACTATCCAGGGACCTTTTTGGCCACACAGTACCAATGTCGCGTGCTGTACCCGGCGATAAATCCGCGGTAAGAAGTCCGAAGCCAGTGATTGTGCCCTCCTGTTGCTCGTTAGCGCTTCGAAGCCAGACGTTCCCATATAGATTCAATAAGGCAAACTAACCATGAAGTGTCCACACATTCCAACTACACTGAATTGATGATGGGCTGTTTCCAGCCCTTCAAGCCGGAACAGATGTATTTCACCCGTATCACTCCAGGACCCAAGCTTGAAGCGCGGCTCAAAGGGGCTGTCGTTTGTAAGAATGCCCAGTCCGCAAATTCTCTTTATAGACGAGTTTCGAACTGGGTATGACTCAGTATAGAGCGAAAACCCGTGAATCGTTGCCTTTGGGGGGAAGAGAACACTTTGCAGCGAGGGATATCGATGCCCCAGCAGCCGGGGAGAGCGCTTCCCCTTGAGTGCAAATTCAATTCCAGCAATTATTGTACTCTCTGGACTAAAATATATCGTAATACTGCGTATATCAGGCGACTCGTGGATATCTCGAATGAAGAAAGTCTCGGCCTCCTCTTCGTAAGCCTGGAAATCTCGAAAGTAAGGGGTGATGACTTTTTGGAATGTGCGGGACCTGAGCTCCGGCGAAATGGGATTCTTTCCAACAATTGATATGACGGAATTCGCTTGCACACTTTCCACAATCTCTTTGCAGCACATCCAAATCCTGTGGAGGCTCTGGAGACCAATTCTCCTCCCTTGGTTGCGATAATCGTCATACAACAGATCCCGGCTTTGGATTTTGGTAGAGGTCGATCTGAGCTTTCTTAAAAGCTTCTTGTATTTGATTGGCCGAGTGGTCTGTTTCAGAACCCGGTTCAACTCTGGCCACACTGGTAGAAGCCACGGCATATGGAGAAGCATTTGTGATTCCCAGAAACTCTTCGGTAAGTCGGAGGCAAAGGACTTGAATGCCGGACTTGCGGTTGCTAACCCGAGAACCGCCTTGGATGGGAGGAGCTGTAGAATCATGCAGCGCAGTTCCATTGGGAAGCGCACAAACGGATCCTTGTCCTTTGTAGCGGCCGTGCCTGTCGTTATCAGTCCCCTGATTCCAGGATGCTCTCTGCCAAAGCACTCCGAGACAAACAGTCCAAAGTCAATCATCATAGGGTCGGTAACAAGTCGCTAAGTCATCATAATTAGGTAAATATCAATTGAACCAGCGTTCCCATATGACTACTCACCTCCCACGATTTTATAGGCTCCCAGGAATTCCAGATCTGGAACTGTTCTGCGTCCAGGTAACCACCGCAATCCCAATAAGGCCTTCGAGTCCGAGAGAGCGGAATACTTTCCTTAATGGCAAAGATGAGCTCCTGGATATCGACCCCGCTTTCACTGGCCAAGGATTCATGAGCGATATTGAGAATATTCCAGCATGACTCGTGGACAGGAAATGCGTTGTTGTCGCGAATGTCTCTGTCTGACAACCCTGTACGCTGGTCAAACCTGCCCTGTGAGGAACCAGATTAACAATTGGTCCACCGAAAGACTGGCAATAAAGCTACTTACTTCTTTTGTGAGATAATATCCATGGTCATGGTATTCGTCATCACTTTTAGGATCCAGCATTTCGGACTCAACATAGACCACTCGTCCACGCGTCAACCACTAATTCCAATTTATCAGCAATCCGACTTTTATTCCTTATAGTGTAGTGCTTACCTCAAGTTGGCTCTCGCCCAGTATATGAGCATCATAACCATAGCGTATGTCACAATGCCAGAGGTGCTTTCTTCCATAAAATGAAATGTATCGTTCTCATCTCGATCGGCACCACCACACGTACAATCATCGGCTCGTAGCTCTAGAGTTATAGTCTGCTTTTCCCGAGTAGCTGCTGTGGATCCACGTAAGCTCCCATTAAAGAGAGGGCCCCCACATATGCTACAATGAAAGTTACGCCCTCTGCTTTGGTTTGTTGTCAAAGACATTGAGAGCACCAGTAGGGATTGTGGATCTAAAGATAAGTGTTAGAAACAGTGAAGGATAAGGCAAATATTTTGGAAGGAGAGACAGGGCTTAAAGAGATAGGATTGGTGTGCTCGAGTATGTTCTGACCAAGGAAACCGATAGAAAGTGGTGAACAAAAAAGAAACTGAGGACCGACTGCCAGGTCCTTTTATGTAGATGATGACGATATGCAACTGGCATTCTGCTGAGGTCGGTGGTTTCATTTGATTTGAATTGCCAACGGAGAGTCCCTGCATGTGCAGTGGAAGCAATCGTCAACATGCGATGTAGCTGTGTCCATTTAGCATCCGCCCATCACACTCTAACAGATTAAATGAAGATATCGCTTCTATCATTTGCGAGATTCAAGTTCATGCAAAATCCGCGAGCTCGTTCTTTGGAACAAGCGACTCATGTACTCCCCTCTCGGATGCGTGGGATTGTTTCCACGCCCATGCCTCGTCTTTCTGCAGCCCATTGCCGGTCCCATTCAGCACGTTCGCAACATACGTTCCAATCGTAGGCAAGAATTTGTAGCTGTGGAATGAACCACCAACCGCAAGATACAGATTTGCCAGATTTGGATCAGGGTGTCTTATGATACGAGGATGTTGGTCCGAAGAAATCGAGTCCCAGCAAATCCGGTAGAAATCTGGTCGTCGGCCATTCTCCACGAGCTGCGGGAGTCGCGCACGAATCTGCGGCATTGAGTCTTCCTGGAGATTCTTCGGAACTTCCCATTGACTTTTGGATGACGGGACGGAGATTCTGTGACCAGATGGGGTTTGAATGGTGTTTTTGAATGAGGTCGAGAAAGTAAATTTGAGAATTCCCGACTCGGTCGGTGGAATCACCTCGCCTGTGTTCGTTAGCTGTGAAAAGGAAAAATGAAAGATCATCAACACACCCAATCCTCCGTAAACAAACACAGGAAGCTGATTATACACTTCCTTTTCCGACTCTGACAGTTGAAAATGAGCAACCGAGACCCCAGTAGCAGAGACCTGACTTTCCACTCTTTCAGCTTCGGCCAGACCCAGTTCATCTTCCACCGAAGACATCAATTGACTCGTCCAGGCTCCGGTCGCCAGAAGAACCTTGTCAGCCTTGTAGACACGACCGGACTCAGTCTGGACCCCCTCAACCCTCCCATTCCCCAACACTATCCTCTTCGCCTCCCCAACCTGATAATCGACCCCCAGGTTAATAGCCTCCCTCGTCATAACCTGCAAGGCCATTCCAGCATCAACCCACCCCGCCGAGGGATTATAGTAGAATGACCCAAACGACGTAAAATCCGTCCTGCCTAGCACGCTCCATCGCCGCCTGACTTCCTCTTCCGTCAGATCCTCGATGCCGTCTTCCCGCCCACTGTTGCGGAAATTCTCCCTTATGCGCGTCGGCACGTCGCTATCTTTCTCGTCCATGGCTATCCATCCGCTTTGGTGGTAGACTCCGGCGTCGCAAAAGAAGGGGAGGTTTTGCCAAGCTGAGATGGCTTCGAATCCTAGGTCCATGTATAGGGGGTTGGAGTAATCTGCTCGGATGATCTTGTTGATGTCGGTGGATGCTGCGGTGGATGATGGAGGGTCGGCGCGGTCGAGAAGAGTGATGCGGGCGGGATTGGGGGCGTTGAGAGCGAGATGGTATGCTGTGCTGACGCCAAAAATGCCGGCACCGACAATCAGGATGTCTTCTTCCATTGTTGATTGTTTTTGGTTGATGACGTTGTTTGGGTGAGGAAGCGGGGAAGTGGTGAGGGGATCTGGACGTTAGGCGTCTCTCTGATCAAACAGCGCTGAAGATCTTTTCTAAGCACTCCGGAGGTAAGGATACCAGCACGATGATTGAAACAAATAATAGATGGATGATTTTGAATGTCTAGACTAGTTGCAGGAATTCTATTGATTGATGTAGAATGAAAGAGGTTTCTTGGCGCTGCATACATAAAAGGTACCTGTCTTGGCATTGACACCTCAGGCATCTTTTAGATAGTCCTCATTGATTGCATCCAAACTATGAGAACCATCCAAAACTAAGGATTCCAGTATCTCTCCCTGTCAACATAAGCTTACCAATTGTCCGTTATCGGCCGATCCACCTCTGGCTCAGCCAGCCTTTCCATCCAGGGAACCAACCGACATCGCAAGAACGTTACAGCAGAACTAAAAATAGGCCGACGTCCACCTGGAATAGCAACAGATAACATTAAGCAGTTCAGCCACGTCCGAACAACGCGATTATTCATCTCTGCAGAGCCACAGATCGGGCTGATATAAGCCTCTCTTGGGCTGGTAGAGTTCGTCAACCAAACCTTATCTCTCGTTCCTCTCACAACCTTATCTTTCTAGTTCGTATTCATCATCATTATTCCATCGCTGGCTCACGGGTGTTCATCGGCTTCATTCTCGTGAGGAAAGGGGGCAGGGATGGACGTTCTAGATCATCTCCTCTAGTTGAAATTTCTATCATATCTCAAAACACCCACTCACCTATCCAGGCAATCGCAATCACAGCCTCTACCCACCAACAACTTGATGTCAACCAACTGCCCAATATGCACACCCTATCCACCCTCCTAAACTGCATCCCCACCTCCTCGCGCTGCTGTCTCGGCTCCCATAACCCAGAAAGAATCGCAATCACGCAGCACCAACCCGCCTGCGCCCACAAACTCAGCCCCGTGAGCCGTATCCGCGCCGCCCAGATCATCCGCACCTGGGACGCGCTCTTCGCTGTCGAGGCGCCTCTGAGGCAGTGTCTGGCGCAGTTGGCGCCATTGATGCTCTGTGAGCGCGAACATCGGGGAAAGCGTGGGGAGCGGCAGTTGTTGGTGCTGTGGTGGTTGAAGATCATGGCGTGTAGGGATAGCGAGGTTTATTGGAGGGAGAGGGTGGATGTTTTTAGGGAGTTGGGGTGTTTGGAGATTTTGGATGGGGGGTGGGAGGTGGAGGTGGAAGAGGAAGAGGAGGAGGAGGAGGAGGAGGAGAGGAGGGATGGGCCGAGTTCAACTTCAGCTTCGAATTTCAATTCGAACTCAGCTTCGACAACGGCTTCGACAGCAACGAGCTCATCTCAGTCCACCTCGCTCGCTAGCTTACCCACTGCTACGTCTACTGCTACTCCTGCTGCTGTTGCTAGTGATGACAAAACAGCATCCAACATCACCACCCCCCTCTCCCGCCTCCTAACCCCCGAGCAACGAAAAGAACACCAAGCGCAGCATCTCACATCCATCCCAATCACCAACCCCGAAAACAAACCCAACCACCCACAGTTCCCGAAAATAGGCACACCAATGTCCGTCGCACGCACCATCATCGCAAAACACCACGGTCTGGATAGTAGCCACGTCCTGCCCAAATTCCCCGTCCAAGGGGAGTGCGGGATCTGTTTATACGATTTCCGCGTCGCGGGGGGGTCACATGCTCTGTTTGCGGCGATGTTTAGTCCGACTATACATGACCCCGATCATGATCATGAAGCTGATACCCCTGGGGGGAGGGAGAAGAAGAGGAAGAGAGAAATAGTTCAGTGCGAGGTTCAGACTCAGACTCAGAACCAGACTCTGGATAAGGAAGATCTCTGGCCTGGTTACGATTTCACGCGGTGGATCTGGTGCAAGGGAAATTGTGGGACCAGTTATCACAAGGAGTGTATGGGCGAGTGGATTCATATGATGCGGACTGCGAAGAAACCGTATAAGCCTAGTTGGCCGACGTGTCCGAGTTGTAGGATGGATTGGATTTATTGATTTATTTTACTTTATATTTTACCAAGGAGGGTTGAGGATGTGTTTTTGTTGTTGACTGCGTTTCAGGTTCCGAAACGATGCATGCTAAGGTGGGTTAATTGAGCGTAGTTTTAGGTTCTCACAATATCCAGATAATCTATTCTCGATACAATTTGAAGAGAGTCTTCTGATACTTCACATCTATTCCCACGTACTCTTACACTTGAACCTCGCTCAGTGCAATGAAACAACCTCTTCTTAGGACCATCACAATCGAGCAGCCTTTTTCTCCGTCGTTTGGTTCAACCAGAACTCGATGGTTCGCACGAGCCCGTCGATCTCCTGCATGGTATTCCCTGCATGCAGGCACACCCGCACCCGCTCCCTACCTGCAGGAACGGTGGGCGACATGATGGCCCGCACCACGAACCCGGCGCGTTGACACACGGCCGCCAATTCACGCGGTACCGGACTGCGCAGCGAGAATATCGGCGAGCTGGGGAAATGGTCCACTTCGAAGATTGCCGGATCCCAGGAGTCTAGCTCCCCGAGTCGGTTTCGGAGGTACAGGATTAGTTGTTGGAGTTTGTCCTGGAGCTGGTATATCTGTTAGCCATTTTTTCTTTGTTAGTCAGGATACTTGGGTCTTACGTGTTGGGTTTCTCCTTCAGATAGAAGCTCGTAGGCTGTGCGAATGGACGCTAGGAAGGGAAATCCCATCGCAGTGGTGTAAATCAGGCTGCGGGCGTAATTGATCAGATAGTCTCGAGTATCTGTGCAGCAGAGTACAATAGCTGGCAAAGAGATTAGCATTTTCTCGACAGTCGCATCAACAACAAAGCTTACCACCATGACTAGCCAACGCTTTCCCGAACGTATGAACCCGTATGAACATACGGTCCTCCAGCCCCAAATCCTGAACAACGCCAGCTCCGCGAGGGCCAAACGCCCCCGTAGCATGCGCTTCATCCACAATAAAGTACCCATTGCCACCGGTAAGCAGTCGATCCACAATCTGCACAAACTCCTGGATCGGCGCAATGTCCCCATCCATGCTGTAGATCGATTCCACGGCGATGAAGACATTCCGAGCGCCATTTTGAATCAGCGGATCGCTCTCAATCTCAGACTGCAGCACCTCCTCGAAGCTTTCCGGCGAGCTGTGCGAAAATGGCACCCGTTTGCCCGCGCGCGATAACCGCATGCCTTCTCGAGCACTGGCGTGGATGAGTTCATCATACACGATCAGATCTCCCGGCTGCGGGATGCAGGACATGACGCCGACATTGGCGTCGAACCCCGAATTGAAGAGAAGGCCTTTGGGCGCGCCATGGAACTCGGCGATGAAGTTTTCTAAATCCTCGGCATAGGTGGAGTTGCCGTCCAAAAGCCGTGAACCCCCGCTGGCAAACGGGTATGACGGGGGAGCTTGCTGGAGGTGTTGTAGCAGACGTTTTCGATATACCGAGGACGTGGACAGTGATAGAAAATCATTAGACGAAAAGTCTACCGACGATTGAGGCAGCACGGTGAGTCTGCGACGAGAAGCCTTGAGCTCTCGGCGATGCAGAGCCTGCCGCAATGAGTCACGTAAACACTTAGGCGATGGACGATCCATTTGTTTACGTTGACTAGTATACTGGCGGGGTTGGTTGGTGCGGGGAATAGGGACGATCTCAGAGGACGTTCCGGGACCAACAGAATAAAATGGACGGGATCAAATAAATGCAACAAACATAGCGTCTGTGAGTCTAACGGGGGGCACTGCCATTATCACCATCCACCACACCGGGGCGTGGAGCCACGTCGAACATGAATAGAGTGGATCGGATCGCGGCACACGAGCAAGGCACAGGTCAGTGGTGGCTTATTTTGTGCCATTTCGGCTATCCTTAGACCCTAGTGTGTTCTAGTGTCTGTCGGGGGAAAGTCGAAGGTGTTGAATAGACATTGAGACCCACGGCGGAGCGTCGTCAGGAACAGGGAAAAGAATTGAGTAAAAATAAAATAAAATAAAAACAGTTGGGGAGGCGGTGGCTGCCTGACTGCCTGGCGTGGCGGGCCTCAAACGAGCCTCGGTCAGCCATGGTTTCTCCTCCGGCCTCGCCGCTTAAGTACAAGCTCTAGTAACCATTGCATTAAATCCTTTCAATTGCACGATTGACCATCTCATTTCACCCTGTCTAGCTGAACGGCCATGGCCCCCGTGGGAGCTGCCCTCTGGCGTTCGTTGCGCGCTCATCAGGTCTACGGAGCCAACACTGACGTAGGCAAGACTATCGTCTCGACAATTCTTTGTAATGCCGTCCAACGTCAGAAAGCACCGGGCAAAGCAGCATTCCTGAAGCCAATTTCGACGGGTGCGTTGGACGACGCGGACGACCGGTAAAGTGGGCCTGTCCGCGCAGAAATTTCCTTCTATTGACAAGGATTGTAGACATATTCAACGCTACGCGGCCGGGGTTGCGACCAAGTGTCTATACCAATTCGACGAGCCGGTCAGCCCACACATTGCGGCTCAGCAGAAGAATTTTCTTGTATGATGGCCGCTTCTCTATGGACTGGGGCGGACGCAATGCTTACCTTTGTTTCATCAGATTCCGCGCGACGATGATATCATCGCCTCCGTTCACAAGACGCTCTCCGGCTGGGCTGGCAGCGACGTGAACTTTGCCCTGGTAGAGACCGCTGGCGGTGTCCACTCGCCGGGCCCCAATGGCAACTCCCAGGCTGATCTATACCGACCACTCCGGCTGCCCATCGTGCTGGTTGCGGATTCCCGTCTGGGAGGCATTTCCTCGTCTATCTCGGCGTATGAGTCACTGCTGCTTCGAGGTTACGATATCCACTCTGTCCTACTCTTCCGCGATGATTACTACCAGAATCATGAATATTTGCACTCGTACTTCCAAAAGAAGAGCATTCCGCTTGTTCCGTTAACTCCGCCTCCGTCCAAGCCGACGTCACTGGACGCCGAATCCTTAGCGCGAGATGAGGAAGCCATGGCGACCTACTACGGCCATGTGTCGCAAACTACAGACATCGAAGGCCTGCTGGATCAGTTGACTGCCAAGAACATCGAGCGGATCGACCGGTTGGAGGCCATGGCCAGCCGCGCTCATGAAACGATTTGGTACCCGTTCACGCAACACCAGGGCATGGCCCCTAAGGATATCACACCAATTGACTCGGCTTACGGTGATTTTTTCCAGACCTTCTCGAAGACTGACGATTCGAGCCAAGAAGGTAAACTCCAAGCTACGTTTGATGGTTCCGCCTCGTGGTGGACGCAGGGTTTAGGGCATGGAAACCCGGACCTATCCTTGTCGGCGGCTTACGCTGCGGGCCGGTATGGACATGTGATGTTCCCCGGGAACATCCATGAACCGGCCCTGTCGCTGGCGGAATTGTTGATCCAATCAATTGGAAACCCGCGTCTCAAGAAGGTTTTCTACACGGACAATGGCAGCACCGGCATGGAGGTGGCCGTGAAGATGGGTCTTCGGGCGGCATGCGACCGGTACGGATGGGACGCCAGCAAAGAACAGATTAGCATCCTAGGTCTCAAGGGCAGCTATCATGGCGACACTATTGGCGTTATGGACTGTTCTGAGCCTTCCACCTTCAATCAGAAGGTGGAGTGGTACCGTGGCCGAGGATACTGGTTTGATTTCCCTCTGGTGAAAATGTCCCAGGGGGTTTGGAAAATCGAAATGCCAGCAGACCTCAAGGAATCGCTAGGTCCAGATCTCGAGCTCCCGTCTCTGAACTCTGTCTTTGATGTGGAAGAGCGGGTGCGTTCTGATGTGGGACAGCGCTACAAGGAGTATATTCGGAGTACCATCGAGACCCTGGTCCGTGAGAAAGGGATGAAATTTGGCTCCCTCATCATGGAGCCGGTCATTCTGGGTGCCGGAGGAATGCTGTTTTGGTAAGTCATCGATCAAACTTCAAGATCAACCGTCTAACGAACTCTCCAGCGATCCTCTTTTCCAGAGATGTCTCGCCGACGTTGTCCGTGCACATCCCGAACTTTTTGCGACTTCAGCCCCCGCAGCGCAGACGGAGACGTCATGGTCTGGGCTGCCGATTATCCTGGACGAGGTCTTCACCGGGCTCTACCGTCTTGGCCGCAAGTCATCGGCCTCCTTCTTGAACGTCGATGCCGATATCGCGGTCAACGCCAAACTGCTCACCGGTGGACTCATCCCGCTCTGCACCACCATGGCCAGCAGGGAGATCTTCGAGGCCTTTTTCAGCCCGGAGAAGAGCGATGCGTTGCTTCATGGACACAGCTACACTGCCCATGCCGTTGGCTGCCAGGTGGCCGTGGACTCCCTGCGGACCATGATGAAAATGGAAACCGGTGGGTCGTGGGACGAGTGCCGCGCGGATTGGCAAGTACCGCAGGACGCTGGTCGTGACGGGAAGTCACCCGAGGTCTGGAGCGCGTGGTCTCACCGGCTGGTGCACGATCTATCGCATGCAGCTAGCGTCGACGGGGTATTTTCCGTGGGAACCGTCCTGAGTATCGAATTGAAAGATCTCCACGGAGGAGGTAAGTCTAGAAATCCAATTTTCGCAGGTTGTGCTCGATTTGTGGCCGACCCCAGCCGACTAACATGTGACGTCTCCACCGCGTTAGGCTACACGTCGACGGCAGCTCGAGGCCTCCAGGAGAAACTGGCGGCAGGCGGACCGACGTTCACCGTCCATTCCCGAGTCCTAGGAAACGTGCTGTATCTCATGTCGAGCGTGACATCGAAACCCGAGGCGCTGCGCGAGGTGGAAGCTATCTTGCGGGAAGCGTTGATTTAACGATTATATATCATGACTATACTATATGTTCAGTTTAGAACTTCAGAATGGTGAGGTGACTAAGAGAATAAAACATTGCGCAGAGTGTGGAGAATAAATTCAGATTCAGAGTTCAGACAGCTCCGACTCCGTAGTTAATCACTTACACCGTACACAGTGTAGTGCTTCGTAGAACCTGCACGTCGAGAACCTCAGGCCGAGAGAAGGCTATTGTCGGCCCAAGGCAGCCCCGCGCCCGGCTAAACGATAACGTCGATTCTCGATTGTCGCTGTTTACCGGGAAACCTCGACGGGCTAGTTCTCCGTCGATCGGAGAATTTGACTCCAGGATCAGGCACCTTGTAAATTCAGAGGTATCTCATAATCGTAAGCAGAGACAATCAGGGACAATCAGGGACACTCTGCACCGCTCACCGGCGGCCCGACGGGAGTTGTGCCTATGACTCAGCAGATCTCGTGCCTGTCTGACTGGTTTGGTTGGTTTTTATTTTGATTCTCTCTGGAGTACTGTAGTTTGTTGGTCTGTTAGATCAGGTACAAGTTCCTTTGGTCCGATGAACATCCTCCATAGTCAATTGGATTCCCAGCAATAGGTGGATACCACTCCGTAGTGTTGAATATTTCATTTCCCTCTGATCGGACCCATCGGCCATCTTGGCTGGCCAGGCTTAGTCCAGTTGAGGATCCTCACGGTTGATCTCCCTCGGTGCTCGGTGTTCGGTGCTCTCAACGAGAATGATTGTCTTAGTTCTACAGTACATCCTCTGTCTAGAGTCTATCCACCATAATGACGTTCGTCCGGTGGATATTCTCTTCTCTCTACGGAACACTGCGTACGGGTGCAAACCCCCCGTTGAACGGGCGTTGGGGTCAACAGGGCCTCCCCACGATGACGGCACTAGGAGGGATGTTATTTCGATTATCTTCTCGCTGACTGGTGCCATGCCCACTTTAGCTTTGGCGGGCCTCGTTCTTCTTCTTCTCCTTCTCTCTGGCTCTCTCGCGCTCTCCTCCCCCCACTTGTGAGTAATTACTGCCATCACCGGTTGTGAGCCCACTTCCCCTCTTCCAGTCGATCGGTCCATTTCCCGTGGGCGCTTTGCTTAATTGTTTTTTCCGTGCCAACAACATCTTATCACTCTTCCTTTCGTTCTGCCCCCTCTTTGTCCATCTACTTCGTTGGTGAGCACGGTTTCGAAGCATCCACCCCGCGATCATGTCGCTTCCTCTGCCGCGGTCCCTGCCCCGGACTCTCCTGAAGAGATCCTACGGCACCATCCAGAACTCCCCTAGTGCCGCCTCCCTCAACAGCAGAATCTCAATTGCTCTGCAAGAGGCCACTGGCGCCACTGCTCCGCGCACCAATTGGACCCGAGAAGAGGTCCAGCAAATATACCAGACGCCGTTGAACCAGTTGACCTATGCGGCCGTACGTCCTCCCCTTCTCTCCTGGACCCCTCCCATGGGCTGTAGTCCTAATTTGGTCCTTCTAGGCTGCGGTTCACCGACGCTTTCATGACCCCTCCGCCATCCAGATGTGCACCCTGATGAACATTAAGACCGGCGGTTGCACCGAGGACTGCTCGTACTGCGCCCAGTCGTCGCGCTACGACACCGGGTTGAAAGCGACCAAGATGAGCCCCGTCGACGAAGTGCTCAAGGCTGCCCGGAACGCCAAGGCGAACGGGAGTACCCGCTTCTGCATGGGTGCCGCCTGGCGCGACATGCGTGGCCGCAAGACCAGTCTCAAGAATGTCAAGCAGATGGTCTCCGGCGTGCGCGAGATGGGCATGGAGGTCTGCGTGACGCTGGGCATGATCGACGACAAACAGGCCAAGGAGCTGAAGGATGCCGGATTGACGGCCTACAACCACAACCTGGACACCTCTCGCGAGTTCTACCCGTCCATCATCACCAGTCGATCGTACGATGAGCGACTGAAGACTCTGTCTCATGTTCGAGATGCCGGCATCAACGTCTGCTCCGGTGGTATTCTGGGTCTGGGCGAGGCGGACTCCGACCGTATCGGATTGATCCACACGGTTTCGTCCCTGCCTTCGCATCCCGAGTCTTTCCCCGTCAACGCTCTCGTTCCCATCCCCGGTACCCCGCTCGGAAACCGCAAGATGATCTCCTTCGATAAGCTCCTGCGGACCGTTGCCACTGCCCGTATCGTTCTTCCCGCTACCATCGTACGTCTTGCCGCCGGTCGCATCGCTCTCACTGAAGAGCAGCAAGTTGCCTGCTTCAACGCCGGAGCCAACGCCGTCTTCACAGGCGAGAAGATGTTGACGACCGATTGCAACGGCTGGGACGAGGATCGGGTGATGTTCGAAAAATGGGGCTACTACCCCATGCGCAGCTTCGAGAAGGGCGACGATGTCTCGCCCACGACGAGCACCGAGTCCACCACCACTCCGGAAAGCGTATCTCCTGCGCCGGCCGCAGCATCTTCGTAAATAGCGTTCCCTTCTCCCCCGCAGTTTTGCGCGGTTCTGTTTATTTTTGTTAGCTGGTTGGTTGAACTGAGATCACTCCGCTGGGCGATGACTCAGTCCGAGATGAGGCATTATTACGATCCAATAGAAGCAATGCGATCGGCACGATTCACCGTATGACCGAACTGCCCCCCGCGTAGATTTGATTCGACCCGACTGATTCCGCGCTTCTTGGGCCTACTCTTGGCGCTCAAGTGGTCTCTCTACACTTTTCCATTTTGCTCTATCCCTTGCGTTACTTGAGTTGAGGGTTAAGAGCGCTGCCTAAATTGCTGTCACATGATGGTGTGTTGGCTCTACTTCCTGTGTACGACGTAGTGCCTACCTACCTAATGGGTATAGTAGTGAATATGTCCTCCGCTGAGATTCTCCGCTCTCCTCTCTTCCTCTTCCTCCTCTCCCTCACCTACGGACTCACCACCTAACCACTCTTTGCTTCATCATGACCCATCTGATCCTTTCATCATACTCTATCCTCCCATGAAACCAACATCTCCCCCACCATCAAACCCATACACGTACTAGTCCCAAACAAGAAGTTCGGCAGAGAAATCCCTCCCCCGGCCATAGTCCCCTTTCTCCACGTTCTCCGGTAACCCAGTCATACCAATGATCGATCCAGGTGGCGAGGATATCTAGGCAGATACAATCTTCAGTGTCACAGAATGCTTGGAATTACGTGATGGGTGCAGGTTACCCCTCAATTGAAGGTTTAGGTGATGCTATATAAGGGTGGGCTTCGTCTGCGGATTGAGGGTGGTCGTTACTTGGGGAAGGATTGGAACTATAGGTAAGTTCTACACATTACCACATATTATCATCAAATTCAGGGACAGTGAGGGTTCAGTGCAAGGAAATTCATCAATTCTATATGCTATGATCTCATTACATGCAACATGTCGAACATATCCAGTGAACCAATCATTCCGAAATATGTGCGAGCGAAAAGAAGAAAAAGAGTTCGTCACCATGCGTTCGTCCTGAGGAAGCCAACTAGTTCGGTGAGTGTTTATCCGCATCCACAGTCGCGGGGGGTGTTTCGCGCTGAGGTATGGAGGACTGCTCGGTTGAGATGTGCACTGAACAGTCATCCTGAAGGATCTGGTAGGTAGGCTTCCCGGGATCCGCAAGCAAAGCTTTTGAGATAACAAGTCGTATCCAGGCACTCTAACGGATACCTGGCATTCAAGGCCACATCTAAACCATGGACTGCTCAACCTTCATGTCCGTGGCCTGAGTGTCCGACCGGCTCATCGTGGGATAACGGCTGAAATCACCGGGCAGCTTTCGCTCGCCCTTACCCTTGCCAAGACGATCCTGGCGTCGGAAATAGATCCGCTTAGCCCACTTCCAACTCTCCACGCCGAGGAAGAACAGGATGGCTTCCACGATCACGACGCCCCATTCCCAAGAGATGGGCTTGTGCTTGAAGACAATGGTGTTGATGACGGGGATGTAGAGGATGGGGAAGGTGGTCAGGAAACCGATCATGATACCGCAGAAGAGGAACTTGTTGCGCCACACGTCGAACATCCACTGCGTGAAGTATCGCTTTGAGTCGGGCTGCATACGGAAAAAACTACGTCGCATGTCGATCTGCTCCCAGGCGAGGAAGAGCGCGAACCAGGTCATGCAGACGAAGGTGGTTGCACGGGCGCGGTACACTGTGGTACATTCGTCCGAGGCGTCGCTGTTGCAACCGCTGGCGAGGTCGCCATCGCCCCAGCCGAACATCACGAGGGAGAAAGAGGCCAGACAAAGAGCCGCCATCCAAACGCCGTAAACGAGGGTGTCCACGATGACTTCCCAGGTGAAGATACCTTGTTTCTATTGATGATGTTAGTGACGGTTCTTGGCCAACAGATTCCAAGAAAGGCAGCGAAACTTACACTCTGAGGTGGGCGGTTCATGATATCCGGCGCGGCGATTTCCATTCCAAGTCCCATATCAGGAAGACCAGATGTGATCATAATGATCCACAAGATTTCGACAGGAGCAATTGGGAAGACCGATTGTCCGTTTCCATCCTTGAAGACAAGGCCAATGAGCAGGGTGAGAGCCAGTCCAACGTTCTCCGCCAGCAAATGCAGGACGAATTTTTGAATGTTATCGAAAATGCGACGACCCTCCTCAATTCCGTTGATGATCGAAGCGAAATTATCGTCAGTCAAAACCAGCTCGGAAGCATCCTTGGCTACATCGGATCCAGCTTGACCCATGGCAATACCAACATCGGCGCGCTTCAACGATGGCGAGTCATTCACACCATCACCGGTCATGGCCGCATACTTTCCTCGGCGGTGCAACGCGTCGATCATACGGACCTTGGTGTTGGGGGCACAGCGAGCAATCACCAGCGGGAGAGTGGGCAGATCATCAATTTCGTCTTCGGTCAGCTTGTCGAACTGACTGGCAGTCATGACCATGGCATCTGCCACATCCTTGGACAGACGGTGCATGTCGGTAGGGATAATGCCCACCTGGGCGGCGATCGCGCGCGCAGTACCGGGATGGTCACCAGTCACCATGTGAACGGAGATTCCAGCGCGGTAGCACTCTTCAATGGCACCGGCCGTTTCAGGGCGAGGGGGATCATAGAGACCGACCAATCCGCAGAAAGTAAGTTCCTTTTCGACTTCCTCACGAGGAGGCACTTCCTCGCCCTTCACGGGATTGGGGTTTTCCCGGCAGGCAAGACAGAGAACTCGAAGACCTTCCTTAGCGAGCGCTTCCATGTTCTGCAAGATCTCTTCCTTGATGTTCTCATCCAGAGGGATAGGGGAAGAGCCCGGTGTCCAGATGACGGATGTGCAGGATTCGATAACACGCTCCACGGCACCTTTGGTGAAGATCATCTCCCGGTCCTGGCTAGCGAAAATAACGGACATCTTCTTGACGGTCGAATCGAAGGGATACTCGGCTTTCTGGTGCCAGATAGCCTTCTCGCCTTTGGTCCAGCGATCGCGGCCCCAGTTGAACCGGGATGCGAAAACCTGAATGGCAATGTCGGTGGGCTCACCACGGGCCTGCCACTCGTCGGCGTCGGACTTGTGAACGTGGGCCAAGTTAGCCATGGACGCAACGTTGAGGTATTCCTCCAGCACTTTGTTGTCTTTCAACAACTCTTCCGGCTGGGTCGGTTTGCCGAGCATCTCACGGTCAATCTTCACGGGCGGGTCAGAGAGCAAGCTCAGGTCACCCTCATAGGGGTTGAATGGGTCGCTCGACGCTCCCACGGAGTAGGTACCCATAGACGGGATCCAGGCCCTTTTAGCAACCATGCGCCCTTGAGTAAGGGTTCCGGTTTTGTCTGAGCAAATGTTAGACACAGCCCCGAGAGCTTCCAAGGAGTCAAGCTTTCGAACAATGACATTTCTTTCAACCATTTGCTTGGTTCCTACCGCCATGGTAATGGTCAGGACCACCACGAGACAGGCAGGAATCATGGCCAGGCCTGTTGCCACTGCGTAGATGATGACTTCCTTGTCGTTGCGCATTTCGTTGGCACCCTCGACAATGATGGCGAGAACGACGGCAATGGCAAATAGCAGCAGGGCCAGTTTGGATAGTTTGCGCTGCAGAGGCGTTCCGACGTTGATACCCAAAAATCGTCCCACGGCATCCGTGCAGGTCAGGGTCCAGGCCTGCACGTACCAACGCTTCTTGGTTTCGCCCTGGGGACCGCGCTTCACTGGTCGTTTCCTGGAGTCGTTAGCATGGAGCGCCGCGGCGATGGCTCCAATTTCAGTTCGCATTCCGGTACCGACAACCACGCCACGGGCACGGCCTCGGGTGACTGTGGATGAGCTGTATGCGATGTTCAGGCGGTCACCGGGACCAGTATCGTCGTCAAATACGGAGTCAACTTCTTTCTGCACGGGTAGAGACTCTCCGGTCAAGAGGGCTTCGTCGGTTTCAAAGTTCATGGCGTCGACAAGTCTAGCGGCGATCATGTTAGCATCCAGCCATTCGTCTGGCTAGAAGGAGCAAAGACATACCTAACATCGGCAGGAACCGTGTCGCCCACTTTGAGTTCAATCATGTCGCCGGGAACAATTTCCGTGGCGGGCACCGTGGCAGTTTTACCGTCTCGCGTGGCCACTCCAGTGGGGGAACTCAGGTTCCGCAAAGAGTCCATAGTTTTCTCCGCCGCATAATCCTGGTATACACCTACGACGATGTTGAGACCAATGACGGCGGCAATGACACCACCTTCGATCCACGATTGGATACCAAAACTAACGGCCATGGCAATGATGAGGACCTAAGAGAGATGAATTGTAAGTGTCATGTCGAATTGGATGGAGATAAAGAATACTCACCAGCATCATTGCATTGGCAATCTGTCGGATGACAATTTTCACCATCGAAACGCCTTCGCCGCCCTCCAATTCGTTTGGACCATATTTGCTCAGCCGTTGTTTGACTTCAGCGTTCGTCAGACCTTCCTCCGAATTGACGGAAAGTTCCCGGAGGACGTCTTCGTATGAGAGGGCGTGGGCGGGTCTGGAGAGCGGTTGCTCAGTCGCACCCAGCGACTGATCTTTTGCGTCGTGTGCCATCTTGCGTCTCAAGATGGCAGAAAGTTGGAGGGGAGGAGGGAGATGTTGAGAAAGGTAAGAGGAGGGAGAGAGTGGGGAGGGGAAGGGTGTGTATTGCGTCGATGCTTGGTTCTACTAATGAAGCTTTGTCTCTTAGGGTGGCTCCATATAGATTGTGTCCTCAAGAGAATGTGAGTCCATACACGAACCTGAAAACCGACACACGGGGTTGGAAATCTAGATCCTACTGCTGTTAAAGTTCCTCCTTTCAGAGGGTCGGGGGGAATCCATGGCCTATTTAACTTTAGGACTGGGATGACGCGAGGGCAAAGTCATCCGCTTGGCATCAAGACCAATTCGATTATTTCCATTATCACCGTCGGCTGGGCCAGCGGGCGTACGCCAATCACAGGGCCAGAGACGACAACCTTCTTGGCAGCGAACCTTGGACGAGGGAGGCAAAACGAGGGTATCTGGACGAATGCTTGACGGGTATGACGCAGACGACCGGCTGCCCGCCACGTGAGACTCGGCTAACGCTCGGCGGCGTGACTTAATACGGCGAACCGAGGGGTGGCGACGGTCCGTGATTGGCCACCACTCCCTGCATCTCCAGCGGGAGCGCCAAGTCTCCCGCGCCCCGGAAGAGCCTTGGCGCTTCTTGGGTACTTTCCCGCCTTCGGTCTGCCTGGAGGCCTGGTGGCTCTTGGCACGCAGCAGGAGGGAGGGGTCCGAGAGCCACTCACAACCCTAAATGCAACCCGGCGCTCGTCTCGTTGCTCCACTAGTCTCGGCCCTTCTTTTTTTGGGGGTGGGTGTTACTGTTATCATGCTGGCCCGGTCTAGCCGACTTATCCGTCTCCTACGTCTGCCCTATCTCATTGGACCTATCTTATTCTGTGTCCTGTTGCTTCTGCAATCTTTCTAATCGTTCTCGTCTTTCGGTTCCGGAAACGAAACGAACAGAACCCCCGACGTGCTCCTAGGGGAATGGCGGGTGATCGGCCGAGCACCGATCTGGTCGGCGTTGTAGTCGGAGCGGTCCTTTTGTTTGGCGCCGTGAGTCTAGTTCCGATGTGAGTACGCTGATTTGATTTGATTACTTTCTATTATCTTCTGGTCCCCGCCTTTCCCCCCCTCCCCCCTCCATCCTTCAGTTTTGCGCCCCATCCCCAGGATCATCCTTGATGCATGAGAGAATTTTCCATGCATTGGACGGTTTTGACGGGAGGGTGGTCGGGCGACAGTTTGGGAAGAGGAGGGAGGGAAGGGGAAGACAAGGTTGCTGGTTGAACCTATGTGCTTCTTTCCCTATCTCCTGCCTTTCCGAGCTTCCCTCTCCCTGATTTCTTGGAACCCGGACAAAGAAAAAGCAAAAGAAACGAAAAGAAAAAAAGGAAAAAGACCAAACGATTTGACCCGAAACCGGAAATCCGACAACAGTGTCATTATGCGCCATCATCGTCGAACCGCAGCAGCAGAAGCCCGTAGAGGCCACGAACTCCACCCGGAAACAGCCAATGGCACAACGCGCCAAGTCACCGTGGAACGCTGGCTAGAAGAACAGACCCGGTCGGGCCACGGGGGGCCATACGTACAGGAATCTTGGTAGGGCTGCTGATTGTCGCTGGTCCTTGGTGCCAATGCTTGGCTTTTGGGGAGTGCGGGGACAAGGCTGGTACTAGCGGGTCTTGGCCTTTCCATTGAGTCCGGACTAATCCGTGGAGGAGAAGTTGTTTTTGGACTGAATTTGGTACGAATCCCGTACAGATGGACAGTGGATAAGTCTTTCCTGCCCACCTTGTCTTTTTCTAGCCGGACCCTCTTTTTCTTCTTTTGTCTTATTTCACTTTCCCCTGATTATTTTGTGTTGGGTCTGGTTCTGGCTGGGTCTAACTCACTATCGAATCCTGTCGAATTCTTTCGGTCTGGTCAAAACTCCAACCACCCCGGATATTCTTTCCCCTGCTGCAGTCATTGCAACCACGCGTTCCCACTCTTCGGTTGTCTTGCGTCATGGCGGGCTTATCACCAGTACATATGCCCAATATCGCCAATCCATGCTTTTCGTGCTTACTTGTTTGGGTTATCCCCACATCTGATCTTGGATCAGGGACTGTTTGTACAGTACACCGTACTGAGTATGTGTGATCTGTAGTGTGTGTTAGTCTGTGTTGGTATGGGATATAATATGACATGTCTGAGTCTGGAGTACATGTACATACATACGTACGGAGAGGAGGAGGGAGAATATGAGTCTTTTTCTTTTTTTTCTTGTGAACGCATACATGTGTGAATCTACATTCAGCTAGCTACAGATGGTATGCACTTACTACTCATGGGGTACCTATCGTGTATGTCTTTCTGGAGAGCAGGATAGAGGAACTAGAGGAACAACAACACGATGACGATGATGATAGACCTACCTACCTACCTAATTCTTATCCACACCTTGACCCATCCACCTATCCACCGTCCAATCATCTCCTTGACTGATCCTGTCCGTTGTCCGTTCTTCTCCTCCTTGTCAGGGCCGGATATATCATAATTGCGGTGTGTAGACAGACTCTACCTTTCCGGACTAGAGACTGTACACTAGGACTACAGTACAGAATAAAACTCACGAACGGGTCTATGATATAGGTACAGGCGTAGCTGTAGCTGTCGGTCTAGCTACATACATACGTAGTTTCCTTCTTCAATTCCTTGATTTCGCCGACCGACGATGATGACAACACATCATGTTGATTCGAGGTCTAGGTAGTTG
Source organism: Aspergillus melleus (assembly GCF_016097325.1). Taxonomy (NCBI): domain Eukaryota; kingdom Fungi; phylum Ascomycota; class Eurotiomycetes; order Eurotiales; family Aspergillaceae; genus Aspergillus; species Aspergillus melleus. The sequence goes on along the minus strand of NW_025763374.1, from coordinate 1,885,415 downwards.
GCAAGGTGTGTATATGCGAAAACAATAACTAACTAGATATATGAACGTGATACAATGAACCGAAAGTAAGATAAACCTCATACAAGGCAAAGACAACCTACCTACCCACCTAGGTAACAAGAAGAAGAAACTGCACCCTGCACGTCACATCATCATACTCTGGAGTGCAGAGGTACAGTACAGTACAGTACATAGATAATAATGATGAGGATAATAATAATAATAATAATAATAATAATAATAATAATAATAATAATAATAATAATAATAATACAGCATGTTATTACCTACCACACTACCCGTCTCAAGGTAATAATAAGCCATCATATGAACTAGAAACCATAGGGATTGCATGGAAACCCCATCATACGAGGATGAGTATCGGAGGACCCACGGAGGACCTAACCGACTATAACTCGGTCCATACAGGCGCGAGGAAGTCAGCATAGCAGTTGAGAAGTAAAAGAATGAAGAGAGGGGTTCTTGGTGAAGGTCTTCTAAACCCGTCTATTTTCTCTTATTGTAATTTTGTTTTGTTTTTTTCGGTTGTACAGATGAATGTATGTTACCTGCTGGGATGTGTTAGATTGATTTGAATTTAGAACTTGTCGGCATTTACTCTCGCCGAGACAAGCGAGATATCTACCTCTAACCTCTTTACTACAGTGTATGTTAGCTGATGCTGAGGCTCGGTCTCGGGGTGTCGATCTCGGTGTTTGTCTGTCTGCGTCTGCACTGCAGCATCGGGTACATTCGGGAAATTACCTTTTGGGGACTCTTAGCTTACTATATCCATCCATCTGTCCATCTATCTAGCTAATTAAACCAGAGACCTATGAAGTACGAACGTGTAGAGTAAATATGTAGAACGAATGAGGTAAATGTCAGTTCCCCACCTGCATATGACGAGTCTAGATACAGTTTAACTGTGGCTGTTTGCCAGCCAGCTGTCTAGCTGTCTTTCCCACTAGATCTGAATCTGAACCTCAATCTGGGTTTGGATTTGGATCTGAATCGGATTGATCTGATTAATCCTGATTAGATAGCGTAGGTGAATCGTTCATAACTAGTTAGAGGATGTGACACGACAGCTGTTCGTGCGTGGTTGTCTATGGCTATCAATCTATAGATAGGTCATACGTGGGTGTAGTTGGGGGGTTCGGGGGTTGTTGAGCTTGTCTGTCTTGTATTCCTTGTGAGATCAGTGTATGGTGTATATATACTTGGATATATGTCTATTTTACTGCGTGAATTGGATAGGTAGTGAGAAATTGTAGTCACTATGGGCAGTTATTAGTTAGGTATAAATTTAGGTCAAACTGTACACTATGCTTCGATTGATAGCCCCTTCGAACTTACAAGACCTCTAGCGTATATGCTCTAACTCAATTGACTACCCCATCCCCCGTATTCACAACCGAAAGCCAAAGTAGAGATAGATCCCATTCCCGACTCCAAACCAAGCCGCCAAGACGGCGCAATCTGACACGTTCGAAGAAGGAAACTGTCGCGTGCGGCGCTACTCCATCCATTTCCATTCGTGTCGTTAGTATCGCTAGTTGATTTAGGCGCTGGGTAGTCGTAGTCATTACTCAGTCTATTCCTATAGTACTTTGTGGGGATTGCTGTTGGGGTATGGTTGGTTGGTTATTTTGTCAGTGTCGCGGGACAGAGTTTTCGAGATTTAGTTATTTTATTCCATTTCTAGTTTGTTTGTTCAATTAAATCTGGATATGAAGAATTTCAGATGTATAGGTACAGGTACAGTACTTCTAGCATGAATCAATAAAAATGGTTCAGCCATTGACTTCGCCATGACATAATCCTTCACGCCTAGGAGACTAGAGAGGGCCGGCCACCTTCATCATGATTATCACAGCGCCAATCCAAGACACCAAGCCGGGAAATTCAATTCAATTCAACAATGAAAAGACACCAACTGAACTAATTCAGACTAAGTTAGACTAAACCCAACTATCCGATCACGCGATGCTGTCGATCAGCCCAGTGCCCTGCACGGAGTTGACGGAGTACACTGACAGTCTGTTGCTCCGCGGAGAGACCGATAGGAAATCATACCGGACTTATTATAGACTATCGGACCATGGATAGGACTCGGGGTTATGCTTTTGTGCTACATTTGTGTACACTTGTTATACATATTTATTATCAGAAGCTGTTGTTGAGGGGCAACTCTACAGTAGGAGAATAATAGCCCCCACCCATTCTAACGGGAATCCCTTAAGGTACACACCGTAGGCCCTACACCTACAACCGAGGGTAAGTAACCCTAACTATTATTCCAGATGGACGGTAGATGTTGGAACTTCGATCCGCCGGAGACCGACCTTCCTTATGCCAATACATCTGTGTCCATTTCTATGATTAATACGGATACGACTTGTTCTTGGTATTTCGAACTCTGCCTACTCCTACTGGCCCATAGTCTTTCCCTTCTAGAGTTCCGTGATGAGGGGCACCAGACAAGGCTAACTTGCTATCAGCCTATCTCAACGGACTAGGAGTAGTGGCTATGCGCTAGGGATGGTGGTTTAGCTGGATTGGGCTTGGTTCAGGGTCGGCGTTAAATAATATAGGATTTATTCTGGGCGCGACGAGAGTTGGATTGGAGTGGAGTTGTGTTATCGGGTCTTATGGATTACCGTCAGACTTGGGGTCTTAGATAGGTTGAGTCAGGGAACTAGAGACTAGAGAGGAAGAAAGATGATCATGATCCCTGCTGCACTGCCCAGTGTGGTTTCTCCTATCTTTCTCCGGAGTCCGGTCCTATTCGTTGTTCTTACGGAGTAGTATCTTAGTCCGTGTGCAAGGCGAAGGTAGACTATTCTTCCAGAAGGATTCCAGAAGGTTCGATTCCACCTGTTTGTTACCCTTTCTTTCTTTCCTACTATCCCGGTTCTGGATTCCATTCTTGAAGCTGAATGGATGTTGGCTGGATTCTTGTCACGCGATGACTGGCCCAGACTGGATTCGTCACGGTGCAGGTTACGTTTCGTCGCTGTCTGGGTCGCGATCCGATTCGGTGCGCGATGCAACGTTGTCTGAGTGCTGTTTCTGGTTTGGTTTGGGGGTCCTTTGGGATCGTTTGCAGCTAGCTGGTCCTGTATGGAGGAGCGGGGATCCGGTTTGTTATGAATGTAGACAAGTCTAACTAACGATTCCATGGTCCTTCTTTACTGGCTGGCTGGGAATTGGACAGGCCGGTTCAGTCCATAATGGATTTATTTGAATCTGCCGTGTCAACTTCATGTTCTACGCGCATACGTAGCATTCACGTATTCGAGCAAGTATTCCAGCATCGATGGGTGTTCACAATCCACTTTGATGCAATGTACCTCCCTCAAACTAGACTCGTACTTCCTGTCCCTCCCGCAGGACTATGAAGAATCCGGAATAGATCCTCCCTCCCCCGGATAATCTCGTCAAAGTGTCTGCTTACCCGACTGTAGTTCTGCCCGTAGCGGCCCAGCTCCCGCAGCCGGATCGACACCCAATCTTGATAGATAGCATCGCGCGTGGCGATGCCGGCAAGGAACAGCGGCCACACGATCCGAACCATCAATCGAGGCCGACTGCGATGCAGCTTCAACGCGAGTTCTAGCACCAGCGACACGGCTTCGCCACGCGAGAGGATGTGCTGTTGTCGTCTGCGGTGGTGCTCCCGTCCTTGTTTTTCCTTGACCGTTTCCTGTTCCTGCTCTGTGTTTCCTGGCTGCTCCGGTGTTTCCGCCGTGCAGAGATGGAGGTATACGATCGTGCTGTAGAAAGTGATTGATGCCCAATATACCGTTTCCATCACCCTCCGGCCGTCTCCTACAATCTCACAGGATGGCGCGGCTTTGGCGGACGAGAGAAGGAGGTCGAATTCCTGCATTGCCAGTGATTAGCTTCCGTTTGCTGTTTGTTTGACTTCCCCAAAATAAACGGCCAATTTAGCCGAAATCACAGTGCCAAGTCTTACGTCGGATATCGTTGCAATCTCGTCCACTATCTGCCGATACGAATTCTGGGCCCATGTAGACCGCGACAGACAGCTGGGCAGGCCCTGTCGGTAGAATTCGGTGATGTTGAATTGGGTCACATGGCTGCGATGATACAAGGTCAGGCCGGGGAGATTCTCCAGATCATCCAATTGGGCCGTCACTGGATACGTCGCCCCCCAGAATCGCGAGGGCGACTGTCTACTGATTTTGTAGAGCTCTGGCAAACTCAGCTCCGTCTTTCCTGATTCCGCGCAGATGAACAGACGAAAGAGGTCAACTTCGTCCACGCCCGCGCTGCCAGGACCGCAGAACAGCGCGCCCGGTGTGAAGAAGTATAGCGTCCAGAGCAGAAACAGCGGCACCGATGTTGATCGGAGTTTGCCAATATGCTCAGCGGGCGAGCAACTACTGCTCTGTTGGGGCAGAAGATGACTCTCGTCGTCCCCCTCAGCCATGGAACCGCTCTCCGCCGGCGTCTCGGCGGACTCCAGGGCAGAGGTGATCGCCGCCCTGGGCGACGGCGGGCTCTGTTTCGAGTCCTTGAGCAGAGGCACGACATGATGGAGCAGCAACGAGAGAATCCCTCGCACATGAACGTTGATGCCGGCCGCGCCGCTCCCGAACCGGTTCTCATAATCGACCATCAGCCAGAGCGTGATGAAGATGGCCTCGATTTGACCCGGCGCGTTGACGTCTCGTTTCAAGGCGTCACGCAGACCCGCCATGGCGCGGCCGTAATGCGACCGGCCATCGAGATCGCACGAATCACCGCCCGCCCTGCCAGCACGTGCGCCGTCCTGATCGTGGAGCCGGGACCGGTGGATCTCGCTGGAGGTGCTGGCCAGGATCATGCTCATCACCATCGGCTCCCTGACGGCAACGCGATGGTACGCATAAGAAATGGTGGACCACGGCCAATGCTTCCCAAGAATCACCACCAGGGCGGAGTCTTGGAGATAGGCCAGACAGGTCCGGTCAGAGTCGGACAGCGCCAAAGAATTGGCGGCTTGGAGCGCCGTGGGAGACGAGTCCCGCGCGGGGAGCAAAGGCACGGCGGCCGACGGACGGGCTTGGGCTTGGGCTTGAGAGTGCGACCATTTCCTCACGGCGCGTGGGTTCTCCGTCGCTTGGCTCTTCTTGGAGGCGCCTGCGGTCCTCCGTGGGATGGGTCCGCCCTTCCACTCGCACAGGATTTGAGCGGCGGCACATCGTCGACATTGCGGTTCCCGGTGCCCTTGGACGGACAGTTTTTCCTCGTCGCATTTCACCTTGCGGATTCTACATGTCCGACAGCCTGTCTTGATGAGCTTCACACTCCCAACTCCCCAAGTCCATCTCGCGCAACTTCCCCGGATGGACCCTTTAATACGAAAAAATGAGACAAACAGCCGGTGGATCCTTACCGGTCTTAGAGCGTGCTTTCCTGCCAAGCTTATGCATTGTCACCCAGCCTGACGTGGCCCGTCTGCTCCACTGGCTTGGTATCTCGGCTATCGCAGGTCCTTCCCATGGACGTTTTCTCTCTCGTAATCGTAGTCGAACGCAGTTGGTTCCCCTGCAGGAATGAAACAGCGACCCGTCTTGGTCTGGCAGGACGGTACAGAGTAGAAAGGAATTGAGACCAGAGGAAGGGAGGAAAGCCGCGGGGTGGTCGGCGGGGAAATACGATTCAGAACCCCACTTGGAGTTGGAGGCATTGTCGTGAGGGCGATAACGAACAGACCTGCTAGTTCGGAGGAATCCCAAGAAATTGGCGAGAGAGAAAAGACTAGTGACTAATGGGAAAACGAATGCCTGGGAATTGAGGTGCGCGGTTGCCGTATCGGGGCTAGCGCCAGGCATGCCGATGTCCTCGTGCTGATTGGTTGTGTCGGCTAGTCACGTGCATGTTATCGCGGGCGCACCAATCACGGGACTTGACGTCACCACATTGCCGAATTGGAGATCTGGAGATAAGCTTCACTTTGATGGACATGGCAGTTGAGTCCCTTGAGTCCCTTGAGTCATGAACGGTTGTCGGATGTCGGCACGCTCGTCGCAAGGAAAGGATCACTCGCGCAATGCAGCGAGATCTGCGAGTATGCAGTATATATATCTCCGACGCTCATCATCTAGACACTCCTACATTTCCAGACTAATGCACTCTCCTATCACAATATGTTAGTCTCACAATCCCAAGTCCGCTTCATCGAAAGCGTCCAAGCAGCTCTGCAGAAATACGATGACCAGCTGAAAAGCATCAATCACAAAGTCTGTTATCCTCACCTGCTATCCATCCAACCTCACTAACGCTCTCCAGATATGGTCCGACCCCGAACCCGCCTACGAAGAATACCACGCTCACAACGCGATCTGCGAACTCTTCGAAGACCTCCAATCCCAAGGCCATCCCTTCCAAGTCCGCCGCAGCGTCTACGACCTCCCCACGGCCTTTGAAATCCAATATACCCACGGCTCCAACGACACCGGTTCCAAAGACACGGGCCGCATCGTGACCTTCAACGCCGAATACGACGCCCTCCCAGGAATCGGCCACGCCTGCGGCCACAACCTCATCGCAACGAGCTCCATCGCCGCCTTCCTAGCCACCTGCCACGCCCTCTCCGCCTCGGACCAACAAGGAAAGCCCTGCACCGTGCGCCTCCTCGGCACGCCCGCCGAAGAATCGGGCGGCGGAAAAGTCCGCCTCCTCGAAAAAGGCGCATACAATGACGTCGACGCCTGCTTGATGGTGCACCCGTTCCCGATCGTCTCGAACGACCCAGATCTCCTGAGTATCGCGACCGTCTTGCCCGGCGGGTACCTGGCGAACGATAAAGTGCGGGTCACTTTCACGGGGAAACCGGCGCATGCGGCGGCCGCGCCGTGGGAGGGCATCAATGCCCTGGATGCGGTGGTCGCGGCGTATGTGAATATTGCGCTGCTGAGGCAGCAGATCCTGCCGAGTCAGAAGATTCATGGGATTATTGTGAATGGTGGGGATCGGCCGAATGTGATCCCTATGTCAGCGTCGGTGGATTATTATGTGCGTGCGGCGAGCGTGAAGTCGTTGAAGCCGTTGACGGAGAAGGTGGTTAAGTGTTTCGAGGCGGCGGCGACGGCGACGGGGTGTAAGGTTGAATTTGACTGGTGAGTATGGCATGGGCGGAGGCTAATCGAGGGTTGAATGGTTGTTAATTGCTACAGGGGCATTTCATATGCGGATCTGAAAACGAACACGCCGATCTGCCAGAACTACGTCTCCGCCATGCGAGTCATGGGCCATCATACCGTGTTCGACAACGCCGGGAAAGGCGACGAGCGGTTCGGCGGGGGTTCGACAGATATGGGTAAGTCTTGTGTCTCTCTAATGCCCCAATCCTGCATGTTTGAACTGACACGGTCCAGGAAATGTGTCGTATGCGGTGCCGGGCTTCCACGGGATGTTCGCCATCCCGGTCGACGGCGTCAACCACACGCCTCAGTTCACGAAGGGCGCTGGATCGCCCGAGTCGCATAAACGGAGTCTCTCCTGTGCGGCGGGGATGGCTGTCGTGGCGTGTCAGATTTTGACGGATGATAAATTTGCGGAGGAGGTGAAGGCGGATTTTGAGCGCGAGCAGGATCATTGAGTGCCGTGTTTGTCTTTATCATTTGAATATATACCTCTTTCGTTTTACTATCATGGTAGCTCTACCTCGTCTTCATACCCACCTATCCCTACCCAAGGAATAGAGCAAAAGTCAAACCCACCCCCCCTCAACATCCACCCACTCCTCCCAATCCTCCCCCAGAACCACCTCCCTCTCAACCTCTCCCTCAATCTCACTCTCCCAAACCCTCTTCCCTGTATCCGCTCCCTCCCCTTCATTCCCCCACTCATAGAACAGCGGGGTCGCGCCCTCCGCCATGGTCGTCCACCCATCTTCATGAATAATCCCACTAAGCTTGGAATTCTGATAGATCACTCTCGCGAGAACCCGCCACGGTCGTCCCAGGTATACCTTTCCGGCTAACTCGTCCTCGAGCCCCGGTGCGGCGCTGATCGTGCATGAGTCGAAGGCGTACCAGGCCGGGTCGGATTCGAGTTGTCGTGACATGGCTGTTATGTAGCCTTTGCCGGTGGAGACGATGGTGCAGGTTGAGAGGTAGGCGGATGCCGCGCCGAAGATGTAGTCGACGGCTCCTGGGGGGGTGTTAGCTTGTCTGTTTGAGTGGGTTGGTGGGAGGGGAAGGGGGAAGGGACGGACGAGATATATGTGGTAGAGGTACATACCTTCAATATAACAGTTCTTATAATATTGCGTTCCGTCTTTCGCGTACAACGTGTCCTGGTAGCCGATGAATTGGCAGGCATAAAAGGCCATTTTGTCGCCGTTCGCGGAGAGTCTATCTACTTCGTTAACTAACATCTCATCATGATAAACACTAAATGACAACCAAATGTGTAGTAGAGCAAGGGAAGAAAAAAAGACATACGCAACAGCCTGTGCCCCCGCCCCAAACCCATTGACAACGTTAACATTATACATCCTCAACCCATCGCTCTCAGCCGCTACGGTGGCACTATCAACCAACGAACCGGCCTCAGGCGAGGAGATCGTATGCATGATTGTGACCGTATTATGCGCGTAGGTGCTTGTATCGTTGGTCTCGCCGAAGATGGTCAGCGTGCCGGGGTACTTGATCACGAGCTGTTCTTCGTAGGTGCCAGAGGCGATGTAGATGCATGCTGATGACGAGGAAGTGGGGAGGCTGTCGAGGGCGGCGGTGATGTTTCTGTATACGTTACTGGTGTTGTTGGTGCTGGATTGGTCGACGACGAGGCAGTTGTCCGGGGGAATTGTTCGGGTGGTGAGGTTGGTGGAGAGGGTCAGGATGGGGAGGATGAAGAAAAGGAAAAAGGAGGTGAGGAGAGACATGGTTTTGGATGGGATTAGAGGCTGTAGGGAGATGTAGAGAACAGGGAGGAGGGGGTATGCATGCATTTATCCTGATTCATGTCCCCTGGTTAATAGGTAAGGTCTACGTGACTGTACTTCAGTGAATCATGCCAGATGGCTCATCCCACATTGCAGTTGCACATTCTATGAAACAAGCCAAGAGTGGTGGCGCGGAGAAACTCGTCCGTAGTTTGACTTGGGCTGCAGAATCTCATCATCGATCTTCATGCAGGAATTGTATTCCCTCGAATCAGTGTCTGGTCTGGGGTTGCGGGGAAGCATATGTCATGTTGATCTCCATAACGATGCTGCATGCCTGTTAGCTCATGTGGATCTCTCTTTTGCCGTCGGTCCGTCGCTATTTCTTTGAAGACAAGTATTCTCCTGAATTAGTATTGCATAAGATTGGGTCAAGATAATTGCATTGAGTCTACTGCATAACATCTGATATATACGCCAAATTCATACATCCGTCAACATTCTACCTTTAGTTCATTACTCCCCGTCTTGCCAGCTGCTTACGCAGTAGCAATCTTGTCCGTCACGTACAAGTCAACATACTTGTCCACCTCGTAGTTTTCAATGGCAGACTTGTTCTGTCCCAGCTCAACCAGCTGGTCAATGCGAGCCTGATCAAAGTGTGCCTGCAGGTGGCGCTTGTACTTGTCCAGAATCTCAGGCTTGGCCTCCTCGCGACGCAGACGGTGACCCAGGGGTGCCTCCACGACAACCTCCTCCAGCACCGTCCCGTCGTTCAGGGTGACCGTCAGCGCGTTGGGGATGGTGCGCTTGGCGGGGTCGTGATAGTCCGCGGTAAACTTGGGGTCTTCGACGCAGCGAATGCTCTGGCGGAGCTTCTCGACCAGGGGAGAAGTGGCGGCCTCCGAGCCGTCGGTGTAGTCATTGGCCGTCAATCGGTTGAAGGCCAGCATGGTGGCAACCATGTACTATTGCAGTCAGTACGCTGTTTAGAGGATCGGAATGCACAGTCAAACTCACCTGAACGCAGTGGTCGCGGTCGGCAAAGTTGTCCATCGGCTTGAACTGCTTGTCAATGATGCGGACACAGGCCTCGTGCGTGCGGTTGGTGATCTCCTTGATGTCCTTGGCGCTCTTGCCCATGGCGGCCAGTTTCTTGTTGATGATCTGAGCAGCTTCAATGGCAGTCTGCGAGTGGAACTCAGCTGTTCATAGTTAGCGAGGAATTCTCGTACCGTGGGTTCCATGTTTCCGGGAGGTTACTCACCTGGATAAGACACCTTGAAGAGAACGTTCTCCATAACGTAACTGCCGTAAGGGCGCTGGAACTTGAACTTGTTGCCCTTGAACAGAACGTCGTAGAATCCCCAGATGGGAGCCGACAGAACGGTGTGCAGTCCGCTCTCGCCCTTCTGCACCTTCAAGACCAGGTTAACGGCCCGCTGACAGGCGTCACCTGCGGCCCAGGACTTCCGCGACATGGTGTTCGGGGAGTGTCGGTAGGTTCGCAGGCTCTGGCCGTCCACCCACGCCTGGGTGATGGCGTCGGCGGTCTGCTTCTCGTTCAATCCCAGCATCTTCGAGACGACGGCAGTGGTGGCCACCTTGACCAGCACCACGTGGTCCAGGCCGACCCGGTTGTACGAGTTCTCGAGCGCCAACACGCCCTGGATCTCGTGAGCCTTGATCATGGCCTCCAGAACGTCCTTGATGGTAAAGATCTTGCCGCCCGCGATGTTTCCACCGGCGCGGTTGGTGCGCGACACCCAATCGGCGACGGCAAGGATACCACCGAGGTTGTCCGAAGGATGACCCCACTCAGCGGCCAACCAGCAGTCATTGTAATCGAGCCAGCGGATCATGGCGCCGATGTTGAACGCACCGTTAACGGGGTCGAGTTGGTAGGGGGTACCAAAGACCTTGGTACCGTTGGGAACCACCGTGCCTTCAACAATGGGGCCCAGCAGCTTGGTGCATTCCTTGAATTTCAGGGCTTCCAACCCACATCCCAGAGTATCGAGGAAAACCAATCGAGCAGTGTCAAACTGAGCAGGGGGCGCGGAATCCGTCAGAATTTCTGGACTGGCATCAATTGGAGCGGGGATCGGGAAAGCAGCTTACCGCCAAATCGGAGTCGATCTTGTAGCCGTGGATGTAGTCGGCCATATCCTTGATCTCGGGATCGTAGGATTTATCGACCGGGGCGGCCGGAGCAGCCTGTTGAAGCGAAGCCATGGTTGAGAAGCGAGATGTACGAGGAGTTGAGGAATTGACAGAGGACAGGGGAGAGCGAGAAATAAAGGAAGCGCCCGGTCTGGAGACGGAGACGATGCGGGACTGGAAAGTGCGGGGAGACCTGTGGGTCAGCCGTCTCAGCGCCGAACAAGAGGCAGACATGATAGAAAAGAGAGGAAAGAGAGAGGAAGAGGAAGAAATATACTCAGGTAAGAGAGGAATTGATTAGAGGGGGAGGGGGAGGGGAGAGGAGAGATGAGGTGAGAAAGAAACAGAGAAAGGAAGACAAATTGTTGGGAGAGAAAAGGAAGATGAGGAGGAAGAAAGGGAGGGAGAGGAGAGCGACTTGCTCTGGTGACGCCGGGCCGAGGCCGCCCTGCACAACGGCTATTGCCGGCCACAAGGAAGATGATTTCATTCTTTGACTTACGGTCTGGTCGGTCGCATCTCGATCCGGGCGGCTGGTGTCTAGTGTTGAATCAGAAAATTCTTCTCAATTGCTCTAATCACTCCAATTGATGTCCTTGCAAGTACTTCATCCTCATGATTCCCCCTTGAGCCAATTCCGCGGCCTCAATGCCTCTCGGTTGTTCAACTCCCACCAAAAGCATGTGCGGTCGATCCCTTTCCTGAAGTTGCTCTCCCTCAATATTCCGCCTGAAAATAAGCCAATCTAGCCAAGAAAAACACTCATACTGAAAGAAAAGATACAGTGCAATGCTGTGATAGCCTAAAATTCTCCTTCCTCCTGTCTAATCTGCCGCATCTCTGTCTCGTCGGTTTGCTGCAATGACCGAATGATCTCCGCATACAACGCCCGGGCCAGCACCGGAGGAACGGCGTTTCCAATCTGCTTGCGAACCTCAATGCGTCCAAACCGGAAGTCTAGTGGAAAGGTTTGCAAACATGCTAGTTCACGGTTGGTAAATCGTCTCCGGCCAGAGGGGTGGTAGCTCTCTCCTCCTCCGCAAGTAATGGTCTTCGCCTGTCTATTTCCGTCATACGGCGCCTTTGGTTCTGGGTACGCTGCCTGCGTATCGTGATCCGGGGCTCTTGTTGGGATGCGTGCAATAGTTTGGTTGATTGTGGTATACGGCTTCAGTCCCAATTCTCGCGGCCCATGTGTTGGCTCTGGGAACTGCGGCAGGAGCTCTCCTGGACTGCGAAGAATTAGTATGATCTCGATCATTATAGGAAGGAAAGCCTACCCCGACGCAATGGTCACCAATCTTTTACGAGTCTGAGGAATTCCGTAGTCCACGCAGTAAAGAAGTCCCCATCGTACTGAGTATCCCGTTTCGATAAAGTCCAGGATCACTCGATTCAGAGTCTGCTTGTGTCGATCAAAAAGACCGCTGGTTTCCTCCATAGTATGAACTCTCGGCTTAGCTGTTCTGATCAAGTCTGAGCAGGAGAAGATACATGCCGAATTTTCATCGTCATTTCGACCCTCGTTCGTGTGGGCGGGCGAAAATGTCTGACATGGAGGAGACCCGTGGCTCACATCGACCCTTTGGAAGTCCTCGTCATTAGTAAGGAAGTGATCAATTCTTCCAAGTTCACATTCAGCATTATCGAAGTTTAATTGGTAGCTTTCAGTGGCATGCTGGGATCCATCAAAAGCCCACTTGATTTCCAAGCCAGCCTGATTGGCACCGCAGGAAACTCCCCCGGCGCCGCAGAAACCATCACCAAATGTGTACCACCTGCGTCTTCTAAGCCGAGCTATTTCGTCATCTGGACCGGTCAGATCAGTCACGGGCTGGCAGGACTTTGCGGTAAACTGATCGGCCTCGCCGAAAGGTCGTGTTTCTCCCCTCCACAAACGGCGCAGCTCAGCCGGATTCCATCTGAAGCCTTCGTCCGCTTCGTGGTGAGAGATATACTGAATGGATCCTCCCCTCTTATCCAGTGTCTCCTTCAATCGGCAAAACCGGCCTTGGTGGGGATCCCTGGTTATGTCGCAGTAGTTGGTGAGATGGATTGTCACGAATCTTTCCACATCGAATATGCTAATTTCAGCATCATTTTCATTGGTAATCCACACCAGCTCCGACTTCCAACCCTTTTCTTTAGGCATGTAGCATTCTTTGTGTTTGGAAGTCTTGATCATATTCCAACCTTGGAAGAAGATTTCCCCGCTAGTGTATTGGATGACAGAGCGGATTCTCAGATATCTCCCTTTTTTGCGCAGCTTGACAGAGTGACCTTTCTCGTAGAGAATACCGTTAACCCAAATCCCCTCAGTTACCGTTCTGTGGGGGTTATAACCGGTTGTTGAGGTTGACTGATTCTCTCTCCAGTTTCCGAGCAATCGTCGGATATCCGCGTCTGTCAGATAGTCGTCTTCCGTGAGAGAGAATTCAGCTTCCTCGGTCAGATCGATGACTTCTTCCAGGCCAAAGCTGGGATCATGGTCCAATGTGACACTTCTGTCATCTCTATCGTCATCGAATTCGTCATCAGAGATTTCATGCACGTTCATTGTAGAGCCGATGCAAGATGAGCTTATGAAGTCGGATCGGCAGGGGAGTGAAACGAAGATACTCCAGTCGGGGATTCTTCTTTAAATGGGATGAGTTCGACAATATTGGGAAAAAGGTGCTCTGGACGAGATGAAGAAAGAAACTAGAATGAAGATGAGATACGTAGAGTGAAAGTGAGGATGTAAGGATATGACGAATAGTAGAGGAGGGTTTGTAGATGAAAGAGAAAGAGCAAGCAGAGACAAGGAGTGATGAGAGGATGAGATGATGAGAGGATGAGAGGATGAGAGGATGAGAGGATGAGAGGATGAGATGATGAGAGGATGAGATGATGAGAGGATGAGAGGATGAGAGGATGAGAGGATAAAGGTGAGAATTTGAGAATATAATGAAGAGTAGATGAGGGTGACCTTTAGGCGACGGCGGCAAAGACATGATAACTTGGTTATGTTGGCGGATTTAATAATGAGAGACATTCACTGGTAAGAAGAAGCTAAGGTTCCTGTAGGGGAGATGGCGAAGAGCGAAAGGGGAGCAAACGCGGGTGAGGGTGGTGAGTGGTAAGTTCAAACACAAGGAAAAGGAAGTCAGGTCTAAGACAAGGCCAATGGAACATTCAACTTCAGCGGAGATGTGAACCACGCACCATACGCTTCTCCTAGGGGCCAAAAAAATCACTAACCTACCAGCAAGTACTGCATACCTTATCCACCAATGCCCCAAACAACCACAAGCACCACATACTACACTCCAAGTTTCAATTGATGAATACCACCTAGATCCTGTAGCCTTTAGCAGGGGCTCAAAGACACTGACTTCTGTTGCTGCCATAGCACATCTCATGATATTTGCAGCCGCTGCTGCAGTACTAGGATTTTAGAGGACGATATCCACCATCCGTGTATCATAGATTGTGTAAAAGCGGGTGACAGAAGTCTTGTGCCAGTTCCAGAACCACAGAATCCATTCGAGAAAAACTATAAAGGGCATGGTTTGTACGGAGTATCTTCTCCTCGGATTGTAGAATTGGATGCAAACAAAGAAACAATCTGCGGGGTTACTAAGAAACAACTAGACAGGGTTTCCCACATCAGTTGAAGAATCACCCAATAAACTGCTTTTGATTAAGGACCATCTGGCGATTAAGGCTATGATAATACTAACAGTGACCCCGCGCTTCAGGGACAGCATCTAAAAGTTGGCGGGCTACCTACCCTTCTTCCACTTGTTACTCTAAACATTTCTCCCCGTTGAAATGTCTACAAGCGACCTTTCTATTGACAATAATGTCGTCAATCTATTCCCGCCAGGTTCTCAAGTCGTGTCAGCAAATCGCTCTGGCACCTCAGCATGGACAACCACAGCTCGCCTCTGCGTAAAAGATGCAGACGGAGTCGAAAAGTTATACTTCCTCAAGTGTGCCAGCAAGAACACCGGACGTTTGATGATGCAAGGGGAATTTAATGCCCAGTCCGAACTTTACAGAACAATGCCAGACTTTGTGCCGAAGCCATACACCTGGGGGAAGTTTGATCAAACAGAGCCGATGACATATTTCTTTCTGTCCGAGTTCGTCGACATGAGCGACGAGGTACCGGATCCCAGTCAACTATGCACCAAGCTCGCCCGGTTACATCGCGACAGCATCTCCCCGACGGGAATGTTTGGCTTCCATATCACGACTTGTCAGGGAAATACGCCTCAGAGCGTCGCTTGGGAGAGGAGCTGGGCTGTGTTTTTCTCCAAGCTTCTCCGACACGTCCTGGAGCGGGATTCCCGGGTCAACGGAGCCTGGGAAGATCTTAATATACTCTCACAAAGAGCCGTGGAACGTGTCGTTCCCCGGTTGATCGGAGCACTCGAGGCTGAAGGACGCAGTGTGAAGCCTTGTTTGATCCATGGCGATTTGTGGGAGGGGAACACGGGCACTGCGTTTGAATCGAGGAACATCTACATCTTTGACTCTGCTGCATTCTATGCACACAATGAGATGGAGATCGGCAACTGGCGATGCAACTACAACAAGATCCATAATAAAGTGTACACACGCACATATCTGCGTCACTGGGCGCCGAGTGAGCCACGACAGGAATGGGATGACCGGATTCGCATGTATTCGGTATATTACAATGTCATCTACTCGGTCAACCATAGCAGCCAGGGAACTGCTGTCCGTCAGGCGTGAGTTCTATTGAACCTTTTTGTCCTCTCTGTGAAGCTGACCTGTTAGGGCCTACGATGACTTGTACTATTTGGTCGATAAATATGCGCCTTTTGAGGGTGCAGGGCCTCGGAGATTGGTTGAGACTGAGCGAGCTCAATTGTCAGATGAGCGTGATCATACGAGATGAAGTACTCCTGGGTCAAATGTCTTGAAATTGAATATCTTGAATTCCCTACGGAGTGCACCGTAACTACAGTAAGGGAGAAGGACGAAAGCGGCTAGCGTCCCCCTGGTGAGTCCTGGTGAGTCAGCACCGGCATCGGCGAATCTGCCCGCCGCCCCACGGCAAGTTTTCCGGTTCCTTAAGCGGCGCCCGCAAAAATTCTGTCTTTTGACTCGGTTGGCAGTGGAGAAGAAACTGAGAATTATTATCATCCCCCCGTTTCCCCTCGCCCTTTCCTTTCCTTCTTAACCCTTCTCTTAACCATGTCATCCATTGATCCAATCCCTCCGTGGGTGTGACCTGGGTATCTTATTCCTCTTTTATCTCCTTCCCCTGTTCTGTTATGTCTTGAGAGAGACATTCCATTCACTCCTTTCTTTTCTTGACCGAAAGTCCTACCTTTCTACCACCCCACCTCTGTGCGTGTGCCCAGAATTTTTTTCACAGCATGTGAGTGTTTGACATAACTCCCCGGGTTGGGCTTCAATCCGGGGTCTTTTCTTTTTCTGTCCTTGGGTTTTATTATATGATGAATTTCGGTTTTTTTTTTATAGATGTTAGACTACCTAAGCATTATTGCGGAGAGAATCCGATCTGACTACTGCCTTGCTTTTATCTTTTGGTTATTGGCTTCTTCTGTTTTCGAGGACTCCTACTGATAACCAAGACTTCTCCAGAGTTATATACTATCCTGAAAAATGTGTGGTATCATCGCTCTGATCCAGGCGAATCCGTCGTCTTCCGCCGCCGTCGACCTTCACGAGGCTCTTTACCTCCTTCAGCGTAAGTTCCGAAACATCCGAACCCGTGCGATATGGTGAAATAAGGGCTAATTTTATTGCTCGGAATACAGACAGAGGTCAAGATGCTGCCGGTATTGCTACCTGCGCTGCAGGTGGTCGTATCTACCAGTTGAAGTCGAACGGAATGGCAGCTCGGGTTTTCCAGGACGGTGCTCGGGTGGCAGACCTTCCTGGTTTCATGGGTATCGGTCACCTGCGATACCCTACCGCCGGAAGCAGTGCCAATGCGGAGGCTCAGCCATTCTATGTGAACAGTCCATATGGCATTTGCTTGGCCCACAACGGCAACCTGATCAATGCCCCCGAGCTGAAGAGGCACTTGGACCTCGAGGCTCATCGGCACATCAACACGGACAGCGACAGTGAACTGATGCTGAACATCTTCGCTGATGAGCTGAGCGAGACCAAGAAGGCCCGTGTCAACAAGGAAGATCTGTTCGCTGCTCTAGCCCGCATGTACGAGCGCTGCGAGGGTGGTTGGGCTTGTTCCGCCATGCTGGCAGGTGGGTTATCTCATCTCTCGTGTGGGATAAGCATGTAACTAACATTCCTCAGGATTTGGTCTCATGGGTTTCCGTGACTCGTACGGTATCCGTCCTCTCGTCCTGGGGTCCAGGCCCTCGGCTGATGGCCACGGTACGGACTACATGATGGCTTCCGAGTCGGTTGCTCTGCACCAGCTTGGTTTCACCAACATCCGGGATATCCAGCCCGGTGAGGCTGTCATCATCGAAAAGGGCGGTGAGCCGGTCTTCCGCCAAGTGGCCCCGAAGAAGGCGTACGCTCCGGATATCTTCGAATACGTCTACTTCGCCCGTCCGGACTCGGTCATCGATGGCATCAGCGTGTACCGCAGTCGGCAACGGATGGGTGACCGTCTCGCCGCTCGAGTGCTCGATGTTCTTGGACCGGAAGTGGTCAAGAACATTGACGTCGTTATCCCTATTCCCGAGACGTCTACCACGTCGGCTGCTGCCGTTGCCCGGTATCTAGACAAGCCCTATTGCCAAGGCTTCGTCAAGAACCGCTACGTCTTCCGGACCTTCATCATGCCCGAGCAGAAGACCCGGCAGAAGGGTGTCCGTCGCAAGCTGAATGCTATGCAGGCCGAGTTCAAGGACCGAAATGTCCTGTTGGTTGATGATAGTATTGTGCGAGGAACCACGAGTCGGGAGATTGTTACGATGGCCAGGGAAGCCGGCGCTAAGAACGTCTACTTTGCCAGCTGCGCTCCTGAGATCACGTACGTTACCACATGCCCTAGCTGAACTCGTCATACGATTTACTAACCAGTATGCACAGGCATGCTCACATTTACGGTATCGATCTGGCTTCGCCCACCGAGCTCGTTGCTTTCAACCGTAACGCCGACACCATCGCCAAGCACATCGGAGCAGACAGCGTCATCTACCAGACCCTGGAGGATCTGAAGGGTGCCTGTGCCGAGATTGCTCATGAGAACGGCTTGGAAGAGCCCCGTGACTTCGAGGTCGGTGTCTTCTGCGGTAACTACATCACTCCCGTGTCCGAAGGCTACTTCGATCACCTGGAGGAGATCCGGGGTGAGGGCCGCAAGATCAAGGCGCTGGACCGCGCCAAGGAAGCCGTGACGCATGGTTTCGCCAGCGAGAAGGACTTCCAGATTGCTGCCAACGGCGTCAAGCTGGACGGCAACGGTAACATCATTCCTGCCGGCTCCCCTGGCGAGTCCGAGGTGCCGCAGGTCAGCATGTACACCACCCGCCAGGAAACCCCCAAGGAGGAGCCTCCTAAGGTGCGAGACCGTATGGACATCAGCATCCACAACATCGCCGACCACCCATGATTATGAAGCTTACGGGATTATCTATTCTTGATTAATTTCTTTATGATGTCATACCCCTGACTTGGAGTACTGGAGTTTTGCCGTAGACACGAGACAGGGAGGCTTTCTGATGATATTTCATTTGCATAGCTAGGACTTGCAGGGTTGGAATACCCGTTGGCATGAATGATTATCAATAGACCAATGCTGAAGATTTCTGATTTACATTTATTCATATCCACCTATTTTTCTTCAAGCGAATAGAAAATGTTGGGAGGAAAAGAGAGCCGATCATGTGATGTCATCTGCCGTTGTGGCTGTTGCATCCTGTAGTTTTGTCTTCCGTCCACTCCCCGTCCAACTCTGTGCTTCCATCGTCTTTGCGCTGTCAATTGCCTTGGCGGTGTCTAAATGTTTGTTAAATGTTTAATGTTTGATGTTTATGTCCTTTAGAGCCATACCCGTCTCCCATCCCGATATATATTATCTGTACCACAGCCCTCTAGCCATGGAGCGCCGCACCACTCGTTCTGCAGCACGCCAAGCCGCAGTGCTTGCTACAAATGCGCAACCTACACCAAAACCAGCTGCTCAGGACACCTCTAGCAATGGCACTTCAGGGCTGTCATCATCATACGCCATGCCAAAGAAACGAGCTGCGGCCCAGAAAAAAGCCCCCGTGACCAAACAACGCAAGACAACCCAAACTAAATCCGCCACTCCCACTCCAAAAGCAGACTCGGCCAACGAGCTTCCCCATAACCTCGGTGCAGCGATCACAGTGATACAACAGGCCGCTGCAGGAAACTCAGAAGCCGGGTCTCGTTCAGAAAAAGCGAAAACCGCAACGTTAAAGACCGAAACTACCCCTAAGAAAATCAAAGCGGAGATCCAAGACACAGTCGACAAAGCCACAGTTACACTGGCCGAGAATGCACCACCAAAAAAGGCCAAGAACAAGAAGACCAATCTCTACGGCCTCACGCCCGGCGTCAGTCCCTTCCCGGACTGGATCCATCCTACCCCGCAGGAATGTGAAGAGGTCAATCGCTTGCTTTCCACCGTGCATGGGGAAATTGTCGCACCAACGACTATCCCGGAGCCGTCGCTCACTGTGACGGGCTGTGGCGAGGTCCCGTCGGTCTTGGACGCGTTGATCCGCACTTTACTGAGCGGTGCTACTACGGGGAATAACTCGGCCAGGGCGTTTAGTGGGCTGGTGCAGAAGTTTGGGATTCTGGAGAATGGAATCGGTAAGGGCAGCGTGAATTGGGATGCGGTGCGGCAGGCCTCGCTGAGAGATGTGTTTGATGCCATTAAGAGCGGCGGGCTGGCTGATGTCAAGAGTAAGAATCTCAAAGCCATTCTGGACATGGTGCATAAGGAGAATCAGGAGCGCAGAGATATCCTCGTGAAAGCGGAGGAGAAGGAGGAGGGAAAGGCAGATGGCGATGGTCCCGCGGCCGATCTACTAACCAAGGACGACGGCAAGAAACAGTACGAAATCGCATGTGCAGATCAGAATTTTCTCTCCCTCAATCACCTGCACAACCTGAGCACGGAACAGGCGATGGTGGAGATGGTGAAGTACCCCGGCATCGGGCCCAAGACCGCCGCCTGCGTGCTTCTCTTCTGTCTGCAGCGGCCCTGTTTCGCCGTGGATACGCACATTTTTCGCATCTGCAAGTGGCTCAATTGGGTGCCTCCGACTAAGGCGTCGGAAGTCACGGCGTTCAGTCACTTGGAGGTGCGCATTCCGGATCATCTCAAGTATTCGCTTCATCAGTTGTTGATTCGCCATGGGAAATCCTGTCCGCGCTGTCGCGCTATTACGGGACAGTCTTCGGCGGGGTGGAAGGAGGGATGTGTGATTGATCATCTTGTTACGAGGACGGGGAAGAGGAAGGGAGGTCCGGTCGGCTCTACTCCTGCGAGTAAGAAGAAAAGAGCTAGTCGCAAGGCTCGTTCAGAGACGGATGAATCGACATCTGAATCTGAACTGAGTGAACTCGAGACCTCCGATTCTTCGGAATAGTTGGGTCAGGTATGTCGAAATGGTGCATTGCATTTACGAGGAGGTTTTTTTTTTTTTTTTTTTTTTTTTGTTCATTTTCATTTGTTCAGCATAAGCGGGGATCAATCAACATAGTATAGCCAGAGCATCAAAAGTCATTTCTTTCAATTCATATCCATTCCTCCTTTCCCATAAAATATAGTACTATGAAAAAGCGTACCTTACGATCTCCGCCTTGGCACGTGCTCCACCCGGAGCTTCCCATCCTCCATCGAACCACCACTTAATTTAATTCCATTCCTCTCCCCTCGCGGTTCGCGACGCCGACAACCCCAACACCCTCCACGGTTGGACCCCCTACCAATTACCTCGCCACTGCCTGTCTGCCTCCACGCACCATCCACTATGGAGAGCTGGGCGCCCTACATCCCTCCGGCGCTCTACACCCTCGCGGAGTCCCTCGCGGAGCCGGTCACGGAGCACGCGCCGTGGGCTGGTCTCGCTCTGGTCTCGCTCGGCGCTGTGTATCTAGGCTATATTTTTGTGCTCGGACAGAGAGAAGCTGCTGTTGCCTTCAATGTGCCGATTCCCCCTGAGGTGCGACCGAATTGGAGTGGGCGGAAATGGGAGGATGTGGATGGGGAGGAGAAGAGGTTGTTGGAGGGTCAGGTTCGGGGGGTAAGTTTCTTTCTTTCTCTTTCTCATACTGGGAGGATGGTTGCTAGGTTATTTGGTTGGAATGGGGTGCTAATTCGAGACTTTGCTGTAGCAATGGAGCGACAAGTT
The DNA here is from genome assembly GCF_016097325.1 of Aspergillus melleus. NCBI lineage: Eukaryota > Fungi > Ascomycota > Eurotiomycetes > Eurotiales > Aspergillaceae > Aspergillus > Aspergillus melleus. The sequence continues at coordinate 1,863,995 of NW_025763374.1, read as the reverse complement.
GATTATGAGCTATTGTCCCGCCGATGGAAGAGTGCTGGGGAAAGGAACCAAGCCTGAGACGAAGGACGGGGTCGATCGCAAGATTAAGGCCGCTAAGAATGCGCAGGTGGAATGGGCGAAGACGAGCTTTGCGGAGAGGCGGAAGGTTCTGAGGACATTGTTGAAGTATGTGGTATTCTCTCTGCTCTGGAAAGGAAGACTTGGGACGCGGTGACTGACGGGTTGTTTCCTTCCCTCGCAGATACGTTCTCGAGCATCAGGATGAACTAGCCACCGCATGCTGCCTCGACTCCGGAAAGACGAAAGTGGACGCCTCGTTCGGAGAAATCCTCGTCACGGCTGAGAAACTGAAATGGACCATCGATCACGGCGAGAAGGCCCTGGCCCCCGAGCCCAGACCGACCAACTTCCTCATGATGTACAAGAAGAACATGGTCACGTACGAACCTCTCGGTGTGATCGCCGCCTGCGTCTCCTGGAACTACCCGCTGCATAACTTCATCGGGCCGGTCATCAGCGGCCTCTTCGCCGGCAACGCGGTGGTCGTGAAACCCTCTGAACAAACCGCCTGGTCCTCCGCCTTCTTCCTCGAAGTCGCTCGCGGCGCCCTCGCCAGCTGCGGCCACTCGCGCGACCTCGTCCAGAGCGTCGTCTGTCTGCCCGACGTCGCCGACTTCCTGACCTCCCACCCGGACATCGCCCAGCTGACCTTCATCGGGTCCAAGCCTGTTGCGCACAAAGTCTGCGAATCCGCCGCAAAGGCCCTCACCCCGGTGACCGTCGAACTCGGCGGCAAGGACCCCGCCGTGGTTCTCGACGACGCGCGCACCATCCGCGAGCTCCCCTCCGTCGCCTCCATCCTCATGCGCGGCGTTTTCCAATCCGCCGGCCAGAACTGTGTCGGTGCCGAACGCATCATCGCCCTCCCAGGCGTCTACGACCGCCTCCTCGACCTTGTCTCCTCCCGCATCCAATCTCTCTCCATCGGCTCCATCCTCCTCGACTCTCCTCCGCTCGGCCCGCGCACCCCAGACATGGGCGCCCTGATTTCCCCAGCTGGCTTCTCGCGCCTCGAATCCCTCATCACGGACGCCGTCGCACACGGCGCGCGCCTCATCCACGGCGGCACGCAATACAAACACCCTCGGCACCCGCACGGGCACTACTTCCTCCCAACCCTCCTCGCAGACGTAACCCCAGACATGAAAATCGCGCAAACCGAACTCTTCGCCCCCATCTTCCTCCTCATGCGCGCCTCCTCCGTCCCGCACGCCATCTCCATCGCCAACTCCACCGACTACGCCCTCGGCTGCTCCATCTTCGGCTACCACGCGCCCTCCATCTCCGCATGTGTCTCCGGAATCCAAGCCGGAATGGTCGCCGTGAACGACTTTGGCGCGTATTACGCCGTGCAGTTACCCTTTGGCGGCGTCAAGGGGTCCGGATACGGTCGGTTCGCAGGCGAGGAAGGACTCCGCGGGGTTTGTAATATTAAGAGTGTTTGTGTGGATCGGTGGCCCAGGGTCATGGCGACGCGCATTCCGCCGAGGGTCGATTATCCGATTGGCAAGGGTGGAGACGGGCAGAAAGGGGATGAAGGGTATAAGGCGTGGGAGATGTGTAAGGGGGTCGTGGAGACGGGGTATCAGATTACGATTGGGGGGTGGGTTCGGGGGGTGGTGAGGTTGTTGGGGAATATGTAATCCTTTCCTTCATCTCCTTTACCTTTTTGTCTTGTTTTTTGTCATAAAGGTTGGGTGGGTGGGTGGTTGAAATGATGGTCAGGGTGATGATGGATGGGATGAAGAGTAGAGCCCACCCAGTTTCTCTTGTTTTTATTAATTGAGGGGTGTGTATATTAGATTTATTTAATACAATTCAAGTCCATAGTTCATTCATTACATTATTAATTCTACATATGTACAACTCAGCTAATCAACCAGGCAATCAAGCCTTATCTCAAACTAAAAGGAGACATCCCTCCTACGCAACAGCCTTCTCCATCCACAGCCCCTGCACATCCACCTCACACTCCTCCATCCAACACCCCAACTCCTCTACCCCCAACACATCCCTCAAATACCGTCGCGCAAGATCCAACTGACCATTCGCCCTGCCGAGATAAAACAGCGCCCCGTCGACCGGGTTCGCGTTCGCCGCCTCCACCCGCTGCGGCAGACACAGCATCAGATCGAGCAACCAGTGACCGAAAGCATCATTCAGGTCCATAGCCCACTGTGTGATCTCCGCGTCGTCGGCGGGGATGGACTCGGTGCTGGCGCGGAGGAGGAGCTGGAAGAGCGTGGGGTCGTAGCGTGCGACGCGCACGGCTGTACGGTAGTGTTCTGCAGGGAGGGTGTAGGGCGTGCTGGTTTGGTCGGGGCCGATGGCGGTGTGCTCGCTGCGGAACACGTACTCGTCGATTTTGAGGAGGGTGGTGAGCGCGCGCGCGTTGTGTTCGATCAGGGCGGTGTGGATTCCGGCTTGTATGGCTTCGCGCGAGACGTGGATGTTGGTTTGGATGAGGTCCGGGCGGGCGAACCCGCTGGTGACTCGGAGGATTTCGAGACAGGCGACGTGCTCCTGCGTGAAGAGGTCCGGGTCGTGGTCGCCGCCGCCGCCGCGGAGGAGTTTGTCGGGGAAGTTGAGCATGCCGAGGATCTGGTGCGTTTGCTGGTGATCGGTTTCGTGGCAGGTGATTTGGATCGAGATGAGGGGGTTGATGGACAAGGTGTAGTGGGCGTTGTTGGCGTCGGTGCCTTCAAAGGTGCGCAGATCCTCTTGTCGCGAGAGGAAGCGCGCAAGGCCCGCTTCTTGGTCGGCCGCCATACTGATCCCTGCGTTTACCCAGTGTCGTTGGATGGTCAGGTTCATGAGGTCCGGAAGTTGGGATAGAAGTCGGTCGACGGTGCACCATTTACAGCGCAGGATGTTGATTTGGAGGGCTTTGCGCTCGCCATAGTCGAGGGGGACGTAATCTAACGGTCGGAGGATTTTCGCGATCGTGGTACCGGAGGTAACCGAAGGCGTCGACGAGGTGTCATTCCAGAAGGCTAGCAGGATGAGGGCGCGGTAGATCCGTTCGCTGGAGACTGCAGATGCGAGGGACGGCGATGACCGGGGCAGGTTCGCATTCAACGAGTACAGGAAGATCTTTTCGATGAGTTCCACCGGGAGGGCCTCCAGTCTCGAGCGCGTTTTGCGCGACTTCGATGGTTTGACTATCAGCAGTCGCGCGCGCTTGTTACTTTGAGATTGAGACGCGGTCAGCTTCTGCTCGACGGACATCAAGGGCCGACCGCCCTTTCGCCGTCGCCGTGTCGCGGCCGTCGTCGCCGGGTCATGATAGCTGGACTGGGGATCCGCAGCATCGGACAATCTTCTTTTTCGGCGGCCACGGACTCGGATCGGGGTCAGCATGCCCGGCGGAACATCAAAATAAGGTTGTCTTATCAGGCCATGTCATTTGGCGCTTGAGCGTGAACTGGACCGGGTTGCCTTTGGTAGACGAGCGTAGAAGAGCTGAGAGAAGAAGTTGTCGGAGCAAAAGCGGCGTGGTCTCGGACAGCGCTGATTGGCGGATGGTCACCCGATCAGGCCGACGTAGGGCTGGCGAATCAGCTGATCCTCTTCCCGTTCGGGCAGCTCGCAGCCCTAACGCTAGTCCCCCTGCGGTGCCATGACATCATCCATCCGTGTCTCCAGCCGGATACGATCCATGCAGTGGTCGATCCATAGCATAAGCCGAGTAAGGACCTGGACGGCCTTCAAACCCGCCCTGAGTGGCGAGATTCTTGGACCCAGTGGCTGCGAGCTCGGATCAGGGCGTGGTTCGTCATGATAAGGATTGACACGCCCCCTTTCCTATTCAGGCCCTGCGAACCAGGTTTGACAGCGTCGCTATGACGGAATCGCGTCGCCGGTGGGAAAGACTTGGTCAGTTATTTGATCATAGCCAGTCTCCTATCTGATCTTCACTCTTCCCGTCCTCTGGTTTACGTCGTTTGCTGGCCTTTCTATTCGTACAGCATACATCATTCTCTTTTCTTTGTTGGCAGACTTTGGCGTATAAAAGAACCTTCCTCTTGTCACTTCGGCGGTTTTTCTCTTCATCATGCGTCCATTCAGCGACACTTCCGTTCATACTACTGCCTCCTCGTCATACTCTGTGAAAGGACCTACTAGAGATTCGTCTCCCTCTCAGTCCTCCTCGAACTCGAACTCGAACAATTCATCCAAGTCCAACAAATCCTCAAAGCCTGCCAAATAAATCAAGATGGGAGCCGTCGTGTCTTGTGTATGTCACCCTTGTCTCCTTTCAGCTCCGCGTTGCATGTCTTGAGTAAGATGCTGACTCCTTCCACAGATCAAGGGCGTCTTCCAGTCCATCGGTGCCTGTCTAATGGCCATCGTGAATGCCATCGGAGCTGTCTGCAAGGTCATCATCGATGGTGTCTTGTCTATCTGCCGTGCCGTCATCACCTGCCTCACCTGTGGTTACTGCGGTCGAAGCAGAAGAACAACAACGCGGAGATCAAGAATATGACACCCCTCGTCTCGATGACTAAACCATACGAGTTATGATGATCATGTTTGATGGGTTTTCGGTTGGATGTTTATCGTTGTGATATCACTGATTTTTCGTTGTCCTTTCCTTTGTTTTCATACCCTACTCTGAGCAGGCTTTCTTCTCGGTCGGCGTGTATTTTTAGCAATGCAATAGTTTTCCCGCTTTAATCACTATTAACTCCAATCTGTATGCGCGACATGACGTCGTTATCTCATAATGCCGATAGGGCAATGTCTGCTGTCTTGTCGTGCCTGGCAGCCTGCGTATAATCTCATCCCACTCTGTTCAGCCCTGCTTTCGTCATTAATTGGTCCTTCAGCTGCAAATCATCGCGCGGGATGTCCTCCCAACAATGGTTCACCATAATCTTAACGAACGGATCGTCGCGTTCGTCTGCATACTTTAATGCCGCGCGAAAAATACTATTGGGAACTGGCCAGCGCTGGGGATACTTGTAGTCCTGTACGAGAATGTGCATCCGTATTACTCGCCTAAAGGTCGCCAAGTCCCGATCCCGGATCACCTGTCGAAGCACACGCTTCGAACGCGACAATAACGAGTCCTCGTCGATGTACGCGGCCACCGAAAGTATTTGGAGAAATCCAAGCTTGGCATCGGTCCACGGGGGGCAGAGCAGCTTGTCGGGCATGCGAGGCGGACAAACAGTCGAGCATTCTGGCAGCTGAAAGATCTCGTACCGGGGGTCCATCCCGCTCGGCTGCAGGATTTGTACAGCCCCGTGGTGAAACCATGCTGCCACTTTTACTTCCTTGCCGGTGGCTCGGTCGTGGGCTTTGAGGTTGATAGCGCCTTGTGCGTGAAGCCTCTCGTCGTTTTCGCACTCTTCCAGATTCTCGAAAAGACGGCTCATCTCGGCCAGCGCGGGCAGTTCGTCCGCGCAGAACTCGAAAACTTGCATCTGACGCCGAATGACATGTCCTATGTACTCCCGCTGACACTTCCGAATCAGCGGCAAGGTACACCAGCCACAGGCTAGGATGTCTGTCTGGAGATCTCTCCGCTCTTCCGTCGAAAGGGCCCAGAAATCCAATGGCGCGGGTAGATAGTCCGGGGTGAAGAATCCCCGTTTTGAACTCTCGTTGGCGCTGCTGAACGCGAGTCGAATGAGCCAGGTATAAATCACCGTATTGGATAAAATCCCAGCGATAAATCGCGACGCTCTAGGGAAGTTAAACTCGAGAGAGTAGAGGAAGATCTCTTGGATGATCTCCACGGGTAGACGTTCGAGACGTGACCGGTTTACAACCGGGAGAGAGGCTTGCCCCATCGGACCGGACCCTTTGATTGGGTTGGGAGATTCCATGAGCTTGGATAGCCTCACATGGAAGGAATTTGGGTTTCGGGTTGGGCTGCAAGTTTCTTGCCGCCGCGACAAGAGTAACACGTGAGTGAGCCTAGAGCGCTTCAAGCCCGCGCCAACCTTCGAGTTAGCGCTGACGAGGGCCCACCTCGTTTATTTTGGAGTTGCCTGCACTGTATCATCTATTCAAGGCTCCCGAGTACACAGGCTAGAACAAAAAAAATTCAATTCAATATGTTCCTGGACGAGATCATGAAAAGCGAACCAACACCGCACCATCATATGAACTTCTCTCATTCTTCAATCTCTCTCTCGCCCTCGCCAAATCTCCAACACCCTCTAAGCGCCAATCTCCCTGTAGCTGACTGAACAAGACTCCAACAAGCAACCCGATAATCCGGGGTCCAAAAACTGCCTTGGCTGGACAGATGAACGGGGCACTTCCAAAAGGAATAAAGGCGTCTTTCTGCTCTTTTGTCAAACGTGTCCATCTGGATGGGTTGTATGCCTTGGCATCTGGTCCCCAGATTGTGGGGTCGATGTGGCAAGCTTCTATATCTGCCGCGACAATGGTATGCTCTTTCGATGCTGCCGATTTGTGTGCACGATAAATTCGCTTGGTGGGAGGATAGAGACGAAGTGCTTCTTTGACAAGAAATCCAGCAGAGATGGGGTTTGCTGTTTCAAAATCCTTTGTTGTAGGACTTTGGGCAAATGCAATGAGAGCTTCTCGCCATTCGGGATGATGCTGGCCCGTCTTGAACCCAACCTCGATAAAAGTCATGAGGACAATCCGCCAAAGCGTTTCGAAGGCGGAGAGGATGAAGTTTAGCGGGCTCTGTCGAGGGCATGTCAGATCATGACCAGGAAACACAGCCAACAGAGCTTCCTGGAGGTCACGGTTATCTTTGAACTCCCGTGTGGTACGTATGTCTTTTGAAGCTATCCACACGCGGTTGATAGCATTGGCCAGATTGATCAGGTATTTGTCGTCAATATTATCATTGAAATTCTCCTTCCAAACCACTGCAAGAGCTGCTCGCAGCGACAGCGACTGCACCATAGTTTTGATTCGAATGTCGTCCGCGTTCACTATCCAGTCTCGAGCTGCACTCTGAAGAATGACAGAGAGATGTTTCCATCGGGGATATCCAAGGTTGATTAGGCGCGTTGCTGTATTAACGAAGTCTTTCACACAGGCGCCATCTGTACTTGTGAACACATTATCGATTCCGAATGCAAGTCGACGACTTGCATTGGGCAATGCCCTTGACTGAAGTATATTGAGGCTATTAGGTTGGTTTCCGCCGATCACTGAGCGGCAGTGACGAGCATGGTTCTTTCCAGGACGTGGAAACAGGTAAGTATAAGTCAAGTAGAAACTTAAGTAAGAGATAAAAAGTATCAGCACACTAAGAATAACCACCATGGCTAAGAATGTCTGCTTGTTCTGCGGTACAGCACACAAATAGTTACAGTACAAAGTCAACTGTGCTATCAAGGTTGCCCCAGAAGAAGCGAGAACGCGATTAATTCCCAACCTCAGTGAATAGGGCTAGATCTTGGTGGACCAATCAGTCTACGGCGATATAGCATGATGTTTGTTATCTGTTTCTTCGAATTCCTTGTCAGACTTTGGGGTCCCGTCTCTGATAAACAGACTCCTGAGCGTTCTTCAATGATGTTAGAGGGCGTCTGACTGTCTTTTGTTATTCCCAATATCACTTTCGATCCGAGTAAGAAGGATATAGTAGGGGTATTTATTGGCTTCTTTACAGTGCCAGCTGGAATAGCTCTCACGGTCTGCTACGACTCGCCATCCCAGCGTTTCACAGTGTCATCAGCGGAGCCGGATTCCAGCCTTTGGTTGTTGGTGAAAAAGCCATCAGCTGACTGGGTAGAAACAGTCAGACCGTCTCCAAGTAAACCCTTCGGACCCGTCGCCGGTGGAATGTATTGCAAGGAAGCACTCCCGGTAGAACTGCGTCGGATCTTATCATTTACAGCTGTTTATGACTATAGTGACTATCTTCACAAAAGATGTTTTCCATTCACAGAAAAAAAGGCTAAAAAACATAATGAACATCTTGCAGACGCGGATGCTGAAGGCATGCCAGCCCCCTCGAACATGATACATCACAGCATGCTAAAGTCACCAAAATTCTCTCTCCCTAAATAACCATTGGCCAGTGGTTAAAGCAAACGTAACCGATCTCAATTGCTGGTATAGCTCCTCATGCATTGGAAGTGTTTTGGAAAGCATTTCAAGTAACATGTCAGTGTACTCTGGTGCCTCGAACCTGCGTGCTTTGAGTGATGCCACCTCAAACCCATCAGGGTATATCCCCGCATCGCCCCAGTCGATCAGCCAAACTTTGCCATGGGGATCCAGGATCAGATTACGAAGCGCAACATCCAAGTGGGTGAGAACGAATTTGTCAAAATGAAACAGTGGGGCGTCGTCGGGGGCCTGATGGAACTTTTGGGATACGTCAAGTCGACCGTTGAGCCAAGATTCGAGATACTCTTTCGATTCAATTGGGCCGGCTCCTATATCAGTAAACCAATATCCCAGAGCCACGCAGGATTTACAGCCCACCGGGCCGGGTTGTTGCTGCTGTTGCGGAGACAAAGGAATAGATCGCAGGACGGTTATTATGGAGGCGACTTGAGAAACGACGTCTACCCGTTCCGTATGGCTCAGATCACCCCAGCATTGTTCGATTGACCTGCCATCAATAAAATCCATAAGGATCAGGCATTTGTAACCATATATCTCGTCCGCTTCAATGTTGAAAACTCGGTGTACCCTAGGCACTGGAATGGCTTTCGATCTCTCTCGCTCTCCTGCTTCACTGACAAGCTTGAGGATGTTGAACTCGCATGGTCGAGTTCTAGTCCCGCCTTTGAGAATCAATGCCTGGGATAGGCGTACAATACGTGTTCCTTGGTAGGAATTGAGGGCTGGCTCGGTTTCGAACAATGTGGTCAGGGTTTCATTGGAGATCTGAGAAATATCGCAGTCATCGAGAGGGAAACATTTGGGAGTTGGGCCCTCTCCTTCTATAGGCTGCGAAGGTGTCTGGGTTAGCTGGATCGATGAGCAAGAAGAGACAAGGATCGCTTACTTTCAGTGGGTCTGGAGCGTCCATGTCAGCCTTTCTAAGACCAACGATGCCATATGACTAGCTGCAAAGCTAATTCGACTATTGATGATGAAAGGTGAGGCATTGTGGGGATACTCCGGGTGTACTTAACTAAGTTAACTAGTTGGCTAAAGTTAACTAGTTACCCTGAAAGGAGGCATAGTGATCAACCACCACTGTCTCCGCTTGTTGATTGTTCCACATGATTTGTACTTCAAGGCGGGGTCGGGCGCTTAATCCTTCCACAGAGAATATAGTATGACATAAACACAGTACTATACATGAGACTCAAACAAGAAGCCCTGGCCCATCACCTCCAAGTAACCCACTACATCCCTTCGGGTAGTATCCCCCTATCTATATTTCTGGGGATTTGAATGCAACAAGTAAAGATGGAAGGATACTACCTTAGGTAGGCAATAACTTAATGAGGTAGTGAAATGCCCGTCTCGCCGGACTATTACAACGCAGGCGGACCTACATTAGCGCAGACGAGTGCGCTTTTCATATGTCTCTATAGAGCCGGAGGGTTTTTCTGTTTGGGAAGGGAATCAGCCGGCGCGTGGGCCTTGTGAGGTTGTCTTTTTGTCTACTCTATCTATTCCCTAGTATATGCCTAATTTCGCCAATCTATCACATCAGTGCCATCATCTATGCCACCTACCTCATCAGCTATCTCCTTAATAACCTCTGAGCGGACCTGGAGGTCTTTGAGCTTGGTCTCAACGCCAGGGAGTCTTTCATGTGCTTGATACCCAGGCGGAAACTCATATAAACTCTTAATTGGGCAACGGGGCGATTGAAATTGTTTTTCTCTCTCCAGGCGTGCTTGATCCCAGAACACATAACCTTGATTCCGCAGCGCGTAATTGGCGGGAGCATAGGGTCCCCATCCCTCCGTCACCGTCACTGCCCACTGCCAACCAAGATTGCAGTCCTCCGAGCTCTCGTCTATTTCATATTCTTCATAGCACAGTTCTTCCAATCCTTGAATGATAGATATCCGGTCCTTGTGCTCGAACTGCGACCTTACGATCATGCGTCTCACTGTTTGAAACGGTGCGTGTTTGAGTTTCCACATGGATAGCATTCCCCGAGCGACTAGATAGGCGACATGCTTTGCACGGTCGCACCGTTTGAAAGATTCGTCATACCACCAGAGGCAATAGTAATCCAAATTACTGCTCAGGTCGCGTTCTATAACATCTGGTTCGCTGGGGGGGTGATACGCGGCTTCCTTGGCTTTTACTGTCGTGACAAAGTCTTCTTCGAGCTCGTCACAAACCTCTTCGATGAGGGTTCTGGAGAACTGACAGATGCAGCAGATCTCTTCAATTTCCCATGGTTGAAATATTGTTGCATATACTGGCGCTGGGTCGTCTGAAGGTGCTGGATGGCGATCATCATGGTGCGTCACTTGTGAAATTTGGAAGAGACATGTGTAGACCTCCCACCGGAAGAAAGCCCTTTGAAGGCGAACTTTCTCATCAGAAGAAAGCCGTAAACTTTCCGGTGTATCATTTGAAGCACCAGAAGTTTGCTGCAAGTTTGACAGTGCCTTTTTGGCGTATAATGTTATGAGGTCTTCGAATTTTTGGTAGAATCCCCATAACTTGGTCAGAGATTCGCTGTCTGAAACGAAATTATGCAGCTCTTCACTCTTCCCTGACTCGGCGGCCTTTAGAATAGCAGTGGTTTCTTGGCTCAGGGTTTCGAGCTTCTTTCCGTAATCGCGACGAGGAATCCTCGTAAGATGGTTGTCATGTTGCCGCTCGAGAGCAAAATCCCAAATCCGCTGAGCACGGTATGCCAGGAGAAAGTCCGCATCGACCTGGGGCGGGATGGCGCGCAGTAAGACTGCCGATAATATGGACCGCCTATATGTTGTAAAGATTCTGTAGAATTGGGACGTCGCTCCGAGGGCCGAACAAAGGTCTTTAGGGGAGGAAAGCCACTGTAAGATGCAGACCAGCAACTCGGGCGATAGAGTTGAGAAAGCAGGAGACATCCAGGCTCTTAGACGAGTAGGAAGATACAGGTAAGTTAAGGTACTCGATTGAACGCAGAAGACCTCAAATTAACCTGGTATCCGATGGATAGCAGAAGTCTTGTTGTTAGACGTGGGGCTCGGAAGGTACATCGGACGGTGGTGAAGGATAACAAAGGATCGAAAATAGAAGTTGAGTTCCCGCCAATTTCTTTCAGCCGTCCGGGTAACAGCCTGAACCAAATTGCTTCATATTGTCTCAAGCGTTCCCAGTCAGAACCCCCAGACGATTCCCTCAGTTGACCGAACAATCAGAATTCTATTAACCTGGTGGTAGAGCCTATCTACTGGCACAATCAGATATCGCGTGCCTACTGCGCCCATCATGCGGGTTCGTTCTATATTGGTGTTTTCCAACATCTGCACATGCTGCAACACCTTTTGACAAGGCATCCCTTGCGAATGTGTGAAGATGTCTACTAATCTGTTCTATCATATTTTCCGGTGGTTGCTTCTCGTCGAATGATTTCGGAGCGATGACTACGCGCCTTCAAAAGGCCTCTACTGTTTATCATGGTCTTCCGTATAGCCCGTCCTAAATCGCCTTGGACTTCATAAATCAGTTCACACTGTCAGTCACTCAGTTTAATGTTCACTCATCGTCTTATTATCTCACTGTCTCGCTGTCTCACTGCCTCATTGCCTCACTGTCTCGTTGTCTCATTCTCTCATTATGCTATTCTCCCGTTCCCCCAATCTCTCTCATTGTTTCATTGCTTCATTGCTTCATTGCTTCATTGCTTCATTGCTTCATTGCCTTATTGTCTCAGTCTCCACTACCCCATTCTTGTCCGCTTTAAACGATGTCAGGCCATTAACAATGGACCCTAGAGATAAAGAAAAGTCCAAACTTGTTCATGCAGCCCGGATGAATACCACCGATGCGGCGTACGGTCGAGAACGACGCACCGTGTACCCTGATACAGCTCATGGACGTACGCTCAAGGCTCGTGGCCAAGCAGCCCACAAACACTATCGGACTCTTACCCACGCATCAAACAGCATAAACGAAGCTTACAAAGCTCTCTATGAGAAAGAGAGGAGGACGTTCCTCAAGGACTACAGGCCTGCTGAGTTCAAGGAGGAGAAGGCTTTCTATGAGAGAAACAGGGCAGGCTTGTTACCTGATCAACATGCAAAGCTTGTCGAACCTGCTCGGGAAATACATGAGGCTAGTCTCGAGTTCGTTGAGAAATTATCCCTGAATCAGGCTTGATGTTAATTTGCTCAGGATGGCCATTGCCAGGGACAGACTTCTTGTTGATCACCCATACCATTACGAATCCTACGGCAAGCGAACGATCCACGAAGAGTGGAGAGATAGGGCTTTCAATAACACTATTAAGGCCAGGGAGGACTTCACTACACACCACAGGTATTCAGGGTGAGTTTCTATCTTCAGACCTGGTATATACCAGTAGCATTGAAGTGATCGTTAATGCTCCCTACAATAGCGACCCCAGCAGTTCGAAGCGGGACCAGTATGGTCGCCGGACTCCTCGTTGGTGAGCAACGAAAAGGGTGCATAGAGCACTCTTGATTCGAACCAGAACGAGTGATTTATATCGTTGGATGATCTACTGCGGCGGTGTTGTGATGTTGTTAGCGGGTGCGGATGTCAGACTAGGTTGTAAAGTCGCTTTGCTTCTTTACAATTGTCGTGTGAGTGGCAATAGGACCTTGATGCAGTGCACTATCCTAGTCAACAGTTGAAAAATAGGCTTCAATGTTGCAAGTCTAACACTATAGCCTGGTGAGGTCGGTTTCATACCTCGGCAATTTGTCATTTGCTTGATTTTTGATGTCAGTAGTTAGTCTGCTTGTTCCTTACTCCTGATGCGTTCCAGTTTGTTTTTTTTTTTTTTTTTTTTTTTTTTGTTGTGAGTTTTGGGCGCTTTTATTGGTTTCGGTATTCAACATATCTGTACCTGTTTTGTTCGTTGATTTTGACTATATACGCCGGATCATTCTGTTTTTGGTTTCTTTTCGCTTTTGCGAGCATACATAGGACTGAAAGAACTCAACATTTCATAGAATTCCTGGGTCGAGCTTAGAATGTAGGGGAGAAGGCTTCGGTTGATCATGCTGCTCTCGAAGATGTTACGTAGGAGGGCAAGTCGCCTCTCCACCCACATGAAATGGCCATAGATTTACACCTCAGGCATCAAAACATCTAACTTATAGAGACCCACTCCTTAAGCAATTCTACTAAGATTGCGAATCCCGCAGGTTACCCTACTATTGTCTAGGACGAGGTACTCCTCGGCATAAGTATAAAATATCCATATTGCTCTATTGGTCATGTAGACTATTAACCCGGCACTGTTGATGACAGTGTAGGCCAAGGCGTACTGGGTCTCCCGCCAGTCACTTCACGCGAGGTAGTTGGGCTTACATTATTATTCTATTTCGTTACTATTTATTCTAAAATTGTTGTGACGTTGTTTGATTTATCTGTATGTCAATATCCAGGATATATCTGAGTCAAATCAGTGTGTGAATCGAATCTTCTATTGCCTGTTTGGAGTACGTGATCTGCTTCTGCAATTATATATCCCGATACGGCCTTGTTATTTATCACTCTTCTGCAGATGGAAACAGTAGCTAACATCGAAGGGACTTCTAATATGAACAACGGAAAACCATAAATTGAAGGCAGCATTTACTTACATAAAATACGCTTCTACAAATATATTGACTCTACGCTACGCTACAACACAACAACCAAACCACGGCACGAAGAAAATCATCTTCTAAATGGAACATTGTTTCTATACACAATCCAACAACCGACACCACACTGCCAGACGCAAAGGGTATCCTAGCTGGCCAACATGCTTGACAAAAGGAGATTTCGTCGTGTGAGTGAGTACACAGGTCGAAGGATAAAGGAGACATGAAAAAAATGACAGAAAGAGAGTTCTGGCAATTTAAACGACGGACATGTCGCCGAAGCGCTCCTATAGAATGGATTAGCACACGTAATGATGTTTGAGAGGGCGATATGCAATATCTGCACGAGGATTGAACGTACCTTGTATCCGGCGGGCATCCATCTGCCCTTGGAGACCAGCGAGGAGGTCTTCTCATCGATCTCGGGCTGAGCGGCGGCAACCTCGTCCTGAGAAAAAGAAAAAGAATGAAGTCAATGCACTGTTCCATTCGATGTATCGGCAATTTGTCATAACATACCACGGTGAGCTCGTCGAAGGGGCGGGCAGTCTCGATGTTCTCAAGGGTCTTCTCGAGGTTGCGGAGTTCGGCCTCAACCTTGCCCTTGGTCTGCTCGGCGCTCTGAACGGCCTGGGCCTCGAAGGTATCGATGGCCTTCAACTGGCGGGAGACATCGTAGGTGGCGGGCTTGAAAGCGTTGAACTGCTTCTCGAGGTCGTCGACGATGGCCTGGTTCTTCAGGACCTTGCGGTAGTGGGCGAAGTCGACGGTCTGGGGCTGCTCGGACAGAGCCTGGACCTTGCGGCGCGCATCGTCGTTACGCTTCTTGAAGGCCTGGAGAGAGGCGGCGGTCTGGCCACGGAGGCCGAGCGAGCTGGAGACCTTGACCCAGTCGATCTTGAGAGCGGCGCTGCGCTGTTCCACGGAGACGGGTTAGCGGTCAAAATTCCCGACATGATCGGTCGGAGACGGGATTAGAGAGCTCAATGCACGTACGGCAGCCATTTTGAAGAGTGTGTTGGGAGGGAGACGGGGGTGGGAGAGGGGAGTTCAACGTGCAAAGCAGGAGGTTCGGAGAGGTGAGGGTTGACTCGGCAAGGTTTGGAATGGGGATGCCGTCACGTGAGGCTGGCGGTTCCCGTGTTCCGAACGGCCACAAACGAAGAGAGCCAAGACTTCGGATATGGGCGCTTAACAGGATTAATGATATATGGGGAATTGGTTTATGCGTTCATGGATTTGATATTTACTTTGCAATGGTAAAATTTGATACGTCATGGATAAATTATTCAAATCGGTTCAGATCATGAATTCTGCTTTTTTGGGTTGACTATATGATTTACACTATGGGGCCTGGCAGCACACGCATCCAAGGGGATATCAACCTGACCTCGCACCCAAAGTCCATCCTGCCAGCAGGGCTAAGACGTTTCAGCCACTGATAGCGTGCAATCAATGCGGCAGAGCTCATATGCTGAGAGCCATGATCGAGTTCACGATATCGTTGTCGTTCTCCCGTAGAGCCTTGACGGCCTTCTTGCGTGACACATTAGCCTGGGCCATAACCAGTTCGATGTCCTTAGCCTCGAGGCCAGACTCGTCAACAGCCTCTCCATCGTCCTCCTCCTCGTCCTTCTTGGCCTCGGTCTCGGGGGCCTTGGCGGTGCCGAGGTCGTGCTCGTGGTCGTGACCGGCGTGCTCACCACCGGCGGCGGCCTCAGCAGCAGCGAGCTGCTGGGCAGCGGAGGCCTGGGCCTGGGAGTTCAGGTCCTCGATCTTGGCCTCACCGAAGATGCTGTTGAAACGTGTAAGCCAGCTTTGCTATATCACAGAAACCGGGAAAGCAGGTGGATACATACATCCAGGTGTTGCTGGAGGGGGAACGGTAGACGTCGGGCTGGTTGATGACGAAGAGAATCTGTAAGAACAGACACATTAGCCTCCTATATCCTTCATGATTGCTGCTCCATCAAATTGTATCCAGGTTCTTTTCCAAAGACACCTCAAGCAGCGACTGTCGTCAAAGGCGGGGTTGGTATCCATACGTTCTTGGGACGGCGGAGGGTGACACGAGTGATGCCGGGGACGTGCTTCAGGCCGAGCTTGCCAATGGCCTTTCTGGCCTTCTTCTCGTTACGAGAGTGGATGGTGACGGCGGCACCTCCGGGGATGGTGGGCTCATCGCCAGCCTCGGACTCAGAAGAGCTGCCGGCATCCTCAACGCCCGCCTTCTGGGGCTCCTCGTCGTGGATCTCTTCAACGCGGGGGTCAGCCATTGTGATAATTGAACGAGCCTAAAAGCGGGCTGTCGGTTAAAAGAAGACGATGGTTAGCAAGTAAGTCTCTCAATTCAGGACTGGTCGCTTGGGTTGGGGGAGGCTCGAAAGGATGGCCCAAGGAACCACCCCCCGAGGTTCTCCCACAAAACCGTAGGAAATACCCAAAATCGAGGGCGGAATTCAAAATGGCGACCGGAAATTCAGCTATTACATACCTAGTCGCAAGAAAGAGGACTGTGGTGGATGAGGGGGTATTTTTTGCCTTGGTTGAAGTTGGGAAGTCGCAAAGCTGTGTGAATGTCATCCTGCCGAAAATCGTTAGCGAGCTTATTGGGACCCTCACCCCGGACACACAGAAGCGACGCATCTACAGATCGAACCTTCACGTTCATCAACAAGGCCATTCACTTGTTAATTCTCTATCGATTTAATTGCTACGATATTCAGAGTGAGGATCTAATTTTCATTCTGGGCAAATTTGGTGGTGCGTAAGGAGTAATGGTCATAAAATATGGACCCAGAGCATATCAAAGATTACAGCTTATTTTGGTCATTCCCCAATTCCAACGGAGGTAGTGAGTGGACCGGTCATTTCAATATCAAGATCGATATTAGATAAATATTCCAGAGTCATACACTGGCCTGAAAACAGGTGCCGTCTATTGTGACGTACGAGCGTAACCCGTGAAGGTATCAAGGTTCTCGAATCATTTTAAGCTGTCAATGATAAAAGCGTACAGCGTCTTTTTTTTGCTGAAAAATAAAATAAACCCTCAGCAAGATTTAACCGTCCCAAGGCACCCCATCACACTATGCACCGAGCCTCATAATAAACCATCTATGACTTAGGAGCAGCCGCCCGGAGCTTGGCGTGAGCCTTCTGGACCTCGAAGCGAGCCTGGAGAAATTCAATGTCAGTCATGTCCAGTCGTACCGCAAGCGCATTGGTTTCCGTTCAAGATCCTCAGTCCTTTGCTGTCGCAAATGAACCTCCCATCCGTAAAATTCCTCCGACACGGCCCATAATGCAAACCAACGCAATCAATCCACTATTTTCAACGTACCTGCTTCCTGAGTCTGAGGACCTTGAAGCGCTCGAAGTCGTTAAGGTTCTTCCGTCGCTCGGCGCTCTGGGTCTTCTGGGCGAAGTTGCTCTTGGCCCACTTGCCATCGATCTCGTTCTTCTGCCAAAGCTTGCGGACGGGGCCAGTACCGGCGGCACGGGGCAGCTGGGGAATGACGAAGTGGGTGAGGGTGGCGGCGGAGAGAGGGAGGACGTGACGGGGCACGATCTTGTTCTCCTCGGTGGAAGGACCGTCAACCAGAACCTATCGATTTGCGACTCTTGTCAATATCATGGCCGATGATTTTCCGTTTTTTGCCTCCCGAGTCTTTCATTTTCATGTCCTCGCATTTCCTCCCAATATTTGTCCTCAGAATCCGGGAAAACACATACACGCTTGTGGTCGACAATCTCAACGATGGCGGCCAGCTTGCCGGTGAAGGGACCGCGGCGGATCAGGACCACGCGGCCAACCTCAACGAGCTTCCATTGAGCAATCTTGACATCGATATCGGCCATGGCGAAGGCTTCCTAGAATGGCGACAAAAAAAAAGGTCTCAGTAAACACAGTGGTGACGGGAAACGGCCAAGGCGATCATGAACTCACGGTCGACAAACTCCGGGAGGTCGGTGGGAGGAAATTAGTTGTCGAAGGGTCGGGGTTGTCGAGGAATCGTCCGAAACGCACAAGTTCGCTCTGGCTTGCCGGATCGCGAATTTCGGTGTTGCGGCCCTTTGCCCACAGAATCTCGCTTAGCAGCCACTCACCGTTCGCCGCTGTGTGGCCTAGGGCTGCTAAGGAGCCTTAGCGCCTGATCCCGGCCACGGGGGTTCTTCCGCTCCGTCCCGCCGGCTATTAAACTTCCGCCGCTTTTCTTGTCGGCTTTACTTTTTCCTTCTGTGAGCAGCTTTGCTTGAGCATCTTTGCAGCTTCACGAGTCCCAACAAGATGATGTTCTGGACTTCAATCGACTGTCGCTTTCACTAACATTCAGATTTTCCTCTTCTTGTTTTCTCACTGGTAGGTCCTACTCTATCTTCACTTCCTCTGCACTTCACATGATGCGGTAATTTGCGATTGACCCAGTATCTGTGAAACCCTCGCCGGGGTTTCTTAAGCAGTACTGAAGCATGATATTCATTTTCTTACATATTCTGAACTTGGAAAACTTCTCTCAACTGTTGTCACTCATATTGCATTGTCGTCACGTTGCTAATTCAATCAGACATGCAGGATTTCTTCAAACAACGCTCCATTCAACTTGCTCTCAGCTCTCCACTCTTCGGTACGTTCAGCACCTTTTCCCGCGGCTCATCCCCCCTGTCCCGTCCTATGAAGACAACTTGCACTGCCTAGATAGTAATTGATGCCTTGGCAATGATATTACCCCATCACCAAGATCTCTGAGGACGTTCTTTTTGGCATATTTTGCTTTGCTTGCTATGTTGGATTCTGTTTCTAACGTTGCATTTTTAGGGATTCTTTATTTCGCATGAGTTTTGAGAGTGTTTAGAATAGTTAGATATTATGAATGCAGATTTTGAAGACATTAGTTTTCTTTCTCGAGACACAGATACTCCGTAGTACTTTCAGGTAGCAGCTTTTCCAGACAACTACAGGTTAGGCTCCGTTCGAACACTCGAGAAAGGTCTGGACCCCAAACCCAACCCTAACTACCACCGAAATGAAATGGTGGGTGAGTCAACTACGAAGAGCAAGATCTCCATTCTACGGATACACGCAAACATGTCAAAATAGTGGTATTTATCTAGCATACATAATGATCGTAATCAAGCCATCTACCAAACAGTATTCCCCGTTTATGCCGCATGCCTTTCTCCTGACTGTCTATCGGCATTACGCACTATGAAGAGGTCCCGGAGCCAGAGGCCTTGGCAGAAACCATAGCGATGGGACCCTCCCGACTCAGCACCCACATGAAGATGAACTGGACGACGTAGGAGTATATGAACAGGAACTGGGTGCGGCGGTTGCGTTGCGAGCGGGCAACGGTGTGCATCGACCCGGTGCGCATGGACGCATCGCTAGTCGAGTCCGGAAGCAAGACGTATTTCAAGGAGCGGAGCTAAAGCATAAGAATGAGCGAGGGTTTCTTCCAGCGTTAAGGCGTGGTACTTACCAAGAAGAATGCATTGGCCAGAAATGTGTAGATGAATACGACCCAGCCAATCCAGCCGCCGGTGCCCCTCCCTGGAGTCAGGATTTCCGAGAACACCATGGTCAGAATGATTCCCACAAACTTGTAACCCGAGTAAGCGACTAGGTCCAGGAGTTGCGACTCGTTGTTGATACTGAGAATGTACATGGCCATTTTCAGGCAGATGATTTCGAATATGATCACCGCAATGGCTGTCGTGGTCGTCGAGCCCAATAGCTCCGGGTGGAAATTGCCTCGGAATCCTGCCAGCATGGACGAGAGAAGGATGTACGTGACCAGCGCCATGACCGGGATGTACATATCGGGCGAGTTCAGGTCATCGCGAGGGGGCAGGAACATGGACGAGTACTGCTGTTGGGAGATCTGGCCGTCCGGCCCCGTCGAGGCCGTCGTCAGGCGTGCCTGTTGGCGAGACCAGGGCTTGTGTCGCCATGGGAAAAGCACCAGAACCAGCTTATTCAAAACGTAGGAGTTGGAGACGTTGAAGTAATGTTTGAGCGCGGGTATCGAGACGTAGCGGTTGAACTATAGAGGCGCGGTGTGCCCGTCAGCAAGGGAGACCCCATATCACACCAGTGTGCATGTCTCAGTGCTTACATTCTGCTCCATGTATTCCTGTCCGGCAGCCATCGCGGTCTTCCCGACCTGGAATCCCATCTGTGCCGTGGGATCATTGATGAATCCCCCGAATCCGGGCGCGTAGGTGCCGCTGCCACCTTGCGCAGGGGCGGGCTGGTAAGGATTGCCATAACTGGCCGTTTGAGACTGTTGGGATGTCGGGGGAGGTGGTGAACGCATCATGGGGACGGTGGACACATGTTGCGGCACAGGATGGTGAAGCGGAGGCGACTGCGCGGGCGGAGGAGCAAAATTCTGGCGGTACATGCTTCTCACAGCTCAATCGTGGAAGAAATCTAAGGGATCGGAAGCCACAGGGAGCTTAAAAGAATGGGGTGTGGGGGGAGCTTCGGTAGCAGAGAAAGCGATGCAGGTTGGTCAAGGGAGGGAGAGAGAGAGTGAGATGGGCCCCAACTGGGTTTATACGTGGCTGCTGAGAAAGTTCGGCTCCCCGAACAGCTCAGCTTTTGCCGCCCGCAATTTGTTCCCCACCGTCTTGCGGATCGACTTCTTCCCCATATCTCTCACCACCCTCGTTCACTGCAGACCACTGTGCAAGATGTTGGAAGCCTTTGAGATTCTTTCCACCTCCGGTGTGGTCCTATGGTCGCGATCCTACGCTCCGGTGGGCGCTCATGTGGTCAACAGCCTTATCAACGATGTCTTTATCGAGGAGAAAGTTCAACTTCAAGCTACGAATAACACATACCCCGTTTACAAAAAGGAGAAGTACACGCTGAAATGGAAGAGGGCCAAGGATTTCAATCTGATCTTTGTGGTACGTTCAGAAACACTCGGGCTATCCTAGCTCATTGCTGACCTCGACATGATTAGGCCGTATACCAGTCCCTGCTCCATCTCGGTTGGATCGATAAACTCTTGGACAACATCTCGACCATCTTTCTCGATCTGTACAAGGACCAACTGAAGAGCACGCGCGCTCGCATCGTTGAATACCCGTTCGACCGATACTTCGATCAACAGGTGAAGGAGCTGGAGGACATTTCGGGTGCGATCACCTCCGAAGGCTTCGAGGCCGATGCGGAAGACAAAAAAGACCCGCTGGTCTCGTCTGACAACGGCGGTCCGCCGCCGCCATCCATGCCTGGCCTCCTCAAAGGTACTAGTTGTCTACTGCGTGAGAGAAGCCCTGCTGACAGCCTCCAAGCGCAGCATCAAGCTGCGCTAGGCGTGTCGACCTCTGATGAGAGTTCGCCACCCCAAACCCCCGATACTTCTCGACCACCAACGCCCGCGGCCAGCCATATTCTCACGGCCAAGGGTGGGCCCCGTGGCTCTCGACGTGCGCGCAAGGCCGCCAACGCGAGCGCCACCGCTTCTTCCGGCGATGAGAAAATTCGCAAGGGGAAGACAACCGGCAGTGCGAAGAAAGGCCGCAAGTGGGATGCCGACGGAATGGCTGACGAGGATGACGGCACGGTGCTCGACTATTCCGCGCCAGTCGACGAGACAGCGGCCCCGGCGGTGGAGGCTATTGCTTCAGACTCTTGGGGACGTAGAACCGGCAAGGGTCAGTTTGTTCTGAAGGATCTTGGCGACGAAGTCCATTCAATCCTTGAGAACGCAGACAATGAAAAGGCGAAGACTTCCGCGTCGTCGGGATTTGTGGGCTCGGGCTTCAATGCGATCGGCGGTCTGTTGCGCAACATCGTCGGTGGAAAGGTTCTGACCGAGGCCGATCTGGATAAGTCTTTGAAGACGATGGAAGACCATCTTCTGAAGAAGAACGTGGCGCGCGAGGCAGCTGTCCGGCTTTGTGACGGTGTGCAGCGAGAACTGGTCGGCAAAAAGACGGGCAATTTCCAAAGCGTGGACGCGGCCCTCCGTTTGGCCATGGAGTCTTCTTTGAGAAACATCTTGACGCCTACCTCGTCCTTGGATCTGCTCCGTGAGATCGATACCGTCACCTCGCCGAAAACCCGTCAAGCTGCTCCGCGCCCGTACGTGATTTCGATTGTCGGCGTCAACGGTGTTGGCAAATCGACCAACCTGGGCAAAATCTGTTACTTCCTCCTGCAGAACAACTACCGCGTTTTGATCGCTGCGTGCGATACCTTCCGGTCCGGAGCCGTGGAGCAACTTCGTGTTCACGCTCGTAACTTGAAGGAGCTCAGCTCTCGCGAGAACGTTGGGGAGATTGAACTATACGAGAAGGGATACGGAAAGGATGCCGCGAACGTCGCCAAGGACGCCGTTGAATACGGAGCAGCCCAGAAATTCGACGTGGTTTTGATCGACACCGCCGGTCGTCGCCATAACGATCAGCGTCTGATGTCTTCGCTGGAGAAGTTCGCCAAGTTCGCGCGACCGGACAAGATTTTCATGGTTGGAGAAGCCTTGGTCGGGACGGACAGTGTGATGCAGGCGCGTAACTTCAACCAGGCCTTTGGTACAGGGCGAAACCTGGACGGATTCATCATCAGCAAGTGCGACACCGTTGGTGACATGGTTGGCACTTTGGTTAGCATGGTACATGCCACTGGTATCCCCATCGTGTTCTTGGGCGTTGGTCAGCATTACGGGGACCTGAGAGGGCTTAGTGTGCCTTGGGCAGTCAATCTGTTGATGAAGTGATTTCTTGCATTATATCCTGGATTAATGTTCAGCTATGATCTCTTTAATGGAGATATTATACTGCAGTCTAATATAACCTCTTGTAATTGATTGCCTATAATCGTAGAATGTAGATAATAGAATATGGATGCAGATATATATTTGGTTATCCGGGGAGATGACATCATCTACTCATCCCCGGTTTCACATTTTCTCCAACAAATCCAGCGCATCTCCAAAAATTTACACAGCAGGGACAAGGGGAACGCTCTCCATGACCTCACCCGCAGCCGGAAATGAATCGCCCCTGAGGCTAATTACTCCATTATTATTGATATTAAAAACGCCGATCTTCAATGGTCTGGACGACGATGACTCAGCTCCCAGAATGCAGCGCTTACATCATCCGCGTCTTCCCCGGTTTGCGCTGGTCTTTCCTTTCTTCTCTTTCCTTCATTCCTCTCTACACGCATAATTTATTGTTGTTTCGACTGAATCAGTCTTGGGCCTCTTTCTTCTACGACCGGCCTTTAGCTATCATTCCTCACGATACCCGTGGCCTCAGAGACCCTTCCCTGGCTGTACCTGAATCGCCTGGGGCAAAATTTCCCCACGTCGCAAGAGATTCGAGGCCATTGAGCCTCGGCGCCACTTCCGGGACTGACCTCGAAGGTGCCTCAAAATATAAATTCCCATTGATCATCTAAATATCTAGAAGACGAGCCTTCCTGTCCCAGTGTGCGCGTGCCTACCCTCCTCCCAAGATGAAACCGTCGGAGCAAAATCCGCTCAGCCGGCGACATTCATCCACGCTTCATTACCAGACGTTTGACACCCCGCCACCGAAATCTCGAGGACGACCCAATTCCGGTCAGTCGGAGTCGTCGGGAATACATTCGCATGATCCGCAAGACGAATCTCATCGCCATGGAACGAATCACCACTCGCCTCTGCCGAAGAAGCAGATGGCTGTCCTGGCGATGATCTCCCTCTGCGAGCAAACGGCGTTCAACTCAATCAGCCCTTATCTGCCGGAAATGGTTTCCTCTTTTCCGGAGGTGCAGCCGGGATTGGTCGGTGTATATGTTGGAAGTCTGGCCACTGCATTTGCGATTGCGCAGTTCATAACAAACTACTTTTGGGGGTGGCTATCGGATCGAGTGGGACGGAAGCCGGTGATCTTGCTGGGTACCGTCTTGACTGCGGCGTCATTCTTCGCATTCGGTTTCTGCAAGACGCTGGTGCAGGCTATCATCGTGCAAGCCGTGATGGGTGCCGTCAACGGAAACCAGGTCTTGGTGTCCACCTGCCTGGGTGAAATCACGGATCGAAGCAACCAGTCGAAGGCGTTCACCTATCTTCCGGTACTCTATGGGGTGGGAGGGATTACTGGCCCTCTGCTTGGGGGGCTGCTGATTTTCGATACTCTTCCGTGGGACTCGAGCAAACCGAACCCCTACCCCTACCTCGCGCCGAATGTCCTCTCCGCCGGGCTTCTCATATTAGATTTGATTGCGTCCGTTTTCTTTTTGGAAGAAAGCCTTGAAGATGCCGAAAGCCTGCCGAAGATCGGGCATAGGGTTCGGTCTTTTTTCTCCTGGCTCTGGCAGTTTACGAGCATGGCGAAGCGCGCGCGTTGGGTGCACCCGCCCCATACGGTCCCGTACCGCCCGCTCCGGCATCACTCCTCGGAGTCTCAGGATCACGATAGCGAATTGGACTCGGCCTCCGAGGCGTCAGGTCCCAGGGGAACTCACCACGAGAGTCTTACCAGCGACTTGTGGAATCGCGATACGATTTTACTTCTGACGACGTATCTGATTTTCGCACTGTGCAACGTCTCGTTCAACGCGCTTTTCCCTATCTTCTCGCAAGCCGCACCTCCTACCGGTCGAGGCTTGACCCCTGAAGAGATCGGTCTCGCGCAAGGGTTTTCCGGATTTGTTACTATTATCTTCCAGATTTGCATTTTCGGTCGGCTGCGGGATAAAATGGGCAATCGATGGTCTTATCGAGCTGGTCTTTTCGGCTTCGTCGTCGCATTCATCCTGATGCCCTTCATCGGATACAAAGGGAAGGACGCTGATGGCAAGATCAGCGGCAAGACTGCCCTGATGGCGGCGGAGCTTTGCCTCGCTTTGCTCGTCAAGACAGTGGCTACGGTGGGCGGCCTGACCAGCGCACTACTTCTTGTAAGGCACCTTTCCACCCCATTGCTCCTACACACAAAGTCTACGACCCCACTAACTAGATGCTTCACATAGATCACCAACTCTGCTCCCGATCACGCCGTCCTCGGTGCCCTCAATGGCCTAGCACAAACCCTCTCCGCCGCTGGCCGTGCCGTGGGCCCCTTCATCTCCGGCGGTCTGTTCTCTCTCGCATCCCGCGTCGAACCCAAAGGCGAAGCCATGGCATTCGGGGTCTTTGCCGCTGCGTCCTTTGTCGGTTTTATCCTTAGTTTCGGGATCCGCGGACGATCTCTCGAAGCAGATGGGTACGAGAGCGACAACACGTACAAGTCCGATGACGAAGAAGACCCGCATTCCCCTTCATAGAGATGGGCAGATCATTCCTGCTGGGTGGGAGTTCAACCAACTAGGAACTCATGCCCTGAAGCTTCAAGGAAGCGTTCACGACTTGACGAGCTCGCGTTTATTCAACCTTTTGCTGCTATTACTATTCCCATCTTTCCGCTTCGAAGGCCGTGCCTTTAGAGGTAATTACTTACTTTGTCCTGTAACTTATGTCTTTCACTATGGTTGCACTTCTTGTTTATTGAGCGAAAGCTTGAGTTGTTGATTTGGAAAAGCGAGCGATGCACTTGATAGCTCATGGCTTCCCCCCCCCACTTTACTTTCTTTCTGTCCCTTTCTTTTTCTTTCTCTCTTATCACTTTCTCCTCAAGAACCAGACTTGAGATCCTACATATACGATTCGACTCACGGGTATAGATTTGGGTTGTCAGAAAAACAAACAATAACTTGATTGTATAGAACTAAAACAAATCAAAGATATTATCTAGACATTTCTTCCATTTTGCCCTGACTCTAATGCAATAAATAGACGAATCCGATACGTGAACTGCACACTTCCTAACGATAGACAAGTAGACAGACAGATGTAGGTATAGAGAAAGACAAACAAATACGCCTAACTATTCGAAGTTCCAAAAATTGTTAAGATCCAGGATTCATAGTTCAAAAAAAGAGTCTAGAGTAGAGTGAAGTCACGTAGAATGAGAAAGTATCTGATCTGAATCTGATCTAGAAAAGAATGTCCATGATCCTCCTCCATTTCCCTCACTTCTCTTGCCCGAACCAAACTAAACCTAACAGAACCAAACTAAACCTAACAGAACCAAACTAAACATATGTAGATATCACCCAAATAATCAATCAATCAATCAAATCATCCTCCCAGAAAATGAATATAAAATGCAGAAAAGAAGAGATGTTATATATACCCATTTCCTGCCCTCTCCATATCAAAGTGAACCCGATAGGTTTCGGGAACTGGTAGACGAAACAACAAGAACCGACCAAATCAATCGTACCATATCCCCTAAAGCTAGGGAAAACGTTCACTTCCACACCCACTCAATAACATACATAAACGCCTCCCCAAGGTACCCCGTCAAGAGCAAACCCTGCGCATATTCCATCAACTCGCTATCCGGCAACTCGAGGCCCCTGAAGCGATCCGCGTCGCCACCGCCACTGCGCACCCCGATGCGCTTATCGATGAGCGTCTTGAGCATCTCGCGGCCGGGCGTGACGAGCACGTACCGCGACTGCGTGGCCGACGCGTCGCCGGGCTCGTAGCAGATGGCTTCCTGGCGATCGGGCGACAGCCAGTGGACGCCTTTCAGGTCTGTTGCGGAGGTGGTGGTGGTGGTTGAGGAGAGGGGGGAGGAGGTGCTCGTGTTGGTGTTGGTGTTCGCGCTGGGGGAGAGGTCGAGCGGGGGGTTGTCGATGGTAGTGTATTGGATGTCGGAGTCGAGGGAGAAGAGGATGACGGTGTTGGAGGTGGTGTTGAGGCGCATGCGGAAGGTCGTGAAGTTGCGCGGGTCCAGGTAGAAGGTGTAGTTGGCGGTGATGGTCACGGACTTGTGGCTGTCGCTGGTGCCGTTGAAGCGGCGGATCTTGGAGATGGCTTGGTCGCGCGCGGAGGCTGGACATTTGGGCTTCACGGCGAGGGATTTGGATTCGCGCAGTGAGACGGAGGGGATGCAGTAGGGGAAGTGCGCGGCTTGGGCGAGTTGGTGGCAGGATTCGTTACAGAAGCGGAAGATCTTGCAGGCTAAAAAAGGTGTGGTGTTAGGAGGGAGGACACTGTGAACGCAAGGAGTAAAACTTACTGTTGCAGAGAACCGTTGTGGTGCATTCGCAGTTCTCACAGGTCCCGGGCTCATGTAGCATCCATTCTTTCCTTTCTCCGGCCAGCATGACTCGTCGATAATTCAGTTCCGAGATGCGCTTCTCGGCGTACGCGATGCGCTTGCGCGAGTGGTGGTGCTCAGGAGTCCGGCCAGCCATGTGGACGAGCTGCTTGTAGGCCAGAATCGCCTTGTCGATGGAATCGAGGTGTTCTCGAGACACGCACAGCGCACTGAGAGCGTCGAACGTCTCCTGGGCTTCTGGTCCACTCACGGCGAGAAAGTCCTCGACCAAGGCCTCGAAAAGGTCTGCCGCGTCCCGGTTGAGACCTGCGTCCATGTATGATCGGCCGAGACGGTGGATGACACGGAGGGCGTCCGGATCGCGAGACTTCTGGTACTGATCGAGGATGTCTTGGATGTCGGCAGGAAAGTCAAAGTTGTCAGAGCTCTGGAGGTAGCGCACGACGGCGTCCCGAGTGATAGGGCTAGTGATGCCGAAGAAGGTCCGGCAGTGAGGGATGGTCCGGCTACAGATTGTGCGGGACTCTTTGTCCAGCCCGAGCTTCTGATAGAGAAGGGAGAGCTGGTTCATGGCGTTCAATGTCGTTGCGTTCTGCAGCCCAAAGACGGTGTCGAGAGCCGGGACGGCCTTTTCAAGGAGAAGCCGCGCCGACTCGAGGTCCCCCAGCGAAACCTTGAGCGAAGCAAGATCCTGCATGCTCCCCAGCGTTTCGGGGGCGTTGTTACCCAGAGTTTTCAGTCGTCCGGCGAATGAGCGCTCATATAACGCGGCGGCTTCGGTGACATATCCATCTCTCTCGCAGAGGGCTCCGAGGTCGTGGAGAACGGCGTAGTTTTTCTGGCTGTCTCGTCCTAGTGTGCGCTTATAGAGACCCAGCGACTCCAGATAACATGCTTCCGATTCGGCGGGCATATCGAGATTGCGGTAAGCCCGGCCCATTGAGTGCAACATGGCCGCCCGTGATAGCTTATCGACATCCAGCGCCGGTGTGGTTTCGAGCATCTTCAAGGCGTCATGATATTCGACCACCGCAGCCCTGCAATTTCCCTGATTGAGCGCCGCCTCTGCCCGTAGTCGAGTGGTCAGTGTCCGAGACCAGATAGTCGCAGCCGACAGTTCGTCTGTCAATTGAAGATAGAGCTGGGCTACCTCGTCCATCTGAAGGATCCGTTGACGCCCGGATGCATCATGGACCACGGCTCCTCCCGAGATATACTGCATGTGGATGAAGATATTCTGGCTTCCTCGCAGCAGTGCAATATACTCTGCATCTGAAACAACCGGAGATTCTGGATTCTGCCCTGTCTCTGGGGTCTCCGCAGGCTGTGATTCATCTGCAGTGCATAAGCTCTCCCTTGTGGCTGCTCTGCTCCCACTCCGGGTGTATTTGACCAAAGAAAATCGTATCGTATTTGCTCTCTTGATTAGCTTATTGCTGCGATTGGAGGTAGATCGTGTTCGCGATGGCCCTGTAGAAATCTTAGCCTATAATTCGACAGTCAAACCTCGTCTTACCGACCTTTGGAAGTCTTTCGTCCGAAAAGCCTCCGGAGAAACGATTGTCTTTTCGAAGATACTGCGGTGTCCCCTGGG
Source organism: Aspergillus melleus (assembly GCF_016097325.1). NCBI lineage: Eukaryota > Fungi > Ascomycota > Eurotiomycetes > Eurotiales > Aspergillaceae > Aspergillus > Aspergillus melleus. The sequence continues at coordinate 1,835,528 of NW_025763374.1, read as the reverse complement.
TTGCCGTTCGCAGCTATTAGGTCCCCTTGTGGCTCAGCTCGCAGGTGATTCCTGTGGTGTTCATCGTCTGCGCAAAGGGTCATCTCGTCCCTTTTGTTGTCTATGAGGGGTGTGTCGCAGGCTGTTGGGATCGTTTGATCAGTACATTTCATGAACATATCCAAATACAAGACTTCCGTACCACTTGAAGTGAAACTGGATACCGATTGACCGTTAGTTGTTTCAGTCGCACTGCCCTCGAACTGCTGGTATATGCCATTAGGCGCGTGTACTGGCATAGTCAGTAACAGACGATATTGTCTTGCAATGACGAACAGACCTCTCTCCAAGTCGTACAGCCCAGCAAAGCTGATCGCTATTAACTCATCTTCATCACTTTGCGAGAACTCTGCTCAAGTTAGCCCAGTCGGTCATCTCAAAATGATCCCCAAAAGATAGAGCGCGCATACTCCTATGAGACCATGAATCTCTCAATTTTCTCGCACGCCTTGCGAAAGACGGCTGCTCGGCGCCCGATGCAGGTGTTGTGGGGAATTTTGATCCCATGGTGCTCTTCGGAGCAAGACTGGGACTCCGGCTGTGGCCTATACTAGACAGGTCTCTCTGAACGTCTCGAAAGCTTACGTCGTCGCGGGGGTCGTTCAAGATGGGTTCATATCTGCGGGATCGTGTAAGAAGCCTTCTGCTAGTTCGTGGCCTGAGCTATATTGAGTGAATACTGACGAGATATTGCATTGTTCTCCGCAATGCTTGCAGGTGACGAAGGACGGCATGTCTGCGAAAGATATCTTGTCAGTGAAGAACCGAAGAGTAAGCCGGAGGGTATCCTACTGCGCTGCCTGTCCACTCGCTCACCATTGTCGCCAACTGCAAAATGCCTCTCACAGCTGTTGCAGAAGAAACGCATGGGACGACAATCTAGAGGAATGAGCCGTTTCTCCATGCGATAGCCCTTTGTGATTAACCTAGAGAACCCAGGTCAGTGAGAGCACAAAACACGCCTCAGCCATAGGGAAGGAGAGAACTACCGATCTCGCGTCATCACGTATACGGCGACAGCAGCCCCGGGACAGTATCGCGTGAGATAGTGGTTATTGAGCTCGGTTCTATCCAACTAAGTCAAAAATGAATTTTTCTCGCAGAGCACAGGATGAGAAACCGTACGAGGAAGAAAACACCGCATCGCAGTCGGGACATTTGACGTCAATTGCTCCAAAGGTGGTCCCATCGTCATCTCGAAAGGGCGGGAATAGACGCAGAACTTCCTGGAAGTTTTCAAGGCTCGCGGATTGCTCTGCCGTGTCTAGATATTGGATGCATGTTCCTTTAGTCTCCTCCGCGGATCGGTTATGCACCGGTATGTAGGTAGCCGGGGGGGGAAGCAGCAGCTTACCGCTTGTAGATCTCCCAGCCAAGGACAGCAGGACGTCGGATGCTCGTAGAATACGCGTTTTGGCCTTCAAACGGCTGGGAGTGACAGGCGATGCACCACCAAGCGTGATTTGTTTTTCGAGTTCCAGTCTCGCCTCGGGATGTAGCTTGTAATTACCGACAACCTCCCTGGGTCAATGCGTTCAGGCGGTTAGCCGAGCTCAATGGCCATGGCAAGAGCTGCAGCCGAGGAGAAATGCAGAGAAATTGCATGGTACTCACCGGTCAGAAGGCGATACGTAGCGATCGCACTCCATGTTCACCATGGAGTTAGACGGAAGACGGCAAAGTGGGCGACGGAGGGAATGATGGGCGAGAGGAAAAAGACGAAACGAACGAGATTAAAGAGGGTTTCAGGGTTTCACGACCTTTCCGTGAGGTCTCAGACAGGAATTCGAGAGTGAAATTAAGCATGAGAGATCGGGTGAGGCGTCATTTTCAATGAACTGTAGGACTTGCTGGCGCGCATATGCAGGTCTTCTCCATGGGGGCCAACAGCAGTAAACGGTCTGCCCGCATATTTTTCTCGTTTCAAGGAGGAAACTGGGAGAGTTCCTCCAGAGTCAGTGCTTGTCATCCCTCGCATCCTTAGTGGGACAAGCCCAGAGACAGGGAGAAGGCGCCTGGTTGACAAAGACCTGAGATATTGATCGATTTGATCGATTGGATGGACAGGGAGAAAGGTTGTGAGTCTGATTCTTTCCCTTCTCTGTAACCATGCTCTCTCATGCTCGGGCGAATCAATCAACAACCGAAGCGAGTACTGCAGATGATTGATGCGACGAGTCCCCTTTCGTGTCTCCTCGTTTCGCGCCCTGGCATGGCTCAATAAACAAGCGGCCCCCTTGCATCGGCCATGGGAAGACATGGATTCACCGCATTATCGCTCTAGAGCCTTTCATCGCGTGTGTGCATGTATAATATGCTCGGCATCTTCTTCGACCTTGAGGGTCAACTGATTTCTCGTTCTTTCTGTCTCTCTCGCAGCGGCAGATCAAGTGCTGCGACCGGCGTCGCACCTGTCATATTTCCGAGACAAACAAAGCGATCGTTGCTGATCGACACGCATACTTGCAGCCCGAAGTGATACATCATAACCCTTCAAGGCGCATCCAATTATTGGCTGGCATTATGACATAGTCAAGGCAATAGTCTGCTCCTCATTAAGTTTAACGTTGGACTTGGTTCCTGCGCTCCTGATCTGTCGTCGATCTCAGACTTTAACGTTGAATAGTGGCCATAGTTCAAGCCATGCTTTCTTTGACATCAGCCATCAGCCCGGGCCACCCTACAGAAGGGGAGAAAAAGGAATCATGAAAGGGAGAAAGAATAGCCGAAGAACATAAAAAGAAGCTTATCCTTGAACGCTCCCTTTTCGCTCCCTGTGATGTCCGACCGGGGGATTCGATGGCGTCAATAATAAGAACAGGGCTAGACTTCTTCTCCGTAGCCCTACATTCTATAGATAAATCGCAACGAACTTAATTGCCGTCAACCATGACACCCCCTGCGGAGAAAAATCCCTTCGGAGTGATATTCATGGAGCTTTTGATTCCCTGCATTTGGGTCGTACCATCGGGAAAATCTCCATGATCAAGGAGAGTTGAGTTCGAGACTATCTGCTTGCTTATGGCGCCGCAACAGTAAGGACCTCATCACTCGCAGATGTCCTTGCCATGTCACCCTTGTGGGTAATCCTGAGGCCGATGGAACTCTAGTCCTCGGGGGTAGATCCTGGAAATTCTAGGTAAATCCACTATTTTGGTAGGTATGGAGAGAGAACCTTGGAGACAGACTGGATGATGGGCGGTGATCACCCGAGGTCTGCTACTACTCTACCTCCACCGTGCTGGTGACAGCAGGATTTCCCTGCAAGTTTTCTTGATGGCATCATCGGATTTAAAAACGTTCCATTCTGACTGGATGCTGTTTCCGGGTCTGGAGTGGTACATCCGGTGGTCTGGCTGTGGGGATGCAGCGAGTGCGAGATGTCAGGGTGACGTCCTCGCGCTCAACGTCATCTTTACGTCCGAAGACTTTTGACGCCCACTCACAGTCCATATATTACCCAGCATTAACAGCTATGGATGCAATCTATAAGATACCTTGTAATCATATCCATTGGAAAAATTCTGTGCATGATTTTCAATTCACTTAATTAATTTTATCATACCAGCCACAGCACTATGGCAAGTGTCATTGCCGGAGGCCTAAGCAAGGCCCAAGAGGCCGTCCAGAAAGCCGCGTCCAAGGATAAGAAGCTCGTAGACTTGGGAAGTGAGACCACTACCGTGGATAAGAACCAGCGCTTGACTACCGACCATGGTGTGAAGATCAGCAACACCGATCAATGGCTTCGGTCTGTCGACGAGAACCGCACGGGTCCCTCGCTCTTGGAGGACCAGATCGCACGAGAAAAGGTAGTGTGCCGACCACCCTTGCTAGACCAGTTCCAATTCAAATCGCTCTAACACCGCACAGATTCATCGCTTTGACCATGAACGGATTCCCGAGCGAGTGGTGCACGCCCGTGGAACCGCTGCTTTTGGCAACTTCCGATTGCATGAGAGCGCCGAGGATGTGTCTCACGCTGGGATCCTGACGGACACCTCAAGGAACACTCCGGTATTTCTGCGCTTCTCCACGGTCCAGGGTAGCAAAGGGAGTGCCGATACGGTGCGCGATGTCAGAGGATTCGCCGTCAAGATGTATACAGATGAAGGTAACTGGGATATTGTTGGAAATAACATCCCGGTGTTCTTCATCCAAGACGCGGTCAAATTCCCGGATTTCGGTATGCGATTATGCCCCCTTCTACTGTGTAAGCAGCGACTGATGTATGACAATAGTTCATGCGGTCAAACCGGAGCCACATAATGAGGTGCCCCAGGCGCAGACCGCCCATAACAACTTTTGGGACTTCGTGTATCTGCATCCCGAGGCTACACACATGTACATGTGGGCCATGTCGGACAGAGCCATTCCGCGTTCATACCGCATGATGCAGGGCTTTGGTGTCAACACGTACTCCCTTATCAACAAGGAGGGCAAGCGACACTTCGTCAAATTCCACTTTATCCCTCATCTGGGCGTGCACTCGCTTGTATGGGATGAGGCGCTGAAGTTAGCCGGACAGGATCCGGACTTCCATCGCAAGGACCTCATGGAGGCCATCGACAACAAGGCCTATCCTAAGTGGGACTTTGCCATCCAGGTCATCCCCGAAGAGAAACAGGATGATTTCGAATTCGATATCTTGGACGCTACCAAGATCTGGCCTGAGGAACTCGTCCCGCTGCGCGTGATCGGTGAACTGGAGCTGAACCGCAACGTGGATGAATTCTTCCCCCAGACCGAGCAAGTGGCCTTCTGCACCAGCCATATCGTCCCGGGAATTGACTTCTCCGATGACCCGCTGCTGCAGGGCCGCAACTTCTCGTACTTCGATACCCAGATCAGCCGACTTGGGATTAACTGGGAGGAGATCCCCATCAATCGGCCTGTATGCCCGGTCATGAACCACAACCGCGACGGTCAAAAGCGTCATCGCATCACCCAGGGCACCGTGAACTATTGGCCCAACCGCTTCGAAGCTGGGCCGCCGGCGCCTCCTAAAGAAGGCGGGTTCGAATCGTACCCCCAGCAGGTCGGTGGTTTCAAGAAGCGTGCCTTGAGTGCCAAGTTCCGTGAACATCACAATCAAGCGCAGCTTTTCTATAACTCCATGTCTGCACACGAGAAGGAGCACATGAAGAAGGCATTCTGCTTCGAGCTGGACCACTGTGACGACCCCATCGTTTACAACCGGCTGGCTGGCCACCGACTTGCCGAAATCGATCTCAGCCTGGCTCAGCAGGTTGCAGAGACGGTGGGCGCTCCCATTCCTGAGAAGGCATATCGCCAGAACCACGGCAAGCGCTCCAAGCACCTCTCCCAGACAGAATTCCCCGGCAAGGTTCCGACTATTGCCAGTCGCCGTATCGCCATAATTATCGGTGACGGATATGACCCCGTGGCATTCAGCGGAATGAAAGCGGCCGTGACTGCCGCCGGTGCTCTGCCTTTCATCATCGGCACGAAGCGATCGCCCATCTATGCTGATGGTGAGACCAAGGATAATGCAAAGGGTGTCATTGCCGACCATCAATATGATGGCCAGCGCTCCACGATGTTCGATGCCACGTTCATCCCTGGTGGGCCGCACGTTTCGGTTCTGAAAACCAACGGACAGATCCGCTACTGGATCACGGAGACCTTTGGTCATCTCAAGGCGCTCGGTGGTACGGGCGAAGCAGCAGATCTCATCAAGCAGACGTTGGCCAATGCGCTTGATGTTAACATCGCCACTTCGGTGGAACCAGTCAACTGGTATGGAGTGGTTACGGCTGGGTCACCCCGGAAGCCAGAGAGCTTCGGCGAAGGCGTTCAGATCGCGAAGAACGCGAAAGACTTTGTCAGTCAGTTCTTCTATGAGATTTCTCAGCATCGAAACTACCAGCGCGAACTGGACGGCCTTAGTGCGACGGTGCCTTTCTAGACACTGCCCACCATGGAAGTATACCAAGGTGACTGACTGTCTTGTGTCTAATCGATTGTTGAATAATGTGTGGATATGATTGTCAATATCCAAGGACAAAATGTGTTCAATGACCTGTATAATTCCAATTGTTGTCATGAATTTGCCCCACGACCAAATGTACCTCTAATCATATGAATAATGCAAATGCTTCCAAATTCGCCCCAAAAAAATAACAGAAGTCCGAATCGAAATCTAGTAGCCATACATCCCGGTTTTGCAGTGAAGTGATTTTACAACGTGGGTATCAAACAGAAATGAAATGGCTGAAATGCTCCAAGTACTCCGAACATGTATGCTCCGTAAAACATGAGAAGGAAGAGGGGGGGGGGGGGGGGGAGGAAAGGCCCCATATGTTCAGAATATGTGTGAAAAACGTAGATCATGAGAATCCAAAGCCTCCTCACAACAGAGTGTATATCTTGGGCCAGCGATTAGACCCATCTCCACCCGTTGTTCACAGATTCTCGACTGTTGATCACCGATGAGAAAAGACTCTTGGGCTGGGTTCGCAGAGACGGGTCTCTACGTAGAGCGAAATTCTGATGCTCCCGCATTAGCAGCGTGACCGCAGCGTTAACGTCGATCCCTTCTCCCGTATCGGTGACCTTCAATGCCCATTTGGCATCTTCCTCATGATAGCCAAGATCCCCAACCATCATGGCAATGGCTTTGTCGACAGGATCATGGACCTGTGGGTGATAGGAAGGAGCGGATGGCGAAGGAACCCGGAGACGTTGCGTATGTGGTTCGCCATAAGAAGGAACTTGCGAAGCCATTGCAGGCGGAGCAGGAGCAGGTGATGGGACAGGCGATGGGCGTCTGGGCTGGTGACCTTCTATGTGGTGCATTATGGCGCCATAATTTGAGATCGGACGTTCATCAGCATTGGGTTTGACGCCGAGACCCTGGGGTTCCTTCTTTTGGTTTCTAAGCTGCTCCGCGTAGACCAATTGCCTACGACGGTGCTGGGGGACTTGGGAGCCACTCTCGTTGGAGTCATTACTCTTTCGGGAAACATGGCCCTGGGAGCCAGTCGAATGAGAGCTTTCTTTGGATGACCGCGATACTCCCCTAGGAGGAGTGCTTTCCCGTGGTCTGTAGCCTCTCGAAACCGCCTCCTTCAAAAAGCTGAAGCGGCTGACGCCTGATTCGGCCTGCTCCCATTTGGTCAACCCAAGCGCTTGGGCTCTTTGGAACGTCGCCGTAGTACTATCTGTGAAACAAGCTAGTCCGACATTCAAGACCGCCGATGGGCCTAGCGAGAGGATGTAGTAAGTCCATTCTTCTGTTGATTTAATACCTGTTAGCCTAGCCTCAAGAGACATCTTCACAGCAAATTACAAGGTAAACTGACCTAGTGTCGCTTCCTCTTTCAGAGGATCGGCTTCCGGAGCGTCGTGACCTTGAAATATCCCAGCTTCCCGTGCCTCGCGGCACATACCGTGGAGTGGTTGAAGTAACACCCCGAGACATGTCCACAGCTCGGTCATATCGTACAGCTGATCCCGCGATAGTCCGCCTCGGTTACCGCGACCGAAACCCTCTGGGGGATCGAACAGAACATGGTCGACACCGAAGGGCTCGGTGACGGACATTGATGAGGACTTGCTTCTGTCCATGGCAGCAATCCCTCCGTCTAGCCAATCCAACTGGCCCATCATATCTCCTTCTCTGTTCTTTCCGCAACCAAAGATGCGGCAGAAAGTCCATATGCGCCAGAAAGCATCGTCGACCGCCAACGCCCGGGTCTCATCCGCACCCAGGAGACCACTTTTTGTTTCTGGGCGGAGGAAAGCGTCGCATTGTGCAAGAATAAGCGATTTGAGCTGTGCAAGCGTAAATATATCTTGAGCGTAGCGCTGGAGATAGAGAAAAGGAGTGTATTCGGGGACCGGTGCATCGGGGTCGACTAGAATTTGCCATTCGCAATCCCACGCCGGGCTCATTTCGCGGAGTTCCCACGCCGGAGGCGAGACTGTGAGGACAGTGTTCTTCATCAGGCGCAGCTCATGGTCTTTGAAAACACGGTAGAACTGTTTGTCAATTACTGCCATGTGGAACAGATCATCGAGGGAACATGCACGTTCCATGATCAAAAGAACAATCTTGTCAGGTAAATAGGAAGGCATGGATGCAAGGGACTCTCTCCGAAGTGGGCAATCAGGGTCTACTTTCTGCTGCGGAGAGTCACCATGGAGTTCGTAAACCATATTCGAAAGGGTTAGCGGCTCGGGTTCACAGTGCGCATGGTCATCCGTATTTGTATCCTTGCTAGACGAGATAAATATCTTCTCTTCGCGGACATCATCCTGGCCCTTTTCAAAGATGATCACCGGGCCTCCCGGGCTAATACTTCCGACGGGCGTAGTACCGATAGGGGTGGTACCGATGGGTGTAGTACCGACGGGAGTGGTGCCGATGGGAGTGGTTCCCGCGCGGCTGGGGGCCCTTTGATCTGCATGAATTTCGTTGGTCTGTAGACGAGGAAGTTGTAAACGCAGTTCACGTTCGCTAGTCTCAAACGAGGGTCGTGGCGGATGCTCGAATTCCATGAAGACCGGGAGCTCCATCGAGTCATATCTTTCTCTCGGTTCAAAGCTGTGTTCGAAATGGTCCTCGACCCCCATTGGACCCAGCCTGTCCATTTCACGCACCGGTTGAGTCTCGGTTTCGGGTCTAACGTCGCAGCTACTTGGTGAGCGAGAGTCGGGTTTGTTAGGCTTTCGGCCGAAACCGGGCAAGTTGAAGGTGAAGGGCATCTTGTTCTTGGGGGTTTTCTTTGGCTTTAGATCCTCGCGTGATTTCGCAACGCGTAGCTGCTCGCTTTTTTGTACGTCGATGGGAGGCGGAGGTGGTCGTCGAGAAGGAATCATGTCCATATTTCCACGGCTTATCTGCAACGGCCCCTCCATGGCTTGATAGGTATTGGGCGACCGAGCGGGCTGATCCGCAACCCCAGCAAGAGCGCTCTCTAGATCATCGGCTGCCTGAGAAAGAGTCGGGTGATGACCACGCTTCTGCTTTCCCGAACGCACCTGATCGGCCAGAGTGCCATGCTCATTCAGACCATTTCCGGCTCCCTGGGACTGGTCGCGAGGACCACGACGAACCGACAACGGAGCTAATTGAATGATAGGCTCTAAGGGCAAGGGTTTATCCTTCAACTCTGCCAACGTGGGTTTCTTCCTCAACGGGCTGGGAGGAGCGTGGCGCGTGGACGCCGCATCGTCGAATACACCTGCAGCCGCAGGGGAGAGGAGCGAGAGGTTATCCACGGATTTAAAGCCAAATTTGCCGGGATCGGAGTTATGGCTCGTTACCGAGGATCGACGACTATAGCATGACGAGTTATGATCGAGAAGGTCGCTCGATGACAACGAAGACGAAGTTTGTCGTGCAGACTCAGAAGGGTAGAGTGACGACGGAGATTGGGTGCGAGGCAACTGCATCGTTTGCGAGGTAGCGCTGGCCGGAGATGTAAGGGTGAAATGAGTGGAAAGCTCTGGGAAGAAACGAAGGTAATGAGTCCCTGCCTTGTTTCGGTCGGACATTGCGGGAGAGATCGGTCGTTCGTCGTCAAGTTCTTCGTCAAACCAGTGTGCATTGTTCTTGCGGGGAAAAGGCGAGAGTCGACCCTGAGAAGGTGCCATGGTAGCCTCAGTCTTTTTTGAACTCGCCGACGAAAACCCAAGAGGCGACGCTAACATCCTCATCTTGCCAAAAGATGGGGCTTAACTAGCCCTCGAGTTGACCACTAACTAGAACCTTATCCGCGTTTATAACGAACTCAGAGATACAGTAGCCAGTGAAAGGGCGTCAAAGTATGCGATCGACGAACGTGATTGGGGGAAACGGTCGCTGTGACACTGAAATCAGACAAGGCGTCTCTGAATATCTTCCAAAATGCACATCATCCAGACCAGCCTGGTGTGTTCTCTTTGTTGCTATTATTGACCGCTTTACTTAGGCCAAGTCTCAAAGGCTTCCCTGTCTTTTCTACAAAGATGGTCGGCCGAGCAAGGCGAAAGACATTTGCTATAATGGGGTGTCGCACAATTTTGGAACAGAGCAGGATGGATGAAACAGCCGACGCTCTATTCAAAGAAGTTGTTCCTCGCCCGAGATATATTCTAAGAACAGCGAGGGCACAAAGACCGTCTGAAACAGCTGACAGGGATTGGTTAGCTCAAGTCTTCAGAGAACAATGGACGGTTGTGCCGATTTTTATAGTCGAACTAACCAATGAATCCGGGACACAGCACGATGGGCGAAGAGCAGTACAAAGAACCGATGGGGGAAAGGCCCAAAATTTTACAAAGAAAAACGGCGCACAGAAGTGGTGCGACGGCGAATCGACGATCATATACTATTTATTAAACTGGAAAGACTAGTCGTAGTGTCTGACCACCACGTGCCAGGGATACCTTCATGATCCCTGCCGGGAGAGTGCGAGCGAGAGACATGGGAGCTAATTATGGGGTATGTTCGGATATTGGAGATTGTGTCATCCGATTTAGCAAATCAAGGGGGCAGAGCAAGTAGGCTGAAGCCAAGGACGAGCGATCCAGGGGTCCGTCAGAATTAAAGTCGGAGTTGAGTCGAGTCAGACGGAAAGGGATCTCCAGAAGGATGGAAGAAGGCAGATGGAAGGAAGAGGAAGAGAGAAAAGACAGGATGATGAGAGACAACGAAGGGGCCGGAAAGACGCTGGGCCGTATCGATACCATCAATACCGTACCTGCCCTTATGCACCGTCAGTCGTCAGCACTGTATTCTGCCGTATTCTGCCGTATCGCCCCGTTCGTGCCTTTGTCTGTCTTGCGTTCTGCAGACTTTCTTCTACAACCTCCTCGTTCCTGAATCATCAACTTCCGTGTTTATCATTCTTCTTTCGTATCTACTAATTTCACACAACATTGTACACAGTAAAAACCATCTATGATCATTCGATACCATCGTCATCCTCCATCCGGAAACTACGGAGGAACTACTGAGTAGTTGACCTCACGCTGCATACTCCGCCATCCAGCGGTTGACGATCGACATCCCTCGCAGCAGGTCCGGTTCGTACGATGGTAATCATAAGTCAAGTAAGCAGGCTTTCTGCATCCCGCAGGTAGGTCACTAACTTGGGGCAGGTCCGCCTGTTAGTTCTTGGGGCTAAAGCACCTCCATACCAATCAGGTTGGGGGCTGAGCGACTAACAATGTAGCTAGCCAGGACCAGACGGCGCAGACGCAGACCGAGTCCCGGGAGTGATTATATTTAGGCCTTCCGATGAAGGTTCGCTATTGATGCTTGCAAAACGGATGCCGTTGTAATTGCGACTGCGCCGTACGACGGTGATTTTCATCGCTTGATCCCCTCATGGAAAAGGCTGGGTTAGTGAAAGCATTGCCTCGTGCGCCTCGATATTGCCATGATTGCCATGATTGACGGGTTGACGGGTTGACGGGTTGGCGGTCAAACTTCCCCTCATTGAAATCACTTCGCGTGATTAATGGCTCCATTTAGTGAGGCCCACTACGACCTGATTTCTTGGTCAGTTCACAACTGTAACCTCGTCAAGACTGATGGCATGCAGGCATCCCTGTAGAACCCCATCCGTCTTCATCTATCCACCGCGGCCTAGCCAATCCTCCAGCATCTAGGCGTGACGCATTTGTTTGGCACGCATTGAACACCTGCATCTAGGCGCTGAGCAAGGCTCAGGTTTTGGCAATGCCCTACGAGGCACATTTTATTCGAGTTTTAAAGGGGGGTAGACTATCGCCGTTGTTCAAATGTCAACTGCATAGTACGGAGTAGAACACCGCCCCAGCTCCGGGTTCCACTGCGGATGAGCTTAGTGTTGTTGCTCACTGTCTTCCAGTGTCCACCGTCCAGGCACACCCGCGACCGGCTCGAACCTGCCGTATTTCTGCCTTCTGGTTTCTGACAGGAGACGCGCTCCTCTGTCCTCAACAATCATCGTTAATTGGGACGATTATGGAAAATCGGGCACAAGCTGACGGGGCGGGCTCTTCAGCCCCTGCGTTAGTGGAATTATCCCGACGCAATTGCTCCATGTGGAGTACGAACAACTTGTGCTGAGGTATTATTACTGTGTACTCCGGATGGATCGCACGTTACCAGTCAAGCCAGCAATTTGGGGGCCATCGCGTAAGACCGGACGCGTCGTCGGCCGATGAACCCAGTGTTGTTGTCTTCGGCTTCTTTGACTTTGGTCCTCCATGATGTCTATCCGTACTGAGGTACCTGGCTAATCTAGTCATGATCATCCCTTCACCATGCATGAGAAAGAAAAACTACAGTAGTTTGGAAACAACCAAGCATGATATCATTGACTCTCCTGTGCTGACCTCGCTGACTACCTGCTGAAGTTTGTTCCTGGATCCAGTCTCTTCGTCATCACCTCTCGCTTTTCTCTTTTTGGCCCCTCGGTTTCATGTCCGCGTGTTTGCCCCTATTGTTCCGACAGACCAACAGAACAGCAAACCACCAATAGCTTGATCGCTCATGCGCTAAGGCTTCCAATATCCATATGAACCGCCCTAAACGATGGCTCGCGTCGAATGCTCGTCGGTCACAGAATCGCAACTCCAGCCAGACATCCGCCGAGTGCCATCCCAGAAGTCTGGCTGACCCCAGCAGACAGCTACCCAGAGCGCAAACTTAGATAAATGGCCCAGACCACGCTAAAGAGGCATCCAGAAAGCATTCGCTTATCTGTAGGCACCACAGTGAAGTTCAGCACTGAGACAAATGTCCAGAGTTTCATTCCTGCAAGCAGAAGGGGCCAGAAATCCTAACACCAAAATATCAACGATTGCTCAATCCTGAACCCAACAGGGGGTGGCACCTACATTTTTCACTTGCTCCATGATGGTGCCGTAATCCTCACCACGCAAGTAACCCATGAGGGCAATGAGAAGGAATGTGTTGTAGGCACCGCCAATCGTTTGGTCAATCACGACCTTGGCTATGATGTTTTTTACATTTAGTCTCGACCGGGGTTTCTGCTCCTTGTCCTTTTCCGTCTTGGACTTGGGGGCTGGCTTCTCCTCGTATGAACCGGGGAGAGCGGATTCTAGACCTTCTAGCCACAGGAAGGTCAAGGGTGACATCAATAAGGCACACGTGGTGAACAGCCACAGGGCTTGCCGGTCCAGCTCAAAGGGTTTCTGTGAGAAGGGAAGCTCCCCGACATCTCCGTGCCGGAGTATTACAGATATTATCTGCATATGCTCCATGCACGGCGATGCCGATTGGCATGGTGATTCGTCAGCCAAGACGCTCAGATCGATAAGGTAGTACGTGGGCAATCAAGTTGAGACCAACAGTGATGTTGGTTAGCTCTTCTCTTTCCCGACTTGGTAGTTGGTCCTGCCATTATCTCCATCTCACCCTGGCTCATCAATCCACTTACCTCGTTCTGGTGGGCTTGGATACCCTGGGCCAGGATATTTGATCCGGCATTGATCAGCGTAGACTGCAACGAAGCCTTGACAACCGGGGGCAACGCCATCATGGAATCCAAATGAGACCACGTGGGATTTGGGGCCAGCAGTTGGCAATTTAATCGTTTCTTGGTCTCTGGCGTGAACGATCAGCGTCGATCCTGTTTTTGACCCCAAAAGCAAATAAATACGAACGCGAGGATGGATTGTACCCCTGTGGTACGAGTTGACTGATCCGAGGGATCTCCCAAGGAAATTTGGTCAAAGGACAGCAACGGTGGACTCGGAAAGTTAAGTGATTCAGTCCCAGATCAAGGGATCAAGAAAGATGACAGACTGGCCACGGTGCGTGTCGAGATGTTGAAAGTTGAAAGTTCAACGGTGGATCTTCAGCTGGGGTTGCCGATCTCACTAATTCGCGGTGGGGATGCGAGAAAGAGGAAGGTTTACACGATTCAGTCAACGCCCAACGCTCGACTGCTAAGGGGAGGTTGATTCAGGTCTCGCACTTGATCGGATTGGAAAATGAATGTAAGTCAAGACTCTACAACGGAAAATCAAGCTTGTATATTTATAGGGGATGCCATGTGGACAATTCTTAAATTAATTCGGTACTCGGAGGACTGGACGAATTGACCAGATTTCAGAAACACGCCAAGACAGCAAGGGTCGGGCTTTTGTCGCCTTTTTTCTCTTCTGGTCTGGGAACGCAAACCACATGGAACAAACCTTCGGGCATTAAGTTATCAATGATTTGATGTCTAGGATCATTCTTTCGATCCTCACGTCGGTCCGGACCATGTTGTCTGTTTACCAGGACAGATCTTTCCGGCTCAAATCGCTCTGACAGTCGAGTTCTTTGCACACTGTAAACACCATACATGAGTGTCAAGCATGCACCTTTGAGTCAAAGAAGAAATCTGGAAACTACTTACGCTGCTCTGCCTGTTGGAACTTCAAGTTCTCTCTGGGTTTTCGAATAGCCGGGTATATTTCGGCGTTTTGAGATTTCTCCAGCCTACTGTGTAATTTCAGGAGGTTGAGGATACGTTCTTGGATCTCTGCTCAACTTGTCATGATTTATTCGACTATTATGCTTGAGATATTTGAGGAAATACCTGGGTTCAAACGGGGATCCGTGGAGGCAGGGTCACTAAATGGTGTCGATCTCGTTATTTTCTTGGTCATTCATTCTTGCTATCTGACTTCCGTTATGAACCCATTTCCGGAGCAGGAAGCAACTCACCCTTTTTCAGAGATGTGAGACTGATATTGCGCCTCTAACTCTCGAGCCTTCTCGGTCAACAAACGCACGATGACATCTGAAATTGCATAAGAATTAGGTGTTGCCTTGTTGCAATACAGGTCATATCGAATGGCTGTCCGCGATTCTGAAATCGGAAGAAAGACGAGGGAATACCAGAATCCCGTGCCTGGGATGGTGTGGATCGAAGTTATTGGTAAAACCATGTGATGACCTGATCTCTTATGGAAATATCGCGCTATACTCGCCATTAGTGGTAGGGCGCTTTGCTCTCGGAGCTCGCGCCCTAGGTGGTCAGCATTCAGGAATTCCCTGGATGTTACTGGTTGACATTAGTAGGCTACATGTGAACGAACAAGAGAGTATCAAAGAACACTCACTGCCCATTTTCCAATTGAAAGCGCCCTCAATCGTCTGTCCTGTCACCCAACCAGCCCGTGTCTGAAGGCCATTACTCTGCACAAACGCATCCAAAGCATCAGTCTCTGGCGGAGACACCGTCTGACTAGCATCGAACTTCAGAAACAAGAATCCATCGTCGCTCGTAACGGTATGTATCTCGAAGAGACTATTCTGCGATCTCTGAAACCCAGGCACGTGGTCAAAGTGAGGCGCCTTGATGAGGTTCCCGAACGTATTGTAACTCCACCCATGATATCGACATAAAAGGACCGGCGATGACCCGCACTCCTTCTCGATGACCGTGTATGCGCGATGGCGACAGACATTGTGAAATGCCCGGACTTGTCCGTCTTTCCCTTGTACCAAGAAGATGGGGAACCCGGCTACCTGGAAGGACTGGTAGTCTCCTGGTTTGGCGAATCGGCTGCGATGAGCCAGGCATATCCATGTCTAGGGGGGTAAGCAGCACGTACTGGAGTTGGGTACTGGCAGGAAATTAAGCTTTCTTACTTTGCTGAATATTGCGCGTCTTTCGAGCTCGTAGGTTTCTTTCCCTACCAACCAATCGGCAGGAAATTCCGGCTCTTTGGAGACGACGTTGGCCTCCTCCTGGTTCTCCGTGATGGCTGCGGCTGCGACTGCGGCTGCGGATGCATCATTGGGTTTCAAACCATTGCCGGCGTATAATGGCCGCTTGTCCCGAATCAACAAATATGGCCAGGCCCGATACAGGAAAATGAACCCTGCGAGAAACGCAACCAGCACTGATGGTGCTACGGGGACCACAGAAGTCAGGATGTCCATGTTTAGAGCTCGGGGAAATGGAAGTGGAGATGATCGTCTAGCTCGGGTTTGGGGGGAAACGGAAACGGTCGAGACTTATAAGGGAAACCTTGAACGATTGCAGGCGTGATCAATGTCTCATGCATTATCTCCGCCAGTCTGCATGTATGTACGTTGTACTGGGATCCACTGACTTGCGGCCCTCGTGTCAAATGATATGGACGTCTCGTAACGTTGCCGGATCGGGAGGGGAATTCCAGCGTCTGTGTGTCATTCAAGGCTTCGTGTCACATCAGATATGTTGCATTGCTTAGTTTGGTTTTGATCTGATTCTTTTGCGTCTGTGAAGTGACAGCTGGTATTCCTGCGGGCAAAGAAGTCTGCGTGTGTGGGCTACTACGACTTAAGAGGCTTTGGGTCTTCCTCTCTTCTTTGCAGATAACATCATTACTATAAAGACTAAGTTCTGACGCAACGCGAACTACATTCATGCCACAGCTTCGACGTGCTCTAGCCTTCTAACTTGACCCTCACCATTGGGTTCTGACGACTCTTCTCGCAGCCTATCCGAAGCATGTTGCTGACATACTAACTCGAAGACCCGATCTTGATAGACTTCAACCCATTAGCCGTGAGAATATAACATCAGAAACTGACCATACTCACAGGAAACACCGTTCTCTTTCTCCGGATTCAAGATGCCCTCGCTATACACCCCCTTCTCGAGGTTATGTTGCGCTCTCTCGCAGAGCTCATAATCCTCCATGGCTACCTGTCGAACGAACTTGAAATAGTCCTCGAACTTATCCCCGGATTCTACGTGGTAATAATCGAACTCCATCCTGGTGACGTTTGGATCTTCCGTCGGACACACCCGGAACGAGGACATGCCTCCTCCGTATACATTCAGGGTGCAGTTTGGAAAGAAGTAGAGGAAGAGCCCGTCATCAGGTTTCTTTGGGTCTGCGATATGCTGCGAGAAGTTCTGGTGGTTGTGGACTGTGTAGAATGTGGGTGGATAATAGATGGAGAATGATGGATGCGTGTATTGGCAATGCAGGCATTCTTGGTAGCCATCGACCCTATGAGCGCAAATTGTGTCAGAATGTCTTCTTTGTGACAGTGAAGAGAGGCGTATACATCGTCTTCCAGTTGAAGTGTCCTTCATATTTGATGCTGCGGCGGTAGGGCCGTTGCGTGAAGTCCACTTTCTGTAGTAGGGGCTCCAGCTCGGGGAAATATTCGTGGAAGCTCGGCGCTTCGTCTGATAAGGTCGCAAATACAAGACCCGTGGGTGTGACATGGCAGCGTAGGGGCCTTTCCTGGTCTAGCATCAGGCTTGATTCGAAATACAAGATGGAGCTGCGGGTGGAATCATGTCCGATGGATCCCATGTTATCAATCCTTACTTGCATCAAAGAACACTTACGGTTTTCGCGCAAACGACCTGAATCTCATCTGCTTCGGGGAAAAGAGCATCGCCCGAGATGCGAGAGGCCAATATTGGCTGCTGAGCTACTTCGTACTCGACCTGTTCTCCGACAGTTTGGAATCGAGTTACCGGTCCAAGCAGATACCAGGACTGCAGACGTGAGATAACTGTTTCTCTCTGTCTTTCCCTTGTCCCCTTCCGTGAGAAACTAGGAGCGTACCTTCAAGAAGACAGCTCTGCGCTCCAGTTGATAGAGCGGAGGACTGCGGTACCAGGATGCTGGCAGAGTACGAGCAAGATCCGTCATGGTGGGCAGTTTTATACTATTTGTTTGAAGATGATAGAGTGTTGTTCTAGTCTATCTAGATGCAGCAGAAGCAAGTCGAGCCCTATATGAAGAGCGAGCAACTTTCAACCCTCATGGCGATCGGATTACTATCATCACCCCCATTGGATAGGCGAATATTTGCCTGAACAGGCTATCAGATCCCACGAGGAGAGTTGGTGGTTTATCTAATATTTTGGAGTTCTGGCGAATGAGTGGAAAGATGATGTGTCAAAGGGGGTGTGATGCAGCAGGAAGTATGCACCAGAGCCTTGATAGGCGACCACAATGTAACCCCGAGCCCAGTCAAGCCGATAGGTTTATTAATCAGGTGTTTGGAGCAAAATCATGTTTCAAATCATGAAAGAGAGGGGCAGTTCTCAAGGGATCAATCATAGATCAGAAATAAAGCTATAAATGCAGTGTCTGGCTTCTAGAAACGGCGTGGAACATTGCTTAGTTTTCTAGGCTCTCATACAATTACAGCACAAGTTAGCCGTTTTCTAGAAACATAAGATATTAGACCATGATCACTAGAACAAGACGTGACGGGAAGCTCCAGAAGCTTTGACTTATGATCAAGAATTTAGTAGGTCGTATCGTTGTTGCCTGTTCGTCGTTCTCGCCGGTGGCAATGGAGGACTCCGCCTGTGAGAGATATTCTCGCAATCTCACCTGGGTTCAGAAAGTTCCTTCCACAATCGACCTGGATCGTATCATAAAAGTGATCAGAAAGAGTTGTGGCAACCGTTGAGAATCGTGTTGAGCGTCATTTCTGTTATCGCGATCGGAGATCACATGTTCGGCGATCAGGTGGGCCCCTCGATTACGTCGTGATCCTCGCCTTCGTCTTCCTTAAATCTTCCTGCCTGCCCGGAAGAATGAACAACGTCAGCTGGGTTGACTGAATTCCTTTCTATACTTCTTCCGTTCATCACAAAAAGAAAGAATGGCAGGGTCCGGCGTGAGGTTCACGCCTCCACCGTCGCCTCCGTCGCCAACTGCGTCCTTCTACGACGTCAGCGACGCTGAAGAGAACGACTACAACACCATCTCACATGCCGCCTCTCGAAGCGGTGTGAAACTCTTGTTCTCCAAGAGCAAAGTGAGTGATATCGTCTTTCTATTTAAATTACTATTAATCTGACTCATTTGCGCTTCCGCAGGTCTACGTTCACCCCACCCCTTCCTCCAGAGATAACATCCCTGGTTTCATTGCTCTCATCCAGCAAAAGCCGGCCGTATCGAACACCACCGCCTCTACTGCCTCATCGAAAAATGGCGCCAACTCTTCCTATCTTCTCGCCTGGGTCCCTGAATCCTCTCTCGGCGACGCCTACGAAACCTACGTCAAGGTGGACCTTGCCGACGATACCTCTGCTCCGAAGCAGAAGTATCTCGTACCCCCGCTACCCGCGACAACTTCATACCGCGACCCCATCGGTCTCTACGCATTTGCTGTGCCCCTGTCCGAGATATACTCCTTGCTTGTGCGGCCACCTAGCCTGGGATGGTGGTTTGGAAGTCTGGTGATCAACACCCGAGCCGGCGATAGCTTCCCCGCCCTATTTTTTCATGACTCGGAGTGCGAGTCGACGATACTACAGAAGAAGAGAAGAACACAGGAGACATTTGATCCCTTTGGAGAGGATGGCAATGTGTTCTGGGGTGGCGATGAGGTCTTGAGGTGGCTACGGAACTATGCCGAGGTCCAACGCTCCGCCGTCGATCACAGTATCTATCTCATTAACCCGTCCGATGAAGATCAGATGTCCTTCGGTCGCCCATTGTCCGCCGATGGGCGAGAAATGCAGCGTGCGGAGAGCTCGACCCAACAGGGAAGCAGACAACGGGATGCGGGCATGGACCCAGTCACCAAGGCACTGAAGGAAACCGGATGGAAAGTCCTTGAAGGATTCAGCAAAATCACGACGTTTACGAGACGGACGGCGAACGAGATTGCCGACAGTCCACGTCTGCCCCCTCAGATGCGCCGGTTGATGAGGTCGCCCGAAATTCAAACTTTGCAGGACGAATTCGATAGTGCTCGGCTATACTTGGCCCGATGGGCAATGAGCATCTCGGAGCAGAGCGAGAAAGAAAAGAATCAGCGGATATGGACGGCTCGAGATGTGCTCGAGATGGAAAATAGCTCGGTCGGAGACTTTGAAATCTTGGAGTTGGAGACCGGGACTATGTCCATCCAGGAGCGACGCAAGGTATTGGAGCTTAAAGAGTGGGAAGGCTTCTTTGATCCTAGCACAGGCAGGCTGCAGATCACCGTCGAGGAAGTGAAAGAGAGGATTTTCCATGGCGGTCTGGATCCAAACGACGGCGTCAGAAAAGAAGCGTGGCTGTTCCTGCTGGGAGTCTACCCATGGGACAGCTCTCGTGAGGATCGCCAGGCGCTGATGAACTCGAAACGGGATGAATACATCCGGTTAAAAGGCGCTTGGTGGGAGAAGATGATCGAAGGGTCTTCTAAGCCGGAGGAATACGAGTGGTGGAAAGAACAGAGAAACCGCATAGGTAAGCTTCACTGATTTTTGTGCGTCGCCTCTCGGCTGTTGGCTAATTCAACCTGAACTCCTACAGAGAAAGATGTTCATCGTACGGATCGCACGATCCCTCTATTCGCAGGAGAGGATATTCCCCATCCTGATCCGGACTCGCCGTTTGCCGATACTGGCACCAACGTGCATCTCGAGCAAATGAAGGACATGCTCTTGACATACAATGAGTACAACCCCGATTTAGGTTATGTGCAAGGGATGAGCGACCTGCTAGCCCCGATCTACGCTGTCATGCAAGACGATGCAGTTGCATTCTGGGCTTTTGTTGGATTCATGGATCGAATGGTAAATACTCGCCAGCACTTACACTGGGGTTGACAATGCTAACTCCCTCCTAGGAGCGAAATTTCCTGCGCGACCAGTCGGGCATGCGCGTGCAACTTCTCACCCTCGATAATCTCTTACAACTGCTGGATCCTCAGCTCTACCTCCACTTGCAGTCTGCCGATAGTACCAACTTTTTCTTCTTCTTCCGGATGCTCTTAGTTTGGTACAAGCGTGAATTCGAGTGGGCCGACGTTCTTCGTCTCTGGGAAGCTCTCTGGACCGACTACCTAACTAGCAATTTCCATCTCTTCATTGCCCTTGCAATCCTAGAGAAGCACCGGGACGTGATTATGGACCACCTCAAGCACTTTGATGAGGTTCTCAAATACAGTAAGCCTCCCGTGATATCACTCAGACTGGCTGTATGTGCTAACCTTTGCGAAAGTCAACGAACTGTCCAACACCATGGACCTTCTTCCAATCCTCACCCGTGCTGAATCTCTCTTCCATCGCTTCGACCGCGCCGTCCAAGCCATAGACAAGAAGAACAATTTCCCCGCTCCCGCCGCGCATCAAAGACGTCCTATTCAGGATTCCACAGACCCCAATAAGGGCAAAGTCCCTCAGAACTCTACAAACGCTGGGTTCAGCAGCGGCGTAAATGCCGGTCGCAACTCCCTGCCGCCCCCATCATCCCAGGGATCTTCCAGCACGGAGCAGCCTAAAATCATTTCCCCGGAATTGAGAGACCTATTCAACAAGACCATCTACTGGAAAGAGCACGCGGAGCCAGAGCAGCGTCAGGCGGAACGAGATGCAAACCCGTCGTAAATTGTTTCTTTTCCTGCTTCCTTTGCGCTGTCGATTAGAACGAACACGATGTCCCTATACTTCATGTTCATGCGTTTGTCTCTCATCTTAAGGCTCCCGGGAGGTTGTCTGCCCGACTTTCACTGGTCTTTGTATGTATGTGCGACATTTTATCAATCTGGGAATGGATGGATTGGCGTTCTTTTAGCGTGGTTGATTCTGCTGCTTTTGTCAATTGAAATTCCTTGTTCTGACCGAATTATGCCATTTCAATCCTTATGATCTTATGACACGAATTTTACTTTGTCTTTCTTTTGGGGGGGTCAAGGTAACCATGTGGTCATCGAGTTCCAAAGAGTGAATATTCGACTCCAGGGCACGGCTGCCTGGTCTGTCTGTCTACCTTCACAGTTTCTACCTACATCGAACTCATCGTTTATCACAGCCAGCCAGCAAAGGTGCAACGATTCAAACCCCACAACATGGAGTCTCTACCAAATGAACTGCTTATATCCATCGGCGACTATGCTGAATTCGACGACTTCCGTGCCCTGACTTTGTGCTCCAAGAAACTTCGCGCCGTGTTCCTGCCTTTTCTGTTTTCCTCCTCCCTTCAACGCCGCTCCTCCGTCGGAAATTTCCCTCAGTTATATCTCTATGATCATTCAAATCTGGCAACAACCAGATCTCGCTAGCCAAGTCCGCCGCTATTTTCTCTCATGGAACTGTTCTGAGATAAGGTTCGAGAACAACAACCGACTTGGGGACGAATTCAATGGATTTGTTGACCGCGTGCTCGACGAGATCTTCGAGCCCGAGGAACAAGCATGCCGATCGAAATGGCGAATTCATCTACAAAGACGATGCGAAGAAGCTTGGAAGGGGCTCCTGCTCGTTCGCCTGACGCATCTGCAAACCCTCGAGATCGTTTCTCTATACACAGAAGGCTTAGTGCCGGATATTCTTCGCAAGGCGGCGCACCGACAGCGTCCCTTTCACGAGGCACCTCCCTTTCCTTGTCTGCGAAACATTCGAGCGAGTCCTGGGCTTATGGAGCCAGCTATCGGTTCCCGTTTCATCCTGCCCTTCTTTTATTTCCCGGCCGTGCGCATCATTGAAGGGGTGCATTACAGGTGGATGCGTTACCACCACACTGTGTGCGGGTTGGAGATCGACGCGACATACAGGAAGTCGATACTGGAGACACTTCTTCTGCCCGTGAACCACTCTTCCCGTCCAGTTCGCAAGATTGTACTCCAGACATGTCATCGTAACCGTGACATCCTTGGCTGGCTCAAAGCATGCACACAGCTGGAGCACGTGGATATCCTACTCGTTCGGTCCGGAGGCGAGTGGTACCCAGACGACCCGTATACCTTCAGCGCCCCAGAACTCCGACAAGCGCTACTACCATCCCAAACAACTCTCCGGACACTTCACGTGGGCGCTATAGATATGAACAGTGCCGCACGAGAGATGATCGATTCCAGCGGACCAATGGTATCGTTGAAAGAATTTACAGTCCTTGAGGATCTTGCAATACGACATGCCCATCTCTTGAGACCATCACCATCACCATCACCCTCTTCCGCAACACTTGGAGTCAGAGACCAGCAGCAGCTATGTGACATACTTCCTACCACGATCCGAAGCTTGGGGATTAGAGATATTGTGAAGGATGATTTTCCCGGTCTGCTGCTGGAGCTTTTGGGACTGGTGCGGCAGCAGACTTCTTCTTGTCCTCCTTTTCATCAGCTTGAAAGAATCCAGCTCTATTCCTACCCTGCGATCACTGATGAGTACTCACTCAATCTATTGCTACATGCCTGTGAGACCGCTGGTATTGTCTTGACTGTTAAGGTGACTCGTTGGTAGATGTCCATTGCTCAGACAAGGCAATCGTCCCCTGGAGCCTAATTTGGCTCTTTGGTGCAGAGGACTGTTAAACAGCTGAATTGGTTGTCTTCTTGATTTCATCTACTTTATCTCGCAACATGTATCTTTCTTTCCACTACTGCTAGCGTTCAGGATCATCTCTATCCTTGTTTCGTTACTATTTCAATAACCTTATGTCGTTTTCAACAATTGCGTCGAACCAGGTTTGCTTTTTTTTTTCTCTCGTTTAAAATCCAAAGCATGTACATACCTAAGGTTGGATTAAATATCAGGTATCTTGGAGGGTAGGATGGTATTCGATAGTTATCTTGCTTTTTCCTCTTCTTGTTCATCTTCTTTTCCTTCCTCTTTTCCTTCTTACTACCAAAACAAAGGATTATTTCGCTTCACTATGCTTTATGAAAAATGATTTTGAAATTTTTCATTTTTATCAATTTATTCAAGAACGGCTAGGTTCTATGTGTGTGTATATGTTGTATGTATGCGCAGTGTCTTCTCTCTGAAAGGTGGTCGAGAGTGTATGGATGAATGATGTCAATGATATCAATGCCAGTGCAGAAAACGGAAGAGGAAAGAAGAGGGACCCAGACAGACAACCTAACATAACAAAACACAAGAGCCAACAGCCTTAAAAGAAAAAAAAAAAAAAAACCTTAGATGAAGGGTATCTAACTAGTATCTGCATGCAAATGGGAGGGAGGAGAAAGATTAAGCACAAAATGCCCACAGGAGAATGAATATATGCAAACGAAGAATGTAAAATATGAAAGGAATCCGAGGGAATAAAAATGCTCGCTAATGTGCGCTGGGAGAGAGCAGGAAGAGGATGAAAAGCCGGTGTAGAGTAGCCGGAATGATGAGACAAAAGAGTAACTCCCTGTAAGTGCAAAAGATGACCAGACCCGTATGCAAGATGGAAATGTGCCAACGCTTTTGATATCTGACTCGAATGGACCAAACCAAGAACCCCGAGATGAACGGCAGAACGCCAATGCAAATAACAAAAAAAGATGGCAAATTGAACACAGAAGAAAGAAAATTGAAGAAAATATGGAACGGCAGATAAGGAGTAACGGAATGATAGACAGTTCGTCTATCACCGATTTCCGAGACCACGGAGAGCAATCCGCTTACTAGAACCGGCTGTTCCAAGGTCACTGATGCTTCTGGATTTGGGTAAAGATAAGGGTTTGGGGACCGGTTGTTCTTGTTCTTGGGGCGGTAGACCATATGTGAAGGGCCGCAAGGACGAGCTTCGCCGGGCCTGTCCGAGAACATCCTCCACCCATGCCTCACTCTCCGGCGTCATGGAGACGTGTCTAGATCGAGGTTTAGGCCCCGCGAGACCAAGCGGGATAGAGTGAGAGCTACCACCAATGGTGGTGGAAGGAGATGACCCGTGACGTATCTCACTCACAGAGGACGTCGCGCCAAAAGAGGCGTTTGAGGATGCCGACAGTCGTCTGCGAGAGGAGACCATGGACTTGGGGGAGACCGAGACGTTCAGAGCGTCACCAGCGCCTCCCCTGAAGTCGGTCATATCTGAGACATTCGAAGCCCGTCGTGTTTTGCGGACCGCCAAAGACGAGGACGGTCTATTGCTCATGACAGACCGCGGTCGAGACGGGGTGGTTCGGCCATTGGCAGCCGGTGTTAATCGGCTTCCGGGCGGCGAGTAACTTGGCGTGGATTCACGAGACGAGAGGCCCTGGACCTCAACGAGTGGCGTTTCGGAAACGTGTCGGCGTCCATGGTGCACAGCATATTCTCTCAGGTACTCAGCCAGATCAGCCCAACCACCCCCGACTCGTACCATCACCCGCTCTCCGTGTTCTCCGACAGAGCGAACAAAGAGTTTGGTCGGGGCAGATTTCCCGCCTCGATGCAAATGGTATAGCTTCACAGAGCTTTCCTCCGGAGCATGTGCATGAGAGTATCTTCTGCGAGAAGGCGCGGGCGTTAGGGTTAGAGACGGTGTGGGCGTGCCACTGCGCGAGGCCGTGCCTTGCGGGGACACGGAACGAAAACGCTCTCTGGCTTTCATAGGCAAAGACGACATCACATCAGCATCATCGGACTCACGCTCCTCGGCTGACATGAGATGAATTCGCGTTGGAAGGTTAGTGAGAATGGAGCTGATTTTCTCATCCAAGTGATCCTTAGGTTTCCTTGATTGGCTGGTTGGAGTAGAAGATCGAGATCCTGGTTTGGAGCTCGCGGAGGCCTTTTCAAGGGGTTTCGACTTGTAAGCTCCGATGCTTTCAAGACTGGGATGCGCAGTCAACTGCTTCCGCAACCGAGTCGTCGTCTGGTGTGCGGCAGGCTCTGTTCCCAGAACCTTTTGGTTCGAGCTTTTTACGAAAGACTTCTTGTTCTGTTCTCGGGTCTTGAGAACCCTTCCGATAGGTGCAGTCGGTTCTGGCGTAGAGCTTCCTTCGCGAGGATTTGCAGGCTGCTGGCCAGAAGCCTGGCGTGCGTTTTTTCCGGGTGCGGACCATCTATCACTGCGCGAACGTCCTGGCGCTGCTCGCCGATCATTTCTGGGGGTGGCATCGACAGGTGGGCTCGCAGTTCTTGGAGTAGGAGCCGTATCATCGACCTCGACTGTAGGCTCGTTCTCAAAGTCCAATTCTAGTCTCTCGTTGATAAACCGCTGCAAGGGGAGACTTAGATTGCGGTTGTGATTAACGGCCAAGCGTGGAGATGCCTTCGCGCTGGCCAAGCGAAAGAGACGGTCTTCCCGCAGAGTGTGTTCATTGTTGGAAGGCATGGGGCCGGGTGCGCGGTACTGAGGCTGAAACTGAGGAGGGGTCTCGAGGTAGCGAGGTGTTCCGTTAGACGAGCCAGTTCTTGGTTCACGAATCTCGGGACTAGAAATGAGAGACGGGTAATCTGTCTCGGAGAAGGACCCGGCAGAAACATTAGACTCTCGTCGACCAGAAGGTTGCGCTATGTCTTTGTCAAGCTCTAAGCGTCCGGGTCGAGTCTTGGAGAGTTTGATCGGGCTCTCCAAAGGTTGTTTAGGTGAGCGGTCTTCGGATTCACGGGTCGCGATATGTTGGTCGTTGTCAGGCAATGCGGTGGGCTTGTGAGACATCGACAGAGGGCTGGCAGATTGAGACAAGGCCGGGGGAGCACGCCTGATAACCACCGATTCGGGAGTCCGGGAGGCAGAACGCGGAGTTGGGGCGCTGGGGGAAGCGATTTCTTCGCGTTCGACTGGAGAGGTAGATGGTCGATCGAGATGATCGCTAGGGTTTGCGGAGTTGTTGGGGTTTTCCGAGGTACCAGCTGGGACCAGTTCTGGCCCTTGGTTTGGAGTAGGCAGATCATCAGCCACCGAGGAAGGGTCCGGAATGGCGATCACTTCATCCTTCTCCTGCATCGCCGAGGTTTCCGATGGTTGATGGGGTCCGGGAAGTGACGATGGGCTTGAATCATCACATGGAGCCTGCGATTGTTCTGTCTGAACAGTACTACTCTCCGGAACAGAAGACTCTCTCTGGTCGACAATATTCTGAGATACGTTTTCTTCCACGCGCACGTCCTGGGGAGCTGGCGAAACCTCTTCTTTCAAAGGAGGTAGTTCTGTCATTTCAGGGGCACGTGAGCTTTCTTCCAGTAGTCCCCCATCAACAGCAGCTTCCTCGGTCTGCTTCTGTACGGTGGGTGTTGGCGGGTCATTGCCAAGTATCTTATCGGTAGGCTCTTCCGGTGTAGTTGTAGAGCTGACCACTTGATCTTCCTCTGCTGGATTGCCGACAGGCTCTGAGTCGAGAGGAGAATCTTCACGGACCATTGGTACGGTTTCGTGAGCATCAGAAGTAGCTGGGAGGACTTCGTCAATTTGAGACATGGAAGGAAACCGGTCGTCTTTGTTGGCGGAAGATACGGAATCAAGGGGACTGCCGGGCTCCTCCTGAATGGTCTCCATCGGCAGGGAACGTGCAGCTGTACAGATAGGCTCGGGTTGGCTGACGACGGACTCCGGAGTAGAACCGTGAGATGTAGCTTGCGCCTCTTCCTTCTTAGCGTTCATCATGCGTTGCCATTCGTTTGCGACGGTGCGTTGCTCAGCTTCCATGACCCAAGAGCCGAAACCCGACTCGATGGCTTCCAGATCGTCGATCCAGTCTTCAGGGAGGGAATCCTCGCGGCCCTCCAGCGCATCGAGCATACGATCCATTCTACGGCCGGCCGAGAGAACGGTGGCCTCCAATTGGGCGCGCTTGGCATGGTAGTTGGTCCTGGAATACAGAGCATCGGTTTCAGACGGGATGTCTGGTGATTTGAGCAACGCCAGAGCGGCATCCAATTCCGAGCGGGCAAGGGACAAGCTCCGAAGCAAGCCGGAGACCTGGCGAAGGACTAACAATCGAACGTCCCAGGTGGACAGGAGATTGTTGAGGCGGGAGAGCAGAGGGAGGGCACGGAGAATTGTGGCGGTGATCACCGCGGTGAAATCGCTTAGTTGGTTGTAGCTGAGGGGCGGGGGCACGGACATCGTGCTATTGGATGACGAAGGCCGAGACCGCGATGGAATGTGGGCATTTAACACATGCTCTTTGAGTTCATCGACGTCCAACCCATCCATTCCATCCCGAATCTCCTCGATCCGTTTCTCATGCTGTACTACGACAGAGGCGGGCAGGCTGCCATAATACTCCGGCTCGGGTGGAGTCGTCGACGCGGGGGGTGAGGGGGGAACGAACCCCTTTCCCAAATGGACGTCGGTGCGTTTCGGCCAATCCCACGTCTGGATCTCTTTGTACCAGAGACTCAGATTCTGCGCCGCGATCGCAGCGCGAATTCCAAGAGCTCGTTCCGCTTGAGATACCTGAGAGATACTTTTGGAGAGGATGTCGTGGGCGGCCTGTTCGTTCGTGTGGACGGCGTCGGTGAAGGAGAGGGCTTTCAGGGTGGATTCGGGAGACAAATTTCGAAGTAGAGGATCGGTCGTTTGATAATTCGGAATGGCGCGTCGGTTTGGAGAGGGCGTGCGTGGATTGGGATGCGCTGGAGCGTCCGTGGGGGTCAGGCGAACGGGCGGCCGAACGGGGCTGACGCGACTGGTGGCCATCTCGGACATGCGAACGGCCACCTTCCAGGAGAACAGATAAGCTCACAGGAGAGGGAGGACAATGGTGTGATCAATAACGCGTTTTTCGAGACGGAGGTCGAGCAGCGGTATCAGACATGGGAAAGAGAGAGTACCGCTGGAAAGTAAGCATGCTGGGGGACGCGAAGTCGCAAACGCACGGGAGGGGGGGGGCGATGCGTTGTCGATATAGTCGAATGGCTAGTGAAAGGATGCGACAACGAAGAGGAGATTTCAGGCGCAGAAAGAATGGAAGAGCGAAATGCAGAGAGAAAGTTTGGTCCGAGGGAGGTAGAATTAAAAGAGAATGAACGGACGGGAAAGTGATGTAGAGAGAGGATGAAGAGGGAACGGAAATGATAGATCACACAATCAAATGAAAGGCTGGGTATGGGATGGGCAGTTGGGTGGCTGCAGAGTGCCAAACGAGCGTGGGCCGACCAGGAATACGTTGTCCGTAAGTGCCCGGTAGTCTGGAGTGGGAAGATAACGATAGGATAGGGATGGACAGTTATTTGTGGGTGCTGGCGAAAGATGCAGCCGTGAGTTGTAGACGGTTAGTTCATGATGGGAGAGACTAGGTAGTAGGTACTGACTACTCCGACTACTGGGAGAGTCGGAGGCGCGCGGTTGTCGGTGGAGCCGCTCTAAAAGGGGTTGCCCTGCGCTATTCTTATACTCTTTTTTTTTTATTATTATTGTCATGGAGTCGGCCGCTCTCCAGTCTTTCAGATTAATATCTAAATATTTTATATTAAATACTAAAAATTAATTTCGCAATTTACCTGCCGACTGCGTGTTTCTAGAAGCCAGATCTCCCCACGCCGGCATTCCCTAGTATTTACGGAGTAGTCGACGGTGCTGACGCCAAATACCACCAATTCATGTTAGTTAATATTAATAGGGACGGAGGAAATCAGGATGAATCGACCTGCAAGCAGTGCCAATCAATCATGCAGTCGCGCCCATCAGAATCGCGAGATCTGTCAGCCCAAATTCCTCGGTGCGACCTGCATGGTCCACTTTCTGGGTGGCAGGCAGAGGGGACTCTTGTAGTTGTTTCACTTTCCCCCCTGGTCCTACTCAATCTCTTCATTTTTATTATTTGGTCTTTGCTCTTTGCAAGTGAACAGGACCCGCTCCAGCCCCTGGTCCAACTGGTCCATCGAGTCCGTCGCCATGTCAGTTCGCCGGGAGACCGCGACTAGACTCCGTCCTCCTCCACACGTCGTTTTGGTTTTGTTTTTTTCTGTGTAGCTCGGTAGCTCCAATGCTTCATAGTTCTCGTCCTCTTCTTGGAATTGCTCCGACACATTGTGCAGTAGGATGATGATCTATGATCGACTCAACCCCTTGCAGATTGACCCAAAGTCACCGTTCACCTTACCATGCGCGTACACAGCCACACAGGAAGATCTTTGTGTACTCCCCGTGGAGAGGAACCGCGGCATTCCGGGTTATCCACCGTGTCTTTCCTTAGCTTCCTATCGCTAGCCGTGGCTCTAGCTGAGCAAGCTCCATAGCTAGCCTTCCATCTCGTCTGGAACGGGTTTGGCGTCGAGGTAACTATTGATTCTTCGGTCCTCATTCGGTCGAAGGGCTGTTCCTGGCCAGAAGGAAGGTTAGCTACCGCAGTTATCCGTCAGTCTATTATTAATATGTTTTTTTTTCTTGCCTTTCTGCCTTTCATTATTTTTGTTTTATCTTGGGTCACGTCGTTTCCGGAATAAACACAAGAAACGAGGGATGGGTCTGAGCGTTGAAGCTGCCCTACCGCCGGCATCCCTGGTGGTCCTGTGCTTTCTACCACCGATCTCGACGGCTAATCTGAAACCTTCACAGGCCAATGGTCGCGACTCACGCGAAGGCAATCCCTCGCAGGGGCAAGGGACATTTCTCCTTCTGAGATACCCTACCTGCGCATCGCTGGGTTGTTTCGACGCCATACTAAGAACTGGGCTAGAAGTTGAACCAGATAATATCAACACGGCTAGAACTTTTAACTTTCGATAAATGGTGATTTTGCTTTGAGTCTATCGGAGCTCTCTTCCGACATGATGATAGCCAAAGGCAATTCGATAGCAGAAACCTTGCGCCTGCTTATGCCGTGTGAATATCCCGTGCACCGAACATTCTTCGGACGCAACTGTTGTAGAGCTGCACTTGAGGCCTTGCTTGAGAGCGTCGACCGGGATGTCGTGATTATTCGAGCTAGAGGACATACGTGTCATGAAGGTCTTGAAACATTACCTCCGCGTCAACCGCGTCGCATCACCTACCTACTTCCAAGGCGAACCAGGTCCCTTGATTCGATTCCAAGGAACGTCGGTCAAGACCAGGACGCTGCTTTATGGGCGTGGTTGAATTCATTGACTCGGCAGATCAAGAAATGCAAATGATTGTGGTCTGGCCATCATCTCCGATGCTTCATGCACAGCGAAGCCCGTAGTTATTTCAAATCTCGAACTTTAGTTAACGAGTGCAGATGGCCAGAATATAAACATAACAGTGGTTCGGGGGAAAGGGAGTTTACTTAGCTGAACCGTCTTCCTTATCTCAAACAAGCACCGTCTGTGTAGGTACTGGCAATCTCAATTGGTTGGAATGGAGGTTCTGAATAAAAATGGACGATACTACTAGGATAGAATCCCAGGTCGATGGAAAGCAATATTACCTGATTAGTCCTAGACCCGTCATGTGACGACCACCATTGCGATTCCATCAATTCAATGCAAAGCAATGCCTCAATTGCCATCAACCCTCCAACCTCCAGATCATCGCATCGGCCGTGGAATCCCGTAGCTCGACTAGAAAATGCGGTTTCGAACCCAACTAGTCAATATAGCCACTTTCTCTAGTAAGTTATGTCGCCCGTCTCGCGATCATCGCGTTTCCACGCGCCATACCGCGTCGCCAACCAATGAATGATATCATGCCCACGCTAACCTCGTAAACAACTTCATTTGACTTTGAAAGAATTAACTGCATCGCTATCATCTCTGGGGAAAGTATGCTGGATGCGACTGGAAGATGGCGTCGTTCGATTCACGATCATTCCTGACCAGGGGACGCAAGTCTGGGCTCAGATGCCTGTGGTATGTTATCTTATGTTGCTTACTCTACATGCATATACCTCTACATCCATTCCATCCATCCATTCATCCATGCAATCTCCAGGAACCGATCCGAAAAGCTAACAAACCCCAGGACTCAATCTTCGACCCCGAAACCTACATCCTAGAATCCAACTCCGGCATCATCAACCTCGAAGTCCCCGTCGGCGCCCTGCATCGTGCCCTCCGCTCCGCCACAGCAGCCTCATCCGCCCAAATCCGTCTCACCAAGAAAGGCAACGTCCCCCTCCTCGCACTAACGATCCACGTCTCCTCGTGGACCAACGGCACGAACGCCCTCGGCATCGGCATCGGCGAGGAACCCGTCGCCGCCGGCGCGGGCCCAAACCCGCCATCCGGTCCGCGCGAACGCGAGACTGTCATCACGCAAGAAGTGCCCGTGAAGATGCTGCATCAGACAGCCGTGGACGGGCTCCATGAGCCGCGATGTAGAGATCCAGATGTGAATATCATTTTGCCGAGTTTGGCCCAGCTGAAGAGTATTTCGGAGCGGTTCACGCGATTGGCGACGGAGACGTCGAACAATAGTACTAATAAAGGTTCGTCGGGCGGTGGGGGACTGCTTAATGGATCTGGATCTGGCGGCAGTGGCGCGAAATTGGAGTTATCGGCGAACATGCACGGATCGTTACGCTTGGCCATCGCGACGGATGCGTTGCGGATCTCGAGTGTCTGGACGGATCTGGTCAATCCGGCTCTGGATCCGAGCCAACTGTCGCAGACGGAGATCGAGCAGTTGCCGAGTGAGAGGATGCGGGCGATCGCGGACGATGATGAGGCGGGGTGGGCGAAGGTGAGGATTGATGGGAAGGATTGGGGTCGGGTGTTGAGTGTTGGGAGGTTGAGTCCGAAGGTGGTTGCTTGTGAGTGTTCACTTCCTTTCCCTTCATCTCCCCTCCTGTAGATTGTGGCTGTTTGCTTTTTCCAGATGCATGGATGGGATGGATCGTTGTGCTGATTGACCTACAGGTTTCGTTCATGAGACTGCTTTGATTCTCTACGTATATCTCCCGGGGAGCTGGAATGGGGAAGATTCCTGTCTAACGGTAGGTCGAGAATGTTGAACCCGCTTGACCGTCACTTTTTCAGGACGAATTGCTAATATCCATATCCTGCAGTACTATATCAATTCTTACGCGTCTTGACGCGTTTGAGAAAGGGCTAGACCCAGTTACGAAAACTCACGAATTTAGAGCTACATTGTATAATTAAAAGCCTGTAAATAAATCATGAAAAAGGTATTGCCATGATGACATTATTATAGAGATATTAAACCGTGCGCATATTTCAAGCCATGCTTCGTAAAACAGACGAATCCACAAGATTCGGGTCCCAAATGAAGATCAAAGTGGTCAAAGACAAAGGAAATGAAAAAAGCAAGACAACAAAAGGGAAAAAGAATAAAAACATATGTAGTGCAAACATATAAAGTACATGAAGGGGAAAGTCATGCAAGAACACCCAAAGGCCGTGATTCCTTCAGGAAAACACGGTATGCAAGACTTTTTCGCAAAGGTTCAAGAATTCTATAACCGGGATTAAAAGTCCAGATGCGCTTCTGTGTGCAAATGTTGAATGCGCGAGGGAGGTGCAAGAAAAAGAGGTATCGTAAAGCACTCAATCAAAAATCCGGAGAAGAATGGTCCAGTCACTCGAACATCATCAATCATCTACCTTATTTGGCCATCACGTCGACATATCTGCCCTTCTTTTTGCCCTTGGCACCAGCGCCCTTACGCGCCTGTGGGGCTCCGAGAAGGTCGTCGATTGAGCTAGCGTTGCTCAACGAAGTAGCAGGACGAGGTGGCAACCCGAGGGCACTGCCTGGTGGAGTAGGGGCAGCGGCACCAGTGGAGACTGAGCGAGCGGTCGCCCCGAGTAACGGAGGTGGAACCCCGAGCAATGGCGGCGCCGGACTGCCGGTTGATGATGGCGGAGGAGGAGCACCTGCGGACGATGAAGGCCGGCTGTCTAAACCAGGAGTGCCACTTGGGGGTGGTGGTGGTGCACTACTGCCACTCGCGGTCCGGCTGGGAGGAGCCGGTCCTTTCGGCGGCGGCGGAGCGCCCCGAGTCACGGTACTGCTGTTGGGATCCTTCTTGTTGACCCATTTCTTCAAATCCTTGTCGTAGTAGAATGAGTTCTCCTCGCCGAGCTTGGCACGGATAGGTCCTTGGCTTTGGCTGCCGATATTTTCTTCCTTCTTAGCACCGCCGAACCATCCACCGAACCACGACTTCTTTGCGGGTGCAGGCTTTTGGGCTATAACCGATGTTAATTAGTGGCTGAGCATAATCAATAAGACGTAAAGGGAAACTTACCGTCGGCCTCAGCAGCCTTTCTGAAAGCTTCGTCCGCTTCACGATCCTTGCGCTCCTTCTCAGCCTTCTGCATAGCAGCTGAACGGGCTGCAATGTCGTCATCATCGTCATCATCCATAAAAGACTTCTTCTTCTGGATAGTGTGTTCGCCCTGAACGTCCTCGGTGGGTTCGGGCATCAAGTGCGCGCCGTTGTCCGCAAATGGTGGTTCATAACCACCAGCACCGGGTGGCATGTAGCCAGTCGCGCTAGGTTCGGGTACTGTAGTTGGTGGCTGTGTGAGAGACGGACCGAAGGCAAGGTTGTCGGCTGGCTGATAACCGGTAACTTGCATCGGAGACCCTTGCATCGGTGCCGAGTAGGAATGAGGGACAGAGTCTTCCTCGACAGGAGCAAGAGGCATATGTGAGGACTGCGGAGGCGTTCCCTGGTAGCCAGCGACAGGCGGTGAGTTGTAGAAAGGTCCTCCTTGGTACAGGTTGTTGTCGATAGGCGTCGAGGGCTCCTGGGAACCACGTCGGCCCAGCGGGTACCCGTACGATGAAGATCTCTGGGAGTCGAGCGACGACCTCCCACGCAATTGTTCCGGCGATGAACTTGGCGCATACTGGTTAGTCGGTTGGTATCGCGATGGACCGCTTGTGGCGACAGGCTGCGCTGCAGACGCATAGGGCGCATACAGGTCTGACATTGAAGGCGACCGGCTAACGGTCGGTGTTCCAGCCAGCTTAGCGAAGGGACCAACATCCGCATCCCCGGCCTTTCCAGATGCCGTCGAAGCTGCATCACTGTCTTCCCCGGAGACGAAGCTGTTGAACTTGGCCCACATAGAGCCAGATACCTTCTCCATGCTCGGTTTGGAAATCCACGAGGATCCTCCTTCGTGTGTGGTCTGTCTAAGGCGGGCCGAGAGTTCATCCACCCCGAAGTATAAGTGCTGGTGGTGATAAGCGGAAGGCTTTGTGCTAGCCTTGAGTGCCGCCGCGATTCCATCGCAGTACTGCTGAGCCTCGGGTTTACGACCACGCTCGGCGAGGGACCAGGCATATATTAATTTGTATGCTAAAAGATGGGGCATCGCAGCAGTGGGGGAGCCTGCGAGGACGGTGGTGGCATACTCAAATGCCTCCGTGAGTAGGATAGAATCGTCATCGCGCAGAACATTGGATGGGAGGTGTTGATGGTCAGCCCCAAGCAAGACAACGCTGGCCTGTGGATCATCGGCACCGCCAAACACAGCGGCTTTCGAGAAGATGAAACAAATATGAGCAGCCTCCACACGACCATAAGAGAGCAGCAAACGACCCAGAGCCAACAATGCCTGGTGGTCATCGGGACTACGGTTGCTAAGCACTAGGCC
This sequence comes from Aspergillus melleus, assembly GCF_016097325.1. Taxonomy (NCBI): domain Eukaryota; kingdom Fungi; phylum Ascomycota; class Eurotiomycetes; order Eurotiales; family Aspergillaceae; genus Aspergillus; species Aspergillus melleus. The sequence continues at coordinate 1,800,393 of NW_025763374.1, read as the reverse complement.
AAGAGTCTCTTTCCAACTGTTGAGGCCATCAAGAGCATTCTTCGAGGTACTTTGGCCCTCGGTTTTGCTGACCATTTGCAGTCCCGCTCGGGCTGATGGCGGGACAAGTTCATCAATGCTCTCCTCGACATTGCCCGCAAATATCTCATAGAGTGCGGCAATCGGTTCGGTGTTGCTGGTCGCCGATCTCACCTCACGTCTCACAAACTCCTGGGCAACCTGTTTCCAGACAGATCTATCCAGTGTCGACGCTACTATCATGGCATGGCCCCACAGCCGGTGGTCCACAGCGGTCCAGACGGCCTTCTCTCGGTCACCCATCAAAAGACTGTTGCGAAGACTCTCTAACGATTGAGTGTCAACTGAATCGGGTCGAGAGGTTGCATCCATTGACTGTGGGGCACCGAAAGTAGGAAAGCCGCCTCCGTAGGCTTGCTGCTCAGCTTCGGCATTTTGCAAATGAGGGGAAATGACATTGCGTAAGGCTTTTTGACTCTCAGCTGAGGCCTCCAAGTTCCCGTCATGTTCGACCAGAACCTTAACAATCTTCCACAGCAGAATCTTCTCCTCGTGGCGTTTGTGAGAGTCGGGATGTAGTTGCGCTGCTTCCGAGATCCCTTCGTTCTCAAATGCTACAACCTTGCTAGAAAGCCAAGCGAGCAGGTCCTTCTTCTTGGACTTGGCCCTCAGGGAACCAGGGTGTTGCACAATGCTCTCCGGAACAGGAATCCACTCATTGAATTGATGGATTTGAACCTCGCCCGGACTGGATTTGATTTTCGGGGCCACTTGCCCAGCAGTATACCTCGGTACATGCTTGGGGAAACAGGTGGTTATGGAGCCCCCAAATCCAAATTTGACGATAGGGGCGCCCCTCCACCGTTCGAGGGGATCAAATTGCTGTCCATCTTCGGGTGCAATGAATTCGAGCGGTTGAGAAGAAAGGCGATTGTGAACAGAGACTTGCGAAGGTGCGTAAGGACTAGCAGTCTTTGTTGGGGAGCCAGATCCATGCACGGAAGCAGGACGTTGTAGAGGATCAATTGAGGGGACAGACAACCGAGGACCACCCAATTGTTGACCGGGAGACTGAGTTTGTGATCTGCGAGGGGGCGCATACGGGGAATCACCGGCTGGCGGTGCGGAGGATGATAAGCTGCTAACTGGGGGTGCTGGCCCCTTCAAAATATCATTGGTATGTTCGGGTGGAGCATAAGGGTTTCTAGGCGGCGAGATAGGTTGATAAATTGTCGGGATGCGCTCAGGACTAGCCACTTTAATGGGACTTGAAGTCATAGCATCATGGTGTGGAGGAATGGGGCGTGCGCTCTCCTGCTCTTGCAGCTTCGACTGCACGTCATTGGAAAGACCATGACTTGGTGCTGTTTCCATAAACGGCTGTGATGCGGGACCCTCCCTGGGCTGATACGACACCTTCTCGTGATAAGCTAGAGGACTTGATGTGCGTGGTTGGAATGGCAGGGTAATTGAGGGCTCCGGCCCACTCGAGGGTTGCGAAGCATATCGATTTTTAGGAGGAGGGGGGCCAGTGGGTTGAGGTGGCGCAGGGGAGTATCTAGGCGGCGGCGGAGCGGAGCTAGGTCCAGCATTCAACGTAGGAGGCTTGGGTGAGTATCTCGACGCAGCACTAGGGACGCCTTGTGTACTTGGGGGGGCAGGCGCCAACATATTTGCATATGGTTCCATCCGTTCCGGTGATTGCAACTGAGGCTGAGGGTCGACTAAGCCAGGCTGTTGCAAGGCAGCGGAGAGATTGCCATATTGATTTCCTTGCGGAGGGGGCGGCGGGTTTGACGGTGGAGCAGTCGCTGCATTGACCGGAGTATAGCGCCCCGAGGTCGCAGGTCTTGAACGTGGCACGGGGGGTGGCAAAGGAAGTTCTTCATAGAAGTTCTTGGGCGGTGCGGCCGTCGTAATAGGCGATGTCCCAAGTGGAGGTGTCGCTAAAGTCGATGCTGGGGGAGGAGGCATTGGCATACTACTGCTCCGAGCAGGCGGCGGTGGTGTATTACCTCCCGGTACAACAAGGGGTTTATGACTGGCGGCGGGCCTACGAGGCCGAGCGAGGTCGTCAGGGAGATCGTAGGGAGATTTGTAGCCCTCCTTAGAGCGTTCGGCGAAACTCGGTGCTTTGCTTTCGGGCAGATTTGTCTGGGGCTGTTGTGCAAAGTAGTTCGACGGGACTCCACCTATTTGCGGTGGAAATCCTTGGAGCAGGTCCGACGTAGATGGTTGGTGTGGCGTGTAGGCGGCAGACTGCATAGCGGGGTTCGCGGGGTTTTGTGCAGGTTGATAAGGGGCTGCCGGGGCAGCATCCTGGACAATTCCGTTGCTGCTTTGGGGGTTTACTCCAGGGAGGGTAGCTGGATTCTCAGCCACTTCATCTCCTAACAGTAGATCGTCGTCATCGTCCAGTTCTGCTTGCCATCGTGCAGCCAGATCGTCTTCGGAAACTTTTTCTGTCTCCAGCGGTTCATCCGACAGTTCAGCCTGCCAGCGAGCAGCCAAATCATCGTCAGATGATACACTTTTGGCTTGCTCCTCCGGCACAGTCTCCGGTACAGCGTGGTTCTCCGAAGCAGCGGCCGCCAGAATGTTGCTGAACTCTTGAGCAGTCGGTGACGTGTCGCTGGCTGGGGAGTAAGGAGGGACATCTAGAGAGTCGAGTACTTGGGTCGTGCTCTTCCGAGTGATGTGCAACGACCGGGGAGGTTCATCCACGGGCTCGGGCTTCTGGATCTCATTAAAGAACGCGTCCCCCTCCTGGTCTTCGTCATCGCCAGCAAAAACATTATCAATTGGATTTTGTTGCTTTACCGGCTCCTCAACCGGAGATTGTACCGCCGAGTCCAGTAGTGGAACGCCCTCTTCATATCTAGAGTCGGTTTCTGGCGGGATATAAATCGGCTTAGTTTGCGTCTTGAGTTGGTCGAAAAAGTCATCCCCGGCGTCATCCCCAGCGTCATCATTCGAGGGATTCTCCCAGAAGCCTCGATCTTCGCCATCAATGGCTCCATTCGTACTCATAGGAAAATCTTGATTTTCGGCCTCATTGGGCCACGGCGAGCTGTTATCATCCTCGGAGAAATTGGGGTTGTGATCCGCCGTCTGGAAGGGGTCCTCGGTTGTTGGGGGGAAAGCGGCCTGCACATCTTCAACTTCGGGTTGCGGCTCATGCACGCCATCTACTTGACCGACGGGCTCGAGGGTTTGGGCAGGCTCATGGTCATGAAATTGCGTTGCCGCCGACTCGTCGCCATTGGCCTGTGGTTCTTCCGTTGTTTCGGCCAGGTTCGAATCCTCGAATACAGGCGGGAAAGAGTTGGAGTCGGTCGTATCTGGGGTGACCGTATCTGGCGGATCTATCGACGGAATGGGTTCGGGTACTGTATGTTCAACAGGCGCGTCAACCTGCTCGGGAATAACCTCTGGTGTCGGCGGATCTTTCGGAGTGACCTCCGCGTCGGGGTGTGTCGCAGCCAAATCATTGTTATCGTCCGGTCTGAGAGCCGGATGCCACGCGACCGATTCGCCGTTGTGTGCCATAATTGAATATTATTAGATCTTCGTCGACAGGCCAGATCATTAGCATCGAAGAAAGAATCGGACACGTTTCGGGAGATACTCACCCTGCGGACCGATGCGACTGGCAAGGGTTGGATTAATTAACGAGACATGGAAGGGAAATTAACTATATAGAATGATAAGAGTGGGAATAAGAGAGGAAGAAAAACATCACAAGAATCAGAGGAAATTTAGAAGACCATGACAACATTTGCAAATCCCCGTTGCGACGGGAGAGAAGAGGAAGACGAGAAAAAGGCCAGCAAGTGACTAGTGGCGGCGGTTTGCCTTGATAGTCGACGATGATGACCGGCCAAGTAAAGCAAAGCAACAAACCCGCCGCCCGTCGAATCTCCGGACTTTTCCTTTTGGAACGCGCCCCGTCATCTCTCGGCGTCGGTCCCTCGTTGCTCCGGCGGAAGGGCCACCTATCCCGTTCCTCGATCACGTGCTCCTGCATTCTGCCGGTGATCGCATCTCCGCCTGACAGCCACAGCCACGTCTAGCCTCCAGGCCGCCATCCTTCTGCCAATTGTTTAGTTCCTGCTTCAACGACCAGTCTCCCTCGGCTTTCACCACATTCTTTCACCACCCTCCATAGGTGCTTGCCTAACTCGATCACTACCCCTCCCGATCTCCGCGTTCAATCCCGTGTACATTCGGACCTACCACGACCGTCCCCCTCGAACCGGCGGTAACAACAATGGTCCTGCGGAGAATTTATAGATGCAGCTTATCGTGAAATGAGAACCGCTTTCTGATACAGGAGCTTAACGGTCGCTTCTCTTCTGGGGGGAGCTTATTCCGAACTTCTGTAGCGCCTACATCATCATGCCTTCATCACCCGACTATGTACACCCGCACGAGCAGTCCAGTATTCTAGGGGATTCCGGCTCAGACGACGACCTTGACTTGGAGGAACTCGACCCCGGTACGACCTCTCCTCACGCATCGCCTCGACTTTCCCGAGATGGTTTCGGTAGGCAAAGAAGCCACGGTCCAGGGATAGCGCTGAGGAACCTACGCATGGGCGTCGGAAATCGAATATGGCGACAAACTTCGGGAGACCAAAGGAGATCGGAGGACAGGGAAGGTCTTCTCGACAACCGCGATGATACCGGACTTCGGACGTCACACGCCAGTTCTCGTCAATTCACCGAAGACGATGCGCCGTTGCTGAACGAACGCAGACGGAGTTCTGCTCGATCCTATGGAGACGTCGAGGGGGGATCGCAGAGGGGAAGTCGGTTACGGTTTCCAGGCATAAAAGCGGCCAGTATGTTGTTTGGTGCCGCAGGCCGAACGACAGCCGATAGTGAAGCCTCGCAACCGAAACCTCCCCGTGATGTCCTTGTTGGTCAGGCGCAACGATCGAAATATCCTCCGAATATCGTTTCCAACGCAAAATATACACCGTGGAGCTTCCTTCCGCGTACACTCTATAACGAATTCTCCTTTTTCTTCAACATCTACTTTCTTCTTGTCGCCCTATCGCAGATAATACCCGTGCTCCGGATAGGTTACATGTCGTCATACATCGCACCGCTTGCCTTTGTTGTCTGTATCTCTCTCGGAAAAGAAGCCTTGGATGATATCGGTCGACGAAGGAGAGATGCCGAGGCAAATGCGGAGACTTTCTCCGTGCTCGCTTTCGACAAGCAGCCCGGCGCAAGAGTGGTTTCGACTGCTGGCAATGTCCACTCTAACGCCGGAAATGTGATGGAAATGACTAAACGATCTCGCGATCTGAAAGTCGGCGATGTACTAAAAGTTCGCAAAAATCAGCGCTTGCCGGCCGATGTGGTGATTTTGAAAAGTGTGTCCAACGACTCCGGCAATGCTCATCAAACCTCCACCCCGAGAGTATCCACAGATCTCATCCATTCAGAAGGGCCGTCTTCACCCTCTGCAACCCACGATATTCCTGCCTCAAATGCCCATACAGACGACGGAAGCTTTCAATCTGGCAGCGATACCTTCATACGAACAGATCAACTTGATGGTGAGACCGATTGGAAACTTCGCCTGCCGTCAATTCTATCTCAAAATCTATCATTCAATGATCTTCCAAGGCTCAAGGTGACAGCAAGTGCCCCGGATAAGCAAGTCAATGAGTTTGTCGGCACCCTCGAATTGGGACCTCCGTCCGGGTTCTATGATCCTCACGTGGATAAGACAGACGATGGGAGGGACTATGAGAATGAGGATTCAGATGCCAACTCTGCTCCTCTAACAATTGACAACACCGCCTGGGCCAACACCGTTCTCGCATCCAACACAATTACCTACGCCGTCATCATTTACACTGGCTCGCAGACGCGGGCTGCCCTTTCAACATCGCCATCTCGCTCTAAGGTAGGGTTGTTGGAATATGAAATTAACAACCTTACTAAAATCCTATGTGTTCTCACCCTCCTTCTGTCTATCGTTCTAGTCGCTCTAGAAGGGTTCCAACCGACGAACGACAAGGTGTGGTATGTTGCAATCATGATATACCTTATCTTGTTCTCCACAATCATTCCCATGAGCTTGCGAGTAAACCTCGACATGGCAAAGTCAGTATACGGTCGCTTCATTGAACGAGACCAGGATATCCCTGATACGGTTGTGAGAACAAGTACGATACCCGAGGACCTAGGTCGAATCGAGTACTTGCTCTCCGACAAGACGGGGACCTTGACCCAAAACGGTATGTCTCTTTGTCTACTTGCGCAGGTCGCGTTCCGGTTTGCTAATCCAAGCAGAAATGGAGCTGAAAAAGATACATGTCGGGACGGTCTCGTATGCAAACGACGCTATGGAAGAAGTAGCCTCGTATGTCAAACAAAGTTTTGCTGGTTCCTCCCTGACTACCGCTTCGGCTGCCTTCGGCGCTCAGGCTGGGGCTGCTGCCGCTGCTGCTCCTCGTACAAGGAGGGAAATTGGCTCGCGCGTCAGGGACATTGTTCTAGCCCTTGCCCTCTGTCATAATGTCACACCAACCATGGATGAAGAAGACGGGGTGAAGATAACGAGCTACCAGGCTTCTTCGCCGGATGAGATAGCCATTGTCCGGTACACTGAGGAAGTTGGACTCAAACTATCATATCGTGACCGGCAAACCATTTTTTTGGAGTCAACTCACACGGGTAATGTTGTCGTGCGTGTCCGCATCCTCGATATCTTCCCCTTTACCTCTGATAGCAAGCGCATGGGGATTATCGTACAGTTCGAAACAGAGGGTGGAATGCTAGATTCGCCCCAACAGGACAGTGAAATTTGGTTTTACCAGAAGGGCGCAGACACCGTCATGTCGACTATTGTTGCGGCAAACGACTGGCTTGACGAAGAAACCGCGAACATGGCTCGAGAAGGCCTGCGAACCCTTGTCGTTGGGCGAAAGCGACTATCTTCGCAGCAGTATCAAGAGTTTGGTGGGAAATACAGGCAAGCCTCGTTAGCTCTGCAGGGGCGAGATGCTGGAATGGCCAAGGTGATTGGCGAGTATCTAGAACGTGATCTGGAACTCCTGGGAGTAACTGGTGTTGAAGATCGCCTCCAGAGGGATGTCAAACCTTCTTTGGAGCTCCTTCGCAACGCCGGGATCAAGATCTGGATGTTGACGGGAGACAAAGTTGAAACGGCGCGATGTGTGGCGATCTCTGCGAAATTGGTTGCCCGAGGCCAATACATCCACACAGTCGCCAAAGTGAAGGATAAGTCGACTGCGCAGGAAACGCTAGATTTCTTACGCAATAAGACTGACTGCTGTCTTCTCATCGATGGCGAGTCACTAGCCCTTATGCTCAGCCAGTTCCGGTCTGCGTTCATCTCTGTTGCTGTGCTTCTCCCGGCTGTCGTTGCCTGTCGGTGCTCTCCGACCCAAAAGGCTGAAGTTGCCGATCTGATCCGGCATCACACGAAGAAGCGAGTCTGCTGTATCGGAGATGGTGGAAACGACGTATCTATGATCCAAGCTGCCGATGTAGGAATCGGTATTGTCGGCAAAGAGGGTCGACAGGCCTCGCTAGCGGCCGATTTCAGTATCACGCAGTTCCATCACCTCACCAAGCTTCTCGTCTGGCATGGCCGCAACTCGTACAAGCGATCGGCCAAACTGGCCCAGTTCATTATGCACCGTGGACTTGTTATCAGTGCCTGCCAAACCATGTACAGCATTGCCAGCCACTTCGACCCCAAGGGCCTTTTCATCAACTGGCTCATGGTCGGCTATGCCACCGTGTACACCAACGCACCGGTCTTCTCTCTTGTTTTCGACCGCGACGTCGACGAACATATGGCCAACCTCTACCCCGAATTATACAAGGAACTCAAGACTGGCCGTAGTCTCAGCTACCGCTCTTTCTCCACTTGGGTGCTCGTCTCCGTCTACCAAGGAGCCGTCATTCAAGGTCTCTCCCAGATCCTGCTCGACACTATCTCCGGGCCAAGACTCATCAGCGTCTCTTTCACTGCTCTCGTCATCAACGAGCTTCTGATGGTTGCCATCGCCATCACCACTTGGCACCCGGTCATGATCTTCTGTCTCCTGGGCACCGCTCTTCTCTATGCCGGCAGCGTCCCCTTCCTCAGCAGCTACTTCGATCTGGAGTACGTCATCACCGTGGACTGGGTCTGGCGCGTGTGCGCCGTATGCGCCGTGGCCGTCATCCCTGTTTGGGCCGGGAAATTGATCAAGCGATCCTGGAGTCCTCCCAGTTACCGGAAAGTCCGTGGTTGAAACAAAAAGAGAAGAAAAAAATCTTACTGCTTACTGTCATTTATTATGAGATTGATTGATTAGTTCATCTGGTCAGGGAAGTATGGTGGTGTTTGGAACTGGAGCGAATGATTCCCCTTTTTCTTTCTTTTCTCTTCTTATTTTTTATCTTTTATTTTTTTTTTTTTGTTTCCTTTCCTTTATATATATCATCCATCATCCATCTATCCTTCTTTCTCTATACCTTTTTTTCTCCTTCTGTTTTGCTGAATCTCTAAACTACCCACTGTGAGTGTACTATACTATACTATCTATCTTATCTCTTTGTGAGGGTTCACCCATCTAGCCACTTTTTCTTTTTCACGCTTTTTTTTTGTTATGTCGCTTAGCAACATCGTCGTCAACTTATTCTACTTTGGTACATACATACATAGAACTGTCCACCTTGTTCATCAGTCATTGAAATATTATCTCGGTCATGAATTGGACTGGGTCTCCATTTGGAAGGTTCATATTTCGTACAGCAGAGGGAAAGGTCAATAACTGAGAACTAGTATGAAGAGTGGAATAATATTAATTTGAAAAATGGAAATAATTAATGATCTCCTTCTCTCATCCCCTCGTCTCACCTCATTTCTTCCTTACGTACATCACATAATGCATGTTAGATCGTGAATATCATGAAAGGCAACCCCCGTCCATTACTTAACATTCCACCTCCTTCGTGATTGACCATGAGATGTCAAATCTCAAGACACACCCCGATACGAGACAAAGACAATAGTATGATTGATTAAAAAGCAAAGACAGGCTATTCCTTATGCTTCGGGGGAAAACACCTTCTTGAAGCGGAAATGGCAAAGGTCGCGAATCACCTCGGCCGTGCTCTTGATGTTCTGGCGCACGATGACGGACGTGGGGCGCGAGAAAAGCTCGTCGATCTCCTCGAGGGACTTGTTCTTTGTCTCGGGCATGAAGAGGATCTGGTAGAACCAGCCGATGGCGGCGATGCCGCCGTAGAAGCCCAGGGTGAGACCGATACGGGTCATGGAGTTCATCATGGCGGTGAAGTTGTAGGTGACGATGAAAGAGCAGAGGAAGAGGTTGGCGTCGGCGGTGGTCATGCCGTAGGATCGCAGGTAGGTGGGGAAGACTTCGGCGGGGATGACCCACGTAAGACAGGCGTAGGAACCGAAGAAACCCATGTAGAGGATGATACCGGTCAGATAGACACCTTCGGCGGCGGCGGGATGCTCTTCGTAGTTGATAGTATAGCCAACACCGACGAGAACCAGGCCGATGAAGAAGCCCGGAAGCATGGCATTGGCCCAGTAGCGACGGCCGAACTTCTCCATGTACATCACGGCAGGGATGGCACCGATGAGCAGGGAGCCACCGCCAACTAGCGACATGAAGACGCTGGTACGTTCATCGAAACCGATCTTTGTCATGAGAACGCCCATGTAGTACATAACGGCGTTGACACCGGTGAACTGGCCCAGGAAGACCATGGCGTTGGCGTAGACCATGGCACGGCGAGCACGAGGTTCAGTTAAGAAATCCATCCAGGCGTATTTCTTGGTGTTCTGCTGCTCATCATGTTCTGCCGTGACGGCCTGCCGCATGCCCAAGAATTCGTCCTTAGCTTCGAGCGTGTCGAAGCCGCGAATCTGCTTCCACACACCGTACGCTTCCACCGGCTTGCCCTTGTGCATAAGGAAACGCGGGCTCTCGGGCAGGAAAAGCATGCCCACGAAGAGGATGGTTGAGAAGACAAGAGAGGAACCAAGAATGTACCGCCAGTTACCGGTGACGTCGACAAAGATAGCGGCCACTGCATAGCCAAGAACCTCTCCCAAGGCGATGTTCAACTGATACAGGGAGACGAGGTTACCACGAATCCTTGAGGGAACTAGAAGACGGAACACGTTAGCGATTAAGTTGACTGATTGCGATGAAATGAGATCATGTTGTTACATACCACACTCGGCAACATAGACAGGGACCGTTCCGCCCTCAAGACCGACACCTGCACCCAGGATGAAACGGCCGGCAAACATCATGCCAAAGTTAATGGCACCTGCCTCCAGGGCGGCACCGATGGTGTACAGGATACAAGAGACGATGATGGCCATGCGACGACCCAGGTACTCGTTGGCAGGCGACAGGATGAGGGCACCGGCGACAGCACCCAGCGGCATACCGGCATTGACCAGACTGCTATCGTTGTCCGACAAATGTAGAGCACCGGGCATGAAAAGGTTGGCACCACTGATCAGAGACTGGTCCAGACCCGAAAGCAGACCACCCATGGAGGCAAAGGCGACAAGGATATAAGTGAAGAAAGCCGGGTTGGACAAGGTCACCTGGAAGCGAGGCTGCTTCAACTCACGGAACTGTTCCTCCAGCTGTTGGAGTTCTGCGTCCATGGCCGCTTCGTTGTATTCGGCGGACGCCTTGGGGTCCTTAGCGATGTCGTCCATCTCCAGCGCCGCAGGCTCCTTGTGGTCATCATGGGATGCCTCGACATCCTTGAGGGAACCCATGACGAATCTCTTATGCTGATGTGGATAGGAAGAAGTCCCTCAATAAAGGACCGAAGTGCTAACCAGCCAGTGGAGAGACAGTCACGAAGGAGTAAGGAGGAAGAGAAGGTCAGAGAAAAAAAGAAAGAAGAAAAAAAAATAAAAGGGAAAAGAAGAAAAAACGAGCATGGGGATAACGCTGAATTTAAAAACCCCGGACTCAAGGCGGGGTGATAGAAGGGAAAACATTGTTGTGCAACGCCGACGTCAGGACGTCAATTATTCGCTCAAACAAGCCAACAAGACGACGGGGGTCAGCCGTGGGGGAGGAGGGCCAAAAGAGCGCGAGAGACGGGGAGAGTCATGAGTGGTAAGGTAGAAAAAATGCAAGAGCAGCAAGGAGGGTTAGTCGCGATGCCGATCTCCACACCAACTCCGTGTTTTTCGTTCCCCGTGGAGAAAAATGCCCGTCGGTAACGGGACGAAAAAACTCACGAGGTGCATCGGCCTTGGACCAGTCTGGAAAGCAAACCACGCCCAACAACGCCGATTCCGGGACAATTTCGGCGAGTCTCCGGCGATATTGGGCCTTCCAAGGATCGAGCCTGGAAACCGAGACGCTCATTCGTTGTGTGGTGCGTTAAGACGGCGCCCAGAAGGCTTGGGCTCCACTGCCGGCGTGGGATGCTTTGCGATGCTTCGAAACAAACTTGCGATGTTTGGGGAGACTAGCCAATTTGATAGGATAATAGATTGTCGTGGTAGACCAGTAGAAGTTGTAGAACAGGCACTAGGCTTTTTAGTCTGGTTTTCTTGTTCCTTCCCTCGTTTTTTGACTCTTTCGCTGCTCTCCACAACTCCGCAACTCCACACTCTTGCCCTTTCTCCTCCCTTGGCGTCCCATGGTCTCTTTGACTCTTCCAGTCTTCCTTCCTTTTTTCCCCTGTTACCCTCGCATTCTTCCGGGAGGCATCCCGATCGGTTTTCGTGCACTAGGATCCGCTCCCCCTCCATAATATGGTGAATTGGGCCGACCATTCGGATTCTGACCGGGACTAGGAGATCGGCCCCCATGTAACCTGGCCCGTAGTCGTTCCTGCGCCGATGCTGCCCGTTCCAAAGGCTGCGCTCCCGACATCGACTGGTAAGACCCGGCTCGCTGGCTGGGCAAGGGTCGGGCCCCCGAGGGGTGCAGCATCGGCGGCGTGGGGGACTGACTCGGTGGCGTCGCCAGAGACCCGGACGGTGCGCTATTTGCCGTGGCCAGGGGGGGTCCGCTCACACCACCTCGTCCTCGTCGGAGACTTGCTGTCTGGGGTGCCGGGGGTTGCGGTGCACCACCTGAGTCTCCCCACAAATCCCCGAGTCCTCCACCACTACTACGTCCGTAGCTCGACGCCGCTGGTGCACCAGCGCCAGGCTGGATCTGGGTCGTCGCGATGACCCGGGCCGGTGACGGCGTTGGCGCCTTTGGGTCGGGGGGTAGCCAGGACGGGTATGGCCGACCCTTTTCGGTATAATAGGCCCGGAGAACGTTCGAGATGTGCGAGCAGTCCTCGTGATCGGGATCGTCCGCCTCGTCGCCCAGGGTGATGGCGCGTCGAAAAGAGTTTAGCCGCGTGCCCAGATTTGACAGCGCCGAAGACGACGTCAGAGAGGAGAACATGTTGTTGGTACTTGGTCGAAAGGTGCGTCACTTCGCAGAGTGAAGTTGTCGGTGGGTTGATCAGGAGGGGTGGGAATGTGGCGGGATGGAAAGGCGGCCACGCCCCTGGGAAGAATTGGCGGTGGCGAGAATTCGGGGACTGGATGAACACGGTATCCCTTTGAACCGATCAGGAGAAGAGAATCGACGTGACAAAAAGGGGGTGATTGAGGGGGGGGCAATTGGAGGGGAATAAATGAGGATGATGAACTGATGGACTGATTCAAGTTGATTAAGGGAAGGGAAGGCGGCATTTCCGAGTCTCACCGCCGCACGTGAGCCGCGGCGTCATTCCTCTACTTCTACCAAGTATGGATAACTACCGTACCATCATACGGATTATGTGGAGTGTCCAGAGTTCCTCGTGTTGGAACTGGAAATAGACCAGTCATAAGAAAGTCAATGCTTGATTCTAACTCCCGACGGATCTGCAGGATCGGGGTTCTATGTCAACAAATCAACTATAGACATTATGCAAGGGCCACAACACGCCCGATCGCAGCAGAACAGAAACCACGAAACAAAAGCCAGACAACGCCGTGCATGAAACAGTCCCACAGTGCTTTTTTTTTATGTTCAACGGCGATTCCCCTTCCACTTCAATCATTATGCCAGCGCACTCTCCTTGCCAACTCCCTCCGTCTCGTACTCGATCTCCACCTTGGGTCCCTTCTTGCGGGGTTTGGCCTGGGGAGCAGGGCGCTTTCTCTTGAATCCAGGCTTAGGCTTCTTCGCGTCGTCCTCGCTATGGGCGCTGTCATCCTCCTTGTCGCTGTCCTCGTCGCTGTCTTCATCCTCGTCCGATTCGTCATCGTAGTCATCACTCGAGTCCGCCGACTCACCGCCCAGCCAGTCTTCAATATCCTCCAGATCCTCCTCGTCATCCAGATCACTAACATATTCCACCTCTCCAACACCTTCCTCTTCCTCCTCCTCCAGCTCCCCATCATCCATGTCCTCGTCACGCTCACCCTCACCCGAGCGCTCCAAGCCCCGCAGGACCCGCTTCCAGATACCCTCTTCCACATTGAGCGGTCGATCCCCGTAGGCACCACTACGCAGACGCTCAATCAGCTCGCGCTCGATCGCGCGCTCAACCTTAGCCGCCGACTCGGCCTTGCGCTCACGAGCCTCTTCTCTCCGCCGAATCTTCGGCGCCAACCGCGGCACCACCGTCTCGCCCAGTCGCTCGTCCTCCTGGGCCAGCTTCCGCATGCGGATGGCCACCTGCGTCAGTCGCGTAAGTCGCTGCTTGCACTTGTGCACCAAGAACTTGGGCCAGTAGATCAGTCGCTCGTCGACCTGCTCGAGCGCCTTGGCGTAGTTGGACGACAGTCGCACCCGCTCCCACCACTTGTTGGGCATGTGTGATCGCTCCACCGTCTTCATGTACAGGTACATCGCGCCGGTCTCGGGGTCCGATCGGATCGTGGCATATCGGGAGTTGGCCAGGGGGCAGGACTGGCGGTTGCAGAGTCCGGTGACATTGTATTCGTTTCGGCAGAAGGTTTGCTCCTTGGTGGTTCTGTGATTATTGGAGAATTGGCTATTAGTGACCTATTCTTGTAACCTTTGAGAGAACGGTATTCGTTCTTGAGATTTTCGTCTCTTCGAATTTTCGATTTATTTTTTCTCCAATCTTCTCCCCGGGCTGGGTTCCGCCGACAAATCTTTTCATCAAAAGACTTACTTGAGTTTGTAAGAGCAGAACTGCTGGTTGATCACCTGCCAGACAATCTCGTCCGACGACATTTTTAGTGTTCGTGGTCACAGCAAAGGACCGTGGTTGGGGAAAGAATCTGGGGGTTCGAGGCGCAGACTCGGCGAAGATGAGCAGAGGAAGAAAAAAAAAAAAAGAGTTACCGCAGCGATCAGTCACGTGGTACGAGTGTTATCGATAAGACCCGTGATTCTTATCGTTATCAGTGCCACAAGCCAATCAGAGTTTAGTTATTGTATAGAAAACAATGGATGGATTCATTCTCGTGAAGACTTTTCTTAAAGGGTATCAACTGTCAATATGACAATGCTATTTTATGGAGTCTTCAATGGTCTGTCTACGGAGGATGATGAAAGATAGTTGACTGCCATCACCACCGGTCAGGTCTCAGGCCTACCACCCTTCCATCTGCATAGGACCTGCCTCCCATTCGGTCCCGTTGGGCAAATGTCCGCCAGCAGCTACCAATTCTTCCTCGCAGACTCCATTGATGTCGTCGGCCGCAAACCCCCATCCCATCGACTCAAGCTCGCGAGAAAAGAAATCCCGTTCTTCTTCCATGAGAGAAGTCCCCTCCTCGCCACCCATGACGTCTTTGTATTGCCGCAGGTGCCACCAATGGGTCATGCCCCGAAGGGCTTGCTCCAGAGGTAACGCTTCTTCGACCTCGGCGTCAATATCGGATCCTGCCAGCCAGTCGTCCCGCAGCTCTGGCCGGCAGTAGAGATAGATTGCGGTGATGACACGCATGTTACCCTGGCGCCATTTGCGGCCACAGTACGGGACCTGCGATTTGAATAGCTTCAGCGTGTAGAATCGCAAATGAGGATCAGGAATCTTGAGTCCCTTGCGGAGGATGGTGCTAGACTTGTACTGTACAAGTAACAGACACCGGTGGGCCTTGTCGCGCGTGATCTTCTGCATAACATGCAGGTAATTGATGGCCGAGAAGAAATTGCGGAAGGAGAAGATCGTGATCGGCTCTTTAGGGGGCGGCGCAGTTGGGTATCCCAGTTCGTCAACCTCGGGCCGATGATTTTCTTCGATGAAATCGGGTGTGGGCTCTTCAGGAGATGACTCGCGCATCGAGATACCTTCATGCCCTGAATCTTGTCGATGCCGGGCAATGGGGGGCGGCACAGCTTCGTCCTCGCTAGACTCGCCTTCTGAGTGTTCGGTCTGCTGGGGTGGCTGATCTGAGTGCAGGTGGCAGAAGTGGAAGAAGCTAGTTCGCTATCAGTACAGGTCAAATTTATATTGGTCAAGATGGCACTAACCCCAATTCTTCACGGTCGTTCTTCTGTGCCACCGCTTGATCAACATCCTGGTGGGCGAACATTTTCAGGATCAGAGGCAAATAGTTAGAGTCAAGCAACAACTGAGTCATGTACTCGAACTTCAATATATCTAGACTTTCGTCAGCATTTCATGCAGGAGTCCTTGGCAGGCTTGAACTTACGGGATCGCTTGAACCATTTCACCAAAAGCAACAGCGATCCCGAGATGGCTTTGCCGGTGATCTCGCGCAGCCGAAGGTTGTCGAGTTCATCAATAGCAGCTTCGGAGTTGAGCTCGCCAATGATGTTGTTACTATATCCGGTCGCGTACCCATTGACTGAGCCGTAGCCCTCACTAGAGATGCCAGTTAGACTACTGAGTGGGAATCAGGAGCGTTATGGCTGACATACCCCATGGATTGATTGTTCGGTCCGTTTGCCTGGTTGACCACAGCACTGACATTGGTAAGGATGACCTTCAAGAATACAATAGTAATCGACTGCAAATGAACGAGTGCTTGTGTCTATTCGGTACCATAAGCCATTGTGAACTGGTAGTTGAGAGGAGGTAAGAGAAAGGCTGGACTCACATAGAATGACTCCACCGCGTCCAGGCGACGTTGAATATCTTCGTTGTCGGTTTCTTTCTGGGGTGCTCTGTCGGGGCTGGCTTGTCTACTATTATTCTTCTTCTTCTCTTGTAGATCCAAGTCCTGCAGATCCTCCGTCAATTCCATATCAATGCCCTCATCCGAAGGACCTTCGTTGTCATCCAAGTACCAGCCACGGTCGTATTTCATAAACCGCTCTCGCTCTTCCCATAGTTGCCGCATGGCTCTCGTCATTTTGACGTGCGTTGAAAACAATTTTCCGGCCTCAATGATAGATGCCGGGACGTCACTTCCTTCCCATCTCTTTCCTACCAGCACATCTTGAATCTCAGCGGTCCCTTTGCCACCGATATCGTTGCTCGAGTCATCGAGAGGCGGGTACATGAAGGGGAAATTCTGGTTAGTCTGGTAGTTCTGCTTCTTCCCCGCCTTACCACCCGGGCCTATGGGTGACGGTGGAGGCGACGGTGCCGGGGTTGCGATATGAACCGACTGGTGAAGGATTGAGCCATTTCCGCCGGAAACCGACGGCCCAACACCAGAAAAGAGACCGTTCGAAGTAGTTGTTCTGCTGGGGTGCTGAGGAAGAGGGGGGAGGATTGAGTTGTTCTCCAGCTCCAAGGGGACAACAAGAGGCGGTGGGTTATAGGCGGGATACTTGGACGTGATCTCCTGTCGAAATACATGATAGTCAAGCGGTGACGCTGTTAAAAAAGGAGTTCTTCCAGATGACGACTTTTCCCTCTCCTCGAAGGCTGGCTCTAATTCTTCTTTGGCTTTCTTCAGACTGTCGCTGCCGCCGAAGAAGAGAAGCAAGGACTTCCAGAACAATAAGATGATCCTTGTGAGCGGAACATTGGCCGAGTCGTCCCATCGCAGCCTTGAAATAATTTCCACCAGAAAAACCAAGAGGTTAGGATTCAAGTCCATGATACTATCTCGTAAAGGCGTATGTTTCTCATTACGGGCCTCCTGACGCCGTCCAGTTTCCACAAGCAAATAAAATGCCGTGAGTACTAGATTCGCCTCTCGCTCGGAGGCAGCAAGGAATGCAATGTTAGCGCTCTCGTGTCCTGGGTTTTGGGAGTCGGTATTAGGCGATTTGCGATTCTTCTCAAATGTCTGGCATAAGCACTCGAATAATGGCTGGATACCCGAGCAGTCGTGAAATAAGCTAACGTTGTTCTCGATCCAACTGAGTTGAAGAGATTTGGGCGTCAGATTTTTTGCCGCCGTCTGCGAAGAATCGTCTTGATGGTCGTCATCATGGACAGATCTGCCTGCAGTAATTCCCCACACGCCAGTCACTACATAACAGAGAATTTCCAGCGCTTCGATTCGGACCAAAATCTCCCGGTCTCTTAGGCGAGAAATGACCTGGCTGATAAACGACTTGCGCTGAGCATCAGATGCCTCAGTCCAGGAGACATTCGAGCCAATCTCATGACTCTCTCCGAAAGCGGTCCACTTTTGCTCAAAGGAAGATCTCATACCGAGGAGCATCGCTCTATCAAATTCACTGTACTGAAACCATTCCTCGATCTCTTCCTCGAAAGGCTGTGAATCCGCATATTCGAAAGCATAAGCGGGCTGTTCAATCTTCGGCATCTCCTGGACTAGCTGCCTCAGCTGTGCAAGACTCAGTGAGTCCGGCGGCCGTTCTGAGTTCTGCTGCACTGGTGCTGGAGGCGGGGGTTGCAAGGGAGGCGGCGGCGGTGCCGCGACATCACGACGTAACTCGGGTCGTCGAGCCGCTTTTTCCACTTGCGGGGGCGCTTCATTGGCAGCAGCCGAGGTGGATTGCGAGGCCTGCTCCTGTCGCAATCCCTCAACGACTTCTTCCATCAACTGATCGTCCGAGACTGGGCTGATATCGGTCCCGGTCTGGTCAACCTCATCGGCCTTCACAAAGTGATGCTCTTGCATGGAGGCTTCGGTGGAGCCTGTGGGGTCGTCCATTTGCGCCACTGGACAGGTGTTTGGTTTCAAGAAAAGGTAAAAAAGATATAGGGAAGAGAGCTAAAATGCCCAAAATGCAATCAAACAATAGTCGCAAGGGTATCGGTCAAGGATAGATCATGAGATATGGCAGATGAAATATAGATTAGGTCATTAAGAAGGGAAAATATGAAGCAGGCAAAGTGGGACAAGGGTCCTAGTATGGTAATCAACCCAAATGCAGGCACATGGTGTCGAGTGGCAGGCTTGACAAGACGTCTTTGGCAGCGGTTTGTGATCGACGATGGAGGATTCGGGGAAACGTGACGATCCGCGGGCGAGGCCGGTCACGTGCAAGGTACCGGTGGGATGAGGGCCAGCGCAACCACGGTCACCGCGATACTTATTTCTATATCACGTTAGTTTCTTAGAAAAGAATGCTTCAGATCTTGAAATTTGCTATACAGACATTGAAACTCATATGGACGTCACTCAACTGTAGGACATATTACTTCAGCCACCATGTGTGAGTATATATTGCAGTCTGTCTCTACGAGATATAATATAGAACCTAACCGGACAAGATTGCTTAGTGTAGTTATAGTCTCAATAGAGATTAGATGCGAAGATTCAGGAACCGAAATAAGTATATATGTCTATAGCAACGGTGTAAGAATATCCAGGAAGGGGGTATCACAAAAGCCAAATCTTGTACAAGCTCTTGGCCCTGACTCTCAGGCCTTCGGAAACAGCAAATGCTAGAAGTAGTCGAAACGGCGATTACTCCGATTTGCGGGACTGGTCATCCCTATTTTCTTGACGTTTCAACTTCCGCTTCGATTGCCACCGATGCCATCCGGCTTCGTCAAGTTCTTCACTTACCACCAAATCCCGGATTCTGAAAAGCCTGGATATTGACAGGTCTAAGGCCCAGTCTAGCCAGCCATAGGTTCGAATCACTTCCGTCACAAGAAACCAAGCCAGCGCACACCCAACTCCAGCACCACAGCCTGCTAGGACCTGCTTCGGGGTATGGTAGTTCAAGTAAACCCGACTAATGGCCACCATACCGGCACCAAAGCATAGTCCCACAGAAAGCACTAATCTGAGGAAGTAGTGTAGTTTCGCGTCCGAATGAGGCAGGGTAGGGGCGTGTCGGAAGAGAAGAAACAGCGACAGGTACACGGCGAAGTAAGAGACAAATTGGGCATGAGATGACGGCATACCGTAGCCTTTACCGAACATTTCTAGAAAGCCAATCTAGGCATCAGCTATCGGTCCACCGAAGAGCAGCGGGTTGGGTAGTCCACATACGCTTTGGCCGTTCCTCTTTGATTATACGTTTCAGCACAAAATTCAAGGCCTCACAGCCCATCTGCCCGGCAAACATGAGAAGCACCTCGGCTTCCCTTGTAGCCCAGATGAGAGTGACGTAGGCCACACATAGTGCCTGCGGAACCAGAGCGAGCCAGGCAGAGAGGAAGGACAGGGGATCAGAGGGGTTCTATAGTAGTCGCCGACATGTCTAATTAGTTTCTCTCCTATGAAATCAATCCCGGTCCAGGAAGACCGCGAAAGAAGTATCACTTACATAATGAACGTGGGTCAGGGAGAGTGAAGCCAATGGCACCTCCCCCATGTTGGAAACGAGGACCCTCGGGGGTATAGTGTTTCCTTTTCTTTGTAGATTTATGGTTTTCTTTTTTCGCCAGGTAGACCGAAACCCTGTTCACTATCCTAGGATTAATGAATCTGGAAGGGTGAACCCAACAAGAAAGTGTAGAGCTGTTCAGCAGTACAAGCCAGGCTGCAATGAAAGTAGGTAAAGATGAAGGAGGTTCCTTAGTAAAAAGACATCGTGATGATTGTGGACGGATGAAGCTTCCAAGGAACGCGGCAGGAAAGACTAAAGAAAGATAAGATGCGGAGAACACTTTCGAGTCCCACTTTGGGCAGTATTTCTCGCCGCTTTTACACAGGCCTCAGGCGGTGAGTATGAAGGGTAGAGCGGCGAGGGGAAAGAGGGGGAGGGGAAAAGGGCGGCCTCAGTCATCGATGATCTAATTTCTTTGCTTTTATTTATTCTTCAGTAACAAAAAGAATGGCCTGGGCATCCAAACTCAATGCCTGATTGCCTGAGGGCCACGGCTTCCTTTTCTCTCTACTTCCTCTCTTCCTCTCCTCCTCTCTCTTCCATTCAGATTCCTTCAACTTCCCTCTTGTCCATCGGTTTCTAAACTGATAAACTGACTCATTCATTCTGCCATTACGCTCTTATCGCAACAGCCAGAAAATGACGCACTTCCCCTTCCCCTCGAATCTCCAATTCTGCTCCTGGCTAGTCTCGCTTGAATTGCACCATCTGACAGCTCCTTCGTCTCCGTGATCCATCTGGTTCTCTTCGCTCCGATCGACTGCCTTGGCCCCTTCCATCGTCGCCACATACCAAACCGGGAAACGCTGGGCCTTGACTAATCTACAATCATTCCTTCTTCTATCTTAGAGCCTCACCACCGTCACCTCCACCCCACTACCTTCCAGTCGGTCGACCTTTTTTCCTTCCCTTGCCTCTTTACATCGGTTCTCTCCAAGGGATGAATACTTTCGGCGACACTACGTTCTTGATCTATCTCCAGATATCATTATAATAAGTCACCAACCGAAGAGTGAAGTTTGCCACCAGTACAACGCCGCATCGGCGAATTGATCGTTGAGCATCGATTAGTTCCCTCCTGCTTGCGTCACTATGGATTCTGAGATCCCCGATGACGATCGCTTCGTAGAGTTGTCGTCGATTGAGGCGATATACCCGGAAATCAAGATCGATCCGTCGACTCCCTTCCGAGCATCGTTGGATATCCCCGTGAAGCCTTCGGCACCCCTGCGGGTTTGCTTTGAGCAGCACGCAGAAGCTGGGTCACCCACTGTTTTGACTCCTCCAAACTCTTTGGGTGCTGCCGAAGTTCGTTCCACACCTACGACGAAACCCGGCGACAACTCCTTCACTGTTGATACCGGAAACGATGTACACTTCCTTCCTCATCTTCCCCCGATTGCTCTCGTGGTCGATCTTCCCGAAGGCTATCCTTCTTTGCAGCCACCCATTGTCAAAATCAGCACCGATCCATCATGGCTTCCTTCTTCAATTGTTTCGGGTCTTTTGGATGATGGGAAACGCCTCTGGGAAGAATGCGGGAAGGACCTGGTCATATTCACGTACATTGACCATCTTCAACAGCTCGCTGAGACGGCTTTCGGAATCCAAGACATCCCCAATGGCGAGATTCGGCTTCCCCGGGAGCTAAAGATTTCTCTGCTGGACTTTAACAACAAGGCCGAGAAAGAGAAGTTTGAGCAGGAGACCTTCGAGTGCGGTGTCTGTTTGGAGCCCAAAAAAGGCGCCAATTGCCACCGGTTGCTTCCCTGCTCTCATGTGTTCTGTGTGCCCTGTCTTCAGGACTTTTACAAAACATGTATCACAGAAGGCGATGTGGACAATGTGAAATGTTTATCACCCGACTGTGGCAAGGAGCCAAAAACCGCTTCAAGTGGGGAAGCCACAGGGAAGAAACGGAAAAAGAACGACCGTACATTGAGTCCCAGCGAGCTTCTCCAGATCCCTTTGGAACAGGAAACAGTGCAGCGCTATGTTTTTCTGAAGCGAAAGAAGAAGCTCGAGGCTGATAAGTCGACGGTGTATTGCCCCCGGCAATGGTGTCAGGGCGCGGCTCGCTCTAAAAAACACCCGAAACCTACGGACCCCATGGCAAATGACCTGGAGGACTCTGACGATGAAGACGACGAGGTCGCCTTTGACCCTCTTGGAGATGAGGCCCAATTACCCCCAATGGCAGACCGTGTTGCTATCTGTGAAGACTGCAATTATGCTTTCTGCAGTGTCTGTAAAAAAGGCTGGCATGGCGAGCTGGTGCGCTGCTTCCCTCGGCGGGAGGCGGAACTGTCGGCAGAAGAAAAGGCTACAGAAGAATATCTGAAGATGTACACCTCTCCTTGCCCGACATGCAGCGCTCCTTGCCAGAAGCAAATGGGATGTAACCACATGATATGCTTCAAGTGCGACACGCACTTCTGTTACCTCTGCTCCAGTTGGCTCTCGGAAGACAACCCTTACCGTCATTTTAACGAGTTTGATAGCGGGTGCTACAATCGACTCTGGGACATGGAAGGTGGCGACGGCATTAATCCGGATGGTGCCGAGGCTCTCCACCGCATTCCCGACCACCTTGTCGATTTTGACGAGAGCGATGACGAGGACCAGCCTGCATGGCGTTTTCAGGGACAACCTCCACCTCCCGCCCCTGCGCCGCCGCGAGCTAACCAGGGCGCAAACGGTCCCAGGCACCGCGAAGGCGACGGGAATGCAAACAACCTCGACGCGGCAGGCATGGCGGCCGCCGCAGAGAGACAAGCCCAGGCACAAGCCATCGCCGAAGTGCGAGGTCGTCCCGGTGCTGATGGGCCCCGGCCGCAAGCCAATGGAGATGGCGTCGCTCGACCGGGACCAGTGAGACATCCAGGACTCCAACGATTCTTGGACTTGGTCCAAAACGACCGAGAAGACGAATGGGACAGTGACGAACTTGACGATGACTTTTAATTGTGTCACGACTGCATCCTTAATAGAGTGATGATAGCAGAAGGGGCAAACCTTCCTATGATTTTTGGATTTGGATTGGCCATTTACCCTGTTACATTTATGAACTTGATGAATACTTGCATTATGTTAGCGAGCTGGTGCCAGCGTGTTTCTTTTAAGTTTCTTGGCTCGCCTGCTGGGTTTGTATAAACTGTTTTCTTACCTAGGTACATACATATCCAGAGTTGAAAAGGGTGAAAGGAGGAATATATCTGCAATGTATATCATGATCTAAATTCACGACTTTGATAAAAATCCGAGACCTATGGAATGAGATAGCTCAGCAGTAAGAAATTAAGGTGTTACCATATGATACAACCTGTGAGAGAGTCGTACTTTGCAAAGGGTGTTTTGGTAGTTAGGTAGGTGATTCATATGTACATGGTGGTAGAGTATACCGGGTAGGTAAAGTCAGCGTCAGCTGGAAGACTCAGTCTTTACTTTCATTTTCAGACGCCAAACAACAAACAAGTAAGTAAGCATGCATAGGTCACAAGATCGCGAGATAGCACGATGGTATGGTATCAAGTTAATAACATTGAGGGGGTCACAGAAAAAAATAAGAAATGAGACAAATAAAACGATGAAAGATACGACATAGAAAATATCCCCGAAGTTATGAGCAGAAAAATAGACAAATTTATACCGAGAATTCACATCAAGCGAGAAAAGTGAATAGATAATGGATATAGAGACAGAGCCCGTTCAGACATTTCACACATCTCATGTCATTTTTCGTGGGTTGATCTCGTTCGGGCCGGATTTCGATTAGACCACGAGGAATTCATCCTCGTCGCTCTCGTCGGCTTTCGTGCCTGCGGTGTTCCAATTGTACCAGAATTCGTAGCTCATGACCGTGTGGTCTGCGTACATGAGGAGCAGACGATAGCGTCGGGATGGGTTCCATCCACGCCAGCGCTCCTCGGGCTGGTAGGCGCGGGTTGCGCGAGCGTGGCACTCGGGCAAGGTAGGGGGAGATCGATGCACGTGGTGGCCGTGTACCGCTTCATCGCTGATGTCGGAGAGATCGGAGGGGATGTTGAGTTCGCTGAACGAGCGATCCGATGATCGTTCCGCAATAGAGGCATTGTCTGTGTCGTCGTCGGAGATGTGTTGGTAGCGGAAGGTGAGGTCGTTCTCGTCGACATCGCGAGGGATATAAGGGACGTCGGGGGGCATTTCGAACCCCTGGATGGGGCTCACGGACATGCCGAGAAGAGGGATCAGGGGACGGTCGCCGTATTTTTCCTGGCTCTCGAAAGGGACGATCCAGTCGACTCGGAAAGAGAGCCCGGCGGCTTCGGATTCGGTTAGGGCGATGATCGCGGCACGGCCTTTCTGAGAGGCGGCTACAACGATACCGTGTTCGGGGACATATTTGACCATGTTGAACCGATCGCAAGCTCGGATGGAGACGATAGGGTGGGTGAAGGGCTGTCGGAGCGGTGCGCCGCAGACAACGCTTGCGTGGGGAGCAAACGGATGAGCAACTAGTCGGATGTCGGTTTGCGAAAAGTGGAGGATTGGGAACCTCGAGTTCACTGGAGCTGGTGTCGGTGGAAGACCAATTAGCGCCTCCATCCGTCCATGCAAGCCAGCATCTTCAGGGAAGGCATTACGTGACATACGATCAAAGACCTGATATGCGACTGCCCCGGTTGCCGATGACCCTCCATCATCCGATGATTGGTCAAGATCTATATCATTCATATCTTCGTCCTCGGTATAACTATCGTCATCCAATACCGAGTACCCGTCAAAGTACTCCTCGGCACCATGCATGTCACCCCCTCCGAGGGCTTCAAGCAGGGCAACCTGGAGGAACTCTGGCGTTGTTTGAGGGGGACGACGAGTCCGGGGAGGAACATGGCTGGTATGGTGGTCCGAATCACTGATTTGCTGCGTGGTCTCCAGGCCAGAGGTTTGCTGGGAATCCGCATCAAGATTCAGCTCAGAAGAGCTGCCATGGCTCATGTTATCGTCGTAAACAGAACCATCGACGGCGCGATGACTAAAGGCATCAGCAGAGTCTGAAGGGCGAAGATACCCAGTACTTGTATGGAAGTGATTGGTCTCCTTGGCATCACTAGATTCCGAGGACGCCACGCGGTCCACACCTTGAGTGCCACCTCCCTTGCTGATGCGACAATCAGGGCCGAATATATCGGGTAGTACCGGTCGTTCTGGCTCAGCCTTGACAGCAGGAGGGAAGTAATTGTAAATATGCGAGGCATTCGGCACACGGCCACTTAGCTTCGTGAGATCAAACACCGGCTGGCCATCCTTTACTCGGCGTTGAGGCCTCCCACCACACGCCTCTTCAGTGGACTTGAGAAGATGAAAGGAGCGCGGGTCAAGAGCGATAACAGACCAGCCACGTTCGCTACTAGGTTCGTCAGCAAGAGGCCAGGGAAGCGGTACCCCACGCAAGAAGGTAAACCGGTCGATGTCCAAGGGAAAGAGGTTCAACGTACTCGTTGCGCAGAGTGTCGTGAAAGGACCTGAAACCAATGTCGTTGAAATGATACATATTAAATGCGCCAAGGCCGTCCCATATTTTCCAAACTAGGAGTTTATTGTCGATATCGGTGCTAACCATCCAGGTACCATTAGGGTCGAGGTCGCAATTGAGGAAAGAGACGGATGGGATGTTGGCAAAATGCCCCGTGTATGTTAATTTGATGTTGCGCGTTCGGTGTTTCTCGGGCATCCGATGTCGTAACTGCACAAACTGCTCGCTGGTCGTTATGTGGAGCCAGGTTTGGCCATAGTCGCTCAAGTCAACCTCTTCTTCCAGTCGCTGACTCGATTCGCTGCTCCCTCCAGATATAGGATTTACAAGGGCAAATGCGAAAACGGTAATTAGGCCAGTATTCGCGCTCACCGCAATCAAGCGAGCGAACTTGTGGATAGCCAACCCCCATGCACTGGCTTCGACATACTCAACAAAGAACGGGTCCACTTGTGAGCCATTCAGAGGGCGACTCTCATCGTCTTCTGCAGCACGAGCCAAAGCTGAGAAAATTGCCTCGGTTCGATAACCACATACGTTCCCCGAATCCGTGACGAGTAGGAGAACCTCCTCGCGACCAAGATCGTCCACAAGGATATTGTTGATCGCGTGCGGAGAATTAGGAGAGATAAACCCGCGAGCATTAGGTTCCTTCATGACAGGCGTTATGATCATTAACGGGACAGAGCCCAGCATCTGGAATGACCCCGCGGGTTCCCAGACATAGATTTGATGACTGTAGGCGACAAACAGAAGGTTGCGACGCTGGGATAGCGCGATCTTTAAACATGTCAGCATCGGAGGAATGCAACTAGGCGGATAGAACAGTGATGAGCATACGAGGTTGTTGCGCCATGTCGCAGCTTGAGGAGGAAATGAATCATCTGCTCTGGAAAGCCAGCGAGTCAATACACATGTTGATGCTTCCGACGCCGAGAGTGTATGGCTTACGATGAGAACTGATTAAAGATGTTAGTCGATATATACGCAAATATAACTGAAATGCATATAAGTGTCTACGATGATGAGAAATGCACGCACTCTTTTTTCGCCCTTCTCCACATTCAGAGGCCGAAGATGCAAGCCCTCGCGCGTGCGAGACTTCCGGCCGGGCGGTCGTTTACCGGCGAGATGACCAAACGCCATTGCTACAAGCACTCTCCGTGCAGGAGCAGCGTGTCCAGACGATCAACGCCGGCCTAGGGTTGGGTTTTCGGATAGAGAACAATTTCACAGAGGAAGGAGGGGGAGAATCCAAATTATGACGACGGTGAGCAGCTGTCATACAGAAACACGAGGGGCACATGAAACAGATGCAGAATGATATCACTGGAGTCGGGGGGTCTGTCAATTTGGAGACCAGCCAGGATTAACATTGTCGAGCCTGGGGGGAGCAGAAGCCACAACGGACGAAGCTCCTCTCCGGGAATCTGGACGGTCGACAGGACGAGAATCCACTTTCGGAGGGCGATGAAGTCAGTCGTGCCATTCGCCGCCTCAGGCCGCGGAGCGCACGTGCCACCCGTCGGAGCTCTCACTTTCGTCGGTCGCCTTTCGTCTTTCCTACATCCATGTCATCACCTCTCTGCCATCATGGATCTCGTCGCGAGTGTTCGTAAAGAAGGCAGCCGGTGAGTTTTCCCGTCCCTCTGTTCCCCTTCACCAACCTGTCATCCGGTCGCTTACGGCTCTATCTTCTACTACAGCGGCGGCCGCAACGAGTTCAAATGGTCCGATGTCAAAGATTCCAGCCACCGAGAAAACTATCTCGGCCACTCTGTCATGGCGCCGGTCGGTCGCTGGCAAAGTGGTCGTGACTTACACTGGTATGCCCGATCCGGGCACGACGCTGAAGATCAAGCCACCAAAGAGCGTGAGGAGAGGCAGCGCGTCAAGGAAGCCGAGGAAGAGGCGATGGCGCTCGCTTTGGGTCTCCCATTGCCCCCCAAAGCCGCCGCCGCCGCCAACGCCAATTTGACACCACTGGGCGACAAAGACGTTCAACATGCGCTTCGGGAGACGGCAGCTGGGGAGGATCTATCGGGTGACGGGATGGGCAAGGGTGTCGGGTATGGTTCTTACAGGGGCGCGGGCGCCTCTGTGCCCGGCGCAAACGAGGATGATAAGTTGGAGGCAGTGGGGGTCGATTCACACTCGCGACATGATCGAAGACGGAGAAGCGGACGGAGCAGGAGCCCGGACAGGGATCGCAGGCGAGATCGTGCCAGTGGCCGGGATCGAGACCGAGATAGAGAGCACAGGCACCGGAGGCATCGCGATGAGCGCTCTCATCGCCACAGGAGCCACAGGCATAGGTCGAGGTCCCGCTCACGAGACCAGGATCGCCGGAGAAGACGGTCACGCTCGCGGTCTAGGAACAGGGACGGGGGCAGGAAAGACGATGATCGCAGAAGACGAGAAGATCGCAGGCATCCGCATTCACGCGAAAGGGATTCGGACTCTTACCATCGGCGCTGAGCCCGCGCCGCTTTTCTGGTCCATCTTTACGTAATGGGTGCTAGGCGTTTACGGGGAAAAGATTGTGTACAGATACTCGAACATTTTGATGCTCTATACCAAGGTCTATCTATCTGTCGATATTCTGCTGTTCATTTACAGCTCATCATGTCCGGTCTGCTTGCTTGCGGGGAGGTCGGGCATCGACATCATCTTCACCACCATACTAGTCCAGCCAGTGAAATGCTGCGTCCGCTGCCCTTGGCCGGTCTCCGGGTTGTACTGTTCCCAGGCAAATCCGGTTTCCTTCCATTCCCTGAAGACGTTCTCGACCACGTTCTTCCGCAGGTTTGAATACAGCTCACGAGCTTGCTCTTGGTGAGGACCAGCCGTAGTTGCAATTTCCTGGTTTGAAAGGGTTAGAATCGACCAACTTCTATTTTGGAAGATGCATAACTCACATATAGGTTCTTGAACACCAAATAGTTGATGTTGACCCAGATAGGGCTCCTCCAGTAGTTTTCAGCTGTTCCGTAGAATTCGTCCTGCTTGCTCAAGCTACGGATTCCATAATCACTCCAGAGCTCCTCAGGGTCGCCAATCAAGTCCAGGATGGCCTTGAGACGAGGGCTGTCCGGGCCGATCATGCCCGTAAGGAAGGGGAAAAGGGAAATATATCCTTTGTGGCACACGTGGACGCTTTCCTCAAACTCATCGATAGTGGCGTCGCAGTATGTCTGTGCTTCCTCATCCCAGTGAAGGTCGTCGATATTTCGCTCGATGGCCGTTTCGTATACCTTAAACTCCTCGGCGTCCTCGGTTTCGCCCAGGGTCTCCGCGATCCGACGAAGAGCGCGAGTCATCATGCCCATCCAGCTGATCAAATCGACGTGGAGCTCGCCCGGGTGCGGAGGCTGCGCACGAGGGTAGTCGTCCAGTCCGGACGTAAGGATATGCTGGATAGAGCGGCCCCGCCAGCGATATGCCTCCTTAGACGAGAATGCCTCTCTATCATAGGAACTGACTTCTCCTCTTTGGGTGTTCCTGTACCAGACATAGTGTTTCTTAAGGAGAGGATAGATTGAGCGAATGTATGCTTCACCCAATTCGGGGTGCTGGATGTAGACCGATCCGAGGGTTTCGGTAAGATCTTCTTGGGACCTATCCACCGAGATATTCTTGTTTGCTACCAGCTGATCAATGAAGGCCTCTAGTATAATGAAGAGGGTCGGGGGGTTGGCGTAGTGAGGGTACTGGACAGTAAACTCGGGCGGAACCTTGCTGCGGGCCTCGGAGCCCAGGATCTGCTCTCGAGCAATCCAGCCGTCCTCGTCCATCAGGCTGAGCCAACTCTTGACAATCTCGAGCCTTTAGATGCAAGTTAGTGCTGGTAATCAATACAATGGATACAATGGAATGGTGAGGTACTCACGCCAGATCAGTGTCCCATTCAAGAACCGGGATCAAGTGAAACCCTTCATCCCAGAGAAAACCTCTGGGGAAGAACGGCCGAGAAGGAACGCTGGTAAAGAGCTGCTTTGGCCCCTCAAGTACGGCATGGGCCCTGGCCCTTGCTTCTGCCGTCTCCTCCCAGAAGCCCTCATTTTCTTCATCATACTCTGGAGCTGCCGAGCGGTCAACAACATCCGTTCCGTAGAAGTAGCCTATGCCGCCGACAAGGTTGGAGAGCATTGACTTAGAGAACTCAAAGTAGTCCTTAGAGTCAAAGGGGGCCTGTGGGGGAAGAATCTTTTCGAACCGATCAGCGAAAGACAGCGAGGCGCTTGCGATCTCTTCGGTCAGTTTCTCGGCTAAAGAGAATTGAGATCAGTGGGTGCTGTAAAAGGTATAGGTTACGATCTAGGGGCAACTCACATGTCACAGGCTGGGGTGAAGAGCCGGAAGAGAAAAGAATGTCGAACTGGTGGATGTAAGTAACTTCCTTCTAGGCCAGACGACGATACATACCTCGAACTCGCCCTTGAACACCTTTTGAACGAGATGAATGTTTCCATCACCTGGGATATTTTTGATGGAGAAAACTTGAGGAGGCGGAGGAGGGTTATCTGGTCCATATTTTTGGATGATTTCATTGACTTCGCCCTTCATCTGCGAGAACAGGATAACTACACAGCATGTTAGTATCACATTGACAATCGGTCTGAGATAAGCGAACCCTTTGTTTGCCAAACATGCTCGGATTGAACGGTAGAACTAGAGACCAAGGTGCGATCCAATGGCTTATCCTCGTAGCTTGGGTGGTCGTGCTCGGGGTGTTCGTTGGTTTCGGGGCCCGCAGTCACATCGATCGAAAAGTCACCGAGATCAGGCGTGTTTCCAGAAAGTCTCACATCGCCTTCGAATCCCCGAGGGTCCTCGGATTCAGTTGTGACAGCCAAGTCGCCGAGACCTTCCAGAGTCGAATAGAAGATAATGGTTGTAGGTTGGTCGGGAGGGGCATCTTCGCGAGGCACACCCTTGACACGGGCAGCCCAGCTGCCTCCGTGCTCTCCACCGGGGACTTTGACGAAATCGATTGTCAGGTCCAATGAGTTTCCAGCGTCATGGATCGTTTGGCGGCCGCCCTTCCGGATATCATATTCGTCCCAGCCGTAACCAGCCATTCCTTCATTTTGTTCACAGGTGTGTCTGAAGTCTTCAATGCGGTCAGTCAATTGAAGGAATTGGCAGCCAGTTTCTGGGAGTAAAGCAGCAATTGAAAGGCGGGTTGGATTGTATAGCTGGACACATACTCCCCTGGGCAGTAGCGAAGTCATCCACCTTCGCCCACAGTAATCCGGCCGATAAACTTTCCGGGATTCGAGGGCGCACTCCGAAGTAGAGGTTTGACTTATAGGGACCCCATAGCAGAGACTGGTTGTTGGCTCTTGCGGCCTCTTTGGCTAGGATGGACTCATCGCCGGTCGCTGTTTGGCCTGCAAAAGCCGCACCCGCCCAGGACAATGGGAGTAAGAGAGAGTAGAAATTGAAGCGAGTCATATTTAAATCAGAAACATGAAGAAAGGAATGGGGGCCTCGAAAATCGAGGAGTGACCATAGAGAACGACTGAACGCAGTTTAGCTTTTTCTCCGATGGCGTTGGATGGTGGTTGTTAGTGGTTTGTTATCTATCTGGCATGACCGACGGGAGCTTGATCGCTCCGCATATGACATGGTCCAAGCTCCCGAGCATACAGTTCGGCTCACCCCTTGCCACAGATTTCCGAATGCCGAATTGCAGTGGTGAACACGCCATTTCAACTATATTGGGAGGTCAACTGTATACGGTCTACGACTTTCTATGGGACAGAAAGGACGAAGAATATGGTAACTAAAATACAAAGTGGTGGCCCTCAACTATCATTGCAAGTGGCGCATACTATATAGTAGAATCGGGTATCGGTGGCCAAGGAGTGTAGGAGTGTAGTTGCAATCGGCAAAAAGGTAACTCCCCCGAACCAGAATCGAACTGGTGATTTTTCGGTTACAAGAGATATCCCATTACAGCCGAACGCCATAACCAACTAGACCATCGGGGGTTTGTTGAATAAAGCTTCCCAATATTGACATCATGATCTAGGCATAAAGGAGCTACGCATAAAAAGTACAGGAAGGCCTTCTCTTCTTTTCATGGACACACAGAGGAAGCGGGCGGGAAGCGACGGCAGAACATAAACTGTAACTCGCTGTTGTTGAAACATACATCGGGGAACATAAGAGACAATGGATTGGATATATAAGAAGCAAAAAGTAACTCCCCCGAACCAGAATCGAACTGGTGATTTTTCGGTTACAAGAAAGATAATCCATTACAGCCGAACGCCATAACCAACTAGACCATCGGGGGTTCAGTTGTTGGGCGGCAAATATTAGTGTTATAGTATCAAATACAAGCGATGCACGGCGTAAATCAGTGGCCACTGATTCCAAATGCTATGGCCACCAATAAACACATATTTACGCCAGAGCTGTTGGTTTATATTCTATGTGTCTTTTCACAAGTCCCAGGCACCTTATAACATACAGTTGCTTCCTTATTCCAACTGGCGTCACGGTCGGGCTCTGTGTTGTACCTACGGTCTTTCAGGCTAGTGTTCAAGCTGGATATTTATATCTCGGTCCATACATCTTGGGTGTATGCTGCAAGGCAATGCAAAAACCTAGGCACTCCACACATGTCGTAATTGTAAATCAGACCACTCTCGAGGTCACCCACCACCTCCTGATCTGACAACACATAACCAATACACGGGAATTAACAGAATGCGGAATTGCTACACCTAAATGTAGACTACAATCCTCTCCGATGACACCGAATCCCTTTGTACGTACCACCTCCGTCCGAACTCCCTTGACTCATTCAAAGTATAGCCCTCCAAGGCATCCACCAACGAGTTCATCCTTCTGACCACCAGCTCTGCCCTGTTGCTCAACCAAACATGAAAAGACCCGTTTGCGCCCTGACCTCTTATAGACACTGCTAACCGACTCGCAGGATCAATTGGCAGTGCCATTTTAGCATACATTCTAGAGTTGGGAGATTCAGTGAGATGGAACTGCATCTGGACCTTATCACCGACACGGACCCCAAGCTGCAAATGCCGAGAAATGGTAAAAGCGAAATTGCTACATGTGACGAGGTGTGCGCCTTGTGGACCGTCCGAGCCCGTGATCGTTCTCCATATACCCCCCCGAGAGGTACCTCTGAACATTTTCCAACTTACGCTTCACGATAGCTTCTTCCGCTAATTTTCGGTTCCGGAGCATATTAAGATAGTAATACTCTCGTAGGATAGTATCTGGTGAGTTTCGAAGGTCATTGAATGCGTCTCTCATGTGCCTCGCCCACCCGCGTATAGCTGGATCCGGTGACAGAATCAAGTCGCAAAAGCCCTGCCTACCCCCAACGGCATCGGCGGGTACGAGGTTATCTCCCGTAAACCCCTGCCATATGGGTGACACAACATTCAAATGCCGACCAGACCATAGTTTCTTAGTAGCCGGAGGAAGGTATTCATCCAGGTGCCTGGGAGTGAGTGTCTGAAAAAGGCAAGCCATCCACATTTCCTGAATGTTTAATACGCATCGATCCACCTCACTTGTAATAGATTCACGCGAAACCAGGGTCACAAATACTGACTCGATGTCCTCGAACGCGTCCCAGACACAATAGTGAAGACTTGGATGATTCCGGCGATACCATGGATCATTGTGACACGCGATTCGGTCCAAGAGCCTGGAAGCTTGACCGACGTATAGCCAGAATCGACCAGGGTCACGCTTCCTCCAAAGTATGTGCAGATATACACCGGTACTACTCGAAGACTCGGGCGTTCCGCGTAGGCCTCTCAGGCTTAGAAGACCACAAATGTCAGACCATGGACGTGGAAGAACAGGGGGCGGGAGATTGGTCTACCTCTCTAAATCGAACTTCCCAAGCCTACTGAGGTCCTGTACGCCCTGAGCCAGGCCCCTCGTGAGCTCGGCATGGAGGTCGTTGCTCTGATATGCTAGCAAGGTCTGTCCATAACGTTCTTTAAAATTCCTCCGGACTGTGTCGATGAGATAACCCAGAAGGTAAATATGATCAACAGGGCCAAAGCCGGCTAATTGAAGAGAAACCTCTTCGGGTTCCCCAAGATACTCGTCTGGCCTCCCCTGTGCCTTTTTATTCACAGTAGACCGGATGGTAGGACCTTGACCTGCATGGACATCGCTGGCAAGGCTCTCTGATGTATATTTGCCTGTTTCAGTCCCCTGCCGCATACTTCTCTGAATTTCCGTGAGCGAGGTTCGCTTTATATGTGTGTTCGATTGTTTTTCAGCCCATTCGTTATACCGTTGACCCTTCTTGCGAGCCCCTCCCGTGCGTGTGTTGATCGATTTCAATGCCCCGAGGTTCGAAGGCAGGCGAGATTGCCTACTCAGATGCCAATAAAAGACATTCACGAAGATATTGTAATAGTTAACCCATAATAATCAGTTTCAAACACCTGCCCTATGCGACAAACTTCATTTATCAATCTGTCCACAATTGAGCACCGTAGCCCCTTCTGATCAGCGGTTTCGCTTTCAACATCAGCGGGCAAGAGTTCAGAGCCTGCCGTGAGCTCCAATCTATCCGTTAGTAGAGGTATCAAATGGATGAGGAGGGAATGATGTGTGCGATAATCATTCCAGTTCTCTTTCTTGAAGGCGTCCAAGGCAGCAAGGGCTTCCGGACTGGTTTCAGCCAGGGACGAAGCACTGCTAATGCTATCCCCCTCATCAGCCATGAGTGCTGCGTCTAATTGCCCTGTTCTATTTTGTACCCATATCTCTCCTTGCCCCCCCCCCCCCCCCCCCCCTCGAGGACATGTGGAAGATTGTAACCAGGATATGAACGAGAAGAGAACAGCCTTGCCACTAAGAAAAAGTCCCAAGAGAGCCTGAACCGTGAAGCGATTGAGCAATGATGAGGCCCCGCGATGAACCGTGAAAATGAAAAGGAAGAAAAAAAAAACCGCAGATAAAATACCTGAAAGCCCACATACCTAGGTACCTTATATTCACTACCTACAACCTACCTGCCGTGTTTGGCGAATGGTAGGACAGAGGTTGGAGTTTGCAGGCTGTATGGTGAGTGAATGTTTTGAGAATTTCTGGCTGAATGAAACATTATGATAGGTCATTCTCTCTATCAAAACTAGAGTTACCACCACACAGGAGCCAGCAGTCGCTATTACAACCCATGAGAGCAAACAGGAGCTACCTGCGCGATTGACACTAGCATGCCAAGACCAATATGGCATCTAACCCGATTGGGATACACTGCGCAATCGACAGGTTTCGACAACCGTAAATTCGCGGTATCTCTTTTGCATTCGCTGCTACAGACTCCGACTCACTTTTAGACGATTAATACCCCTGAACAAGTCAAAGACGACACCCTAACGACATGGAATTAAATTAAATATCGCGTCATCCTCTTCTATTACGTTCTGTCATCCCTCTCACCCCACCTCTTAGGCGGTGCCACCGAACTTTCATTCAACTCCTCGCACCGAACCTTTCATCCCAAAGGTCCGAAAACTTCAGAATATCACAAAACTTTACCGGTAAAGATGGCAGAGCCACCGGCGAAACGAGCTCGTCGGGTGGACAGCTCGACTATGTGGGACATGAACGACAAAGAGGGCCGTCCGGATGAAGCAGAGTCAGACTTCGACAGGAGCCCAAGACGTGAAACACATCCAAAGGAGGACGGACGGCGTGACGGCCCTCGCGACGACAGAAGATATCGCTCACGTTCGAGAGACCGGAGAGATCGGAGGCGCGACAGGAGTTGGTCCAGGGACCGCCGGGACCGCGATCGCGACCGAAAGGAGAGGGACAGGGACGAGCGTGGACCCAGAGACAGAAGGAGCGTCAGTCGCGACAGACATTATGAAAGACGAGGTATGGATTTATAGCGCAATATCTCGTTGGTTCGATCGTTAACAAGCTGTGAAGGTTACCCATCAAAAGGCGACAGATATCGAGACCGCTCTCGATCGCCCGTCCGCAATGGCAACAGAGATAGGTCCAGAACACCGCCAGTGCGAGCCCCCAGAGGCGACCGCAGAAATGACCGCAGAGACTATCGCAACCAAGCAAACGGTGCACCAGACCCCAAGTTGACAAGCCGGCCTCGAGATGGAATGGATATAGACACCGACGACCCTGTCGCAGAGGACGACATCGACGAGATGATGCGCAGGAGCATGGGATTCAGCAAATTCCGAAGTACAAAAAACACCAAGGTTCCCGGGAACAATGTCTACGGAGTGCGAAAGGAGAAGAAGACAGAATACCGACAGTACATGAACCGTATAGGAGGATTCAACCGACCACTCAGCCCTTCACGCACGTGAAAGAAAACCTGCACCTTACATTATACCAAATCCACATCTTTCTCACCCCTCCTGTTATCCTGTTACTTTTACTTTCTATCACTTCTCCCTCTGTTTTATTTCGTTACCCTCCTTCTGACGGAGGCGTATTCATCATGGTCTAATTCTGGTGCGGTTCATATGCATTTACGGAGCTGGTTCTTTTGCACTTTATGGGGCACCTGGGATATCTAGCGAATTACAGGAGATCTTATCTATATCCTTGTACAAATCAAAAATTAGGAAACCAGGTTTAACTCTTCCTTCGGATGATTTAATCTCTTATTAATTTACTGAACCTCCGGCGCGGCACATGACTGGCAGTGACGTATGGGCTCTTAAAAGGCTCCCCACGCCGCCGTAGTTCCTGGAACAACCCAGACTTCCATCCCCCAACACTCGTCACCGTGGCCTCAATACGAGCCTTAGGATCCAACATCGCTCGATACCACAGAATGCCTACAAACGAGCGTCGTGACATTGTCATCGTCGGTAAGAATCCGACCCTTTCATGACATCTTACCCCGCCCGTTGAGTCTTCCAAGCTGACAGGTTTGTTCAAGGTGGTGGTATCATTGGCTGCTGCTCGGCATATTATTTGACAAGACACCCGTCATTCGACCCATCGCGTCACTCAGTGACGCTCATCGAAGCCTCTGAGATTGCCGGAGGTGCGTCTGGTAAGGCCGGTGGCCTTTTGGCGCAATGGGCATACCCAAGCAACATCGTGCCGTTGAGCTACAAACTCCATGCGGAACTGGCCAAGGAGCACGGTGGAAAGGATAGATGGGGCTACAGAGAGGTCAATTGCGGGCAACTGATCGCAAAGGGTCGTACGCTGAACGATAAGAAAGAGGCAACGGGTGGAGAGGCTGGGAGCTCAGTATCTCTACAGAAGCGAAGCGCAGATGCTCTGGCGAAGCTGAAGAAGGCAAGAGTCCCACAGGATCTTGATTGGATCGAGCCAGATCTACTGCGAGGCTACGAGAGCATGAGTGATCCCGGAGAAACTGCCCAAGTCCACCCCTACCTCTTCACCACCTCCATTGCAAAACTTGCCGAAGAGAAAGGCGCAAAGATCACTCTCGGATCTGTAACAGGCATCGGTTATTCAGGAGATGCCGTTGAGTCGGTTTCCTACACAGACAAGGAAACGGGCGAAGCCCGTACCATACCTGCCACGGACATCGTTGTTGCTGCCGGTCCTTGGACAAGATCGGTCATGCCAAACGCCCCAATCTCCGCGACACGAGCCCACAGTGTGGTCATTCGACCCACGAGACCAGTCAGTGGATATACTTTGTTCACTAACATTGAGATACCCGCCAACTTCGACCCATCGAAACCCTCACGACCGACTGTTGCGCAACCGGAGATCTACGCCCGCCCCGATGAAACGGTGTACGCATGTGGAGAGGGTGACCACGTCGTGCCACTTCCAGCAACTACGGCAGATGTTGAAGTCGACGAAGCACGATGCCAGGATATCATCAATCAGGTTGGTAGCGTCTCAGATGAGCTACGCGACGGCCAGATTTGCGCGCGCCAAGCTTGCTACTTGCCCAATGTCGCGGCTGCGCGCGGAGGTCCGTTAGTCGGCCATGCCGGGACCAAGGGTTTGTATCTCGCTGCAGGTCATACCTGCTGGGGTATTCAAAATGCGCCTGGTACGGGCAAGGTTATTAGCGAGTTTGTCTTTGATGGACAGGCCAAGAGCGCCAAGATTTCCTCTCTTGACCCTAGAAACTATCTTTAGAGATTAGAGTAGTGTGCATATTCCGGAGAAAAATACAGCATTGCGACTGAGTTGCATGGTGATTCATCTTAATGAGAACGAGCCTACGTTTTGCATGCTGCTCTTTGATGTGCTGAGAATATGAGAGCTAAAGTGCGACGCCGCTTTCAACAAACCCCCGATGGTCTAGTTGGTTATGGCGTTCGGCTGTAATGGGATATCTCTTGTAACCGAAAAATCACCAGTTCGATTCTGGTTCGGGGGAGTTACCTTTTTCCTTTTTGCAGGTGCCTCAATCCCATTCCACTTTCCTTGATCTTTCTTGTCATTTTCCGTAGACCTGGCCGGTTAGCTTGCCGCTCCTATCCGCGTACTACTCTATGAAGTATAATACACAGGGAAGGTTCTGTTGCTCGTGACCGTCTAATTTGTAGAAGGCTCTCGCGGGCAAAGTCATTCCTCGAAATACCGTTTGTGAACTTGGCCTGGAAGAAGTTGAGACAGCGGCAGACAGAGGTTCTGCTACCTAGGCTCACTGAGTAGTGAGTACATGCATTCAAATTCGACAACTTCCGTCAGGCATCCACAGAAGATCAATTTGGTTCTTGCCAGAGGTTGTTCTTTTTCTTTGCTTTTCAATTCAAGAACTTCTATTAGGTAGAAAATATAGAGCAGAACAGACGATTACTCGCCAAGATCCTAGCGCCGATTCTAGAAATGTGCTTACTGTTGAAGTAAAACGTCTACATTTCTTCATCGGTACACACTGTCTAGTAGTAAGTAGTGCAGTAGCTTTAAGATCCGTCAATTGATCTGAAGTAATAAGAATACTTTCTGTGTACGAATCCGACACCCGATATGAGCACTGGGAAGCGGCCAGAGAACCTAAATTTTTGTTTGTTGGCTTACTACATAGTAATTGTTCCCATGCTTCATGTCATCCGTTATTATCCGTAGTAGCTGGTTCATTCTTGCTACTGTTGTATGCACTGGTTTCTCCTCCAAATGCCTTTGCTTCCATAACAAAATAGTGCTGACCGCCTCCATCAACATCCCCCGATGGTCTAGTTGGTTATGGCGTTCGGCTGTAATGGGTATCTCTTGTAACCGAAAAATCACCAGTTCGATTCTGGTTCGGGGGAACAACATAACTTTTTGCCAGATCATTCTTGAAACCATACTTTTGTTGTATCAGCGGGGTGGGCAGAAAAGTACTGGGCGGTCAGGAAGGTGGCGGAAGCCCGCAGTGCCGTGAAATGTCAGTTTAAGTTTCTCCGGCATTTCTAATTTTATTTCTAACTGCATCGCCAATGCCATGCACCATGAAGCCAAAATATGCAGATTATCTCAATAACAACCCCCGATGGTCTAGTTGGTTATGGCGTTCGGCTGTAATGGAGCATTTTCTTGTAACCGAAAAATCACCAGTTCGATTCTGGTTCGGGGGAGCGTTTATTTTTTGCCGGTGGTTCTTTTACCACTGCAGTCTTTAGATATGCCCCATGGCTATTGTTGTCCTCCTGCCTGGTGTCGCTTTGTTGCGGGACCAAAATTGGACTTTTTTTTGGTTTTTGCCCATTTCATACTCCGCACCGCGCGCCCCCCATACCATTACCAAATCATCAACTGCACGGTGAAGTACTAAGGTGACAGTCCATGGCAAGCATTTGGATGATGCCCTTAGGTAGAGACCAAGGCCTCCTACATTGATTTCAGAACAAATTCATGTCTATGTCCATAATGTACCCCTGCAGCTGCACAGCACTCCAAATGAACAAATGAACTTTGTAACCTACTGAGTAGACCCTTTGTTTAGGGTTAACTTAGTACTCTTATATTGGAACCAACAGGCTGGCGTACTCAAACACCATACGTAAAATCAAGTACTTTATAATGCAAATTTTCATGTATGGCCTTTCTCGGATAGAGAACTGCATAGTCCGTAATTGTTTCATGCAGGTCAGGTCTCAGGGAATTGAAATCTGCGGGGCATTTCTCGAGGTAAGATAGCGGGCCGTCCCGCTGAGCCTCGAGCCAGGCCCAGCTTCGGTAAGGATCAGCGACTCCGAGGAAATCTTTTCTGTCCGCACTTTCCGACCCCTCCATGACCGCAATGACCCCGCAGATACTCTTCTGACGTTTACCTCCCTTACGATCCATCAAGAGTTTTGGCGCTTGCACAATTCTGGAGATATGGCTTCCTCAAATTTGTCTCACCGACAAACGCATAATTTGCTTCTCATCTCTAAGCTCCTTAATTTGAGAGATACTGCGTCACCCCTCACCCTGCTCCTGGACTCTTTAGAACAGCCCGCCACGCCTTTACTCAAGGAATATATTCGACGCGCAACGGTAAGTTACGTGTTTATTGTGCTAAGCATTGCGCTGGAGTCCGGACCCTACACATATCTTCAATGCGCCCGCACTCGAATGCTTGAGCCCGTATTAGGCTAAGATATGTTTGATTGGATGAGCATGTGCAGCTTCGACTAACGCATAGGACAGATATCCAAAGCTCATGTCACCTACATCGCCTTTGAATCACTGAAGGCGCCTCAGGGGGTAGATGCATTCATCTCCGCCCGGGGAAAGAAGCCGGCGGATATCGCCAAAGAAGTCAGCTCGGTTCATCATGCGGCTTCCTCCAGCCCCTCGCGTCGTATGTTCCTTGCGTACTATACACTCTAAATGCCAATTGGCAATTAAAGCTAACATTAAGGAGGCCGCCTCATCATAATCGACTCGATAAACCCCCTTATCCACTCCCGGCGAACTGATGCACAATTCCACCTCTCGACCTTCCTGAGCTCA
The DNA here is from genome assembly GCF_016097325.1 of Aspergillus melleus. NCBI lineage: Eukaryota > Fungi > Ascomycota > Eurotiomycetes > Eurotiales > Aspergillaceae > Aspergillus > Aspergillus melleus. The sequence continues at coordinate 1,760,251 of NW_025763374.1, read as the reverse complement.
TTTCTGATGCCTCAGAGCCCCTCGACACCCAAGGTCGAATCCTCCCTCGTCGTGACCTTCCATCAGGATGTCCCAAGCCCTCCCAGCTCCTCGCCCTACTCGCCATCCCCGTTTTCCATATTAACCTACCTCGCAACGACCGTCATCCGACTCCACTCATTCTCGCACATTCTCACCCAGAAAGCCGCCCGGGACCGCAGTCTGGCAGCGCCCTTTTTCGGACTCGAAGAAGAACAGGACGGGGTACTTATCGGCAAAGTGGACAAGCACACCGGCAACGGGTCAGCGGAGGGTGTCGTTCTAGAGATGGAACATCGGCGGAAAAGCGGCCGTGGCGTGTTGGAATGGTATTACCTTCCGCCTGCCTCTCAGTACCCGCCGTCGCAACTCAAGGAGATTGTTACGCTTCTTGATGACCACCCATTGTATCGTCCTGCCGAGGAACCGGATGCTGGTGCCGGTGAAGAGGAGCCGGAATCGACGTTTGAATTACGTCTTACCGACAAACAAAGGCGGGATAGAGAAGGGGTGGTGCTGCCGTACTTTGATGCGCAGAAGGGTGACGGCCCTGGTGAGGGTGGGCGTATCTTATATGACATGGGAGAGGAAGACGATTTTGACGAGGAAGAGGACGAGATTTAGATTCTCTAAACGAGAGCCATACCTGGGGAAGATGCCAAAACTGTTGTGTTTGATCGCGAAATGACTTGCATCTTGCATGTGGCAGCAATCTGGCTATGACGGCTACAGGATATGCCGTCCCACCTAGGCATGCTGTGTCATGCCCAGCAAACTAAACATCAATTTTCAATTTCGCACGTGGTATTCGACCTACCACGTTCCGAATATACCATTTTCTAGTCGCAAGTTCTATTGGAGCACTGTCGCTACGAATATCAAAGTCTATCGCCTCGACTCGCCTACCCCACGATTGTTTGCGTCCCGTTGGCTGTCCTAAGCCATTTCATCGATCATAAATTGTTTTAAAAGCCTAAAAGGCCCGAGCAAGGAAAAAGTGGTGTCCTGCAACCACTGGAGGAATTATGTGTACATTCAGACGAGTGGGTATCCAGAAGCAACTGCTTCGCAAGAGAACTAGAAGAAGCGCCACCAGAGAAGGAAAATGAAGATAAGGCCGACCCCGGCAAATGGGCCATACTATAGCATGTCAGAGCGGCGGTTTCTCGGCTGCGACAAACGGAACTCACCTGTTTAAGCACCAACTCCCAGTTGATGCGGACCGCAGCTTTCCTGTATTTCTTGCTGTCTTCACGCAAGCGCCCCGATAATTCGCCCATCCTCTCCAAGCTATCGCCTCGGTACAGAAGATCCTCAATGTTTTTCGTCATGACCTTGGTCACATCACGGAGTTCGTCGTTGAGTCGGTCGAGGTTCTGCGAGGCTCGACTATCCTGGTAGAGCTTCTTGGTGCGCTGGATGAAAGTGTCAAACTCGACGAAGGCATACGGTCGCAGGTTGGGGGACTGGTATTGCGCGGGGGAGTATGTTGTGGTGAATTCGGTTGCGAGGTCGGCGAGATAAGTGAAGGCAAGCTTGCGCGGATAGGAGCGATCGCATATGCACAGGAAGCAGATATCATCTTGGATCAGGTAGCTAGTTTCGTCAATAGCCCAGATCATTACATTCACTATCCCCCGCAGGGCAGACCTTAAAGGAAAGACTCACTGTAGATTGTACTGGCCGGATTCAATGCTCGCCTGAGGTGCTGCATTGCGACTCAACCGCCGGAAGATCATCTTCGCCTGACCCTTGATCTCGGAGAGTTCAACTTCAGCCTGCATGAGAAACCGGGCATTAGCGTACCAGTGACGACGAGGATCCGAAGTGAATGGAATAAAGAGAAAACCTTACCTGTTCATCGTCCACAGACGCAGCCAACATCAGGCCTACTCCAACCACCGATCAGCAACTGTCACCACTTTCCCACCTCTTCAAGTCTCACTTGCACAATCTTACCATCGAGCCTGGCAATCTGAGTTGATTTGACCATCGTGCTAGAGCTATACTTGCACCCTGTCCAGTTCAAACTCCTCTTGAGTACCCAGCAGGCTGTAGTTCAGCTGTCGCGGTGCAGATTGACCTCCTTTACTTGTCCAGATCGACGGGGAATCATGGCGGCCCGCAAGCGCAAGGCGGTCGGTGCCGGCAATACGAAGCCGGCGACGACAAGGTACGTCGCTGCCACAGACACCCCCGGGTCTAGACTCCTCTTGAAGAGCATACAGAACTAATTATGAACCCACCCCAGGAGCCGGACCTCTAAATCTGCTAATGCAGCCAAAACGAAGGCCCCGAACGAGTCCAGCTCGGCGATGTCAGCTACGAATACCAGACCGAAGCGGAATCCAAGACGGTCCGCCAAAGATCCATGGGAGGAGGAACGATTGATGACGAGCTCCAAATCGCCGCTCGTGGATCTGGATCTTGTGGTATGTGACGCTATTGGGATCACTTCGATCTCATGCAGACCAAGTACAGCTGAGAATAACTTCACTAACATGCTTGCTGCTGTAGAAACTGCTTTCCCGCCCCGAAGCTTGGGAATATCTCGAGGAATCGGAGAAGAAGGAAATCCTGAGCTTACTGCCCGAAGATGTGCACCCAAACCCTCATCCGTCCGAGGATGACCCCGACGCCAAGATACCCCCTCTACCGGAGTCCTTCTTACGGTACTCGAATAACTGGCGCGACGGGGTCCGCCAGTTCCAGCTCGACCTCGAAAGCGGTCGCTACGATCCGGAATGGTTGCGTCAGGCTGAGCAAGCGTCGGCGCAGCGAGCGGCGGGAAAATTCGACAAATTCAAGGAACGGGAGTACGAGGAGTTCTGGGGACAGAAACAGACCTTCGACCGGAACCTGGCAGCGGGGCAAAGCGCCCAAGTCAAACTGCAAACGCTGATGCAGCAAGGGATTATTCGCGAAGGTGATGTTTGGAGATATTCACGATGCGTTGGCCAAGGCGCGAATAAGATATTGTTGGAAAAAGAAGTCAAGGTATGTCCAGTATCCAAACCGTCACCTGTCATCTCTGGTCTCGCTCTAAATGTTTCTTTAGATCGTGTCGATTGATGGCCCACGGTTGACATTTATTATCCCCTCTGGTCAACGTGTCTTCCTCTCCCACAGCAATGGCGAAGTCAAACAATCGGAAACGAGCACTCAGCCTGAATCTACTACACAGAAACCCGATGAGGCTGGAACAGAAGAGGCCCAGAAACCGAACGAAGAAGTACCTTCGAATGAAAACGGAGCGATAGATATGGATTTGTCCCAGAAACGTAAATCGGACACTGGCGCGTCCGATGCAGAACCCCCAGCTCAGAAACGGCGTCGGACACGGCCGTGGAACGCCGAAAAGGCTGAAACTCCTGCGTTCTGTGACCAAGAAGCAGCTCCAAACACTGCATGCCAGAATCCAGGTACCACCCCGGAGACTCATGACTGCCAGCCCGCGGTAGAAAACACGACTGCTGCGCCAGTCGACGAAAAGCACACAAGCTCTACGGAGACGAAGAATGGTGACCAAGCAGTGGCTGATACGCCACACCCAGCCAATGCATCTGAGCCGGGCGAGAAGGGCACAGAGGAAGGACCCGCACCTTCAAACACCTCGGAGAAAAGTGAAGATGTAATAGTATCGGGTATCACTTCGCTCAACCCACTTGTCAATAAGATCATGGAGCTCGATGGCCGCATGACAAAAATGCCTCATGGAAACGCTTGGAAGGAATTTCGCTCTTATCGGGATAACCAAGATATGGGTAGTCTATGGGAGGTCAGACAGGCTTGGTTTATGAGAACCCACTAGGCTCATGACACGACTTGGATCGTTTTCTTTTCTCTTTTTTGGTTCTTGCTAGAGGGCTTTTTCGTTTCCTCTCTTTGATTTTCTATCTTTTGTGTTCAATACCCCCTCTAGCAAGGCTGGTTCAGACGCGAAGGTTGGGTGTTTCTTTCGGAAAATTGCCTAGAAACTTCATAGAACCTTACAGAACAACTGCCTCTAATTCGGCTTACCATTTGGTCTGTTGATATCTTTGGGTGTTCTAGATGCGTAAGGTGTAAGCTACCAAGTCTTTCTTTCGCCCGCTCAATAAATCCCCACTAGCCATTATCAGGTAGGTAACAGCACGGAAGATCTCAATTTCTCCGATCACACTTAGTTCATTCAACTATTGAATAACATTTCTGCGGAAGAGAATCGACTTTCCATTTCCAGAATTGGCTTAGGTCAGCGCTGCTTTTCGCTCTGGGATCAGCCGGGATCGTGGCATGAGTGAGCCCGGTGCGTGTGCTGATTGCTCTCGGATCGCGCACGGAGCAATCCGGGAGTAATCCGGAGCAAGTCCCGGCCACTCCCAGATTCGTCACTGATCGCCCGGACTAGACGTACTCGGCCGCAACTGCCCACAAACTTCAGTCAAATAAACATGATTTTGCCAAGTCTGTCCGGCCCCTCTAAAAGTTCAGCGACCTTCAAGATAATTACAGAACGTTGTTGATCTTAGTTTCCACATATCGTCACGGTGCCCATAATTGGATGATCACTACAGCAGAAGAAAGCTAGGAAGTATTACGCGGTAAACTATTTACTACAGTTCTACCATTGAACAGCAGTCGCGTCCGTCGTCTTAGAACATGAGATCACTGTACAAATGAGGGCGAAAGAAGAGGACAGGTACTGTATGCATAGTCAATTTTCCGGTATGGCCGAATAAATCTGAGAAATGGCTTATTCTACTAGTTTTCATGCCTCTAGCAAGCTCGACTGGGGCGCGCTCTTTCCTTACGGCGAGATGGATTGATACAGACTTAGCCTATCCTCCCTCTATATCCACATTCGAAAAGTTTAGCAGCAGGCGCGATACAGGTTCACTACGCCAGAGGAATTATGGGAAAGAGGCGTCAAAGTAGTTCTGCCAAATGAAAGGAACGTGAAATAGTACTTACGTGGAAGGCACTCGTAGAAAGGTCCATTGCAATAATCATAGAAATCCAAAAGCTGCAACTATCCGTTCTACAGTACAGTACCTGCACCAATTGTTAGGGTGTTTTAAAGATGGTAGTATAAAGCAAAAGTTGTCACGCTCATTCAAAAATGGTCCCATATTGTTTGGCTAGGGTTATGTGATATCTACTTATACAGTACGGCGCCTTTCAATCCACTGACTCAAATTGAATAGATACTGTAGCAATATATCATAAGAGGGCCTAATCAAGGCAGAAGCCACAGCCGTAGCCATACACACACGAGTTTTATCTTGTAGCATTGAACCTGAAATACAGCAGCCTATTAGAGATATTTTCGTCTCGTTTCCGCAGCGAACTACATTGTGTCATATCTTGAAACCAAGGAGCACCGGTTCGAAGAGGAGCATTCTCAATCCGAGTTACAACGGACGACAGCTCCACCGGCAACGTAGGTAAGCTGCACATACGAAAGTCGGCCAATGACTGTATAGCACAAGGGGGCCAAGCCTCTTAGGTGCTAGATGGAAGTATTACAATGGTGACTCAGGGAGATATCAGTTTATACGCTTTATCAATGCTGTTACGGCCGTATTAGTTAACTAGAGCTTCATAGTCCCTCAAGCTTATGGGAAACTTGAGAAGACTAGGCTGCTACTATATTCTTCATATCATTCCATTGCCGCCGACTAAACAAGGACAGACCATAAGACATCTGTAACGCGCAAGAGGCAGATGAATTCGGCATCTAGAAGTGCGCGTTGGGCTGTGAGACAGCTCGGTTGGCGCCAGGCCAGATCTCAGGGCATTGGGAAGGTAGTGGTTGAGACGATGGACGCTCTGGTAACGCTTCAAATCAACCAGAGTTCGCTTTGGCTGTCATAGCCATGATTGTTTGTATTAATTAGACAGACTCGGCTTATTTATTCCGTGGCCACAGAGGCTGCGGGATACAACATTCCTTTGGCATAGTCTTCCAGGAGAGTGGGCCGTCGTTAAGTGGTATAGTTCTCATGCCTAAATTGAGCCTCCAAGCCAACTTGGCCGGGTGATAAGGATGGTTGATAACCATTCTCTCCCAAATTCATTCAGGCTTCCTTCATAGTCAGATCAGCTGGCATGACTTGGGGTCAAGGTTTGCTGGATTTATGACTGTTATGGTTCAGAGGAAGATTAAGTATTATTATTCACGCCCGAAAAATTGAGGGCTTAGTAAACAAGATGGATATCAGATTGATTGGAAATCTATCTGTTCGTATTCGGAATAGTTCCGTATACGAAGCTCTATTGTTTACTTGATCGAGCCTCGATTCACAACAGTGACAAGCAGGTCCGAATACTCAAGAACATATTCAGTCAGACCTACCTCCCCTTCGGTGCTTTGTTGAAAGCGAAGAAAATGCCAGTTGCTAATGGTGCAAAAGTAGGGCGCACTGAACTATGTTTTCCTAGAAATGTTATATTCGGTATTCAATGTTTAGGCACGCTCTTTGCTCCTTCTAGCGGAGCTCATACACGTCGGATTGATGATCTCAGCAATCTCAGCAATACCGTCAAATGGAACAACAGCAAAAAAAAAAAAAAAAACCAAACTGAGGCGGTGGCAGAGAACAAGAGGCAAGTTATAAGCTCCAAAGAAAGACTATTGGTGCATGAATGCGGATTATCATGATACTATCTACTAGAATTCGATACCGACAAGACACTATTTAAGCTGGACATAAAACTTGTTGAAGTGCGGAGTTGACTAAGCAGTTGCGGTAAGGCGATCATCGCCTTGCTCGGCAGCGAAATTGCGGTATTGCGCATTCTGCAATATTGCAATATGAAGCTATAGAATAGCGGTCAAAATAAGCGATTCTAGCATTATAAATAGACCTCTTAGATAGCCGGAAAGGAGGTCTTCAACACCTTCAATCTACTCGTTGGATATAGCCAATTCAATTGCTTCATTCAATCGTTTTTTAGTGGTCCAATCTATCCGGATCCTTAGTCATTCTGCTTGCCAAGCCTTCGCCCTTCCACAGTTATGAGCCCGGTGACCCTCTAGGTCTAGAGATACGGTCATTTCATCTTTATATTCGTCAAAGGACCTCTCTGAGCAGTATTCCAGCGAATCGGAGGACCATGGCTAGCGGAATCGATACGGATAGCGCTGTGAAGGTGAAAATTGTCCTCAACGGACCGGACGATTGGCGCGATTGGATCAAGGAAATAGAGGCGTACGCATATTGTCTCGCAATATGGGATTACTTCGATCCTGATCGAGAGGAATACCCAGAGGAGTCAGAACGTCCTAAGGATCTGATTGAATTCGATGATAAGTCTTATAGGAAATGGCAATATCAGCTTCAGAATTGGAAGGATAAGACGAACGTTATAGCAAAGGTAGAGGAAGCAATTAGATCTTCCATACCGATCCGGGCAAGACCGATAATTGAAGACACAAAAAAGGGAGAGATGATCAAGGCGCTGAAGGAGCAATTCAAGCCGAGTGAGAGATATCTTGACGATAGGGCCCTTAAGCTATACAATACGGTTAGCAGGAGATCCCCCAGGAAGGGCAGGATAGAGGCATGATTGGATGAATTTACCTTTGCGTATGCAGCGATCAAGAAACGAGGCTTTCCAGAAAGCCAGGATAGACATGTGAAAAGGGTATTCTTGCAGGCGATTGGACCTGTATCGTCCATATTCAGTGATCTGCAGTTGCAGACAGTTGATGACGACGAACGCGAAGACGAGACATTTTATAAATTGTTCGCGCGATATAGAAGTTATCTTATGAGCCGGCAGTATCAGGAATCAAAGGACCAATTCGCAATGACTTCATTAAACGGCCATTCGGACGAGAAATCGAACGAAAATCGAGATAAAAGAAAGAGTTCTCAGGATTGCATATGTGGAGAAACCCACCGATTCGCGGAATGCGCATATCTTAATTTATCGAAAAGGACTGCTTCATTCAAGGCAGATGAAGCAATTATCAAGAAGATCAGAGACTTAGTATCGCGAAAGATCAAGTTCGGTGCAGTGATCAGGGGCTACATCGATCGGAACTGGAAGGACGAATTGCCTCAACTCTTCCATACAATGACGCTTGTATTCAACGCAGGGATCACCTCACCTCTAAAGAACTGCTTTATTCTTGACTCAGGAGCGTCCACGCATGTATGCAACGATATTTCGCGATTTGAATCACTGAACGAGGACGCGATAGGAGATCTGCGAGCAGGCGATTTAATTATCAAGATTCTAGGCACTGGAACTGTCAGGATTTGTCCTAATTGCGGAGGCGATAAAGGCAAAGAAACGATCATTTTAAAGAATGTGGCATACGTTTTCGGTCTGCATACCAATATTCTAAGCGCCAGGAAGGTCCAACAAGCAGAATACGAATGGGATTTTGGTCGCAATCGCATCACGAGAAACGGCAAGGTTGTGTTTCGACTAGAGGATCATTTCATAGGATTATGGATTATCGAGAAATCGGAAGGATTGAGCGAGGATCTACACGTACACGCGATTCTTATACAGACGATCAAGAAGTCAGAAAAATCGTTCATTTTGAAGGGAAGAATGGAAGATTGGTACCGTCGAATGGGTCATGTTTATCGAGACGCAATTAGGCGCTTATCTGAAGCCGTTATGGGTGTCGAAATTATCGATTGGAATGATTACAATAGAAATCAGTGAATATGCGAGCCATGCAAGATCTCATGGGCTTTTTAGCAGATATCTAGGCGTCTTGGGATGAAGGCGACCTCGCTATTCGAGAGGGTGCATTTTGATCTCATACAGATGAGACCAGCACTCAATGGAGATCAGTGGATTTCGCATTTTTATGACGAATACTCACATTCTCACGCAGTGAGTACGCATCCGCGAAAGAATGACTGCGTCAACGCTATCAAGACCTTCGTCAATCAGAGGGAAAATCTCTTCAAGATACGGGTTAAATTTATAAAAAGCGATTAAGAACAAATGTTCGGGAATGAGATCAAGGAATTTGAGCATCTCAAAGGGATCGTACACGAGTATTCGGTAGCCGGAGCTCCGAATCAGAATGGTCCAGCAGAGCGTGCAGGATCCATATTGATCTTGAAGGCGAGGAAGATGATCTTTGGAGCAAGATTATTCTGGGATCTGTGGCCATGGATTTTTGCATCAACTGCAGAGATAGCAAACCGGACATTTACTGTTAGTATTCAGTGGAAGACACCTTTTGAATTGCTTCACGGAAAGAAACCAGATCTTGCGGCACATTGTACAGTCGGCTGCATTGCCTACATGCGGCAAGATCAAGATCGAAGTGATAAGATGGTTCCACGTGCATATCGCGGAATATTGTTTGGACCAGTTGCATCGAATATATGGCATATTTGGAATCCGAAGAAGCAGTCAGTAGAGATCGCGAGGGACGTGCAATTTGACGAAAGCAGGTTTTATGACCCTAACGAGCCATTTCTTGAAGATCTGTTTTGCGAGACTTCTCCAATATTGCTGCCAGAGATCGCGATTTCACCGCAGGGAGGAGCGGACCTCCACCAACTGAATGACTCGATCGATCTCGCGGAAAGAGATAGCCAGTTCAGAGATGACGCTTCTGACGAGTTGAATGAGGCTTTTATTGGTTAAAATGATCAATATTTGATTGAGGAAGGATCTGTTGAATCGAGTGAGTTGAATTGGCAATCTAGTAAAGAAGTTAGATATCAGGTGATCATCCCGGACCGCATGCGCACCGCAGGACCTCCAACACTTCGGTCAACGCCTCAATATCGCAGTCAGGATCATCAGCAAGAGGCAGAGGGATCATTATTCCGTATGCCGGGAGGATTTGACGATGAATCACTGTCTCCTACATTCGTACACTCGCGGCAGGAAATCTCAGATGACTTCTTAGCGAGATCATTACAGGAAGCAGCAAAAAATAGGAGTCAAATCTTTACTACTCATGAGAATTCTAGCGAAGAAGACACGCCTATCAGTACAGATGATCCCGATTCGTACATTTCATCGAGATCAGGGGATGGAAGATTAGGGGGTGAAAGACCAAGAAGACGAGGATCTCAGGATGATGGGACCTGTCCCGAGAATATCATTCAAGGCATGAGATCACGGAGAGTACGATTCGACCCGCAGTATATCATTTATTCGATCATACAAGATCTTTCAATCATCGAAATGTCGAATCGAGTAGAATATGTCTTTTCGATTGTTCTCGATTCAGCAGGGATCAATAAGAAACGATGGCATCGAAATGATTTTCCCCCGTCATCAGGAATGTATGCAGAAATGTTGCAGCACCCGTTAAAAGACGAATTTATCTCTGTTATTCGTGTAGAGATAGGAAACCTTGAATTGATGGAAGCATACAATTTCGCATACTACGAAGAAGCGAGAAATGCGCAGATCCTACTACTGAAATGGGTCTTCACATATAAGTTTGATGAAAATGGACAATTTCTAAAGGCTAAGGCAAGAATCTGTGTACGCGGTGATCTGGAAGAAGACTCTATATCTATTAATTATGCAGCAACCGCGTCCGTGAAGGCATTCAGAGCAGTCATGGCACTTGTGGCAGCATTCGATCTCGATACGGACCAACGCGACGTCGTTAACGCATTTTTGAATGCACTGCTTGACGAGACTATATACACAAGATGTTCGGACGGATTTAAAGTCAAAGGAAGAGTTTGGAAGTTTAGAAAGGCACTATACGGATTGAGGAAATCGGGACGCCTTTGGCAGAAGGATCTGGCGATGACATTATTTGAATTTGGCCTTGTTCCCGTCCCGGAGGAAGAATGCCTCTATTTTAATGTCTACATGATTGTTCTTGTATACGTCGACGATATCATCATTATCAATCTATCTACGAAGACCGCACGCGAGGTAACTGACCGATTCAAGCGCGCCCTCGCGGAGAAATATGAGTTACGCAACATGGGAAAAGTAAAGTGGTTTCTAGGAGTCAGGATCATTCGGAATAGATTCCAGCGGAAGGTTTGGCTCTGTCAGAACGCTTACCTCGAGAATCTCGCTGCGAAATTCCATTTTAACGATCTGAAGATCTGGTCAGTGATTCCTTATTCAAGCGCCTATGACCTGTCCCCATACACGGAGCAGGCGCCGCCCCAGAGGATCAAGGAATATGAGATGAAGATAAGATTGATCCAATATCCCACTGTGACCACCCGCGCTGACGTTGTCTATATGGTAAGCCGTTTATCTGAAGCACTGAAGAATCCGTTTCCGGACCATATTCTTGCTGCGAATCGGGTTATTGTCTATCTCTACGCTACGCGTTTTCTAGCAATCGAATACTCAGGAAACCAAGAGACCAAAGAAGTGGCAGTAATCGCTTCAGATGCAGCATTTGCAGATCGATATGATCGATCGAGTTCTGCAGGATTCATCTGGAAGCTATACGAAGGTCTCATTGAATGGAAATCAGGCAAGCAACGTGCAATTACTATCTCTATCACTGAAGCCGAATACCTTGCGCTTTCTGAAGCAGCGAAAGCAACATATTGGTGGAGAAGAGTTTTCAACATCATGGGATTTGACCCTGACCACGATTTAATCGTACACTGCGATAATCAACAGACTATTCGCTTAACCACTTCAGCAGACGTTGAGCAGAGATCTAAACTACGTCATGTCGATATTCATCGATCCTGGCTCCGTCAGGAGGTTCAGCAGGGACGCCTACGCGTTGCATGGGTCCCTATCAATGAGATGATTGCAGATGGCCTCACGAAGGCACTCCCCGCTTAAAGACACTGCGAATTCGTCAGGATGCTCAACCTAGTCAATATCAAGGACCTCATCATCGATATAGAAGAATGTTGACCTTCGCAAGGCGATGAGGGGGTGTGTTGAAGTGCGGAGTTGACTAAGCAGTTGCGGTAAGGCGATCATCGCCTTGCTCGGCAGCGAAATTGCGGTATTGCGCATTCTGCAATATTGCAATATGAAGCTATAGAATAGCGGTCAAATAAGCGATTCTAGCATTATAAATAGACCTCTTAGATAGCCGGAAAGGAGGTCTTCAACACCTTCAATCTACTCGTTGGATATAGCCAATTCAATTGCTTCATTCAATCGTTTTTTAGTGGTCCAATCTATCCGGATCCTTAGTCATTCTGCTTGCCAAGCCTTCGCCCTTCCACAGCATACTTCCACTGCTGAGTAACTAGTTATCAATAGAACCCCTCAATCGTGGCGCTATATAGTACTGATGAACTGTTGCCTCGTGCCATCATCACCAGTGGGCTACCAACAGACCCAAAATGACTGCCAGCCTTTTTCTATATATAGGATTTATCACTGACGAGTAAATATTAGCAGCTGTTAATACCGTTGTGGGTAGCTACTGCTAGACACATATTTATAGTATTTTCCGTTCCTCAGCGAGCCCTTCTGATTTTCTCGAGATTTTCCTTCATAGGCAACTAAGATAGAGATACAATACTAACCAACCTTCCTTCCGTAGCGCACGACGAATGCTTTGTATCATTACAAGAACGTCAGATTCTTCCTATTGGAAAATCACCCTCTCATCAAAATGTAACTAGGTCTTCAAGTCAATGTTCGCAAAGAATTTTGATTATAAGAGAAGTAAGCCTGCGGGTTGTCCGCCTTTATATAGCGGTACTACCATGCTGCCAAATATTCGAATATTTCACGATCCCTTTTAATTGTCCTTTTATATCACAATTCGCAACCTCAGCTATCCCGTGGTCCGCTGGGCTCACTTCTTGTGATCATATCAAAGGTTAACTCTTTAAGTAGATTGTACAAGGCGTGTCGCCATCTTGGTGATTGACATAGTCTGCCGGGAGGGTCGTTGGAGCGGGTACACGAGGTGCACATGGCTTCAGTAAATTGCCTGTTTACTGTAACATAGGGATACAGCACGTGTGAGAATAGATTGTATCGTGAGGCGGGATCTTGGTCCGAGGAGCTGTTTCCTTTGTTCTGCAGCGCTTGCGCCTATCACAGCTTATCATGTGTCCGGTCTCTGATTGAGGACTCAAGCTCTGCTGTTCTCTGTTGACACCCCGAATTTTCCGAAGAGGTTGTTTGTCAGCATGAATGTGGCGGCTCACGCCACCGGTGTCCAGCCTTTCCAGTCCGTGAGGATAGCCCTTCAGATCGCACGACCACCCCTCATCATGCCTCCAGCAGTGGCGTTCCTCTGGGAATGTCGACCGCAAAAGAGGATTTGGGCCACCGTCTGTTGGCTTCGCCCGCATTGCCATTGTTCTGTGCCGGTGAACATACGCTGTGTCACTACAGAGACATTCTTGGATTCTTCGGGCCCAATTAGCGACTCTCATATATCATTTGGAGGTACCCAATCCCAGCAAACCCGGAAAGAATACTTCTAGGCTGAGCCCGAATGTTGTCCAATTGTCCCAGCTACAGAAGCAGCACTAAATAGTCCTTCGTCTCAAAGCGAACCTTCATATATGAGGATAAAAGCTAGCTTCCATTCACTCCAGCCGTGGGTATTGAAACACTTGCAACATCCAAGGGATATACATTCTAAAATAACAGTTGGAATCCCATTCGAACACATGAGGGGAGGTGCGGGATTTGACAACCGTGCAAGGACTAGCATACTTGTGACAAAATCAGGATTCGAAGTCAAGAATTGGCAGTCAAGCGCGGCGCAAAACCTGAGAGGCATTTTCATATTGGGGAAATATGAGCAAGCGCTACATCGAAGGTAGCCTGGAATGTACACCAAACGCCATGATCAATTGTTCCCGCGCGTCCAAAATACCAAGATGGTATAACAAAGGCATTAGAGAAGCTATGGGTTTGCGGTTTCTCATAAAGCAGCAGGCCCCAGTGGCCGTGGGGCAGAAAGGATGAAAAAGGATCTATCTCGGCATATTGCTGTCGCTGGTGACCTAGATGGTCAGGTTTGTTCATGCTTTGAAGCTCTTGGGGCTAGCACCCCAAATTCCACCTAAATATGTATCCTATGGGCCGTTAGTTAGTATTGAGGCTGGTGACTAATTTGAGGTATTATATAATGAAGAAAGTGTCGTCGTTCCCATGCCTACTCATACATACGTATGGTTGGCGTTGCAGCATTCTTACAACATGGTCTGGACTGACCTTATCGAACGCCGGATGTAACGTTGGTATGGCAGACCTGGCTGGTCCATTCTTGGCTTTCTGCAGATCAGCAAAAACTATTCAGGATCATCATCACAAGTTGGGACTGGTATGTATGTTATTGTACACGGAATTCATAAGCAGCGACTTTACACCTTTGCCTCTTCGGAAGTCGCAAGCGGCAATATAAAGCGAAGCTCACTCCCACTCTGATCGACCGAAAGGCATCTTCCGCAATCGTGTGCTTTGATTGTTATACTCTTTCGTTCCTCTAAAACCAGTGCGAGCAGCAGATACTTCTCCATTCGGCTCCAGGGCCAGCGGCTTTGCAGAGCATCAAAATGGCCAGAAAAAAAGGCCAAATGCTAACAGACGGAGACGATATGGACAATGAAGGCCGTCTCCGTTTGCTTGCAGTCATAGACAATCTCCGGGAACTGGGAATCAACGACAATGTTTCCCTTCCGCAGGTCTGACACCCTTCAAAGGCATGGGATCCGCACTGACATCATGGAGCTTGTGGTTGTTGGAGATCAATCCAGTGGAAAATCGTCGCTCCTTGAGGGTCTTACTGGCTTCTCCTTTCCAATTGCTAGTGATCTATGTACAAGATATGTGACTCAGATCGTCCTTCGCCGTACGAAGCCGGAAGATTCTGGAACTAGGATCACAATCATTCCTGGACCGACTGCCAGTGACGGGCACAGAGAAAGCCTACTAGGCTTCGAAAGGGTATCTCAAGAGGAAAACCTCGACAATAGAGAGATCGAGGACATCTTCAATGAGGCACGTTGACATTTCCTGATTTATTCTGCTTGTCTAACTACCTAAAGGCTGCTCGCCACATGGGTGTCCCTGGGCCGAGTACAACAGACCTAGAGCGCTTTGACAAGCGCTTTTCGGATGATATTCTCAGAATCGAAATTTCAGGTCCACTGCAGAGACACCTGAGCGTTGTTGATGTCCCTGGGCTATTCCATAGTATGGCGGCGTTTGACTGGCCTTTTCCTGTCATATCGGAAGCTAACTCGCCCAAGATCCTACCCAGTACCAAACCCTTGAGGATCGCGCAATCATTCGCGGTCTGATTGAGAAATACATCACCGACAAGCGCACAATCATCCTGTACGGATTCTACAATATTCTTGTAATCGCACTAACATTATTTCAGGGCCGTGATGGATGCAAGGAACAATCTTGCAAACCAAGAAGTGTAAAGTGCACAGTGTGGATGCTGCTTGTGATGCTGATTCACTGCATAGATTCAATATGGCCCGGAGTGCAGATCCCCAGGGTAGCCGAACCGTCGGTATCATCACAAAGTGCGATGCTGTCCAGGAAGGTGATGAGGAGAGCGTGAGTAACTGGTCATCTCTCGCATGATTCAAACTGACTAGCGCAAGGTCGTGAAAATTGCCCAAAATGAAGTGGAAAAACTCCATCACGGCTGGTTTGCAGTCCGCAATCGTTCAACCAAGGAGATACAGGAAGGAGTGACGATCGAAGGTCGCCATCACAAGGAGAGCCATTTCTTTTCCACAGAGAAACCTTGGACGAAACTGAGCAAAGATCGAGTGGGCATTAAATCTCTCAAACTATTCCTCGGAAGGCTGTTGTATGGCCACATCAAAGGAGAATTCCCATCAAAGGAGAATTCCCAGGGATGGTGAAGGAGATTGAAGATCTCTCGCAACAGACACAGAGAGACCTGGAGCTGCTCGGCCCTTCGCGCCAGACTACAGTCGATCAGAGGCGATACTTGACTCAAATCGGAACCTTATACGAACGACATGTGGCTAACGCGCTCAGTGGCAATTACGATCCCACTCTGGATGGTAATAGTCCGCTGAAGCTTCGTATGCACATCCACAATCTCAACGAGACCTTTGCGAAGGACATGGCGCGTGACGGTCATTTGAAGATTTTTCAGACTGTATCAGGGGACATTGACACTAGTTTTCACCGGATCACTGGTGACCAGCAAAATATCTACGACTGGATCCGGAACCTATACCGTGACTCTCGTGGCGCCGAGCTTCCTGGAACAGTCAACCCAGCTGTGCTCGAGAATTTGTTCCGGCAGCAGTCGTCTCCATGGGAAAGAATCGCGCGAGATTATGTTGAGAATGCTTCTTCCAAGATCTCCGACTTCGTTCGGTTGAGTCTCGAGAGCATCGTTGGGGACGATGAGGTAAGGGCGAGTCTGATGTCACGGATCCTCCGAAGGGAGGCGACGACCTTTACACGTGCCATGGAGATACTGTCCACCCTCCTCAGTGACGAGCGGGGCGGAATCCTGCAGACTGTGAATCATTATTTTGCAGATACACTCGCCGAAACACGGCAAGAACGCGTTATGGCGAGGCTCAGTAGCCTTAACCTAGAGGGTGCACAGATGAGCATGACAGATGTGTTACGTGGGATTCACCTGAGTAACGAAGAACAAGCCATCAATGACATACACGACATTCTTAAAGCCTACTATAAGTTAGCTTTGAAACGATTTTGCGATACAGTCATTCTCCAGGTGACTGAGCGATGCTTACTCGGCCAAGAAGCAGCCATTCGCTTCCTTTCTCCTGATCTCGCTGGTGGAATGACTGACAGGGAGCTAGCAGATATTGCTGAAGAAAACTATGCGACTTCAACTATTCGAAACGATCTGCTCTCCAAGATCCAACTGTATCAGACTGCCTTGGATATTGTGAGACAGGTTGGAGTCTAACCGGTTCAATGCTTCCCTTGAGTCTTTTGTTTTTGTTTTGAGTGAGGATGGTTCAACGGTCCAACACCCTCTGCATATGTTATTATTGATTTGACGGCTTGGGGTATTCAACATTCTCCCAGGTCTGCTTCACGCATGAAATCCGGTCTGCCTTTGGATTTTTTTGGGAATAGTTGTCGTCCACTGCCTCGATATGGGTTTTTCCCACGTTGGTTTCCCTGTATTGTCGTGCAAATGCAGAGGCCGGTGGATGTGACGTCTAATTTTACTAATTTCATAATCATGAGTTTCTGTTGCCATACCATACGCTCTCTCAAATAGATATTCCAAGACACTGACCAAAGAGATTAAACGCAATCTTGGCGCAGGGTAGGAGAGACTAGGAAACAATTCTCGCAGGTGACACTACTCTCGCAATTAACGGTACAACCTAGAAAGAGGCCGGTTTCTGCCATACTGGACCCAAGGTAAGCCTGGCACTCGTGAAAAGTGATTGATTAGGAAGGATGAGCATGGGGTTCACAAGCGGCATGTCCGTTTCGTGTGTCCGCCCGTCATTTACCCGGCCATGCTGCAACGCAGAACCCAAACCACAGCGCATGGCCGATCTGGTAGTTCAGAACTACAATGCTACAACGAGAAGCCGCACACACAGGTTTAGACACAAAAACAAGTGAGAAGGGCTGTCATATTCCCACGAACTATTGGTGATGATCACCCTCCAAAAACCTGAATGGGGCTAGTATCCCGAGTGCCCACTCTTCTGAGAATGATCTTGACATTTCCAACTGAGGTCGTTTCTCGCTATCAGAGTTTCGGAAAACTGCATCTTCCAAAGTAGGAGTTATGATGAAATCAGGTGCCCGAAATTCCTGCACCAGTTTGTTTCAGGCAATGGGGGCCATCAGCTATCCAGGCCAAACTTCTCGCTGGCCCTTTTTTTCGACAGCCCATATGGATATGGCTTCACAGGCGCGTACCGCCTTATATTTACCCATATCCCAACGGCACGCAGAAGGTCGAGGGACAGTCACTGAGAAATTTCAGATGTCGGCGCATGAGGTTGACATAATTAGGGAAATCGGTCAGCACAGGGCCGTGAACCGGTTCTATAGGACATGCTACAATCTACTCAAAGAATTACAAGAAGTTGTAGAACGGACGATCGACGACCTTCTGTTAGTTTATCATTCGGAGGCTGTTCCATATCCGAATGGTGGGGACTATCGAAACGTATCCGATATCGCTGGTCGACTCAAAGACAGCCTGGAACGCCTGGAATTTCTTGAATCGGCTGCGTCTGATGCGTGGAATGAACTCTGGAATAACAACCCTTAGAAAAGTTGCACTATTTATGGTCCCCGCTTGGTCCAAGTATGCCGATAAGGATTTTCATACAGCGGTACATTGTATTCGTGAGCAGGTTAATATGTACTGTGCCATCTTAGTCGGCGCGAACATCTGGGAAACTGCGTCCTTTCTTGAAGAAGTTGGATCTCGAGTCAAAACATGGCCTATAACCATTCATTGAGCTAACAGAGTACACCTTCGGTCGAAACCTCCTTCCCCCCTAACAGTGACGAGCCTATTTCCAAAACCTGGTGCCAAGGCGCTAATACGCAACGGGTTTATATTTTTAGATTCTTATGATGTCACATAAGGCACGCCCTTGCTTCTTGTTTTTGTTCTGGTATCGTTTTGTACTGTATCTGAGACGCTGTAATCGACATACAATGGCAGACAGAACTCAATAGAAGGTTCTTTCTGCCAGGCGGTGAAGGCTATAGCCAGGCAAGCTGGCAAGAGTGGGAGCTTGCTCAGTATCCTGCATTCCTCTCCTGTATCTTGCAGTTAGGGCTGCAGGAGGAGTAGAGATCGCCAGTCAAGGTTTGACAGCTTGGGCTTATTGGTACTGTGTTGTTGCTTATTCCTTAAACCCTGCTCTGCTTCTTATCATGCACAACCTCGTGTGATTGACCTGTCTTGGGCATCGCATCAGGGCAGGACACCTCAGATTGCCATTACCGTCAAATATATAAGAGACGATGACGCGGCTAAAGCGTGCGACAAACGAGGCTCTTCAGCCACCAAAAGGATGCTTGCTGAACGAGATGCAGTCATCAGTGCTGAAGAAGAATCAAATCAGCCTTCATCCTGGAGATATGTGTACAAACTTATGCGCATGCGTTGTTCTGTGACTTCATGCGATAACTTCGACAAATGGTGCTGGCAGGACCCGAAGGGTCGAAAACATTACGGACTACGAAAACCTCACCTTATGAAACTTATCTCTTATGTGGATGCAGGGGGGACACTTGTCAGTCATGACGACGTCCCAGAAAGTATTCGACAAGCTCTCTACGTGGAGGCTCAGCAGAAACTTGAGCGAAGCTCGAATAAAACAAATAAACAGCTTGCTTTGGGGGCTCCATGTCCAATCAACATCAATCTCTTGGCCCCCCCCCCCCCCCGGTATGTGTGAGCCTGCTATGCCTCTATCGCCCCCGAGACCTGCAATTTCGAATAAGAGACTCAAGATTTCTGGGCCTCGAGATGATGCTGTCAAGGCGTACTGTGAATGGCACGCACTGCAAGTGACCGACCAGGAGCGCAAAGCCGACTGGCACAATGCATGTAAAATCACTCTGTCCAATGGCCTTGACCTCGAGTTGGTGGAAGAAGATCAAGAGCATGTGCAGTTCCTGATTGAAAAGGGTGTGACAAAAGGGACTGCCCGGCGATTTGTCCGCGACATTCATGAATGGCTTGAATACGTGAAAGAACTCTCACTGGAGCGATGTAGTCAAGGTCCCTCTGATTCAGACGACTGAACATTCTTTTGTCGCCAAGAATGATCATTTCTGTCTCACTTGATGAACAATGAGCATTTGGGGTTGCATTACCGCTGCGCTGGCCGTACGACATGGTCCAGTTTGTATTTGGCTTATTACGTCATTTTTGATTCAATGCTCACATTTCGCAAAGTTGTCTCCATTTTGGCATATCCGCGGTATAGTTTGCAACGAAGTCTACTTTTATTTGACCATGAACCTCCTTGTGTTGGAACATTGTTGACCTGACACACTGTTGACTAGCCAGATATGGGTATTTGCGAAAGTAGTGTCACCCCTTGACGATCATTTCTCATCTCTCCAATCCTGTGCCAAGACCGTGCTTAACCTCTTGTGTTAAGGACACCAATTTTGGCGTGTACATGAGTGTGAGGGGTCTCAGAGAATACCATATTAGCCCAGATACAAACTCACATTATGAGCTCATAAAGATATATCTTAAATTGCCAATATACATGTATTTAGATGAACTATTGGGTGTTCTGTAGATCGAAGTCCTAGTTCTGGTCATTCCCACTGATGGATTCTTTCAGGGGTAGTTGCAGCCAGTACATTAAGGACATGTCAAGGACTTACCAGACCTGTTAACTTATTAGATAGGGACTCCGTGCCACAATACCCAAGTACAGGGTACTCCGTTCACAAGGCAAAATGCTCTTTCTCTGGCCTCTAGTCATTACACTGATATCCTCCATTACCTCGCTCACCCACGCCTCTCCCACGCGCCCAAGTGAAGACCCATTCTACAGCTTCCCTAAAGACTTCCAAACCAAACCTCCGGGAACTATTCTCGACCATCGCCCCCTTCCACACCCTCTCAAGGACCCAATACCGTCCTTCTACGAAAAGGCTTATCAAATTATCTACCGCACAACCGACAGCCATGACCGACCCACTGTCTCCCTCGCCACTCTACTAATCCCCCCCAACGCCCTATCGAGCCAGATACTCGTCTACTTCCCTGTCCAGAACTCTGCCTGCATTGATTGCTCCCCATCCTACATACTCGCCGATGGAGTCCCCCTACCTGGCCTGTCAGACCGAGTAATCGCCACCGTGCACACTCTTGTCATCGCCGGTGCCCTTAACCAGGGATTCATCGTGCTGGTACCAGATTATGAAGGGTTCAATGCGGCATTTATGGCGAACCGACGCGGTGCCTTCGCCGGGTTGGATGGACTGCGCGCAGCGCTAGCGTCATCGTACTTCACGGTGGTTGACCCGTCCGCCGTTGCAGTCCTAATGGGATACTCCGGGGCGAGTCCAGCCGCCGTACTGGCAGCGGAGTTGCATGATACATATGCACCAGAGTTACGTATCGTTGGAGTCTCAGTGGGTGGGTTACTGATTCATCTATCGCAGGTGCTCGAGATGGCGATACCGGCTCCAAATAATCTGCCACGTGCGCTATGGGGGCTTGCGAGTGACTACCCTGTCATGGAGCAGGTTCTTCAGGAGCATCTTGTTATCGGCGACGCAGAGAAAAGGGCAGAGTTTAAGCGTTCTCGCGGGCAATGTGCGGGGTCATTAAAGGACAACTGGGCGGAGGCCGACATAGCAAGCTATTTTGATGGAGGGCTGAGTTTTCTGAATAGTTCCGACGTCAGGAGGATTCTGGAGGTGAACAGTCTAGGACAGAGTGTCCCGAAGGGAATTCCATTGCTGGTGTATGAAAGCAAGCATGACGATAAGTCGCCAATTGAAGAGGCGGATGCGTTGGTTCGGAGGTATTGTGAGGCAGGTGTGGTGGTGGATTATCGACGATATGCTATGGAGTCGCATACGGTGTTGTCGGTTGATGGGGTGTTTGCAGCGTTGGCTTGGGTCAAGGAAAGGTTTTTGGGTGTTGACATGAGTGAGCGCAAGATGTCAGATCGGTTGTCACCGGTTGGGATGGATACAGCGATTTTCGTGCCAGAAGCGTTGACAGGGTGGATTGATAGACATATTGGGACGCAATTGAGCCTTATATTGTAGATGATCGTACGGACTATACTACCTCGAGCTTCTAGAGTTTTAGGGACATATCAGGGACTTTGCTCCTGTCTGGTCGCCTGAGTGGCAATATCCTAACCAAGGGATAAGGGCTCATGTCCTCGGGCAAAAGCTTCCACCGAGGGTTCTAGAAAAAAAACATCTGGAGCCAGCTCTCAAACGTGGGGTCATCCAATAGGGAATACTGGTTCCTGACTAGCCGAATGGTATGATAAACAGGGTAAGCAGGGTCATTAGTATAACGATACACCATGTAATTGGGTCTCCGTTCTGCACAACCGGGCATGACGTTGACGCCAGGGGCAACATAGGAACGGGAAAGGTGTTGATAGTTTGACTTGGTAGGGAAGCCTGCTTTCAACGTTTCCACGGTTTTCAGCTACACAAGTCAAGCGTATGGGACTATCCGGAGATAATACGACATCATTAAAAATACGGTACTTGATAATGTGAGGTTATTATAAGATTTTTATTCCGTGATATTTCCCATAACGTACTAGTGTACCCTTGCCAAATGGCTGGAGAGATAAAGAAAGAGTCCCTGGGGCGTCACTGCTTTCGCAAACAAGTGTAGTGAGTCATCTGGTTTTATATCAGCGGCCAATAGATATCATGCAAATCAGGCATAAAGTACTAATGGTAAGTAGTGCAATGCACTAATCCGACCCGTCAGTCGGGAGGGTCGTCATGCAGATAGAAAGTGCAGCCATGGATATACACAGGGCAGGAGAGGTCCGGAATGGAGTTACTCGTGTCCGATTCCTTGGATGGCATCAACGGAATGACTAATGACCATGTGATAGAACCTATCATGATGAAAATATATCCGCCCCAAGGAAAATCTCATGCTAGCTGGGGACGAAGTAACTCTAGCTGTACAATAAGGCTTTCCTCCCATTTATTCCCTGAACTCTTCAATCGTTACGCCGGAGTGTCGGAAGTGGGCTTCGGCGCTGGCTTTTTTGGCGCCAACGGTATCCACGCATGCCTGCAGGAAACCATCAAAGCCTTGGTCAGGCTCGGCTTCGTACCACTTCCAGTTGCGCTTGATGTAACCCTTTAGTTCCGAGAAGAATTCTTCAATAGGGTTCAGGTCAGGTGATTATGGTGGCAGGTACAAAATTTGACCCCAGCTTCAGAACACATCTGCTTCATCCTATCGGAATGGTGGAAAGATGCATTGTCCATAACTAGGACCGACTTTGGTTCGGGCCATCTCCCACAGTGTTGCAGAAGCTGCTCGATAAAATCCTCAAAAATGATAGCATCTGTCGAGCCCGCAAAAACACGAGAGAGGATTATGCCGTCTTGGGCGTAGGCGGGTAATATTTGGTAGTGTTGGCCTCGATGAAACTTCGCTACTTGAATGGGTCTTACTCCTAGAGGAGACCAACCAGTCCTCCTAAACCCTATCCGTTTATCACATCCAGACTCATCAACAAAGACTAGTTGATGTGATTGGTATTCAGATAATTTATGGAAGTAGAAATCTCGCAGGTCACGGTTCCTTTCTTGTGCTCTGTTACGGGCCGTCTTCTTGGTCCAACCTGCAGAAGAAAGGGCTCTTCTTATACTCGAGGGCGAGATCACAGTATCAAACTCGTCCTGTAGAAAAACTGCCATCTCGTCAAGGTATAGACTGGGCTTTTCGATGAGGTGTTCGAGGAGTGCTTCGAGCATCGGTGGGGTAATGCTCCGTGGTCGACCTCCGGGATGCACTGGCTGACTCTCACCACCGAACATGCGCAGGTGCGAACGAATATTTCTGATAGAACGTTTACTACATTCGGCAGCATCAGCAATCTGTGAATTAGTAAAACATTTTTTGTGTAACATGTCTCGGATAAGCGTATGCTTCCAGGGTTCAAGGTGGCGTCCCATGGCGCGGAGCTCCCATGGGGTAAAGAGAGAAGTTGAGGGTGGGCGATGTGGAGTGTGGGAGAGGATCAGTGTCCGTGACGATACAGAACGAGAATCTTCTAGCCAATTTGGTTTATTCGTGTATTATTTACGAGTTCTATATATATACACGGGATACCTTCTTCCTGAATAGGACACGTGCATGAAGTGGGGCCTTGGCGCTTAGATTTGGATATAAGCTCGTCTCTGTGGGGCGGAAAGAGGTTTCGACCGAGGGTGTACTAGCAAATACTGAATGTCGATCAAAGGAAATTGGAGGACGCAAGACAAGCATCTACTACCTATGTGGGTAGCCAAGCATCCAAGTACACTTGCATCTCAACAAAAGAACTAGGTTAATGATGCGATACACATGGTGCCTACTGTACTTGGTGCGTGTATCCCACCTGGCAATTTAGCATAGCAGCAATAGAGATTGGGAATCTGCTTCATGTTCGTGTAGTGCAGTAACAATGGGTTCATATTGATATATATATACCTCCGCAGATAGAGTAGCTATGAAAATTGGCGTGACAGAGAGATATAAATACTCGTGCCTAGGCCAACTTTTAGATAGTTGGCCAAACGTAAGATGAGCCGATACTCGCTTAGGAAATATTCACGGTATCTAAAACAGTATTCCGTCTGGATACTGTAAAGCACACAGCCCTAACAACGTTAACGGCTGTTTACGGTGCCGACTTTTTCAAATTGCCAGCGCTGCGTTAATGCCAAGGATACGGATAGAATAAGGGAGCAGATGACGCCGTACATCGGCGCAACGACAGGGAGTGGACTGCATGGTTCAATAACGTATCCGTGAATCATGTCTTCTTTCTGAAGATTGTGCCGCGATCTATATTCGGTACCACGAAAACGATCGTTGTTCACCGGAGGGTTCGCATGCTTATCGACCGCCTGCACACCCGAGTTGTACGGTGGCAGGTCCCCAGATGTGAAGTGTTTATCCTGCTGGCCAAGCCAGCTCTCGCCGTCGGTTTCTGGTCTCTGTAAGCATTCTATGCCCTGTGGGGATAGACCTCTTAGCAGCAGGTTTATAACGTTTACAAAGGTGCGGAGAATGAGTAGAGCACTTACCGCAAAACCCGGTAATCTTGACGTAAAATTGAGACAAAATGCGAATCCTATTCTACTTTGTATCAAGTTCCATCATCCTTGAGGGTGGGGAGCTAATTGTATCTAGCGGGGTAAGGTCACACCATGGTGGCGTACGGTAGTACTGTACCTGTTGCAGGTACATTGTCGGGACATGTCCGTGTACTGTACATTGCACCTGATGGGCCATGTTGAAGGCGACTTAGAAATCCAAAGAAAGTACTCCGTTCAACTTTTCCGTCTTGTTTAGTAGTTGCGGTCTCTTTGATCCACCAGAGGAGTCTCTACCTAAAGCGAAGTAAATCCAGCTATTATATTTCTTTGCTTGGCTCTAACCGCAGATTGCAGGTACTGAGGTCATCCAAGACTGCGCTTGGGGTTGACTATCTCTATTCCAAATTTCACATTGGGTACTGTAAGCCAACCCGACGACGGTCTCAAGGTCCAGCCCCTAGCCACGCCATGGCTTAAGCTTGTGGCTTCGAGTCTGCTTTAATTAGGTTCAATTTCTTGAACTAGTACACACAATACTTAGGGCAATGGTGTTAAGGATATTCTCGAACACAACACATCGGAAACGGACATGTCACAGTAATATAATTCAATGCGAACCCCAAAATGAAAAAGGACGGACTATGTATTACAGTACCGTGGCACATGTTCTACGGTGGTTCGCATTTAAGGCAACCCTTGATCCATATCCGGTGAGGGTGACACCGCAAGTTTGAGTCCTAGATATGCGTTGTTTCAGGAGCACGCCCTTGGCGACCGCTTCTGTTCTTCTAGTTGCTGTAATTCAAGTAGAATGATATGTAATAGAAATACAGTGAGTAGTTGTATACGGCCTTTAGTCTGATGATACAAGAACGAAGAGCAGATACATACTGTACCAGACCAACTACACTTGATTGCTTCCAGAGTACGTTGCTTTATGAGCCATTTAATGCCTGTAAACTATCATACATTCATTTAGTGTCCTTCTCGCCGCCCATGCTAGACATCTGAAGGGAGGTTACAACTTTGGGACACGAATCCTGAAGCCCATCGCTCGAGCAGGACCTCGCCGCGTTGTTGCGCGACGTCGTCGTACGTTGCCGCCTCATAAATATGGAAGCTGGTTATACAGTACATCAAAACGTTTCGCGAAAAAACCGCGACAGAAGAGTCTCGTCACCCCTCCATTTAACTTTGTCTGCCTCAGTCAACACGCTTCGCTTCGATAGTGTACGTCCGAAAGCGTCATATGGTCATAGCTTATATTTAATGAGTTTGTCTTAATTACTGATCCCCTTTGTTCATGCCCATCGACATTTCGCTGATGCTCCTTGACGTTCCCTTGTCATGTCTCACATACACCAGCGTTGAGGTATTTTTATATGCCTTAAGGCCCGAGCAAAATCAAGGACCAATTCCGACAATATTAGACTGCCTGGAAATAACAGTAGGATCTAAGAACCAGTCTACAGGGTCTAGCCGGTTTGTCTGAAACCGTAGAAAGTTTAGGCCTCATCTTACCGTATCTGCCAGGTCTCCCGGTGGGTATAAATCAGGGTTAAGCGTTGTTGTCAGTACAAACACACTCTCGCCCCACTGAGTCTTCGGTTACCACGTTATTCTTTAATCCAGATATGTTCACGTACCTTTTCCTCAACATTCCAGTAGGTCAACCAAGTGGAGTGTTTTGTGGGATAGGGATAACCGTTTAGATCCAAAGTGAGAGCCTAGGTCAGCTTCTTGGTCACGACATACAGGTAAGCCCTTGCAGCCCAAGAGTAGTTTCATGGCAGAGAGCTTATGATTCGGCTCACCTGCTTAATGTAGCTCGTCAAGCAACTTGAGAGCATTTTGTATCAAATCAGTCTTCTCGGTGAGGACAAAAGAAATTCTGTATTAGCTTTACTGCAAAACAGTTCTTCTGGGCTACTCCGGGTGCATAGTAAGTGGAGGCCAACATTAACAGTCTGAGACACAACCTTTGCTTGACGGCATTGCTTGCCCATCATGAAGCGATCCTCATTTGTGTCTTGATTCCTTGTGAAACTTATGCTCTACAATAGGCTTTGATTGGCCTCTGTGGCCTTTACCAGGCTCACCCACTGTGGTTCCAGGATCGTACTTGACACCACCAGACAATAATGGTACTATCGGTGGTGATAGTGCACCGGGAACCACGGCTATGTACGGTTCAGCTCTACAGTCCAGCCATGACCCCAGTACCGGTGGCGCTCCCGTACCAGACTGGAATGATGATTGGAACTCGCTTGTAGACTTGACGCCGGATGGGGGAGTAACCGCTCAAACTAGCAATGGACAGCACACGATTCCCTTGGCCGGTGACAACGTGACAGATCGCGTTTTCCAACAGGCCAACGAAGATGATCCTAGCCTGAGAGCTACTCTCAAAAAGTCAAACTCGCGGTACCACAATGGCCTCACAATGATGCGGAAGCACTACAAACCCCCCGGCGGGGGGCCTTCCGATATGAAGCAGATTTCGCTAGCAGTCCAAGCAGGTTACGCAGCTCTAAGGCCGGACATATTCAATTATATCAGAATGGACATCAGCAGCTGGCTACTATTTGGATTGTGGCCGCCAGCAGTTGATCCACCGCCAGCAGTTGATCTACAGTCTGACCATTTCTGCCGAGAATGCTCAAACGAAGTGAAAAGATTGGACATCATAACGCAATCTGAAGCCAGCACTATGCAACGACGCGTGGTACGCATAAGATTGTACCACTGGTATGTGGAGCTACAGAACGTACTTACAGCCTCAGACAAAAGGCCTGCGCTTCGTCCTCGGGAGAAAATATCGACAACAGCCATAGAGTTGATTCTTGAGAAGTCACATCCCGATTGGGAAAGCGCGAGTGATTTGAAGAAAAAGTTATATCGAGCCAAATTCCACAGAAACAAGGAAATTGGTTTGAAATGGTGTACGCTTGTGAAATATCTCGGCGAAGGAATAGCAGTGATATGTGGGAAAGAGATGGACTCGATCATGTATGTAGCTGTCGGAGTCTCGAGTTCGATCCGGAGAAGACTAACCGCAATTATCAGTAACGATACAAAGTTCAACCTTACATCGGTGCATATGCTGGCCACTTTCGTGCGCAATTTCCATCCTGAAGTACCAGAGATATGCGGTCTCTTTGGTTTCCCGCTCAAGTGTTTCATACAAGACATAAAATTGGGCCATCAGGAGCACCAGACGTTGCAAGGACGTGTGGACCAAGCCATCAATATGGTGAACAGCGGTCTAGAAGGCCCACAAGTGCCATTAGAGCTCTCTTCCAACTGGATTGATCAGGAATGTTTGGACACTGACCTTACGGGTTTCGTTCGATGTGCATTAGCGTAACTAGAACGAGGATATGATGGCTCAAATATGCTTGACTGCTTGCAGCACCAGCGCAGGGTGTGTGACCACCACTTCGGACGGCAAATTCGCACCGCGCGTACCCATCGTCCACCGTGCCAAGAACAGAGACCGCCCGGGCGACTGGTCGGCTGATTGAGGTTGCAAGATGCAATATGGATATACTGTAATGGAGACTTGACCGCATAATGGGAGTGTACAGCGCCCAGATACCCGTCTGATGATTGAAGTAGAAGGTGTGAATGGAGCTCGGGGGTGTTATAGAGCGCTATACACTACCCTCGTTAGACCAGTCAGTTCCTCCGGTGGTGACTTACACATTTTGAATCACCAATACACGTCCAGGTCATTCCAACTATGGAGCCAATAGGAAAAAGAGCCCTCGTCGCAACAATTTAAGCATGGTGGCTCGAGTGTCAACCATATGACTGTACGTCTGAGGAAAAGCTGCTCAACATCTTGACCGACGACTTGTGGAGATCGCCGTCCCATTGGCAGAGTCCCTTTGTATGGAAGATGATGGATATTATTGCCCCAGTATGTAACTTTGGATTTTTACATTACTGATATCCCCGAAGTTCAGTTTCTAAACAATTTGGAGGTGAGCTCGGTTTAACAAAAGGTCCACTGAACTGGCTTGAAGTCCCTGGGGCTCAAGACAACCTGTTGGTAGCTATCGGGACAGTTTTGCACCATGATTCATCCTTTATGCTAAATACCTATCCTCTAGCGCTGCCTACTGACGTGTTGCTATACTCAGGATGATTCGTTCTACGCAGTTAGCTCGTTCCTTCTCCATCGTCCTCCATACATATTCCAGGACCTTGTACGAAGATTCCTTGGTTCTGGTTCTGCTCCACATCCGTAGGCCTCCTGCCTTTGCATGGCGGAACTGCCCGGCAGGCCCATTTGATGCATGAATTCAGCGACGTGGTGGGCCCTCTGCGAGTCAGATACAAGCGCATGTTAGTCTGATAGTTTCCCACGGAGCCTGTCTATGGCCTGCAGCTTGGCCAGTACCGTCCCAGGCGTGTCTTGACACGACGAACACAGGAAAACGAGCCTCGGAGTGTGCGACACAACTCTCCGCAGCTTCACCGGTCCCTGTTGGAGTCGTTGATCTCGTAGAGGAAGCGCTGCAGAAGGATGCGCAGGGTACGCATCGATACAAATTTCTTGTATAGATTAGGCTCGACTTGTGAGGAGTCTTAGTCAGCCGCCGTGTCTGTTTGGACCCTTTCCGCGTCCCTCTGTTCCCGCCAGACCTGCTGGAATCGCTGGCGGACGGCCTGCTCGGCAACCGCGGCGAGCCGGACTATGGATGTGGTATAACTGCCATTGACCAGCGGCTACAGCATCTTGCAGGCTCAGCTTTACGGGCTTACAAGTTTTGGGTCTTCGACTAGCAGCTGCCAGGATCCAATCCATGTTGAGTTTATTCTGTACCTAGAACAATGAAGGAACTGTACCCAATGGGACGTAAGGATACCAAATCCTTGGGATCCAGATATGGCTGTACGCTGACACATGCGCATGATAGGTAGCCCGCAGGATAGGGCAGATATTGCAACCATCTGTCGCTACCATCCGATGCTTCCTGCGAGACAATTTCGGCATGGATTCCGGATCAGTCTCGCATACGGTGGAGAGGTTGATGACTATAAATATCCCTTTCGAGCCCCAGGTTGTAACCAGTCTGGACTTAACCTCAACGTATATCTCTCAGGTTCGGGAATCTGTCAGCGCTCTCAAGCCAATACCGCCGTGATGCCCCCCTTCACCCCTATTCATGCTCAGTTTGGGTCGCTACCACGGCCTTCTGGCGTTACCATTTCTCTATTTGTATCATTTCACTGTGGGCACAGTGACGACTGTCAAATTTCGGGATTTATCGGAGGATCGCTAACTTTGCCATCCTCCCCTCCTGGGTCAAGTTTTAGTGAGCTGCAGCTCTGCAGTTATCCCAGCATGTGTACTGACAATGCTCCTCAGCCAACCCGATCGATGTTGATGCTTCCAGGATCGCAGACAACAGAAGTTTTTATCATGATTTGCAGCGACCTGGGGACAGTATTGGTATTTTGGGACTACTCTTGTTGGAGAATATGGACTGACGATGGGCCAGAGAATCCTCTTGATGTGGATGTCATTGCCCGCCGACCGCCAAGCCGGGCCCAGATCAGGAATAAACCAAATGGTGACTAATGAGTTGCTTCGAGGGTTTCAGATCACTAAGAATCTACAGATCGTTCCTTGGAAACACGCTACGAGTGCAAAATATGCTATCACGACGTGGTGGATCTAGCACTAGGCTGCGGCCACACTTACTGCTACAATTGTTTTAATAAATTTTTCCACGACTTTGTTCTCGCGGAAGCTGGAGGAAGCCAAGCATCGGCCCACGAGCATCTGGCCGGCCGACGACGCACGCCATTTTGTCCTTACTGCAAAGAACTGCTTCCGGGGCAATACACGGATCCCGAGGATCGTGATCATCTTGAAGGCTTTTATTTTCCACTGCGTTGCCCAGATCCGGAAATCTCGCATTGCTTCATCGATGACTATATGGTGCAGGGCGTCAGATTTAAAATGCTCTGATTCAATTTGAATTTACTACCGTACTCCATCATCCTTCCCAGCCGCATGTTTATTGGTCTTCTGCACTCCGTCTTCGCTTGTTGTGTCATATTCGTGTATATCATTAAAGAATGCATTCTACGACACACCCATTGGAGATCAGTTCACGCAGTGCCAGGGGCTTCGGTGCGCGAACTGAGTTCAACTGTTGAGCATGCTCAACATCGGCCCAGACGATTTGTTGTTCTGAGGAGCTAGACGGCTCTTCTTGGAACCATCTTACTGTCTCTATTACTATAATCTCTCTAAAATGCTGACAGTTCTTTGCTCTTCCACCATCCTCACTCCCGAGTCACTCTTGACTCACATTTATTCCACTGCGTTCCCTGTCGTCCTACGCGTCACGTCGCTAATCTATTCGTCCAAGTTCTCCTTCTACTCATCTGTTTCGACGATGGTATTCCACTCCTCCCCTATCGGGTCTAAAGAAGGGCGGGGATCGGAGCGAGAGCCATTCTGGCTCCGCCATGAGCGGAATATCCCCATATAAGAAGTGCGGCAGTAATTTTAACAGCGTCTTTAGCTCTACAGTGAGGGGTCTAGTGACGACAATGCTGTGGACAATGATCTCTCCAACGATGAGGGCGAGCTGCCCCCAGAACACTATCGGGCCTTAGCAGAGAACCCGGTCATCCGTCGGGCCCGGCAGGCGCGATACAGCGATGGCATGCGGGCTAAGTTAGATCGGTCCAAGGTCTACTGGGGCGGGTGAATGAATTATGTTCACCTTATGCTACAGTATACTCGGGAGCTGATCAGGATTTCCGTGATAGGTACTGTCAACGTATCGGTCGAGACCCAAATCGGCAGTGGCAATACATCTCGGACTCAGAAGAGACGGTTCGTTTTCTCTACGGTTTTTTTAGCTAGCGGCGCGACATCCAGCGCGCTAAACACCACCGACATTATCCAAGGATCATGACTGTATACTAAAGATCGCTACAATTCTTCTGGAAGCGGTTGCTTTTGTCCTGAAGCATGAGACTGCGGTACGGCTGAGTAAGGATACAATGACAATGATAAAAAAGTGAGCAGGCAGCACCTCTCCGCTCTGGTCAAAGATGGCAGGGCTGACCCCTGACTATCTATGCATGAGAACCGGTCGCTCGTGTTCTCAGCGTATATATCCAACTATCAGGCGATCTCGCATTCAGCAGAGTGTTTTGAGGTAGCTGTGAGTGGCGGAAGTATAGGCCTCCTACAGTACTACAGTGATCTGCGAAATGAACCTGCCCCCCAAACAGCTTTCTCTGCGTTTAAAATCATGACGCCAAGAGAGACTAGTCTATATTGGCTAGTCATATCTGAATCCTATATCAGATATTATACTCGTATTGAAAACAACAAAATTATGACCATGAGACTTGTAAATTACCTGTATGCAGGGCGTACCCAACACTTGTCATCAGTTCACGCAGTAAGAATCCTTGACACTGCTTGATCAAGTACATATACTCTCATTGTTACATTACTACAGGTAATGGCACCACCTTTAGCACCCGCAAGGAAACAATTTATCTGTGACATAATGAAGAATGGCAAGTCTATATCTGCTACAGCACTCGCAGCTGAATGCAGCGAGCAGGCTGTTAAGAATATTCATTCCAAGCTACGTCTATATCTTGATGAATGAGCCAACTTCCTGCATTAAAAAAAATGCTACAAGATTCTTGCCAGGATCTTCTTTTGTCTGACACTCTCATTTTGCGTGCCGTATCAGAGGTCGACCATGCATATCTCACTAATAATTGGAGCGCTTTCCGATCACCTTGCAAAAAGCCCTGAACTATAATTTTAGAGCAGTCTCTCAAGTTGATTTGACTGCGGTATATCGTCCATTACCTAACAATTCACAGGTCTAGGTATAGGGTTAGACATTGGAGATCTTTGAGGTCAACCGTCCAGAGATGTGTTCCAGCTCTTTGCCTTGATGCCATGCTGCAAGAATCTGTTCTTGGTGTCTTTCGGCTGTCTTGTAGTACCACTCCCCTTCCTCTTGGATTGATAGCCCCTTTGGCGGTAACGGCGGCGAGTTTTTGCCCCAAGTTCTGACGCCTTGCCCTTCCCTGAGACAAATTCACGAATACTGGTAGAAATCCTTGGGCCTGAACGACCAATTCCCTCCACCTAAGACACCCGCAAAGTCGTATCCTCCAGATATATGGAGAAGCTTCATTGGCCTGATTGTCACCTGAGCTCTCCATATCCATTTTGCTTCGGCGGCGGTGCTGTACGCCGGCCAGGTATGCACACGATCCATTCGATCCAGATATTCTTGATCTGTCTCCTCGGGGTCCCCTTCACGCAGTGTTATCTTGTACTCCAAACTCTCTTCCAAAGCCTTGCAGTGGCTGGTATGATCGGGGACTTCCACCGGATAAGTGGAGCTTATCAGGTCGTACATTCGCAGGGTAACTTCGTTCGCCTCTTCATCGTCGAGAAGAGTGTCCTCAAGTCGCATAAACCGGTCATTATCTTTTGGTCTCGCTAATTCCAACAGAGACTCGCAGATATTTCGTGACATGTTGACATAGGATGGGGTCTGGGGGTGGGGAAAGTACGAGACCCGATACTTCTTTTATACGTGTTTTAGAGTATGGGTCTATATCTGCCCCTAGCTGATTATTATTCATAGCTACAAGGTATGTAATTAGAGTTGACATCATTCAATGATAGATGTGCCATCGGTCTACATTTCTATCCCAACTATCAACTTTCACCATGAAGAGCCCTTTCTGGGGAACCAATCACTGCTGGCATTCTAAATCATAAGCGCGCCAACTGCAGACGAGTTACAGAGCATAAAATCTCATACATGAGCCCATTCGTTCCCCGCCAATACTTGCATCTCATTGACTAGACAGAAATTCGCGGATTCCCAATTCCCCACGTCAAGCTACTCCCATGTGGAAGACTTTCTGCGGACTGGCTACAGTACTCCTTTATTATATTCATCGCGGTTCTCGGTGGAAGCAAAAAGGAACATCAAACCCTGTGTTCAGGTACGCCTGTGTGTGGACTAGCCGAAGTTCAACGAAAGGCATACGTTATGTACCGTATGCCATGGTATCCGACGGCCTAGACGTGTAGCTCATCATGCACGTAGTGCTAGGGCTCATAAAACGCCTGATCAGCAGCTCCATTACTTCAGCTATAGTGTCAAAACCGGGCCGCGTGCAGTATCCGACGGCAGTGTGTAGACTGGTGTTGGTATGGCGCGTTCAACACCGAGAACAGCCTTTGTCGCCATGTTGAGCAGCATCATCATACTCCTACCTACGGAAAGTCTTCTACCACAGTCTCCTATTCAACATGTGACCAACGTTGATTGTCCTTGTTAAGGAAAGGATCAAGGGTTATCTAGGGATGCGTATGACCCATCAGCCCTATCCTATCCTTGGGGATAGACGCATATAATGACCCGAATCGCAGACCTAACAAGCGTCCGCGGACCCCCTTCTGTCACAAAGAACACTACAAAACAGCAAGCAGATGACAGAGTTTCCAGATATTCCCGCTCTTCCGAAATGTCGTCAGATTTGGCAGGATGTGCAGGCGTTAGAAGCGGAAGGGGAGGTACAGTATCTTAAGGCTCGGCTTGCAAAGGTCAAGCTGTTTTTGGAGTACGTGGAAGAACTCGACAGACAAAAGCAAAAGCATCACCCCCGGACTGCGAAAGAATACGCCACCACTGAAGTCTGTGGTGCAGAGAGGGGCAGGGCTCGGGAGAGGTTCCATGACGATATGACCGTCGGGGCGCGGTGGTGGTGGGCTGGGTGTTTCCTGGGGCTTGGATTCATTCTCATCTGCAGCGAGGAAACAGGGAATACGATGTCCGCGTTCCCATGGTTGCATTGCCTGCGTTCGTTTCGCTGACGAATCTTGCAGAAATGACAGATCCTTCGAATTGGATCCACTAATGTTGTATATTTTATACAACTGTGGGAGCATCCTTGACTGTTGCAGCAAGTTCGACGGACTAGTGGACGGGCTCTTAGCCAACGACCTTTCGACCAACAAACGCAACTTCCCCAAACAGATCAGCAAGAAAGAAGTCGAGGAGTGGATCAAAGATGCAGAAGTTACCAATCAGGAGACAGTACCCGCCATTCACTGGGAGGCCTGGGATCTCGATGCGGCGGTGAACAAAGCCTCCATGTTTCTCTCTGCTCGTTCAAGCACACAGTCCTGAGATCATTGTCCACGGCATTGGGTACAGCGTGTAGTAATGTATTTGAGTTACAGTAGCACGCAAGAGGTGTGAAATGATGATACCAGTTTACTTGTACATTGTAGAATGTGAAAATGGCATCCTGTGAGCAGCAAGCTTCCATCAAGTTCTTTCACTTCGCAGTGATCGTTGCCTGGATGTTCCAAAAATGCATGCCCAACGTGGATTTAGATCCCCCCTAAAAAAAGGTCTTTCGGAAATCCCCGTATTGCAATGAGGCTGAGATTCGTGGTTGCTTCGCTTGTCGTCTGACGAAAGCCCGATCTCATGATCCTCCGGACTTGTTTTGGTGAAGCAGGCGGAGTCAAAGCGTAAGCTCTACTATAAGTTCCCAAGAGATTGGTAAATCAAGGTTGTTCCACGGCCGGTGACATGTAAACGGTGCCGTGTTATGACATGCTTACTTCCGTTGCCAGCGTTGTAACTCTGCCAAAATGTCGTGCATGAGGAGCTATTGTACGACATTCGGTCTTTCTTTGGATACCACGTAAAAAAATTGCTGGTCACAGAGATTTCTAATTGTTCCTGGCCTTCCAGTGTACGGCTGAGACGAAAACTGCGGGCAACGAAAAAATTCGACACGCATCGCGCAAAGTTGGTGTCGTCGAAATAGGTCCAACCAGAGCGGCCTTGGCATCCCGGGCGGGCCCAGGCAATAAGTTTTAGTGTCCCTGGAAATTCATCAACTGGCTGTTTGATAACGGGAGACATAGAATTGGAGCATACGCTGGCAGGGGGTCGGACTGTCTGGTCAGATGGTGCGGTTGCTGCGGAGCCAGATGCAGATCTGAGGATAAAGACGGTCAAGGCATAAAAGGCGAATATTTTCATTCCAGTACAGTCTGTCCGAAAATTGCCTTTACCATCCACTTCCTGTTCTTCTCTCCTAAACCCTATGCCAAGAGGTTTATTCCTTATAATAGTAAAATCGGCACACAACACCCAATAGAATTCCGTGAATCAGCCAAATGCGGGTCTCCCTATCTTGTCATTAGGGTTCAGGAGAGCGGGAAAGAAAGCAAGTGGTAAAGGCAGTTTCCGGAAAAGGTGTAACATGGAACAACTCATTATGAAACTTGGGCAAGTTCTGCCATTTAACCGAGCTTTGACAGAGCAAAGCTCATTAAAATGTCAGGGCGCCGTGCACTGCTGTGCATGCCTGTATAGCGCAAAGGATCATTTTCTATTTTCCCAGAAACCACCTCCACGGGCCACGAACGAGGATGGAGGCGGGAGTTTAATCTCCATGTGCTGTAAAAGGAAATAGAAACCTTTCTCCTAGACAGACAGCAGCCTCGTTATCTTGTGCATTTGCTCTGAAGCAGGTCCCTTAGAGTATCGTCAATCTAGGAATAAAGAAATTGTATGACCAAGCCAGGCGCACCCAGATGAAGAGAACCAGAATGAATCGTGTTTGAACATGTGTTGCAACCTTTTGGTATGATAGCCCTTATTGATGTGATGACAAACCGCCCCTAGTGCTTGTTCATCACCCGGCTGTCAGACCAATTTGGGCAGTCCAACTCTGCTGATAAGACCACCGCACGATCGATGCGCAAATTATATCCATTAGGCCTAATATCCACTAGGCTCTATTCCCGGTGGCCCTGATGCATGTATTCTAAACAGACATAGGTTAACTTCCCACGCGACAGCCGCGGGGTGTAGCAGAGGATGCTTGAAATGTCTCTTGATGATTGAGCACGTGTAGGTCCGAAGCCCCGCCATCCCGTCGATCGCCCGGGTGCGTGCGCCATTGCTGACTTTGTTAACCACTGATCAGCAAGAATCAGCAAGAATTCGTCGTATACGGGAAGGAACAGGACATTAATAGAGTTTGACAGGCTGTTCAACGTCGCATTCAGATGCTGATAAATTGTCAAGCTAGGATGTTCCAGACTTAGTTCCCCATTAAGTTGACCATTAGGAACTACACTTAAGGCTATGGCAAGCCGAAATCTGTGTGTGATCACCTGCGGCTCAACTGTTGATCACCGCTGGAGAGGCTGCCCTTTGCAATATGTCGAAATAAGCAGGTTGAACAGCCGCTCGAACAGCCGAGGTTATACTGTGTTTGACCACCACCCGACGTGGGGTTGTTGAGCAATCTGCTGTCGTTGATGAATCGTACCTACAACCCACAGAATCCAGCCAACGTCTTAGGTTACCACCCCAGCGCTCTGTTGAACTTTTGAGCGAATTGTAGACAGGTGTGCGGCGCGGCCCTTAAGACCGGCACTAGCGCAGCCACACAGGACAGACGTGGGCCCTGTAGCCAGGTGTGTTGAACACTTTATCAGCATTCCGAGCAGTGCTCCTTGGTGCACGTAGAAAAATGCCTGTCAACTAATCCATAAGTCATAGTCGAGGGCAGCAAAAAGTTGGACGACACGTGAACACGCCGGTGTCCGGCTAAGAAGCACTAAATTTGACGCGACCGCTGTTCATCACCACTGTCCCTAGATCTTATGATGCATACCCATACTTTCCGCACAAACGGCCAAATCGTCTTGAACTCGATCTCTTAGCCACTGTACACCAAACTCTTCAAATGTTTCTCTTGAACGTTGAACAGCTACCGATAGTTAGCTCTGGAGGACCCATATCATCTAGCCAGCCCCGCCGGTACATTCATCATATTGGCAGTTCAATCATTGACCTGACCCACTAGGACTACAGTGGCGCCGCCACGCGCGCCACATCTCCACTCGGCGCAGGGGTGCGTGGTTGAACAGTATCAGCCGGTTGAACATTCTACGCCAAAATTCCATTCACATGTCCTCACGCCATGGTGGACGGCAGCCCAACAAAAGGGGTGAACAAAAGGGCCATTTGTATCAACACGCTAGAACCAAATCTAGACGTAATCTCTGCATATGGTGCTGTTGAACAGGCTGGTTGCGATGGCTGATCGTGGAACGATCACATTGCATCGAGCCAACAGCCTGACTCACTTATGACGGCCTCAGTCCCATCTAGACAAGCGCCAAGGCAGCCACACTGGTCAATTATTCACTTGGCGCATTACGCTTGCAGTTGAACAGTATGCCGGTACTCTTTCAAACCGGCGTTGGCGGATAAGCAATCCGCCAGTGTCGCACTGGCCCACCGGCGTAGTTTGTGCTTCGTTGAACTGCACTCCTCTGTTATAAGTAGGTTGAACGTTCCAGAAAAGACATTATTGATGTACACGCCTCATACATCTGAGGACCGCAAAATTGTAGAAAGAGAATAGATACAATATTCTAAACAAACCTCCCCCAAACAATCTTTTGCCAACATTGGTTGAACCGGCAAATCCGGTGGAATGTATATATCATGCCAACCTGCTTCGAGCAGTCCTGGTTGATACCAACATCTGTCCATGTTGATCGCACCATATCAGAGCGCAACCTTGCGTTTACGATAACTATTCTCCCCGTAGATTTCCTGTCGTCTAATTCCATGGTCCGCTCCCTACCCTCGAAATCTGGCCCTGCTTTCTTACGAGCCACGTTGGCTCGGGAGAGAAAAGGGACACCATGTGTCTGATGCACTAGGACAGAAAAAAAGTGGAAGCTATATTTCGTTATCCGGATCAGTACGCCCCAGCCACGTGGTCCAAAAAGAAAGGGAAAGAAATGTTAAAAGCCTTGTGATCTTTAATATACTCAGGGCACCGGATACTGTATATTGATGTAGACTCTTGATCAAGTTGATTTCCCCAGGTGACGTACGTCCTCTTAGCTACAGGCATATCGGCTCAGCCCATCCAGACAGAAGAGTCTCATTCTTTACATCCATGGGACTCCAAGGAACATTACATATTCTACAGAAATGCGTGACCCTACCTTTTTATTCGTGGTACTGCATATACTGTCCCTACAGAGCCGCGCAACCTTTACGATTGGGACTACCTATGAACATTTCTTTTTGCCTACAGAACTGTGTACATTCATTCCAAGGAATAGCTGTAAACCTGTCTTGAGGCCTAAATACCGTATTTTAATTTAATATCAAAAGACTAAGTGAATGCTTGTCCGCTTCACTGCTAATAGTTCTGCGCAAGTGTCCAGCTCCTAGAATAAGAAGACTGGACCGGCACCATATGAATTCTGCTCGACATGTTGCATCACAGCCAGCTGTTTCTCGTTCCACAAAGTGGCAGGCAAGTCAATCACATCATATATCATTCTCTGGCACTGTAAAATCATACAGAATCGTACAGTATTAGCCAGCAGAGAAATGGGCACATATCAATGAGCTACTATGGAAAACAATACTTAAATAAACTTCCTATCAATCTTTCCCTTAGACGCAAAGCAGTAGTTTTCAACTTATTACAATTAATGAAAGTTCCTCATACATACCCAACATCCTAGGGGGATACCAATGTCCCCTCACCCAAGCAAAAACCCTGCATCATAACCCAGATTTGTGATACCGAAAGCGCTGAACCAGGGTAGTTCCGATTAATCAAATATACAATCCATATCCGCTTCCACGAGCTCGTCCACGTCGTCCAAGGGTAAGCCCATGTCCTCCTTCCTCTCATTAAGAGTCTCATACTTCTCCGTCAGAATATCCTCAATTTCATGCTTGTGCTCTCTCAACTGCCGCCTTTCACCAGCAGATAGCTTCGACTCCTTGCCTTTTCTTTGATAATGCTTGATGTTATCCTCCTCCCATTCTAGCGCCCTCAATCCTGATTTCTCATCCGAGGCAATAGCATACCCTATACATACGGGGCATGACAGAAATACAGCGCAACTACCAAAGAGTTCCGGGAATTCTCTTGAGACACCACCGCATCCAGGACAGAAGAAGGTCACATCGTTGCAGTAGGGGCAACACCCGACAAAATAGTGCTCGAGTACCTCACTAGATGCAGAACATAAGGCTATGTCTAAATTATGACAGTTCTGAAGAGTACTTACCGTCCGTGTGAATTCACGACGCATTCAGAAAGTGATTCTCCCGAACGCTCCCATGCTAGCTCATCTAGAATCTGTCGTAGCGTTTGCTCCTCTTCATACAAATAGTCATCTTCATCATCGGTACAATTACCAGACCCAGGTAATTCCTGTGTCTTGTCCTCGGTATTCTCTATGTAGTACACCTCGGGACCGGAAAGAGTTCAGTGTTTTGGTTCATCGACCAGGGACCACTGGGTACGTCTCAGACGTATGATGGAAGTGTCCGAAGTAACCTGATCGGATCCAGTGGAGGTAACAAGAAGCATACGACGCTTCTCGCTGTGGTATGCCAGGATTAGGTCTCCCGACCTTGCCGGTTGGCTGATGGTCACCGGCGACATGTTGAAGGATCTCCGTGGGTTGCTTTTGATATGGCGCCAAGAGTGTTGGATACAAGATTAGGGATTGTTGGTGGGAAGAGGAAGACGGGGTGGAACGTACAAGGAGTGTACTAAGCTTTGGTAGACGGCAAGCGGCGATGTAGAAGTAGGGTCAATTAGACGTCATGTGTGCCAGGGCACGGCAAATCGATGTTGCCTATCATGACGCAATATGTAGATAATTCGATGAATAACTTTGTATACCTATTACTTACTCCGATGGTTTTCCGTGTCTATAGTACGTCCATGCTACTGACCGGTGGAGATCATGTGGTCACGCACCTCCCGTATATAGCCCGATCCATTACTCCTCTACCATCCTCCCTCTAAGATGACGAAACTATGCACTCAGACAGAACGAGTCCTATTTCCGCTTCATAAAATGACATATTATGAGAAAATATCTAGATGGTTTAATCTATAATCAAGTGAAACGGAAAATGAGCCGAGCATCGAACAAATACTATGGGGGCAAACCTTTTCTACCTGAACCACTGATGGAAATAGCACTTGTGGATAATGACGATTATTATGGTAGATTATTAAATTAATAGATGATCAATTCCAGTCAACATTGGCAGTGATGACCACCGCGAGCAGATAAAGTAGACCTAGCTTGTTTAATAATGTGATTACCACGGCTTGATAGAAACCGC
The DNA here is from genome assembly GCF_016097325.1 of Aspergillus melleus. Taxonomy (NCBI): domain Eukaryota; kingdom Fungi; phylum Ascomycota; class Eurotiomycetes; order Eurotiales; family Aspergillaceae; genus Aspergillus; species Aspergillus melleus. The sequence continues at coordinate 1,719,299 of NW_025763374.1, read as the reverse complement.
TCGCCATTTGAAAATGGGATTTGATAGAATAGAGTGCGATTGCATTTATTTATGGTTTATGGAAAAAGTTTTTCATAATGAATCGTACTCAACAGAATCAATTTTCGGACGCAAACAAAAGAAAGGTATCACATAGAAAATCTGTCGCTCTCCCTGGAGTTCTCTTCACTAGCTACATCATGTGTTCAATGTTTCCTTCCCTTTTGAGCCCACGATACATCCACATCTTGCTTGACGGTGATCGTACTCTGAGACTCAAGGTCATTCTTACCAGCACTCCCAACCTCATCCTTCACCGACCGAGACGCGTTGATATCATTCATGAGATGGACTTCATCCACACACCCGAACTCGTTCACGCTGAACAAGGAGTCCTTAATAGGCTTCCGAGCCCGAGCTTTCTTGATCCAGGTAGCCGTCTTCGAGGCCTCCGTATCGGTCTTGTTACCACTGCTGCCGCCAGAACGGCCCTTGACAGTGGCCCACCAGCGATGGAAGAAGTGTCCGAAGGTTGGGAGACAGGCACAGATGATCCCGACAAAGGGCTCGACACATGACCAGATAAAGACGGGTGCCATTGTCCAGGTGGCATCCATGCCTTGGGTGTTCTTCTGGAGGGCCAGGATGCGACAGATACTCGCGACGCAGAGACTAGAAGAAGTAAGTATGGGTTGAACTGAGCAAGGATGGAAGGGGCAACGTACAAACTACCCAAAAGTAAGATGCCGGTGACTGCGATCTTCTGAGACAGTGGCATCTGCAACGTATAAATAATGGGCATGGGCATGCAGAGGATGATCACGTCGATCAACATGGCCCCGATTCCGTTCCCAAAGAAGAACTTTGGCACGTCGATGCACAACCCCTTGGCAGTGGGGTCGGTGTACAAGAGCCAGAAATATGGAAGCGGTCGACAGGCCACGAGGATAGTCACGATGATTGTGATCCAGTATCCTATGACCAGGAATAGACCGATACCCAGTGTCCAGCGGAATCCAAAGATACGGCCGTAGAACATGACAATGGAGGCCTTGGTGAAGGTGACAGCGGTGGCGTAGATCATGACATAGGCAAAAAGAATCTAAAGAGATGGTCGAATTGTCAGTCTCGACTTTGAGGCAACCGTGGTAATAGTCATACCTTCCAGACTACGGTGAACTCATGCGTTGTCAAGGCTTGTAGATGATAGCCGTTACCGTATGGGATACCTGGCAGAAAATTTTTAGCAGACCAATGAGCCATCAACGAGCTCAAGAGACCTTACTGAGAAAGCATGATATCGCTGTTCCCCATGAGAACAACTGTTGGTGCCGGTATATCAGTGTCAAGATTTTGACATACAAGGCAAGGGGAGACTAAGCAGTGCGGCAACAATCAGGTAGTCGTCTGTAGCCAGCGTCATATCCTTGGTTGGAAGTCGGGCCACAAGACGCAAGGCCACAGCGATTGACCCGAGGACAGCGACAGGAACCACTGCTCCAAGCAGGTCCCCAGTCTGGTTTTCCGTCAAATCCAGCCCTGGTGGTGATGGCCCAAAGTCACCAGTTGCGATGGAGCTCGGCATGATGAGAAAACCCCCCAGGTGGGTGGGACCTGGTTCGAGAACACCTACCCCGGAGTTGCCTGGTACTTCTTGATATGACGCCCAAATTCGCCTAATATAGGCCTTCAACTCCGCAAAGATCTCTTCGATCGGGTTTAGATCGGGAGAGTATGAAGGTAGATATACTAATTTAGCTCCAGCGTCACGGCACAACTGCTTAATCCGTTTAGAGTGATGGAAGTATGCATTGTCCATAACCAGCACAGACTTTGGCTCTGGCCACCGACCACAATGCTGAAGAAGTCGCCGTATAAACTCCTCAAAAACTCCGGCATCATTTGAGCCTTGGAAGACATCGAAGAGAATAATACCATCTTGGGTATAAGCAGGCAATATCTGATATCGCTGGTCCCGATGAAATCGAGAGATCTGTGTCGGAGTCACGCCAAATGGGGACCAACCTGTCCTTCGAGATCCTACCCGTTTATCACAGCCAGATTCATCAACAAAGACCAAATGGTATGACTGGAAGTCCGAGAGGTTATTAAGATAGACATCTCGCAGGTCTGCATTGCGTTCTTTTGCTTTCTGCCGGGAGATCTTTTTTGACCAACCACTACTGATGAGTGCCCTCCTGATGCTCGAGGTTGTGACCCAGACGTCAAATTCATTCCACAGGAATACGGCCATCTCGTCAAGATATAATTCGGGATTGGTATAGAGATGATCACAAAGAACTTGGAGCATGTGAGGCGTAACGCTTTTGCGTCGGCCAACACGGTTTTCCGGGGCACGAGGTGTCCCAAATAGTTTGAGATTGCGACGGATATTGGTGACTGATCGTTCACTGCACTGAGAGACCCTTGCAATGTCGGCGTTTGTCAGTGGTTCTTTACTGAGAATCATGTCACGAGCGATTTCGGAGAATGTGTTCGGTCATTTCCAGGATTCGCTTCAGCTACCGCCAAGCCACTTGAGAACAAATTCTTTGAAGCTCTCCCTGACAAGCATAGCAGCACCTCTTGTCTGTCAGAGCTGCTCGATGCACCAAGGCCAAGCAAGGCTGTGTTCTACAACAAATCTACCGAGAGCTCAATCTTTGAATGCGAATATGTACTGATTTCTGGTCCCAGTATGTCTCCCAATTTATTAGGGAGGAGATGCCGAGATGGCCAAGGCGCTTCGAGACACCGTGGCCATTGCTTCATCTCATCTGGGTACGGAGGATATGCTTGAGCTTCTTGATGGCCAGCTTGCTTTGATCCAGAAAAAGTAGAATTAAGACGGATGGACAAGGGTCCGAATTCCTATTCTTATATCCCTATCTTGTTGTGAAGCATGTAATGATGACTGCTTGATCTCACTGCTCTTGTCCTGTGTACATTTTGGTTGATAAATGCTATAGCTCCAGTCTCAGCTGGTTTCGTTGCTGAAGTAACATCAGTTGCATTTGATGTTCTTCGAAGCTTGCTCGATTGTGTTAAGCCTTGATTATCAACTGAGGGAAGAGACCTTGTAGCTCGAGGTAACTCGTAGGTTTGGGCGGATGTCCATAGAAGGCTGTACGCCGATTCACTGCGATCATTGGGAAGTATTTTTCCCAGCAATCAAGAGACGAGAATTCCACCCATTTGCGGTTTTGGGTTGTGAATTTTTGAAGACAGCCACATTCCGCATGCTGGATTTCAATATTTTCGACTTCAAGAAATGTTAGTGTCCACTCTTTCCCAGTAGCTGACCTTGAGCATACTAATATCACTCTCCGGGGATTTTATCTTAGGGCCCAAAGAATAGAATAGTTTGTGGGGAAGTTGACTAGTTTCTCTATGTCTTTAACTTTCCTCCTTCACGAGACACAAAGGTTACGACCCCAACCCACTAGGGCCTGATTTCAACAATTTAATTGGCTAAGGTGTTCAAAAGATGTGCCAATCAAGAGGTGGGCAACTGTTGCCGCCTGAGGAGCTTACTGTGCCAATAGATCCCTGTTCGTCTTGGAGCATTTACACCGCGCGTTTCATATTGGTACCATGGTGATCTAATGGCCCTGATCTTGGTCCAGCTAGTCAGGGCGGCGGCTTCGGAATTTCATCAACAGGGAAACTCCAACTTCTTTCACGAAAGTCGTGCCAGATTTATGGCCATCTTACTATCACATGGAGTTGTCCATGGTATTAGTGAGAGATTTGACATGCCGTGGTATAACACGGGAAGCCTGTTCAATGTCATGGATCCGGAGGATGTGAGATTCTGTCTTACTGATTTCTACCTCATACAACCCATCTGATTCAACGACTAACCTGCTAGCCATTTCAGGTGTATAAAAACTACTATCGAGACCGAAACAACTACGTTGCCGGACTAGGGGTTGGGACAGACGACAAAGCCGTCTCCTTAGGGGAGATCCCAGGTATTCGCGAGAAAATCTTTAAACTGCGCACAATTCGAGATGCTCCTTGAAAGCGAGGTCTCTACCCGCTTAATTCTACAAAGGTCCTAGAGCCACTACCTCCATCTACTATATGAGGGCCGCGTCGATCAATTGCAAATAACAGCCCGGAGCTTAATGCAAGCTTATCAGCCGTTTTGATCGCGGATTCAAAGCTCTTTGGAGACTACTAAACTAGCCGCCCAACTTCGAAGTGATATAGAGCCCCACCACCACCATTAGAAGCTTCAATTCGTGCGGAAATCACAGCAGAGTATCCAATACGATGGTCCATTGGCGGTACACAATGCGAAGCGAAACATAAATTTCAGGAATAAAGACAAAAGGCGGCAGGAACCACAGCAAATAAAGAAATAGTGGAAATCGGGGCGTGATATCTCTACGGAGGCAGATTCAAAGGTTCTGACGATTCAGAAAGATGGCCAGGTGGCTAGCAAGGATCCACACCACCATAATGACTTAAATCGCACGGCTGGGTTGTATAACTGGGTTATAAGCTTCAAAAGTATCGTTGAGCTGAATATTATCGTTGAGGTGGAGTAGACCAACACCCCTTCGGGTCTTAGTCTGCTGAGTAAGAGAGTTACGTACAATGACCTCGCTTTTCGAGTCGATACCCCAGGAACGATATGATTGAGATCCCAGAATCTTGCAGAGGGTAATAGTTAGACCTTTATATGCCAATTTTGGTATAGCCGGCAGTTTTACTCAGCGAGTTTGATGTCTGTTCAATGTCGTTAAACTCATGAGATGACTGAATAGGTCAAAAATCCTATTCACATCGGAGGATGAATGATTCAGCAGACATCGTATATCCATTTGGTTTGCCTTATGTATGCTTGTCTGTGACGGACAACTCAGGATTATAGTCTCCATGCTTCTATGCAGAGGGATCAGGATATCTCTATACCGTAGGGCGGCGTCATCTTTGAGACCACAGTAGCTTAGCACATCAAGACATGTACTGATGTCGGTGAGGTGGACCCGTATATTGGGCGAATCAAGCCCGCCAATAAGATACTGACATATGCTTGAAAGCAATGTTATACCGGCATGAAATGCCGCATGACTGTGATACGAGTGCTTCAGCCAGGAATTCACATCTGTTGGGGAAAGGTAGGCAAACATCAAAAGCCAACTTCTAAGGATTTCACTTTTGTCGGTGTAGATGATAGATATGATCTGGGTAAGTTGATGTGCAAATGCTGCATAGATCTGTTGGGAGTTCTCTGCCATCGGTAGAGTCCTTGTATCTGCAGAATGCCGCATGAAATGCTGATAAAGAAGCACACGATCCTGAAGATATACCATATGTACCAATAGAAGGGCTCTCCTATGGTCCATGGGCATTTTCCTGTCCTCAAAAGAAAGGCTCTTTAGTTGTAGAGGCAGTGGAAGCTCTTGACTCCACACATCAAAGCGGCTCGAGATATGCTCGAACTGGTCCCATGACCACGAGGAGCAGATTGCAACATCCACCTGCGAATATAACTGGACGGAAAGTAATGTTATCTTACTTAGTTGAGTTTGGATTACACCTCCTGTGGTCCTTGAAGGACCTTTGGAATGTACGTCCCTAATATCCACGTCATTTGAAATTGCGACCTGTCCAGTCAATCAGTAAGGGTGATAAGGACTAAAACACAACCTACTGCGTGAAGTTCATTTTCTGACAAGCCACATTTGTCTCCGAAAGCGAACGAAAGCCAGCTAGGTGACGGTTAAAGGGTGCAGGTCTTTCTGATTGTGATACGTACGCTTCTAAAGTCATTACTGACTGCAGAACGAGGGGCCACTCGGTTGGAGCATCTGGTCCATGGCTGAGAAGTTGTCGCTGCCAGCGAGTCAGATCCAGAGCACAGGCTGCGTACAGATTAGCCAAAAGCGAACATAGACGTAGTAAATTACAGACATATAAGTAGTCTCGCACTGATGCATCTATCAAGCATCAAGTACATCGATAAGCCGATGAGAATTCGGATAGTCTGTATGTTCGCTTCTTCTACAACGTCGCAAAGAAGAAGCATGGCGGTCCGAAAAAAGATGGCCTGGGAGTACTTGTCGGTACTACTGCCATCATATCGAGAGCCTAAAGCAGCAACTGTACAGATTTCACAGACATCACCCTTCTGAATGATGTTGTTGCTGTTATAGACCCGGGCTTTAAGGTCTATATACTTTTCGAAGGGAATAATAGGAAACAAACAGGAGATTCCAGAGAAAAAAGCTGATGCCGCAGATTTGACATGAGGTTCAGTGGGTATCCTGCCGAATCCGGTATCGAATAACGGCACAGATAATCCGTCTCCTAAGCCCATAGGGGCTAGGGGATTGAAAGCTGCTACAGCCGAATACTCGGGGGAAAAGATGCCCTCCGACAAATAACCACTGCCGGGATCCCGTATAAGTCGTTCACCTCGTGTTTGCCCGGTATCAGCAGCAGCCTGAGAGATTGGAGCAGGTTTAAGTTGCTTAATAGTCTCCTCCAACTGTCTGTTTCGTTGTTCCAGAGCATCGATAGAAGCTTTCCAAGTGTCTTTCTTTCTGTGGTCAACTCCATCAAATTCGCAGGCCTTGTGAAGGCGGACACAGAGCGAACAGGAAGGTCTCAGTCCATCACACTATGTAAATCGGCCTCACTTAGCAAGAAATAAAATTAAAATTTTGAGAAATAGCTGGCAGAGATTGTACCTTCTTCCGCGTTGCGCGGCATTGATTGCACGCCATGTCAACCCTTAATCGGCTATGCCGGGTATGTACCGGTGCCCCTGCCGCTGAACCTAAGGGGCCTTTTGGAAAAAGAGAACGCTGTCCTGAGGTCATGATAGAGCATAGAGAGATTATTATCTTCCAGTTGGGTGTCCGTTAACTGAATGTGGGGTTGGCAGCGGTGGATTGAGGCAGGGATGACGTCTGACTGTCAAGGTGGGGGACACGGTGGCATGAGTTTGGTGGGTCTGTCACGTGATATGACGGACTAAAATAATTGTGTCAACCAGTATAGGCGGTTACATGAGTATGACGATTATGCGACTACTTAGTCAGCCATCATCGTTCCGTTGTTTGTTTGTTGTTGAAGTGCGGAGTTGACTAAGCAGTTGCGGTAAGGCGATCATCGCCTTGCTCGGCAGCGAAATTGCGGTATTGCGCATTCTGCAATATTGCAATATGAAGCTATAGAATAGCGGTCAAAATAAGCGATTCTAGCATTATAAATAGACCTCTTAGATAGCCGGAAAGGAGGTCTTCAACACCTTCAATCTACTCGTTGGATATAGCCAATTCAATTGCTTCATTCAATCGTTTTTTAGTGGTCCAATCTATCCGGATCCTTAGTCATTCTGCTTGCCAAGCCTTCGCCCTTCCACAATATTGAACTGACAGAGTTCACGTGCCTTACTTACATAAGTTACATTAACTAACGTTTTCAACAAGCGAGCCGCGCCTACAAGCGAGCCGCGCCCTTTCCACCAAAATATCTGCTTTCTTAATTCAACGCGTCTTTTCTCGTCACCACAATTCAATATGCCTCTTTCTAAAGAATCGCGTATTCAGATGGCTATTTCAGCCTATCAAAAAGGCCAAGTTAAATCAATTAAACGCGCTGTGGCTCTTTTTACAGTTCCTGAAAGTACTGTACGCGACAGGCTTCATGGCGCCAAATCACGATCAGAAACACGCGCTAATGGTCATAAACTAACCGAATTTGAAGAGGAATTGCTTTTAAGGCGATTACTAGATGCAGATACGCGAGGATTTCCAATTCGACCCGAATTTCTACGTGGAATGGCCCAGATTTTGCTTCGCAATCGTGTACACGACCCTACCGCAGTTATCGGAACTAACTGGCCTTATAACTTCGTTAAACGCCATCCTCAGCTACGTACGCGATATACAAGACGTATTACTTATCAGCGCGCAAAGCAGGAGGATCCGAAAGTTATAATCTCGTGGTTTGAAGCTGTACGAGCGACTATTCAAGAGCACGGCATACATGAAGATGACATCTGGAATTTCGACGAAACTGGCTTTGCAATGGGACTTTGCTCTACTTCAAAAGTGATTACTGCAGTTGAGCGAAGCGAGCGACCGCGCAGAGTCATTCAGGGCAATCGTGAATGGGTTACAATCATCGAAACAATCGGATCAAAAGGCGTACATCTACCGCTAGTTATTATATTAAAAGCGAGCTATCAACAAGCTGCCTGGTTCCAAGAACCTAAGCTCCCTCGCGACTGGTGGATTTCTACTAGTCAGAATGGCTGGACGACTGATGAAATAGGTTTTCTCTGGCTAAAAAATGTCTTTGAACCGCTTTCTAAGCGCTATATGACTGGTGCAAAGCGGTTGCTTATTCTTGACGGTCATAGCAGTCATTTAACTGCTGAATTCGATGATTTCTGCAAGCAGAATGCAATAATTTGTCTCTGCATGCCTGCTCATACTTCGCATCTTCTTCAACCGCTTGATGTGGGCGTTTTTGGCCCGCTTAAAAGGGCGTACGGAAAGCTTCTTGAAGACCGTATGGCTGTTGGTAACAACCACATTGATAAAGAAGACTTTCTATCGCTATATCCAGATGCGCATAAGGAAGTCTTTACTTCAGCTAATATCTGCAGCGGTTTTAGAGGAGCAGGGCTTAAGCCGCTTGATCCAGAGTATATTCTTTCTAAGCTTACCTTTCAACTACGTACACCTACGCCACCACTAGTTGAAGGCTCAATTTCCTCTGCTTTTCAAACTCCGCAGAATACTCGTCAATTAAATCGAAAGGTCCGAAGCCTACAGAATAGCCTTAACAAAAAACGGCAGCTTTCTAGCAGTCCTATTGCTCATATTCGACATCTTGAGAAAGCGGCACAATTAGCGATGCAAACCCAGCTGCTTTTAGAACAAGAAATTAAGGCTATACGAGCTGAAAATGGACGGCAACGTCAGAGAAAGACAAGAAAACGTGCTGAGATAGGTAATGGCCGCCTTCTTAATGTACAGGAAGGTGAAAATCGCGTTCAGCAGCTTGATACGCAGCTTAATGAGCAGCCTGCGGAATCTACTCCAGCGCCTCGTCGACAAGCTCCGCAACGCTGTAGTGGGTGTGGAACAGTCGGACATACAATTCGAAATTGCCCTAGAAAATAGCTATTATTTCATGTATTTAATTAGTCAAATTTAATGGCGTTGGTGGTTGAAAAGCCTTAGGAAGTAGGAGTTTTGGTGGAAAGGGCGCGGCTCGCTTGTAGGCGCGGCTCGCTTGTTGAAAACGTTAACGTAATCAACCACCGAGCGGCGGATACCATCGAGCGGCGGATTTTCACTCCAACCACCTCAAGCATCATTTAACGCGTCTTTTCTTCGCATCAATCATATAAAATGCCACTTTCTCAAGAAGCTCGCCTTCAGATGGCTATACAGGCCTATAAAGGTCGAAAAATCAAATCAATTTCAAAGGCTGCTGAAGTCTACGCGGTGCCTGAAAAGACCTTACACGCGCGTCTTAAAGGAAGGAAACCACGCGCAGAAACACGCGCAAATGGTCATAAACTGACCGAATTTGAAGAGGAATTGCTTTTAAAGCAATTATTAGACGCAGATACGCGAGGATTTCCAATTCGACCTGAATTCCTACGTGGAATGGCTCAAACATTGCTTTGCAATCGATTACGAGATTCAACGGCAGCTCTCGGAATCAACTGGCCTTATAAGTTCGTTAAACGCCATTCTGAACTATGTACGCGATATACAAGACGGATTACCTATCAACGCGCAAAGCAGGAAGATCCAAAGGTTATAAAACCATGGTTTGAGACTGTACAAGCGACTATTCAGGAACACGGCATACACGAAGACGATATCTGGAATTTCGACGAAACTGGCTTTGCAATGGGACTCTGCTCTACTTCAAAAGTGATTACTGCAGTTGAACGAAGTGAGCGACCGTGTAGAGTCATTCAGGGCAATCGCGAATGGGTCACAGTCATCGAGACAATCGGGTCAAAAGGCGTACATCTATCGCCAGTCATTATATTAAAAGCAAGCGTCCAACAGGCTGCCTGGTTCCAAGAACCTAAGCTTCCTCGCGACTGATGGATTTCTACTAGTCAGAATGGCTGGACGACTGATGAAATAGGCCTTCTCTGGCTGAAAAATATCTTTGAACAGCTTTCTAAGCGTTATATGACTGGTGTTAAGCGATTACTTATTCTTGACGGCCATAGCAGCCATCTTACTGCTGAATTCGATGATTTCTGCAAACAGCATGCAATAATCTGTCTCTGCATGCCTGCCCATGCTTCGCATCTTCTTCAACCGCTTGATGTGGGTGTCTTTAACCCGCTTAAGAGGGCGTACGGAAAGCTTCTTGAATATCGTATGAAAGTCGGCAATAATCATATCGATAAAGAAGACTTTTTATCGCTATATCCGGATGCACATAAGGAAGTCTTTATTTCATCTAATATTTACAGCGGTTTTAGAGGAACAGGACTTAAGCCGCTTAATCCAGAGCATGTTCTCTCTACGCTTACCTTTCAACTACGTACGCCTACGCCATCATTAATTGAAGGCTCAATTTCCTCTGCTTTTCAAACCCCGCAGAATACTCGCCAGCTAGATCGAAAGGTTAAAAGCCTGCAGAACAGCCTTAATAAAAAACGGCAGCTTTCTAGCAGTCCTATTGCTTATATTCAACATCTTGAGAAAGCGGCGCAAATGGCAATGCAAACCCAGCTGCTCTTAGAGCAAGAAATCAGGGCTATACGCGCTGAAAATGGGCGACAACGTCAAAGAAAGGCAAGAAAGCGTGCTGAACTAGGAAATGACCGCCTTCTTAATGTACAAGAAGGCGAAAATCGGGTTCAGCAGCTTAATATGCAGTTTAATGAGCAACCTGAGGAATCTACTCCGATGCCTCGCCGACGAGCTCCGCAACGCTGTAGTGGCTGTGGAACAGTAGGACATACAATTCGAAATTGCCCTAGTAAATAGCTATCATTTCATATATTTATCTAGTTAATTTAAATGGCGTTGGTGGTGGTAAAGCTTCGAATAGTAATGATTGCGGTGAAAATCCGCCGCTCGATGGTATCCGCCGCTCGGTGGTTGATTACGTTAGTTAGTTAACTAGGTTAACTAAGTTACATGTCGGTGCAGAGCACCTCGCCTACTAGATTAGGACTAGCGCCCCGCCAGGCAGGAGCCCAGCAACATAGTGTTCTGCATTGAGCCTCGCTCCTTTTAGGCCTGGAGATAGTCACCACCACTCCATCAGTTTGCCCTGCATAATATTCTCCAACATTACAGTACAGCAGAATCAAATGCTCACTCACATGCCTTTCCCACTTCGGCTATTGCCTCGGTCCCTCTCCTTATCTGACCCATGGCACTGAAGTACTACTGTTCTGTAGAAACCCAAAGTAGACAATGCGGCTTATCTCCATAGAATATTCCGCAGAAGAGGGATCACGCATGCTACCCAGGAAACACGTGGCTCATCTATCATATTGAGTCCACCTCATTACTGTAACAGTAAATGAGCGAAGGAGACTCGCCCGCTAGTTTGGAGTCAAGCGTAGCCTACACTCCTCGATCCAGGGACAGGCCTCTGTTATCTGTATATGTGTTTGAGTGATGGCTCGTTTCTATGATATTGACAGCTGAAATTTGCAACGTTCCAATGGGGGGACTTTTGCAAAATTGTATGAGGTCGAAAAAGAGTTTCTCATTCTTCATATTTACCGCGAAATCAAGCAAAGGACTGAAACACATTGATTTGTGCGAGCTAGTATTTCTTCAATATGACGCTATATTGACCTCAAGCCTGTATTTCCAATGCTATGCACCGTCAATCATCGAATCCATGCACGGCACCGGATACAAACACAGCGTCTGGGATGTACAGATAGCTCATCAGTTCTTCTATGCTAGGTGGCTCTGCCAGAAGAGTTGATGATGTTAAAGATGTCTCCCACAATGCTGTCTTTGACCCAGAATCGGATCAAAAGCTGCGTCTCTTTCTGCCCATCTACCATGATATAATCGCGCTCATCGAGTACAGTGATATGACCGTCTCTTTCCATACTTTTCTGGCAGAGCGTGAGTCTGGCTGTTAAACGAGGTGAGCTTAGAACTCACTAGATTGGCGATGTCATCCTCGTCGGAAGTGGTCGAGATTCGGTCATCTACATCCGACGGTTGCCACGTCTGGTCGTCCGCTATTTCCGGAAAATCGTCATCTGATGCGATGAAGCCCCTATCCGACTCCGTCTCAGTATATACCGACTCTGTCTCTCCGTCCGTGGACGCGAGGTCAATGACGTCCTCTTCAAGGATGAGCTGCGTTTGCATTGTGGTACCAGGCACCTCGCCGGAGTCTTCAAATTCAGGCCGCAACGAGTGACCCTGCTCTTCACGCTCGGATCTGTTGAAGGCTGATCTCGGATATGATATGTAGTGGCTACTTTGTCTCCCTTCGAGCTGGCGTATGTTCATTATTAGGAGGTCGACCACGCCAACTTATATTTGTCGAAAGTGTCGCAATGTGCATGACTGCAAATCTTCCGATGGCTGAGATTCCCAAATCTATTTCAAAGAAAGGTCCTAGGCACTAGACGATGCCTGCCCGAACACTCGCAGGGCGCTGGTGAACACTTGCGTCTTAGTTTATGGCCCTTCGGAGAAACATCATCCTGGGCCTGTGGACAGGATGTCCAACACCGGGTTACGAATGTAACCTAAAACCGGGACTGACTCCTGAGAAGGCCTAATGTATCGGCGGTCCTTGTTTTTTTTTTTTTTTTTTTTTTTTTTTTTTTTTGCACGGCTTAAAGTTCGTCCGAGCGTAACTCGTCCAACTTGCAATCGAGGTAAAAACCACTGAATTAATCTGCCATGGTATCAACAACAATTCAGCTACATCTGCTGCGCCTACCCTCATGTCTAGTGACAGGCGGGTCCATGTTGAACAGCGTGAACCTATGCTGAACGGTGTCGGGTGCCAATGAGTTGAACGGTGCCAACGGCTGTTTTAATGGGAGCGTGATCAACAGTTCCGACTGGTCCGTCACTTATTGCATGGACTACGGTCCACAGCGAGCTATTGGTTCACCACCTTAGCAAGTGGAGGTACACCTTTACCTTGCTCATTCTCGGTTCCCACACCTCCATCCTGTTCAACGTATTGTGGCGCGGCTTAGGTTGATTCGTCTACTGGCACATTCGTCGCCTAGTGCGGCTAGTTGAACCACTCATACCTCGCGACCATTCGGATGAACTCCTCTATTTCCGCCGGTGGACCCGACCCGCCTCCGAACACCGCTCGATACATGATTGGTCGATCGCAAGCATGTACAGCCCGATTTGGAGGGATTTGTCTGTTTCCCCACGAGGGAGCATGAGATACCCCGCTCCATCCAATGCGTCTGTACGGAAAAAGTGTCGTAACGACGCCTACTTGTCGTACCTCAAGTCGATTTCGGTCATTCCAGCCACGCACCCTGGGTACCGTGCCATATCTTGTTTTGGGGCTTTGAACCGCCAAGGGCATAATGATTACAGTTGGACAATCATTTAGGCGTTACACCAGGTTGCAAAACCAGTGTCACCCCCACTGATTATTTGTTTGTTTGCCAAACCCTATGCCAAGGATGCACTTGACCTCTTTTGTCACGAATCATCGCAATACCTATTTTAAGAGATTGTATCGTATGGTACTGGAATACGCGCGCTGCGCACGCTGCGGCCCTGAAACGACAAGGAGGGGAGGAAGAAAACGATACGTAAGGCTATCGAAGGAGATTGAGATGACTTGTTCGAGCAAGGATCACTAACTTTTTAAGGCATGCCGCAAGATGATAAAGCATCCAGGGCTTGGAGAGCTTGTGTGATTGGGCAAGAATGTCTGCATAAGTCCCCTGATTTGTGGGGAAGAGGTAAATCACGCTTCAATGCTTATCGTCAGCCGTCTCTGTCCATGTGAACCTGGTTCTGGGTATAGATATAGGCTTTTTTTTTGGTTCGCTTTGTCTGGGTAAGGATTGAGGCTGAGCATACCGATAGGGGTGATAAGAGGAAACAGGCCTAGGAAACCCGTGAGCGGGGCGATCCCCTACGCAAGAGACTACGTCGTGTCCAATTTAGTCGACGCATCCAATCCTTGTCAGGGGACTGAGAGTGTTGTGGCTACCATAGATTAGTGTTGACATTATAGCCTAGGTGCCGGGGGTGTGGTCAAAGGAAAGGAATTAGAAGTTACAATATAAGGCGCTACAGCAGCGCAGGAGAATTCATTCAGAGCAACGAAGATATACTGTCCTTGCAGAATCCAAACCACTTTCAATTTGGAGAACAAGATATTTAGCATGTAAAGAACTTCGTGCGTTTCCCTGAGAAAGGAACATGACAAATAGTTTCATGGTTTCGATCCTCCAGAGAAGGATCCTACATCTTCCCAAATTTCGCATATACCTTAAGACGAGCCGCCGATACCTCAGCATCGGCATCTCGACACCAATCTTTCTTGCACTCACCAAATCTCGTCCACTCAGTGATAGTCTTATCCATCATTGCTACCACCAGGTCAAATGAAAATTGCGGTACTGATTGCAGTAAGACGTTCTGGAAGGGTGCCGGACTTTCTGTGTCTTCAGTTCTCAGGCGCGTGAGATGATGCATGGTTACTCTGACTGCCAAATCTCGCAGTCCTCTATCCTGTGATGGAGTCGAGTTATAGATCTCCACTATCGCGCCAGGAAAGGAGCTTGCATCAAGTCGTTGTAGCAGCTCTTGTTCGACTTTTCTCTTGGAAAGACCTTTGAGGCCTTCAATGAACATGCGATCTGCAAGAGCATACATAGAGATGTGAAACGATAAGGGATCAGAACCATACGAGGCGAAGTCACTTGTTGATTCTGACGTATCTGTGGAGACTTGGTCTGTCTGAACGCCAGTCTCTTGACAGGTGGAGTCTGTCTTGGCCGATGCAGACTTGGTCAGGTCAGTCGGTACATCCCTCAAAGTGAAGGGCGCAGATTCCGACACAGCATTCACTTGATAATCTAGAGTGTAGAGATACTGGATCATCTGTCCGACCAAGGCTGGCTCTTCTTGTAACGTTAACACATTGGTGTGGGCTTCCTATGGCAGGTTTGTTAGAAACTTTCTCAGTCTTCCTATAGCGGTTTATCGCACCTGGAAGTTTCCATTACATGCCTTTGCAAGAAAAGCCGACCTAGTGCAGACAATACTCTTATGCACGCAGTAAACCTGATCACCGCATGTAATTGTGAGATCGCTATAATGAGGATCAACGTGCAAACTATATGTTGGTTAGCAGGAACACAAATTCAGACATTGAATGTGTAGCATACTTCGCTAGTGCGGCAAGAAGCTCTTGCCTAGGAAAAACCTCTTGGTCCGGAGAAAAAAAATTGTGATAGTTACGCTCGGGTTGAATTTTGCTGTCTGTCAACTCCCTTCGCGGTGCTTTTCCAGCGTGGCCTTTTTTTGGTGCCATGATGGAAAGTAAACCGGTGCCTATCGTATGTTGAAGTTAGCTTCAGGTGAAATATGGTCAATTACAGTCTTGCGTCACGATGACGTGAGTCAGTTTACCAACTAATCAGCGAAATGAAAGGTGACGCAAATCCACCATCAAGACTGCCGTACGGGGGACGCGGATCAAGCCTATCGCGTGGGAATAAGCTACACAGCGTGGTAGTATAAGGGCCACATTAGACATGATTATGGAGCAATCACACCGTGCGCACTTGCATGTACAGCCCTATAACCCTAACCCAAAATAAGGCTTTTCCCAGAGAAGACGGCGTCAAAAAAGACTTAACCAAAATAGGAAATCCAGGAGCGAATGAGAAGGGTGCGTGGAACGAAGCTATCTACCGCAAAATGCCATATTCTTCTGCGTACGCTCTCGCAGGCTCGTTTACTGGGGGACGCGCGCTGCCGCACGCTGTAAGCCCTGAAACGATGTGGTGTGCGGAAACTGTGGGAAGTAGACGAAAGTCGTGGCAGTATTAAACATTATGTATATTATATAAAGCAAAGCGAGCTAGTCAGAGGGAAGCAGACCAGGGGGCAGAGCTTCCGCTTGTAGAAAACGCAGTGTCTCCATGTCCACAAGCAGTGCTGGGTTGTGTGGGAAGTGAAGTCCACAGCCATAATGACTTGGAGTAAGTCAAGGCCTTTCGAAAGCTGAACATAAGGCGAGCAGTACTTTCTATGATAATCTTGATGTTGTCAGGAAGAATCGTTCTTCAGACACAGACTTGCTGAAGACTGTTGAGCCTTATACTTTGTAATTAGAAAGGCAGAATTTCAGGTAGATCGGTATTTGCTTTGTTCTCATTGGCAAGATCTTTAAGAAGATGGGCTATTCCTTAAGGGATATCGGCATTATGGAAGTTGGAAGTTGGTCAAATTGGTAACCAGTGGTGTATTACATTTGAATAAAATTGAAACAGAATATTCAGTACAGAATACATAGGGACCATTGTCAAACCATGGGATATCTCCAAGCTGTCTGCGTGCTGGCGTGGGTGAACTGAACCCTCCGGCGACTAATCCAACTAGTCCTAACAAGGTGACATAATACCGAGTATGCGAAGGTCCGACGAACTTCAATAATCAATGAAAATAAACACAGTAAGGATAGAAGGAAGATATACCAAGTATATACACTCAGTTTTGAAGGATAATAAGACTTAATAAATCAAACTAGCAATGTTCAAAGGCAGGTATCCAATTAACAATATTAATCAACACGAAGACTACATACACAGGTAAACGAGTGCCCTTATATATCCTATGGTCCGTGGCTTGGTATCCTCCTGGTACAGTATACAATGTGGTAGATATTCAGTATATGATTTTTTTTTTTGGCATGCCGCGATGTCGACCTCTAGTATACCGCATCCTTGTTGGCGGATCATTTCCTAATTTGGTGGTTCTACCGGTCACCAGATGCAGCGTGTTTCGCCCTCGTTTTCTACGCTTGGATCGTTGAAAATTTGACTGCCACCAGCACTGGAATTTTCGTTAAGAGGACACTGTTATATGTCATTGTAATGGCGAATGTCTGTGGTTGATCGTTTCCTCCTTACCTATTTCCTGCTCACTAGAAGGGAGAGGCCATGTGAAATGAGGGGAACTCTGGAGATCGACCAATAGGAAGGAGTGGGGTAGAGGGGCTAGCTGACTAAAGGAGAATGGGCAGACCAAGTGGGATGTTAATACCCCTAGTTGTCTGATATGCCCATTTTCAAGTCTCGTAAAGATTCTTAGCATGGGCAAAGAGGCAGAAGCAAAGAAGAGAATTTATTTAGAGCTCAGTTGCTAGAAGACCTTGCTAGCTTGAAATCTCAGATCGTTCTCAGTGATCCTGATTATCGCATGCCTATAGAGTCGCACTATAACCGCCAAGACAGGCAGCTAAGCCTGTCGATCTATGCTCCTTGTCACACCGTCGTCATCCCAGTGTGGTCGCCTACCTCACAAAACCAGCCAGCAATCTCATCTACTTCCACTAGCCTGACATCCTGAAAAATATCCGCTAGGTTCAATATGCTCGACACAAATAACTCTATCGCCCTAACAGCCTTTACTATCTCCCTGATTGCCCTGGCAGTGGCCCTTCTCCAGCTCCTCCAGCAGTACTTTGCAACAGCTCAGGGCTATAACCGGTGCTCAAGACGGTTCATCGGTAGCTGGTCTCGATTCAGGCACCGACATTATCTCTGGCGGGAGTTCCGGTTTGAGGTCACATTCGTGAGACCCTATATCTATCTTGGAAATCCCAAATTAAATCAACCCAGTTTGGATGTTGTGAATTCGTCGGCGATATGGCTCCACCTTTTTCCATTTCTCCAGAGAGACCGGAAATGGCGGGCGCAATATCTGAGAAAGTGCTTGAGTGTAAGCGACTTGGCAGAGGAATTCACTGACGCGCACACCCATGCCTCTTGGACTCTTTTTATGAAGCATCTGCAAGAATATAACGAAGTTGCTACCAGGCGAATTGCTCGTTCAACTTCCAGGCTATTGCCACCTTCCTCTCCTCCGTCATCAGCTTACAGCATCTGCATCAAGTTTGAGCCCTGCATATGGGATGACCTCCCTGGCAACACCGGCCGACTGACAGGCTCAGTTTCCCTCCGCGACCTAACCGTCTTGACTCGTTTTCTCGGCCTTGCTTGGTCCGAGCGTCCGTTCCCGTTCGCCCAACATCCGGCATCTGCAGAAGAAGAAAGCAGATCAACTACCAGCTACCCTTCTCGAGGCATTCTCCAAGCCTCAGGAAACACTCTCACCCTTTCCGAAACATCCACCCCTTTACTCCGCTACGAGCAGCAAGACACCACCCCGCCACGGCTACGACACCTGTCACGGAGAGAGGCCTTCATCATCCATCCCGGGACGGTAGCAATGTTCTACGGGCGAATGATTCTGGACTCCGTTCTTTTCCCATCTCCGGCCTTCTCCCAACCACTCATCCTAGACGGTGACGATGACCGGGTTTGGAAGAACCTATCAAATACCATGTGGCTTCCCGTCCCACCGAGACCAAACCTCGTCAACATCCTCCCAGCCTTGTGCTCTACTATCCTCAGCCAAAGAGATCTTTACCCTGTGCGCGTACCAAAACCGCATCGGTATCTCCTGGGCCCGTTCACTAGGCCCAAAATAGCGATGATATTCAAGCGTGGTGTGGAAGATATACAAACCCAGGGGTCTTCGCGTATCGTAGACGGGATTCTAGAGGCTATCAAGGAGCTAGAGCAGATTTCTCGACCACCACAGCAGAACTCACCGCCTCCCGCTCCCTTGACCGCAACAACAACCACCTTCACCCGCATCCCAGACTACTGGAAACTTTCCCAAGGAGCGCATCCCGCCTGGGCCACCGATTTAGGGTCGAATAACCCCGAAGCCATGATTTTCTACTCCAAGGTCCACCGCTGGTTAAACTGGATCCAGCACGAACTAAGCCAATTCCTCTGTCGAGAAGACAGCCACATCGGACCCTACACCTTCTTCCACTGGGATCTAATCTCCTCTTTTGTCGAGTACATTGTCGCCACCGAAAATGGTGAAGCAGACACTGGACACGGCAAAGGAGGCTTCACCTCCCCTGAAGCAGCAGGAACCTCCACGGCAACGAAGCAGCAGCTGCTGCCACACAGTAAAATGCCGCAAGGAAACCTAAACGACAAAATAGACCAACGGACCAGAAAAACTCCCTTCTCAGCCTGGCGCCGAAACATGAAAGTCCTCTTCGACCATTTCCCTACCATCGAGGATCATGTCCGGAAGCGGGGAAAACGACGCGCTGAAATGCACCTGAATGGATACGGCTGTGGGGAGACCCTTAATCTGGGTGACCCGTTTGATGTGTTGATCTCTTGTGAAGGGGTGGTGGGGTATAGTCAAGTTAATTCCGAGGAGATTCGGGATGCGCTCGTGGGGTTGGTGTTTCGGGCAATGTGTTGGTTTGTTTACCCCTTTCTTCGCTTTTAAAAGATATCTGTGTGAGATGATGGATAGATTGGGTGTGTATGCTAACAAATTACTCCAGGCATCGGTGTCATTATATGCATCCGGATGATCAGGAACCGTTTCAGTCCGAGTTTTATGGGGATATTCGGCAGGTAGGCATTGAGTAAAATTTTCTGCAACTACTGCCATAAGCCACTAAGATATACAAAGATGTCTTTATTGTGGACCCTGTACAGTCAAACAAATAAACCTGTGTTTAGGGAAGAGGGACGGAAATTGTGTGATATAACTCCTAAGAATGTCGATCTCGAAGATGAACGAAGAAAAGTATGTGCTAGTCATTTAAAGGGGGGAATGACTTACCTATGTCATTTTTATATAGCCCAAAGACCAACACCGCGAGGCAGTTAGTTAAGTGGGTCAAATGCAGGCAGAATTAATTGAAGCAGGCCGTGGAAGAATACGGTGGATGTGTGATGGGTCATGGTATTTGGCAGGAGAGCACAGAATATTTAGGATAGATGTAACATTGAAGCGGACGGATTGTCAAACATGGGGTGATAGAACAGCGATTTTGGGTAAATCTACGGAGGTGGGTAAGGAAAGTGTTTCGATCATATTCAAATGGCATTGTCGTAGGGATACAGTACCACTGTAGGATCAAGCAGGCTACTAAGATCACTTGGGATTCAACCACATGGACAGGCAGATACAGTAAGTAAGTAAGGGAAACCAGTGGCCAAAGCAACATCGGAGGTAAGAGGCAGTCTGGCAGAGGCATAGAGGTAGTGGACATTTATCTCGTAACCAGTGACTTAAACCGAGAAGAGCATACGGCTTGAGAGCAACAAAGCAGCGGCGTTGTAAGGAACACAAGGCGATTCAGGAGGCCTACCAATAGGAAGAAGGGTTCACAGAAGTGCGTAGCAAGAACATGCATGTCATGAAAACAAAAGAGGAGCGAATCAAAGAAGCTATACAGAGCAGCAGCAGCAGAAAACGTCAGCGGTAGTGGAGGAAAGCACCAACAGGCAAGAAACAAAAGCGCCAGCGCTAGTACCAAAAAGGAAACCAAATCAGGAGAGAGCGTGGACAGAGTAATAGCGAATAAGAAGAAAGACGGAGAAGGGCCCGACGAATTAGCAAGTGGAAAGTGGCTAACAGCAACATCAAAGATAAAGTTTTTTGACAAGGATGGTCCCTGGGCACGATGGTAAACCCTTACTCTCACTTCGTTCGTTTCAGGGCACGCGCGCTGCGCACGCTGGGGCCCTGAAACGATAGAGAGCCTAAAGTGAGTACCTCTTTTTTGCTGAGATGAATCATAAGAAAGGGACAGTAGATACTAAACAATAGAAGGGTCATGGATGAGCGGACGATGATATAATAAAACGGCGCACAATTGCAGAATAAAGTACAGTGTATTATGCAGTATTCTTTTGAACGAGTATGTTATCGTAGGAGTTTTCTTTGTAGTCTTTTAGAGACTTGCTTGGGTGGGTGAAGCTTTCCTTGTGGGAAGGCTAGAATTATCAAGTATAGCCATATATGTGTTATCAGTGATAGAATCGGCTTGCTGAGCTCACCAGTAGAGCGTTGCACATGGGTCATTATTAAAGATAACCTCGGGGTAGCCGGTTAAGATACTTTTGACAGAAGTGTTTGCAGGGGAGCGTTATGTCATGGCTCGGTCTAGTGGCTCCATCTCTTCTCTTTCATTGCACGCACTAGGTAGCTCTCAACGAGAATATCAAACACGAAGGAAAAAGGAAGACGAAAAGGAGGGGTAGCCAATATATCGGTGAGCCATACGGCCGTCCGTACCAGCCACTTCTACAGTACCATGTGATATGCCGTCACACGTTAGAAGATGGTCGTTTGTGTCTGATATGGTAACTTAGAAGACCCGTGTTTAACAGCCCTCTGAACGCTCAAATCCATAACTTTGGATCTGTCTTCTTTGACTTGTCATACTGCCAAAGCTAGATACAGATATTCTTGGATGGAGAAACATAACTCAACAATTTTTCAATGATGCAAATAAGGCCCAAGTCCTGATCTGAGTTTTGATTAATTATGTGCTGAATCTCCATTTTCTCCGCGCGAGTGGTTTGTCCTTGATCCAGCGCGTTGGCTAAGCCTATCCGGCTTAAGCCTTTTATCGCCGGCTCGAGCATGCCTCGTAGACGGCTAGCAGTAATGTCACTGTCGCTGCAAAAGTCCAGAATCGTAAGAGCGCTATTGACGTGGGCGAAAACGTCGATGACGCTGGCGCTGTCTTTATATTCTATGTATCTCATGCAGCCGCTCAGGAGGAGGAGAAGGCAGGCGTCAAAGACGGCACAACTACATCAGCTCGTCAGTTCTGGTTTTATCCTGTAGGTGAGAAAGAAGTTAGACTCAGGAGTGACCGACATGACCAACCAGCAACGGGCTGTTATCGCGGATCGTTGATAAAGAATAGAGGTAATACGGATTATCTGGATTGCAAATTGCGTATGGATATCTGAGAGGTGCTCTGGCTCCTTACTGAGTAATGACTCCGCATCTGTGTGCTTCGTGGTAACACGATAGAAGTCCTTGAGAATTTGACAGTAGAGCTGTATGCGCATGTCCATGTAAAGCATGTGCATTATATACAAGGATTTCTCCTGTAGAAGACCCAGTTGAGGTTGCTCGACATTCAGTGCCGCTAGATGTAAGTTGAAAGGGAGGTCCTTGTACCACGAGTCAAGGTTACTTAGTACCTTCTCCGCAAGGATCCAGTGTTCTCCCTTATTCAAAGGTAGCTTATCACGGGCTTTAGAGCCCAGCAAAGCCAGTTTTGCCATTTGAAATTGAACCAGTCTTGTGGTATGTGCATCGCTGCCCACAGAGCTGAGTTCTAGTGGGACAGTGTAGTGGATCTATACCGTAAGCAACTATTGTTATGTTAAGGACCGGGGACAATCTAACCAGGTCTAGCTCGCTCTCATTCAGGCAACTTTGGTGTCCCAACGAGTATGATAACCACCTAAATAGTTTTAGTGTAGATTGAAAAATTTAATGGGTGGTCAAACACTACCCTTTCAAGAATACCAAGGTCTGCAGTGTCCTTTGATACTCATCCTTATCTTGTTCGACTAGCATGGCCCTATAAGAGTCTGCTTCCATTCTTCCAGTCGCGAGATTCAACGCTTCTACTAGGCATTGTTAGGCTTCCCTAGTATGAACCTGGGTAAAGCTTACTTATTAATAACCTTGCACTGTAACTTGTATCCAGGATAGAGCTCATCCAGAGACAGATCAAGATTCTCATACTCTGAATAGTACCTGTCTGCAATGTCTCATCTAGGCAGGTCGATGCAAGGTAAAAGTATGTTTCCCTGGCTTGATCGGGAATCTCCAGCCCCAGGTAATGACTTCCAATAGTAGCAAGGGCGCAAAGCTCGCAGATATCCTGTGGTGACGCGTGGGGACTGTGGTATGCTTTCTCCAGTAGCCTAGCTGACTGAGCCTCTGTCGTGACATAGAATGAAGTGGCAGCACATTCGAAAAAAGCGTCTAGTGCACGACGGGTTATATGCTCCTCGGGGAGGTTACTGCCCCTATAAGCTTGGACATGACCAGGCTGCCAGAAGGTCTCTGACGACTCTTGTAAAGGGTGTAAGGTTGCAGCACTAAGCACCTGCTGCAGTTCTGATTCTTTTCCGCTTGTCCTGCGATCATTTCCGACTGCTGAGATTTTTGAGCTGGCCACATGGCCACTACCTTCATCCTGTGAGCTTCGCACTTGAAACCGAGGGGGTTCATTCATTGGCTCTGCGGCGCTGTTGCGGCTTAACCGTTGAACGAGTTGCTCAAGATAGGCATTACGATCTTGAAGAGCTTCGATCCGAGCTGTAAGCGCTTCGGCCTGAGCTGTAAGAGCTTCTTTTTTTGCGCCCATCAGTGCCTGAATATATGCATTCGGTCCGGTATGCATAGCAACTTATGCAAGGCTTTTCGCCATTACACTAAACGCAAGTCAATGCGAATAATTGACAGAGAGCCATCAAGCAAGAAGTGCCTTTCTGTGCTGTGAGCGGCATATGTCACAGGCCATTGAACACTTTTTTGTCTTAAATAATTTGCTACCGGAATAATCAACGAAAATAGAAGACCCCCCTTTCGGCAGCAGTGGCTGGTTTCCACTCATGTTAAGGTACGAGAGCTATAAGTAAGAAAGTAACCATACAAATAATATCGTGGTCAGAGGATTTGCGGTTAACGCATTGGTTGAGACTTGTTCAATCTGGGGGATAAGCGAGAGGCCTATATATCATCGTCGAGCGGGGTTGACACCAGCTTGAGTGAACAGAATCAGCCGTAATGGTTCTAGACTAGGCAGGAATTAAGCCACAGTAACTTTGTCTCAACGCCCTACCAGTAATAGTCTCCAAATCATTATCCGTTGCTTTCGCCATATTGCGGCAGAGGCGCTCGTAGCACTTTTGACTCAACTTTTCAGGTAATGAGTTGGTTTCGGAGATAGTCTCCAGGCGATATGAGTGGCAGCTGGTTGAACTTCAGTGTGTCTTGTCACTTCGCAAAAACGGCTTCGTGTCTGGTGGTTTTATATCCCAGTATTCCTCTAGCGATCTCAGAGCTCTTTTCAGCTAAGTATCATAAAGTTGAAGCAGTAAATTCAGTACAGAATACATACAAACCATAAATTCCAATGGCATTGTCGTAGGGATACAAGACCACTGTAGGATTAAGCAGGCTACCAAGATCACTTGGGAGTCAACCAGATGGACAGGCGGACACAATAAGTATGTAAGGGAAACCAGTGGCCAAAGCAACATCGGAGGTAAGAGGCAGTCTGGCGGAGGCATAGAGGTAGTGGACATTTGTCTCGTAACCAGTGACGTAAAGCGAGAAGAACATACTGCTTGAGAGCAACAGAGCAGCGGCATTGTAGGGAACACGAGGCGATTTAGGAGGCCCACCAATAGGAAGAAAGGTTTACAGAAGTGCGTAGCAAGAACATGCATGTCATGAAAACGAAGTAGGAGCAAATCAAAAAAGCTATATAGAGCAGCAGCAGCAGGAAACGTCAGCGTTGTGGAGGAAAGCACCAACGGGCAAGGAACAAAAGCGCCAGCGCTAGTACCAAAAAGGAAACCGAATCACAAGAGAGCGTGGATAGAGTGACAGCGAATGAGAAGAAAGGCGGAGAAGGGGCTGACGAATTAGAAAGCAGAAATTGGCCAACAGCAACATCAAAGATAAAGTTTTTTGACAAGGATGGTCCCTGGGCACGAAGGTGAACCCTTCCTCTCACTTCGTTCGTTTCAGGGCATTCTAGTCACATGATTGAGAAACCTATAATATTACGCGTTTCATTTATACAATGGTTTCTTGATGCCACGTTGCCAAACCCCCGAACCGCTCCCAATTGATCCTCCCGGTAGATCATGTTCATCATTCGTTAATCATCGAGATGGCGCCACGACTTGCAAAATCCACAAAATGATGGCTCTTGGTATGATAAAGAGCGGTGAACTCACTGCTCCGGAAATGGCTGAGGCTGCTAGTTCTAGCAAATAGATAATTCAAAGTCATTGTTCTAATGTACAAATGTTTGGCAGCGTGGCAGCACCACCAAATAAAGGTGGACGACCGCGGAGCCTCAAGCCTCTAATGATCCAAGTCCTTTGTGTTCATTTACTCGAAATGCCACAATTATATCTTGATGAGATGGTTGTCTTCCTATGGGACGGCTTTCGGGTACTAGTAAGAATATGGAGCATATGTCGTGTGCTTGAGCACGAGGGTTGGTCAAAAAAAGGTGGCCAAGCAAAAACCTAGGAACGCAATCAAGATCTACGAGACGCCTATTTTCATTATACTTCGGACTTCTCATCCTATCATGCGGACGAGTCCAGATGTGATGAGCGAATAGGCTCTAGGAAAACTGGCTGCTCTCATTGGGGCACCACACCTTCGCAAGCTACGTATTTCATTGTGGTTAGTTAGTTAGTTAGCCGAAATAGATTCTCCCAGCATATGCTTAGGACAGGATTGTGCTAGTCTGTATCTATAAAGATTTAACGGAATCCCCTATTTTCGAACCCTTTTTGAAGACCTATTCATATACAGTGGAAGATGGCTGGAGCCAAAGTCCATGGTCATTGCCATTTGCCAGTCGGAAAGAATTGAACAATTATGTTCACAAGCAGGGGTTAAGTTAGTATACTTACCTCCTTATTCGCCAGATTTGACCCACTTTGAGGAGCTCTTCTCTGAGGGGAAAGCTTTTATTTCGTGCCATTGGCAGTCCTATAAGGACAAGTCTTGATACTTCTCTCAAATGACGCTTTGAAACTATGTGTAGAAGAAAGCAGGGTGCGGAAAGGCATCTCTGCAAGTCAGGCTTAATCATCGAATATATATATAAGTCTCCGAGTCCGGAGCGATATGACACCAAGGTTGAGACCTAGTACAGTATAGGAGACATTGATACATATTGTCCGTGAGATGTCTTGATTAGGTCCATCTGGGACCACAGAAAAAGCAATCTAAATTATACTGTAGATGAAAGCTATATACGCACTCACAGTGGAGTGCACATTGGATATATTTGTGGAAGCGTCCCTATGCATTCAAAATCCACTTACTGTACTGGCTTCTGCTGCAAGCATATCAATGTACCACAACCTGAATAGCACCGATGGCCCCATCTTGTCCGAGAGATGGCAGTAGAAACAGCCAAGTGGCCATTTCTGTCTAGGATTAGCAAGCTCGGTATTCGGTAGGATGAACCCATGGCTGGCATTATTCTGATCCATGTAGAAGTTCACCTGAGCTAAAGCCTGTCTATATTCTCGCTGGTTTATCATGCTCTGATCGAACCGCATCAAGGATTGTCATTTCTAGGACATTTTTTCATCTCCTGGAGGTCGATTATGGCTCGAGCTGGGGTTTCCTCCAATTACCACATATGTGGTACAGTATCAGTTCGAAACCGATCGATAATAACGGCCGAACTCGCTACATTAGATGTGACTGGTGAAAGCCGGCGTGCCCGTAGCTCTGATGCGAGCTGCTCGTATCCAGCACGTAGTGCACGTCTGACGCGAGGCAGAACTAGCTCAAGAAAGTGAGGATGAAAGTGTGGTTCGTCTCTCATTGCGCCAGGAGGCGACATGAATGGGTCAATTACCGTAGGGCGAAACGGGAAGGTGTTGACGGCGTGCCCAACCAGGGAAGCTCGCTTTCGACCGTTCCACGGTTTGCACTAGTTTGCATGGAAGCTTCTAGCTATGCATGTCACACGGATCGGGTTATACTATGACGTAATTTGATACAGTATTGCCAAATACAAGGTAATTATCAAAATATAATTAATTCCGGTGATATCCTAGCATGTCCTTGGCATAGGGTTTGGCAAACAAACAAATAATCAGTAGGGGTGACACTGGTTTTGCAACCTGGTGTAGCCTTATAGGTCTTCTATTGTTGGCAAATAAGACTATCGGCAGGATTCTGGCATTGATCCACAGCGAAAGGCACTCGTAGTGAAGCACAGGCGGAGATGTACAGGACCGGGGCTGACACGACCCACGTAAGCTGTGTATAAATACGTGGTCGACGAAGATCATATGCACATAACGAGAGCCAGAGCAGCATAAAACCCCCGACGGAAATGGTGCAGAAGAGCCCGCTACAGTAACTACCACATGGTGATGATGACCTAACGCATCCCATGTCACCCCATATCCCAGGAGTTGGTTTCCTGGGACCGCGACGATCCCAGTACTTGTCCTCCTGGGTGTCTTGAGATCCCAGGATTGAAGATGTCACAGGCAACTCGCTTTCCCAGAACAAGCATTCCCAGGATTATGTATTTCCCGGGTTCTTTTGATCTGGGAATGGTATATTCCAGAATACGGAGTCCCAAGATTTCCCAGTCCTGAGAATGCGATTTCCTGGAACGGCCCTTTCTGGGATTCCGTCAGTCCTGGGACACAGGACTTTATAATCGACTCGTAAACCGGCCCGGCCGTTCGTTGGTCTTCGCCTTTAACTGGCCGCATGAATGCACGGAGACCGACCTTGCCGGACTCCACTGGGCAATCGCAGACGTGCAAAGTGCGAGAGCCTTCGTCCCCTCTCTGCCTGGTTTGGCCAGCCCGTCGAGAGCCCGTTGTATCTCTCATTCACCGTATAAGAATCTGTAGTTCCGCGCGCGATCCCACTGCGTGGCGGTGTCCAGCCCGTGCGTAGAATTGGATTCCTGAAGGAAGAATATTCTTTCTCCTCTCACCACCAACGTTTCAAATTCCTCTGCGTTGAGGAACCCGAGTCTTTCCTTTTCGCCAATCAGTGAATAGAGATCACCTCGGCGTCTAAGCTCCACCGCTTTGTCAAACGCCGCACCAGGTGCTATAACATGATCCTCCACCGGCCAGTCTTTCTCTCTTATCTTGAAAACTTTTACGTGCTTCGCGTGGCGGCGAGTAGACCTCTGCGCTAGTTCCCCGTCCGCTGTCCGCTTGTTGCCCTTAGATTGAGCCTCCAGAACTGCTTCTGCACTCCTTTGTGACGATAGCGCCTTTTGGTGGGCCATATCGAACTTTTCGATGATAGTAGTATATGATTCCTTTGTTTCTTCGCCAATCGATTGCTGATATTCTGTTGCCTCCCTGTATGCGCGAGTGGCTAGTTTATGGGCGGTTTTTGCTAGGCTGTACTCGTTCGAAAAGCGCGCATCTTCCGTGAGAATCTTGAATGCTCTGTCAGCCTTCTCGAATGATGCGCTCGTCTGCTTGGCTTTCTTGTCGGCTGCTTCCCTCCACCACGTAATTTCCATCTCTTTCTTCATCTTGCTGGCCTCATGCAGGTTTTCTTTCGACTTTCTCAGCCATCTGTCCATCTCTTTCAGCAATCGTCCGAGCTTCACTCCACGGGTTTGGTGCCAGGTCTGCTGCGCAAGGTCGACTACCATGATTCCCGCTGCGGATCGTGCCGTTTCCGCTCCTTCAATTGCACTGCTAAGAGTGCCAGCTACCTCGCGAGCATATTCAACACATGTCCGCCATGTCTCCTTATTCCCCGCCTTAGCCGCAGCTTGGTTGAGAGCTCGCTTCTCGTCCAGCCTTTTGCACGCAGCCTCAGAATGCTGACATGTATCCTCCACTACCAGACCTAGAAGCTCGTTCGAATCCACGACAACCTGAAAACAGGCATCTATCGCATTTTCTAATTCATCAGGTGCACGATCCATGCCAGCCGGTCGTTGAGCGACTAAGGCGCGGCCGACTGCACTGGCGTCACTCACTAAGGAAGTGATGGTGTCAATGGTTGGTTTCACATCATATTTTGGACCGTCCAGCTGCTCCTTTGCTTCCGTATACAAGCTCTTTTGCTTCT
This sequence comes from Aspergillus melleus, assembly GCF_016097325.1. Taxonomy (NCBI): domain Eukaryota; kingdom Fungi; phylum Ascomycota; class Eurotiomycetes; order Eurotiales; family Aspergillaceae; genus Aspergillus; species Aspergillus melleus. The sequence continues at coordinate 1,690,407 of NW_025763374.1, read as the reverse complement.
GCACCTCGGTAACCAGCTTGTGCGCCCTGGCAATGAGCTCTTGTTGGGTGATACTGTCTCTCTCCGTAGAGTCCGTCTGGACTCCGGCAGGATGATCACCTGGGCGATCTGTTTCCGACTCGGCCCTTTCGGCATCCAAGCCCGTCCGATCACCCTCCCGCTCGGGTCCCATATTGGTCATTCTCAGTTGGCGCATGCGGTCCACCGTCATTTTTGCCTTATCTCTGTCCCCCTTTGCGCGGAGGTTGTGTGCAGCGATCTCCTCAATAGTCTCTTTGGCCTCGTTGCCGGCTGGATTGGCAGACACATACCCAGGGATCTCCCTTCTCTGCGCGGTCGCGATGATGTGCAAATGGTCCAACAGCTCAATGAAGCCATCCAAGTCCTTCATACCCTGCTCCGCCTCTCCCATGCAGCTCTCCAAGTCTCCCCTATTTCCAGCGCGTACCGCAGCAGCGGCAAGTTCCTCTTGCCCTTCTATCCCTGTTCCTTTTTCTAGAATAGCTGCTGCCAAATGTCTTGCAATCAAGCCATATAGCCGGCACACTTTTCCAGTGGCGGCCGCAACGGATCCTTGCAGCTCACTGATGGCGTTTATTGAGCCATTCAAGAATTGATTCGCATTTTCAGCATCCTGCAACGATTGGATGCGCCTGCTTCCCTCAAATATCTTAAAGGTTGCACCTCGCACAGCGGCCATAGCATTGGCTGCTAGATCTCTTTGCTTTTCGATGCTGCTGGCCCGATAGTGTTTGTCGAATTTCCCCAGCCTCTCCACCTTCTTCCGTATTCTCTCAAAGCTGTGTCCGAGATACTCTTCCATTCTCCCCCGCACGATCTCCTCGGCCTTATGCGCGGCTGCTTCCGCCTCGCAAGCCAGCGCGTCCAAGCGTTTGTAGACATCTTCGGACAATTTCGTAGCCTTAGCCAATTCCGCCGCCGAGCGAGCGAGCCGGGCACAGTTACCCGAGGTGATGGTCGCTGCTGCTGCCGGTTCGAAAACTTTCTGCGGTTCTTTTATATTCTCGGGGGCCTCTTCGAATTTCACTTGCGTTGAAGCTTCTTGTGCCTTTGAGCTCACAATTGATGCCATCATGCACAGTATCTGTTCCGTATGGACCCTATTGGCGTCTAACGCCGCCTCCTTTTCCTTCCTCTCGGCCGCTTGGCTGGCCAAATCCTTCTTCTGGTTGATCCACTTTTGGCCAATGGCAATCAATATCTGCCCGTCACTGGAACCCTCCACCTGTGATATCTGCTCACTGAGCTCGTTTTCGGCTACCTTGAAATTGTGGACTGTCGTCGAGATTTGACTCCGTTCTTCCTCACATCGGCTTATCTTTTCCAGTAGTCGGGTCAACTGATCCTTGGCATTCTCATCCAAATATTTGCCGAACGCATCTTTGTCGGCTTCCACTGTCCCCTGGAGTGATATTAGGACACTCCGGAGAAAGTCATGCGTCGAAGACAGGGACTCCCAGGATCGAGATTCGGCGAGCAGCACGGCTTGCAACGCCCTTCCAGCATTAGAGTAGCCGCGTTTGACTTCTCCTGCAATGTCCACCGCGGACTTCCAGTAGCCATCGACTTGGGACTGAGACTCATTGCGTAGATTCTTGAGCCATCTGTTCCAGGCCAATACGCCCTCTCGCCCAGCCCCAAAGGTGCTAATCAGGTCATCAGTGTGACTGAACTTCTCTAACTCCCGCATTCTAACGAGACACTCATCGAGCCCTTGGAATATTTCGGATAGGCTCCTTTGCCTTTTTTGGTGCATTTCCATTGCTTCTGGGTCGGGGCTGCCGAAGTCTGAGCTAAGAAAGGAATCAGATCTGCGAAGATCCTTCACCTTCCCTTGAAGGGATAATGAGCCGTTGATCAGGCCACCGATGCACATGATCAGTAAGGACGTCTGTGTATCGAATATGGTGGGCCATAATGATACGCCCTCAGACCGTAGTGTGTTCATTTCTGAGAGACCTTTCTGTCCTAAGGCACTGGCTGCGACACGCCCACGCTCAGCGTCACCAAGAACCGGCCCAATGCGTTCCGGTTCAGGCGTTGAACTAGGGAGATGCTTCAGGAAGGATTCTATTTTTTCAAGCTGCCCTTTAACTTCATGGATAGCAGCATTGAACGTCGATCTGACCTGGCTCAGTCTTTGCACCCTTGCGTCAACTTTCTCTTGTGCGCTATCCCGCTTGTTCTCCATGCGTTTCTGCATACTAGAGTCCCAGAGTAAAATGTCAGAAGATTTAGGACGTACGATTTCTTGAAGGGCTTTTCCCATGTCCGCGGTATCTCTTTCCTCCTCTTCTAGGTCCCTTACTTTATCCGCAACATCGTCTTGAATTGCCTGAAGCCCTGTCTTGGCTTCTTCTAGCCTCGCAATCCATTCAGAAGCTGGACCATGCTTTGCAGACTGTCCTGGGGGGGTAGGTTCTGGCACTGAAGTCGACTGCCTCGTGCTTCGAGCACTAGGGGTAGTTGGTGGGTTGGTATTGTGCTCCCTGTGTGTTGGTGTCGGAGGATTTGGGAAATCATTATCGTCCTCTTCGTGTTGAATATTAGCCGAATAGGTGCTAGCCTCGGACGTGCTTGTAGGGTCAGTTGGTGACCCAGGAGCGTCGGACGAGTCCCGACCAATGCCACCTTGGTCCCGAGCGGTGGCCGAGGATGTGCTTGGGGGCTCCGTCGTAGGTTCGGAAGAGTCGATGCCATCCGCTCCTTGACCGTCTCGCGACGTGTGCGGGGATTCTGCGGGTTCTGGTGTGTGGTGTCGTGTGAAGGGAGGCGCGCTAGCCACTTCGACGTCGCTGTCGGGAGCATCTGCCTCGTGGGAAGGTTGGGCGTGCAGCTCCCCCTCATCCAAATCCCCAAAGAAGGAGTGGTAAATGTCACGTAACACAAAGGACGAGGTCAGCTCTCCGCACTCCCTGGGACCGGCATGAACATGATCCAGGAAGAGGACTCTCCTATCGTACTTGAAGGTGGCAACGTAAGGGATGCCATGTCGCTTGACCGCGGGCTCCTTGCCGTCCTCAAAATCATCCCATGGAGGGTTCTCCGGCTGGACCGGACGGCTCACAATTTTCTCTATGCGGTCGGATCGGAATCCCAGGCCACTGGCAAGGCGTGCCAAGCAATACTGAACGTGAGGATGCGCCCATTCGCGGAGCACGGCTGGCCTCTTCCCCTCCCCGGGGTTACCACCACTGCTGCGAAGCGCACAGAGCCAGACTTGTCGATAGGCGATTTGAAACGCTGCGTCACCGGACCGGGCAGACCGGCTTTCGTTCTCTGACGTTTGAATGGTGATGTTTCCGTCATTAGGCGCGTGGAACATGAAATCCATCCGCTCCTTAATGCTCGGTACGTCTCCGTCCTCCGCCCAGGTCAGCTGACCTGGAGAGTCGTCAGTCAACCGCTTCACTCTTCTGGCTGCGATAGCGAAGAACTTTGTATCTTCAAAAAACAGCCGGAGGGACGGTATTCTCCCAGCATAGGAGACCAATTTCCTGCTGATGGCCGACCGCTCGGCCCGGGAGAAATTTCGAAACACGTCTCCCCCCAACACCACGCCCTCCACATACCTTTTGTCAGCTTGACTTACTCCCGGTGCGAAGCCCTCCAGCTTCGTCACCGTTCGGGTATCGATCATTCTCATCTTCCTCCGTGTCTCCGCACTCGGTCGCGTCCTGTCATTCCCGACCAACGACGCCCAGAAGTGGTAAATGCTTTCCAGGTAGTAAATCAGCTCCTGCAGATATTAGCCACTCATTGGTGGGATGAAGGGGGGCGGCGAACTTCTCTGCACCGAAGGGCGATGAGTTTGTTCCAAACGGTCAGTATGGCACCACTCGCAACAATGGCAGGTAAGTCTATCAGAGCGTCGAATGCGTTGTACAGAGCTGGGTTGGCTTTCAGCATCTTCAGGCGCTCCGTCTCGCATGGGGTGAGCCGCGCACGCCATCGTTTCTCTGACAGTTGGTCATTGTTTATCTGGGCTTGCCGCAGATGAAGATATATTTCGCCGGTCGAAAGTCTTGTCTCATGGCAATAACTCTCTGCAAGATAACGTTTGAGTTCGTCCGATGTATCTGCTGTGTCCATCAGCCTGGATTCAATGTAGAGGTTGTGGTCTGGATGACTAACCCTCAATGTAAAGGTCAACAATCCACCACCTTCGCCGAGGAGGCAGAAGCTTGCGAGCTGCATGCACACGATGTTTTCCATGAAGACAGCGCAGTGGTTTTTCAAGAAAACTCAGAACAGGATAGTCGGGAGGCTCCCTCCGACGAAGGTCAGAGGTTGCCAGTCCTTGCTCCCGGAGTGCTTGATCAAGTTCAGCACGGCTCACAATGACCTCCACATGGTTCTCAAGTCGGAGGGGGTCTACCCCTTTTTTGAAGACATGAGTCAAGTTCTTTATTCTTCTCTGGTCGAGTTGCCATTCCGGACCGATGTCTATCTGGCACAGATCTACTCTGGCAGAGCCTTGGAGAGCAAGGTGACGCTCCAGAGCAATCCCAGACTCAGTGGATCCCATGTTACCTTGGCACTGCGCTTCAGAGGCACATAAATCGTGACTTCAAGAGCTAGAGGATGTCGTGACGGTCGTAGCATATTATACCTTTGGCCGACATCGTTCTCTTGATGATGTTCAAAAGGAGGGTCCCCGCAAGAATGTTTGCTGAGGCCCGTCTAATTCTGGCGGTTCAGCTGGGAGTCTTGGTCGGTGTATATATATACTGTCAGATATGCCATGTGTGGGCACCCAGACTTTCCCAGGCAGCGTTGTCAATATGAAGGGAGACAAAAACCACCGGCTGACGCAGTTTAATTTTTTTGAAAGTCCAGACCCTGTGAACGAGAAGCCTTCATTGCAGCAGACCCAAAACCCCGTGATTCAACCGAAAAAGAGAAGAGCGTTCGCAGAGAGCGTGGCGCGAAAAAACTTCATTGATGTGAAGGATACCGCTCCATGGGACGTGTTCAGAGCGAACCTAAAGGTAAAGCTTGATGTATGGCTCTGCAAGGCAACGCGTAAAGACGATCCGGAAGGTGTCTTTGCAGTCCGCACATATTCGAGGGACCGAGCCGATCGAGTCCTGCAGAGATACAAGACGCTCCATCACGAAAACCTGGTGACCGCTGTGGAAATATATCGTGTTGATGATCCTAATGAGCATCTGTTTGTCGTCTCAGAATACATTCCGTTCACACTCAACCATGTGGAGGCCTGTGTTAGACGCCCAAGTGACGCGGAGCTAGCCTCAATCGTCGGACAGGTCCGTTTCTAGCCACTTCAGGGTTCACGGAGCTGTAACTGATGACTAGAAGATCATGCATGGAGTGGCATACCTTCATTCTGAGGGACTCCGACATGGCGCCCTGAAGTGTTCCAATATCCTCGTCACATTTGATGGCGTCGTCAAAATTGGTAAGCCTCGATCTGTCTTTCTTTTCTTTGTATTTTACGACCACATAATAGCTAAAAATATTGCTCCGCAGCGGAATTCGCCGCCTCTCACATCCACAGTGGCGATGATATAGACTATGGAGACGAGAAGGCTGCCGGTCTCATCATGATGCAGCTTATTCACAAGGAACAACCGATGGATGGCAAAATACGGATCTCAGACCATCTGAGAGGAGAAAAGCTTATTGACTTTCTGGCGCAGACGGAGCTAGGCTCACGTGCCGATCATTTGGCTAAGGTAAATGCATGTGTTCGCATCACAATGACTCTTGCTAAAATACAAAACTAGCACCCGTTTTTGGCAGACTCCAATGGGTTTCGAACATGGAAGGCCAGTCATCTGAGGGACTTGTTGACCGAGGTCGCGTATTCGAGCCAGGTAAACTACATCAGAGGGTAGGGCTGGCAATGGTCCGGAGACTTAAGGGAAGGAAGAGGGTGCAGTAGCCTTCTGAATGTTGCGAGGACAGCAACCATCGACACTATGTCGCGTTCTTAAATTCCACTTGAGTCCAGTATATCAGCAAATGGTGGTTCGTAGTTATGTATCTCTATCCAAATGAAGCTATGCTTTTGCATGGCTTTGCGATCAAGTCCTTTCAATGGAAGTCTCATGGAGATAGTTGCGTGAGATTACTGCTACCCATTTACTCCCGACATATCGGGGACTAGTGTACTCACTTCGACTCTTCAAATCTCGATACGCTTTAATGGGAAACTGTTACAAACTGGCGTTTTTCCATAGAGACAGGTGGGGCTCTCCCATCATCCACGAAGTTATGTTATTTAAGAGGACCACCGTAGTCCAAATTCACCCATTCCTAATCTTTGTCACCATAGCTCGTGCTTGTCCATGGTTTAGTGTTGCCACTGCCCTTGAACAATCCTCCCTTTCTGTCCGAGCACCTTCTACCAAGAACCTATCATCCTTATGAGCTTCAATCTCAGCGGATTGGCTGATAGTCTAGCTCGGTATACCGAACCCAATGCAAGTAGCTCTGAACCGATTGCTTTAACCGATCTCGAACTTCATCGGAAGCCGACGCTGTTTAGATAATTAGATAAGTTTAGAAAGAGGGCCATAAGCGACTTACTCATTACCAACATCCCCCCTCGTTCCTCTTTAACGTCTTGCGCTAGGCGCTCCCGATGACCTTGCACCTCCTCGCCCAATATGGTATCAAAGTCAGCTTCCTTATGGTAAATAATTCCACGACCATGGTCCGTAGTCGAAGTAGAGATCTGCATCGGATCGAATATGATAATCTGCAGCATCTATGTACATGTTACCTTTGTGTTTGACGACCAGTCAGGCGCCTACCTACCTGTGTCTCGTCCTCAATGTCGTTGTAAAGGAGCCTGTTGACCCACTGCTTCATGTCGTGGAGGATGTTCTTTCCTATCACATGACCCCGGATCTGCCATACCAGACATAGACGGCGAGTTTTGGACGTCCTTTTCTTGACGCTGTGAAACAGGTGGTCTACGTATGGCTTCACTGCGAGAATTCCGGAATCACTAGCAATGAGAAGCACCGTCTCGTATCTAGACACGGGCTCACTCAGACCGTGTGGGCCGCTGATAAGGGCAAGGTTGTGACGAGAACCACTCAAAGCGCGCCATGAGAGCATCCAGGTAAACCCAAACGCCCGGCTGGGACATTTTGCCAGGAGCTGTAACGACGTCTGTGGATCAGGCGACCATGAAATTACAATGAATGATGCACACTGAAACCATGACCATGGATTGAGCGATGGCATCCACAGGTCCACGTATTGCCCCGGAAGAACCGTCACAGGGCGTCCGGGGCTAAAGTCAACCCGTAAACTACCATCACCCCGCCGTTCGATGGTGGCCTTGCTCCATTTTTTCGCCAGAAACCCGTTGCGATAAAGGGCGATCCCAATAACAGCAAGACACGTCGATGTGAAGAGGCCAGTGGTTGGATAAACCAGGTACCATGGTCCGTACGGATTTCGTGGAAGGTGCATCCAATTAGCCCAGGCAGCGGAAATTGCCAAGACATAGTGGGAGAGGAAGAAAACCGGATGGATAAGTCGTCGAACGATGGGGATGGACTTGATCATTAAGGACAAAAGACAGGAAACAGCCTAGGATCGCTATAAACGTCAGAAAATGGGCCTGTTCAACCTGCCATGCGTGAGAAGGGGGCGGAAAGGAATGTCGCACTTACGACGACACCATACACCATTTTTATCTCTTCTAAAGCGATAGTTCCTTTGGTATTCCATTTAAGGAGGACGTGAAGGCCGGATTCAACACACGCCATGAATCCAGCGGCATGATGTAGCTGCCTGCATATGCGTAATTTGGCACCCAGAACGTCTCCAAGCAAGCTAATGCTGGGACAGGCATATGTGAAACACACATTGGTCAAGGCAAGTAAACCAGATCTGCGTGCCGCCGTTTCCATAGATCCATCTGGGTACCAGATGAAAAAGGCGTTCAGTGCCAAGTAAATCGTCCACAGGAGAACGTCCGACCATGCATATGGGCCGATCCAACGATGGCGATTGATCATATTGGTATTAATCAACCATCGGCTTATCACCCAGCATATTGTCCGCCAAGGTGATAACAAGTAAGGCAAAAAGCGACACACTACGCACACCACTACCAGTGCACAGAGGACAAACGTGTATAGGAAAAAAAGCTCCATGTGATGACAGGAGGCTGCGAAGTATAGACTGGTCAGCAAAGAATATCTGGCTTTCACATACAAATACAAGGTGTTCTGTCCGATTAAATAGTCCGAAAGCCGTCCATGCAACAGTCACTAATTCAGCCCAGGGTTCATCGTCATCAGGTTGATGCATAGTATCTGAGAAGATACAAGCGCTTACGATATCCGAATCCCATTGTTTGAATCAGCCTCCCTCCAGTTTCGTCACCCCAATTAAAATCCTTTTGACACACTAGGAATGCGCAAGGCTCCAAGTAATGTACGTGAGGTGGCATGTTATGGGCTGACTACTTGCAATCTAGTTGATTCATGGAAGCACAAAGTTCACGTTCAAATACACTATTGTGGTTCCACCAGGCGGTCAGCAAAAGTATCTGGTTCATACACACAGAGATCTGCCCTCCCGGCTGGGACATTTTCTCACAATATGGTGATCTGCGGAATGAGAATGTCCCTTTCTTTTGGAGGGATAGCCAAGATAGACTAGCCAGAAAGTATTGGACGACCTTCCCCCGGTTTCATTCATCCATAGACACCAAGAATCAGGGCGTTATAGTGTATATTAATTGAACACTTGTTCTCCCTGATCAACTATATATAGGCCCCTCCCTCCTGTGAGAATCTCCCCCTCAACGTTGTATCACCACCACACGAGCTTGTGTCAAATATTATGGACAGTTTTGGAAGATTGAGGACAGACCTTGAGTCGTCACTTCCACAGATATGGAATGACCAAGCACCTGCTGAGGTGTGCGCTGAAGGGCTAGGTCAAAGCCCATCACAGCTGGATATGCATCAAACGCTGGTAGCATCAAACCTTCAGCCAGCAGGACAGCAAGAAGTTGAAGCCTGCCTTGGAGACATGGAAGGGCAACTATATGATCTAGATAACGGTCCTCCGTTTGAGAATCTAGCCACAGCGAGCTACGGGGATCACCTTTTCCAGTTCAAAATAACTCTGAGTGGGTTCCGTTCGTCACAAGCTTTTGATATATTCTGACGTGCATCCACTTAGAAGGCCAGGAGAAAGCAATGTCTGTTGATTCTGTTGACTCGGAAGCGACCACCATTCGGGATACGAATGTCCCAGAAGTGGTCCCTCAAGACTATACGGTCTCTTCCATCGTGACTCCTTCCCGCTGCCAACAATACTCGGGCAGCCAAGCATGTTGTGGGACAATCTCGAAAACGAAGGCCGCGACAGAAACAAACACGGCCAACAGTGAACAGGATATTACTTTGTACCCATCTTGCACACAGGGTTGAACAGGTGGAGGGAATAAGGACAGGGAAAGTGATTGGATACAGTGCCAGGGCCATGGCAGATTGGAACTATCGCCCACAACCGTTTATTATTTTCGTGCTGAACACTACAGCATGTACATTTATCGGATTGCATAGTTCTTCTTCTTAGTTCACTTAAATCAGTAATCACTCTTATTCACACTTGCTCAGAGCAATGGAAATATTGTAGAATGATCACTGATGCAGTTGCCACTATTCTCACGGAGACTATCCACCAGACGCTAATTCATTTTTGTCATAAAATACCGCAATGTGCACTATACATCTAATCGACTCTGCCATCCCCCTGAACCCTTGCACATTTTTAATGGTGATCTACATGTATCATACAACAAAGTGAAGATGAAGGGGATACAGCTTTTTTCGTTTTCAGTTTCTCGTGTACACTCCCACACATCATTATCGAACCCTAGATGCCAAGCCACACTAAACCATATAAGGATTATGCATAATTATGCAATCTGCTCAGTATACACTGTAACTCAATAACTGTCACCTCGTAATACGCGTATAATGTCGTATTGATACGCTTATGCAAGTATTATTTCCCGAACATTTTACCAAGACCTGCCTAATTCCCTTCTGGGGCACTACGGAACAATAAGTAGCCGATGCGCCGTCTCGCATTAAAACCCACTGTCGCATACTGCACGTGATTCCTGTGATCTGTGGGAACCAGGATGCTTGACCATTCAAGGGGTGCCCGTAGGCTCAGCTATAGTTAAAGGAAATGATGACTAGCGATGTCGACCCCTAGGGGCAGGCGGTACCAGGGGTTAGTATGCTCCGACATGATCAGCTCTCTACGTTCCCCTCAGCTTGGGCGGCTAGGGCAGATCGGGTATGTCATTGGCTGAAACTGTCCATGTTACCCCCGCGCCGCCGATCCTAGAACACCCAGGCTAAAGGGCAAATCGCCCATAGTACTAGACTAGGATAAGAAGAAGCAAATATTCCGTCTTTTATTACCCCACCCAAGAACCCAATCACCTGAGCAACCATTCCCTGGCTTCTCAGGAGAACCTTTGGTTGCAAGTGACTAGGGATCATACCAGTACCCTCTACTCATCGCTTTACTAGGCTAGTTTACTTGTACATTGGTTTCCTGTTTATGACCTCCCCTTTCTCTTGTGCTTTGATGTTTTGTTCCTCCGATTATCTTGCTGGATCCCTAAGAAGCAATGCGACCGCTACCGAAAACAAGCAAGCGTCCCAAGAGAAAAGATTCATCCTCACTGTCCCCGTCGGGCCACCAATCCAAAAGACCTAGAGAAACTGAAACCGCCAAAAAGTCTCAGGAGCCTGCTGTCCATGTCGATACAGATGAGGAATCCGACTCAGAAGGATACGACGAGATAGCCTCCGAAGATGTCACGATGTATACTGTCGCTTGGATATGTGCGTTGGAGACAGAATATATCGCTGCCCGAGCTTTCCTAAAAAAGCAACACGGCCCACCAAAAGCGCTCTCACCAAATGATAAAAACCACTACACACTCGGAGAAATCAGGGGTCACTATGTCGTGATTGCAGTTCTCCCAGACGGAGAATATGGGACATCAGCAGCAGCATGTGTCGCGAGGGATATGTTGCACAGCTTCCCTAATATCCGATTTGGGCTCATGGTGGGGATCGGTGGGGGTGTACCAACAAAGCAGGACATCCGCCTTGGTGATATTGTTGTGAGCTCACCACGGAACGGCCATGGCGGTTTGCTACAATATGACTTTGGCAAGGAGATTCAAGACCGCGAGTTCCATCAAACAGGGTTCTTGAATCAACCTCCGCCGATCTTACGGACGGCCGTATCTGGTCTCCGAACGCAGTATAAGGAGGCGGGCCATCGGCTGAGGGAAAGCGTTGAGAGAGTGTTTGAAGAAAACAAAAGATTGAAATTAGAATATGCTCAACCACCCGCTGAAAGCGACCGGCTTTACGGCAGCCAGTATACCCACCCTGCGGGCCAGTTAAACTGTGCTGAGTCCTGTGACAAGTCAAAGTTAATCATAAGACCACAGCGAACTGAGGCTGAGGATAATCCTGCCATCCACTATGGCTTGATTGGCTCTGGTAATAGAGTGATCAAAAATGCGATACTCCGGGACAAATTGGCGGCAGAGAAAGGTGTCTTATGCTTTGAAATGGAAGCAGCTGGATTGATGAACCATTTCCCTTGTTTGGTCATACGTGGTGTTTGTGATTATGCCGATTCTCACAAATGCAAGGAATGGCAAGGCTATGCGGCAATGATGGCAGCTGCATATGCAAAAGATCTGTTACATCAAATTGTCCCTCAGCAGGTGAACCGAGAACGGAAAGCCACTGAAGTCATGCATGGTCAGTCCTACCTACTCATACTTCTTCCATTGTTCCACCATATCTAATACCGATGTGTTTGACAGACCTCCAAGGCCAACTCAAGGTTGTGTCCAATAATATTGATAAAATCCATAGTATTACCAGTGAATCGGCTTTGGATATCAGGACTATGGCCCAGAATATTGATTTGAAGAAGCTGCCAATCGCTGAAGGAGCTGAATTCGGAACATATATGGATCAACATGAGGACGAATGTCTCCCGGGGACTAGAACGGAGCTTCTTCGCGAAATCGATGAATGGTCTGTCTTACCAGAAAGCAAATGCATATTCTGGCTTAATGGTTTGGCGGGAACTGGAAAGTCCACGATCTCACGAACTGTGGCAAAATCCCTCAAAGAACAAGGATTACTGGGGGCTAGCTTCTTCTTTAAGAGAACCGGAGGAGACCGTGGTAAAGCAACAAGATTTTTCCCGACAATTGCAAGACAGTTATTCACCCAGATCCCAGAAATACAGCCTGTGGTCAGGGATGTACTAAAAGACGACCTCAGAATATCAGCCAAGCCACTGAAGGAGCAGTTTGAGAAGCTAATCTCCCAGCCGCTGCTAAGATTTGAAGCATCGAATTCTCCGACCCGAACCTTGGTGATAATAATTGACGCACTAGATGAATGTGAAAACGACAATGACATCCTTATTATTCTACAGCTACTACCACAACTAAAGCAAGTACGCCTATTTCACATGCGAATCTTTGTGACTAGTCGACCAGAATTACCAATACGACTGGGCTTTCAGGACGAAGTCGGAGATGATCACCAAGACTTTATCCTTCACCAGATCCCTGAGCCTATAATACAACGCGATATCTCCTTGTTCCTAAATCACAAACTTAACACAATTCGAATGAAGCGGTCACTCAAACAAGACTGGCCGGGAGACAGTAAAACTCAGGTGCTCATCAAGATGTCGGTCCCGCTATTTATCTATGCTGCTACAATTTGCCGTATTTTTCTGGATTATCAATGGGATCCAGAGGATAGCCTGTCAAAGATTCTGATTCATCAGACTGGTACTTCAAAGCTCAATGGAACATATCTTCCGGTACTGGATCGCCTCCTTCTCGGACAAGACGGATGCGAGAGAGACCAATTAATTGAAGAATATCGGATAGTCCTTGGGACAGTTATCCTTCTTGCAAGTCCACTCTCGCTTCGTGCACTTGCAAATTTCCTTGGGCGCTCAGAAAGCCTTATTGACACCAGATTGAACTCGCTTCATTCAGTTCTTGACATACCGCAGAATAAAACAATTCCTATCAGGCCTTTTCATCTGTCACTCCGTGACTTTCTTCTCAATGCTGACACTCGTGAGAATACACCGTTATGGATCGATGAGAGGGAAATAAACCAATATCTAACAACCCGTTGCCTTCATGTGATGAAACAGAACTTGAAAAAGGATATATGCAATCTCCAAGGCTACGGAACAGAGCGGACAACCATTGACAGCCAGCGTATTAGCGACTCTTTACCACCAGAGTTGCAGTATTCATGTCGTCATTGGACCCACCATCTAGCCCAAAGCAGGGATGGAATGAACCGGGGTCATGAGATCTGGGAATTTCTCAGCGAGCATTTTCTTCACTGGGTGGAAGTAATGAGTTTACTAGGCGCTGTTTCTGAGGTTTTGCGAAGCATTACTACTCTGCAGTCAGTAAATCAAGTAAGTACTTACTAGTCGTTATAAAGGTAATGTGTACTAAAAGTAGTAGGGCAAGGGGGATTCCGAGATATGCGACTTTCTACGTGATGGGGAGCGGTTCATTCTTAAGAATAGCCAGATGATAGATGTTGCTCCTCTTCAGCTTTATGTGTCTGGCCTAATATTTGCACCAAAAATGTCAATTATCCGACAAATGTTTGCAAAGGACATTCCGACTTGGATACACGGACACCCAAGAGTGGAGGACACATGGGGCCCAGAATTACGGACACTGGAGGGCCATTCTGATTCGGTCTCGTCGGTAGCCTTCTCTCGCGACGGTCAAATACTGGCCTCAGGCTCCGATGACAACACCATCAAAATCTGGGATCCCACCACAGGCCATCTCAAGCATACTCTGGAGGGGCATTCTGATTCGGTCTGGTCGGTGGCCTTCTCGCGCGACGGTCAGCTACTGGCCTCGGGCTCCGATGACAACACCATCAAGATCTGGGATCCCGCCACGGGCCATCTCAAGCACACTATAAAAGGCCATTCCAGTGCGGTCTGGTCGGTGGCCTTCTCGCGCGACGGTCAGCAGCTAGCCTCTGGCTCCCATGACAAGACCATCAAGATCTGGGATCCTGATACAGGCTTTCTAAAGCATACACTGGAAGGCCATTCTGGTTCGGTCCAGTCGGTGGGCTTCTCGTGCGACGGTCAGCTACTGGCCTCGGGCTCCGATGACAAGACCATCAGGATCTGGGATATCGCTACGGGCCATCTTAAGCATACGCTGCAAGGCCATTCTGATTGGGTCCAGTCGGTGGCCTTTTCGCGTGACGGTCAGCAACTGGCCTCGGGCTCCGATGACAAGACCATTAAGATCTGGGATCCCGCTATAGGCCATCTCAAGCATACACTGGAAACAATGGGCGTAATTACCAGTATTCGCTTCTCTGAGGATGCTGCATCCCTCGTTACCAATTTAGGCAAGTTTCATAATCAAGCCAGGTTGCAGCGATTACCCTTCAGTTCGTCTACCTCCCACGGTCAGGTGTCCATACAATCAGGCCAGTGGGTGACAATTGATGCCAGAAAGGAAGTATGGCTTCCTCCAGAATATCGGCCTAGAGATTCAGCAGTTTTCAAAAACGTTTTGGCACTTGGGTGTAGGAGTGGCAAAGTTTGCTTTATACATTTTTGTATGTAGTGCTAGTAATTATATCCAACTTCCAACTAAGCTTTATTTTCAATTATCTTCACAACAGGAGGGTCCGGGAGGACAGCGGAACATATACTTCTTTCGCTGGCGGGTCAATCTTCTGGACTGGGTGAGTAAACTGTACATATAACTAACTGAAACCCATCGTAATCTTACTAACCATACAATACTTCCCATCGACTTAGTAAGCTGTTTATATAAATAATGCATAGTCCAAATACAGTTTAGCTAAAATTGGCATTAGGGTCTGAGAACAATCTCAAAGAGTATAACCACGAAACTGAAAACGAAAAAGTCTGTACTGTAATCACGAGTGCTTACAGTACCATTCGAGCGACGGAGCATCCATGAAACTCCTGTTGCCGACTCGTTGCAGATGTCTGGACGTGCTGAACAACACAGTACCTAGGCTCCCAAGAAATGGTGTCCATCTGAAAAAAATATTCACGGAAAATGGGAACAAGGATGGAGGGCATCCAAAAAGGGTGGTCACCTCCGGCGAATCGATGCCGATTTGCCATCCAGCCGCACGCGACAACTATACGGCTCACTGCCACGAAACCACGCATATCTCCTGACTCAGTCGTGGACTGGCCACTGTTGGCTGGGACAATGCGGAACGGAATGTAGATTCCATGACGATGATAGGTGTGATTGTGGCGCCAAAGAAATGGTCAACCACGCCATACTCGACCGCCCTAAACTAAAAGTACGCCGTGAGATCGGAGAGGCCGTCGGCGTCATCCCAACCATGCTAGGAGGGAATAAAGAAACGAGCCACGTGAAGGCGGTCTTGTACTATGCAGAACCGAAGGCAATGGGCCATAACAGGCTCCTAGTGAGGATTAAAGTTCGTCTACGAGAAATGGAATTATGTACGATAGAAACACCAAGGCAGGGATATAGTCGTGGTAGCCTGCACATCGTTCAAGCGAGGGATCAGGGTACAGTGTAAACGAAATCAGCCAGTCAGTCAGTCAATCACGATCTTGGGGTATGCTCGATTTGCTTAAGTTGATTGTACAGTACCTGTGCCCGAGATTTATCTCTGAACAATGACACTGTGCATGCTGAATGAAGGTGAGACTAAGGATGGGAGTACCGAGAGGCACGATGGTTCAACAAGGCCGGTCCTCGAGCTACCTTGAATCTGTTGAACTCTGGGCAGTGCATACAGCTAATAATTTCATGTAGTCTGATCTATTAAATGGGTAAGAAGGCCAGGTATATGATGACCATTTCCAGAAAAAGGATCCGGACCCATGGACTAAAAAATAATATTGGACTAAAAGATAATATTTTGAGAGCTCACAACTGCACTTTAGTAAGGTACACTACGACACGGGTTACCATGGTAGGACCTGTTCATTTTTTGGAAAGAGAAGAATATTCCGCGAGGTTGGCATATTATTGAGGACACCAGTGACCACAAGGGGGGAGAAAAATGGTTCAGAAGTCTGTTGTGTCTATAATTTGATATCCCGCAACAGGTTAGGATGTCAGACTAAGGTCAGTGGACTGCACCAAAGTTCATGAAGCGCATTCTGAACCACATGCCATGCAAAAAGTTCTGCTTTTCTGGAGAGCATTCCACGTCCTGTTTGGGTATAAATATCTCAAGACTAGTCAAACACAGATAGCCCTGTGGAAACCTTCTATATTCAGAGACGATGGGTCAAACTAAGAGACTCTTGTGTACCGCAATCCCATACATCTTGTCCGCGGCTAGCTTGATATGTTTGATATGTGTTGGAATCGGCTGTACCCAACCCTCTGCGCCTCAGACTGAGTTGTTCTTCATGAAAGTGGGTATTTCACAGTACCAAACACCGTGGTATATTTTTTTGGAATATGTTCATAATGATAGGTCAACACAACGGATCTCATTCCAACTCTAGAAGGGACGTTGGAAGGATTGCTCACACGTTCAATGACCGAAATGTCACTGAGCGACTCCTCTGACCCTACATTGAACCTGGAAGATACCGTGAGCAAAATTGATGACGCTGTTGGAGGTTCAGATCACGATACGTCCAGTATCATAACAGGGACATTGGGGAATGTGGCTGAAAACGCACAAAATTTGACGCAGACCATACCCGATCAACTGGTCCATATAAAATCCAATGTCTCCGAAATGTACGCAATTGGGCTGTGGGGATACTGCAGAGGTACTCTACAAGAAGGGGGAGTAGACTTTACGGATTGTACAAAGCCGGACTCCTCATTCTGGTTCAACTTCACTGAAGTTCTTGATCTTGGAGATTCATGGGCGCAAAAGATGTTCCCAAACCAGGTGGAGAAGGTCGTGGGTGCATACAAGGCCGCGTCAAAGGGGGTTAGGGCTACGTACATTGCTGCAATGTCAGCGACGATACTCACTCTAGGATCCGGTGTAATAACCATGTTCTCTGGGCAGCTAGGCATCGTCGTGCGCGTATTTTCACTGGTAGGTGACTACCACCACCCTCGTTAATCTAATGAAAACCAGAATAGCCTTTCTTGACAGAGAAAACCGGTTAATGTCCACCTTTTCCAGGCAGCAGCAGTGCTCAACATCGCAGCATCGGCTACTGCTACAGGGATATATGTTTCGCTGGTTGGAATCCTCAAGTCAGTGTTTAGTTCATCAGGGATTGCAGCAACCCTAGGTCAACGAATGCTGGCCACTAGCTGGTTGGCAACAATGTTTGCCATTAGTGCTTCTGTCTTCTGGGTTCTGAGTTGTTGCTGCATTTAGCGATCTGCCTAACCGTGATGCCAACTGCGGGAAATGATATAGTTATTTGCGAAACTAGTGTCACCCCCCAAGATTATGTTCTTGTCTCTCCAACCCTGTGCCAATATTGCGCTTAACCTCTTTTGTCCAAAGACTTGTGAAATCTATTTTGAGGAAATGTATCGGGTGGTATCGTAATCACATGATTGAGATCACAGTAATATTACACGTCTCGTCTTTACGGATAATTCACCGAAGATAGATCATAACCTCGCGAACCCCGCTTCCAATGATCCTCCCGGTAGATCATGTCAATCACCCCTTAATCACCAACATGGCGCCACGACTTGCCCAGTCCACTAGAGAGATGGCATTGGACATGATCACGAGCAGTGAGCTTACTGCATCTCAAATGGCCGTGGCAGCGAATTGTGATAAACGAACGATTAAAAGACATTGCTCTAATATTCGAACGTTTGGCAGCGTGACAGCACCGCCAGATAAAGGCGGACGACCGCGGAGCCTTACTCCTCTTATGGTCCAAGTTCTTTGTGATCATTTACTTGAAAAGCCCCATCTATACCTTGATGAGATGGTGGTATTCATATGGAATGAATTCGAGGTGCTTGTAACGATATGGAGCATTCGTCGTGCACTGCAGAGGGAAGGTTGGTCGAAGAAAGCTGACAAGCAAAAAGGTAAGGAACGTCATGCAGATTTACGTAATACTTATTGTCATTAACTATATTTCCGATTTTTGCTCCTACCATCTTATTTATGTGGACGAGTCCGGGTGTGACAAACGCATATGCCTTCGAAAAACCGGCTGGTCTCCCCGTGGGAGCACACCGTCTCAAGTCACCAAATTCCATCGTGACCAGCGGTACCAGATTCTCCCAGCGTACGCCCAGGGTGGAATTGTGCTGTCCCGCGTCTACAAAGGCTCAACGGTCTCCTCTATCTTTGAGGATTTTATCGAGGAATTATTGCACCACTGCGGGAGATGGCCGGAGCCCAAATCTGTTCTTGTTATGGATAATTCTTCTTTCCACATCATTTGGAAAGAGTTGAACAATTGTGTTCACTCCCGGGGGTGAAGTTGGTATATCTACCACCGTACTCCCCGGACCTAAACCCTATTGAAGAGCTTTTCGCCGAGACTAAAGCTTTCACCCGCCGGCATTGGCACTACTTCGAAGACAACCCTGATCAGAGGTTTGATGTATTTCTGGAATGGTGTGTCACTACAGTTGGTGGAAGAAAGCAAAGTGCAGAGGGCCATTTCCGCAATCCAGGCTTGACCATCGACTATTAACGTATCATCTCAGGGGAGTTAGATCAGATGAGGTATATGTACATTACGTAATCCGAGCGACCTATGCGGGCGATATATATCTATACGCTCAGCATTTGAAATTCATCTTGCGTCAAATTCTGGAACATTATGAAAGTCAATATCCAAGCGAAGGTCTCATACTGATCACACTAATGCCATCATTGGGACCTGAAGTCCCAATGGAGACATACCAAGAACGATGTGCAGTCACAGGAAGCTGCACCTCGACTCAGTGGTCTTCTATCTTTGCAGTGGCAGTCCACTTTGCATGAAGGGTAGCCATTACAGCTTGTAGGTCCCCGATCGTACCATCATTGGTATCAAACTGCAACATCTCTTGTCGCAGGTTTCGGATATCCCTCTCTCCGCCGCACTGTATCAGTTTGATCACCGTCATGAGAGCGTTTCGATAATCATCTGCGGCCTTCTCGGCGCAATGAAGCGCATCTTTGCGACGCCTGTCCCTCGATGAATTAAATGTGCAAGTGGAACCAGATCTAGAGCACATAACACACGGTGATGAACCAGTGCACTTTTCGCCTATCAATAATGCTGACGTAGATAATAGGACTATGTGGCGAAACCTACCCGTATCCGTTTCTTTTGGCACTCTGAACAGGCCACGCTTCGCCTTCTAGGCTTTTGATCTTGGTCGTCCGTGTTTGTATGTTCTAGGACTCTCTTAGGAGCCGGAAGTAGACGCCGGGGAGGCATGGGGAATTTGGTGCACGAGCGACAGCCTTCCTGCCACTCTAGCCGTCGTCGGCATTTTAAAGAGGCTAAGTTTGCTTATTCTGGGATTTTCACGGTTCGGAGTCACTGTACACTAAGCGTGTTTGCTCGAAGACAAAGAACGCTCTGTGCCAAGCCTTGACGATTTCGACTATTGACGCCACCACCAGCTCCCAAAGGGCCAATTCGAAGGCTATTTCCCTCATCATTCATCAGCCAGGATATACTGGCGTTTTCCCGCCTGTGTAGGAGCTTTGGGAGATGATCTATCATTACTGTTCTTTTCTTAATGCCGGTCGATAGATGCGTGCCCCGGGGCTGTTGGTATCCAACCGTACACACTCTACGAAGTGAAGAGAGTATTGAATAGACCGAGCCAATAAGTTAACTACTTGGTCCCCTACTTCCCTACTCATGCCAACACATATATGTCCACCCTCACGTTATGGTATCACCGGCCTCAATGAGCAGAATCCGGGCAAGAACATTGCGAACTGGTGCATATGATTACATTATCTAACAAATATATATATAACTATCTATAAGTATAGCATCATTTTGTTTCTTTCAAATACCACAAGTTGCACACTTCGCCAAAAGAAAAACCAAATTAGAAACCAAATTAGGACAGAAAAGACATGTTCATGTAGCTGCTCCCGCATTTGCGCGAGGGACGTGGGAAAAACCCCGAAGGGAAAAACCAAATCAAGAGCAGCTAAAAAAAAAAAAAAAAAATTCAACGCAACTCATGAAGGCTGGCCTCCAATGCCTCTCGTAGTTGGCCTGCTTCAGCACGGCGCTTCCTCAAACTTTGGGATTCGGCAGCCAACCGGAAAAGGGTGTCATCTGAAAACTCACTGACCGCCATGGGGTCAAATACGGTCGATAGCTGGCCAAGAATATGTCTCTCGACAACTTGGCGACACACATTGTCGACAAAGGTCTTCATAGCGACCTAACACTGTCAATACAACGAGCCAGCAACTACTGAAGTGCAAACATACCTTATAGTAGGCATCCAGATCAGTTCGTGCTTCTTGGCAAGCTCGCTCCTCCATGTTAACAACAACACCATGGTGCTGAAGAGATGCCGCAAGACGACTGATCTCATCTGACGAATTGCTGACGTGGAAGCGTCCATTCCAGTCCTCTTCAATGGCCCTGTTCAACGACATATGAAGGTTCTGCCTAGAACGACCGTCCCTAGCCTTTTGGACATTATCGGTATAGTAATGGTTGTAAGTTATGGGGCTTCCAGCCTCATCAGCTAATAACTTATCCAGTTCGCGGCACGCGTCCTGGGCATTACTTTCCAATTTGAAAGCGATGTCACTGACGAGTTTGTCCCTAGTGCTGCCATCTTTAATCACGAAAGTCGCAACTGACTTGATGAATTGGAAGACCAAGTCTGCGATCGTAGTGACATGGGTACGAGCAACATGCCCCCACCGTGATGATTGTTCATGGAACAGTTCAGCTAGCAGAGCATGGTTATAATTGCCAGGCAGCTCACGGCCACGGGTACGATTATATATCTGCGATAGTTAGTTCGAGGTGAATTTGAACGGCCACTGGTGAACGCACCTTCCGGATCCAAGTTGACATCTCCTCCTCGGTCACGAGAAGCTGGTCAGCTTCTCCATGGTCGCCATCCTCGATTTCGGTCGCAACTACTTTGCGCTTCTGCCCGTGTTGCCTCATGTAACTGGCAAACTTCCCGTTCTCCTTGTGAACAGCAGCGCGGAGGCGGTGGTGTTGTGTATCGTCGTGGATTTCATCGAAGAATCCATCTCGGGTACCATAGTTTCCTTCAACTCCGTCTTTCACAAGGTTCTGAAAACTTGCACTAATACGCGTTAGATACATACGTATCTGTGCCGGAGTGATTCGTTCTGTTCCAAGCTCTTCTAGTTCGTTGTGGATCTCATCGAGAAGTTGTGCGACATCTTTCCGAACCTTCGGTAGTTCGCGCTCAATGTGTCGATCTAGAAGGTCCTGCAAAAAGACCCGAAGATTGTCTCCACCGACACGTGAAGGGTCAAGGCCAAGACCAATCCACGGAGCATTGGCAAAAAATTCCTTTTCCGCCTTCCGTCGCTCAAGCGTTGTTATACCCTTCTCCAGGTCAGCAGGCGGTGGGTTTTTGACGAGGAAAAAGCCAAGCTTCAACCTTGTCCGGTCTGCGTTCTTTGCTAATCTTGCAACTCGTCTTTCGGTACCATCGTTGATCAAATCAGGTTTGGTGATTATTCCCACTGTTCGCAACCCCTCCTTGTCGTAACGGCGAGCGCGCTGGATGATGCTTTGTGTGTCCACATCGCTGCTGGCGGGGACAACAGCAAGTATGATGGTCCGCGAGTTTTCCAGGTACGAGTCAACAAGATCTCCAACAAGTTGCAAATCATGCTCATTCTCGGAAACGGATATTAGGCCAGGAAGGTCTACCAGGGTCAGATGTAAGCCGGTGTCTCCGACCACCTCCAACCGAAGCACATCCGCCGAAAAAGTTGGGCCGTCGCCTAACTCCCCGCCTCCTTCGACTCCCATCAGGCTTGAAGCCTCGGCGATGATGGTTGGCAAATCTGCAAGATTACTGACCTCTCGGCGGAAGGCACTCAACCTGGTCTTTTCATCTTCCGTGCGACTCAGATGAGGAATAATCGTCGCGGTGTTGCGACGATTCTTCGGCTCATGGCGAAGGATAATCTCCGTCGCGAAGCGCGTACAAACTCCGTCTTGTCGCGGGAACGGAATTCCGCTGATTCCTTCCAATACTGAGCTTTTTCCTGCGGATTGATCACCACACACAACCAGTTGTGGCAAAGCGACATGGTCTCCAACACCATTCGCGCGGATTCGGTCAATCAGATTGAGCCGTTCAGATATCCTGGATGACATGAGGCCTAGTCCTTCTCGAACCTGACCACTGTCCAACGTGATCCAGTCCTTTTCAGGAGGTGTATCTATCGAGATTTTACCCATGTTGATCGAGAGATGGGTCCTGGGGGGAAAAGGACTGAAAAGAATATAACAAGGGACCCGTCTTTTATACCCGCCGCGGTGGATAGCCGTCCTGTTCGATAAGGAGTCAGCCGAACGTCATCCAGGACATCTGAACAGCTCAATCCGGTCGACCGTTCACCCAACAAGTTGGATCCGGCTTGCGAATGATGAGGGACAATAACTTGCGGAAGAATGAAGGGGTCAAACCTATTTATGCTCAAGCCGGTAATAGTAAACACTTACTAAATCCGCTCAATTCCGGGACTGTTTCCTGCATGCGTCCTAGCCAGGGGCGTAGGTCGGTAATTCCACAAGCCTGTTCCCCTTGCACTCACATTCTCTCCTTGCCCCCTTGCTGCAGACGCCCCCTTGTCTCCTGACGCGTCCTGTCTCACTCATCCCTTTTTTATGTGCAAGGAAGGGAGATATTCTGTAGTCAATGTCGCTTCTGTTCCCAGAGTAAGTCGAAGTTGATGTCACGAAAGCGTCCAGTCACCGGTGTTGCGCTACTGCTGCGCACTGCTTCTTCGCTTCCACTGCTCTATCAGGCAGCAATAGCCCGCTTCTGAGCCTATGCTCATTATAGGCTGGGTATTAAACGACGATCAATTGCACCTCAGTGGCCATCAGGCCCTTCCATATCCAAGCTGGTTCAAGTACAAACGAAAGCAGTCAGGAACGCATCAGTAAACGTGCCTTATTCGCCAGTTCCCGTTGGCGGATACGTTCTACGTCTAGGTTCAAGTTTGAAAGACAATCGCAATGTAGCTGCGAGTAATTGTAGCCACTTGCACCCCAGTCCTGATGTGCTTCCTCAGCTGTGCGCAGCATTTGTGTTGCCTCTCTTCTCGTTTCTTGGGAAGGGAGAGATACTGTCCTCCGTGTAGTTGATAAAGACTGAATGCCTGAGCTTTTTGCCATGACGACACAACTCTCCCCACCGTAGAAGCTGTGCCTCGATCGAAGTCCAATCAACATCAGTTCCTTTAAAATGTTTAGTAAGATCGCGTTGTGATCGCTCATTTACAGCAACAGACACGATCTTATCATCTGACCGGACTCGTTGATTACGAGATTTCTTCCGCTGCATAATACGCTCGGCCTTGTCTTTGATCCGTTGCCAGTAAGTACTAGGCTTGAATGCCAGATCTTGTTCGGTATCCTTTGCCAGAAACTGATTATTGAGGGTTACTTTCCACTTGATTAGATACTTTATGGATTCGGGAGTACCCCCTAGGATCGTAGCTCGCCGGTTTAGGTCGGACTCCTCAAGAAAGCCAAGACGGTTTGGCGAGATTCGGTGGGAGGGAGAGGATGGGCCAGGCGAGGTAGCCGGAGAGGGGCAATGTACGGATGGGGTTTGCTCGTGGTCGAAGAAACCAGGGGTGGGGGCATACGAGGGACTTCGTTCACATCTCGTTATCTGGATGGCAATATCGCTATTCAACGGTGTAGTGCCCATATCGTCCAGGCAAAAGGCCACCCAGGAACCTAAAAATGATGGCATCTGGTGTTAGCTCTCGGACAGCGGGGTTTGTTCAACTTCGAGGGGAGACTGGCTTCTGACAAGCCGAATAGTATGACAAGCAACGCCATTAGTGTTGGAATAAGCCACCTGGTTAGTTCTGTGATTCGTACAGCCCGGAGCATGTACATCGACGCCAGGGGGGTATAGGAACAGGAAAGATGTTGGTGCCTTGCTCTCGGTGGTTCCACGGTTTGCACTAGCTTGCATGGAAGCTTCCAGCTATGCAAGTCACGCGTATAGAACAGTACAACGATCTCGTATGACGTCATATAGATTACCGTTCCGTAAGATACACAGTAGTATCTATGCTGCCCAGTACGTACTAGGGCATCCTTGGCATAGGGTTCGGGTGATAAAGAAACAGTCTTAGGGGTGACACTGCTTTCGCAACCAAGTGTAATATCTCCGGTTGATAAATGACTTAAATGCCACCCTGCGCATGCGGTCTGACACAAGATGCTTTCGGCGAAGCCCATGTACATCAGCTCGGCGATACTGTCATAAGCGAATAGGCGAAGCTACAGGTAGCCGCGCAACCCTTCAATTGGATAAGATGTGAATACACCCACTCGAGCTTGAAACCGCCTACAGACATCACAGGCATCCCTTGCCACAAAAGATAGACGTGACGCCAGTATTGATTGTCAGTAGTACGTATACTAGGACTGAATACATTACTACCAGGTCAAATTATTTTCTATCATCCTCTTCAGCGTCCCGGGCATTAGCATCTGAATGACTGTCGCTGCGATCATTAGACCTGCTCTCCTGACTGCCATGATCCTCGCTGCACGCGAGCTCCAACAAGGCGAGACCCAAATTAATATCGATCAAAACATCTGATTGTCTGCGGACTAGCACCCGAACCAAATCACCGTCTCGCGAATACCAGATGTAGAGACAGTCTCGACACAGTCGAGCGCGAAGTAGTTATCGATAATTATCCATCTGCAGCCAATCAGTACGGGAACGCCAAATGTCCCATTATGCACTTACACCCGTTAAACACACTCGCAGAAATTCCCGGGTCGCTCCGTAAATGTTACGGTAAGCCATGAATCCCCCAGTAGCTCGTCAATTGGGGGTTTGCTGTGCTTGATGCGAAGGCCGATGGAATTGGCAACCTTTCGAAGGGGTTTCCGTGAGCAGCGAATTATCTTCGACAGGTCAGCATTGATGCACTTGGCATATTGACTGAGCGTGATGACCCAGTGAGACTGGCATATTCCCTTGAAACGAGCTCGGCCTCAATCAATCCTTCTCTCGCCATGTCCTGGTCCACCGTATCTCGGCGCATATTCCCCATTGTGAAAGCCAGGCCACCTTCGATTCCGAAAACGCTCAAGATCCCCGTCTGAGATGTGCAAACTGGGCCTCCGTCTCACGGGGTAAAACTACCTGTCTTATATCATTAATCTCAACCATCCCATCCGTCTACTTCACCCTAACGGTGAGTTGAGAACTAGGCCCCCGTACGCCCTTGCTTAGTCATACCTATCCAGACTGCGGAGAGGACAATTACCAATACCACAATTGATGGTAGTTAACACGTCTCACCGGTGACTGGGCTTGAGGAATACAGGAACCCAGTACAGTAACTTCCAATAATATATGATGGTACGTAGAGACTGTATAGCCTGTAACTTAGGCCGTACTATCTCTATCTGACCGACTCAATCACCCACAGGTAGCAGATTTCCGGTTCGTTCAACGAAGCCCATGTTCTCCGGGGAACACCACTCTTTAGTTCCGCCAAGAATGTTATGTTGACCTCGGCAATCCATCGCTGGAGCGACGAAGGAACTCGTTCAACAAAAGGGGAATATAGTTCACGCATGGTGTGACAAAAGTCGTGACATGTCAAAATTTCAAGGAACCAGATCTGAATGGGATCATCCACGGTCAACAGATGTTGCTCAACGTGACACGGCCAACTCCTCGCTCCTCACCATGTTGAACGGTTGTGAACCTCCCTACATTCCTCTTCGCATGTCTGGGTGCCGTTTAAAAATTGATTGATTAGGTGCAAGAACTTTGTCTTCGTTCACGACTCTTTGTCCAGTCAGATCCGGAAGGCAATGGCCAAACAAGAACGTGGGAATGGGGATAGGAGGATACCAGCCAGTGTTTGCAGGGTCATCTCTTCGGCTACAATTCCTTAAAGTGCGTTGACTGATACGATAAATCTCTTCTTTTTGTCGTATGTGGCGGTATAACAATACTCCGTAGGCCACGCCGGTATAATCGGTAGGTCGTGCACCAGGTTGAACACAGGTTTGACCACCGCCC
The DNA here is from genome assembly GCF_016097325.1 of Aspergillus melleus. NCBI lineage: Eukaryota > Fungi > Ascomycota > Eurotiomycetes > Eurotiales > Aspergillaceae > Aspergillus > Aspergillus melleus. Next base: position 1,664,060 of record NW_025763374.1, on the reverse strand, counting down.
ATCTTGTGTACAAGAGACGATGCATATATAGACCTCAAAAACCCGGGTTGGTACTGAGTCTTGTTTTATGCGACTGGCTTAATAGCAGAACGCGCTTCCTTGAATGCATTGCAGTAGTCGAGGCCTGATACGGTGGCCACAAAGATTTGAATATATACAGACCCATCAACTTTCCGGGAACATTTGTTAAATATTTTGGGTATAAACAGACCGACTCGGATAAACATATGTTAAGCAAAGCTTCTAGATTGACCAAATGTATTCGTGTGAACAATATGTTAAACGAGATATTCCGATATGAACAATCATATTCGAGTGAGCACATGTTAAACTGAATTCGAGCCTAGATGGCGCATGTGCCGGTGCTTGACGCAACATGAGGAGAACCATCTTGGTCCACAACCTGGCATCAACCGGGTATAGGTGCGGCCTTACGTCTTCCTAGCTAATTTCCATTGTACGGATGCCAGTAATGAGATGAGGGAGCACCGCGACTGATTCGCCATCACGGACGGTCTTCCGTGGGTATTTCCGTGGGTGTTTCCGTGGGTGTTTCAACGAGACTACTGTAAACCCTCGTCAATCAGAGAATGTTGAATCCACTGCAGAATGTCAAACGTCGTTTTATCTACACAATAAACCTCACCTTTTGTAATTCCCTGGCTGTACCCTGGGGAACACGGATCCCAGTCCGCCACTCAAGCCCCAAAAGAAGCTTCCGTGTAAGAGATAGAGTACATATCGCTGAGGAAGGGGTGTGTCCCATTCCTTCCCGCACCTGACAATAGATACCATCGAATAAATGCGTGAAAATCTGCGACAGACGGTGTAGGAGAGCCATGTTTGATATGAAACTCATCCTTCAATTTACCAGTCTCGGCAAGATACCTACGACGGCATCAGTTTCGTAACTCAATTGACAAACGTCAAGGGTTCTCACTCTTCAAAAATCCGTAGTGCGCGACTCTCGTCGTTGGTTTCTGCTATTTGGATGAACGCGACTGCTGCGCAATGCGGTGCTGGACGGGTTAACCTGGGAATGCATTCCTGCTACACGCTTTTGCGGAGGGCGTCTTTCGATAGAGGGTGGCGTAATAACGGAGGATAGCTCAGAATCGTCTCAGTCTTCATTGACAGTTTCCAAGCAGGACACGCTCCGCTATTTAACGGGTCGGCTGGCGGCAAACCTGTGCATGCTTCCTTCCACAGGTTGGATTTATCCGAACCTGTGACATGCCGAATATAGATACTGCCAGAAGCTGCACGGCTGTTTGGGTTTCAGTCAATTGGCTGCTCATCTCAGGCGCTGCATAAAGTTGCCGCTCACGCCTAGATGCCAAACCTATCTCCCTTGACTAAGGCTGCGGTGCATCCTTAAAAAAAAGACTGCATGCTGATTTTAGAGAAGACATGGGGCTCTCCTGCCTCTTTTTCCTTCATCAGGGGCTCATCTCTTGCAGCATTATCTGTACTCCACCCAGCGACACCACTCGTACATACGACAGATGTGATTTTTTACGGCTGGACTGAGCGTATGGAATTGCCGACATACGATGTCGACTGAATCCATTGAAAGGCCGAAGATGTACATAACCCCAGTATAGACCGTCTGATGCGAGAACCATAGTCGAGCTGATACATTCCGGACCCCTCTTATTGCCGCCTGGCTCTTGTCTCCGCGCCATTGATCCCTTGTAGTCGTCCTGCACGTGCCGTCGCAACAAACCCTGTGTATACAGAGAACAGGAGCTTTGGTGAAACATCTTGCATTGCTGGGCGGAGGCTGGTTTAGAGACTCGGCAAGTTTGCGTATAGCATAGCCAGCTCCCATGCAATTTGGCCCTTCGGACGCAGACCACACGAATCAAAGACCTTACCTATGGAAACAAACTAGATATCAACGGTTGGTTTCCGCATAAAGATAGAGATCCGTTTACAGATGTACCAATGGGTAATTCTGGGCTTTTTTAAACCCCAAGGCACATGGTTGGACCGGCAGTTTGTGTTGTCACCCAAGGCCGGTGTCAGTTCCTACCTATTCGTAATCACCGGACACTCTGGAGCAGGGGATGATCCTACCCCTGGATATTCCCCTGACGGGAACGCCACATCCAAATCAGAACCATTGGGGGGGCAGGACTTGCATTCGAAGCAACTTTGTCGTGGAGCTCAAGCTGCTGGGTAGGTGACAGAATGCAGCTAGTTGACCAAGATAGGCAAAAGAAAATGCTTTCGTGGTACACTATCTTTTTGGCCGTTGTTGATGTTGTCAAAATGACCAAACGCCGCCGATTTGCACCTTCAGAGCAAGTAGCCTTCGGCACAACCCAAGCGAACGAGCATGCGCTATCCCGTCCATTTCAAGAGCTGAAGCCGACGCCTTGTCGGACTGACTTGCCTCCGCTTATGATCCGTTATCCTTCAAGCCCGTGGGTGCGACCGGGCTTCCTTGACGGAGCATCGTATTAGAGGGCTGACGTGTCATAGCCCAACTGGAACGGATCTCGACAGGGAGTCAACGTCTGCACAGAAGATTTTGCCGTTGCATAGCGGGGTAATATGGCAATTTTCCACCAAGGCGACGGATTGACACGATCCAAAATGTCCGCTGGCTGGGGGGTCTCCGATGCCGAAGACGTCTTTTTGCAGATACGGACCGTCTATCCTGTGGAGACAAGTCCAACCTCGGGCGAACGCTGGGGTTCAAACAATGCCGCGGCGGGTATGGCGTTGCCGTAATCTCTTCGGTGAAGGGAGAGACACGGCTGCTGGCGACACTTTCCGTTTGTTGTTGATAACCGCACGACCAAAATCGATAAACATGACTCGCTGGACCTCCTCATTCCACAACATGTTTGCGGGTCGTTGGTCCAGATGATCAACGCCAGCCTCATGTATCTGGGTTTTTGTACGAGCGATGTGCTCCTGAAGGTCGCTGCGATCAGACGTCTCCAACCTAACTCCGCCGTATGCCATCAACGACATGTGGATTATGATGCGCTTCGGGTCTAGGCAAAACACGTTTTGGCTCAGGTAAATGTCACCAAGATAAACTGGAACCGCGGATCCCTGGATGTGTTTCAACTTCCGATATACGTCGCCCTCAAAGTGAGAGCTGTATGTGGTGCCTTTGCCAACAAATGTATAGCCATACCCTTCAAGCGTGATAGCGAAGAGAGATCCATGGAGGCCCTCCTTCCACAGAGGTATACAGCGGTTGTCCGGATCGGAGTTAAGCTGCTGACTGACAAGCTTGACAAGTTTCAGCAGTGAGATGGGATGCCCCCCATCGCTTGACCGAGCTCCGTGCAAGCGTGCATTTGGACATTTGAGATCGAGGATCGATCCGCTTGCCAGACCACGAAGACATGTCTGAGTACAGTACGCGCGATTTGGGGGTCTGGATTCAGTGGGCTGGCCCCCAGATGGCTTTGAATTTGATGTACGTCGTCGTTTCCTCCGTTGGCCCAGATGTTCCATAGGCGAAGAAGGAAGACAGGGCCGTCTGTCGTTTGACTCGTCTGACGAGTCCGATGGATCTGTACGGTTGCCAGACAGCGCAACATCATTGCAGCCTGCCGGCAGCCGTCGTGACCGTAGGAGATACGGCGATCGGGGGTTGACAGGGTAGCGTGGCGCTCGATATATTGAGCCCGGCGGAGTCTGCTTCCTCTCCGATTCAGGGATTAATCGAAGAATGTCCTCAAAATCAACATCCCATCTGTGCAAGTTATTCATAGCGTTGTTACGCCAAATCTGGCTGCGTTGAGGGAGCCGGAGAGCTAGGAGTGTCAGGGCGAGCCGGTTACCAACAGCAGTAAATGGGTATCGAAAACCAAGGCCATCATCAGTTTCAGGTGCCGCATCGCGACTAGGATTAAGCAGGCAATAGCGTAAAGTCGTTGGATCATCCTCGTGAACCCAAAGCATCACCTGGCTTCTCCCATTATCCAAAAGGCTCACCGGGGTGCCACTCAAGATCATATACTCATACGGTTGCGCCACGGCGGCACATGACAACAATTCAGCATCGTATTGGAGCTTCTCTTCCGAATCCACTGGGATTGTAACACGTCGTACTACCTCCTCCAGGACGTTCATCGGTCTCAGACCAGCTCGAAGAAAGGCGTCTGGAAGCTTATGGGCCGCTTTATATTCAACAACATATAACAAACCTCTACGGCCGTTTCGCGCATACACACAGTTTTGGTCGGCTCGAACACTGCGGGAAGAATCGGACGGACGCTGGCCGGGCTCCTCGGTGATGGTGTTCATATGGTTCTCAAAGACAATCCCATCCCCAAGCGAAAAACTTTCTCGTGCGGCAGGTAACCGACCCCTCCGGAAACCTGCGGGATCGCGCCCTTAGCGCGATCCCGCCAGCCAAACGGCCAGACGGGCCATACGGCCAATTTTAATGCTTGAAGCTATTCAAACTCGAATATCTCAACGAATATTGAAGCTATTGAAATAAAAATAAATACAAATGAAACCTCTATTCCTCTGCTTTCCGACGCACTTTTCGAATTTTCTTTTGAATGATTCCTCGCTCCAAACACGCGTCAATAAGTTCGGGAAGCACTTGAGCATATTTTCGCTTCCACTTCTTTTTTTCATTGCTAATATCGATATTCATCTCTCGGCGCTTCATTGACTGCATAGAATGACTTGATACAACTCCTCCAGAGCGAAGACGACGTTTAGAAGCCTTTGCACGCTCTGCACGTTGTCTAGAGGGCTCTGTATAGCGTCGTACCTCTTCCTGCATGGTCTCTGCATACGAGACTAATTGAGTTGCTCCATTAATGATCTTATTCAGACCATCATGTAAGAATGAAGGCTCAATATCATGTAAATGAAGAATCTTATTCTGCAATATTTTGAAGCGCTCAACCGTTTTTGGTGTACTGCCAACTGACATGATATCATGACTGCTAGGCGTTGAAGGAGTTGCTGGCCGCGCAGGTTCAGCAAGATGATCAAGAACGATTGCTGGATTGAATGGCGATATTCCCGTTTCTTTGAAGCCATGCCGGATAGTCGTTTTCTTAAGAGTTTTGGTGCGAATCGTCGAAAGAGCATGTAAAAACTCATTTTTGTTGAAATGACCACATCCCGAATATGTTGCATTGAGTACTGCTTCGGAATGCCAGTGCTTCATTGCATGAAATACACCAACGTCAAGAGGCTGTAGAATATGGCTTGAATGAGGCGGAAGAAAGAATAGAATAATATTGTGATTCTCGCAGAATTCAACAAACTCTTTCTTACAATGAGATTCGAAGCCGTCACAAATAAGCAGTGTATATTGACCTTTTCGCTTATTTTTAATGTCACGCCAAAAGTTTTGAATCCATTGAAAGCCTAATTCATCTGTCATGAAGCCATTTTCGGACGTAGCGATATAATATTGACCTTCAATAGTGGTGACGTCAAACCATCCTTGAATGATACTATTCCCGCGTAGAATAATGAGTGGCGGAGCGCTCCATCCACCGGTTGAAATAGCTTCAACTACCGTGATCGATTCTCGCTCGGAAGAGATACCAATATAAGGCTTATCTCCAGGAAGATCTCGAGTAACTACCCATTGATCTCTGCCCATTCCTATACGGAAGCCTGTCTCATCAAAGTTCCATATATCATCTTGTATAATCCCGTTGATTTCGATGACCTTTTTCAACGATTCAAACCAAGCAGCGATATTGGTTTTATCTTGAGCTTGTTTTCGCTCGATTTCAATTGCTCGAAAGCGTTGTTTTTTGTATTGAGGATGGCGTTTAAGCCAGCGTTGAAGCCAGTGTTCTCCTACTACCGGCGGAGGAGTTGTTGAATCGGTATGAGACCTTTTTAGAATGACATTGGCTGCATTCACGATCATTCGAGGCAATGGGCGAACGAGATAGCCTTCTAAAGTGTTTAAATATTGACAGAGAGCTTTATCTTCCTCTGAATTCAACTTCAAGTTGGTGGGTGCTCGCTGAACAAGAGAGACTCTACCCTTCCATCTTGCATCGAGAGTTCGTCGATTGAGGTTAAATTCTCGCGCAGTTTTTGAGACATTCGGTTTTTTTTGATTGCGTAACGCGCTGATAGCTGCGATAATTCTATCTTCAACTTCCTGATTGAATTTGGCCATGTTGTGGTGGAATAATGACGCGTTGAAGTAGGAGGGTGCAATTATTGAAGAAATTGGCCGTATGGCCCGTCTGGCCGTTTGGCTGGCGGGATCGCGCTAAGGGCGCGATCCCGCAGGTTTCCGGAGGGGTCGGTTATTTGAGCCAGTTGCTCGAGGATTTCTTTCACTGGGTTCTCAACTTCTGCTTCCTTGTGTCGGACTAAATCGGCTTCGCTGGCCAAGGGGCGCGAGCACGCCTGTTTCCCTCGGTCTTCAATCACAATCAACGGTGGGAACACGCGTGGCGGGGAGTCGGACGGGTGGAAGAACCGGTATACTTCATCGAAAAGCGGCTGTTGGAAGGCACGAAAGTCGAATGGCTGAAGAAACGTCGGACAAATACGGCCATGCGGGCTGGTGATTGACCCTTTGGTCGTAAGGGATTTGTCAGTCTGGATAGTCAGGGGTTTCGTGATAAAGCGATGACAGGCGTGAAGGTACTCTGCGAACGTCGTCTTCCGGTTGCGCTGCCGTTCCTGCTCCAGCAGAGCCACTAGCTCTTCCCTGCTGAGAGTTCCTGCTTCCATAGCCGGAGGTGAGTGTCCACAGAACCAACGTCGAGCACCTGCGGACTTATCAAGAAGGTACGGCCTGGTGAGGATGGCACGTACCCGGGTCCCGTGACAGGCTAACCCGTTTAGTAGATAATCAATTCCAGGACATGCTCCCCTGGTTTCTGAAGCAACCAGCGGGCCCCTCACAGGATGGCATAGACAAGTTTCTCTTGCTCTGGAAGCGGGCCAGCTTTGAGCAGATTTGCAGGCGGAATGACTATCAACCAGTCCTTGTGGTTGTACGAATCCGCATCATGTTTCTTTCCTCTCCGACCGTGGAAACGCCAAGCCTTCGTTAAATTTAAGCGCCGCACCCTAACTAGGAAATTGATCAAAGGCTTCGGACGAGCACCGAACTCCCCGTGGCAGGAAGAGGATGGAAGAGGACTGGACGAGCTCTATTTGCACCACTGTCCAACTCTGGAGATAAGAGCTATCCGTATGCCAAACCTTTCATTCATGTTCAAGGCATCTTGCTTTTTATTTTATGCCGCTACGAGAGCTACTATGAATATATCGCTGTGGTTTTGGTAGGGGTGGATGCGAAGGAACTTCTGCTCTCCCGCTTATTCCTACTTCCATAGGCAACAGATAGCTCTGAACATTCTTGGAAGACGATGAACCGAGATCGCCAATCTGGTCAATCGGTACTCTCGTCTAACACCAATAGCAGAGTTGGCCATGGTATACGTTTTTCTCCGCACTTCATGAGAGATTATTCACTTAAAGCTCACTGGTCTCTTGTCTTGACCCAGGCCAGGCAAATCGATCGGAGAGGACAATAACTGGAGATTGGATGTCTGCCTCTGTTGACTGATAGTTGTACCAGGTGGCATGCCTCTCCCCGTTGCGTTCTACTTTGTATCGTGATATTGTGGCCTAATCCCTTCCCCTAACCTACGTGTCACTCGTGTACTCCGCTTGTTTCGGCACCGTTAAGCCGCTATGTGTCACCTTTGACACTCGTGAAGGCTCCGTGTACAGTATGATTGAATACAAGTATGTTCACTGTGGGGGAAGCAGATTTAGGGGGCGCAGACGTCATGCTGGACTTAAAAACGTTCCGGGGGGTCAAGTCCATTTCTTCTGTGGAAGGGTTCCATTCTGGCTCCATTCAGAAAAAGAGGGAAAGCGTCCAATCGTGGCGACACCCCATCTACCCTGAAAGGAGGGAAGCCTGTCCGAAGAAACCTCAATGGTCTTGTCACTGTTGAAGCTGAATTCTTCAGAGGTGCAGCCGAACTACTCCCCGCAGCACATCCAGGATCTATGACATGGCACAAATCCTGGTTGGAAATTGAGTGATCTGGACTCAATGGTCGCGGTTAACGATACAGGAAAAGCACCGCGCTATGAGTCCAGCAGCTGCAAGATGAATTCCTCAGCTGTTGTCCCCGCAGGCTGCCGTTTTTAGCGGCGAAGGAAGTATGCTCAGTAAGCCATACATTGTCTACATACGGTAAAAACGAATCATTGCTCAATTATGCAGTGAAATTTGCGACGACCTAGCTTATCAATGGTGAGTGCCCATAAACGTGATCCACTATGTTCCAGGATTCCTTCGCGTTAGTCTGAAGATCTAGCAGCGCAAGATACATTATAACAAGGAGGCCAACTCTGGATCATGCCTTGGATACCACCTCGCAGATATAAGGGATCAGTGTATTTTTTCCCCTTCTTTTTTTCCTTCAAATCGGTCTTGACCTGGTCGAGCGTCGAGGAGACGATCGTATGAGCAACCAGCGCTTTTGAAGGGAAATAGCAGATCGATTTGGAAACGACTTCTGGAATCTCGGCACAACCAATTCGAGAGTACCCCATTCCTCCATGAGTGACTTCAGCAAGGCGTCCTCCTCCTGGCTGTATGCTCTTGCTTTGCCAGACGAGGTGCGGAGGCCCGTAGACCTCTGACATGACCTAGTCATAGCCCTGGTTCGGACTCTTGTAATGGGCCCTATGAAGTTGACAGCTTTCCCTTCGTTTTGGATAGTAGCTATATCGGTAGACTGCTGCACCATGTGGAAAGAGTCATTTGCCGGCCTGGATTCATAGGTTGTGGGGGCAGCGTCTGGTCGGCTTAGCGGCGTTGATGGCGTCGTGGGATCCGTGGTAATATTGTCCGCTCCTAGGTAAGCAGCCTCTTCGCAGTCAATGTCCCTCTGGGTAGGGTTTTCCAGGGGCGTCTGATGGGAAACATTGCTCTCTGCTGGCTCATTGGCGCAGTGACTGTCTCTATATTCCACAGAGCCACACATGCGGTCTTGCCCATCTCCTTGTACTGGTTGGTACACAAGCCAAGGGGCAGGTTGCAAGATCTGGGGGTCAATAGGGATAGCATCTATGGTGGGAGATGCTGCAGAGTAGCTTGCGCAGGTGCTCGTATCATCCGTCAGCCCGGGGAGGTCAAGTGAGGCTGATCGAGCAGAATGGCCATCCTGTGATACTGCGTGCAGATTGATGCTTGGGCACTGGTGGCCCTGATCTTCCTTCCGAGCCTGGGCAGGTCTCCTCGCTCTTAACCGTGTTGCATGGGGTTCCCAGTTGATAAAAGTGTGCCCCTTAACACTACGTGATGATTTCGACCCGGCCTTTTGACGTTTGCAGGGGCGTTCCACCTTCTTGAACTGCTTTTTGTCCGAGGTTGGAGACTCATCCAGGGCAGAGGAGGATCGTTTCTTGCACGTCTTTCCGGGCGGCTCGCAGATACTCTTTTGGTAATGGTGCACGTCGCGAAGATGCCAACGGTAGTCCATCTCGTCCGCGGCGGTGTGGCTACATAACGGGTCAGCACACTCCGATGGCCACTGTTTTGACTGAATGTGACCCTCTAGATGTTCTTTTAGGTCGGAGTTTTTCGTGAAAGAACTCATTCTGCAGGCTGCTGTTTTCGCCTCGTCACAGAGGCATTCAATGCAATATCCGGCGCGTATGATAGTATGGCGGTACAGTATAACCCCATAGTGCTGACTTGTCATTGATGGAAGGTGACCGCGACAGTGTTGCTCAAAGTCATCGCTGGTCCCATCATGGAACGTAAAGCACTCCCAGCAATACTTGACATGCCGAGGCGGAATATTCTTCTGTTGGGCGAATGACTCGCTAACGCAACCATGGATATGATTGCTCCGCCTGGGCCTTGACAATCTGTCATGTATTAGTAAGGCAGCGATTCATGGAATCCGGAAGAGTCGCTCACGTGTCTAAGTCTTTGTTGCAACTTGTGACTGGGCAGCGCCCTTTTACAGGCTCTTCTCCCGGTCGATATACCACGGAAAAGTCACGGAGACATTGGGTGTAAAGATCCCTCACCACGCTCGCTTTCTCATGGAAAGAAAGTGGTTTATTGGTCGACATGATTGCCGCCAAACGACCTAACTCGGGCATGAGCTTGCACAGAGCCTGTTTTTGTGCCACCTGCTCAACATGATCCGGACGTTCTCGGCCGCGAGTCATAATTTTCCAGTCGCGTCGCTCCTGCACCCAATGAGTTTGATACTTCTGCAACGCTTTGGAATAGAGCTTTCGCCTAATGACGCTACGGTCTTGGCGTAGTTTCTTAATGTCATCAGCGGACCGCGCGTTCTCAATCTCCAGGTCTTTGGCAATCAAATCGGGATGCTCATCGAGCTTCTCTTCCTCCTCCGTAGGCAGCCGATGAGGAAGGCCGTTCTCATGGTACTGTTCAAAGCCTTGGAAATATTCAAGGTGAGTATGGTCTGTGGGCCGACGCCTCAACGCGTTGACCACATCTACACCGGAACAGTTGGCCAGGTAGTTGTCTCCGTAGATCGCCTCGGAGCCGTGCGTAAGTACCTGCGCTACAAGGGCAGAGGCATATTTGGCTGCACAGGTCTTTAGCTGGGCTCAGAGAGAAATGGAAAGGCCACCGACCTGCAACTGCCTTCCCTAGCTCGCGGCGCATAGCATGGACCGTGGCTGTAATGAAAAAGCCAACCCAGATCAAAATTCGGCGGAGGTCTTTCTGATACTGCTCCTTTGTCAACGGATCTTCACCGACTCCTTCAGCTGTGACACTTCTGACGACGCGTCGGTCTCTTGCCTCGTCCTTCCATGAGAGCACTAGCTCATTCTCCCCTGGGGGAATTCTCTGCTCGAAGACTTCTTCAGGAGACGTAAATCCAAAGAGAGCTCCATCCGCAAGCGCGAGCGCCAGGAGGAACAGTGCTCCCGCATAAATGGGCTCATCACAATCCCAGATGGCAGTTCCGAACCTGTCATGGTAAGCATAAGGCCAAGCTGAAAGACCAAAATCTGATCAGACTTGCATACACCGTATTATCGGGGTCCTTATTCCCTTTGACAAACCGTTGATCAAGTCGCCATCCAATTCTCCAAGGATCATCTGCCGTACGGAACAATACAAGCTGGATATCCTGGCATTGTCAGCGAAGTCTAAGTCAACTATGATATTTCCCTCACTCTGTAACGAAGCCCTCCTTTGATTTTATTCTCTGACGCAGGAGTAAGAGCAGACACTCTGGCAGCCGAGCAAAGAAACTGAAGAGTGATGAAGTGAAATTGGACGCGATATCTTCCTGGCATGAAAAATGCATCATCAGTGCCCCAAAATGCAACAATAGCACGCTCAAAGCTTTTAAGCTGGAAGTTATATCTTGGTTTCTTGATAGCTGGGATGTATCCATCTTCAACCAAGTCATTCCTAATGAACTATCTTGGTCAGGCCACGGTTCGCTTGAAGGAAGGGCGCCTTACGCTATAAAGTAGGGATGCATCATTGGGAGGAATCTCGTTCCCAGTGACGAGAAAGAAACCAGGTATGAAGTTTTGAGCCCCGTTCAAGATTGAGTCTCTGGTTGGTCTTCCACCTGGGTCAATTCTGCCCTTGGTAGACGAAATCCACCATCGAAAGAACTCTTTAAGCTCTTCTAATTTCGGTACTTTGTGTCCCTCGCCAACCTTGTAGCCGTTTGGAAACCCTTTTGCCTCCTGAAGAAATCTAGCGGATCACAATGAGAATAGCCCAAAGTTGAGGATAGTAAAGTCTTACTCTTCATATTTGCGGACATATTTCTGGTATGTCTGTCGTTGTTTCTTAGACGCTCTTTTTCTCGTCCGCTGGGAATCTTCCTGCCTATGGTCTTCGGGGTTGTATCTCCGTTGTTGACGAAGATCACGGCGTTCTTGTCGTCTTTTCTCTTCTTGACTGGCCTTCCATTCGAGGGAACGTTTAGCCATTGTTTGTAAGAGCCAAGATATAACGAGATAAGGACGAAGTGCAGTACGAGATATGATGTAGAAAAGATGGAGAAGGGATTGAATTATGCGAACATCTTCCAAGCGAATGGCTAGTATTTATATTTAGGCTGAGACGAGAGACATCTTAGCTAAATTTCGCATGACTAGCTCTGTGAAATCAGGCATCACATGTTGAACTAAAGGTATTGTTGATTGAGCAGGCGAAATCCGCCAGCCCTTGCTCTTAGGAGGGCATCAGGAAATTGTTGGTCCGTACCTGATACGACGATCTAGATCAGAATGTCTTGGCCAGTCACGGTTTAAAGACCCTAGTTCAGTCACGTGATAGTGGCCATCACAATCCGGGTGAGCTAGTCCGGGACCGCTCTGGGAGGGGCCCAGAGCAATCCGGGAGCATTCGGAGCGATCTGTGCGTGCGCAGTGATCAAGCAGTGAGTGGCACGGAGCGTAGCAGGAGCAAGCCGGGATCGATCACGTGCAGCCCTCATAAAAGCGGCGGTGCCCGAATCGGGCAACTGGGCGAAAGGCGCAGAAAAACAGTTCAATAACGGGCTATTATGGTCAAGGCAGCCACTTCATTCATTCAGTGGTAATGTCTGATCACTGCTGTGATCAGTTGGCGTATTCAGAGGCTACATATTGCGATTGAATTCTTTTTCCCCCTGGAGTAGTGAGATTGTACAGCTTAATAATTTCCTAAGAGAAAGAATCGAATGCCATCAAGTAATTCATAAACCAGATACCTTCAGTCGCGCTCCTGTATATAGTTATATAATTATAGTACATACGTAGTGGAATGCATAGAGCTGCCGCTAGAAATGATAAATCTTTCTCCGTCTCTGAGCCCATTGAATGTGTACAGCGTAAGAATCACAGTAGACAGGCAAAGATGAAAACCAGCAGTGGCCGGGGTGCGTCCAATGGAACTAGATGGCCCGCAGGCACAATTAGCCGCCGGCTTTGGTGGATGATCTGTTCTTCCGTATCACGATAAGCAAGAATGAGATCCCATAGCATATTTTCATCCGGCTCTGAAGCCCACTGATCATCGCCCCCCCAGCATATATGCACGGGGAATCCTTTGATTTTGCCCCAGTTCGCCTTCGAAAAGGAGTCTTCCAAAAATCTGAGAGCACGCCCGGCTTGGTAGTAGAAAGCTTCCTGTCCAGCATCACTGGCAATCCATTGAAGACAGAGCCGATGAAGTAAGTGGGAGTTTAGGCCTTGAGAACTAGCGGTCGAGATATGATCGCGCACCATAGCTGCATGTTGTCGAAGCGGCAAGCGGCTTAAAATCTTTGTATATTTCTGCGCATGGAGGAAGAATTTGGGGTCCTTCCAGGCTGAAATAATAGGACTCACGGGGATTAGGACTCGGTAGCGCATTCCCCATTGAATGCAGGCGTCAAGTGCCAAGACGGCGCCAACACCATGGGCAACAACGTTGACAGGTATGAGGTTGAAATGCCGCTGGAGCATTAGATAAAGGCATCTGCTCTGCTTTCGGAGCGTGTTTTCCTGGATTGGTATGTCCCAGATATAAACCGTGTATCTTGAAGCAAGAGTCTGCGCTATCTCAGACCAGATATAAGTGCTGAATGGAAAGCCCTGAACAAGTACCAAGGGCGGTCCGTTGCCCCATATTTGAAACTCGTCTGTGCCAGCGAGGGGCGGGAGGCTTGGATACTGAGGAATTTGAGACCCTGGAATTTGGCAAAAAGCAGTGTTGGGGGGAGGAGGGCCCGGAAGAGGTGGAGGTTGAGGTTGGAGTCCCGGGGGATCAGGGGGCTGAGCAGCTGAGGGTAGGGGGTCTGTGCCAGGATTCATGGCTGCAGCGATTGAGAGGGAAAAGGAGACCAGATGCTTGGGTTTAATGGATTCGAAGACAAAGAATGGGGACTGGGTACCCTATGATGCAGATGCCACACACCCTCTTAAGGAAGGAACTTCCCTATTAGACAAAATGAGTAGGCACCAACTACAGAATAGTACCTAGGAGTCTATCGGTAGTGAAGACCCGCATAGCGAAATAACCCCGACCTACTTTGATATCATACCTCCACAATTAGAGCGCCGCTATTACGGCAGTTGGGAACGACCAATACCACCTGTACTGTCGTCCTTGACACGATTTTGATCCTCATCCGCAGCGTAATCAACGGCAAAACTGGACTGGATGAAGTCCTCTAGTTCCTCGCTGACAGTTTTCAGCTTTTCCTTGACACTGGCAACGCCTTCTTGCCCAACGATGTGGCGGGATGGTGGATTTTCATGCCCTCCTATGGCAGTGATCGCGTAGACAGTCTCCGCAACCAGGATCTCCATATGCGCGGGACTGAGTGGAGGATACGTCGACAGAACCTCTGGACCCGAGAAAGGCCCGTCCTCGGCAGAAGTGATTCGGCCGGAACTTCGAGACTCGTCCACCCCATTCTGAGTATGCGGTAGGCGGGGGACAAGTCGATTGAGGATTCCACGGAATAGAGGCGCGTGGTTGGCGCGAGGAGAATATGCAGGGACGATGGGTGGTACACTGGTTACCAAGTTGGTGAGGATGCCAATCTCAATACTGCACTGGATGATCGTGAGCTTAACGTTGAAAGGCGCTATCTCATATGCAAGACTCTGGAGAATTGGTCAGTAAGGGGGACTGAAACTGCTTGGACGGTATGCTCACATCACAGAAACCCTCGAGCGCCCAGCCAGCTGCGCAGTACATCCCCAGTCCCGGTGTCCCGATATGAGCCGCTGGTTTTGGTCAGATAACGATATCGTTGTTCAACAGCTAGGTGATGCCTTACTTATCCCAGAGATAATCATCACATGTCCCGACTTCTGTCTTCTCATATGAGGAAGCGCCGCCTTAATGATGTTGAGTGGCCCGAAATAATTGATCTCGAACTGGTCCCGGACTAGATTGAGAGTTTGCTGGGAGGCCGCCAGCTCCTCTACAGTTCCAACCAGGGCTCCACACCAAGTCAACAGGCATTTCGACCAATCGAAGGGAGGAAACCTCATACCTTGGCTTGTACAACCGAGAAGGATGTCAATTTTGCCGAATGTTGCAACAGCCTCCGCAACCGCTGCCTGACATTCTCCCACCACTCTGTATGGAAAAACACGTGAGCCCCTGACACTGTAGTTTGAGAGTGGCCTTCCTGCCAAAATTGAAAAAAACGCAGTCGCACCTTATGTCCAACGGAACCGGCTTGAAACGTTGTGTCCATCCCTCCTCACGATGGCTCTCGACCTCTGCTAGGAAGGCATCGAATTCGTCTCGGCGACATTCATCCCGGCCCAGGTTGGTGTGGGCCAGTCCAACAAGCGCACAATCGCCATGCATCAAAATCTGGCGAGTGACGGAGATCCCAATGGGCGAATCTCCGGCCGTGATCATCCATACCCGGGGTTCACTGTGGGCAGGAAACTGTGGGCGGGAGTAATCGGGAGAGGGGTGATTCTCTGCCATTAGATCGACAGCTTTCGCATTTCAAGCGCCCGATGTGTCCATAGCGCTTGGCAGTAGACTCGATCGTGGCTGGCTGTCAATGTCAGTCTAAAGCGGGATGGGCGGATGGAAATCCGGAGAGAGCTGGAGAGCCGGAGAGTTGGAGATACTGCAGGGTCGTTCCGCCCGGGCGATAAGAAAGGCGTGACCCGCTAAGCTCCCATTCCATCCCGCTTCTGGACCAGCGCGGGCGCAAGTCTGGCCTTTTTCTTGCTCCGTCCCTTTCTCTTTCGCCTTCTCTTTCGCCTCTCTTCCCTTCCTCCCCCATTATCTTTCCCTTGTCTCAGGGATCGGCTTTCAACACGCAAAGCTTCCTATCATGCCTGAACAACGGGAGCGTAGGGATGAGCCCCAAAGCGTATGTATACTGTTTACCATTGCCCGTAAATGTTCATCGCGCTAACTGACATTGTCTGCCTGTACAGTCCGGTTTCAGGGGGGCCCTCCAGGGTCTGGCTTTCTTCATGGTGATTCAGTTTCTTGCCAGTCAATTTTTTGGTGGAAAGCAGCAGAGTACTGGCGCTGGTGGAAAACCCGGTGGCGTGACCGATTTCAGTACTCGTCCAGCTAGGAGCGAAATCGAGAACTACAGCCCCATCCCCGACTCGATTGCCCCGATATGGCCCGTCGATAGTCCCTTGGACATGGACATCTACGTCTCGCCCTCAGTGTTTGTTCCCACGCACAAGTCTCAGCGGTCGAGCACCCTAGTGCTCTCGGAGAAGAACCTCACCATTGGGAATTACAGCGACACGAGGGAAATTGACACCATCATCCAAGTCCCCAAGGAAGTCCAGCAGAACGGAACTCTGTTTGCGCACTTCTTCCTCGGCCTTTCCGGACAGCAGCTGGACCCTTCCGCTAAGGACTACAGCACCGACAAGGCCGTTCACTTCTTCCGTCCGCTCAACCAGTACCTTCCCAAGAAGAAGGTGAAGAAGCTGAAGAACCTCTTGGCCAGCAGTGAAGAGAAGGAGGAAGAGGAGGAGGATACTACACCCGATGTTACCACCGCATCCTACTACCACCCGAATTTCACCGTGTCCTTCATTCCCGACTCTGGAGTTCAGAAGTATCGTCAGGTGCATCCTGCTGTCCGGCAACACTTGCAGCTCGAGGCTACTGGTGCAAGAGATATCTCCGGTCAAAATGGGTGGTATTACCCGATCGTTTTTCTGAATACCTTCTGGCAGCTTCGAAGCCACATGATGGAGCTTAACTCCACGGTCGACACCGTTCCCTTGCGCATCACCCTCAACAACCTACAGAATTGGAAATTCAGTATGATGGCCAGCGTCGACGACAGCGCGAAGCAGACTGCTCGCCAAGCTGCCTATGGTGCTTCCACCCCAGGAGGTGGCGACGGAAGTGAATTTGAGATGATTAAGGAGGTTTTGCTCAACACCAACATCTACTTGCTGGGCACCACCGGCGTGGTCACTATTCTGCATATGGTGTTTGAAACTCTGGCCTTCAAAAACGATATCGTAAGCTTCACTGATCCATCCAGATCACACTCTCCATATGGCTAACGAGTGTGCACACATAACAGTCTCACTGGCGCAAGAAGAAAGACGTCGTTGGAACGTCTGTCCGGACCATCTTGGCTAATGTTTTCATGCAAGCGGTTATTTTCCTCTATCTCATGGACAACAGCGAGAACACCTCGTGGATGATCCTCGCTAGCCAGGGTTTTGGTATCCTTCTGGAAGCGTGGAAAATCACAAAGACGGTGGACGTACGCCTCCGGCCGCCACCTACCAACTCCTTCTTTTCCTTCCTGCCGTACGTTGTGGTCTTCGAAGACAAGCACAAGCTTAGCGATACGGAGCAGAAGACAAAGGAGTACGATGAAATCGCCTTCCGCTGGCTCTACATCATCGCCGTGCCTCTCCTGGCTGCGTACGCTGCGTACAGCCTGATCTACAACACGCATAAGTCGTGGTACTCCTACGTCATCGAGACCCTGGTCGGTAGCGTCTATGCGTACGGTTTTCTGATGATGGTGCCGAGTCTGTACATCAACTACCGACTGAAGGTGAGCGCATTCCGAGGCAATGTTGGTGAATAGACCTAACTAACTTTCACTTAGTCCGTTGCTCATATGCCCGGAAAGGCGTTGACTTATAAATTCCTCAACACCTTCATCGACGATCTCTTCGCCTTCACGGTCAAGATGCCGTGGCTTCACAGACTTGCCACCTTCCGGGACGACATCATTTTCTTCGTCTGGCTTTACCAGGGCTGGAAGTACAAGGTGGACTACAAGCGTGTCAATGAGTTTGGCCAGGGAGGCGACAGCGACGTTGAGGAGGAGGTGAATGCTAAACCGGAGGAGCCATCCAAGCCAGAGGCGTCTGCTCGGGCATCCGGAAAGGAGAGTTCCAAGTCAACTCGGAAGAGAAAGTAACCCATCCTTGCCATGGCTCTTGGTGACTTGTGTGGCTTGATAAAGCCCTTGTTAGTTGTTTGTTTTTCAATTGTCGCCGCCGCAGAATGTTATACATATGCTCTGCCTATCCCGGCTCGAGTGGTTTGACAGATACTTGGCTTTTAGAGAGATATTTATGTAGTATAAAGACCAGTTATGACACATAAATGACACAGAAGCAGCGTAATTCTCGATATTCGTCTCTTGCAGTAGTAATTCTCTGAGCTTGGGGGTAGTTGGGCCAGAGTTGGCCTCGATGGGAAGGAAGTGAGTCTGGGACCGAATTTGGTTTAACTTGTCACTTCCCGCGACGGTCGCTTTCATCTGAACCATCGCATCGCCCGAGTTGCGCGGGAAGCGAAGAACAACAGTCCTGCAGACAATTCGTTTTGTTGAACCTTGTATATTGACCATCATATTTATGTTCGATCTTCTCTGGCATCTTGTGATAAAGTGTTCCAGCATTTGTGCGGCTCAAGTTGGGTGTAACTCGGGCAAAACAACGCGACGGGCGGCGCGTGTAACTAGGTCCAACCATCTTTATTACATTGTCGAGAACTACAGACGATCGTGTCGCGCATAATCCCAGATGTCATCCGAACCAGATGGAGGTTTGTGGACCAACCCTGTTACGAGACAGCCGAATCGTTGACATTTAATGCATAGAGCATCAGCCTCAGAGCTTGCAAGATGCGACTAGGCATCTTGAGGCAGGTAAGACGGCTCATGGACCTAACAGACCAGTGGCCACCCTTGACTAACGCCGGATAGTTGCGTTCGTGCCTTCCAAGCAACGGTACACAGATGCCGGCGAGCTGGGCAAAATCATCGCTTCTCACGCCTACGAGAGCGGGATCCCTTCGGTGACCCTTGAGCGTTTGGTCAAGGTCCTCACGGCTAGGAGTCAACTGGATCAAGGCACAACCACTACGCTGATCAAGAACCTGTACCCTTCAGAGCGGGTGCCGTCTAAAATAGTCACGCAGGTTGTCTGCTGTCTCGGTCCTAGCAAGACCAAACCCGCTCCTGCAACGCAGGCTTTGTTATTGCGATGGCTCATTCTGGTTTATGACTTCCTCGATGAAAAGGCCCACCTAGCAAAGCTTTATGCAGTGCTGTTCAATTATCTTGAAATGATAAGCCTGCGTAAACCATTGTGTCATTTACTGTCCCTCATCACCAGACGGAAACATGTGAAACCTTTCAGAATCCATTCTCTTATGGAACTGGTTGCCAGTTCTGGTGGGGACGAGAAGGAACTGTTCACTCTACTGAAGACGTTCAAGAACTATTACCCCGATGTTATCGTGGGAGATCTGGGCGTGTCTGGCAGGAAGGCGCTATTTTTCAAGCACCCAGACCCCGAGTGGTCCGGCCATGTAAGGCACCTCCATGATACTAATTTAGAAAGAACGCAGGCGTTTCAGCCTTCCACATTCCAGGTGATCCATCGTGGGTTGACGAAGAGGAGCAAACTGGAGGTGGTCGTCCCGGTTATGCAGACATCTCGGGTATCATTCAATCACACATCTTTAGAAGAATTGCGGGATGTTGGCCACTTTGTTGAGAAGCTGGACAAGATCGAGCTGCCTAACCAGATAATCTCTACCCTCGGAGATAACATGGCCCAAAAATATCTTCATTTGGCCCAGCCGGAAGCTGCAGGCCGTCGATTGGACGATTGGCTAAAAGCCTTTCTAGTCGACAAAATAGAGAGTACTCAGGATGGTGAAGATGACGAAAACGAGTCCCTAGGCTACGTATTGAGTCTCTTGGTTGAGTATGTACGATACACAAAGGTATGTCTTTCACCTCATGGGTATCTTTGACTTGGCCACTAAGCAGCAGTGTAGGATATGCCGCCGATGATCATTTCGGTCTTGAAAACCTACCTGCGTTCTTGGAACGGTGCAGACCACAAGGAGCAAATCTTTGCCCTCCTGGAGTATATTCCAATGGGCGAGTACGAGACCATACGAGCCGAGTTTCTATCACGGTTGGAAGTGGCGGTCCGACATGCGTCCCCGACGCAGAACAATTTGCTTGATTTTTACTCTTCTTTGATTCGTCAATGGGGAGTCAGTCTGAGAGCACAGCCCTTCACCCTGGAGGAATCAAAGCCTCTAGCTCATCTTATCTCACATGCGGAGCTTTTGGCACTATCAGTACTCGAATATTCAGCAGCACTGCAACAGCCCCATAGCGCCGGAACGGAGAACTCAAAACCAAACACATTGTCGGTTCTCGAGCTCTATTGCGTCCTAGGCGAACTATTTTCTCATGCGGCTCAGAACGGTAGCATTCGCCTCACCATCCCTCTGGCTCCCACGGTCTATTCCCTTGTTTTAACACCAATCAGCTCGGTGATTTCCATCTTCAGCTCGGTCCTTGCCAAATACAAGTCAGCCTTCGAAGCCTCCTTGACTTCTAAAGTGCTCCAAACCCCGACATCTACCGATTCACTCTACCCTACACAGCTCGTGGGCCAGTTCAATGGCTATATCATGGACATTTGCAACCTTGTTTGGCGAAACCGTGGGTTCAACTTGGAAGATCCAAATGCGCTGGGCTGCTTGATGCCGAGTCCCACTACCAACGCACTTGCAAGATACATTCGCGAGGTGAACGATGTGTCGAAAGAAAGCAACCCCGAGGCCGCATTTGGGTACAATGTAGCGTCGGCCTCCTCCCTTAGTCACCACGTTGCATTGTGCAACATGTCCACCGCTTGCTTTGCCGATATAGAAGAGGAGAACAGCGTCAGCGAAGACCAGCCACGACTGAAGAGGCCTGTGACTCAAAAAGCACTGAGTGCTTTGGAGAAGGACGGTGGTATCAAGATCCCTTGGCAGGAATATAGAATAAGGATGCTCGATTGGTTAGACGCGACGGGAAGTGTTGGGATTGGAAACTTGATGCGCAGCACAATGAAGGCATTGCGAAAGGATTGATGGCTGGAAATCAGTGTCAGTGCAAAGACGACGGCCAGCCAATCCGCCCTAGCTAGATAAACATGAGTTCCGCCATTTAACGGTTTACGATATCGAGTCCCAGTGTAGGCATTGTCCATGCGTATTACCTCTACCTTCGCCTGTACACCAGTTTTATCAGACAGGCAAAATCGTACATTGTTGGTTCTTCGCTTATTATACAGCAATGGATCTCAAACTAAACGCCAGGGTGTGCTCGGAACGGTGTATGTACACAACAAAGTCATGTTCCATATTAGAATCGCTGGGCCGTGTTTAGATATATGTCCTGGACGGCGGGTACCTCCCGGATGAAAGCTATTGTGTCCTCGATCTCTTTGATTTGTTCATCGGCCTTCAATTCCACCATGGTGTCCGGATTCGGGTCCCATATGATTTCGGATACGTCAACTGCTAGGCCAGTCAGCTTGGAAAGGGATTCACCCACGCTCTTGGTGCCCGCCGGCTCGGTGAGCACACAGAGTCGGCCTTCCTCATCTGCTCCGATGTCTGTAGCACCCGCCTCGATCGCCTGTTCCATGTAGTCATCGGGGTCGAGGCCGTCCTTTTTCTCAAAGATTATCCGGCCCTTCTTCTCAAAAAGAAACGTTGTAGGCGTGGAGGTCCCACCGCGAGATTTAATGGCATGGCGAACGTCTTGCAGCGTCCGGGTTTTTAGATCGGTTTGGCATTCAATCACCACCGCAACCGAGTGCGGTAACATGGCCTCGCACGTCATCGCTTCGAGAGCCTTGCCTGAAAGACTGATACCCTGACCCCTCGCGATGGCAGTATCGATGATGTGTTTGGGGAGTCCGATCCGCTTCGCATTCGCAAGGGCTTGTACTAGACGGGGATTGTCTTTCGGATTCGGGCCCGCTCCTAAAAACCGACAAGGTTAGCTGGTGGAGGAAGGAAGGAAAATACAGGGCTCTTGAGGGGCATACTTTGCGTCGCACTGCTGATTTCCTTGCTAACTAGACCGCGCTCCCTCCCCTTTGCCTTGTCATTCTTTGCCTTGTCATGTTTGATCGTAGACCATTTATTGTGACCTGATAGCCGCGGGACACTCGTTGTCAGGCTACGGCAGGGCTGGCATAATCCCTGAAGCGGACGAGCGTGCCAGGGCCGCAGACTTCTGATCATCATGGACTCCATCGAGGCAGGAAGTATGAAATCTACCACGAGTCGCAACCGCAACAAGTCCGTGGCAGTCTGGAACCCCGGCCGCAAATGCGGAGCCGGACCGAGGGTTTCTCCGGGCAGCCGCCCCCCCGGAGTTGAGGCCAAACTGCTCCTCCATTCCACTTAAAGGGGCCCAATCCACTGCGTCATTCCGTTCCAGACAGTTTGATTCTTGTTCCTAAAGCGTCTTTCTTTCTCGACCTTGTTTGAATTTTCTTTTCGGGGGACCGCATGGGTGACCCCTAGTCGGAAACCTCGCATCCAATGTCTTCGTCCGACCCAGCTGCATCTACTACTACCACTACTGCCGCCGACAATGCGCCTCCCCGTGCGGAACTGGATATCACCAAACTCCATGCGCTGCCCTCAGAACAGCAGGACCTTTACCTGCTCACCTTCACATCGGAGCTTGTTCAGCACATCTCGTCCCTAGACCGGACTCAGGTCTCCGCTCAGCAGAAGTTCCTCAAGAAGGAGCTCTTCAAGATCTTGACGCTCACCTCGCCTACGATCACGCGCGTTATTCGCAATAATCTCGGCCGATGTTTCGGAGCCATATTCAGCAAAGGCGATCGCGGGATACTGTTCGAGACGGTTACGGAGCTGCTAGGGGCCTTGAATGCCGGAAAGAGCGAAGCGGAATTGAAGACCAAGTTCGCTGCTGTTCACTGCTTGGGGGAGGTCTTCGCCGTCGCAGGTGAAAGTGTCTTCGCGCAGTCTGGAGTGGTGATTTCTAGCTTGCTCAAGTTGTTGAAGCATTCTAGCAATCATACGGGTCTGCGGGGTACGGTCTTTGCGGTCCTGCGGAAGGTGGTTGTGGGAGCCGGGGTTCCTGTGGACGAAGGTACCGCTCGAGACATTTGGAAACAGGCTCGGAATGCGGCGACTGGAGACAAGTCGACGTTCGTCCAGGTGCACGCTTGTCGGGTCCTTGAGCAGTTGGTCAATACGACGCCATTCTTCGACAATGCGAACGATTTCGAGAACTTGAAAGCCGTGGTTTGGAAGGTCTTTGATAGTCCTGTGGCCCCGGTCAGACATGCCGCCGCCGCTTGTCTTGCTCGCGCCCTGGCCAAGTTGCACGCTACCGACTCGCGTATCATGGCAGCGCCGAAACCGAAGAAATCGAAAAGGATGTCCAAGAAACCCACGCCGAAGCCCGGTGAGGACGAGGAAGAGGCTGAGGTCTCCGAGGCCTCAGCCCCCAAGAAATCTGAGGCCCGATTGTTCTTCCTGTTGCCTGATCTCCTTCGTCAGCTGTCAAGCCAGTACCTGCGGAGCACAACTACCAATCGTTCGCGGGCGGCCATTGCGGTGTGCTATAAACACGTCCTTCGTATTCTAGGAGAGAAGCTTATCGAAGAGCGTTATGGTGAGATCGCGAACCATTTTTGTTTCGAGCTTCTCAACCATTCCACAGTCACGTACAACAGGTTTAGGTTGCTCATGACTAGAAAGTTTGTGAAGAGTATCTTGGAAGACACAGTTGGCCGCGAATCGCTGCGCGAGAACAGTCAATTGAATGCTGCTAGATGGTTAATCAATGAGATCATCAAGGACTACCCACAAGTCATCCAGGAGCGTCGTGAGCCTAGCAAGTACACCCTGACAAGCGCCCTCAGTGCCTTGTCCTCGTTGGTTACTTGTCTCGGCTCTGCCTTTGGAAGTTTGGCCGAGCAATGTCGTGAAGCCTTGCTCCAGGTTCTCCCTCACCCGAGTTACACCGTTCAGATCCATGCCGCGCACTGCCTACGGAGCTTCGTCCTTGCTTGCCCTCACCAGCTTTTGTCCTGCGTTACGATCTGCCTCAACAGCCTCAGCAGGGAAGTTGGTCAACTCTCCACCCCTCGACAGGCCCCTCGCCGCTGTGTTGGTTATGCGAATGGGTTATCGGCAATGCTGAGTACATCTCGCTTGCAACCGCTTTATGGATCCGTGGATGTGTTCTCCCGTGTGTTTACTCAGGCCACCGATCTCCTGAAAACGAGCAGCAACTCCGAACTACGTGCCGCAAGTACGCAAATCCAGGTGGCCTGGATCTTGATCGGAGGACTGATGCCGCTTGGTCCAAGTTTCGTGAAGATTCACCTGTCACAGTTGATGCTGCTTTGGAAGAATGCCCTTCCCAAGCATCTCGGAAAGGAGAATTTTGCCCAGCGTGGGACTCTGGAAATGAGCTTCCTCGCACATGTCAGAGAATGTGCTTTGGGGTCATTGCTTGTGTTTATGGAGTTCAATAGCAAACTGATTACGGCAGACGGCGCGAGGAGAATAGCTGCCATGCTAGAAAACACCGTCACCTTCCTCCATGACATGCCTCGTCAGAAGTCTGTAAATGACATTTCTCAGCGTTTGCACCCCTCATTGCAGCTTCATGATATTGAGATAATGGTTCGACGGCGCGTGCTCGAATGCTTTTCCAAGCTTCTCCATGTCCACCCGCTGAGCCATGCCGACGTTATCTCTCAGACTAGTCTTCTGGGCCTCGCAATCTCCTCATTTGCGGACCCCGACGCTACTCAAACTGCTCATCTCGAGAGTTCCATTGCGGCATCCACCGCCCAATTCGAATCCCTGTGGGACCTGTGCGATAACTTTGGCTTTGGTGTGTCTGGCCTGGCCAGGGAGTATGTGCGCGTGAGCCTTACTGGAAAAGATGAGAATGACAATGGTCCTGCCTGGTCTGCCGTTGACTCTGCAGACCAAGCTATCGACGATGCCTTGACTTTCCCCATTTGTCAAGCTAGCGAACACGACTCGATTTTGTTATATTCGCCCGGTAAAAATGGATGCGACTTTGCTGATCCGCATTCTACTGGAGTTGTTAACGCAGCCGTCGAGCTTTTCGCCGTTGCTATACCGCTCCATGCCCCCCGGGTGCAGGAGAGCAGTATCGAGCAAATCGCCACTTTCCTCTCATCCCCGAGTCTGCAGCGCAACCCTGGTCGCAAGGCCGCTATGATTGTGAATATCGCGGTGGCATTGCTTCATGCTCTGAAGGCTGCTGCCAGAGATACGGGGTCTGCTGGGAAGCTCAACCCTGCGACTGACAAAGTCCTGCAAGAGCTACTCCAAGTATGTGATATGAGAATGTTAATATGGAAACTGCTAACCTTTTCACTTGAATAGAAATTCGTTACCGACCCAGACTCAATTGTCCGGACAATTGGTGTCGAAGCTTTTGGAAGACTCTGCGATAGTTCCGGCAATACTTTCACTAGCACCCAGATTAACTGGCTTGTCGATACAATCGTTGAAAACCGAGAGCCTAACACCCGTGCCGGGTGTGCCGCTGCCTTGGGTTGCATCCACTCCCAGGTTGGAGGTATGGCAGCCGGGCTGCATCTGAAAACCATTGTTGGCGTCTTGATGTCGCTGTGCAATGACCCTCACCCCGTGGTGCACTTCTGGGCACTCGGAGGCCTGGAAAGAGTTGCCAATTCCGCCGGATTGACTTTCTCGCCCTTCGTCTCTAGTTCTCTCGGCATGCTTGCCCAGCTCTACAATGCAGACACCCACAACGAGGAGTCAGCGACATTGGCAACCTCCAATATTGAGATGTCATTCCTCACGCCAGTGCTGATTAGTCGTTGCGTTGATTCTATGATCAACGTCTTGGGGCCTGACCTCCAGGATATCGCAAAGACGCGCAATCTCATCCTCACTTTGCTTCGCCAATTCCAACTAGAGGACAACCCGGCTCTGGTGACCGAAAGCTCTAAATGTCTAGACCACCTGTCGTTATATGCACCGGGATATGTGGACTTCTCTGGCTACGTCAACCGGCTGCAGAGCGAGCTGTCCTCTAACAACCCTCTGATGAGGGACGTCGCTATTCGAGCATTGAGCAACCTCATGAAGCGTGACGCGGTATCGGTCATCAAGACAGCTTCGCCTACCCTCGAGGAGGAAATCTGGCTTGCTTTTGATGATACGCCCGACAATTCGATACTCAGGAACATGATCCAAGATTGGCTGCAACAGACTGCTCTTGTAGAGACTGAGCTATGGATCCAGCGTTGCCACAACACGTTGACGACGACCCGCCTTAAATTGGACGATATCCCAGCGACATCTGCTATCAAGACCGCTGTCAACGACATGCCTGACGATGAGGTTGCAGGATTTGCCTCTGCTATTGCCGGGGCAGGACAGAATGACAATGCCAATGACACCGTGGCTGGCCAGGAACTCCTGAAGTGGCAGACTCGCAACTTCGTTATGAGTTGTCTCAGCGAACTCTTAGACACGGTCAATGCTGCTATCCTTCCGGACCAGACAATCCCCGCCGAGCTGGCGCTGCAGCAAAAGGTCGGGGACATCGTTCGCATGGCTTTCTCGGCATCCACAGCGAGCGTGATCGAACTGCGCGTCTGGGGCCTGAAGATCCTTGATCAAGTTCTCAGGGTGAGTCCCATCTTTAACCAAGTGCCTTCTTTCTTTTCACTAATGATTTAATCTAGATGTTTGGTAAAACTCCTGACCCAGACTTTGCCGAAGCATCTCTCCTCGAACAATACCAGGCACAAATTGGCTCCGCTCTTACCCCGGCTTTTGCTGTGGATTCGTCACCGGAGCTTGCATCGGAAGCAATCAACGTTTCTGCCACTTTCATTGCCACGGGAATAGTGACCAATGTGGATCGAATGGGCCGAATTCTCAAACTCTTGGTGCTTGGCCTTGAGAATTTCTCGAGTAGGTGTTGCTCTATGTTTGTTGATTGACCTATCGCTAATGCTTCCTAGAAAATCCCGATACCACTGAGATAGGAGATCTGAAGGGCCTGAACTCTAACGCAAGAGTCATGGTTAAGATGGCCTTGTTCTCCGCCTGGGCTCGGCTGCAAATCGCCAGTATTGACCAGGAATACCTGAACGAAGTGGTTCAGCCATACCTTGTGAAACTTACCCCGTTGTGGCTTTCGTCCCTTCAAGAGTACGCACGGTTGCGATTTGAACCAGACATATCTGGTAGTTTGGGTACTGGTCCCTTGAGCAACGATTTGGATGAGGTTTACGCGGCGTTGAACCGAGAGACTCTCTTGAAAGT
Organism: Aspergillus melleus; assembly: GCF_016097325.1. NCBI lineage: Eukaryota > Fungi > Ascomycota > Eurotiomycetes > Eurotiales > Aspergillaceae > Aspergillus > Aspergillus melleus. Next base: position 1,636,948 of record NW_025763374.1, on the reverse strand, counting down.
AGGCAGGTCCCTTTACTTAGCGATTAAATGCGCTCCCTCCAAAGCTAACTTGGCACTAGTTCTACCAAGATACCTGGCTGAGTCTTGTTGACGCCATTGCCGGTCTGGTGGAGAAAGACATTGACTTTGTCTTCGATGCACTGGATGGGAAATCCCAACCCGCGGAACCCGAAAATCAGGAAGAGGATGAACAGCCCACACGCAAAGAAGAAGCTGGAGGAAAAGGCCATGATATCAATTATCGGGATGAACCGGTCGCATTTTTCTTCGTCCTTTTTGGTCTGGCGTTTGAAGCTCTGGTCGACCAATCTACAACGCCATCGCAGAGGCTGGAAATCCTTCAGGCACTCAAGAGGATACTGCGGCCTATCATCTCCGGAAATGCAATCTACCAAGACGCCATCTTCTCAGAGACCATGGATTCGCTTGACCGTCTCGCACTGACCGAAGGTTTCCCCATTCAAAACGTGATTGTTGAGATTGCACGGAATCTGTCCCTCGACCACCCCTCTGCGAAGGGCAGCGAAAACCGAACCGATCATCTCTCTGATGACATCGAACAGCTTTTTGAGCTGACGAGAAGCATCATCCTTGTGCTGGCTGGACTCTTGCCTAACCTCCGCGAAACCTCGCCGCTTGCACGATTCAACGTAGGATCGGACGACTCGTTGTCTCTTATCCGGCTCTCCTTGTCATCGCTGGTCAATGTGGCATCCATCTTCCCCTCGATCATCCGCAATGACCTTAACGCATGTATCCTCCACATCTTCAGCACTATTCTTGCCACGGGGCTTTGCCAAGCCGAGGTCGTGCCTCAAGCTCTTCCGATCTTCAAGCATTTCATTGCCGGCATCAGCAGCAGCAATCGAAACTCCGACAATCTCAGCGTCATCTCCCGACAAATGCGCGGCTGTCTCACCCGATTCCTTACCACTCTCACAATCGCCCAGCGCCGCGAATCAGAGTCCTCGATTCCCTGCGCTAAGAATACCCTCCTGGCAATCACGATCCTCTTAACAACCGGAAGCCACATGATCCCGCCTCAAGACTCGGTCATCATCCACATCCTGGACGAATTCCTTGACTGCCTCCAAGACGTCGGTCTCGCCAACGTCGCTGCCGGCTGCCTTCGTTCCATCCTTCTCACTCCTACTCCACGATCGCCCACCGACGACCTCGTGGCCCGCTACCTCTTTCCCAAACTCATCAGCTTCCTCGTCGGCTGCCCGACCTCCTCCGGCGAAATCCCCAGCGACCCCGAGAACTCGCGGGCCGTCATAGCGCGCACTCTCGTCTCCTACGTCGGAACTGCCACTGACGTCCCAACCGCCCTGTCCCTCATGATGTCCACTCTCCTTGCGCGCGCCACACGTGAAGGACACCCCATCTACAAAGAATCCGCCGCCCTGCTCCTCGACCTCGCCAAGACCAATCAGGCCGTGTTTCGCGCCCTCGTGGCTACCATGCAGCCGGAGCAGAAGTCCCTTCTTGAGGATATTCTTCGCAGCGCGGAGGCCGACGCCGGTGCTACCAAGAGCGCGAAAGACGGCGCGCAGGCTGGTGGACAGCAGGCTATGCCTAGTATTGCGTTGAGGATGGATTTTTAGATCTTTCACTCACTCGACTCAACCTAGCTTGTCATTACTTCTTCTCCGCCTAATTGTTGTTTGCTTGATTTTATGATTGTGTTGTTATATGATTTCTTCCCCTCCCCCTTCCTCCATCTCTTTTCTTTTCTCTCTGTGGTTTCTTTTCCCCTCGGCTTTTTTTTTTTTTTTTTTCTTTCTTTAAAGAACAAGAAAGTCGAGTTGACGACGAAAACGCATTCAAATGGTTTATTGCGAGACTATAAACGCCGTGGATGATTTGATGGCGAGTTATACCTGACGTGTTCTTTTTCTCCCCTTTTCTTCTTCTTTCTTTTCTTTTTACTTGAGCATGGATTGGCATGTCATGTTTAGCATGACAAACCTTTGCGTATATGAATACATACGATAGACAAACCTTTTAACATTAACATTAGTAGTATATTAGAGTGAGATGTTATGATATGAATTATTGTTTTGTTTTGTGAGACTATTATGCTATTTTGTTGCGGTCTTTGATTTATAAGAGTTGGGGTTGATTGAGTAAGGAAGTAGGTGGGAGTAAATAAATAGGTATCGGGAAGGTGAATTTTGAGGCCATGAAGAAAGTTATGGCATACAGAAGAAAAGTAAAGCCAACGAAAGAGAGAAAAGGTATATCATTCACGGCCAGTGAAGACCTGTGTTGTGTGCGTACACCGTATGTATAATCGAAAAACAACCGAGAGCGTCTATGATTGAATGAACGCCACCGGATACACGTGTAGTAGTAGTCTAAGAACAGAGAGAAAGGAAACTGATATACAAATTTAAAGGTAGGTGATGGTATGCTGCAAGGAGAGAATGCGAGTTTGCAAAGCTGACGATCTCTCAGCCTAGAGACTCGCCCAGATGAGGCTCTGGAACTGGATGAACGGCTTCAACTGCCGGGTCTTGGACGACCACCTTTTCGGCCGTCTGCTTGACTGGCGCTTCTTTTTTCTTTTCCACACCGTCGTGCGTTTTCCGGACGGAGTAGTACTTGAGGAAAATGATGATCATAACTATAGAATATTAGTATATTGCAAAAGCTGGCGAATGAAGAATTGGAAAGGGGGAACGGGGAAAGCTTACAAGCACTCGTCGCAACGGCCAGAGCAGCTCGTCGAGTCAAAATCCACCGAAGCCCTTCGATCTCACTTTTACCGTCACTGTTCAAAGAAACCGTGATCTTGTAGTTGAGTTCCTGAACGGAGGTATCAATACTACGCTGTTGCTCTCGCGTAGTCATCTTGTGATCATTGAACATGCCCTTAATGTCATCCTTCAATCCCGCAAGCTCTTGATTCAAGCGTTGCGATAAGATATCCGACTCGTGCTGCAGTTGTGTCCGGGAAGCCCGCTGTCGCTGCATTTCCGAGCTTCGAGCCGTTTCCAGAGACGACTGGAGTTCCGAGCAGGCCGCCTTGAACAGGTAAGATTCATTCTCGACGTCAGATTTGGAAGTCAGGTTGTTTTTCGCGAAATCGAGATTATTCTGCAAAATACGGCGCACCGCCTTCATGATAGTCACGGACTGGTCATCGCTGAAACCGCCCGTCGAGAGATCGCGGACAAGCGAGTATGAGTCAAAATGGTGGACATAAGGCGCAGGGGTCATGTGGGGATGGTGTTCGCCTGACGAGGGCAATCCAGATGGCGTTAGGTATGACGAGGGCGAAGGCAAGTGTAGGACACCTTCGAGGGGATTGCCGTCGAACGGAATCGATTGGGAGGAAGTCTTCGACTGTCGTTCTCGCGGGGAATTCTCGTCGGGGGGCGGAGATGCGGAGGTGGCATCGCGGTCATCGGACGCCGCAGGTTCTTCCCGAGGATCTAGCTCATCCGGAGACTTCTTATCATTCGATTCTGTAGAGCTGGAGCTCTTGAGTCGGGAGGAAGTATCCATGGCGTCATCTTTGGCATCCTCGGAGGGCACTTTCTCAGGTGGGGAAGGGGTATGCGGTGACGTGTTGCTCTTGTCTTTTGGCACCGGCGGAGTCGGGGGATAGCGAGCCTCGTCTTTGGGCCGCGCAGGAGGAGGCAGATTGGCCTCTGCAGCAGGGCCGTATCGTCGGTTGTATGACGTTTCTTGCGCTCGCCGCCGACTGGAGTGGAAGGGGGCTTTATGGGAGGAAGGAGTAGAGGGGATTCGAAAGGAGCGGTAGGTTGTCGGTTCGCACGAGCGCACTGAGCGCATAAACTGCGGGTAAAGGAATGGAAGCCTCGGGGCAGCCATGGCGAACGGTGTTGAAGGAGTGTCAGTCAAGCAAAAGGCCAACAGGAGGCATGAGGTTGTCCAGGTTCAACTTAGATTTCCCGCGGCGAAGTCGTCATGGCGGCCGGGAACGTGACGTGGGCGGTGAAGATCCTCCGCGGAAATTTCCTTTGCGGCCTGGCTGCCTGAAGAATACATTCATTTGTTCGCTGCTGATGGCAAATGCACCAGGTTCTTTTGTGCTCTATATACAGCCCCATCGCTCAAAATGTACAGATCTATAGCATCATCACAGTAGAGACCACTCAACCCCAGACGCAGCCTGGCAAGCTATTGCTCGGCGCCCGCTGCCAACAGCCCCAGCAACAATTGCGTGCGTTTCCAATACTCGGCAGCAGCATGGTCTATAGACTTGACAGATTTCGCACTGGATGCAGCTTCACTACTGAGTCTGTCAAGGATGGCTTTCAATTCCTCACTTCCCTGGTCCTTGGAGGCCAACGCATTCTTCAAATAGGCTGCGTCGAAGTATAACTGGAGCTTCCAGTCATGGAGATTTTGGGCCTCACTTTCGCTAGTGGTTTCGGTCTCTTGCTTTCCTTCTTGGCCAGTTTTCTTGGAGGACTGACTGTCATCATCGCCCTCGTTTTTGTCCACGTTCTTCTCTTCTGACGAGTCATTCACAGCGTCTTCTCGAAGGGCATTTGACAGAGAATCCAGAGCCTCGAGAGCAGAGGTGATAGATTTGGACAGTTCCGTCTGCGTGATGCTTTTGAGAACTTTGATAGTGGAGATATCCCAAAGACCTGGGCCTTGTCCATCCATGGACTCGACGAGTCGGCGCAGGAACTTGAATGTAGATGGAGACGGCTGGACAGGAGATTCCGGGTCACCCTCCCAAAGCGTTCGGCCTGGCACTCGCGGAGGCTTTGCCACCGAGCCTGCGATCAGCCGTAACGGATGTGTCTGTTTCAGCACTTCATTGGAAAGCATCTCCTGCAACTGAGGGACAATGTCCTTCGAGAGGACGAACGCGCCATCATCGAAATCTGTTGGGAGATCGCGCCGCACCAGTCTGATAAGCTTTAACATAAATGCAGCCTTGCCGCTCTGAGGCGAGGCACCGAAGTCCTTAAATATATCATTGAACGAGGAGTCGAGAGCATCAAACGCTGTCTTGACAGCTGACTCCAGCGCTTCCCGTAATAATTGTGGATCGTCTTCATTCAAAGTGGCGGTAGTGTCGATATCGAGATCCCCGTCCTCACTGTCATCCAAAACGTCTGTCCAGCGTACTCGTCGCAATTCATCAATAGACTGCCTGGAAGTTTCGATCAGGGACAGCCAGTCTTGGTATTTCTCGAGGACATTGGAGATATCCTCGTCCCTGCCAAGAAGCCTATCGGCAATTGTTTGTTTGAAAGTGGCAGCGCCATTCGAGTAATCGAGAGACATTAATTCATGATCCCAGAGTGAGCGAGAAACCGCGTGCTCTCGCCCCTCCCAGCCCGACAACACAGATGCGACAGTACGGCCAAAGGTGTTGAGCGATTTAGCTTGATCAGTCAGAATTTGCCTAAGTCGCTCGTTGAAAACGGTGCGAAGACCTTCCAAAACCTGCAAGGGCGAATGAGTAGGCGTTGAGCCCCAGGAACGCAACCATAGCTCCAACGTCTTTTCACGGAGTGAAAGTAAGCTCGTGAAGTCCAGCCAGTTCGTCAGGTTTTTCTGACATCTGTCGACAAACCTGTCAAACGCTTGCTTGGACCATTGCTTAATAAGTTTTTCGGCGTCACTTTTAGAGCATTCACTCAATTTAACCCAAGGGATGAAATTGCTGACATCTGGAGCCACCCAGCGGCCCAAGACATCAAGCCCTAGATCGTCGAGACCACGAATATCCGGGTCGGTGAGGATAGGCCGTGCTTTTAATTTGCCTAAAGCATCGGACAAACGACGGGACAGGAGTACTTTCGTCGACTGAAGGGTTCGCACATACAACCGTAGAGCGTTCAAGACGTGTTCGCCCGACGTGTCTTGGGATTCCAATTGACTCCCGATATGGTCCAAGCGGACTTGATGAAAATGGCGTATAGCGTCGTCGGAAGAAGAGCTATCAACCAGGCAGTAAGCCGCCAACGCCTCGATAATCTCATCGGCCGTCGACGTGGCCGATGCAAGACGTTTATTTATCCTCCCCAAAAGCGTCTGTCGAAGCGAGACAATTTGTTTGCGCAGATTCTCTAGGAACGGAGGAACCGGTTTTTGCTGAGATATCGTGTTATGGAGACGTCGAGAAATAACCGTAAGCTTGGCCATTAGCAATAGGGAACCACGACGTCTGAGTAGTTGCGAAATTGAGGCTGCACAGCGTTGTAGCAGAGCAAGTTGAGCGCTCAACGAGCGCTTGGCCGAATCTGGCAATCGCATTAGCTTTGGGATGGGAGCTATGCCAATGAACAGTTGATATTGTACCTCTGTCTCTGACATCACCTTTGATTTGATGAAAATGTGTAAACTTCTTCTCCATCAATCGCGGGTTGCATCGCTGTCCAATGTCGGCCAAGGTTGTATCCACATTCTGTATCTCGCGATTCATGGAAACAATTGTCTCCGCGGTTCCGACCAACTCCCGATATCTCGTACTAAAGGCGCATTGAGCGTTAGCAATGAACTGCAGACCCGAGGCTTATCTGTCGTACCCAACTAGAGCACGGAGCTTCTCCTTGTTGCTCGCAATGTCGCGCCGGAGCTCCTGCTCCACACGGCGCACGGTAGGAATTGGATATTGGAAGGCATCCTGCCAGGTCTTCAGGCTTTGCGGATCAGGGCCATCCGACGCCATGGTGAAGGGGAGCAACAGGATGCGGAGGAAAGAGGCCAACGATGCGGAATGCCGGTCGATCACTTGACGGGACAAGGCCGGTGCCTGAGGCAGCACTTCTTGACTCATCCGCCGCCGAGAAAATCAATTCGAAAAAGACCCCGCGGACTTTCTCCCTGCCCCTCCCTCATTCTCAATCATCGCAATCATGCCTCATCCTGAGTCGGATTCACAGCCTCCGGCTGACTCCTCGGCGGAGCAGGAGCAGTTGACGAGCTTGCCTTTTCCTCCGGTTACTCACTCGCATATTCTAAACTGCTCATATCATAATTGGCATCCTCGGTATGCTTCTTGATGACCCGGCGCCGTGGGTGTATTACTAAATAAATAATGTCTTGATAGCTATCGCACACTCACCCCCAAGTCTCGCGCCATACCTTTGACCTCTTCGTTTGTCTCTTACCTCCGCGCCGACGGCATCGTGCTGCCCCCGGAAGACATTCAACCTACGGACGACGACAACAATCTCGACGCTTATTCCGACGATTCCGCAGGCGAAGAGCCAGACCCGTCAACAGAATGGAAGGAAATTCATACGCAAGTCAAATCCACCATCTCAGAGTTCGGAGGCATCGTGACTCCCAAACTGAACTGGAGCGCCCCGAAAGACGCCTCGTGGATGTCGGCAACGAATGACCTGCAGTGTCGCACACCCAACGAGATTTACCTCCTCCTCAAGAGTAGCGATTTTGTCACCCATGACTTGGAATACCCCTACGACGGATGTGTCGCCGACTCGACCGACTCCTCTTCTCCATCCGACGCCAACCCTCCCGACATCCCTTACCATCTCGTCCTGCGCAAATATGTCAACTTCAACCCATCGCTCGAGTTCCGCTGCTTCGTGCGCAATCGCGTGCTCCTTTGTATCTGCCAGCGAGACCAGAACCACTTCGATTTCCTCTTCCCCATGCGTGATTCCCTCCGGTCTCGGATCCAGGCGTTTTTCGACGAGAAATTGAAGGATACTTTCCCCGACCCGAACTTTACGTTCGACGTATACCTCCCGCCTCCGCACCAGCGCGTCTGGCTCGTGGACATCAACCCATGGGCTGAAAGGACCGATCCGCTTCTGTTCGGCTGGTTGGAAATCTTACAGATGAAAGACCCCATCGGCATTCAGGAAGAGGACGGTGCGGAAGAGCAATTTGTTCGCCTGTCTCTCAATGGAAACAATCCCACCATCTTGGACCTTGGAGCGGCCGGAGAATCCGACTCCGAGTCAGAATCGGAAGAGGACCTAGATGCCGAATCCGACGACGACAATCCCTTCCTTCCTGAATTCCGACTTGTCAAGCGGGATGACCCGGAGGCGTACGCTTTTACGACACCCCAGTACTCCGCTTCTAAGTTGCCCAAGGAGGTGGTTGAAGCTTCCATGACTGGTCCGGGCGGCATGAGCGAGTTCCTGGGCAAGTGGCAGGATATCCTAGCCAAACAGACTCAGGAGTCCGATTCGGATAGCGAGGGTGGACGATAATGCGCGGGTTGCTACGTTCTGTGGGTTCCGGAGTACGTTCAAGGGTTAATGATAGAGCGTTTGCATAACGGCGTTTATCAAGATTTTAGGGTAGGAATGTAAAAAGTTAATGATATGGGCGACTCTGTTCTGCTCGGATTGAACACTCTTTCGCGTTCTCTCTTCCCGAAGTAAGCGGTCTCAATGCATAACATAAACTATGTTCAATAAGTAGACTCTCCTACGAATCAGCCCCCACCAAACCCATTAAATCAGCGTCTCTCAGCCCATGTACATACCCACATACAAGGATGTTCTAGAAGAATAAACTAAGAAGAAATCACAGCTTATGCTTCTTCTCCCCCGACGCCAACCGCCTAAACTCCTCCTGCGGCCCCCCACTCAGGAACCGCTCCATCCCCGCAAACACCTCGATCCCATTCTGGCGATCCAGGATCTCGCGCTCCGGCCGCCGCACCAACTCCTTGATCTTCAGCAAACTGGTCTGACTCAGATGCGTGCCCAGCCGATCCTCCACCTCCTCTAACACCTTGGCCAGGAACCCGGCCGAGTCGTCCTGCTTGCCCGATGGCGCCGCAATCACCTTGTTCACGAAGCCGGTCGATACGAGCTCGTCGCAGGTCAGTCGCTTGCTCATGATCAGCGCTTCGTTGGCCTTGGCGATGCCCAGGCGCTCGACGAAGGCGCGGGAGCTGCCGCCTTCGGCGACGAGGCCGAGCGAGGAGAACGGGGTTAGGAGGAAGGTGTGGGGGGCGGCGTAGACGAAGTCGGCGAGGGCGACGAGCGCGGCGGAGAGCCCGACTGCGGGGCCGTTGAGCGCGGCGACGAGGATCTTCGAGTGGTGGGCGAATGTCCGTGTGATGTCGAAGTTGTTGGCGACGAATCCGCGCATGATCTCGCGCCGGGCGTCGTTGTCTAGGCCTCCGCCGGGGCGGGTCGAGGTTACGTCTGCGCCGCTGTGGGGAGGCTTGTTAGATTTGAGGGTTCTTTGTTGGGTTGTAGATATGAGGAAGAGGGTGAGGTGGGGTGTGTTAGTTGGGTGAGGGTCTTACGCAGAGAAAAATCGGCCCGTGCCGGTCAGTACGGTGATGAAGATGTCGTCTCTCTGGTCGACTTCTCGGAGTCGTTGTCCGAGAAGGTAGTAGAGGTCTATGTTGAGGGCATTGAGTTTGTCGGGACGATTGAGGGTGATGATAGCCACTCGGTCTTGGTAGGTGACGGTGATGAGGTCTTCGTTGGCCATGGTTGTTGATTCAGAGTACTCCGCACGAAGTTTAAAGAGGAACCGAAGTTCAAGAATTGGAGATGATGAGCAGATCTAGTAGATTTAGCTTGATTCTAGCGAGAAAACACGATGCGATCTCGGGAAATCAGACAGAGAAAGTGTTGGGAATTGACCAGCAATCCGTCTTCGTATAAAAGAACGAAAGAAGAAATAGTAATCACGCAGATGCCGAAGCCTCCCCAGAACGAACCCTTGTACTAATTTGCGGGGAGGCCGACGGTCCGAACAAGCCGAGGCCCGTCTGCAGGTCACGGGACGGCCGGTCAGGTGAGCGGACAGCACGTGGCGCTGTTTGTGTTGTTTGCACTGATCGGGCGATCGCCGGCTGGCCTGTCAGAAGCTCCGGTGATTAATTATTCGATAATTTGCTGCGCTTCCGTCTTCCAGAACTGAGCAGACTCGTCGATAGACTCATTCCATCAATTTGCGTACAATTGTCACATCAGACTTAATCATCTCTTAACAAACACTAACCCGCCTCGAACAAACCCCTTTATCTCCCGGATCCCGACGAGCAGGAATCCCGCACATCATCCCACCTTTCTTCCGCCTACATAGACACCCTGCAACCAAACACTAGCACCTACCAGACCACCCCCAATGGCCTCCAACATCCTCCGCAGACTCCAAGGAGGCAACCTCGAAGTCTTCAAGGTACGTCCATCCATCCATTAATCAACACAAGACCAACAAAATTCCCTCCCCCCCACGCCACCACCTAGTACATGCATACTGACAGAAAATCTTAACTAGTTCGGCATGTACATCATCTTCCCCATCGGCTGGATGTACTACTTCGGAACGAACCTGGACGACCGATTCAGTGTCCCCGGCTTCTGGCCCACCACGGAACAATCGCACAAGATCCCCTTGGAGAAAGATGAGATCGACGCGGAGCTGTCGCGCATGCGAACGGTCGACGCGGTGAAGCGCCAGAGACGACAGGCGCAGGCGCAGGCTGAGGCCCAGGCCGAGGCGCAGGTGGCTGCTGCTAATGCGCAGAACTCGGAATAGGTGTCTCAGATTGAGGGAGGGACTTGGTCTGGTTTATCTTGTCTACCCTACCTATAAGCCTGTGAATGGCTAGGAGAGGCAGTAATTACGCGGACTGGCAAGGAAAACCGGATGGAGAGTTTCTTGGGGTTACTCTGCGGGGTCCAGAGTATTTTTCTACCTATGCGCGACTACGGAGGAAAACTTTTTCTGTGGTTTCACATGTACGACCTTTTTGATTGTTTTGATTTGATGTACTGTACAACACTCTTCTCTTCTGAGCATGGTAGGAGTTTGACGGATTTGATTTGGGTTTTCTTTCGAGATTGGGTAAATTACATGAATATATTTATATCATATTGGGAAATATGTACCGACATTCATAATTTATGTTCAAAATGGCACAATTTCTGTCCCCGTCTCCGTCTCTAACGGGGCATCGGTGAGTTTCCGCGGGAGTAACATCCGACAGCTTCCGTGACACAAGCCTAGTCCAGACCGAAGGAAATGCAGCCCGGCCCTCGAAAAAACGAGAGACCAAATTAAAATGAGAATATGATGAGAAAAAACAAGGGAATCAAAGGAACAAGAACAGAATCAGAATCAGATCCATGTCACTGATGGTTGAAGAATGCCATCGCAACAATTAAAACAAAGATATATGCTACAAGTGGGGAACCCGTTGGGTTAGAAGGTCAAGTTAGTGCGATAGATCGAAAACTCCTAGATGCGCCGGCCTGCTCGAAAACAAAGACGTATCGCTTAAACTCCGTTAAGATGAATCTGTCAACGCCACTCGTGAATTGCAGCGACAGAAAGACTCGTGACCAGACACTATGCAAATATGCAATGCGGGCGTATTGTAGATGGGAGCAGTATGCTAATGATTTCGCGATCTCGGTGAAAGATAGAAGCCTTGGCTGTGTCGCGAAGAGGGAGGAAGCCAGGTCACCCAATGGTCATGATGACCTACTCCATTGCTGCCACCAATGGCACAATACTCTCACAGCTCAGCCATTGGCTCGGTTCCCGTCGCGGCAGCGCTTTTGGCGGTTTCGTACATCACCTCCAGGGCTTGCGTTCCACTTTCGCGGAAGACCGAACTGATGGAGCCGAGGTTGCTGGAGATGAAGGGGCGTTCGCCGGCCCAGTAGTAATACAAGTGACTGTAGATGGACCGGATATGGTCGGGGAGATAGACAACAATGCCGGTCAAGATCATCGAGAGGAGCGTGAGAAGGAGAGAATCTGTTATTGTCATGATGGTTAGCATCGCTTCTGCACGGCTGACGGGTTCATGAACCCAGTTGTGCAGGATAAGGGGCCATACTGAAAATGAACTTTTCCGTGGGCGTAAGCATGTAGACAGCGAAGGTCACCTCATATTGATAGATCTTCAAACGAATCCAGCGAACCAAGGAACTTGCGACCCAGAGTAGAAACGCCATGATTGACACAAGAGATGAGTAGGATATGCGCGATAGCAAGGACGAATGAACTTCAACGGCTTGACAGTATTGAAGGGGAAGGACGGTCGTGAGATAGGAATCTTTTTTTTTCTGGGGGGGTCGGACAAGTTCTAGCGCAGGTCACACTTGCTCTGCCGAATAGGAGACGCGGCCGAAAGGGGGGAAGGACGGCAGGGTGCACGGATTTCCGATGTTGAGAGTGGAGTGTGTCGGGGATTCTCTCGTTTCAAACTTCCATCGTCTATCGGGAGGAGTCGAGAGATGAAATCTGATCACAAAGGCGAGAGGAAGGTGGGAACTGGAAAAGTCTCGATTGGACACCGTATTCGAGAAGGGAAGGGAAAACGAAAAAAAGAAAAAAAGTGGGTTCGCGATCGACAAACCGACAGCAGAGCCAGAAACAAAAACCAAGACAAGATCAATCTGCGGGGGACGTGAGAAGGGGAAGAAGAGAAAGAGGAGTTGAACTTTGCAGGCGGGCTTTTATTCAGTGACGGGTTGAGGATCAACTAAGAATAGTAGACAGTTGAGACATGCGACAAAGTTGCGGTCCTTCCATCGGATCTCGACCGTGTTTCAAAGTGGCTGCGCATGCGAGTACGAATAAGAGTAAGAAAGGGTTCCACTGCTCAGGGTCCAGATAAGAATCGATTAGCACCTGTTATCGGCTCCCCAACGAAATCTTGCCTCCGGTCCGTGTCTCGGTCTCAACATGAGCTATAATAATAAACAAGTAATCAATAATAACAATGGCGAATTCAATATGCGTCTCCAGAGGCGTACGTCAGCTGGATGCTTGGCACCTCTCGCATATCGTCGGTCTTTCATCCAAGGTCCATCGCGATGATCTTGCTTATCATCGAAACAAGATTCCTCAGCCGATTCGCCAGCCATGATGAAAGAGGCATCTGGATATCGTGTACACCATGTACACAATATGATCTTTCGGAGATTCCGAGAAGTTGGAGAAGAAGTTGGAAAACTTGCAGGACACATCGATGCTTAGTCATCAACCACACTCGGACCGACCCAAAGCCCGAGCTGCCTCAGGCCGGAACGTCTCTCTCGTCGCACACGCGAAATGGAAATGCTATACTTCATCGTAGTGAACGATACCATAAAAACAATAATGCTGCGGCCCTGCTCTCTCGCCCGGGTCCTAGGAGCAAGCACACGAACAATCCCTCCACTTAGGCCCTTCTCTCTATCCGCCTATTCCCTTGGCTCCAAACCCCTCCCTGCCCGGTTAAAGATCGAAGATGCCGATCTGACCGTATCATACCTCAAAGGTTCCGGCCCCGGAGGCCAGAAAATTGTAGCCTATTCCCTCCTACCTTACCTATCTTGCCATTCCGTTCCGGCTTACCTATCGAGCTGACTCCCCGTTCATCTAGAATAAAACCAACTCCGCCGTTCAGCTGATCCATAAACCTACCGGTATTGTGGTCAAGTCGCAGGCGACTCGTTCGCGCTCCCAGAATGAGAAGATTGCGCGCTCACTCCTCGCCGATAGGGTTGAGCAGCTGCAAAGTGGGGATCAGAGTCGAATTTCTCTCAAAGCGGAGCAGGCGCGGAAAAAGAAAGCTAGTAAGGTAAAGAAGAGCCGCAGAAAATATCGCGAGTTGGAAGACCAGCAGGATCCGCAGGGGGCAGTCGAAGATGGTGCTGGGGAACACCATCAAGAAAAATCGGCTGGGAAAGAGGCGCCTTCCCATTCCTCGTGAGACACTGCATTGGTGGCTCGAAGTGAATGACATACACATAGCATCCAGCCAGATGCTTGGAAAGAAGATTTACTGTAAAATAGATTATCTTGTACATAACACGGAACTGGACATCTCAATGTCATCTAAGCAAGGTTCATAAGGACATTTAATTTTTGTTTTGACGTGCGCCATCCTCTCTCCCACCATTTATCTCTGTTAGGCTCTCCTGCTGTACCGCCGGGTATCCAAGCCAGCGGACTATCATCTTCCTATCGAAAGATCAATGCGTTTCTTGCCACCGGATGCTTCACTTTCGCTCATGCGATGTAGCTGCCAAACAACGCCTTGAGCTGGTCTTCTAGACGTTCCTGGGCAAACTGAGTGATGCGTCCGTTGTTCTTCTTGTCCGCTGCTTTCAGATACTGGCCAACCCAAGCCTTGAGATCGGCTCCCGTCTCCGGCCAAGGGTCTCGAGTCTGAACTCGCACGGTGTTAAGCGCCGTGTACCCAACTCCAAATGCCATGTCTTCAACATCGTGCTCGGCAATGATGTCGTCCTTTCCAGCCGGAAGGGGAGGAAGCTCCAGAAGCTTCAACAAGGCTTCGACAGTGAAACCCCATCCCTTCTTGTACCGGTTCGCAAAGGCTTCCGAGTTAGCAACCGTCTTGGTAAAAGACAAAACAGCGGTCTTGCGATCCAAGGGGCGGGCAAGCTTCTGCGTCTCGGGGAGGATAACATTCAAGTAGATAGGCGTGAATAGGCTGGGTTATGTCAGTCAATCTCTAGCTTGTAGATAAAAAAGGGGATGGGTGCCACGTACGTCGGCTGGACTTTGTCGAAAACTTGGATGACAAAGTCGGCACTGTAGCCTTTCTCCTCTTGCGCGGAGATGAAGTGATAGAAGCGAACAAACCGAAGAAGCAGGCTTTCGGTCTTGTTGTTCTCGAGTTTCATAAGAATCACCTGCATGATCGAGACGAAGTATTGCTCCAGGGCAGTCCTATATCAACCCGTCAGCAAAGCCTAGGTGCTGTCGCAGGTATGAATTTCACTCACGGCGGGAAGTTTGCGACGACAGATTCCAAAAGATCGAAGCCGTAGCTTTCGTTGGCCCTAGACGAGAGGAGCTTTTGGAAAATACCCAGGATAGGCTCGATCTGCTGGTTCTCGATGATGTATTGCGAACCACGAGAAATGATGGACGACAACAACCGCACAAGAGCGGGCGTGTTGCCTTTCGAGTCCCACATGACGGGCATGAGAATGGGAGCGATCAGGTTCTGGTAATAATTGGGCAAGGTTCCTGATGGGTTGGCCTCCAGTAGAGCGGCGAAAAGCTGGAAGATGTAGGGCATGAACTCTGATGTGCGGAGAGAAAAACGTTAGTTTTCGATCACCTTTAACCTTGGGCTTTTATCACAGTGGCGGCCTACCTTGCACATCCCCTTGAAGAACATTGGCGAAGGGAGGATAAAGAGCTTGCTCAAGTTTGTCCGGGTTGGAAGGTGCAGCAAACCTAATGATGTTAGTGATTTTCTATCCTGCCCAAGAATAGAAGAGGGATTGACTTACCGAATGAAGGCACCCAGGGCTTCGAAGTGGTAGTAATAGAAACGGGGGTTGCTGGGGTTGCTGCTGATGATCTGCGTAATGTTGATCAAATGCTGCAACACGACGTCGGTGTGCGGTACAACACCCTCTTTGATGACTATCAACACTCGCATAGCACATCGCATCAGGAATTCATTTTCCTGGATCTTCTGAGGAGCGGGGTCCTTCTGGATCAATGAGAAGATGTGCTGCAGCAGGTCCTTAGCCAGGGGTGTAATAGTGCTGGGTGCGATGATCGGTTGGCCTTGGCTATCACCGAGGTAAAGCGCTCTTTCGACAGCAATTGCTGCGTAACTGTAGACAATGTAGTTGGAAGAGGCAAGTTGGTTGACCAAAAGCGGAAGCACCTCCTGCCACTGTTCCTTGGTGATGATGCTTCGGAACACGTAAAGGTATTTAATAGCATCGACGTTGAGGATAGGGTGCACACTGTCTCCTCCAACCAGATCTGCGGCAAGATGCTTCTGGAAGTAGTCGGTGATACTGATCAAGTTGTTTGTGGCAGTGATACCATGGCTAGCAGTGGCAACCCCCTTTGCTGCAATGGCAGAGAAAAGATAGGTGGCAGTGTCCTTGGCCTTCCAGTTCGACGCATTCTTCGTGCACTCAGCGAGGTAATGCTCAATATATTGCAGAACAACCCTGGTGACGCTCTCTTCGAACTTCTCAGCCAGTTTGCGCAGAAAGTCGGTGGCGGCTCGTCGTCTTGTGTCACTGTCTGATCCTTCGAGATCTCGGCGGATAAATTCAATCGGCTCATCCTCAAAGAGCTCCTCGTCCGATTCACGAAGGCTCACGTTAGGCAGAATGACCTTCTCGATGATTTGCTTGAGAGTGTTCTCATCTTGGAAGACCATTGCATGCTCAGGCATAGCCGCAACCGAAGTGAGGAACTGCAGAGCTCTACTGACCAAAATGTCATACTTGGTTTCTTGGCCAATGGTGGTCAGGAAGTTCCAAGAGCTCTGAACGAAATCGCCAATGTAAGGCTTGAAATCATCTTGATATCTCTGCACATACAGAGTCAGGACCTGGAAGATGGCGGCGCGCGCAAACTCCAACGGACCGGCTTCGGTATCATCATCAGTGACAAGCAATTGGTTGTCATAGGTGAGATACTTCAGCAAAAGACCAGCTATCCCAGCAATTTGATCTTCGAAAACGGGTGGCAGATCGTGGCAAGAAAGGTCATAGAGCAACTTGACCATCAAGTTTAGCTGCGCAAACCCTTGGGCGAGATTTTCTTTATTCGACTTGTTTTGCTCAATGAAGTTGTTCAGTTGCTATGAGAATTAGTATAATCCGTGATTTCAAATCTCCTTACATCTTCGAATGTGCAAAAAATAAAAGGTGAGGATAGGCAGAGCCACATGGGAAAATTACCTCGAACAAACTCAGGAAGGGGGCTCCGAATTTCTCAACAACATGGTTGATTTCTATGTAGAGGGCATCCGACCGGAACAAAGGCCTCCATCTTTTAAAAATGGAATGTGCGACTTGTAGGACGCCGATGTTGGCAGCAGGGTTGGCGGGTTGAAGTCTCGAAACAAGGTCCTTTGAAAAAAGTTGTTCGTCAGTAACGTCCAAGGCAACCAAGGTCCCAAAGGTGGCAAGGTAGCTCACATCCACAAGCGTGTCCCATCTCTCCCAGAAATCACTATCGGCAATCACACTAACGGCTTCTCCCAACTGAGTCTGGATACCCGTCGGGACCGAGATCATCAGGCTGATCAGCTCTCGTTTAATCGTCGTGACCTCATTTTCCTGGAGTTTGTAGTTTCCGTCCTCATCCGTCCAGTTCCACTTAATGAAGTTTTTGAAGCAAAGCGCACTAGCAAGGCGGGTATTGTAAGGATAGGCTGCAGAGGCGGTGATTTGTAGAAGCTGCAAAGAGTAGCCGGGCTTTTTTTCTTCCTGGCGAAGAGCAAGTTCGGCTTTGGAGTTCGCTGTTAGTTACGGCGTTCAAAGTATACATTGACTCCTCTTGACAAGTAGCATCAATAGTTAAAAGAAAGAACATACCTTGTTTGTTTTGTCTGGGGTCCAAACTTGCTTCGAGGAGCTGCGCAACAGCTCCAAGGTTGTCGGCCATATTGGAGCGGGGCGAGTACAAGAAACGTAGGGATTAACTATGAATGACGGTGTACGTAGGGAGGGTATAGTGGAGGAGATGGGGGTTTAAGAAATAAAAAGATGGATTGCTGTGGGCGGGATTTTTGCAAACAGCTAAATACCAGTGCCCCCGTAGGAAAAAGCCGTGAGAGCTTGTATTCCTGGTCAGGCAGTTTGTTTGGCGGTTGCTTTGCAACAATTCCCAGGCGGTGAAGCCATGTCCGCGGGGTGATTCTGCCCATCAGGTGATAGCACCGGATCAACTACAATCCGAGCCTCCGCCAGATCATCATCGTCAATGCTCTGAGGGGAAAAGTGTCTTGGCACACCTTCGCTGTATCTCCAACTATCATCCCATCGGCTCTCGGTCTGTCGGTCTCAGGAAATAACTGCTCCGGAGGTCTTTCTCAGCTTTGGATGTGACCATCTTGTCTCTTGCTCTTCTATGAAACCTCTTCCGTCTACCCCTCAAGCTATGGTTTTCCATTGAAACCCAAGTTGTCGCATCTGCCACCGGTCTTGTCTGAGGAAGACTCCCAATACACGTCCTAGCAGCCGTTAATGAACATGAGCTTCTGTGATCGACCAGTTAATGGTATGTGAGCCCTTGTTTTGGTATGTCAGTTGTGCGGCCTGTTTCACGGGGCCAGGCTCGCACCTATCTATGGAAGGGTCTTGCTAATTGGGTCTCTTACCGGGTAGCTATATAATTCTCCGGCCCAACACTACCCGCTATCTCCGTCCACTGGGACGCATGTCTTCTGACGATGCTTCATCAACCTCAAACTACAAACACACCACATCGAGTTTCGCGGACGTTTTCAAGTCTTTAGGCGTTTCGCGGCCAAAGTCGCTTTCCCCGGTCTCATTGAAAGACAGCAGTGATTCCTTGTCGCAGACTTCAGATGGACGCAGGAGCAATCTGATTTCATTTGGATTCGACTCAATGCATCGTGGCAGCGTCGTTTCGAGCTCCTCGGACACTACTGGTGCGCCGGATTTCGAAACGTCGCTCAGGATCATCACCCAGAAACATAACCTAGGCCAGGCCATTGACGAAGCCGAACAGGCCGCAAAATCACTCCAATGGCTATCTCCGGAACAATCACTTATGCTGTGGGAGGCCGGATCCTACCTTATTCACCATGCCAGCTCGGCAGATGCTCGACGGAGTGGCTCGGTGTTGATGGAAGCCGTCGCATCGCGCCAAGACCTATCACCAGCAGCAAGACGCACCATCTTCGAATCGATTTCTAGTTCTTCCGAACCTGACGTGATTCCCGCACGAATTCAGTCGCTAATATCACTGTCGGACCATGGCAGAAAGCTAGAGTTCACCAACTCATCCATTCTCCCTATCATTTCATCTTGTATAATCCCGTTATATGAGCTCATATCGAGCGTCCGGCTCAAGGCGCGAAAATCGAGAGTCGGCCGAGCCAATGGCCTGGGCTACGACGACACCGTACTAGACGACTTGCTGCAATTTGCAGTAGATCTGATCACTCTACAGCGAAGCCCTCCTAGTAGTGAAGAGGTCCAACGATTGCTGGAGCAGATCTTTATTGTTTGCAAGAAGACAACTGTTGCCGCCGACATTAAAAACTCACTGGCTGTTTTCGACTCCATTATCCTATATGCGGACGTACCAGATGGAAGTTTTATCCCTCTGCTGGAGGTATTGTGCAGTATCCATGCCTCCGTCAAATCTTTGTCGGGACCCACGTCAAGAGCCGTTCGAAATCTAGCAAAGTCGAAAAAACAGGCGGAGATGATGGACACTCTGTACTCGTTCTTGTTCGACTCTCCTGAAGGGGTCTTACGTGGATCGGTGCACGTTTTCACGGATCTTATTCGCGCCCACGGCCAAGACGGAATCCCACAGCTCGATTTTGATCGTCTAGTGGACTCTCTCCAGGCCATCCTGGAACAGCCCAGAGTAAACAAAAAGGATGATGGCAGATTGGAGGCGGACATTTTGGAGTTGTGTCTGAACGTGCTGGATGGGGACTTCGCTGACGTAGCCCTGGGGAGTAACTGGGTAGGGTTCGTCAACCTTATGAGTCTGTGTTCACTTAGAGTTGTCGACGAGGACGAATGTTACACCACAACGCCTAGCGCCCCAGTGCCTCATCCGAGGGGCAGCGTTATCGAGGACGCCAGGCCGAGCATCTTGGCTAGCATCATCCAAATTGCCTCCGCCCTCGAGTCTCTCTGGGAGCGTATCAACAGAAAGCAGAAATTAGAGATCACTCGCTTCCTGATGAATATCTGTCAGCAGATCGAGCCTCCCCAGGCTGAACTCGTTCTCAGTACAGTAAGGACTGAGAGGCTTTGCTTCCCTGGCAATCCAGATTGGGTACAGCATTGTCAAAGACTGATCCGCTGTTTCATCCGATCCCGTACTAAGCCATCCGATATACGCATACTAGCTCTGGAAACGGTAAAGGACGCTTTCTCGAACTACGAATCCTTGGTTCAATTTATGGAGCAGGGGCTCCTAGACCTCATGTTAGAGAGTTTCGCTTATGAGGACGATATCATGTTTCTGGAGACCTTGGTCTCATTTGCTGTGGACACCTCCATTCTTGTTCGGGATGATGCTACCTTCAAATTCCTGGTGGACACCATCAGTTCGCCGATGAATAAGGATCTGGGTAAAGATGGGCTGCTCCAAGGAACGGAACCTTCTGCATTACCACCTCAGCGCCCTTCACTAGGCAGTGTCTTGGAGCTATCATTAGCCAATGTCTGTTCTGTTGGCTTGGTGAGGATGTTTTTGCGATGTTTGAACCTTTCCGCGACCAAAGCAGTTGTGGTCTTTGACGCACTCCAGGAGATCTCCAAATCACCAGAGCGGCCGGTGGATTCGCGATTGACTGTTCTCAAAGTACTCTTCAGGCTTCGTTGTGACTCCTCGGGATCCATCTCAGTCATATCTACTTCAGAAAATGATTTCATCATGGGAATGTCCGGTCGCAATACAGATGTTGGCGCCAAATCGCATACTTTCGAGGATCAAAGCACAGAGCACAGTGCTGGTAATGACCAATTACGCCCGCCAGCTCAAGGAAGACTTTCAATCCATGATCCAGCTAGCCTCTCCTCTCGCTCTACTGCTCGAAATGCATCGGTCAGCATGCGTACGTCCAAGTTGACGCCGCCGGTTTGGACTTATGCCTCGTCCCAAGTCCTACCTGAAGAGCCTCCGGATGAGTCGAGTCCCTTTGTTTATGCGTATGCGACACCAGACACGTCAAGCCCCGTTGAGGCAGAGCCCACCCAAAAGATCGCGTTGAAAGCAAACATTTGGCTCGAGGCCGTCATACAGATGCTTCAGACTGAGAGTAATTGGGATATCTACAGCTATGTTCTCACTCACCTTGGGCCTCAACTTCGCAACCGAGACTTTTTCACGAATGCAATCCCGCCCATAAAACTTCTCCGCAGCATTTTGTGTGATCAGGTTAAGAATGACAAATTCCGGGAGCCGCCTCCCTCGACTGGCGTGAAGAAGACGGATGTGGCGGGGTATATCTTCGAATCCCTTTGCGCACTTATCAGTTACCATGAGTACTTCGCCAAAAGTGAAGAAGACGAACTTGTTCGCGCATTCATGCTGGGGATCATTGGGTCTTGGGGAGGCACATCTCGGGGCTGTATCCACGCACTCTCTGTCTGTTGTCATGAAATCCCCCTTTCTGTGACGAAATCTTTGAACGGAATACTTGATAAAATGTCCAAAGTGATCACCATGTCCAATCTTGCTGTTCACATCCTCGAGTTTCTAGCGCTACTTGCGCGTCTTCCCGATGTATACATCAATCTACGGGAAGAAGAGATTCGCACCGTGTTTGGCGTTTGTATTCGCTTTTTGCAAACTTCGAGGGAGCATCGGTTTAAATCCTCCGAGTCGCCCACTCGAACCACCACGCAAGTATCCGCAAGACTTGGAAGTGGAATGCGCGAAACCGCGGCTCTTCCGGCCGAGGTGCCCGATCCCTCCTTGCAAGACGGAATGTCAAGATATATCTATACCCTCACGCATCATGTCATGGTCTTCTGGTTCCTGTCATTGAAATTGCAGGACCGAGCCAAGCATGTCAATTGGATAACTAGTCGACTCATTTTCAAGGATGAACATGGCAAAGAGATGGTAGAAGAGCAGAGTCAAGTTTTCCTTGACCTGATGCAGCGGGTCGCGTTCACGGACTTGGGCGAAACCATTCCATACGCAACATTTCCCCCATCCCCAGCAGATGGGCCCGTTACCAAAAAGTCATGGGTGGTTGGAATGAGTATCATCACCGTGGAGACCGCGGGCGTGTCGGGCTTGACCCAAATCACCAAGAGACAGGCATCCGGTACAACCTATGCGATGTACCAGCAGCGGACTGCACCTGTCCTCCCTCATCAAGTCCCTCCGACAGCCGAAGCCCATATTCATTCTGATGATATGCGCACTGCCATTCTTCCCAGCCATGTGATGCTCCAAATGACCACTACAGCCTTCCCTACGCCCACCTCTATGCAGCCCATCCCACTTCTCGAGGACGACATTACCCGTCGTGCCCTCAGTACATTCGACCGGAATGACATTGTGGATGGACATAAAATCGGAGTTCTGTACATAGGCAATGGTCAGACAGCAGAAGCCGATGTTCTTTCGAATACAAGCGGTAGTCCGGACTACGAGCATTTCTTGTCGGGACTCGGGACAAAGGTTCCCCTCAAGGGAGCACAGTTCAATACCCAGGGATTGCACTCCGACATGGATGGCGAATTCACCTATGCCTGGCGGGATCGGGTGACTGAAATCGTTTATCATGTGGCGACCATGATGCCGACCAGTTTTGACAACGACCCCTCGTGCGTCAACAAGAAACGTCACATTGGAAATGACTTTGTCAACATTATCTTCAACCGGTCTAATCTTCCGTTCAATTTTGACACGATCCCATCACAGTTCAATTTTGTCAATATTGTCATCAGCCCTGTGTGTCGCATTGCCAACGATTCCAAGGATGCCAATCTGGGAACTGCTTATTTTGACAATCTCTTCTATTATGTGCAAGTCATAAGCAAGCCAGGTTTCCCTGAGATATCACCCGCGGCCGCGCCCAAGGTCATCTCAGGGAAGAACCTCGCGGCATTTGTCCGTTTCCTTGCCTTGAATGCTTCCGTCTTCTCACTTGTGTGGAATAGCCAGGAAGGCGAGCACGTCTCATCTTGGCGAAACCGGCTGCGTGAAATCAAGAGACTGCGTGAGCGCGCACTTGGATCCCAATCTCAGAACCCCGAAGGCGCAGAAGGCGCTTATCCCAGCCAACGTCGGAACACCAAGGCCAACATCTACTCTGAGGAACTACCTTCCCGCAACCCCTCTACAAGAGCGGATTTTGCTACCGACTGGAACGCGTCCGCAGATGCTAATATCCTTCAAAATCTAGACTTCTCTCGCTGGGGCCGTTGAAAGACATCCGAATTGATCTCTCAACTAGCTTACCTACAACCAAAAGTACTTGAACGTTTTCATCTTCGAAACGGACGTGGGACAAACAGGGGGAAAAAGTTCTTTTCTTTTTTTTTCAAATTCATGTTTCTGTGATACTGACATGTTCTCTTACGAATGAATGTATATCTTATCCTCTCCTGCACTTTATAGCCTGTGTCAATACCCCCGTTTACGTGTGCTCTTGTGCAAAAGTTTTTCTTCCTTTTTTTTCTCTGTCCTTCCACAATTTCGGCGAACACAAAACACTATTCTTTTTCCATCTTATCACTGACTCCTCTCCTTGCCTGTTCACAGAGGTCCCACGGTATCATCAAAATGGTGTGGTTGCTTTGTTATAATTATCATTGTAAACATGAAAAATAAAACTCCTGGACGCGGTTGTGAACAACGCTCTATTTTCAGACATGATTGATTGATGTGTGCATCGCTTCTCCTGATGTTTAGGCTTGATCTGTACTTTACCAGGATTACTTGAAGGGAACCAGGTGTTCTTCCATCGGTTTTTCTGTATCTTTATTTTTTTTTGTTCATCTCTATTGATTCATGAAATTCGAATGGATATTAAGTAGAACATTAAAGGAAACAGGGAAAGAAAGTCGGGGGTGGGGGAACAGATCAACCAGATAGCACAAACACATCCTTTTTCTTTTTCTCTTTCTTTTTAAAGAAACAAGAAGTGTCCTCACCCACTTAATCCATCAAACCAGTTCATGACCATGCCATGCCTTGCATGCAAGCATACCTTACCTATGCAAAACAACCCCAAAAAGGGTAAAAATGAAACAGGAGAATGGAAGAGGAAAGGAAAAGAAAAGAAAAGAATGTATATACAGACAATATATATGTATAGATGTAACTCGAAACAGAATGGAAGATTATACATACAAGACAGATAGATAAGAACGAAAAAAGAATTTTCTGTCTCGAGTCACTTTATACATGTAGAAGATCCAAGAAAAGAGGAAGAAAATTGAAATATGTATGCAAAGTTAAGTAAGGTAAGATAAAAGGTACGGTAAGGATGTTGTTGGAAGAGAGTGGGAAAATCAAGGAAAGATAGGCCTGATCTCATCTCATCTTCATATGGTCGGTCTATTTTCGTTGATTTGGATGGATGGATAGATTATGTAGCGGAAATCAATGATCAATTGATTGTTCTTCGTGGAAGTCGCTTTTTGTCTGCATGGTAGGATTGGGGAAACTCCTTTCTTTTTAGGTCGGAACAACCAACTTGAGGAATCCCTTGAATCCCCATCTATATCTCCAGGTTTACCACCCGAAGATTTCACCGACGCTCAGGGTGCTGAATCGGACGCCAGCCACGGAGAATAGGATAAGGACGATATCCACGACGCCGAGCAGAGCAGCACCCATCATGAAACGGGGGCAGAAAATACGGTAGAGCATGAGATGGCGACGGAGATGGCCGGCCCACATGGTGGTAGCCAGGTTAATAGTGGCGAAGTAAAGGAGATAGGTGCAGGCCGCTTGAATGACGTTGGATAGGATCTTGATGGCGGGGTTTGAGGATTTCGAGGGGGATCCGGACTGGTCTGTGAGTTGGAGAGGGCGCTTCCAAAGCACGGTGAGAGGGACGGCGACGGCGGTGAGAATCTGCGCGCCAAAGGTGTTCAGGACCACAAGAATGGGGGACCAGGGGTATTTGATGGTTGAAAGGGGGATGAAGGCCGTTTCCCATTGAATGCTGCTGAGGACGGCTTGGTGGCCGGTCTTGAAGTAGTAGAAGGACCCGAGAAGCGCGAGGACGATGGGTCCGATGGCGGAGTTGCCCATGACCAGTGCGTTCGTGTCGAGGATTTCGAGGAGAGAGAGGATCTGCCAGAGTAACAGGCCGATGGCACCTTGTCCCATGGGCTTCTGCATGAGGGCAATGCCCAAGCAGAAGTTAACAACGAGAAGAAAGAATCGCGTTCCGTAAACGTTGCCAAAGCCCAGGATCGTGACGGTGGTCCTAGGGGGTTCCTGGGCAGACGCAGGGGCGGCCTGCTTGTCAGCATCAGAGTTGCCTTTGCTGACGCTGATGCTGATGCACGGCTTCGAGTAGATGAATGCAGTCGTTCCGGCTGCGAATGCAATCGCCAGAACAAGTTGTGCTAGGAATACTCTAATCGACTTCAGGGTCTCCTTGCTCAATGAGAGCCACTCGCCGTCATCTGCGCCCTCGAACAACCAGAAAACTGAGGCGATAAATAGGCCCAACCGGAAACCAAACCCAATCCACAAAGACGCCGCACCTTCATAAGATTTCGATGCAACGTAAAAGGATCTGACAACTGTGGGGAGCACCAGTGTCACTATGAATGGGATAGCAAGTTGCCATGGCGCAGATGTGGAGGAGGTAGACGAAGCGTAATACGTGGAGCGACAGAAAGGCATCTGTTCTTCACGACAGAGGCGAGATAGCGAGGCTATTCTTCCCAGGGCAACAAAGAGGATGGAATGGTAAACGCCCAGGACTCTGTCGGTGGTTGATTTTTGCCGCATAGACGACACACCAGCAAGCACACCAAAAGTGGTGAGGAAAAACAGAAGAATCTCATCTTCCCAGATGGTGTATGAATTGGACGCAAACCCGACTGACTGGCTGACCGTGAAAATGACGGCGAGCCATCCCCACAGAGAGTTCGGCAGAGGAAGCACCAGACGCTCCGGTTTAATGAACATTGACCACGAAGCAGTGACAATGCTTCCTGCGGCAGCGAACAAGGCCGACGCCTCAGCTAGCGGCATTTCCATGACGCCCGAGACGGCCAGACATGCGCCAATAACAGCGCCAACTGCAGAGCCAACTCCAGCAGATGAGAGCAAAGAAGTGGTGAGCTCAGTCCGGTCCACCCTCAAGCCTCGCGCATAGAGCACAAGCAGAACTACTGCGGCAACAAGAATAACAACACCCTGGATCATACTTGGCACATCAAACTTGGCCCAAAGATCGCGGCAGATATCGAGTGTGCTTCGCTGGTACCGCCTGAAAGAGTCATAGACAGGACGCATTGTATCCGCATTCGACTTGCCAAATCTCGGCAGATTCTTCCACTCGGCTTCCGCAGCTTCCCAGAGTTTCAGCGAAAGAAATTCTTCACCATCATTGGCGCTGCGAGATTGCGCATACTCATGCTGATACCTTTTGATCTGGGCGGAAGCCAAGCGGTTGACGCTCACCAGATTCTTCCAGTCAGTTCCGCCAGGACCAGCGAAGGCCTCTTCAATCGGGGAACCCAAGTTGTTAAAGGGGATCGGTATACCAAGGAGAAGCGAGAGGGTTGGGACGAGATCGATCTGCGGGACAAAACGCTCTCGAGCATATCTAGGCGGCAAGGCAGTGTCCGGGCTCGTGCGACCAAATTTCTTTTGCTTCGAATACATCCATAGAGCCGCATCTACCTCGTCATTCGATTCACCTCCGTGATCTCCTTTCGAGTCCATTCCATGATCGCCCATCACTACCAAAACCGTGCTGTCGTCAATTTTAGCAATGAGATCCCGAATGACTTGATCCATCTGCCTGAGTTTGGCGGCCATCGCCGGATGGTTGGGGCCGTAACGGTGGCCGGCATGGTCGACGCCCAAGTAGTGACCAAAGACAACGTCCCACTTGGTAGAATTTGCCGGGTGCAAGAGAGGGAACAGATGCTCATTTACGCCATTGTCAACCGTGTGTAGATCCCACACATTGAACGAGTCAAACGGCTTGGTAAGGTTGGCGTCAAAATATCCAGGGAAAAGAGAGTGCCAGGTGTCATCGCCGAGCTGGACCAGGTTCTTTCCGGCGGCGCGAAGCTGCGCAACAATGTTGTCTTCATCAATTGCCGTCCCATCGAAATTTGAGCCGGCATCCACAAAAGTCGGTAGGGTCCCGGTTGTCAAGCCCTTGAGACGCTGCAGCGTTGTAGTCGGCGGATCGGCAATGAAGGGTAGCAGGAAAGCGTTCTCCGGAGAGTTGACGGCCGTTTCATGCAAAACAGGGATATTGTCGTGGAACAGATTTGCCTCTTCACTCTCGGGAGTCGGCGCGAATGGGACCGTAAAGTCGTAGCGCAAAGCATCGATGATGATGACAATAGCCTTGTCGAAAGATTTCGGGTGCCAGCATCCATCACCTCCCCTGCCCGCCTTTGCATTTGGTAGCGCATCGTCAAACGGAAGCAAGTCGCAAGACGACTTATTTTCGAGAACCATTCGTGTCAGGAGGAAACCTTTGGTGAAGAAATAGATCCCGGCAACGTGTAGGAGCCTACATTGTACCCGGCCCGTCAGCATGGCTTTCTGTCAAGCTAAAATGAGTTGCAGCATCTGCAGTGGTAGCTCACAGGATCCATCCTAGCACACCCAGCAGACCGAAGTGTTTGAGTTTAAACTCCGTTTCCAAAAGGCTGTTTCGCGCCTCCTGCAGATTGTTTCCCTTCCCCCCTGACAGCGCCTTCGGTACGGGTCCTTTTCGAGTGTCATTGCGCCCCGAGGCTTGTGGCGACGAGGTTCGAGGAGAGGCATTGGGGTTGGGACTTCCCTGCCCCGGGCTTGTTGCCGAAACCATCATGGAGGGGAGGATATATTCCTAAGTTGTCAAAGAGCTGTTCATCTAATGAGAGACTGGGAAATTGTTGGTTTCCGTGGTATACCAAAGAGCCCCTCGTAATGGAGGAGCAATTGTATTAAAAGAAAATAGAAAAGGAATAGGGGACAAGAGGTGGGCGAAATTAGTCGCTTCCTCCGGAAGAAGAAAAAAAAAAGAGATTAAGAAAAAAACACCTAGTCCAAAGACCTTGATGACCTGCGGATTCACTTGGATTCACAGGGCAGACATTGTCCCAGCGGGAAACCCAATTGCGCACATGAAGAGGAGGCGAGTTCCAGGATTAATCGCAAGTTGTCGAAGAAGAAGTGGGAGAGCTGTGGGCGCGAACAAAAAAGCATCGATGGGAAAGCCCCGTGACGTCGGGGATTCGGCGCTTTCGGCAGGCAATGGGCCTATTCCAGGCTGGTGATTGGCGGGCGCGGCACGGAACATCCAGAGCCCTGCGGGAGTGGGGCTCGTCTGAAAAGGGACAACTGTTTACCTCGCCTACTTGGGACTATACAATTTAGCACATAATGATAATTTAAGTGCCATCACAGTGTCGAGGTTCAAATTGGGGATGATTAGACACCCCAGATAGATACTCTCTGGTTAGTCTGTGATCCAGACCGCTTGACGGCAACAGGGTTGGGTGAACAAAGAACGGCTGCATTCAAGCGGGATGTAACGTTCAGTTGTGACTCCTGAAAGGTCTTGAATGTCAGTGTGATGTTTACGGTAGTCTACACTTCTCGCCCCACAAATGAGCCAGCAGATCCTTTACTGCATATAATCCAAGCTCTAAAGTAGGAAATAACGTCATAAACTTTCATTGATGATGTACGAATAAACGAGTTCATTGAGGCACTCTGGAAAGTAGCCGTGCAATGTCAAGTCAGACTAGTTACATACATTATCCAGCTGTAAGGTACTCTAAAGGCAAACCCGAGAATTGTAAGGGTGAAGGTGAGAAAGAATCAACGAAAATAGCAGACAAAGAAATAATACAACAAGAAAAGAAAAAAGGGGTTAGTAGAAGGAAGAAAGAAGAAACGGTCGATACAACAGATCGGGGACATAACGCTCTTTAACCCTAGGGACGTGACAGGGAAGAAAGAGCCAGGGTGACCAAGCACAAGAAACGAACGCTATAGAAAGGAAAGGGGCAAACAGGAACCAAAGGGGAAAAAGAGAATAGAAATAGAGAGACTTTAGAAGACCTCCCTAGATTAACCAGCAGCCCTTTGCTATACACAATTCAGCTGTAGGATGCCTTTAGTTCGATCTTCGGGTGGGTTGCAGGAAGAGAAATGACCATAAAATCCAGCGGTATCAGCAACCCCGGGCGTGAATAACCCAGGGTGACTCGACAGGACGGATAATTGCATATGTGCAAGTCGCGAAAAGAAGACAAAATCAAAAACTCAAATATAATACTGGGATTTGAAGTAAAGCTTCGCCAGAGTATCGTCATGTTTTTGTGGTCGTCGGAAAACAAGGTTGAGGAGCGATCGGATGATAGAGGGGTATCAATGGACGAAGGATCAGGCCGCCAACGGTTGTTGGATTGGGACAGATGGCATTTCAAGTCCATCTAGGCGCATCCCCCTTCTCTTTAAGACCCCCCATGCGCTCGATATCCAGAGACTGGAAGCGCTCAGCATCGCTGGACTGATACGGTGGAAGGTCCTCATGGCAAGGTTCCAAACCGACACCCCCAGCTTCGCTAATTCTGACAACCACAACACGTCCCGACTTGCGTTTTCCGGACTCATCTTCCTCCTCGGGGAAAGTAATTCGGATTTCGGGAACGGGACTCGGCGGGGGGCTCGATGAATTCTCAATGAGGCTGCGCTTCTCGTCGTAGACCAAGACGGACTCAGTCTTGGCATATGGCGGTGCGGAGATCGTCAGGCGGCGGTGTTGAGGTACACATTGTCCGTTGTGTACGGGAAGTTCGGATTGTTCCTTGTTGATGCGCTTGCGACGCAGAACAAGAAGGGCACCAACGAGAGCCAAGCCGAGTAGAACGAGAACCAAGAGCGCAATCAAAAGGTCGACCATAGCAGAAGACAGGCCTTCGTCGCTGTCGTCGCGAGCGACCAGTCGTTTAGAAAACAAATTCGACATGTTTGGCAGGCGAGTTCACTTTCTTTCAAAAGAGGGTTGTACTTGGAAGTGTATACGATAAGTGTCTATTGACAAGGGCGAAAATATGAAGTCAAGAATTGAAGTGGTTACTGCAGAGCGTTAAAGACCGATATACCCTTGAGCTGGAACGTAATCACTACTTACACCAAAGTTCCAGCGGGGGGAGTCTTCGAAGGCGTCAAAAATATCAAGGAGTAATAGTGCAATAGACCACGAATGGATAATTTGGTTGCTATTGGTATGTTCGAAGAATAGAGAACGTATCAGGTCGGACAAGAGACAGTCAGTCGGACGAAATGGGTCAGGAGAATCTCGAGTGAATCGACCAGGCTAGGACGGGAAAGAACGGACAGCAAGGTGAACAGCTGAAAGAGTGAAGCCGACACCTGCTTGAGATAGAAAGAACGTGGCGAGGAGAGAGGAGGGCGCAAGAATGAGAGAGGGGTTGGAATGGCCGTCCGGGGAATGAGGAAGGAAAGGAAGAAAAGAAGGAAAAGAGAGTGAGATGGAAGGAAGGGAGGGAATAGCGTGCAGGGCCCCAGGGCCAGAGGCAGAGAAAGAGGAGACGGCCAGCCCACGGGTCGACCAACCGGCACGACAGGAACGAGGCGCAAGGGCGCTTACTACTGAGGGCCTCAGGGCCAGAACCTCGAGCGAACCCCCCAGCAAGGGTGCATTTTCCAGTCGCTGGCCAACTAGCAGGCTGCATCGAGGGCGCTAAGCAGGCACTAGCTGCAGTGAGAATCCACCGCACGCCGCGTTGTTTGTTGATTTCCTCCTGCAGTGGACCTTGGCAGTTCGCCCGGTGCTGGCGCCACTGAAGTCTAAGTTGGCCCAGGACGGTTAGCCCGGCCTGGCAACGGCACACAGGCCTATCAGGGGGCGGCGGTGCCTGAGAAGGGCCGTTCGTCCGCCCCATCATCCCTCCGCCTATTCGCTGTCATCCCTGTCGCCAGCCTGTTAGCTTAATCCCCTTTTGTCCATCACCATGTCAATCGTGGCTCCACCCTTCGGCCTTTTTGGTTTTTGGGGCTTTTCTTTTTTTGGCACTTTCGGCCCCTGAATGTGCGAAAGTGGGAAGATTCTGAGATGTCATGGTCTCATGTTCTTCCTTAAAAGCCGTTGGAGCCTTGGAGGACTCGTTGAGGGCTCGGTAGTCGCTTCGTGAATGGATGTAGATTACAGGCTGTTGAATATCAAAGAACGCAATGTGTCCGTACATGAACGACAAAGAACGGCTCGATTGTCCCTGTTTGGTCCCTTTTCGGTAAAAACCTGCATCGATCTCCCTCCCACTTCGATGACCTCACGGTGGGGTTGCAGGCCTGATATCCGGCAAAGATCAGATTCAATAAACGACTCGCGGATTAAACTGGTGATATTCCATATCTATCGGTCTTCGAAGATTCCTGCTGGAGGATCTTGGTCGAGTTGGCTTGATCGTATATATCCGATTCCGAGACAGGACCGCTATGCATACTGCCGGAATATTTGCAATTGCATCCGCTGCTAATAAGACTACTAACTTTAGTTCATATATATCATAATCTTATCACCTGTAGCTAAGTGACAGTCTACAGGGAATATTTCAGAACGTTATTGAATTTGGGCTATTCGGGATTCAAATGTTCATGTGACTGAAAAATTAGACACCTTGTTCTTGGTTCTTGTCAGAGGGGCTGCAGCACTTTGCAGCCTGGTCTTCATGTGAAGATTACATTTCACACCAGAAAAACGGAACCGTCTCATCTTCAGTTGACTGCGTCGTGTTTCAGGATCTTCAGTCCCGGTCAGTTTGATAATTAGGAGCTTGTTTGGTGTTTCTTATGTAAGTCTGCTCCCTTGGCCGTTGCGGTTATATATATGAGTGCACTCTGTCAAGCAATAGATGAAGTAATGAAAAGTTAACTATTACATAGAATAAAGCAATCAGAATTACTACATACCATTTTTCAAAGCATTTGAAAATATTTTATATTTTAGATTGCTCTTTCATCTTTTGTCTTGCTGTCACATGGAAATTCTACCGCAAGCCAACGGGACCCTATCATGAAAACTTCAACACCTTTACTCTTGTGGGCGGGGGGGAGGGGGAATGAATCATATTCAATGGTCAAACTTTGTAGTCAAAATGATCAAGCTTTTTGAATTAGTCAAGCTTTTTTGTTCCTCGTTCATTATGACACTTACTTGAATTCGGCGCACGGCTAGAATCTAGAATCCATGGCATGGTCGAAAGGCAGTTCGAGTCACCTGGAAGAGGTAACTTGTTTAAAGCGTAAAATCTGTCTGGTCAGGCGGAAGCATCACAATGAGCGGGGTTCTAGCCCAAGTCTTTGGTATATGACGTACAAACTTCGCGGATGCAGATGTCCGCCGGCTGCGAATACTGCCCGTAGATCAACCCCGTGGAGAGTTGTCGACCAGACATTTCCGTGGTTGTCGTCTATGGTACGTACAAGTCTGGATGTTCTATTATGAATGTTGGGGTTATACCCCACTCCACCGTCAGTTTCAACAACTTATAGATGGTAGGCAATAATGTGGTAAGTTACTACTGGGCTCGACCGGAAGTGTTGCCTGGACCGAAGAATCAACCTTTGAGTTCCCTCCTCTTTCGGTTCATCTTTTTTCTGAATATATTGTGTTTTTTTATTATTATTTGTTATGTGTAACGTTGGGTATCCTTAATTTCAGGTCGGATGTGAAAGTAGAACCTGCATGGGAGTTCTTTCTCTCTGCCTCTGTGGAGCGAACAACACAACAATAATAACAACAACAGATAAGAAAGACCCGTGATGTATGCGGTACTCAAACTACCACGAGCCGAAGTATTGGTCCCCGTTGTACCTGGTGAATTTCCCACCTTTTTGCATCTAAATGCCATTGTTGGTCGTTGCGAAGCAGTGGGCGGCATAGTCTCAAGACCCTTACCTGCCGGTGGAATACCTCCCAACCAATTACACCAGATCTATGATGTAGGATTGGTATGTCAACAGCTGATTCCTCGACACGACTAATTCCCACCGGCAGATTTTCGATACAGGCATGGATCTCCCCGTGCGGGGGTCTCCAGTAGGTCCATTACATGTAGGGAGGCCAGAACCCGCGGAGGTGGAAACATTATCCGCACACTTTGGGGAATGACCATATGTGGCGTGGATGATGTGGTATGCACGACTGACCTACAATTTGCATCGGAAGAACAATACCCCAGATGGGTTCAACTGGAGGTGGAGGACCACGGGGGATTCAAGTCCCCAGCTGGCCGAGAGGGCAAGGCGGATGAAACCTTAATCCACCGTAGTTCGTCGACAAGTAAGGAGCCAGCCTGGGGAGAAACCATAGGGAAGAAGTACAAGCACCTGGAACGGGGAACATGACAGAAATGTCGAAGAGAGAATCAATCGGATCTGCGTGGGATTGCCATGGGTCCATGGATGGGGTATGTTACTGGAGAGGCAGCCAAAAGAAACAAGTGGCAGGACTTTGCTTTTTTTCTGTTTTTCCATTTCCCCCCATCTTCCCTGTACCTTTTTTGTTTGCTAGTTTGTTAGGTAGTTTGCTAGCTTGTCAGAAATTTCAGCGACTGCTTCTGGCAATCCAGAAAACATGTCATCGGTTCGGTCTGATCTTTAATATGTCGCCATGCTATCCTCTTCTAAGCGGAATTAGCCGCAACAACTTGGTAGTAAATAATTAATTTCCATGAAGAAAATCAGGCGAGCTAGTTTAGTGGATCCGATCGGTCGGGCTGGAGCGTAACTTAACTTTCTGCGAACTCGACCGTTCAAACCAAGTATTGTTCACTCCAGGCTGTCATGTAAGCTCAGAAGATCATACGATGCAATGATCTGGAACGTCACCGAGAGCGTGCGGAAAAGAAAGCCCGTATTCGATCTCGACCGGAATCGAATCCGAGTATAAGAGGTCGAGAGGATCTGCTGGTTAGGAAATCAAGTCCGAGCCGCCAGGTACCTCAATACTACGGTGTAGGTTCGTCCTTAGAACACTGGGATTCCCTCGAATTGTCTTCCATGATAGCAAATGACGTAAAAAGAAATGCTGCGACATTGATCCAATCCAAGGATTTTCGATTCTTGTTGGTATTGCCTGTGGATAACCAAGCTTCCTTCTCGGACTTGGCTCGTGAGACTAGAGAAATAAAGTAAAAAGAAAATAAGATAATTGTTGGGAGTCATTGAGAGGCGGGGAGAGCGAGAACGCAATAGACCAGGGTCTATGCGTGAACCTAGACCTACACAAGTAGCAGCAGTCCCATGGCTACGGCGTTGTAAGTTGAGGCCGGGGAAGCAGACCGAGTTGCAGAGTTGGCGTTGCAGAGTTGCGAGACGAGGTGATCAGAGGGGCCGCCTAAGTTGAAGCCTAAAAAGAAGCGGCGGGCGCCAGAGAGATTTGGCGGGTCCCAAGTTTACCATACGTACGGTATGCAATGTCCCCCGAGGCTGGGCGGTACCTGCCCTATGGGTGCAGCACTCATACTGCGTCCAAGTACCTGAGAGTCCTGAGGCGACAAGATCGACACATCCATGGATGCGGCCGATCACTGCGGTATTGTCACCGAGCCGTAATGGCGCTTGGTTTTGCTTTTCTTTTCTTTTCTTTTTTTTTTTTTTTTAGGTTGGCGGTCCTTCTTGCTGCGACACGCAGCATCTTTTTTCCAGCTCAACCTTCCCAGCTTATCTCTATCATCGACGTCCTCATTCCGTTGCAAAGACCTCATATTTCTTTTCCCCCTCCCTTTCGCTTTCAACGTTTTCTTTTCTTTTTAAACTTCTCTTTTTCTTGTGTCATTTTTCTTTTTTTATTTCGTTCCCTCCCCTTCCTTACTTTTTCCCCATATTTATTCCCCCCCATCCTCCCTCTCGAGGTCTTGTCGAGCACTTCCCATTCTGTGCAACCCGCTCCCTCTCTGTTCAATTTTTTTTTCCCCATTAAACAAAATCTCCCTTCTCTTCTTCGGTCAATCCTCACCCATCTAGGGTTGACTGACTATTTGATACCGCTGTGTGATATCTATTACTAGATATTTATTACTGGCCTTCCCCGTCCCTGATCTTTTTTTTTTCCTTCTTCCCTTGGCCTTTCTTCCTCCCGACTCTTCATCTTACCCGATAACCCTCTTCCTCCCCACCGTGGAGGCTGGACAAGATTCGCGATTTAAGATTGATCTACCCCGAGCCACTCTGGGGTGTCACAGCTGGATTTCGTTAATGCCGTGCTTTGTTTCTCTTCCGCATTCCCATCCTTCGATGCTCCACTAATCACGTCGGATCGCCTTCTCCATTTGCGCAACAAGCACATTCCTGTCGATACCAGCTGCAAATTTCACGACCCTTTCAACCACCCCCCTCCCCCTTGCTGCGTCCTATCATCCAAGCTCGCTCAACGCTCGTCTGATTCATCGGCTTCGTCCCCCCTGCCCACTTCCGCCTCGACTTCTCCACACGGCACATGAGGGTGATCTGCGAGATTCGAGCTTCCTGGAGCATGCACGGAGTGTAGTAACGTCGCGACGCACATTGACAATTACCATCCACGGCTACCTACTGAGCATTTTTACGCTGGCAAAAGAAAGGGAGATCATCCATTTCTTGTCACCTTGCATCTGCTCCCACTTGCCCTACTTCGCTGTTCAGCATTTTTCGTTTTTTTTCGCTGTCCACCTTCCTCCCTTTCGCCAACCCCTTCGATCCCTTGTACAGTTTGTACAGTGCCTGACCGCATTACAACGTACACAGCGACAAAAATAAAGGGAACCGACAACATAATTCTTTTCCCCCGCCCGAACCTCCATCCCTTTTTGACTTGGAATTTTCTTGTGTGTCTTCCGCACAGGTTCCTTGGTGAGTACCCAATTTTTCTACTCGCACATTTGGCGACGGTTCAGAAACTTGCTAATCATTTCCCTGGTTATTGTGCAGTTGACTCTCTTTCGTCTACCTCGTGCCTCCTTCGGCGCCATCTTATCCTACCCTCTCGAATCCGTTAAAAGTAAACTCGAGATCCGAGCACAAAGACTGTCGATCGTATTCCATAAAATTGTCAATCCTTGGACGATTGCAAAGGTCCTACCGATCTGGTCTGAGGATCCAATTACCTATTGTTACCGCCCGTCCAAGCGACTGGTGGAATGACCGTGATGGCACAGAATACAAGACCAGTACATAATGTGAGCTTTGGCAATCCTGAATGAATCGGGTTTTTACCTTACTGACGGATTTCCATCAGGTGCGATCGAACCGAACATCCAACATGAGCAATGATAGAACGCGAGCGACCGCCGCAAACATGGGCCAAGGCTTCGGTAGTCAGTCGAGTTGGAATAATATCTGGGGAGATAATTTGGGAGGTAAGAATCGATATCATCCTCGCTGGATAATCAGGGACTAATGTGTTTGGCGCAGACCAACATGTCGCAGACGGTGGATTAGACGCTAAAGCAGGTTCGAGCTCTCTATTGTCTTCCTCGGAGTCCGATGTGTGGAATGGTCGCCCCAATCTTCCCTGGAGCACCATGAAACCGGCGTCGGCTGGCTTATCCAGAACGGCAAACACTGCCATGACCACTTCCCCCATCCAAACCCGATCTTCTGATCGAAGCGCAGCTGCTCTCCCAGAGACGGCCGATGCGTCTTACTTCTCTCTGCAGAGGTCATCTGGAGGAGCACCGAGCCACAAGGTTTATCTGAACACCGGATCGGAGGGAATATCCCCATCTGGGGACGGGATGTCTCTTGGAACCATCGGTGGCTTCAGACCTGAAGGTAGACGTCACGCCAACACATCCTCCGCTTTCGGAGGTAGTCCCGTCGGCAGCGGGTTTCCGATGCGAAATGGCCTGTCTAGTCCGCTTGACAACACAGCATCCGACGGCATGTCGGCCTCCATGACGATGTCCTCTCTTCCTCAGACGCTGCCTGATACCGCTGCTCAGTCATTGGGGCGCAATGTATATGCACACGCCTCTTCCAACTCTGCTTCATTTGCTCCCGCTAGACCACCTCACTCATCGTTTCCCTCGTTCCACTCGGAGAGCCAAGGGTTCGAAGGGCGGTACGGTAGTCACTCCGTCGATCTTAACGCCGGGCTCAACAATCTGCAACTGAATGATAACAATTTGGGGGCTCCCAGTGCTGGAAACCGGCCCGCTTATATGTCTCATCCCTCCTTGGACGGCTCTCTTCAGCGACTCAGGTATGCGACTTCGACTGACGAGAGCAACTACCCGGCTTATGTAAATGAAGCCCCGTCGGACCTGTCATTGGCGTACTCAACGACGCGTACCCGATTCGGCGACGGACCGATCTCGCCTACCGATTACGCCCGTATGGAAAGCCCCTTCCACCCGACTTTGGACAATGGACAACTCTCTGGCCCGCATTATCGAAATGCCTCCGGGAGCCGCCTCTCCGACCACCAAACCGCGACATACGACCGACGCTTGCGGGGAATGGCCGCGGAACAGGATCTTGCTGCGGCAAATGTCAATCCCCTGCAACGGATGGCTTTTCACGGCGCGTATGACGTTCAACGCTATCAAAATCCAGGACTTCAGGGAATGCCTGCACTTTACGCCCCAGCAGCTCATGTAAATGCGGCGGCTCTTGCTTCTAGGGGCCTCCAATCAGACACTGCTCAGGCGAACAGGAGTTCGGTGCTGGAAGATTTCCGCAATAATAGCAAGGGGAACAAGCGCTACGAGCTGAAGGTAAATTTCCGCAAAACCCCGCTGAAAGTAACTTCTAGATGTCTGACGAACTGCCCATAGGATATATACGGTTATGTTGTCGAATTCAGTGGAGACCAGCATGGATCCCGGTTTATCCAGCAAAAGCTCGAGACCGCGAACAGTGACGAAAAGGAGATGGTGTTCCGGGAAATCCAAAGCAACGCGCTGCAATTGATGACCGATGTTTTTGGCAACTACGTCGTACAGAAACTTTTTGAACACGGCAACCAGACTCAGAAGAAGGTTCTAGCCAATTCGATGAAGGGGCATATCCTGAGCTTGTCTCTTCAGATGTATGGATGTCGTGTCGTGCAAAAGGTAAGATCATCTTCATGTTAGGCTGCTGAGGATAAGTTACTGACGCCAGCGTAGGCATTGGAACATATTCTTACCGATCAACAAGCAACCATGGTTAAGGAACTCGAAAACAATGTTCTTCGCTGTGTTCGAGATCAAAATGGAAACCATGTGGTTCAGAAAGCCATCGAACGCGTGCCATCAGAGCATGTACACTTCATAATTGATGCCTTCATCGGCGGCGTGGAGAAACTTGCCACCCATCCTTATGGATGCCGTGTCATTCAGCGGATGCTTGAACATTGCAAGCAGGTGGACCGCGAGCAAATTCTTTCGGAGTTGCATGCCTGCACAACCAAACTTATCCCCGACCAGTTCGGAAATTATGTGATCCAACATGTGATCGAGCATGGCGAGGAGAAAGATCGTTCCGCCATGATTAACATTGTCATTTCGAACCTCATGTCTCATTCGAAGCATAAGTTCGCCAGTAACGTGGTCGAAAAAAGTATTGAATTTGGCGAAGAAGGCCAACGCTGTCACATCATTAGTATGCTCACGCAGAGCAACGACAGATCCGAAAGTCCCCTGCCCGCACTGATCCGTGATCAGTATGGCAACTATGTTATACGTAAGTGGCCCTTCGGCTCTTCGTCGCATTTGAAACCCTGGCGCTGACCCTCGTTGCAGAAAAGGTATTGAGCAAGCTGAAAGGCGAAGAGAGGGAGACTCTCGCGGAGCAGATTCGGCCCCTACTTGCCGGGCTGAAAAAATACAGCTATGGCAAGCAAATTGCTGCCATCGAAAAACTAGTATATCCTTCCGGTGGCGTTCCTCCCCCGGCCCATGCCAGTCATACCTCGTCATCTACTACGCCCCCCAACTCGCACAAATCCTCTCCTCAGCCGTCCAAGCGCTCTGTGAATGGATCCGAGAGCGGCCGGGGGCCGGTTGTCGGGGCGGCACCGCCTACACCACCTCCCACCGACACTCAAACCAATGTCGACGGATCGGTCGAACCCAAGAGTGTTGCCAAAAGCACCGTAGCTCCTTTGGCCGAGTCCGAGTCGGCTGATGCCATTCCGGCCACGTCGGTCAACACCAATGGCACCACCTAAATTCCAAAAGGCGAACGTCACACTCCTCTTTTTTGCTTCTCCTGTCCAAATTTTTTATGGCTTTTTATTTATCCTTTTTTCTTTACTATCTTCCTTTCTCCCACACCACCCCTTCAACCAGTTCATTTTTAATCCAAGCGTATACATACAGGTCTTCTGAGGGGTATGAGTCTTCGAGGTTAATTACTTTTTTTTTTCTGCCTTTTTATCTTTCACGGGCATGACGGCGTAAAAAGCAAAGGGTATCATGGCGGGAGGAAAGGGGGTTTGCGATATCTATACCTGCTCCTGTTGTTTTTCTTTTCTTTTCTTCTGTTTATTTCTTTCATATCCCTATCACTTTCCACCCTCCCTCCCCTTGTCTTGAAACCTTGCCTTTTTTAATTTGTCAATGGTTTCTCTTCAACGTTTTTGTCGGAAGGTTCAATGTTACGAAAATGAAGCCACGCCTCCCTAGTCGTTGATCGTTCTGTTCTTTGCTTCTTGTTCAAATTATGAGGGTCGGCGTCTTGATTGGTTGAACAAAGGATACCGGGATTCCACTCTTCTTTGACCTGCAGAGGTCGCAAAGATTCGAGACCTTGGACATATGGGACGAATCCGGAATTAGGGAAAGAAAATGGGAATTGCTTGGAGCATCTAGAATGCTTTGTTTGCTTCCAATCGGTATACAGCCAAATGAATTCAGAACGCTGTCGTACCTTGCCCAAATTGCTGTCGATAGTTCCTCTTGCTTAGTACTGTGAACGAATGAATGTTAATGTGAACTTGGGCGGACTCGAGAATTTGAAGTGTATGGAGTAGAGTAGTAGGAGATATTCTCGTGATCTGTCTTATCGGCACTTATCGCCACGTGACGTCGTCGTCTTCGTCCGTCTCCAATCAATTCTTCCTCTCCTCACTCCTTTGCGCGAGGACCTCCAACCTCGCTGGATCTACTCTACGAATATTCTTCCAGCTCTTAGATACCACAAATACACCGACACGCTCCAACATCTACTCTACCACCACGATCACACGAACCTCTATCTTCACCAACCCTCCACACGCATACGAAACCACAACCAACCAACTCAACCTCACACTCTCAAACCCACCCCAAACCTAGAAAGAAAAAAAAAAAAACCAACAACCCACCCCCCTTAAAGAAAACAAAAAAATGTCCTCAAACGTCGGCCTCTCGACCCCCCGCGGAAGCGGAACATCGGGGTACGTGCAACGCAACTTCGCATTCATGAAGCCGCGCACGGCGGGCTACGGGGCGCCGTATCCGCCTGTCTCATCGGGCGCGAATGCCACGGACCCCGGACGGCCTTTTAAGCAGAGGATGCCGGATCGGCAGATCTTGGAGCATGATCGGAGGAGGGCGGTTGAGGTTAAGGTGATGGAGGAGAGGGAGAGGTTGGAGGAGGTGAATGAGCGGTTGGAGGAGGAGATGGAGGGGAAGGAGGATGGCGATGAGGGTGTCGACAAAAAGGGGGAGGAGGAGGGAAAGGAGAAGGAGAGGATCCTAACGGACGAAGAAATCGACGAGCGATGCGAGGCTTTGCGCGAGAAACTACTGAAAGAGCTCGAGGCGGACGAGGCGCGGGAACAACAGCGCGGGCAGCAGCAGCCGGCGTCGAGGAAAGGGTGGGGACGCGATTTGCCGCCGAAGGAGAGGCGCCAGTTCAAGTCTTATCAGGTGCATGAGCAGGCGGAGGCGAAGATTGAAGAGAGCGAGCGGTTGCGCAGGGCGTTGGGGATTAGGGAGGATCGGGAGACGGGGGAGTTGTCGAGTGGGTTCCGGAGACGGGATTCGGAGGGGAGGAAGAGGGAGGGAGATCGTGAGAGGTATTGATTTGGTCCTTCGTTTTCCAATATTCGTCTTGTTTCTTAGTCTTGTTGTTATTCTTTCTATGCGGTTTTGTTCCGGGCGTTGTTGGGGATCGTTGGCTTGGTTTGCATTTCTTTGGTCAACTTGTATGTATAACCTCACAAATATATTATGGATATGACTACGATCGAACAAGCATGAAACCAGATTACAGTGCGACGAACAAATGCAATATATCTATTCGTATCAATTCAACTTTTATAGATAAAGAATTCCCTGCCTGCTAATACACTAAAGTAGCCTTATATACAGGACCTCAAGCTAAGCACCGAGCTTCTCGATCACCCATCCCTCTCTGGGATCTTTCTTCTGAACCACCTTCTTCGCCGGCAACGGCCATCCCATACGCCCAGTCTCATCCACCAGCGACGGAATCACCCAGCAAGCGCGCCGAGGCGGAACGCCGCCCAGCTCTTCAATGTTCCCAATCGGTTTGCCGTATTCGATCAGTGGCGTGCCCTGCGCAATGGCCGAGAGTTGCAAGCCACTCGGGGACACGAGAGGATACATTCTGATCTTGGATGCCTGCTCGGATACCATCGACGGCGACGACTGCTGCAGATGAGAGTAGATGATGTACTGGGGCATCTCCTTCGGCGAGAGATTAGCCATCAGCGACGAAGGGTGCACGTAGACCGCCTTCTCGTGCAGCTCGACCGCATGTCCTTCGCGCGAGCTGAAGAGCGTGAAGTACGGGACGTCGATGGCTCGTTTGGGCTTCCGGTCCATCTCGGGAGGTACCGGGGCTAGATCCGCGCGGATGGCCACGTTGTCGATGAACCCGGCCGCGATGATCTGTTTCAGCGCCTTGATTTGCTTCTCCGTCGGCTCGGGGAGACGGGCCTGGTACGCGGAAATGAGACCGGGGTTGTTGGTTCGCACGATGTCGGTCAGTTGGCTGCGTAGCTGGGTGGCTTCCTTGAAGGCCTTGGCCCGCAGGAACATCTTGTCGCAGAATGCGTCCCCGTCGGAGGCATAGCCGTAGGCGCAGATGGCGGACAGGTATTTGAGAGCGTCGGCGGTATCGTCGTGCTTGCTGAACAGACGATGGGCTCTGTTGTAGTCCTTGTGGCGTTGCTCCCTGGCGGTATCCTCCAGTCGGTCTGAGTTCGTGTAGATTCCGCGCTCGTCGTCGTCCTTGGCGGGCGTGGGATCGATCTGATTCTCGGGCACGAACAGATCGCCGACAGCTAAGGCTGCAACCAAGGCGATGACATAGGGCATACAGCCGTGCTGATGGCCGATGTGCAGCATTTTGCCAAATCTGGGAGACAACGGATAGGTGGACAGACGATTTCCGATCTGTGTGATCTTTCCTTGCGAGGAGAGCGCGCCGAGGTTCTTCAGCAACTTCTCCGCCTTTGCCAACCCGTGACGGCTTGGAGGTGTTGGGAAGGGGAAATTGATGACGTTGTGAAGACCCATGCT
This sequence comes from Aspergillus melleus, assembly GCF_016097325.1. NCBI lineage: Eukaryota > Fungi > Ascomycota > Eurotiomycetes > Eurotiales > Aspergillaceae > Aspergillus > Aspergillus melleus. The sequence continues at coordinate 1,594,871 of NW_025763374.1, read as the reverse complement.
CTTCATCTGTAGAACGACTCCCTCGATGGGCGTCCGAAGAATTTCCGGATCGGTGTATTCGGCAAACTCTCCTTCATACACCGCAGATGAGTAGAGTCGGTAGCAGTGACCAGGTCCAGTTCTACCGGCTCGTCCGGCTCTTTGGTTTGCACTGGCCTTGCTAATCCAGTCCACCTGGAACTTCTGAACTCCCGTCGCCAAGTCATACTGCTTTTCCTTGGCTCGTCCGCAATCGAAGACATACTTGATGCCCGGGATTGTAAGACTGGTCTCGGCTACGTTGGTAGCCAAGACAATGAGTCGCGAGTTCTCTGGGGGTGGTTCGAAAACCTTCAACTGCTCCTTTGTGGGTAGTTGCGAATACAAAGGCAACACATGGACTTGGGTCGACGAGTCCATTGCTTCTTCCTCCATATCAAACCCTTCATCTATATCCGAGTCATCCAAACCCGTGATTTCAATGTCACTGTCGTCGTCGTCATATGCATTCCCAGGGGTGGATAGATCGGTTCCACCGATGTCCAAATCTTCTGCTTCAAGCGGTGCATCGTTCGCTGAGAGCTGGACCTTGGCTTGGGCAACATCCCCCCGTTGAGTAGGTTTGAAGGCCTGTTTCAGACGCTTTGAAAGCTGCCTGATCTCGTTCTGTCCAGTCAAGAACACCAGCATGCCTCCGGGAGGCAGTTTGCGGTGACCCCTCGAGACCTTCCGGTACAATTCCTCAACGTAATCGCGGTGGGTCCGCCGGGAAAAGTGCACGGTAACAGGGTATTGCCGGCCCTCCGCCTGCACCAGGGGTGGCGCTCCGTGACGGAAAAGACTAGCATTCTGTGTGAAATCAGAGATGCGTAGAGTAGCCGACATGACCACAAGCTTGAGAGGCTTCACCGACGGGTCCTCTTCGCTCATGTTTTTCCGCAAGTCGACAATGCGGCTGACCATGCCGATGAGAATATCAGTATTGACACTCCGTTCGTGGGCTTCATCAATCACAATGATAGAATATTTGCTCAAAGAAAAGTCCTCGGCAATCTCCCGGATAAGAATACCGTCGGTCATGAACTTGATCGCCGTTTTCTTTGACACGGTGCTTTCGAATCGAATCTGGTATGAAACTTGGTCGGAAAACGAGCCCAGTTCATCACCAACTCGTTTCGCCATACTAACAGCAGCAACTCGTCGAGGCTGTGTTACTGCAATCATGCCGGGGTTTGGGCTGTCGGGGTTACCAAAACCGGCTTCAAACAAAAATTGGGGCAACTGAGTAGTTTTTCCACTACCAGTAGCTCCCCAAATCACAATGGAAGAGTTGTTGTAGATTGCTTCCATGATTTTCTGTTCCTCGCCCACAATCGGTAGTCCCAAACGCGCATTCTGCATTTCCTCCGTACGTTCGACTGGAACGCTGAAAGCCTTTCTGAACGGGTTGCCCTGGGTCACCTGGAGCTCTGGAGGCAGCGGTTCCTCCTGATAAACGGTATTTTGGGCAGGCTTCTTGGATTCAGGGACAATTGGTAGGTCCTCATGTACAACGGGACCCGTCGTAGGTTGGAATCCTGCAGCTTCATTGATTTGCTGCCTTGCCCATGCCTTGAAAGCAGACTGACGAGGCTTCGGTTTATCATCTTCCTCGTCCTCTTCCTCTTCGTCCTCTTCCTCTTCGTCCTCGTCCTCGTCGTCATCGCCATCGTCTTCACTGTCATCTTCCCCAGAACCGTCTGTCCCCGACTCTTCCGAGTTATCGATCTCATCCTGCTCCGCATCATCATCCAGGTCAGATGCGGATTCATCATCCTCATCCTCCTCGTCGTCCGAGTCGAAACCTTCCCATGGAACATCTTGTGTAACTACAACCGGCTGCTTGGCTTTGGGGGCCTGCTTTCTCTTCTTGAGGACTGGGAAACCATCTGGGCCGAGTTCAAGAGGGCGCTTTAGTCCACTACCGCTTGGTCCTGCCGGTTGGGGGATTTTATCGTTAACTGTCACGCCTGACGGGGGGAGCGAATCATCAGAGTCATCGTCTGAGTGCTCTAGCTCGGGGCCGCGTTCATGAGCAGCGGTAGGTGCTGAGGCTCTATCACCCTCGTCATTTCTTTTGCGCTTGCCGAGCTCTTTAGAGCTTTGAAATGCTGAGGTATCGGTCTTCGATTTTGCAAGTTTCTTGAGGAGCTCGAGGTTCTCTTCTTTCTTGAGTTTATTTTCCTGCCCGATCGTTAGTGAAAAGATCAAGATTATATCCAATTCAACCTATTAATCCACTTACAATATACTTGTCTAACCGTTTCTGTTTCTTCGAAGAAATGTTGGTATGTTGCGATCGCAATTCATCTCTCAGCTGCTGTCTCTTTGCTTCCTTGTCGCTCTTAGAGACGGGCAATACCTCCGCGGCATTGGTGTCCACCGGAGCGCTGGTTGTTGCAGCATTCTGTTTGTGCTTTTGCTTTCGTTGACGGGGTACGAATTTGGGCATGGTGTTATACAGCCAGGATACCTCTGTCTCTAGCCGAAGACAAAGGCAGCAAACCTCAGATTGGACTGTAGAACAGAGATTTGTTCCTCACTGATGAAGGCGGAAAAAATGAAAAAAATCAGGCGGCGTGAACATTCTGCTGGAAGGCGGTGAAGCTATTCTCACCGCCCGGGGATCGCACCGTGACGGCCGTCCCGCACTTGTTCTCCTACACTTCTCCGTCGCACTCTTAGTTCACCTCTGGGAGTCTCCTTGGATTCATTGCATCCTTCTGTCATTGTTATTATTCCGTTCAGATAGGACACAAAAGACAAGATAAAGAAAAGGAACAATTCGACCCAGAGAAGAACAGGTTTTCACACCCGAAAACAGCAAAACAACAAAAACAACACGTGCGGGGACATTCCAACACATCTCTCACCATGACTGATTCTTTCAACCTTGATTCGTTTCAGGAATCACTGAATCTTCCATACCCTGCTGTCACAAGGCAAGCTTCTGGAGTTGTAAATGGGATCCAAACAGATGTCATGTGTGTGAACTTTAGTGATAGGATCCTGGTGACAGTCTCACAAAAAGGTCGACTAGGTCATTGGGTACGTCCTTCACAAAATGTTCGTCCTCGCTTTCAACTAACAAATAGCAAAGTTACATGTACCGCTGGAAAACCACAATCCTGGGACAGAAGGGCATCACACCATCTCAGAGGCATCGGACGACAGTTTACTGCCAATCAGTAGCTTAACTGCCACCTCGCTACTTGGAGGCCGGATTCCTAGTCATGAAACCATCGGTCAGCTCTATGCTCGTCAAATTGGGAGTGTCATTGTGACGAAGACTCCCAATGAAAATCGACTCCTTGTTGTCGGGCTGGGTCTGGAAGCTGCCGAGCCAAACAGGGATGTCTTCTTTGCCATCATAGACCTTGTGCTCCAATGTCTCTAAAACCAGACTCGACCTGAAGAGAGTGACGGAAAAGAAAACTCACAGATCCAAACGGCAAATCCTATTCCCTGGTATTTCTTCTTTGGTCTCTCGATCCTCACGTTGTTGATCCTCAGGCCATGCACGAGTCGGCACAGCATGCTTCGCTCCTCCTCATTGAAACCCCTGAAGCGCAACTGTCCAAGGAATTCGAATGCGCCGCTAAATAGGGCCTTGATCAAGTCTTTCTCGTCAAACCCCGGGATCTTCCAATTCTCGTTGGCGACAACGGTCAAGGAATAAACCCTCATAGGCTCTCCCATTCGCAAAGTTGTGATGAATTCTGAGAAAGCCCAGCGGCGGTGCAAGGCAATATTGAAATCTTCCGATCCCAACAAGAGGAAGATTGATCCATACGACCTCTTCCACATGGAGGGAAGAGTGCGGCAGGGGTACTCAAGGTACTTATGATGGCTCACGCAGCTACAGCATCTAAGTGGTTTAGGCACGCGTCGAAAGATATCCGCAGAGAACGAACCATACGTCCTAAGGAAAAGAGTGCGGTAACTCAAGCAATGGAAAAGGGCAATGGAACATTCATGATAAATGGTATGACAAGTTCTGAGGAGTGCCAGTTTCGCCAACTTAACGCGCTTGGTCCTGCCTATTTCGACGGCACTAAGGTCATGGATGAAAGAAGCCTCATATATCCTGAATCTGACCTGAATAGGCAACCAAAAGAGCTTGCAGCGCAGGTTTCGATTTCCAAGGATTAGGGGCTCTCTCACCAACCTGCTTGCCTCGGAAACAATTGTGTGATGGTAGCTGGGCTTGGCGTCGTGTTTCACCAGTCGAGTCAAGTTGGGAATTTCTTCGTCGTGCTTTTCTTGGTGAAACTGAATTGTGACTCTATTTCATCGCGTCGCATTAGCAGTTGAGCTTATCACACCAAAATACCAATCAACAACTCACCCAGAATTGGAGGGATCAAGACGGCGAAATAGGGGAGCCGGTTTCTTTCTTTTCGCTTCGGTACTTTCGGCATCATGGACCTTTGCCTGAAATATTGCCTGGCAATTCTCTTGGTTGTGTTCCTGAGGAATCACCTGGGCGACGATTTCTGGGGCATCTTTTACCTCATCCTCTTGCGGGGCCGGAGGGCCCTCTGCCTGAGGCACGCCACTCATTGCTTTTTAGGAGTGGAGGCTAACCGGTCTGGACTATCTGATAGAATGGTAGCTCTTTACAAGAGATTGCCACGTGAGGTGGTGGTTGTGAAATGGTTGCTGGGTGAAGAAGTAGGAGAAAAGGTTGAGTGAGGAATCTCATACGCTCAGAAATGTATGTACAATACACAACACACTAGGTCGACTTGAGTTAAGGAAATGCTTTTCCTGCTACTGTCTGTCTATCACCGTTGTTTTTTTGGTATTTTAACTAAGTACAACTGATCTACTTTTTGTAGTGGGTAAGCTAGGGGATAGATAGCCTTGATTGGTATTCAGTACAGCTACCCAAATTAGGGTGATCTAAGGCTACAGTGGGTAATTATGAGGAAAATGAAGTAGATTGAACCTGATACAGGGTATTCATGCACCAACAAGCATCATTCACAAGCTGAAAGTCCCCAGTCCATACCTGCGGACAATTCCGCCAACGCTCACGTGACTTCACACACGTGACGCGCAACCATACATAGTCTCACATCCAGTACAAGCATGTCAACATCTCCCCCATCCTTCGTCCCTGTCTCATCTATGCTCACGGCGATCCAAGAATCGACCTGATACTTACTGTACATGGCTTGCTTTTGCATCCGTGCACAAACGCTCACTTGACCTTCTTCTTTCTTGTGTCGCATTATAAACATAAGCTGTTCTATCCGAATAAGTGCTGATCTGGAGAGGTATTTGGAGCTGCTACCATCTCAAAAAAGACGTCCTCAAACATTTCTGGCTAATAATGATACAGTTTCCAAGCCTCGAGTCTTCACTTTTTTTATCCCTTTCATTCACAACAAAATCATCTACCTTTCCTCCACCTCCCTCATCTTTCCATTGTCATTTATCTATCTGTTTATCATCAATTCTCTTCTAAAAGACATCATGTCTGATACAAGCGCTAATGATCAAGATGATAGTGATATCAGAGCAGCTATTGCTGCCTCTCTAAGAGACTTCTACGGTTCTGATTCGCAAACTCGGGGCAGCCAAGGTGGCATTGTTGATTTGACTGGCGATACAGATGACGATGATGTTGTACCCGCGCAACCAAAGTCAAACTCAGTGATTGGCGTTGATACAGATAGTGAATCGATTGTTGCTCCCGTTGAGAACCTTGATGGTGGTGATGATGATGTTGATAACGACGATGATGAAGATTTGAGGAGAGCAATCGAGTTATCGAAGCAAGATTTCAGACATGGCCCAGGCTCACCAGAGTCCCCACTGTACATTTCCGATCATGGGCAGGCCTCGAAACCAGTTGCACCTCAACAAACCCACGTCTCGTCGGGCGAGCAAAATATACCAGGACCCATGGGTGTACTTGGCTTGAATCGAAAGCAGATGGAACAGGAGCGCCTCGCGCGTCTTGCCAAGAGAAAACCAGAAGATACCCCATTGTCTGATGAGCGCGAGAAGAAGCAATTGAAAACCCAGGCGTCTGCGAAGGCTCAAATGAAGGAAGATCTTGACAAGCTTTCAACTACCATTGATTCGTTCAAACCACAAACCACACGTCCAGAGGCTAGCAAGCTATCTCCTAACATACCCTCGCCTCAGCCGTCTGTCCAGTTCCCTGCCGGTGTGGTCAAGAAGACCTGGTCATATTCTAGTCCGCGCCGTGGTGATGATATCAAAATCGAAGAAGTCTTTCAAAAATCGAACTTAGAACTGGCCGTTCTAAGCTCATTCATGTGGGATATGGATTGGCTCTTTTCCAAACTTGACACGCGAAACTCTCGGTTCTTGCTAATAATGCAGGCCAAGGATGATGCAACAGTGAGTTCTTGCTCCAATGTCTCGATTTTCTATTGAAATTAATCATATTCCTGGAAATAGAAGCGTCAATACGAGTCGGAGACAGCAGCCATGAAAAACCTCAGATTATGTTTTCCTCCTATGGAACCGCAAGTGAACTGCATGCACTCCAAGTTGATGCTGCTTTTCCACAAGGATTATCTCCGGATTGTGGTCCCAACCGCCAACTTGACGCCATTTGATTGGGGTGAAAAGGGGGGCGTCATGGAGAATGTAGGGCTTACCTGGGCTTTCATTTCGTTAAGTTGCTGACACAGAGACCCAGTCTGCTTTTCTGATCGATCTCCCCCTAAGGCTCGATAAAACTTCCGAGATCCCCAAGACTGCCTTTTACCAAAATCTAGTTTATTTCCTGGAAGCCAGCACGCTGCACGAGAATGTGATATCCAAGCTTGGAAACTATGATTTCAGCAAAACTGAGCATTTTGAATTTGTTCATACCATGTAAGTTTCCTCCTGATGTAGCAAACCAAGAAGATACCACTAATGTACATTAGTGGTGGCGCTCACACAGGAAATGCATGGAAACGAACAGGTTATTGCGGTCTGGGTCGCGCAGTGGCTTCACTCGGCCTGCAGACACCCAAACCAGTTAACATTGATTTTGTGGTAAGTCCAAATAAGCCCAGCATGCCGTGTACTCTACTCATGTACAAACAGACATCATCTCTCGGCTCCTTAACAGACGAGTTCCTGAGATCCTTATACCTCGCCTCGCAAGGTAGATCCCACCCACCAATCCACACGAATACCATCTTCTTCAACTAACCAACCTCCCCCAAAAGGCGACGACGGATCCACCGAGTTCACCCTCCGCACCGCCAAATCCTTCCCTGCGAGAAGCCGCACCGACCCGAATAAGCTGATCCAGAAGACCACCGGCGAGGAATCCAAAAGCCGGTTCCGCGTCTACTACCCATCCCAGGAAGTCGTCAGGAGTTCTCGCGGTGGTCCCCAAAACGCAGGAACCATCTGCTTCTCGGAGAAATGGTACGAAGGCGCCAAGTTTCCTCGCCATGTGCTTCGCGACTGCAAGAGTACGCGTTTCGGGCTGTTGATGCATAATAAGGTAGGTTTAGATTGGAGTTGCTTGTGTTTGTCGGAATGACTCTTTTGGAATGTCATTTACTCATATGGTGTCACGTATGCTTGCTTACTTATTTATGCTCCTGCATAAAACAGCTCTTATACGTCCGACCCGATGAACCGATTCCACTGAAAAACAACACCCAATGCCGCGCGTGGGCGTATGTCGGCAGTGCCAATCTCTCTGAAAGTGCCTGGTGAGTGAATACATGGTCATCCAGTCCCTCGTCTTCTCTATCTATATATCTATATACCTAGTTTCTTTTGACCTTTCCCCCTCCCCCCTGCAAACAAGTTACATTTTCTGACCTAGAAAACCAAAAATTAAGGGGCCGTCTCGTCCAAGACCGCTCAACCAAGGAACTCAAACTGAACTGCCGCAACTGGGAATGCGGTGTTCTTGTGCCTGTCATCGAGCAGAAGAAACCAGACACCAAAGCTGAATCTACGGACAAGGACGAGGCCGAGTTCGTTGATCCCGACGAAACGTCCTCCGAGTCCTCGAGTCAGCTGGGTAAGGAAGATGAAAAGGAACCCGAGCCCGAACCAGTTGACCCCGAGTCAGCTACCGGCTTAGATGTTTTCAAAGGCACCATCCCAGTGCCGATGGAGTTTCCCGGCGAGCGATACGGAGCGAATCTCACACCGTGGTATAATTCTACCTTTTGAGTCAGTGAAACAATGAATGTGGAATGGGAGGGAACAATCAATTGGGTATAGATTGGTTGAACTATCTAAGAAGATATAATTCAATATGACATTAATAATATGTTGGCGTCAGTGGGAATACGATGATTCGTCCAAAGCGTTTCTGTCAAATCCAAAAAAAGAACACACGCTGTCTATCTTGCTGGTTGAAAATGTGCCAATGACAAAACTTTTTCTGCTTTCCTTGCAACAATTCGCATATTAGGATTTGATCTTCTTTTCTCAACTCTGGCCTTTGCCATGTTGTCCAACTCCGATCCTACAAGTTTGGGAAACGGAGAGAACAGCAAAGAGAACCAGAGGCAAGTGCCAAGTAATCAAGAGATTACTGCTGGGCTTTCTCAGACTTCTTGGTAAAGAGGCCCTTGATACCGTTGATGATCATGCCAAAACCGCCAAAGATGTATCCGATGCCAAAGGACCAGCCCCGGACACGGACGGTGTAGATGAAGAAGTAAACCAGGGCCCAGTTGATGATCACAAAGGCCAAGAAGATACCAAAGCAGCGCCACTTGTCTCCGTCGTGGACGTTCAGCGTTTGCATGTACTCCATACCATCGCGGTAAGGGCAGTACTGGCAGTCGGAAGTGGCGTTGGGATCGACCAGATATCCGGCGCCGGCGATGTTTCTGACGAAGTCGTTGGCGTAGTCACCGCAGGTGGAGCCGGGGGGCGGGTCGAAGTGCGTCGACTCCATGGAGGTGCAGTTGATTTCGACCGATGGGAACACGCTGGAGATGACACCGCGAAGCCACCAGGTGACCGGGTTGACGTAGTACATCCAGTACTTCCAGAAGACCGGGTAGTCACTGTAAGGACGAACAATACCGTTGAACAGGTTGACCATGACGAAGAAGAAGGGGAGAACCTATTAAAAGTCTATTGTTAGTATATGACTGTGAAATAACGGAAAGAGGGGAACGGACATTAGAGATCACAGTGAATGATGGCGCAAAGGCACAAATCCACTGTCCCCAGCTAGCCTGGAACAGGAAGAAAAGCATGGACATGAGGAACACGTATCCAGCACTGCTCGAGTCGGTGGGGAATCCAACTGGGTAGTACCACAGAAGCCAGTAGATGAGGCCGGAGATGATCGCCATCGGGATCTCACAGACAACGTTGGCCGTGCAGAAAGCGAACCAGCCGTAGATTCGACTGGGGTATTCACGAGCTTCCCAGAGGGCGCGGTTGATGTAAAACTTGGGCACAATACTGTTCAGAACGATGGGAGGAATCAGGATAATCAAGAAGATTGAGAACATGCGGTTCTGCATGCTGGCCAGAGAATCGTCGAGCATCCAGAAAGTCTATGATAGGGTTAGCAATGCGCAAAAGCAATGGAGACGAGAGTCAACTTACAAATCCGTTGAAGATACCAATAATAACACTGACGAACAACTTTCCATAGTAGTACGATGGGTCTCTCCAGTACTGCCTGAAAATTCGCTCGGTAAGGAGGACAGTTTGGGTCCAAGTAGGAGCAGCAAACTCATATTGAACTCCCTTCTCAGCGATAGGGATTTTGCTGCGCTCTTCCCTGATGTGCTTGATTTCATCCAAGATCCGGCGGTTTTGATCAGAGTTTTTCCATTCTTCGTTCCAATCCAGGTTTTTCCCGTCCTTCTTAGTTGCCTTGGCTGCCGTTTCCAGGATAAACTCGGCAACGTTCTTCGTCGGGGGGCAAACAACACCGCGGTCGGCAAAGTATTTGATTACATCACGGCCCTCGTGGCCGACAGGACCAAAGTAGAAGGTGTTTCCACCCGGGTTCAGGGCCAGGATCATATCGAATTGTTGAATGAGCATGGACGAGGGCTGGTGAATGGTGCACACAATAGCCTGTCCTGCCTGCGAGAGTTTCTTCAGGAATCGAACGATTGAGAAAGCTGCTTGACTGTCAAGACCACTGGTAGGCTCGTCCAAAAACAGGAGAAGACTGGGTTTAGCCGCCAATTCAACACCGATGGTCACTCGCTTCTTCTGTTCAACATTAAGAGAGCCAATGATGGCGTCCTGGATGTCTTCCAATTCCAAAAGGTCGATAATCTGGTTCACGTAATCCAGCTTCTCCTCCTTGGGGGTATTTCGATCTTGACGGAGGATTGCTGAGAACTCAAGCGCTTCTCGGATTGTAGATGTATTGTCGTGAAGGTCCATCTGTTCACAGAAACCAGTGCCTCTCTGGAAATCGGCTCCAAGAGGATGGCCATCGACAAGCATGTCGCCGGTGACAACTCCCATCTTCTGACGCTGAGCCAAAGTATTGAGAAGCGTCGTTTTACCTGCTCCAGAAGCACCCATCAAAGCGATCATGAGTCCTGGCTTCGCATATCCATTGACACCGTTCAGCAGTTTTCTAGTTCCGCCACCGTAAGGCACCGTGTATTCAACATTTGACCAGGTGAAAATGCGATCACTGGAGGAGATACGGTTGAAGGTATCAGCGGCACCAGAAGAATTCGCCTCTCCGCGAGACAATGCAGCGTCATCTCCGGCGTTTCTGGCTCCCTCTTCATCACTCTCCTTGGTGTTCTGAGCTTTCAGCTGCTTGGCGCGCTTGGAGCGCTTGAAGACCAACGCGCCGCCGCCACCGCCAACGAAGGACAGGAACTCGGCGGCAAGAATGGTAACCAGCAGGTAGAGTACAGTGAAAGCAATGACAACACCAAAGTTGCGCCACAAGTGATGTCGGGTGAACTGGAAGGTTGTATCGAGGTACTGAGCTCCACCAACCGAGGTCTCTCCAAGACGAGATCCCGTAAGTGCACAGCCTTGGTATCTTGGATCCACCCCTGGGCCCTGAGGGACCAGCTGCGAGGGTGCACAGTTCATAGTACGATCGGAGAACTCGTTGGATAAAACCGACTCGTAACTATACGAGAGAGGATTCACATAGAAGAGCCATCCGAACCAGATCGAGCCGTCAATGAGACTTTGTTTCGGGATCACATAACCAACGAAGAGAATCAACACGTTCAAAGCGATACCACTGAATCGGACAGCATCATCGATCGTCGGGGAAAGCGCCGCAAACATACGGTAGAGCGATGTGATGCAGAACGTTGTCGTATACACGAAAAGGAAGTAGATGAAGAACTTGGATGCACTCACGTCGAGTCCTGTCATGAAGTAGACGATGATGGTGAAAGGCACAACCATGCAGAAAATGGCTGGGAAATCCACCACGACTCGGGCAATTGCAACAGCAGACGGACGGTAGAAGGCATAATCCTTGTGGCGGGCAACGATTGCACGACCAGAGACAGCAGGCATCAGTTCCGTCAGTTGCAACCAACCCAGGAACAGAATGGAGAAGAACAGGGCACCACCACGCGAGAATGCGCCGCTAGTATCCAGAGATTCACCGTAGAACAGAGAAGAGACAATAAGACCGTTAGAAATGATGATGAAGTATTTGGTGTAGAGGGAAGTTTTGTCTCCCCACAGCAACCAAAACTCACGCCGCACGCAGGCTGCGACTTGCTGAACGATGGAGACGGTGTAGCTGGACTTCTTCGAAACGGTCTTACTCTTAGACTGGGCAACGGTTTTTTGGAAGCGGCGAGTGTCCTCCTGGTTGGTGTCTTGCAATCTCTTTTCGTAGTCGCAGACGTCGTTCCAGATTTGCTTGTACGCGTTACTCTGCTTGAAAATGGACTCAAGCTCTTCCGCGGTCTTCGGGGTCGACGCTTCGCGGCCGGGCTGGAACTGGCGGGCATTCGGGTCGCAGAGGGAGGTGAGGAAATCGGCGGTGGTGGACTGGTCGGGGCAATAGAAACCAAGGTTGACAAAATACTGTCTCGCCTCGTCGGCAGGCCCTTGGTAGAGCATACGGCCCGAGTCGATGACCATCACTTTGTCCATCAGCTCGTAGATGCTTTCTCCGGCCTGATACAAGGTAACAAGAGTAGTCCGCTTACTGACATCGGTCATGATGCGAAGGGACTTGGCGTAATCCAAAGCGGTACTAGCATCCAAACCTCTAGTAGAGTTGTCCCAGCAAACCACCGAGGATTTGGTAGCAAGCGTTTCGGCAATACTGACACGCTTCCTCTCACCACCCGACACACCACGAACGTACTCGTTACCCACGAGGGTATTTTTGGTGTGGGTGATACCGAACATCTTCAGTAGGGCGTCAATGATGACAGGGATGCTAGACTTGTCGTGCTTCTTGGTTTTGTTGATCAAGGAGAACTTCAAGGTCTGCCAGACAGTGAGGTTCGGGAAATGCTGGTCGTCTTCCTGGTTGTAGTTGACCTCACCCCGGAAATGCTTGTTCTGCTCTTCCGAGGACAGACCACCGTAGTTGATATCGCCCTCGACGCCAGCGAAAGCACCGCGGTCATTTGCAATGGTCTTCAGGAAGGTCGAACAGCCAGCGCCTGGCCTACCAAGCACCAGCATCATTTCACCCTCCCGAACGGCTCCACTGAAATCGTGAAGCAGGTCTCGAACTGGGGGACGCTTGCCGAAGTGAAGTTGCGGGATGAAGTTGGTGACGAGTTTATACAAATCGGGCCCGAAAGTGCCGACGACTGCATCGGGCAAGGTCCGCACGAACGAAGCACCAGTTTCAATGCCCTTCACGGTCACGTTCTTGAACACCACGCCGACTTTCTTCGCAGGTTCACCCGCGGTCGTGCGGCGCTCGAGCTGACCACCCATCAAAAACTCGCTGAGGTCGAACCCACCCTGGAAATCTTCATCGGCGGCGGACGAAGCCTCGTCAAAGGCTTTCTCTTCATCCCGGGGTTGGCTTTGTCGACGAGCCTTGGCGGTTGATCGAGTTCGGTGCAGACTGAGCCGAGTCAATTCTCGCCTCATCTCCTCGAAATCCTCCATTGCGCCTCGACGGGAGACTGGGTCTCCCTGTTCCTGCTCTCCCCATCGTTCGTCGACCGACAAATCGGTAACACTAGTCGAGGAAGATGAGATGGTGTGCTCCGGGGCCACGGCATGGTTATATTGAGGTTCATCGTGCGTCGCCGCCGGGCCGTTGGTCGGAACCTCTGGCTGACGAGGTTCGTCAGCCATATTGTGACGGAGATTTCTTATCTATTGCCGATCTTCGGAAATTGATATACTAGATAATAGATATTAGATGTAACGAGAAACCGCGATAATTGGTTGGGTTGTCTCGGGAAATAGGACGGCAAAGTAGTATCCGGAGTAATATGTATGTATGTATATGAATATATACAGATAGGAAGAAAGGAGAGAAGTATAGGGGATTAAAGTCGATTAGAAAAGGCCGAAGCGTGGATCGAGTTTTTTTTAGGGAGGGGAGAGGGTCAGATAACAACAACAACGGCGCCAACAGAACACGAAGCAAAAAAAGAGCAGGGAGCAGACGTGCGACAAAAGGAAGCTTTATAGAAACCTCGACCATTGCATCATGGTCATTTTACGGCCGTCTCCATTATTAAGTCCGGAAGGCAAGAACGGAAAAATCTGTGGATTTGTCAGGTTTGGCAGAGCAAGCAGCAACCGAGACGGAATAAACTGATCAATCAGAGGGCCGAAAGAGCAGGCTTACCATCCGTCCAGTCGTCGACAGCCGAATTGTGGAGCATTAGAAAGATTGCGAAAGCCAGAGACAAGCGAGGTGCGAGACTAAGAGGGAGCTTGAGTGGAGCCGTGGTAGGCAATGAGTCGAATTGACTCAGTCGAGACAACGATCGGTTGTTCCCGATCCTTGGATCCACCATTTGCAGCATCCAATAAGTCGGCCAAGACGGAGATAAGCCTTGCAACCGGTGGTGGTAGGAGAGTTGCTTATGCATGAAAGCAGACTAGAAAGTTTAGAATGTCGTGGAGGCGCCGCGATGGCGGACGAGAGAGAAGTGGAAGACGGAAGTTCGCCAGCGGCGGAAGATCGAAGAGACCCTTGGTTCCCTCCGCCAAGCCTGAGGCATCTAACCCAGACTGACTAATACGCTTTTGTTCCCTAACCGAGTTGGTTACTACGGGAGTACGGAGTCTGATTGTCACTCCTCATCCTCCATTGACAGATTTCAAAATAAGCAAAAGTTTGGAGTTCCCAGGCCCAGGGTGACATACTCGATGATCTATCGGAACTCCGAGTTGCTGGGTGGAGTCGTCATCCTGAATGCCCTTGATCCATTATTATTAACTCCGCCGAGGCTGAAGTTGGTAGAGAGGAGCCTTAAAAATAAGTCTCCGAAACCCCCCTCGCCCCGAGTCAGCCGCCACGATGCTTCTCCTCCACGCCTGACTCGTCCGATCTATCCTTTGGTACATACATCCCCAACTCCTGGCTCTCGTCTTGCCTTCAATTTGCTTCTCCAGGTCCCAATCCCTAGTTACCATCACTCACCATTGCTGACTACACCATCCACACGCACCTGGGGACCTTGGCAACAAACCAATGGTGTATGATTATGCCACCCGCACTGACCACCGCCGCTTGGACAGTTAGTGGATTTGATTTCTAAGCCCTCGTGAAGGTTGACTAACAGTCTTAGCGAGCAATTTCTAGGAGTCTCGAGGGATTAATCAGCCCTCCATCTACCTAATCTATTCAGCGTCATCAACATCCCCAATGACAAAAGGGTTTATCCGTCTGACAGAGAGCGATGAGTCAAAGCTCAGGTTTGGTTAAATCAATGAAAAGCAATCTCACTTGCCTAGATCGGTTGGAGCCTGGACGTCTCCAGGGCCCACTCGTCCCCGGTCGCTCATGCACGCGGATTACTCTCAGGCATCCATGCTGAACCGCTGATACTGCGCCGATTGGTCCTCGGTACTCCGTTCTTTGCTTCCTATGGCGCGTCGGGATATCAGAATGAGCTATCTTGTGATCATGGAGTTTGCCTTTATCGTACCGGTATATGACTGATACGTGGCACGATAAAAGTGATAGATCATTCTCACAGAATAGTACAGAGACAGCACTCTGGTTTTGGTCCTCCTGCTGTTAATTAATCTGGCGCGCTGGAGGGAAATTAGGGCTTCGGAAACACACCGCCGCCTCTGTCCAAAATGGCCCGTCGCCGATCTCGTTCTTCGGCCGCCTCGATGCCTGCAACCGGGCATCGGAGCTGGTCTTCTCACTGGTTCTTTAGAACTTGGGGTATATTAATGCTTCCGGAATGCTCTTTCGGGCTCGGCCTGTCTGACTTGTTTGCTCTTCTCCCTTTCGACGCAAATCCCGCTTAGAAGGGTACATGCTTCGCCGATGTACCTATATCCGACTTCGAAATATCGGTCTGACACACAGATGGCACGGAGTTTCATAACTGCGTCGAGTATACTTCTTGGCCAGAACACGCAATCGACTGTTGTATGTAGGTGACTGACGTTGTAAAAATAGATGGACTGCATTTGCACGAAGTTGGTCGGTGTGCGTTGCCTTTGCATATGGCTTTTTCTGGCAACTCCTCTGCTTGGTTAACTTCTTGTCGACCGGTAACATCTCCCATGATATGTCAAAGATTTCGCAATTGGGTCTTTGAGACACGAGCAGACGACAACACAGACGGTGCCCAAATAAAGCTAATCAGCTGTTCAAGAATGTAGAATGTAGCATGCATACGAGTTTGTCCTTTCTCTTTTTGTCTCTCAAATCAATCTCGCAGTATCATTCTACTATTAGAATATTGAGTCTATATATCTATGGCTGTATGCCCAATGTGCCATTTGGAAACCCTCCCTGTTCAATGACCTCGCCGTTCTACAAGCCTATCGGGTACATCTGTCTACAGAAATATAAGGGGAAATCTACCGTAGTCGGAAAAGCAAAACTCAATTTGTAGAGCCAATCACCAAGTCAAGTCCCATATTGTTCTGCGAGTCGTTCGAGAATTCAGGCAGCCGACCATCATATAACGTGTTTTGAATCATTATAACAGTTCCATGTTTTTCTCTTCACTCCCAATCAATAAAACGGCGGATCTCCCGGTCTATATATCATCTTGCATGTGAGTGTACATATTAGCGAGTCAGTAGTAGAATGATTTTACGATTCAGACCGTAAGTAGGATGAAGAGAGAAGAAGAAGACAAAACATGAACAAACAAAGAATATGCTTGCTTCAATGAGTCTGACAAACATCCACTATGATATGCTAGGTATGCTATGCCACGGCTATTTATATACATACAATACACATGGTACTATACAGCTCGGACTCGATAATCTACGAAGACTTTTTGTTTGCACTGGCCCTGGCAATGCGCTTCTGGATTTCCTCCTTCGTGAGGATTTTCACCGCGTTTCTAGAAAAGACGTAGCTCAGGCCGGACCAAACGGTGGTTCCCGCGACGAGGTACCTAGATTGGTTTGTCAGTCAAAATCTTCGGGATGCGAATGCAAAAAGAGGTGAAGGAATAAAGAATAAAAAAAAAGAGGAAGAGGAGCAAACAAAAACATACAACAGCCGGGATTCGCTGGTGGTCACCCACCCAACTACTAACCGGCCGGCGTGTGGCTTAAGTACGGCTGAGCGGACGGGAAGCCCTGTTCTCCACACCCTGTGGTCGTATGTACTGGGGATAAGAAAACAGTGGCCCATACCGCCCACCTGCTCATGTGCGGTTCTTGCTAAAGTGGCAGACCACGACAAAGGGGGGAGAAAGGGACATGGTGCATTATGGGACTGTACTTACTGGAATGCGGTCATTGCCTCCTTCAAGTGCCATGCATCGAGGAATGGCTCTGGAACCACAGGCATGGCGATGGCACTTCCGACGAGCAGAAGCTGCAGAGCCGTGTTGACCTTTGAGATTGCCGTGGGTTTCACCTCTGCAGATGGCAGAGAGAAATCCCAGTAGCGGGCCATAGTCTTGGGCGGCGGGAGAGAGATCCAGCGATAGTAAATAGCGGATATGGCAAGACCAATATCCCGGCCAAGTATGATGACAGCAAGCCAAACTAAGGGGTCTCCGTTAGCATAGCATAGGGATGGGTAGGTGGGCACAACGCACCGGGAATGGACCCATTGACCGCTAAACAAGCAACACCGATGGTCATGAGTAGCTTATCGGCCATCGGATCAATGATCGTGCCAACTACCGTTTGGAGATTATAGCGTCGCGCAATATAACCATCAACCAGGTCCGTAATTCCAGCATACGCAAAGAGTCCCAGCGCTGCTGCATGGTGGTCGTGCACCAGGAAGTAACCCACTAGAGGAGCAGCGACCAAGCGTGAGAAGGTGAGAACGTTGGGCACGGTGTAGATGTTTTCATGAGTAGTTGGCCGCGGTATCCGAGAAAGAATTGGCGACTTCTTGGAGTCGGATTTAGAGCTGAGCTATATCAGTTTGAATATCGAGATAACAACTCGCATATCGAGGAGAATTTCGCATGGTCTGTATATTCCATATAATGCGTATGTATGGGACAGTCGAAAGTAAGGGGGAAGAAAGAGTCTAAAGACCTACCCATCAGGAAGCGGTTGTTCCGATTCTTTCTTATCCTCCAACAGCGTCTTCTGCTGGTGGAATGCTTGTACCCATTGGGATGCCCCGGTACAGGTCAAGGACTTCATTGCCGATGGTCTGAAAACCGGTCAACATCGATCCGGCTTTGAAAAAGGAGAGATCCTACCGGTGCTGCAGGGAACGCGAGTGTCTGGCCAACGTAAATATCGAGGAATAGCAGGGCTCCTTTGACGGAACACCCTGCCAAACTGTCCGCGCGGCAGAGCCATGGGCAATGGGGATGGATCTGACCCCATTGAATAGACGGGGACCATATTGTCCGGATGCGCGGATAGGCGCAACAAGGAGCGAGCTTGCAGCCATGATGGATCTTCAAGGTCTGGGATAAAGTGGAATGAACGGACTGCTTGAGAGTGATGCTGATAGAAAAGGCGACAAGAGGTGGTGTGAGGTGTACTGTTTCATTCCATGGGCTGCTTGCAAGATGATAAGAAAGACAGTATAAACAGAGTGTCTGCTTTCCCAGGACCGGTAACCAAGATACTGATCGATTACGATTCAAGCTATCCTCAAGTGCCGTAGATGACCGATATAACCGAGGTGCCCAAATTCTCCGACTGGCGAGATATCCGATGCAACGGACTGTCGAGCGAGAAGCGACGCAGATATGAGATGAGTCAGGCAACTGCTTCCCACAGAGGAATGCAATTGCGCCCGACGAGTGGCCGAAGCGACGAGGACGGAATATGTAGAAGAGAAGATAAACCGACCAATCGAGACCCTGTGATTCGGGAGGGCGCTGTCGGAACATTGTTTCTCCGCTATAGTCACGTGTATGTCATCCCCGGTCACATGTGGCGCCGTGGTTGCCTGTTCTGTCAGGCCAGCCATGAATCGTACTCCCTTCTCCCAGGAATCGGCGTCTGGTGGCTGATTCTATCTCCGATCCAACTATAAATAAGCATAATGACCCCAGCCACACATGCGGAGGATGATGTATATTCCCATGGAATATCGTCGCAGGATCTAGACAGTTTCACTTTCATGCTATGCTTTCCCCACTTCACTAATGCGAATGATCGGGGCTATGACTACTAGCATCACACTCCCGGTCAGAAAACTACAACGAGGGTCTATCATCAGCCATCGAGAGAAGAGGAAACCCATGGACGTCGACAAATCAGAGGGCCGAGAGACAAACGCAGTAGACAAGCGCAGATGACATCTCCATTCACCAGGTCGGCGGCGCCTCCATTCATACTACTACTACCACCCTCATCTGACCCCTAGCGGCTCGTCTCACCTGATAAATGAAGAGCAGATGTCCCCCAATTGTTGTCGTCATCATAGAACTTCCTCCCATAAGTGATGGCTTCCCTGACACAATCTCACATTATGGAGCTCGTCAACCTTCTCGCTCTCGATTCAATATAGGATGCGGTGCTCGTCAACAGCGCCGCTATGGGAACGACGCCGGATGATAGTGACAGCACGGAGTCCTTACCTGCCCCTAAACGACTCACCATGGCCATGGTGACAATCGATCGCCCGACGGTTGCACCTCCGGTGAGGGTTCCCGCTCCACTGCCATCGGATCCTCCATCCTCCAGAAGATCGAGCACCTCGCCCGGCAACTCGGAGGTGATTGCAGACCCTAACCTCGCCAACCCTCGCCTTCTGACCAACCAAGCCTGTATCTATGAGCGTCGACTACCGGGCGATGCCTACATCACCGCCCATGTGCAGCGCCTGCAGCATGGCTTCTACTCCAGCTCCGCTGTTTCGGATCAGGACTCCGACCACGTTGACTTCCTCGGCATTAACTTCGTCTTCCACTCACCCAACACCATGACGCATCGCTTTAAAGCAGCGACTATTCGCGCTTCGGTCCAAAGCAACCGCGACAAACCCTCGTCGTCCTCCGCGCCTCCGACCAGACGACACTCCCGATGCTCCGGCCCCTCGCGAAGCCAGCGGACCCCCCAGCGCCCTCGAAATCCGCGCTTCCTCAAGCACGCGCCGCATCTCCTCTACGGCGCAATGTCGCCGGAAACCCTGCAATGGAACTACAGTCTCGCGGGGTCGATAGGGGTCGCCCAGCTGCCGCTGATGGCCAGCTTGTCGCCGTCCGGGGGCATGAACGGTCGATATCGACGGTACGAGATGATGCGCATCCAAGGATCGGTTCGATCGCTGAAGAGCCCGCGCGGACACAAATTTGACGTCGAGGCCGGCGAGATCGTCTGGACACTCGAGGAAAACAATCTACAACGGTCGGGCCTGCCGCGGGAGTTCACGTTCGCTATGTTGATCCAGAAACCGCGCGCCGACAGCCGCGTGCGGTTCGCCCTCGACATCGAGCCGGTGCTGCAATTCGGCTACTGGACCTATCCCAGCTGGTGGTTGGACATCCCCAAGTATCAGCCCGTGCCTCGACGGCCGCTCGACTTCCGAGTCCAAGTGGGCCAGCGGTTCGAGCCCATCACGTCCTCGAAGGGATTCAATTTTGCGACCCTGGAAAGCTCTTTCGACGACTACGTGCACATGCCTGGTCGGAAGGTTTCTTCTATGGTAAGTCAACCCCCCTCCACCCTCGAACAACACAGAGCAGGTCTCTAATGTCCCGCGAACAGATTGCCCCCGACGGAGGACCAGCCCAAGATGACAATGAGATTCGGCGCGACGTCACGCGAGATTTCAGCCTGGTAGAGCCGGTGCGAGGGCCTACTCGGCCCCCTCTCTCCGTCGATGCAGGCCAATTGCCCTTGGCCGCTGCATTTCCCAACAAGATCCCCGCAAACCAATCCTTCGTGCCGATGGTGCCAGGATTTGACCCAGGATCGATATCGATACGAGTTCTACTGGACAAGGAGAATGAGAACAGCGATACCGATAAAGAGAGCAATTAGCTATCTTGATATCAGGCAGACCAGAGAATCACCAACATCATCAGCAACAACACTTTTCCCCTTGATCCCTACATTCCCTCTACATGATACAGACATACGAATACCTATCTACCTAGATTGACCAGCCCTGACCTCACACACACCCATCCTCCACCCTTTACTTTTACTTCTTCTCACTTACACTGCTGTACTTTAGCCCCTATAGTTATGATTCTAATCACGATCCATTCACGATCATGACCATGCTCATGACCATGCTCAACATCAACATAGAAAAACAATCGCGTCCTGATTACGTGAGTACGGAGTAATACTGAGTTCGTAGATCTGAGATCACCGCAATGTGGACCCTCCGACCCCCATCCCCATCCCAAATTCCATCCGAGATCTCAGAAGAAACCGGGGAGATCGGACGGGATCCGGGCAACTCCACCTCCCGAATAAAAATGATCTGCAGACATCAACATCAACATAACATAACATCATTAACAGTGACATTCTGTGTACTATGTACTATTACTATGTACTGTACTTAATATGTAGTATGTATATAGGGGCACCTGAGGGATCTAGACTGCCTAGTCCTAACGTAAGTATATCTATCTACTTATCTATGACAATTATATCTACAAGTTCTTCTTTTCTGTGGGTAAGGTAAGGTAGTATTCATCACCAGTCGGGACCAGCTCCACCACAACCCCAACGGATGGTTCTACAAGTTACGGTGACATCTTCACAGATAGAAAGGTCATAGAAGGGTCAAACGAAGAAAATGTGAACTACACCGGTCGCATATACCATACCGAAGATTGAAACCCGATCGTGCAATTGATCATGTAGAACTAGCGAAACTACCAATACCAGCCAGTTAAAGACGAGACTGATACCTTGTCACCAGCTCCCTCGCTGAAAACAAGAGAATAGAAGCAAAACGCATAAAGCCAGAGCCGAAGAGAGTGGTAATAGAACGAATGAAATGAAGAGGGCCAGAGAGCAAAGCAAAGCAAGTAAAGCAAGGTCCACACACACACAAAACAAGGAACGATGAAAAAAGAAAAGGCCGACCATAAAACTCGCATCAAACCAAGGCCGATGGACCTAAACGACATCAACTTTCCTGATGGGTATCCCAGACCAAAGTCCACGGCTTTCCTCCCTTATTTAACAAACGTAGGATATGAAGTTTGCAGACTCGAAAGCAGAAAGCAGAACCAATAGCGACAACAATAAAAATAAATCAGATAGCCGCCCCAGACCGTGCCACCCAAACCGACCCATTGCTCATAATCACATTAAAGCGACACGCACGAAAGAAAAATCGTTCCCATAAGAAATAAAACCGGAATAGGATGGTGATGAAAAAGAAGTGAAAAAAAGGACGACTGCAGGGGTAGATGTTGGGGGGATCATCGTATCATCGTTGAGAACACAAAAGAAGGTCGTGTTGCAACAAACAGAGAAAGCCACCAACATCTCCTCTAAGAGCAAGATTGCATCGAATAATCATCCACAGAATGTATGTATAGTCTATTTCCCGTATTGCCGCCCTTTCGAAGATTGAAAACGTATGTGAGAAACGAAGCGAAGTAAACGAGCGAGTCAAATGGAACGAAAAGAGAGAGAAGAGACACAGATCAAAAAAAAAAAAAAAAAGAAAAGAAAAGAAAAGAAAAGAAAAAGGGTATTTTATACTTGTGGCTGAGCCGGAGCCGCCGTAGTCCAGGCAGAGACTGGATAAGGAGCATGAGCAGCCGGAGCAGTGGTGTTCATGTAATACTGACTCCGGTCACTCGCGCCGTAATAAGGATTGGGAATTGGGTTCGACTCCCGACGAGGGATGCTGGGGTCAAACGCGGCCATGCTGCGAGAGTCCACGGAAGGATGAGACGAGGCATCCAGTTGACCTGCCAGGCTGAAACTACCGCCGCGTGAATAAGTACCAGGAGTCGAAGGATCAATTGGCGAAGTTGCATCGGTTGCAACGCTTCGAGAAGAAATCGAGGATCGATAGGCCGATGGACTGTGATCCGACTGCGAGCGATTCCGGTCACTCAAAGAGCTCGACATGGTCGTATTGAGTGCTGAGGGGATCGATGAAGACAGTGGATTCTGACCGAGGGCATCAAATCCAGTGCTATATTGCGTTGGAGCCCGAAAGTGCGGGTAGTCGTCCGGCTTATGCGGAATCTGAGTAGGGGGCGTGGGCGTAGGGAGATACGAATTGGGGGCCTGTACTCCGGGGACTGATGCTACCATGGAATATCCAGTGATAGGTGCCGACTGTGGCGGATGCGTGGCAGTGTACGATGCCGGGTGCATGTAGAAATCCGGGTGAGGGTTTGGGATGCCGTATCCTGGAGGCGCCACCAGCTGAGGACGATAGCCATACAAAGCATGAGACGGATCGTTCGGGTTCTCCAGCGTTCCCGATTCCAGATCGTCGATAGGAGCCCGAAAGCTTTGCTTCTGAGTCAGCTCCATACGGGGTCGGATATAGCGTAGCTCAGGGCAGTTAGACGGCGGGTTCAAACTCGCTCGCATCACATCCTCCATACTGTAATATGAAACCAAATGATGCGTCACTCCCGAAACGGTCACGCTCATCGTCTTTTTCACCAAACCGGAGTCCTTGAAGCCGTATGAGTCTACCAGAGAGCCGACCAATGCGCGTTCCATGTCACCATGCTGCGTGCGTTCCCCATACGGGCCGGTCGACGGACCGGGAGAGTAGCCTTGCGCGCTACTCTCAGGTCGTGGATAGGGCTCTCCCGGTCTCGTTGGGCGTCGACTGGATTTCTTCATCGCGCGCTTCTTCTCGCCCGGCGGAAAGGGCTTTTCGAGCTCTCGGTAGACGAGGAAATTGCCCAGGATTCGACTAGGACTCCAGGTGACACCGTCCGTCCATCGCTTGATGCCCGACGAGTTTTCCTCGTAGATGAAGACGGTCCCGCTGCGAACCAGGCTGGCGCGTTCCCGATCATGAGGCCGACGGGGCACATGGTGCAAAACGCCGGTCAGACAAGCCTCGAACAAGACCAGCGCGTCGTGCGTGGTTGCAACATAGCCATAATACGTCGGCTCCAACGTCGTGGTGGTACCGTTGACCATCGTGGGCGGATAATTGTTTCTTTTGTTTGATTTGGAGGGGGGCTCGAACTTTAGTCGAAAGGGGTCAGAGAGGTAAAAGCAATCAGAGTTAACACCGTCGCTGATCAAGGTTTCCCAGCAACGCGGCTACTTAAGACACGCCACGCCGATTTCAAGGCCAGGGGAGAAATCCGCACGTGTGCAGGCAGACAAGAGGGGGATAAAGCAGAAACAAAGTAGTCGCAGCCGCCCAGAACGTGAGAACCAACAGAAGAAGAAAATCGCGAATGGGAAAATCAACTGGCAACGAGACGACTGCAAGGATTCAAGAAAATAAAGTAAGAGGCAGGGAGGGGGAGGCAAATAACCTCACAGGAAAGAGGGAGCCTCCCGAGGGTAGAGACGAGAGGATGACAGGTTGAGGAAAAGCTCACGGAGGGAGTGAACCAAAGGACAGGGTCGATGGTGGGAGTTTAAACCCAGTCTTGGGCGCCCGGATCGACAGGCAAGCACGGGCCCGTTCTTTCTCAAATCTTCGTTGAGGGACAGGTTTGGATCTGGAGAGAGAATCGCCTGGCCCTAGTCAAAAGTTGGGTCGACTGGAGCTCCGGTTCCACGGATAGCGATCGGATCGTATGGGTTATTGGGTTGACTAGACACCTCAACCAAAGGAAAGCTGCGGTAATTCCCAGGCTTTTTGAATCTTCCGCGACTGATGGAACCAGGTATGATAATGTCGGAAGAAAAAAAAAAAAGAAAAAGAAAAAGAAAAAGTAATAAAAAAAAAAGAAAAGAAAGCAAGACAAGAAGTCAATCAATCAGGTTCACGATCCAAGATGAACAAGATGGAGAGAGACAGAGAAAGAGAGACCAGCTCAGCTTACGATGAGCTGTTCGGTGCCTGTTTCGGAGGAGGAATGTAAGCCGATTTATCCACAACTGGGATTGACAACAGCCACCGGTGCCATACGAGGTGGGAAGAAAGACAGAGATCAAAGGAATGAAACACGATGGAGATGGAGATGGAGATGGGAATGGAAATGGAAAAGATATTAAACGTCAAACAGAAGGAGAAAGGGCCCAAGTAAAAAAAAAGATCAGGAAGAAAAATAAAAAAAAAAAAAAAAAAAGGAAAAGGAAAAAAAGGTGAATAATAATAATAAATTAGGAAGCTTCAACTCCTGCAGGGTTGCTTTCTGAAAAAGTAAGGTAGGTATTGTAATTTGTAAGCCCTGTTTTTTTATTTTTATTTTTCTCTTTAATTCTCTCTCTCTCTCTCTCTTTTTCCCTATGTTTTCTTTTTCGTCTTTTGTATTTTCTTTCTGCCCTTTCCTCCAAAATGATATGCTTCAAAGTGCACGAAATTCGTTTTGGGGGAGGAGGGTTGGAAAAATAAAATCCAAATAATAATAACAATAATAATAGTAAGCCCCTTTCCTGATGATGATCGAGGAGCAGATTGATTATTATTATTATTGTTATTATTTGAATAATGGATTTTTTCAAATTTCCCTCCAAGGGCAAAAAACGAAAGAGAGCGAGAGAGAGAGAAATAAAAACGAAAATAAAATGAAAAAAGAAAAGGCAGGTTCCAACTAGGCCAGAAGCCGGGCAGGGAGTGCGGGTGCAGGGACAGACAGCGACAGCCAGAGACAGAGGGAGAGACACGACCCAAGTCCCAAAGGCCAAAAGCCAGACCGTGAAGAGTGACCGGCGTGGGCGGGGCGACCCAGGCTGGCAGGCCCGAGCAGAGGGCCCGGCGGCAGAAAATGAGGATGGGATGGGATGGGTGGGTGCAACTAGTGATTCCAAGGAGCAGGGCAACGCCGGAAGTCGACGGTGGATCTCCAATCCATGAGGCCATCGCGGACCCATCATTTCTTTCTCATTCATGCATTCCACTGGAAAGCTGAAAATGGTCTGGAGGCAACATCGATTTTCGGATGATTTTAGGGGGACTTTTCTGTTCATCCTTTCTTGGATTTCCACCCCAGCAGGGTTGGATCATGGCCACTTGAACGAGTTGTCCAGTCTCGGGCCAAGGAAGAAAGTCCCAGAAAAAAGAAAGCAAATCACATCAAATCAAAATACAACGAATAAACTTCAAACTTTCGAACTTCATATAGAATAAGGCAATAGAAAACAGCTGGATGGACTTACCGACCTGTGGGGGGTGACAGAAGCAGGTACCCCGTTTCACTTTTTGCTGGGGGGGAAGTGGTTTTCTCGCTCTTCTGGCTTTAGGAATTGCTGGTAACTACCCAACCTTAAGTACCACAGTAATGACGTTCTCTATTTTGGCCTTTTCTTTCTGCGGTTCTGCTTCGATATTGTTTTTTCCCCTTATTCCTCTTCGCTGGAAGTTTCTTTGGAACTCTGTCAAAGATTGTTCAGAGAACACTGGAAGACGCTGACGAGTCAAAGGAATCCGACGTATGCAGTGGACTGAATCCAGAAAGGAGGGGGAAGAGGGGCAGGTTCATCAAGTCCAGCTTGGAGAGAGCAGGCGTGTCCCGGATCAGGGAAACTGACAGGGGAAACTAGTTGGAAGTAGAGATAGAGTAGAGATTGAGTTTCCAGAGGGGAAAAGAAGGAAAGGCAAGGTGGGCGCAGTGGAATCCTTTAAAGGGAGGAACAGGCGGGAGTCAGAAGCGGGGGAAGGGTGAGGACGAAGGGTAATGGTGACGGCGACAGCACACGACGACAGTAATGATGATGGGATTCTGATGAGGCCTCAGGAATGAACCGTCCCGGTCAGGTCTTTGTACGGAGTATAGTATACGCTATACGCCGTATATTAAATTGGTGAACTGAAGGCGAATACTGATTCTGGATATGGGATGGAACGGAGACGGACATTCTCTGACCCCCTACAACTCGTGGCAGCCGACGAGGACTATAGCAAACTAGCAGATCACTAATACCAGTATTCAGCGGTTTTACTAGTTGGATAGTGGACTCCTTAGTTGATCTGATCTCGAGACATTCCAGATAGCAACATCCGCATGGCGTTGATTTAGTGCAAGTATTCTCACCGTAGCTGTGTACTCCGGTGTACACGGAGTAGAATCGTCATCGGCCCTGCGCCATGGGTCTCCAGGGGGCGCATTCTATTGGCAGTTCCGTACAGAATAGGGCGGATGGGGATTTTTTTTTTTCTTTTTTTTTTTTTTTTGTTATTGGGGATCATTCAAAAAAGGGAACGGCGAAGGAGGGGGCTGTGTGTGGTCACTTTGAGTAGTTGGTGAACTGGCGAAATGTCCCTTTTTTGAGAACGGAGGGATGAAGGGAGGATTCCTAGCAGAAGAGAACCAAATAATCAAATTGGTTAATACTTAGTCTATCGAGTATACAGGGCAACACTTACTACTGAGATTTAACTCTCGACCTTACAGATGGAGAAGCATATCTCAGAAGCTCCAGAAACTATATCGCTGGATCTCATCAGCGGTGCTTCTTTCTTTCAACGTAGGCCCTAACTTTTAACTTCTAACATGTTCTCTCTCCAATTTAGCTCCATCAGTACCCCAGTCTTCCTAATCGGTAAAAATTGCTCCATCTTCACATTCACAGCGACCACCGTCAACACGATACCTCCTAGGTACATCCGAACCACAGCTCCGTGTCTACGCCACCGACCCGTACAGCGACCGTACTCCGTGCTACGGGACCCGCCTGGCGATTTCCAAAGGTCCCAACTCTCCAAGCCCAAGCGCCTCGTCTTTCTGTCTCTTTCTTCTTGATTTCCATTCCAACATGCTGGCCTCGGTCTTGAACTTGAACACCTTTTGGCCATGAACATGACTGATTATTGAGGGGTTGTCTGCAGGGGTGGAACCAGTCCAGAGGCCACCACCCAACCACGGCTCCGGCCCTGACGAAAGAATCTGGCGGCAAAAAAGATGATGTGCACACTTGTACCGGTCATCGAAGTCTCGGGCAGTCCCAGCACCCACTAATTTCTTAGTCCTTACACAGTAGTCCCAGGTTCCATCCCCTCTTCTCGCTATTATTATTATTATTATTACTATGACTACTACGGAGTACTATTATCTGTTGTTATTATTATTATTATTATTCATTCATTGATTCATCGACTCTCATTCTCCTTCTCATTCATGTCTCTATTGCCTCACCTTTCGTGTCTCTGGTCGATCAAATCATCATCCTTGGATAACCGAGACCTTGTCATTCGCTATACCAGTTCTTCGACCTAGTGGCTGGCGACCTACCATGTACGGTACCTACCTACCTACCTAGTAATAAATAATAATACAACAATATCCCTCAGACCTTGGTCCATGCGTTTTGCCATACCCTCTTTGGGTTTTGATATGACTGTTTAATTTTATTTTAATCTACGTCTATCCCGTGCGTAAAGGTATAGATTAATTGTCATTCATCAGCCGAGCCTTAACTAATAACTAGTTAACTAGAAGTTGCCATGACTCGATAGTAATACGGTCGCCTAGGCTGAATCCTCAGACCTCAGCCCTTTCCAACGCTACGGAGTGCTACTAGCGAGGACTGTTATTATTATGGCCATGGTTGTTATTGCATAGTGCAATGCGGGCCAAGGGGGGGAGGAGGAGGAGCGGATTGGTTCCAGAGAAAAGAGAGACAGTCCTACCTACTGTACGGAGTCCTACAAAGAGATGTAGATACTAGATACTAGGTCTCTAGAGACCTACTACGCCATCCACTTACAGCGTAACTAGTTAGTAAATCCAGTCCAATCGAATCCACTCCCCCCCTCGATATCGGGAATTCTTGGAGCGGGAACGAGAATGGGGTGGGCGACTTTCTACGTTAGTTAGCCGGTCCCAACTCCCAAGTGTGGTTGAACCAGTGTTTGGAAGCGTTGATTTCTCTGGTAGGATTTCAAGACCGGGACCCAGATCTGGCAAAAACGCGGTCCGAGCTCGATTGGGTCTCGTAGTTGTCATGTCATTGTCATGTCTGTCCACTTGCAGGCGGATTCAGAACGAGGCAAGATCAACAGAGATGGATGGATGGACAGAGGGGGTGTGTGAGAGAGAGAGAGAGACAGAGATCTGGGAATCTCACTCTTACAAACTGATATCAAGTTAGCATTTGAAGTACTGTACACAGCACTTAGTAGGTAACTAAGATAGCCAAGTCAATCAGTCAGTAGTCCGTCGTCATCATCGTCGTCATGACCATCTGACCTTAAACCTTTTCTCCCAGATCTCCGTACCTAAGAAACAGAAACGAGGATGATCAATGGCCTTCGTCAGCCTTCCAGAAACGCAGTACCTAAAGTCAGTACGGAGTCAACAACCGGTGACACCGCAAATGAGGGTCTGTGTCGACTGTACTGTAGATAGACTGATTCGATTCGATTTACATTTACGACCGACCGACCAGGTGCCCGACGGCACAGGGGGGACTGTGCGCCTGCGCAACTGCATTATTATTTCCTGGCTCGCCATGGTCGGGTTTCCCTTTTTCATTTTCATTTTTTCTTTCGTTCTCTTTTTTTTTTTTTTTCTTTTTCACCCCAACCCCCATTCCGCTGTCTTCCGTCCCGTTGATCGGAATGCCAATGTGGAAAAGGAATGTAATGTGATTGCGAAGCGGGAGGGGGAAAAAAAGAATGAATGCGTAGGAAAATATAATCAAAAAAAAAGGAAATTATTTCCCTCCCTCTTTCCCATCCACCATCCACACTGAAGGTATTGGTAAGGTAGGTTGTCGGAGTGTGCCGAGTTGGTTTCTCCTCCATTTCCCATTCTCAGTCCAGATATTTTTTTTTTTTTTTCATTTTTTTTATTTCTTCCTCGCTCGCCCTCCAGGCTCCTAGACTGAGAGTCTGAGACTCCCTCGCACACACGGGTGGACGGCCGACGGCGCAACAGTGGACGGTGGGTGGCCAGTGCGAAACAATTCTACCCGCACTCACGGAGGTCCGTGCAGAAAAGCCAGAACAAAAAAAAAAAAAAAAAAAAGAGCGATTCAGAAATCGAAAATCCAGATAAATCAAGTTCCATTCAAGGCAAGGTCGACACCAGAAAAGAAAAGAAAGAATAATGCGATTGAGAGAACCAGGAAAGTTTTTTCTTAGTGGGGGGGAATCGAGATGGGCACCCGGCGGGAAGTATATCTACTTTATACTATATCTTATAGTTATACTCCGTACCCCTAGGGGAGAGGGGGCTAAGATGGAGATAAGTTTGAAGTATAATTTATATATAGAATTTAAGATAAGGGAGAAGTTTAAATATATGGATAAGGAAGAGAGGTTTTTTTTGTTTCCCCGCAGATTCGATCGAAAAAAAGAAATGGTAAGAGGGCCTTACCATCTACTGTAGGTATGTACTAAATCTACACAGTAAGGTTTCTTAGGGCTGTTTTTTGTTTCTTCCTACAAAGTCCGCCAAAAATTAAATCTACTAACTAACTAACTAACGACGGAGTCAGAAAATCGAACTCTCACCGTGCAGGGGTGCCCATCTCTCCCGAGCTTATACAACTTTCGCCCAAACCTTCGCGGGAGATCCTCCGTAGATCCAGGCCATCTCCTGGGTAGTGGTTTTTGTGCTGGTTCCTCCGAATTGACTTCCTTCTTCCAATCTCCTCCGGTCGAGTGGCGAAAAATAAAAAAAAAAACTTCGCTCCAATCAAGGTTTTGGGGCCAAACGCGACAGGTCAGGTCAACCCGGGTCCGTTTTCCCTACGGGGGATAATTGTTCTTTTTTTCTTTCGACAGACAGACAGGTTATTGTGCATGTGACTGGGCTTTTTATTTATTTTTTTTTTCTTCGGTTCGATTTGTTTATTTTCGTGATTTTCATCATTTGGAAAAAAAAAGATAATAATAAAAAAATCCAACTACACTCCGTAATTATACTTTTTTCTACTCCGTAGTTTATTATACTATTCCTTCTTTTTTTTTTATGGCCCCCGTGAAGACCCTTCCGGTCCGATTGGCAGGTCCCGACAAAGTGGGCGAACAGTAGACGATCTCGAGTTGGCGCGTGCTTGTCGAAACTTAATTCCATAGCAAGAACTGTCCGGGTTGAGAAGGTTAACTTCTGTCAATCCGTCTAACGGCATCGAAGGATGATCCGGGGGACAGGAGATCTTACCTTACGGAGTAGATGACCCCCGGTGTCTAGGGAGACGCAGTCAAAACGGATCAAGGCAGTGAGAGCTTACGAGGGTGCCGGCGTATGTGAATAGTTCCGCCCTCCAATCTCATACTGTAGCCAGGGTACACGAATCACCCGGTAAACGAGAAGACGAGCCTATCAGGTGATATCATGTTCATAACACGCGGCACATCATGCAGAGCGATCCCAATCTGTCTTCCAAACGCCCGGGTCGCTCGACAGCCAAGCGACCTCGAATCTTCGTATCGGGCAATGTAGTACGGAGGTATACCGAGGGACAAGCTATAATCTATCTAACTTTCTTTTAGAACCTGATTTCTGCCGAATGGAATCGACGTAAGGCGTGGCCCGTCTATTGCATGCAGCTGCAAAAAACCAGGGTGGAAGAGCCTCTCGTTTATTGGTACTGCATACATATTACATACTCTGCTGGTCAAGTGAGAACGGCATATGCAATGTTGCGACAGGGATTAACCCTCGGACAAGGTTCTGCCACATAGGCAGGTCAAGGTCGATGATCTGCACTCGCGACAGAACTTTATGAGATCTGCAGGGGGCAGAAGAAGGAAAGGGCAGATTTGATGTTCGAGATTGATTTGGGTTTTGCGGAGAAGAAGTGCAGGGAAAGGGGGAGGGAGACTGACGATCTGAGGCACGGCCGGTGCTTGTCACAGGGAGCTGATACATGAGATTATTGCTTTCTCGCCACCGTTGATCTGAATCCTTCCGTACACGGTCCTCGAAGTCCGTAGTCCGTACGGTGGACGCATTGTACGGTGTCTGTTCCTCTTCCCCTCTACCCCCCTTCTCGTACGCCTCAACCTCGCAGTGGATTGCCCTATTCCGCTGACCACCGGACCGACTCACAGCCACCTAGGTAAGCGAAGCGTGACTCTTGGTCGGAACACCTTTAGGCCACGACTCCCACGAGCGTACCCCGTCCGGCAAAGTCGAAGAAGGCGAACCAATCGATAAGTCAGGTCTTGGTGCAATTTCCCAATCGGGAGAGAAAAGACGATCCCGTTGTACGCTCCGTTCGCTCAACTTCGCAGTTTTTTTGCTGACTACCTTACCTTAGTTCAGAGTCCCGAGTCCGTCCATCATCGACGGCGGGACCGAGAATGATCGGGGCGAGCGAGCGACTCAGCGACACAGGCCAGCCAAGACGTCCATCCTGTGTCTTGCCCACAAGGCACAAATGAGCGCGTGCACTTCGTATCCGAGAAGGAAGGAGACCAGTACCCTCCTTCCTATCACGATCGAAGCCCTTCTTTTAGTGAGCGATGGTATGTTCTCCACTGCGACGTAGAGACCCCACGGATGAAATAATAGTAATCCGTCTCGAAAGTCCGTTATTCCCGACATTGTGCCCTTTTTTCTGGTGTGCACCCCTCTTTAATTTCGAAGCGTCTTGGTGATTTGCTCAGCCTCGACTGTCTCCAGTGGCGCCACGGACGGTGAACCGTAGACTTGGGCCAGGACCAGAAGGCAACGCTAAGATGAACTAGTTTAGAGAGGAGACTAAAGTGCTGATTCCGTTTTCTTCTTTTTTGGTTTCAATTGTTCTGGCACTGGATTTTCTCTCCTCCTTAGAATCCCTTCGGGCGACAGTGGCAGACGCCATGTGGACGATGATTGGGGGTTGACAAAGTGGAACCAGAAAATCGAAAAGGGTGGAGGGGCACCTTAGGTAAGCGCCCAGCCAGCTAAACTGAGATCAGAAGGAGCGACACAACTCCGTCCGGCGACAAAGACCAACCAGAACATTGTGGCGCGGCGCTCAGTGACTCGAGGGACCGAGTTCCCTTCTCAGTTCTCTCTCCTCCGTAACTACTGACTTGTCGTGGACTTCGTACCTTAAGCAGAAATCCCGCATGGACTTGACTTGACAGGGTCAACCTGATCTAACCCGACGATCATCGCGCGCCCAAGAATGTCGAAACCAAGAAGGGCTAGACCGGGGCGACGTAAAGCAGACACGAGTTCCTTTGCACCGCGCTAGTATGGACTAGTACTAGCCCGTACTACTGTACAGTCGATCATTGTAATTGGAAAAAGGGCGAGGAATCCGAATAACATCATCTCGTCAGGAGAATAGGATGAAGGGGCCATCATACAAGAGTAGGAATGAAGCAGATTTTCGACTTGTTGAATCTACAGAAGGCGAGAAACCGGTGTCATGGTGACTCCGCACAAGGGCTATGACCTCCAACACCAAGGATCAGGAACCAGTCCATGCAGGGTACGGTGCATCATACCAGTCTCTTCATCTACAACTCGCAACGCAGGCGGCTCATTCGAGTAATGCTGATTACCTGGTTCAGCGAGAATCCTCAATATCTGGACAAGTGTTTTGATTCGTTCAATATTTCTATAATATTTTCCAATTGAATCCTTCCCACTTATTATTTTTTTAATTATTGTCCTACGTATCCTGGACATGGATATCAGTTAGTCAAGTAGTCAAGACCTACTACTATTAGCCGCCAATCCGCGTTTACTGGTCCGCGGTGCCGTTCACCCCCCCAAAAAATGAGAGGTTTTTGCTCCTTTCAGGCACTGCCCAGACTCAGACGCCGAAGGGGGCGGCGGAGGTCGTGGACAATCCATCCGAGAACCGATCGTGATAGGTTCCCAAGCATGCTAGTATGCATGTACTAGTCCTGTACGCCGCGCCACAAGCTCGTGTAGTGATATGATTTGGTCATGGCCCCCAAACCGTATCAAACCTGGGGGAAAGGAGAATTATTCCTGGTGCATTTTAAGAAAATTTAATTTAATATCGAGAGACCCAAATGGGGGAGTAGAGAGCCTACCAGGTTGAATATTCTAAATATTTAAATCAATCGATTCAATCAATATTAAATGGACCGGTTCTATCCTACTCCTGGTCAGTGCATTTGACAATCTTCTGCCCTTTCGAGTGTACGGGATCTTAGTCCGTCCGAAAATCGGGGGCGCAACAAAAGGGGGACCAGCCGAGAGGACGACAATCCGCGTTGGCACTGGCAAGGCAAAGACGAATAAGAAGCACGATCATGTTAATCATTCCCCTCTCCAGTCCCCTCCCTCTGATCGGTCGAGGACAGGCTAGATTATGGGAACGAGTCTCCACCGCAAGCAAATAGTTCCGGTTAGCGCCTGGAATTAAGCATCTGTGCTTGGTTGATGCGGAGAAAAAACCCAATGGGTACTTCCCGACTAAGTCATGGCGTCCCAGTCAGATAAAACGGCCGTGAAACAAAAGAGGAATGATGATCTGCTCGCAATCCTTGCTCGCTTTGTGACAAGAAGATCAGGATACGGAGAAGAGTGCTCCCCGTTTTGTTCCATGGATCTATGACCTCAGTCCCTCCTTCCGAGGGACTTGATGCTATTCCCGGTCGTCCGGCTGGCTGGTCGGGTATCGGAGATGGGACTCTAGGTCGTAGCGTACTCCGTGCACAGAGGATGGCACATACTCCGTACATTAGGAATTGCGACCCGTCAATGAGATGATGCATGGTGGACGCAAGGTGCTTCGGTATAATGTATGTGCATCGTACACTCTCTTCCCCCACATTTTGAAGATAAGCAAATGAGGAAAGTGTGATTCAGGACGACGGGCACCGAGTAGTCGGGGTAAATCATATTTCAAACGGACTGTTAATAATTAGCAATAATGATCCTACACATCCCGTACATCGTCATCCATAGCATCGCGACTCGTCATAAAAAAACCTCCCTAAAATGACCTGTCTAAATTCGGAACTCCCCCCCTTTTTTTTCTCCTCTCTTAAAGATACTATGGTCATGTTTCACCACCTCTTCATGTGAAATGGAGAAACAATAGTGCTGTGTCTGTGCAACGGCTCTGCTCTGCGTAGTACTATGATTATCCTCTCGGGCGATCCAGTTACAGGACTCTGTCCCCCGTGCATCGGTGTCTAGGTACAGGCGACTTACGACACTCGACAGGATAACCAGATCCTTTGATACCCAACCAACTGTATCTGGTATCATGCGTTGACGAAGGATCTTCATCCATCTCCTCTCAGCCTCCTTTCTTATGCAATCACAGTCCAGGACAAGGTCAACCAGCCATGTGGTCTTTGACTCTGGCATGACTATTGACCGCTAAATCTGCCACGGCGCCTGGCTTGGGCCCCTCAGGAGGGATCAGTAATCAGTTAACACTTAACAGAGTACAGTAAACTCCGTCCTCCATGCTATTAATATTCCTGTTTAATATATATTAGAACATTGCTAAGGGTCGGGTTAGTGGCTTCTAATAATGCATGGTTGATCTCATTTCTGAACTGACTATACTCGATCCTTTCTAGTGCTGCGACCATTTCATAGTCGTTGCCATTGAACAAAGAACCGAATTGTAATGTAATCATTTCACCTCATCGTCTGGTTAGTTAGTTAACTAACTAATTCATCTAGACCTCGCCTCATCATTCAGCAGCCAGCACTTCAGCCTCGAGCCTCGAGCCACCAGCCACCAGGCTAACGTAGGGCGTTAGTCTGAAAAAGAAAAAAAAAAAAAAAAAAAGAAGAGCAAAGAACAAAAAAAAAAACCTTCAGCCATAGGAAAATTTCAATAGAATTGCTTTTTCGCCATCCTGCAGACTAAAAACGGGACTCCATCGGCAACAACTAACAAGAGGGAAAAAAAAAAAGAAAAAAAATGGTGTTCACACCCTTGTCTAGATCAACTCTGTCGAGCTTCTAGATCTTTTCCACTGTTAACCCAACTCGTCGAATATGATGCCGGTCTAGTCGATCCCCAAGCTGAACTATACTTACGGTGTAAGTCTACTAACTAACCTGGTATGAACAATCTACCTACCTAGCTGATCAATGAATCAACTAATTTAGACCGTACCAGAAAACATCCGGATAATGATATCCACCAGACGCAGTATAGTAAGTAAGTAGCCTGTAGGCCGTGCTCAGTAGGCAGCAAGAAAAAAAAACTCATCGTACTGTAATAATAATTAATAACTAATCAACAACGACCGAGGGGGAAATAAAAATCCCTTTGCCCCTTGCTTGTTAGGCTCAGGGAGTCAGTGTGCTATCGCCTATCAAGACTACAGACTATCAGTTGTGCCGGGCAATGTAGATTGATCGTCTGTCTCTTCACCACCCCCCCCCACTCTATCGAATATCCATTATCCACCTTTAATCTATTATACGGACAGACGGCGTTTGACTATGATGACAAGGGTAAAAGAACAAGAAAAGAACTAGTATGTAGGTGTAATTTTTTTTTTTCTCTCTTACCCCCTTCTCTAACGGTTTACGGAGTCTCCGGCTTGAACCGATGAGGGAAGAATCTTCCATGCGAGAGAGAGAGAGCTTTTCCCCTGTAATTTATCGAGAACTGCAAATACAAATTTATGAAAAAAATTCCATGAGATCAGGTACTGAATGCATCATCTAAACATCACAACCTGACAAAGTCACGACCCAAATCGCAGCAAGGGAGGACATAAAAGTGTAAAAAAAAAAAAAAAAACGAATACACAACCACCCAGAAAAGGAAAAGAAGGGAAAAAAAAGTCTGCCGTCCCCCACAAACTGACAGGGATTCGTTTCACCCTATTTTAATTACTCTTTACGGAGTATGTCATTTTCTAAAATATCTCATCATTTTTTTTTTTTTGTTTTTTCGTTTACTAAAAGAAAAAGAAGGAAGGGGAAAAAAAGAAAACAATAAAAAAAAAATAAAAACGTGGCTCTGGCGTCTGCGCGTGTCTCAACATGATTACTTTTGCGGAAATTTCTTCGACACGCCCAGCGTTTTGCGGCGTCATCTTCGTCGCCATCATTCCAATGCTCAATATC
The DNA here is from genome assembly GCF_016097325.1 of Aspergillus melleus. Classification (NCBI taxonomy): domain Eukaryota; kingdom Fungi; phylum Ascomycota; class Eurotiomycetes; order Eurotiales; family Aspergillaceae; genus Aspergillus; species Aspergillus melleus. Next base: position 1,558,269 of record NW_025763374.1, on the reverse strand, counting down.
TGATGGAATGGCCTAGTGCCGCGTCTGGCCGGAGGAGCTCGGAGCTGAATGGTAGTTGGATATGACTCTACTAGTGCAGACTGCAGAGTACACCGGTTAGGCGTGGGCGTAGGGGGACGGTCAACGGGGTATGGATCCCATTTACTACTACGGAGTTATCCAGTGTCTACGAGTAGTTGCTTGCTAGCTACCGCAACGATCTCCATTTCGCCCCTTGTATTTCGATCTGTTCTGAACGGTGTAGATCTCTATATTTGTGCTAGCTAGCTTATGAAACAGAAACCCTACGGTGTACCACGGAGAATATGGATGTGATCGATTCGTTATTCACTCACTCGTCACGGCCATCTTGGCACTTCTAGTCGTCTCCACGTCCGAGTTCGAGTCGCGAGGGACTGGACTCAAGGGTACGGACTAACTACGGAGTGAATGGAAGGGCAAGCCACGGAGGACTGCTCTCCCAGGGAAGTTCTACCGTACTATTGTCGATAGTCTAGCGGTTACACGCCCATTGGAGTTAGCAGAGACTGACTACCTTGCCTCATCTTTGTTGGTTAGTACTCCGTAGTTCAGTTACACATAGCAACATATGGGGGCTGGAAATCAGAGCTGCCTCTACGGAGTACGCCACAGACTTGACTTGACTCGCCTGACTGACTAAAATCTGGTCTAGCCTGGACATCGGACGAGGAAGGTGTATAACCATACAGTACAAAGTAGTTAGATACGTGAGAGAGTGATGATTATCCCTTGCGAAGTTAGGGGTCCCCTTCTCCCGATCCCTCCGGGGCATCCCGGTGCCCATGAAGACCCTACCTAGAACTAGGCAGCCCGAAGGGTGAGCGACCTGGGTGCCCGGTAGGACTAGTGGTAAGGCGTAATACCTGTTTAAGACGCAGATCTGCGCAGCAGCTGCGGTATGATGACATGGTACAGCAACTAAGTGGAGCGTGGAGGGATGGGCGATTTGTTACGCAGGACGCGCTTTCTTCTGCTACTGGGCGTGGGGGAGAGAGGTTTCAGTTTTTATCTTACGGTGTAGTTTAATTTTGCATCGAAAGACTGGGATGTTGGATTGAAGAAAGCAAAAATTCAAGGCGTCAAAGAAAAAAAAAAAATAAGCCGATGACAAGGATTATGGAAGGCGTAGATATGACACTAGACTAATTAACTATTGCGTCGGGCTTGATTGTTGATTAAGATGACGAACTCCATCCGGTGCACAGCCTGGATAGAGTAATTGCTCCTACTGCTCTTGGCTATAGTCCCTCTGTCGATCATCGTCCGGCATTTCTCAGCTTGATATGAATGGAAGAAAACTCCGGATTAGACGAATTCCATCGACGAAGGATTCGATTCGTGCGGCTGTTGCGAAGGAATGGCATGATCGCCCCTTTGTCTACTCCGTACTCCGTATCGAGCTTTTAATTATTTCGCAATTAAGACTAACCCGGGCGGTTCTAGATAGGAGGTGGTGAGGATAAGGCATGAGAAACGGTCTAGATACCCCTGAAGCCCGAGCTAAGGATCCTTCGTAAACATGGCAACTGAAACAAACCTGTAAGCGATGTCTCAGTTTATTTATACTTTCGGATTAATGCGATTAGTCGGACAAAAACCGTTACTGTCTCAGCTGCGGAGAAGGATTGACTACAGCCGTAAGAGATCGAAGATGCTTTAGGAAAAGAGTGAAAAAAAGAAATATACCTGAAACGTAATTAGAAGGATTTGCGGTATATGATTGCAATTGATTGTTTAGAATGATGATGTTGATATGGGCGTGGGTATCGTAAGCGTTATTTCTCCTTCGCATTCCATAGAACGCAGAAAGCAGAGCCATAAATTATATGCGATAACTCTTGTAAAGCGCCGTCAGCCTATCAGTGAAACGTCATTATACGTATCTGGCCACATGGTCAAGGGATCAAAATCGTCCATCATCAGGGCATCTTGGAAGTAGCTATCGCTGTTGTCCTCGACGGACCATGACAGAAAGTCCCATTCCCAGTTTCGTAGTGGTTGCGAGGAGCTGTTGAGCTCTGACAGGGACTGCGGTTGAGAAACAGACGACTCCTTTGGCCTGCTCGCATTAGGGTTTGTTTCAACCCCAGAAACGTTGCTCTCCATGGACATCTCTTGTTGACGGAAATTCCGTCGGACCTTGACCTTCCCGAGAAGAGGAACCTGTAAAGTCAAGTCTTGTAAATGAGAAGGGCTATCCTGCTGGAGTAGCCTATGCAGAGAATTGATAGTGGTAACACAGGTGTGAGCAAAATGAGAGCCTGGTGTGTCATGAGATCGTCCGATCATGAGCTTGGTGACTTCTTCGACGGTGCTGGCTGTCTTTGCTTTGTCCGCTGGAAAACTCCATCTGCCCGAGCACGAGGAGCTATGTGATATGAGAAGGAGGACCACCGTCGTAACAAACACCTGGAGATCTAGAATCCGCGCACAGAATATCCCGGGCGGGAGCGTCCCACGAAGGAATCGATAGAGCCGTGCTGCTTCCTCGCATGCATTCATGCATACTAGACGACTGTAGACATACTCTTCCCCAATATCTTGCCTCATGATAAAAGGTAGGTGTGTTCGCACCATAACACTGTTATGGATAAACTGAACCATGTGGTCAGGTTTTACCTCCGGGCCCTCGTCTAGGGCCCACCATTGCTTAGGGGTCTGCGATGTCAGGGACTTGAGCTCTCCAATGAGTGCCAGCGTAGAGCTGTAGAATTCAGAGCCCGAGTCTGGCGTCAGATTGAGATCATCCAGGTGTTGTACCTTTGCAGCGATATCCGTCAACCGACGGAGGTACACGTGTGGCTGGACAACGCCATCGATAACAAGTGCCTGCGTCTTTGCTTGGGGGTGTCGTCGAGTATCAGGAGGAAGATTGATAACCATCCCAAAGAGTCCGTTTCCGGAAATGATCGAGTCCCAGAGCTGCGCCTTTTGATGTTGTGCCTCGTTTCCTTCTGTCCCGATAACCCGGCCGTTCTGGATCGCCTGAGAAGCCTTGGGCAGTCCCATGATCTCTGCGATCGCGACTATGTGTCGCAAACGCACCCATGCCTTTCGGAAGTTCCCCCGGCCTATTTGACTGCTCAAAGTCAGTAAACAGTCAGACTAAAGGACAGGAAGGATATACCCACAGTCGGAAGAAATGCATAGCCATACTAAGCCCAGAAAGGGTGCTCACCAATCTATCATGGGGCAAGATTGTAGTCTCCACAGTATCAGAAACTGCTCGACAGAATTTTGACCACTCGTGGGATTTTTGGGCCTGGGACCCTCGATCATTGTCCTGTCCTTGAACTTGCTGGCCTGTAAGAGCGACCGTGAGTAACCACGAGGCAAGGCTAATCGGATCGACATCCGCTCTGTTCATATCCTCGAAGCTTTCGCCTAGTTCTTGTTGAGTTTTGATAGCCCCTGGTTGGGGAAACAAGCTATATACGAGAGGAAGCCATCGTGAGGCAGAATGTGCAATTGTTAGAACATGGGACTTGGGCGGAATCAACCTCTGAAGAGCTCGCCTCGCTCGGTCGTGTAAATGAGCAGAAACCTTGATTCTACGATCTTGAGAATGTCCGTTTTGTCGCTGGGGGTCCACGCTGAGCCAGTCATTCTGGAATAGAGATCGAAGGTGCGCCGGTTGATCTACGGCGTCGTAATCCGAGTCGCTAGAGTCAGGATCGAGTTCATCCGTACTCAATGTCGGTTCAGTAGCCAGCTCCGTTTGGGAAGTTGATCGATCTCCGGACTTGATTTCCGCATCGTGGACAAACTTGGTCAAGTTCGCAACCTTAGACTCAAGTTGAGCTATGCGATAACGCGAGGGGAGCCTCTGGGACCGTCTGGAATGGGGAGTATATGTCTGCGCAATGCAAGTTGAGCCTCGCTCTTCGCAGCGCCGGCAGGTCGGCGCGTCCTCGGAGAGCCGAATGCACCGAACCTTGCGTCGTCTGCCTGTCGTGAGAGATCAGGTCACTGGCGCCTTTGATAAGAGCACCGGTGCTGGGTAGCTCAGGCCACTTACACTCGGTACAGCTTCTCGTGCCCTTTCGAACCCTCTGTTGATCCAAGCTGCCTAGCATGGCTAGCGAGTGTAACCACCGAGGGGGAGTTTGTCCGACAGAACGGGAGCTTTGGTGAAGTTGTTAGTGAAGCAGCAGCAGCAGCAGCAGGGAAGTCGGACGTTGTTGGCGCGGACAAGTTCTCGGTCCGCGGACGAAAAGATGTCCGCGCGGGGGCTGCTATGACCGAGAAGTGAGGGAATCCTTTCCCAAACCATCAACAACAACTTCCCTTTCTCGTTTCTCGGCCTTCGCGACGATGAATTTTGCCGCTAGCCTTATGGCTCGGACCCTGAAATTGTATTCTACAGATTCTTCTGCCATGCATCCGTGGACATATAAGCAGTCCTCCTGCTGCTGGTACCGTGACCATCACAGATGAAACAAAGCTCACATCGCAAAGACCATATCAAACCCTTCCCCTATCTCCTCAGTTGCAACAATGTTCTCATCGTTGCAATCGCGATCAGGGCCATACGCCTCCACTACAGCTAGCCTTGGAGAGCTCCCCTCGATAACCACCGACGTTCCGATCAGCGCAGTGTTTATCGCCATCTTCATCGCATTCGCTGCAACCAACATGACAATCTTGCAGAAGAACCTCCGCAGAAACCACAAGTTTGTGATATCAGGAGCAATGTTTGGGTTCTGTATGGCACGGATCACCACCCTCGTTCTGCGCATCGTCTGGGCGAACCGACAACACAATGTCCGACTTGCGATCGCGGCAGGCATCTTCGTGAATGCCGGTATTCTCATCATCTACATCGTCAACTTCATTCTGTCGCAAAGAATCCTCCGAGCAAAGCAACCTCACATCGGATGGAATCCAGTCTATCGGATACTCTGCAAAGCTCTGTACTTCGCCATCTTCGCCGCCCTGGTCATGGTGATCACGGCCATGGTTGTATCGGTCTACACGCTGAACCCTCATACCAAGTCCATCTGTCGCGACATCCAACTCGCGTCGCTCACCTATTTCCTCGTCTTCTCCTGCCTCCCGTTCCTCCATATCGCCGTGGCGTTGTGTCTACCGAGATCCAAGGACGAAGAAACGTTCGGGGAGGGCAGCATGAGCGCCAAAATGATTATCATGATCCTATCCGCAGGGCTATGCGTCTTTAATGCCGGGTTCAAGGCCGGAGTTAACTGGAGTCCTCTTCGTCCAAGAACCAATCCCGGGTGGTTTGACTCAAAAGCGTGCTTTTTCGTTTTCATCTTTGTCTTCGAGGTGCTCATTCTGAGTCTGTTGACATTCAGCCGTATCGACAGGCGCTTCTTCGTGCCGAACGGTTGCGGGGGCCCTGGTGACTATACTCGACTTCGAGACCAGACTGCTAAGACCGAGGGTGATGACTCAGGGAGCCAAAATGCTTGAAACGCGAGTGTTGTGAGGTTGTTATGTTGATATACTATGTAGATGATTGAGCTGCTGTATATATATATCTTGGTTTACAACTTCAACGCCATTAGACTAATTTCATTGGTTAGAAGTCTTTCGCGATTAAAATGACTTGTATCTACATTTCTAAGCACTCTGATTTAAGAAACAAGTAAGCCCTATATGTCTCAAGACCTGAAAGAAATGATTATATACTACCTCGTGTATCACAGCATGTGTAGAGCCGGCCCCAGCGAAGGCTAACGCGCATGGTGCACTGTAACCAGATATAAAGTATATTGTGCTGTGCTACATACATGCATATGGTTTTCTTGAAGACCTTGGTACGATATGGGCAGTTATACAAAGGATTAGATATCGAATCTCCGACCAATAGTTCCGGTAGGAAGAAATGTCAATGTCCCCGTATAGCTTCATCTTTTCGATCATCTCTCCACTGACGTTTCATTACAAGTATAGTAGTACATCAGAAGGAGGGTCTTTGTCTTGATTCTATAGCCGGCATGTCTACTAATCTAAGATGCTAAAACTTTCCTCTTTATATGTGCATTGTAGGTATATGTAATAACCTATCTTAAACCTTAGAAAGAAATGATCTCTGGCCAAACACCGAAAGAACTGACCAGTCGGAGCAGGGTTATCTAGAGAAAAGGTAGGGTATTAGCTACAGCATAGCAAATAATATTTCTACATTAGCTGCCTATTCATGCGGGTGTTCGTTTATCTCAAGACGAGGGTTTGCCCCAGTGTCGGTGAATTGGTACTATATCATATGTCCAGTGTAGATGAGAAATTTAAAAACCGAATAATATACATAATTAGCGTGATGTGAATCTGGTCGTCGAATTCGACTACCATGCTTAATTATCCCTTTCCTTCCGTGATGCGCCGTGAGCTGGTCCTCTCGCTAGTTTGAATCTCACAAAACATAAAAAGCCCGAAGATGATTAGATATCGTACAATTTCGCCGTTGAATGCATGGGTATTAGCTTTGGACGATGAGAGAAGATCGTTGAGAGAAAGAGAGTGTGGTGCGCGAGTGACGCAAAGGGGTATGCTGCCCCACAACCTCTTTCATTTACATTCTTTCTTTCTCTCAATTGCCTAGTTGAGTGTCCGGAGTGACTTCCAAATTCTCGGTGTCGGCATCAAGTTCCGCCGTAGACTCGGCGTCTATAGGGGTATCTCTCCGCGCATACGGAAGTAGGAACAGGGCTCCGACCGGGGTAACACCTTCGATACGCCGCGCCATACCGACGCTGACGGGTCGGGCGCGCTCGAGAGCCTGCTTCTCTTCGCTGCTGAGACCGTGGACCTGTTGGTAATCCATATCGGCGGGAAGGAGAAGGCCCTCATCCTGCAGGAATTTCCGGGCGGCGGCCTCCTGCCGGGCGGCGACGTGCTCGTAGTGCTTTTCAATAGCAACGCGGGTTTTGATCTCGGGGGCGAAGGAGGAGGAAGTGTAGGTGGTTCCGGAGGGCGAGTCAATAAAGGGGATCAGGGAGTCGAGTTCGATGCCTTTGACGTGGAGAAGGTCGAGGGCGGAGCGCGTGGAGGAGTCGACGCGAGCCTCGAAGCCCAGGCGGTTCCACGCGTGGGCGGTCTTTTTCGTGTTGTGGAGGAGAGCCGTGAGCTCTTTGATTTGCGCTGCGATGTCGCGGAAATGCTGCCAGCGCTTGTCCGAGACGATGCCCGCCTTGAACGCCTTGGCCGTCAGGCGCATGTCGGCGTTGTCGGACCGAGTCGTGATCCGGTACTCACTGCGGGTTGTGAACATGCGGTAGGGCTCAGACACGCCCTTGGTGATCAGGTCGTCGATCATGATACCGATGAACCCGTCTGCACGGCTGAGGGTGAGCGGCACCCTGTTCTGGGCGGCCAGACCGGCATTGGCTCCGGCGATTATTCCTTGTCCTGCCGCTTCTTCGTAGCCAGTGGTGCCGTTGATTTGTCCGGCAAGGTAAAGACCGCTAATAAGCTTGGTTTCGAGCGTGGGCCAGAGATTGCGAGGGTCAATGTAGTCGTATTCCACGCCGTAACCTGGCTGGAGCATGTGTACATTCTCAAGACCACGGATGGTCTTCAACATAGCAAGCTGAGCATCCTCTGGAATGGTCATGGAAATTCCATTCGGATAGATCACCTCATTAGGCGCGAACCCTTCCGGCTCCAGCCAGATCAAATGACTCTTCTTCTCATGGAACCGGATAATCTTGGACTCCAAGGATGGGCAGTATCTCGGTCCCTTGACCGTCTCGCGAATGTGTACTGACTTATCCAAGTTGGCCCGGACAATGTCATGGGTAGCTTCGTTTGTCCGCGTGATCCAGCACGGAAGCTGGTCTTCTGTGTCCACTTGCACCCTTTTGTTGAGATACGAGAAAGGCTGCGGAGGCGACTCTCCTTGGTGAATCTCTAACGGCTTGAAGTCGATCGTTTTCATGTCTAGTCGCGGCGGTGTTCCGGTCTTGAGCCGACCAAGCTGGAAGCCCGCCTCGCGGAGGGATTTGCTCAGTCCGAAAGTAGCGGCTTCACCGATACGACCCGAGGGGAAAACCTTGAGACCGATATGAATCTCACCTCCCAGGAAAGTACCCGTCGTGATAACCACCCGGCCAGTGGGGATGACTTCGCCGGTTTCGAGTTTGACACCCACGATCTTGCCCTTGGCTGGACCCGTGCTGTTTTCCATCCCGTCCGTCGAAATCACGATATCCGCCACTTTGCCTTCCAGAATACTCAGTCCCTCCGTCTGCAGCAGCTCCTCCTGCATGTATCCTTTGTATAGGTCACGATCGATCTGGGCGCGCGGTCCCCAGACAGCGGGTCCTTTGGATCGGTTGAGGAACCGGAACATTATACCGGCCTTGTCGATGATGCGCCCCGCAACTCCGTCCATAGCATCCACTTCACGGATCATTGTACCTTTGCCAATGCCTCCAAAACTCGGGTTACACGAGCAGACACCGATGTTCGAGAGCGACGGGGTGATCAGCGCCGTGCGGGCGCCGGAGCGAGCTGCCGCAGCACAGGCTTCTGATCCGGCATGTCCACCACCAATGACGACGACATCGTAGGGTCTATCGAAGTCAGGCTGTTAGTACTCTTGACTGGAGCGGACCTGTAAACCAGAAAAACGATCAACATACCGAGCGCCATCGGCAACAGTGGCCAGACCACGAAAGGTCCTTGTGACGCGAGGACGAACGGAGTAACTCCGTGGGACAACGGCCACCGACCGTGATCGAAAGGCCAACATGATGTGGGATTCCTGAGCGGGAGAATTCAAAAGAAATGTCCTGCAGCAGGGAAGGTAGGCAACTCAATCTGTCGGAGCGGCGCAAAAACAACCAAAAGAAAAAAAAGTCCGCGGTTCTTCCGCAATCACGTGGCCCGGGCTTATCTCCGAAGGCGGTGAAAATCCATGGCTGACGTAATCTGCGCGACTCTTGCGCCATCGCCGAAGAACCAATTGCGGGGCAGCATTTTCTCATTCTCCTCAACCCCGCGGGTCTTTTTTCTCTTGATCTCCTTCTCTTTACCTTCCGAAGCTCTCAGTTATTTCCCGTTTAGCATCGAATCCTCTCAGTTGCGATCAGACTCAAGCATCAATATCCACAATGAAGGCATACTGGTACGATAACAAGCCGGTACGTACCTCCAGTTCCCGCGACCCTTCACAACAACCCCTCCACCCCTCGTCTTCCAGGATCTACTTATCTAGCATCACCCAACCGCAATCGCTGACTTCAATGCCTTACGCGTAAAAACAGGGCGACCAGCGCGAGCCCCACGACTCCGGCAACCCCGTCTCCGAATCCTACCTCGCCTCCCTGGGCGTGATCTACCGCCACTGCCCTACCATTGACATCGTCGACGCCCTGGCCGCGGAGCGCGGCTACAAGAACCGCGACGAGGTGACGGTCTCGCCCCAGACCATGGGCGACGTATACGAGGACAAGGTGAAGATGTTCTTTGCTGAGCATCTCCACGAGGACGAGGAGATTCGGTACATCCGTGACGGTGAGGGCTACTTCGATGTCCGCGGCCAGGGCGATGAGTGGGTGCGCATCAGGCTGTCCAAGGATGATCTGATTATTCTGCCCGCCGGTATCTACCATCGTTTTACGACGGATGATAAGAATGTGAGTTTGGGTCTTATCCCCCCTCCTCCCTTTTGGATTATGGGATGTTGGATGAGTTGTCATGGCGGATCGCTGATTTGGTGGTTCTTGTATAGTATGTCAAGGCTATGCGTCTCTTCCAGGAGGAGCCTAAATGGACGCCGCTGAACCGAAGCGATGAGGTTGATGCCAACAAGCATCGCAAGTCGTATCTTGAGACGCTTCCTACTCCTGCTCTTGCTGCAAACTAAATGCTCTGACAAAATTTAAGCGGTGCTTGCCAGACCATGTCTGGCTGAGCGGGTTGCATTTTGAGCATCAATACGCCTGTGGTCATTGGGTGAATTTCTATTGAATGACAGAGCTGATCTTGATGATTTTGTACATATCAAGCCTATGATATTATGACACGTTTTTTCTCATTTCATACCTAAAATGGCCATTCCTGTGTTATGTTATAATGTTCATTTCCCAGATAGAATGCTCTTCTTGAAATCGTTATAAAATTCTCAACACCAGTCTCGAACAAACACCGGCGTGCTTTAATTTGTCATTGCGCCATCAGGCATCGAGCCGGGCATGTGGAATGGATCACTCATGCCTCCGGCACTGTGCTCTCGAGTCATACTGTGGCTTCGGAACCCCCCGGTCTCAACGTTGAAGCTGCTGGAGCGTGAGGCGCTGTCAAACGGTCGCCGCGTTCCCAGCCCTCCCCGATACCGGAGGCCTTCTGGTTCCCGATCGCTTTCGTCGTCGCGAAGCGGGTTGCCCATGTCGGCCGACATGGCGGACCGAGATGCTGCGTTGGAGCCGGTCTCCGAGTCCTCGCCTGTCCGGACTCCTGTTCTGCCCATCCGAGGCCATAGGTCCGGTAACCCTACCACCTGCACTCGGGGTTCAACGACTCGCTCCTCAAACCAGGCATGGACCCGAGCTTCGACTAACTGGGCCACCTTAGGCACATCTTGAAGTCTGCTACGCGACCCGATAAGTGATCGGACGGAAAGATCCAGCCGGTAATCCGGCAGAAACGAGAACGCGACATTGCTCTTCGGAGTGCCGGTTTTTTGTGGGCCTTCACCATCAGCGCCCCCTTGTGTATTGGCGGACTGAGGATGGGTTCTGTCCGAGTTGTTTTTGGGCCGTGAGCTGGCATTGGCAGCATCCGCTGCAGGGGGAGGAGGCGATGGAGACGGAGTGTCAAGGGGAGGCGTAGACGCAGGTACAAGAGATATGCACAATGTCCCCGAGAATCGGACAACTGATATAGATAGGCCCACTGGGAGGATTGCGGAACATGGTTTGGGATAGTTCATCAGCAAAGAGGTCTCGATAGCAATTGAGAGATTGTCATCGCTCAAGTCAACGTCCATCAATGCCTGAAGCCTCCCACCATCGGAGTTGGGATCATCCACCGCGATGATGCGACAATTGCTGAAAATCGGAAACTCCTCGCCAAGGGATATGTCCGTCACCGCGATCTTGTCTATGAATGAAGGCTTCTTTTCGGGGTTGTTTAACGCTGCTGTTAACGAGCTAAGAATCGACGACGTGGGCGAGTCTTTCAGCAGATACGCGGTTTGTCGATACTGGGCAATCGTTTGGGCAATCAGGACGTTGAACCAATCCAACGATTCCGGTTGGTGGGAGGAGTGATGGACCCTGTGACGGCCATGCTTCACAGGATTTGTAGGAATGGCGCTGTAGTAGGTTTTCCGAAGGATGGATCGGGTGTTGGTTGAAGAAGATGGGACTGGACGAAGGACGTTGGAAGTCGAGGGCTTTTCCCTTAACGATCTGGAAACATTGGATGCATCGTTCGGTGAAATGGTATAGATCGAATTGGAGCGACGGTGTGTGGCGGAGCGCAGACCGCGAGACGGCGGAGGCGGTGCTTCACCAAAGATAAAGAACTTGATGAAAGCCCCGATCAGGAGTACAACGGAGAGCTGTCCAAGGAGGAATCCTTGCGTAAACGACAATCTACGGCATTCGATTAGATCCAGCGAGACTAGGGAGATCTGGATTGAGTGACGTACGAGGACGGAGCCGGGACGGGCGAGGGTTCACCTAGCTATTCGTCAGTCAAGAGCTCATAAAGACCAGAAAAGGCGTTGTTGTCTAACCTTGTTGGAAATTCATTTTCCGGCGATGTATCAGTCGATGGGGATGCTCAACCCATTGCCAGGCCCGAAGCTGAAATGGAGGGCCCCACGGGTTGTTGGAGAAGAACGTCGTTCCAGATTATGAAATAATAATTTAAATCGCGAAGACAAAGAAAGTTGGAGCCGCCAAATGCGGACTAGCGCTGGAACTGCCCGATCGGGACTTTGATCGACCTGGCCTGATCTTCCTTCATCTCGACTATAACCAACTAACTACATCTACCTGACACGATCATCTTGCTTACGATGGTATGGGAAACTAATATCTAGCCACTCACTAACCATGCATCACCCGACTATACCGCAGCTTTTCCTGGCTTTTCTCCTACCAGCCTCCGTTCTCTCTTATGGCGGCGCATCCTCGCCAAAACCACCAGGCAACAAAGCCATCCTACTCTCCAATGTCCAGACTTTGACGCTCCGAGGAGATCGACTCACTTCCTCTCGTCGCGTTTCTCCGATCCCCCAACTACAATGCGTTGGGCCATCGAAGAAAATCTGCCAATCGTACCCAATTGATGTGATGCGGTGCACCAACGCCGGCTCCGACTATAACGAAGAAGATGTTCAGTGGACTTGCACCGCTTCACTACCACCAGAACTCAAACTGGGCTCGACGGACGTGATTTGTGAAGGATACCGGAATGCGGACGATCCTTGGGTCTTGAAAGGTAGCTGTGGCGTTGAATACCGGCTCCTCTTGACGGACCTGGGCGAGAAGAAATTCGGACGACAACACGACGACAATTTGTCGCAGGGTATTGCGCGTAATAAATGGCAGAAGCTACTGGCTGTGGTTGGGGATATCATATTTTATGGGTTCATCGCCGCAGTTTTCGCGTATATATTGGTGCCCATGGTGATCCAATGCTTTGGGGGTCAAGGTGATCGAAGACGCCGTACGCCTGGCCGTGGCTGGGGTGGTGGATCTGGTGGTGATGGTGGCGGTGGAGGCGGAGGCGGAGGAGGAGGCCCGTATTATGACCCTCCGCCGCCATATAGCACTCATCCTGATAGCTCTCGTGGATGGAGACCTGGGTTTTGGACCGGCGCGTTGGGAGGTGCCGCGGCTGGGTACAATCTCGGCAGAAGGCAAAGCGGTTATAACTCGTCTGCATTTACGAACCGACAGCCGTCATCATCCAGGCACCGGAACAACTCATATGACTCGGGACAAGGCAGCTCGCGGTCTGCGTTTCAATACTCTGATGCCACTACTACGAGTACTGGCTTTGGATCAACCAGGCGCCGATAGGAATCTCAACCCAGACACTGCCCTTGCTTCCTACATCTAAAGACTGGTACACTGGCCAAAGAGAGCCTCGGAATGCAAAAGAAGATTTCTGAATGAAAAGCCCATGGGACGAAGATATCACAAACATACAAGGCAAACCCAACTTCAAAAGCCGCTGCAGGATATAATCGTAATCATCATAACCATTACCAAGCATGAAGTAAAACTCCTAACCAACCCACCCTGCCAAAGAAAGCAAGAAACGCCAATTAACACCTGACTCGGTATCTCATTAGAACTATGCTAAATCCAAATCACGTTAAGCTCGCGGGTCGAAATCAAGGAAAGTCATCGATCGTGCCCAGGATCTCCTCCTGTCCACCACCCATGTCTTTAGCTTGCTTCTTGTTACGCTTTCCCTTAGTAGGCGCAGTGTTAGGCTTGTCGGGATCCGCCCCTTCGGCGGCGCCATCTGGATTGTGGAGAAGTTCTTCCTGAGCCTGTTTTTCCTTTGCGTGCTGTTCTTCAATGCGTTTCTTTTCTTCATCCAGCTCCTGCTGTATAACCTTTGGGTCGTCGAAGACCGTGTTGGTCATCTCCGAATACGACTGGATATCGAATGTCTCTCGCGGACCCAGTAGGGTGTCTTTTATGCGGCCAGGGTCGCGGCGTTCTTCTTTGTTGAATTTCAACTTTATCTGGCGTCTAGACCTCCCAGGAAATAGTTTACTGATCATCATGAAATCTGTGCCGAACATGCGCAACCCTTTGTAAAAAAGATCCGTTAGGTCCTCGTCCCACGATTCCGTTTTGGTGCGCTTTCCGTAAGTAGACTGATTGATCTTGCGTGTAAACGAATTTTCCACCACATCCTCCAAGTCTCCGTAGCTCCTCGCCGCTGCAGCGTGTCGGTCAACTTGTAAAGACGAAGTATCGAGCACAATCTCTCCATTCACAATTCTCATCACCGGACCATTTTGGGACTGATCTGCCCCATTTTCCCCTGCCGGAGGCTCGCTGGCATTGTCGTTCTGCTTCACTGCGGGTGGCTCCTCAGGTGCACCTTCCTGTTGCGCCGCCTGCTTCCGTTCCTGCTCGGCCAGTTCTAGTTTGCGAAGTTCGGCTTCTCGCTTAGATTTCTTTCCCGTCCGCAAGTCCTTGCATAGTTCTGACATCTTCATGACCCCCGGTGCGATCTCAACCTGTTCAGAGCCCTCGGGAGTTGGCTCACGCTGCTTGCGCGCTCGCGGTTTTCTCTCTCTCGTTTTCGTCGCGGTGCTTCCATCCTTGGGTGCCCTTCTCTTCCTCGATTTCGTGGTCTTTTGGCTTGCATCGGTGGTAACAGGCGGTTCAGAAGTGTCCTGGCTTTCCGTCGTAGACTCAGCTGCAGGAGTCTGCGTTGCAGGCGGTGTGATAAGTTGAGGGGTCTCTATCGAAGGCTGTGGCTCTGTGATAGTAGACCTGATGTCCGAGGTGATCTTGACGCGTTTCGAGGGTCGAATTTCAGTAGGGGGCTCGGAAACGGAAACGCTGCGCGACTCGGGCGCTGGGGGTTCTTCGCGGACATTAGGCCCATCAAGTCTTTCATGTTCAATCACAGGAGCATCGTTTCGAGTTTGCTTATCAGCTGCATCGGTCGAAGGCAGCGGGGTGGGGTCAACGTGTGAGGTGCTAGGTGGGGGCGGGGAAGGCTGGGAAGGCTGAGAGGATTGCGAGGGTTGAGGCGGCTGTGAGGGCGTAGGAGCTTCACGGGGGGGAGCGGGAGTCACTGCAGAGACTGAAGGCTTTCGCGTCGAACGAGGAATCGGGATGGCTGTCGCAGACGAAGATGGTTTTACATTGGCAGTCTGGGTCGCAGACGGCTGGGGAATTGCTGTCTCGACAGGAGCGGGTGGTTCCGCAATCGAAGCTACTTGACTAGGTTCGGGAGTCGCGGTCTCGGTCGCAGGCTGAGGAGTTTGGGAAGGCGAGGGTTGAGAAACTGAGGGTTGAGAAGCGACACTGGGGCGCCGAGGAGGAGCTGGGGCAGCGCGTCGGACGGGGGCCTTGGGGGCAAATTTCTTGCCCGACTTATCTGTAGGAGGGTAGAGGTTAGAAGAGAGCAAGCAATAGGATATAGGGGAGGACCTACTGATGGCAGAGCTTGAGAAGGACTTCATCTTCAACGACGGTCATAGCTGACTGACGGGGGGAGACGGGCTTGTCGGAGAGAGGAAGAGAGAGAGCGCAAAAGTCTAGATGCGCCGTTCGTCTGAACCCCCGGGGAAAGTGGGCGCGGTCACGTGGGAGGCGCTAGAGCGACGCTAACTCGCAGGCCGAAAATCCTCCTGGCTTCCATCCAAGTCTTGCTTATCTCAACTTCTTCCCCCCTCCCCATCACTACACCCTGTCCTCTTTTACGGTCGGAGTCTGTTGCGGTCTCTGCTCCCGGCTTTCTGCTGCTCAGTGGAGACAGCTTCATCCTTCGCATGTCCTTCTAGCCACTGATGCCGGCCGCCGAAGCATCCCCCGTCGCATCTCCCGAGTCCGGTTTTGTCAAGATGGAAGACCGGAAGAGAGCCGCCACGTATGAAAACAATGAATCGGCACCACCGTTGAAGAAGCAGGCGACTTCTGTCAATGGTGGTAGCAAGCCGCATCCTGACGCCGATATGCCCTGGAAAGATGACCTAGAGGTGAGTTCCCCCCTTCCCTATCCATTTGGGGGGTTCATTATCCCAAGGATTCTCTAAATCATATTTAAGCGCAGAACCCACTGCGGCGATTCTTTTAGAAGGGCAGTTTTTATTGACTTCATTCTTTTTTCTTTCATGAACAGCGATTCCAAAAGGATGCGATATGGCGACAGATGCAGGAGTACAAACGTGAGAAGGTCTCCCTGGAGGCCAAACTGAGCCAGATGTCCAAGGCCACTACCTATCATAATGAACATCTCCGTGTGATTGATTCGTGGTATAACCAGGTGAGTCCATTGGTTCCATTGAGAGGTCGTGTTTAATGCATATAACCCGTATATGTAATTTTATATGTGAATATTTGAAGCCAGTGTTCTAACGTCAAAGCCTACCAGTTGATTGACGAGATCAAAATCCTCCTTGGGACACCGGAAGAGAACAAGGGTGGGTGGAACTTCCTGCCGATCGTCATTACCTTTCACTGGAACAATCGTTTCTAACATGGTTCTTTAGGGAGGCCCAGTTTCCAAAGCTCCTTGCTCTTCGATGATTCTGAGAATTTTGAGAAGCATCTAAAAACCCGCTCGGACGATATCCGCGATGTTATCTCACGTTTCCTTTCTACTTCGCCCAAGGTGACGCCCGATGTGTCGGATTTGCAAAATCAACTTGCAAAGAAATTGGCAGAAGAGAAAACGACCATCGCGGAACTGGAAAAGGCACTCTCGGAAAAGCAACAGCTGGAAGAGAGTCTGGAAGAGGCATCTTTACGGTACATGGTGGCCGAGAAGAAACTCGATCGCGCACGCAGCTTGACCGTGGCCAAGTTAGAGAAACAGTACATCTTTGGTGCCCAGCGGCCCGGAGGCGATGGCAGTGCGTCCGCCGCTCGAGAGGAACAGTCCCCCGCCAATGGTGCCACCCCCGGTGGTGACCGCAGCCCGGAACTGGACGAAACCCACCACAAGAAACTCTCCGCCATTTCCGAGAAACAGAAGGAGCAGATCCAGAAGTTGGAGGCGGAAAATGCGACTCTTCTCAGCCAAATGACCGACTTGAATATCAAGGTGGGTTTCGGTTATCCCGTGGCCAGCGATGGCTGACTAACCCATTGGGATTTAGCGTACCAAACTCACGGACGACGACTACGCGCACACGGATCTGTTCAAGCATTTACGATCTCAATACGACGACGTGATCAAGCGCATCAACCACCTGGAGGCGACAAATGTGCAGCTGCGGGAGGAGGCAGTGAAATTACGATCCGAGCGAACCGCCTACCGCAACCAAGTGGACGAGGAAACGCAGAATGTGATCGCCGAAAAGGAGGCGCAATTGATGCGCGCCGAGACCGACTTGGCCCGCATACGGAATGCACGTGATGAGCTTCTGGCCGACCAGCAGATGCGAAAGGCTGCCCAGGAACAAGAGAAGATCTCGTCCATCAAGATCCAGGAACTAGCGGATGCCGGGAATGCTCGAATCGCGTCGTTGGAATCCGAGGTAGCCCGATTGCGGTTGCAAGTCGAAAAGGCGAGGGCGGAACAAGCAGAGGCCGGGGAACCCCCGATAGAAGAACTACGGGCCAACTACCAGAATCTAGAACGCCAATACGCCATGCTCAACACCGAACTTGCATCCATGCAAACGGCGTGCAAGAAATACTCCTCGTTAGCCTCGCAGAAAGTTACTGATCTCAGCGGCTTGGAAGAGAAAGTTGCCCGATTAACGGCTGAGAAGTCCAAGGCCGACCAGAAATACTTCGCGGCCATGAAAAGCAAGGAGGCACGGGAGATGGAAGTCCGGACGCTAAGAATGCAGAATGCGAAGAGCTCGGATATTGTCTCGCAGTTGAAGGAGTCGGAAGCAGCCAGTCGTTCTTTACTGGCGAACATGGAGAAGCAGGTCAGCGAAACCAAGGAAGCATTGCACTCGATGGCCAGCAAGTACCACAGTGCACAGCAACAAATCACGGAGACCGGCATTGTTATGGACGGTTTGAAGGGACAGATTACCGAGCTCAAGGCCTTGTCCGTGTCCAAAGACACCACTTTGGCCAACGCTTCGAGCGCTTGTCGTCAAGCCGAGACGGAGCTTGAGGGTATGAAAGTGACGCTCGCGGATACAAAAAAGAGTCTGGACAACTGGAAGAATAAGAGTCTCGGAAACTCATCGTCTGAATATGAGATGCTACGAGTAAGCTTTTCCCGCCTGCTTGCAAGTAAGTATATACATGGCACTAACTTTCAACCCCAAGACTCTAGCTCTTTGTACCGTGTGCCGCCGAAACTTCAAGAACACCGCCATCAAGACGTGCGGCCATGTATTCTGCAAGGAATGTGTTGAAGAACGCCTCACTTCGCGATCTCGAAAGTGTCCCAACTGCAACAAATCCTTTGGGAATAACGACTATATGCATATCACCCTGTGATTTCGGACCATTGCCAATGGCATTACGTCTTCGTGTACCATAGTTTTTCCTTTCTCCCTGCCGTCTTTTTCATTTATTTCCTTTTTCATTTCTTTCTTATTTTCTTTTCTTCTTCCTTTCCCTTTCGATCTCATCCATTTTCTTTTACTCGATTTTATTGCCCCCTTTTCATTTCTTTTCATTTTATTATCTTTCCCCCCTTTCATCCCCCTAAATCATGGAAAAAAGGTTCATGGTGCGGTGTTTTGCTGCTTGCGGTTTAGCAGGATAGGATTTCAGAAGGGCCGGCGTTCGACTTGTTCTCTTGAGCAGAGGTTCTCTTTGCATACTATGGCGGATCTTCTGGCATCCGGGTTCCCACTTGGGTTTTGTTCTGATTTTTTATCATTTACCTTGTTTCCCTTTTTCTTTTGCTGGAAGTGAGATTCTTTTTTGGATACCCACGTCAAATGTTCGACTGGCATTTCTGTGTGGGAACAACAAGACATGAAGTGTAGGATTAGCTTGGAAGTTGATGGACGAGAATAAGGATGATGAATTGCATCGATATTATGGAGTCACGCCGCCGATGATGGCATTGTTTTGTCTTTTTTTACTATTTTTCCTTCGCAGCAACCAACATGTTGGTATAGAACTTTGTTTTATTAAGAATTAAAAATCCTGCTATATAACAGTTCGTGTCGGCCCACCCATAAATCTAGCGGAGGCACCACCTGCCCCGCGTCCTCGACCGGCGTGTCCCATTCCCGGTCGATGCGGTCTGCGATCATGTCCTGCAGGTGCTTGCTCGCCAGGACATTTTGCGCCTGGTAAGGGCCCATCACCGACGCCCGGACTGCGGCGCTGAGAACCGCCTTGGCGTGGTTCAACATGAACACATACGCCGTCTGATGCGCGTCCATGCCCATGGCCAGACAGACGACGCCCCAGAGCGGCGCCAAATGACCCTTGGGGCCCAATTCGTTTGCGTCCCCGAGCGACGACTTCAGCGCGTCCGCGAACGCCTCGATGGTCTTCACCGCTTGCGCGGCCGTTGGCCCAGCGAGAAACGGCCCCGAGGCGTACGTGCCGCGAAACGCGCGCTCCCAGACCCCAATCAGTGCGCGACCCTGGGCGACGCTCGCTCGCTGCGCCACCACGCAAGGAGTTGATGCGTCCAGGTCGTTGTCGAGAGTTTCCAGCTCCTGTGGGTTTCGGAACCCGGCGAGTACGTACGGAAGCGAGGTGCTTGCCATTGAGGCCATGGAGAGTTTCAAAAAGCGGTGGAAGGATGCGAGCGGTGTGACTGATCGAGGGAGCGGCTTGTTGTGAGCGAGGTATGATTCCAGACCGCTGGAGTAGGCGAACGAGCCGAGCGGGAGGGCGGAATCGGACAGCAGCAACAGCGCGTGCGTTGGGACGAGTGGTACGGCATCTGCGATTGAATCCAATCTCTCAGTTAATTTCTGGATTTTTTTGATGTTTCTTTTTCACGGAAAGCCTCGCGCAAGGCCAGACCTGGACCTGATCCTGTCTTGCTTTCTCACTTACCGGCAGGGAGGGGCAAGTAGGAGGACGATTCGCCACTTTCCCCGGGCTCGGAGTTCAGGGCTAGACGGGTTCTAGCATTGTGTAGACGATACTCGAGATCAGCGATCTCTTTCTCCAAGTCAACTATGTTCGATTTCCCAGGCATTGACACATTCTTTAGGGAGGAAAGTAAAGAAGCATGGTAAAGAGAAGAGAGGAGAGGAGAGGGACCAGAGAGGGCCGACAACCGGGGGGGGCGACGTTCTTATCTATACTTTTTTTTGGTTAATACTTTCGCCGATAAGACTTTCGGCGTTGCCCGATCGGGCGGTCTGGCCCGGCAGAAAAACGGGTCTCGGCGACCGGCTTCGGTGGGTGGCAGTTGGCCGAAGGGGCGGAACGACATCATCATTTTCTCACAGAGTCCCAGCATGCGAGTCAGTTCGCTAGGCAGCCCCTCGGCGTAGGCTCTCCTCCTCCTCCTTCTTCCCCCTAGCCCAGATACTACACCGCTATTATGTCGGGAAAGCGTCTGCTGGACGCCATCCAGCTCCTCAATGTCGCCAAGTCCGTCGCAGGGAAGCACCTTGCTGTGCGCCAACGCCAGCTCGATGTCTTTGCCAGGACGTCCTCGCTCACCAAGGGCATCAAAGCCCAGGCCGACGGTCTGATCATCACCGCGCAGGCGGCCGCCGCGCTGGCGAAGCGATTCAACGAGCCCGATCCCTCTGACTTCTCGCCGAAGTCCCAACCCGCCGACGCCCCTCGTCCGCCGTACGAACCATCAAACGCCGCGGCGTCGCTTTCCCCGGAAGAAGCAAGGAGGTCGCAACGGCAATCGGAGGCGCAAATTCCTTCGAAGGCTGCTGGGCATTCGGTGGCGGATGGCACAAGCAAGGTGGACATCAGTGCGCAGCAGGAAACATTCTACAAACCGTCTCAAGCATCGACTCCGGAACTGTCCGGCCTTCCTCGAGTCAAGGTGCCCAAGAACGCCAGTGATACCCAACAAAATGTCCAGAGTCAGATCAATGCCGATGTGTTTCACTCGTCCGCCGGCCCCGAGAAATCTACTGCGGAAAAGGATGAGATCCCGGAGGAAATGATGAGCGAGATCTTCCACAGTCCAAGAGTGGCTCGGATGCTTTCCAAGAAACCAGCTGCGGAGGCCAAGAGTCCGGTTGAGACCCGCATTGTGGAGGACATCGCCTCGGATATACCAGAGGTGCGTGGAATAGACGCGGTCGAGTAGCAAACTTGGACGCTAACATTCTTGGTACAGACAACGCCGCCAACTGCCGCGGCACCACAATCACGTGAGACGTATAAGATGGTCGAATCGCGAATTCCCTCGTCTCGTCTAGGAAGACTTTGGCAATATGGTGGACTGGCAACGTCGATGGCTTTTGGTGCGGTTGGCGAGGGGCTGCGAAGGGTAACTGGTAGCAAGGAGGACAGCACTGGATCGCTTATACTCAGCGCAGGAAACATGGAACGACTGGTGGCCAAGCTCTCTAAGATGCGCGGGGCTGCGCTTAAACTGGGGCAAATGATGAGCTTCCAAGGTTCGTCCAGCGCGCGGATCGCATGTCTCTCCATGACTGACCTTCTGTAGACTCCAAAATGCTTCCGGAGTCGCTGAACGTGGTCCTCCAACGGGTCCAAGACCGGGCAGATTACATGCCTGCTTCTCAACGCGACAAAGTTCTGGCCGACAACCTGGGCCCTAACTGGCGCGATCTATACTCGTCATTCGACGAGATCCCCATGGCTGCAGCATCGATAGGTCAAGTCCATGGCGCCGTGCTCAAGAAGACCGGCCAGCGCGTCGCGGTGAAAGTCCAGTACCCCGGCGTCGCGGATTCCATTGACTCCGACCTGAACAACCTGTCGCTCCTGCTCACAGCCTCGCGCATGCTCCCTCGCGGCCTTTACCTAGACAAGACCATCGCCAACGCTCGCACAGAACTCGCCTGGGAATGCGACTACATCCGCGAAGCCGAATGCGGCAACCGCTTTAGAGACCTCCTCCGGGATGACCCCGTCTTCGTGGTGCCCGAAATCATCCCCGAGGCGTCCGGCCGCCACGTCCTAACCATGGAGCGTCTGGAGGGCGTCGCCGTCACCAAAATCCAGGACTTCAGCCAGGAACAGCGCAACTGGATCGGCACGCAGATTCTGCGTCTCTGTCTGCGCGAGATTGCCGAATTTAAATACATGCAGACGGACCCCAACTGGACCAACTTCCTCTACAACGCGCAGACCAACCGCCTCGAGCTTCTCGACTTCGGCGCCTCGCGCGAATACCCCGACGAATTCATCACCCGATACATTCAGACTCTGCGCGCCGCGTCCATCAACGACCGCGAGACCTGCCACCGTCTGTCCATCGAACTGGGCTACCTCACCGGCCACGAGTCCAAGGCCATGGTCGACGCCCACGTCACCTCCATCCTCACCCTCGCTGAACCCTTCATGGACTCCTCCCCCGACGTGTACAACTTCAGCAACCAGACCATCACGGACCGCGTGCGCGGCCTGATCCCCGTTATGATCCATGAGCGACTGGCCCCTCCCCCTGAGGAGACGTATAGTCTGCATCGCAAGCTGAGCGGCGCGTTCCTGCTATGCGCGCGGCTGGGAAGTCAAGTGCGCTGTAAGGATCTGTTTGCTGACGCGATGAAGAAAGCCGATGCGTCCGGTCTCGGCGCTGGATCTCAATGAAGCGAGTCAACCAGTACCGATCGGATCGGATCATACCCATTCTACCCTCTGTGTTATTATATCTGCGGCGAAAAGGCAAAGCCAAAGACCCTGTCAACTCCCTGTAAATTATCATATAGAATATGTACGAATATAAATGGTACTATATTATATACATACAGATCATGGATATAATAGATAGAACAAGAATTCTATTTCCAAAAGGAACGAGAAAAGTATAGAAGAATATAAGAGAACCACGATAACCAATATAGACCGAAAAGAGAAAAAGAAATGGAGAAGGAGAAAAGGAGAAGTGGAAAATCGGCCATTTTGCTCGCAGTTGTTTGAACAAATGCATCGTCGACGCATGACAAACGTCAGCAGACAGCATGCATGGGACCTGCCCTGATGAGCTGTTTGTTCGTGTGGAGTGTTGTTCATGCAGTGATGATGTGGATGCCATTTAGTTTGCAATGTCTTTCCTCCCTCGCTTGCTCTTTTTCGCTGGAGAGCAGAAGAAGGCAAAGAAAGGCAGATGACATATTTCAGTGGGCACTGATGACATATCGGCTGACCCGAGCTTTCATAGAAAAGGTGTGGAGTGATAGGGTTGGAGAGGGCAAGAGTTGAGCTCGCCAATATTTGGCTTTTCTGAGACGGTAAGTGAATGTAGTCGTAATCCTTTGGTATCGTTGCCAAGGCAAACAGCTCAGGTAAATGCAATAAACCCAAAAGGATGAGAGGTTCGTAGGTCTGAGCCTTAACTTTCAGATTTGGTATCCATGAACATAGCATTCCAGTACTTCTTGACCCCTTTACAGATCCCCTTCCGGCCGTCCCACGACTTGAACTTAGTTTCCAGTTCGCAGGCCGTCCAGAGAATCTCCTTCCAGAACTGCCGTTCCACGTCTGTGCCGAATCCCTCGATCACATCCTCGGGGATTGTCCAGGCGCGCGTGTAGCTACCGCTCTCGTCGAAGGCCGGATTGACGGCTTGTTCATCGAAGACCGTGGCCGGGTTGAATTTGGGGAAGTTGGCGTGGATGAAGAACGCGCGAGGCGGCGCCGCCTTGGAGCCATGCACACGCCACTCGCCCTTCTGCGTCAATGCGTAATCCTCGATGGGGTCGTACTGGACCATGGCGGAGCCAGCCATGCCGTCCTTGATGCGGTGGCCGATGGCGCAGATGGGCTCGGACACTTGGTAGTAGGGCTCCTCCAGAGCGAGCGCCGCGGCGACGAACGTCTCCTTGTCGCCTTCTCCGGCGGCGCCTTGCGACAGTAGGGCGTAGTAGAGATCGGGACCCCAGAAATTGTAGTAGGTACTGAGGAGAAGCGTCTTCAGGTGCGTTTTCTTCGAGAGTAGTACCTCGCCGGACTCGCTGGACTGGCGGATGGCTTTTTCAGGCATCGGCTGGGATGCGATCTCGTAGTAGTACGAAGAGACGGTGGAGGCCCAGAAATCCGGCCAGGTCACCATGTTCTTGGACTTAAACGGCTCGCTGGTGAACAGCGATTCCGGCTGCCGCAGCGGGAACGCATCGGCGTCGAGGAACAGGATCTCCTCGAAGGAGGAAAACAACATAGCGAACAGCTTGAACTGGTATTTCTGGATGTCCATGATCTTGGGAACGGCGTCCAGGATATGCGAGAGGACCACGCAGCGCGCATTCAGAGATGGAAGGACCACGTCGCAGATGTAGTCCTCATACTCCTCCTCATCGGCCAGAAACACCTCGACTGGCAATTCGGAACCTGTCTGCCGCAGCATTCGTAGCGAGATGACCAAGACCGGCAGATATGAGCCTCCCGCCGTGGAAACCAGCCCCCTCGTGTTGGGCGCATAGTGCAATTTTGGCGCATTCTTCTTGATTTCCTCGACGAACCCACTATGCGCTCCCTTCATCGCCTCGACATCCTCGGGCAGCATGTCCAGCATCTCCGGTCGGTCGTCCGGATTCGCCTCTTCGAATCGGATGGACGGCGCCGAGCCCAGTCGCAGCGGCGGTTCGGTCTTCGGCTCATTGACAGCCAGCAGATGTTGGAGATGTCGCCAGAACCGAATGTGGCCCTCGATGTCTTGCCCGATCATTTTTTGGGGGTTGGATGATGATAATGTCCCGTCTGTAGATATGGTCGATTGCGACTCTACCTGTTGCCGCCAATTCCTCAGTGACCAGGTTAATATCGAGGCGAGAACCACTGCCAGCAGTAAGGTTCGCACCCGCGACAGTGGTCGGGGAAGAAACATTGTAAAGAAAGGATAATCAGTGTTAATGTGAGAATGGAAATGAAAGTGGCGCGACCGGCCGAATCAAGCTGACGAAGACGACCAAATGCGATCTCAGTTGATATACTATGGGATGTTTCAGCAAGAAATTTTGACAGAGTCAATGCGACAAAGTGGACAGGAGTCGCAAGGGTCGAGCAAAAAGCTCTGATGTTAAGGACGCGCAAGCATATGGTCGGCGGAGGAACGATATGCAAGTCCAAGAGGGTCGTGAGTCTGCGAATGCGGCAGAGTGAGACAGGTGTCAAGAGAGTGGCGCAATAGGATCACCCGAGAAAAAATTGGACGGCAAAATAAATCGATAATGAGCGAGGGAGGTGAAAAGAAAAGACGACGATCTCCACGTGTATCCGGAGGTGATGTGATGATGAAACGAGTCGCGGTCCTTCGCTGGTCCCCGCGGATCTCGTCTCCGTCGCTAATGACGTCGCTAATCTTATTTCATTTGGACTGAAATTAAATTGGTTGGTTTAATATGTTTTATCTTTTAAACGATATTATATGATATACGCAATTTTTTAAATCCTCAGTCCATATTCCATTTGCTAATCTAGTCAGAATGACGGTTGACTGTTAACTCCCTGATCAACCGACTGCGTTCTCTCGAGGTCGTCTTTAGTCCTCCAAGTATGCCGAGCTGTATTCATCGTCCTCCTCCAGTATGGTCGAAGTCGAAGGCCCACTCGCACCCCAAGGTTCAAGGGACTTCTTTCCGCCCCATTCTAGACGGCCACCACTGACCAGAGCCGAAGTACCCGGTCTCGCGTATCTCTTGTTTATAGATTCAATATCCGGCTTCAAGGGGGAGCTCGAGACGATGAACCCCAGCCATTGATTGAACAGTTCGACCGTCAAGTGCGTGGTGCAATACAACATCACGCCAAGAACGAGACCAATACAGGCGGCTGCCGTGATGAAGATGAGAATGGCCTGGGAAGGTGATAAGCTACAACTGCGAAGCACGATGAAGTAACATGAGTATGGTGGTTCGCTAACCTCGAATTGAGCCAGGACCCTGAAGGGGAGAAGGACTAATCGCAGCGGATAGCGGGCCAGGCCTATCAGTAAGTTTACGAGTAGTCGCAAGACGCCATATCCAAAGTAGGCGAGATAAGTTATGGGATAGGCTGTCAGAGAGAGTACTGTTGAAACTGCTGATAGCCAGGCCATTATTTGGACGGAGAGAGAGTAGTATCAGCCCTCAATTTCAAGCAAACATGGCTTCTCTCCGTCCCGTTCATCTCAAGACAAGGAGAAACACGATGCCCGCGGACTGCCCGGCAGATGGTTCTCTCCCACCGCCTTCTGGCCCGGCAGAAACCAAGGCTGACCTCGATGCCACCGACCCAACATCTTCGACGGAGTACGGAGGACATAACAAGTAGAATCTGCTTGGAAGCTCCTCTTTTGCAAAGGTCTGGATCATCTTCTTCCACGTCAGGCCATCTGTAGACGTTACAATAGGAAGATGAAGGGAACGTTCTCGGAGATAACGGTCGGGCATTCAGGCCCCGCCGAGCCCTAAGCCCTAGAGCGGAAAGCGTCTGGGCCAGACTCTCCCTCTCTCTCGTCCTCTCTTTCTGGGGTCGCCGACATCGTCATCATCCTCCTCGTCATCCTAAGTCAACTGTCACTGGCCTGTTGCCCCCCCCCCCCACACCGTCAATCTCCTTCGCCCCGTTTTCTATTTTGGTTCTTATTCTCTTCTACCTGCCTGCGCGGGGTTGATGCTCTAATGCTGGTCTACTAAACTACGCCGGCATTTCATCTCGTCCCTACTTTTTCCCCCTCCTCACCCACCTTCTTCCTTTCCCTCCCCCGGTCTGTCGCGCCCTTGCGCTCGTTCCTCTCCAGATGGGCAACAACCCTTCCAAGGGCCCTACCGGGGAAATTCCGTCAGCTGCGAGCCCTTCAACACCGCCGCCCTCTACAGAAAGAAAAGTAACCCGCCAACCGTCGCTCAATGCGTCTTCCGGTACCTCCAAGGCCACTGCGGTCGACCCCTCCGCCTCCAAAGAAACGGCCACGGGGCATTCAACGTCACAAACCCATGCACCGGCGCAACAACGTCTACAACCCCGCAATCCTGCCGATTCGACCGCACGAAATGTTTCCGAATCAAAGAAGCCGGAATCCCGTCCGAAGGACATCTCCGCCCCCGATCCGTCGAACCCGGTGCAGGTGCCGGTCTCTCGTACAGCCGCGAGACGTGAGCCCTACCCGTCCGTAGCACCGTCTGCTCCGCCTCACAATACGTACTACAGTGCGTCCACTCATCTTCAGCGTCCGCCTCGGATGCCCCTACCGATCGGCGATGCGACGACTACGCCCGGCTCGCCCATCATCGGGCCCGATGATTCATACATGGGATCGCCTCCTTCCGACCCGCTGCTAGAGGAGGGCGCCGGTCCGAGAAAATCACAATTGAGCAGCACGGTTGCCGACGACGACGAGATGATAGATGATCTTCAACCCAATGCTAGCACTGGTGTTGGCCGGGCCGTGCCCACGATAATAGAATGGACGGCTCCGGGCGACAAGGTTTATGTCACCGGAACATTTGTGAATTGGGAGAAGAAATTCCGTCTGCACAGGTACGTATCACGCTCTGCAGTATCAGATGCTATCTGGTGATGGTGCTAACAAATTGTCTGGAACAGCGAAAATAATTCCGGGGTTTTGTCGGCAAAATTGAACCTTCGCCCGGGAACACATCATTTGAAATTCATTGTAGATGGCGAAATGAGAGCATCGGATACCCTCCCCACCGCAGTGGACTTCACCAACCACTTGGTCAATTATGTTGAAGTGAGCGCGGGCGATGTAAACCGGTCGCGAAGCCACAGCGACAGGACCTCGCGGAATGCTGCGACTCCAGGCGTGCACACACCCCAAGCACCGTCCGATCCGGTGGGAGCATCGCAGGATGAATCCACCGTGGAGGACCAGTCCGAAAAGGAAGAGCCCGAGGAGATACCTATGGGCGATTTCCGCGGTATTCTTCCGCAATTCCTCGTCGACTTGGACAGGGAGGATGAAACCCAAGAGACCCCCGCTTATCAGCAAGCCGTCAACATCATCGGTGAAGCGCCTACTCCGCCAAGTCTCCCTCTGTTCCTCGGGAAGTCCATCTTGAATGGCACGACGCCGATGAAGGACGACAGCAGCGTTCTGAACTACCCCAACCACACGGTTCTGAATCATCTTGCCACGAGCAGCATCAAGAATGGTGTCCTCGCTACGAGCGTAACGACTAGATACAAACGCAAGGTAGGTTGTTGCAGCTTTGATGCATGCCATTGAGAAGGCTCTTGCTAATAAAACTCTTCGCAGTATGTGACGACAATACTGTATAAGCCGACAGGAGACATTACAGGTTAGCACGTGCTGTAGAGAATGTGCTATTGTATATCTCATCACTCCGTCCTATTCGGCCAGCAGCACGATTGTACTTTCGCCGCACCGAAGAAGCGCCACTGGACATTAGCGTTTCTTTTTCTTTTTTCGCTTTCATATACATCTGGGAAGCTCTTCGTGAGTCACCTTGCAAGTTTAGGAAATGCACTACTTCTGATGGTTGTGAATAAGGACAATTGCTATGATTGTGCAATTGTCGTCTGGTTGCTCCTTGGACAAAGGTCTGTTGTCGTTCATCCCTCCACGGGTGTCGGAGTATGTAGCAAGCCACTTATGGGATCGGATATTTTCCATCTGGTATGTTGATCATGTTAAGGAGCATCAAGAAATGCTGGATGAGCAATGGGGATTTCTTGGCATTCAAAATCGATTTAGCCTGGACCTGTTGTGTTAAGTTAGTTATAACTGTCACGCTAGTGCATTTGTATGCTGGACACATCCAATGTCATTAGCCAATTCTACATTATTTTGTCTTCTAAACTTTTGTGTTTGCCCTTTTGTAATCATGAAAAGAACTCTGAAGACAACGTTAATCCCTCCACTTGACAAACACATCATCCGTCCGGAAGCGCTGCGTGCAGGTGGAGTCTTTCAGAGGCGTCGTGAAACCGGTCTTGTATGCAAGCATCCCCGCCTGCGCAATCATAATCCCATTGTCAATGCAGAACCTCTCATCCGTCGCGTGTACACTGCCCCCTCGATCTCGAGCCATTATCCCCATCATCTCTTGTAGTCTTTCGTTACAGCCGACTCCACCCACGATGAGCACCTCCTTCGATCCGACATGCGCCATCGCGCGTTCCGTGATCTCCACCAGCATGGAGAAGATCGTTTCTTGGAGCGAGAAGCACAGGTCCTCCCGGGTTGGCCGATCGGAATCTGCAGGGTTCCCGTTGCCCGGCTTCTCTTCTCCGCCCAGCCCATATGTCGCGGCCAATCCGTCGACCGCCGCCAGTATCCCCGAGAAAGAACAGTCCATGCCTTTCACCGTGTATGGGAGGTCGACCAGTTGTTGTCCCTTCTTCGCCAGTTGTTCGATGTTGTATCCCGGCGCCGGATCGTTGGAGATGTGTAATGTGCGCGCAAATCGGTCGAGACAGTTACCCACCGCAATGTCCAGTGTTTCGCCGAAGATGCGGTATCGTTGCGAGCTGTATGCGATCACCTGTGTGTTTCCTCCCGACACGTAGAGGACGACCGGGTTGGTGGAGCCGGTGATGAGTCGGCCCATCTCGATATCTGTATAGAGGCCGTTAGTGCTGGGCCTACACATCACGACGGGTTTATCATAAAAAGAATACGACGACAGTGAATCGAATTACAGAACACCATGGTTTTAAGGCTATACGTACGTCCAACACAGTGGTTCACACCCACCAATTCCTTGCCCCAGAGCAAACTCAGCATGCGGGCGGCAATCGCGACGCTCTGCAGAGGGGCACCCATGCCGGGTCCTTTCGTGAAACAAATACAATCCACATCGCGGACAGACAACCGAGCTTCCTTGAGCGCCTTCTTGACCAACTTGACCACCCACGACCGGTGATGGCGGGCCGTGTCCTTGGGGAGAAAGCCCTCGCCGGGCGGAGAAACGTAGGTGTGCCGGATGTTCGCGAGCACCTGCGGGGGGCTGCCATTCTCGGGATGCAACATGATGCCCACGCCAAGCTTGTTGGCAGAGCCCTCCATACCGATGGCGATCATGGTGCCGTTAGAATTCTAAGGTGAGAAACTCAGAAGACAGGGGAAATTAAATCTGGGAATTTTCACTGCCTCTGAAGGGACAGAAAGCGCCGTTCATAGACCACAAAAAAAAAAGCCACCGATAATTGATGGAGGGGCAACGTTATCGATTGGGGCGGCCGCAGCGTTTATCCGACGGGGCCCGTGATTTACTGCTTACTACTCCCGTCAATTAGTGGTCTCTACTACGGAGTACGTCCACGCCGTCTCCATTTACCCAAACCCACTTTACCTGGACTATTATTATTATTATTAGATTCGCTTTTCGCACACATTCTCTGCTGAACAGTCCTGCCATCCTTACGCTGCGGTGTTACTCCCGTCTTGTCTGGACCCTCTTTGTCCTTCCCTTTCGTTCCTTTGTCCCCTGAGAGCCCTCTAGAGTCGGAGACCATTCGCTTGTTTGTGGTCTGACCTCTAGCTTATTCACCTCTTCCTTTGCTCCGCAGCAGCCCTCTTTACGACGCCATGTCTTCCACAGCTCACTTCCCTGATCCGGATCATTTCCAGCATCAGTCAGATGAGTTTCTGCACTGGCTGGCTGGGAAGCCGGGGGTTCAAATCAACCCTAAAATCCGCATTGCCGATCTGAGATCTCAGGCTGCCGGCAGAGGCGTCGGTACGTTCCTATTCCCAGCGAAGACCGCTCGTCCTGGTCGATCTGCTCCACCATTTTCAAGTCACTCGTTCTGAGTTTGTGAGAACGGCTCTCTGATTGTCCATCATCGCTTTTGCAGTGGCTCAAGCCGATATTGCCGAAGGTGAAGAGCTTTTTACCATCCCGCGCGATCTCATTCTGTCGACTCGCAACTCCCAATTGAAGGATCGACTCTCCAAGAACCTGGAAGAGTTGGGCCCATGGCTGTCTTTGATGCTAGTCATGATCTACGAGTTTCTGCTCGGCGAGCAATCTGCCTGGGCCCCGTACTTCAAAGTGCTACCTCGAAAATTTGACACCCTGATGTTCTGGTCCGCCCCGGAACTGCAAGAGCTTCAGGGCAGTTCCATCATCGAAAAGATTGGAAAGGAAGGTGCCGAGAAATCTATCCTTCAGACCATCGCCCCCATCGTGCGCGCCAATCCGAACCTTTTCCCTCCGATTGAGGGGCTTGCTTCTTACGACGGTGATGCCGGCACTGAAGTGCTCCTCAACCTTGCCCACGTTATGGGATCCCTTATTATGGCCTACGCCTTTGATATTGAGAAGCCGGAAGATGAAGAGGAGAATGATGATGGGGAAGACGGCTATCTGACTGACGAAGAGGAGATGCTGCCCAAGGGTATGGTTCCGTTGGCGGATCTCCTGAATGCCAATGCGGACCAGAACAACGTGAGCCTCTCCCAGAAGACCCACGGTTTTTTTTTATTTCAGTTCCCCACGCACATGCTCACATTAACACATGTTCTAGGCGCGTCTCTTCCAAGATGAAAATACTTTCACGATGAAAGCCATCAAACCTATCACCCCTGGGGCTGAGGTCTTCAATGATTACGGGGAGATCCCCCGTGCTGATCTCCTCCGACGGTACGGCTACGTTACGGATAATTACGCTCCTTACGACGTCGTCGAGCTACCACTGGAGATCATTTGCGAAGCTGCTAGCTTGGAAAATGCCGATGCCGAGGAACAGCCTCCGGTAATCATCCTCTCCTCAGTCCTTCAGGGGCTTTCTTCTAAAGATCATACTAACGTGTGGCCATAGCTTGAACTTCTCGAGTACTTGGAACTTCTCGACGATGGATACGTCATTCCTAGGATATCGCCGCATAGTTTGATCGAGAACATCGTTACGGATGAACTTTCTTTGCTGCTCCGGACGTTGACTCTCCCGGTCGAACAATTGGAGCAATACCGGTCCAAGCAGAAGGCCCCGAAGCCCGCTTTCGGTCCGACAGAAGGAGCCATCTTCATGAAAGCTATTCAGCTGAAACAAGCGCAGTATGGCACGACAATTGCGCAGGACCAGGAGCTCTTGGCCCAACTGGCCCATTCCGGGGCCCCTGGCCTCTCTGAAGAAACGGCCCGTCGTTACAGAATGGCTATCCAAGTCCGTTTAGGCGAGAAGGAAATTCTGCAAAATCTAGCCACCTTGATCCACAATCATCTTGCGAACTCGTCGCAGAACGGCCAAAAGCGGGCTGCCAATGGCGACGATGATGAATCCCGAGCGAGCAAGTTTCTGAGATCTTGAAATCTATCTACAGCAGGCGTTGCTTTTTTGATCCGTCGCGCATGATAAGAAAGGTTATATCTTGAATCTTCTTTTTTTCTCGATATGTATCTGATATTAGATTTTTGTTTATTTCGTTGCTGACTTCATAGCTTCGCTATCCATACAAGAGTCTATCGACTGATCGGCGTCGAAGAGAAAAAGAAAAAGAACAAGTCACTATGTACACTAACAGCGGCATATCAGGGTCATGTCATGAGAAAAAGAAAAACCATCCATCTGCGACATTATCCTGAAATTTTTTGTTTGTTTCATCCTGCTCAAGAAGCAGGTGGATGTGGGGGTATGGGGTTGCAATCGAGAGAACTCTCGGACATCTCACGATCAGCGTGTCAGGGGAGTAAAAGTACAAGGGTGCGTGAGAAGAAAACAAGCTTGAAGAACGCCTGTCAAATGCGGGGGAAGGAGTGAGAGGGAAAATAGAAAAAAGGGAATAGAAGGGCGCGAGAGATTAAAAGGATAAGAGGGAGAAAGAGGGGAGAAAAGAAGAAAAAAGGAAGCCCAGCTCAAGCGTCGGCTACAGGGGCAATGGCACCAGGCCCGGGATTTGATCCCATTGTCTGTCCCATGTTTGGTGGGTTGCTGGCCGATTGTTCGGCTTGCAGTCGCCGCTGCTGTGCTTGGGCTTGGGCCTGTGCTTGAGCTTGGGCCTGGGCCTGTGCTTGAGCTTGGGCCTGGGCCTGGGCCTGGGCCTGTGCTGCCTGCGCCTGCGCATGTGCTTGAGCTGCAGCTTGATCCCGGGCTTTGGCCACTATCATGGCCCGATGCTGCATAAGGTTGATGTCGTACGGATCGCACTCATACTCCGGCTCCTCGTCCGAATCCTCCTGGTCATACTTGAATCGATCGGCCTTCCAAGGATCCATCTCTGCTCTACAGCGCGAGGCGAAGTTTCGACGGTCAATCCACAAGCGTCCGCCACGCCCGATACGCCTCCGGAATGCAGGCATCTTGCTCGTGTCGTCACTCAACTCCATGGCATGATGAGCGAAATTATCTCGGAAGGCTAAGGAATTGAAGGTATCTAAAGCTGAACCCGACATGTTCTCTGACGAATCGGATGATGGAGGGGTTGGCAATTGGGTGGTAATTGCCGGCCGGAAAGCAGCATCGAAAGTTCTCTCGGGAGACGGTGAGAGAGGCACGGTGGTGAGGTCCAAATAGCCCTCGTTCCACTTGATGTGCTTGGTGATATTCTGCTTGATATCGCGCATAATCTCGTTCTCTTTTTCCGCTTGCACGTCCTCCAGCAGCTGCAAGTCGTCCGTGACCTGGGTGCTGGCCTTTGGCGGCATCCGAAGTTGGGGAGCTGCTGGACGCTGTGCTGCTGGCACTTCTGCCGGCTTCTTCTTGGGCTATCAATGGGATTAGCATCCGTACCATACAACGATGACCATGATTCGACGCTTACCTTCTGGTTGATGAGGTCCTCGTCGTCGTCCTTGATGTTGAGTTTCCTCTTCATCTCCTTGACTTCGGACCGTTGCAGGAAGACTTGCTTTTCGACTAAAAGCATCTCCTTCCTTGCCAGCTCGCGCTGGCGCACCAAAGCGACCAATTGCCGAGCGTCTTCGAGTTCTTTCCTGAGTCTCCTCAGCTTATCGGCACTCTGAGCGTCTCTGCCACGGGTCTTGCGAATCTGGCGAACTTCCCGCCTACGGAAGCAGACATATGGGTCAGAGTCATCCGTGTCTTGGCCAGTCTCGAACTGTACAAAAGGTTAGCGCTTGACGTTTTGCACGCCGATTTCGAGCTTCGCGATTGCGATTGGAAACAGGGTACTTGCCTTGAGGTTTGACACGAGAGATCGGTTGCCAGTGCCCGTCCTCCTTGACTTCCAATGCTCGTATATGCCCTTGGCGAATTGCTTTACGCTGTCCTCTACGGCTGCGTCCATGGACTCCTGCATGTCTGCAAAACTCAGGACAGGCGGGTTATCTACTGCTGCAAATGGTTGCTTGGTCTGCGTGGTCTCCTCGAAGAAATTCATGACTTCTTCGAATTGGTCCTCGGTGCACGGCGGTTCGCCAGCCTCCCGCTTTTGGTTCATAATCTTGAGGAACACATCATCCTCCTCGGTCATATTATACGGACATCCGCAACAGTCCTCCACAGTGGAGGAGAAGCGGATGTACGTCGCGGGTTGCGAAAAGGTAGGAGGGTAGAGCTCGTCATATCGGAGATTACTGAGGAGCGTCTCCGGCGTTGGGATGTGAGCTTCATTTACTTTTCCTTGGGCCGTTGCACTAATTGCGACTTGAAGATGGAATTCCTATGGGAAAATCGCGTTAGTCGGCACCGTTTTGGGGGGTCTATATCTGGGGTGCGAAATTTTCACGGGGCGGACGGGTCGTGATGATGTCACGTGATATGTGCAGGGATGGGCCAAGCCGATTCGGGGGGAGAGCGACTCACCGACTCCTCCGCCTTCTCAACACCGGTCTCGATCTGTTGGAGGGCATTTTGGACTTCGTCCTCAAGGACATCTATGTCCTGTTCTCGAACTATGGGGATTGAGGCCTTGGAGGTGAGCTTTTTCGGGCGCGTCCTCCCCATTCCCCCGTACCTAGTCATGCGAACTTTGGGGCGCGTTTTAGGCGGCAACCATGGGCGAGGGGGGACAAAATTAATATGGACCGATAGGTCAGATCATGCACGATCGCGTAGACGTATTTTCGTGATGAAAATTGATGGAAGGGGGGAGATATTGACGGCTGAAATCTCGTAGTCTCAGCGCCAGCGGATGAGTTGACGTTGCAATGTCACCCGGCGGTGGCCTGTTTTGGAGCCGCGCACGGCCTCAGGGGTTCGCTTGCCTGTCCGTTTCCGGTTAGTGCGGGGCTGGCCGATATCAAATTGCTGCTCGGTCGCTCTGCCCTTGGCAACTGTTCTGTTGTTGTCTCGCTCGCTCTTTATCTCCCTTCCTCTCCTCCATACCAACCCCCTTCGTGGACCCGAACTAAACTCGATTCGACCGGCATATCCCTTCCTGTTCTTCTACTCCGTACTTCTCGTCCGATCCAAGAGACCGCATCACGGGCTCTTCCCCCACCGCGATGGACCCTTCCGGTGGCCCCAACAATGCCGCCCTGCACGATGCGCGCCGACGACGAGGCTCGGTCGGAACATCCCAGCTGTTCGATAACATTGTTTCGGCATCGAACTGTGAGTTCTCTGCTTTGCTGTCCGACAGACGAAGCGGAAGCGACCCGGTCGCACTGACTCACATCCCTTCTAGTCGACCGCGACGAGGTGGACCGACTCCGCAAGCGATTTATGAAACTGGATAAAGTACGCCTTGACATTGGATTGGAGGTTTGACTTGGAAAGGGAGGATATAAATGCTCATGTTTTCGACAGGATAGCTCGGGGACCATTGATCGAGACGAATTCCTTTCCCTTCCGCAGGTGTCATCGAACCCGCTCGCTACGAGGTACGTCGGGATCAATCCACTCCGCCCCGCTCGTTCCCGGACATGGGAAGATATAAAGGATGCATGAATGGAGGGAGGAAGGATGCGGGGGGAGACGAGGATGAGGATGAGGGAAAACACGATCGACACACCTGCATTTACCCCATCCACACAAACACACATACCAAACAAAACACTCGCGCCTAATCATCACCTCTTTCTCTCCTACAGAATGATCGCCATCTTCGACGAAGACGGCGGCGGTGACGTCGACTTCCAAGAGTTCGTGTCTGGTCTCTCGGCATTCAGCTCCAAGGGCAACAAGGAGGAGAAGCTGCGGTTCGCATTCAAGGTCTACGATATCGATCGCGACGGATACATCTCCAACGGCGAACTCTTCATCGTCCTGAAGATGATGGTCGGCAACAACCTGAAAGACGTCCAGTTGCAGCAGATCGTCGATAAGACCATCATGGAGGCCGATAAGGATCAGGACGGCAAGATCAGCTTCGAAGAGTTTACCGATATGGTGGAGAATACGGATGTTAGTTTGAGTATGACGTTGAGTATGTCTTGCCCTCTCTGTCTTTGGTTTTTTGTTGCTCGGGGTGTTTGGTTTGGGGAGGATGGATGGGGCTAATGGATATCATGCTGACCGTTTTGAATAGATCAATTCTAATCTCGTTTGTGCTTTTGGCGCTCTGCTCTGTGGATTTCCATTCGGTTTCTGTTACTGCAAATATCCGTCCTTCTGCTGGCTCTACCGGAGCTGTAGCCAGCCAGCCTTCTACTTGACTGACCGACTGAACTGATCGATTCAGTTCGATCTCTTTGATATGATATGATTATGACATGATACTAGCGATGATGACCTACCACTTACCTATCTACCTGCCTACCTACGGACCTGTAGTTTAAAATCATAGAGTGCTTCCTTTGACCGTCTCTGTCTTTTTTATCCCCCTTTGTTATCAATTCTCGCCACCCTGCAAACCTGCTAGAACACAAACTACCCAAATTTTGCAGATCTTGCTATATATCAAGACATATATATTGCTAATTTTCCCAAAT
Source organism: Aspergillus melleus (assembly GCF_016097325.1). Taxonomy (NCBI): domain Eukaryota; kingdom Fungi; phylum Ascomycota; class Eurotiomycetes; order Eurotiales; family Aspergillaceae; genus Aspergillus; species Aspergillus melleus. Next base: position 1,521,782 of record NW_025763374.1, on the reverse strand, counting down.
GGGAAAAGAACTTGGCATATCCTACATTTACGCATCCGGAATACGGTCCATAAGCCTCACCAGCTAAGCTAATATATCCGATTCCACAGGTGTTGATATCCACATCCACGACCAATTGTCTCTTATCTGTTATCACACTGGTTATAACTGCTGGCAGTACATGAATGGATCCTCTGACCGCCTACCCCAATCATATATGATTCATAGTGTTATTGTCCTAAGGCATCTAGATATTCTTGTTCCCTGCTTGGTGTTAGCGTCTCCGTTGTCCGGTAGATAATCTCCAAGTGCTTGTACTGTACAAAGGAAGTATGTAGGTAGGTAGGTAGGTAGACATGTATACACACATACCCACAATTACTCATTCCTCAATATCTAGATCTAGGTAAAGACTGCTTAATCGGTGCTCGCATTTTCATTGTCTGCGGTAGAGTTATGTTCTTAGGTAGATAGGTCGTACTGAACTAGGTTTTAACCTTGGGTTATGGGTATATAGTGCGTGAAAACCCGGGAGATAGGTGTAGGCAGGGTTGAGATTCAAATTTATCTAAATCTCAACGAATGAATCTACATCGTAGAAGTACAGGAATGGCAGTCTAATTTGTAGGTAGGTACTGTGTCGTGTATTACACCTTCTGAGCTATCTACTTTTTTCCCGTGTTGAGTAGGCGTTGATTGATAACTGGATGATAGCATAAACTCTACGGTGTACTCAAGTTAGGGTGTACTTCTTACCCTAAACCCGTAGCTACATACATACCAACAAGGCATGGAATTGAAATAGACCTCTTCTGCAGAACGGGTATCTCATTATTATGTCAAGCCAAGCAACCAAAAAATGTATCTAAAGAAAAGAACAAGAACTATTATCGTACAATTTCATAACGTCACACATACCAATCCGGTAGCCCATTCCACTTTTCCAAATCCTACATCCAGCTCATTTTTCATCCAAGTCCAGTAAGTGATGACTGATGGCTGATGACATCAAACCCGATGTGATGTATCAAATCCGATCGATTGCAGGATCGGCGCCACTCACCAGTGAAGTCACGCCTGACGCCTCACAACACGAGGGACAATCATGCATCCTTCGTGAACAATCGATTAGAACCAAGGACAGGATCCAAAGCCAAAAGCCACCGAAAAATAAAAAAAATATAAAAAGGAAGCTCGGGGATTGCCGACGATCAGCCCGCGTCAGCCCGACGGCTTGGGTCATGCACGTATTCTGATCCTGATCTTGGAACCTGGGATTGGGGGACTTTGGCATCTGTCAGTCTTATCCCTTTCCAAAACCAGAAGAACCAACCCTGTCCGCCAGATGCTGACGCTGACCCAAGGCGAGGATATCGCCTGGGACGAAGCGAACATGTTTGAGGGAAATTGAGGATTGAAAAGCGAAAAAAAAAAAGAGAAGGGGGAAAAAGAAAAAAAGAAAAGAAACAAAATAGAAACATAGAAATATGAAAACACAAGATCTATGTCCTGTAAATTCGCCCCAAGATACGCCTCACTCCCCCGGCCCAAGCTTTCCGCGCAACCCGTGATGCAAAATAAACCCAAAGGGAGAAAGTGCCCCCGGTATATACAGCCCCAGATGATGAGGAAACTTGGAAGAACGCCAATCATGTCCGCGTGACTAGTTGGGGTTTTTGCTTTTTCCCTGTTCTGTTTTTTGACCTCCCTCTTTCTCTAGTGATTTCTTTTTTGTTTTTTCTTTCCTTTTTTTTTTTTTTTTTGCCCCTCACGAGGAAAGGAGAGTGGATGTGGATGTAGTATCCGGAATAGACAGAAGGCATCCGCATGTTCAATCACAGCCCACCAGAGTGGATGGCCCTAATGCAGGAATAAATATGTCGCATAGCGCTAGGCCACTTGATTGCCCAAACAAAAGCCCTGAAACTAAAAGGGGGCCAAGAGGGGATGAGAGGAAGGGGGAAGGGAGATGGAGGTAGGCACGCCGCCGCAGGGATCTAGTAGTCGATAGTTTGGCATGGTCCTCCCAGGAGATGAAGGAACTAATTTAGTTCCTGCGTTAGGTTGCAACTGATCGGTGGCCCAACCGCAAAAGTACGGACTGTACCCGATTCCTGTTCCTGTCAGGTAGCGGACCCCAATCTTCATGCATGGACGCATGGAACCTCACGATCGCGAGGTCGCCGTCGCGGGGACGGAAATTGCTTGGGGACCGAGGACCTCCGGTCGACTGTCCATGAGATCGAGACATTGACTTAGAACTAGATTGACTCGGTTAGCAATTTTCCCGTCGAATCGGCGACCATGCCATTCCGAAGAAAGGGAGGAATAATTAATAAAACCCACCACAGAGAATCTCCTCCTCCCAGATTCCCATTTGGTAATCGACCAAGCCATGCTGCTCCATTCGATCGCATAACGAGATGAGTTCTTTGCCAAGATTCTCCATGACCTCGCCGGTCAGAAGACTTGTCCGGGCCGGCTGGCGGCCCGTCTGAAGGAGTTCCTGCGTCAAATCCTTTTGTTTCTGGCAGACAGCCAACCAGCAGATGTTAAAGTCATTCCATAGTTGGAGTCGGTCGGCATAAAGTACTTGATCGTCACGTAAAATGCCTGCTCAGAAAAGAGGGTACAGGAAGAGAGACCCCGAAGTTAGTCTCATCCAGGTGCTCGGGATTTAATCAAGAAGGATAGTAATGACATAATAAAGAAAAAGAAAAAAACAAGAAACGAAAAAAGAGCATTGGCCACGGACATGCATGTACAATACAAGTGTCTGGGTCGGTGCTTTCTTAGGGGCAGCAGGAAGTGGGTAAATAACCAAGATTAAGGAAGAATTAGGAGGCACGCTAAGGGAGAGACATACCCAGTTCCCGCGCATTAGTCACAAGCCACTCGGAGATTTCCAAGAGTGATCTACTAGCCTCTACCAATCGGCCGGCGCGCGTGTCCGCGAAGGTCTCTCTCAATGCCTGATGAAACTGCCCATACGACTCGTTCGGATGACCGAAAGATTCGCCCGCCGCTGGTTGCTGGGGCTGAGGCTGCGACGGCGGCGACGGCTCCAGGCGTCCGGTCGTGCCCACCGGGGTCATGTCCGGCATGGTTGCGGGAAAGGGCTGGGTGGTGCCAGAGCGACCAATGGGCCCCGGCTGGTTATAAGCAGCCAGCGGTAACTGCGCCAGGTAGGGCGACGGAACCCCGGGTCCAGTCGGCTCATTATAATACTGTGGAACGGCGAATTGCGAGGAGAGCGCATCCATCGCTGCAGATTGCCGTGTTGCATAGGGTGGCACGACCTCGTACGGGGACTGCGTCGGGCCCTGTTGGTTGAGGTTGTAGACCATCTCAGACTCGTAGCCGGTGAACGATGGCTGCACTTGCTGACGTTGGTGGTCGCGCAACGTCGGCGCATACGGCTGTAACTCGTCACCCTGCAGCGAGCCGCCCTGGAAAGCACCGTCGGGGTATTCATAATCTAGGTATGCGGACGTGGACAGCCGGGCGCGTCCCGTCGCCTGGGACGGCGCATCTCCACGTGTCGATTGAAGGGTCGCCTGCCTGAATCGATCCGTCGCGGCCCCGTAGGGTCGCGAGACCGTACGCCGGGTCATTCCTGCCCGCGTCGCAAACTGTGCCTGTTCATGTTGCTTCATACGTCGGGTATCGCCATCCATGCCACCCAGCCGGTCCCACGGAGCGTCCCTACACACGGGGTTGGGATCAAGGGACCAATGTGCCGGAGGGGAGAGCGGCGGACTTGCGTATGGTTCCAGTTTGGCGGGAGTTCCCCTGACGTATCGGAGGGGAAGAAGGAGATGAGGTTTGAAGAAAAAAGACCTGGTTCGTGAGTTTATCTAAGAAAAAAAAGGATAATCGTTTCAATGTCGCCGGGTCTTTTTTTTTAACCCCCTGCCCTTTTGATTGATTTCTGGAAAAGCTTTGGCCCTGCGTGTACCCTTCTCTTTCTTTTTGGTCGGCGTACAACCGAGCAGGGATTGAGATCTTAGCCAGCAGTGCTCGCAGGCTTAAGCACACCTGTATGTCTCACGGAATGACTGTTTGTTTGAGAACTCCAGTACAAATCCAGAACGTGCAATCTGAAGGTGAACAGGGAAAGTTAGTGGCGGAGGCCTTTAAAGGATGACGATGGAGGGGCATGTATGGAGGGGCACGGCTCAGTCATACAAACAAACGGAAATAAGCAGAGAGCCAATGCGATGGAATTGGAATAGAACGGAAGAATCGAGAACAAGAAAAAGATAAAAAAAATGAAGAAGAAGAGAAGTTGAGGAAGAGAAAGAGAATGAGAGAATGAGAGAGGAAGAGAGAGAGAGAGAGAGAGAGAGAGAGAAAGAAGCAAACAAATGCGCGCACACAGAGAGATCAGGGTAAAAAAAAAAGGGACAGGATATACTTAAAGCGCAGAAAGGCTTCTCCAAGGCTTCCCGAACACCGTTGACTTGGAAGGGAATGGAGGCTGTAGAAAAGGATTCCCGGTCGATCTCAAAAAGGAGATGAGGTAATAAAGAGGAAAAATAGAAAGGGCCAAAAAAAAAAGAAATTCAAACAAGACTAGAGAGTGTCGGGTTGCGAGTTGATTGGGGGGTCGCAGATGTTTTCCTTTCAGACGTTTCAGCAGGTCCAATGGCTTATGCTCCGAATTGCAGCCCAAACTCCTATTGGGAAACAATCATGACCGACGAGACAGCAAGTGGAGAGCGAGGCGAGCCAGAGATAGAGTGAGGATGGGGGTGGAGGAGTGTAAGAGTGAGGGTTGGGGGCAATACTTATACAATACGTCTCAGGCGCAAAACAGGATCACCAGATAGCAGAATAGCAGGATAGTAGGATAACAGGATCCGAGATCTTCCAGATCACGACAATTATTGAGAGGGGCTGATCAGCTTGTTTGAACGGAAGGAAGGATAGGAATGGAGTCGACTAAATGAGTAAATAGAGAGAAGAGTTCCATCGTCCTCGATTGCGCCGATGAACAGGACGAGAAGAGCAGCACGAGGGATTGTCTCCCCACAATTCGAGCTAAAAGGAACATGGAGGGGAAGAGAGAGAGAGAAAAAGAAAAGAAAAGAAAAGATCAGAATTCAGAAAAGCAAAGGGAACAGAAATGGGAAGGAGCGAGAAAAAAACAAAATAAAATAAAAAAAAAAAGGAAAGAAAAAAAGAAAAGAAAAGAAAGACGAATCAGGAAAGACGAACAATGGAGGATTTTCTCCCATATTTTCTTTTTCTTTTTCTTTTTCTTTTTCTTTTTCTTTATTATTATTATTATTTACTATTTTCCAATGTTTTCTGTATGATTCACGGGAACATCATCGAAGTGATAGATAAACTCCTCCATTCCCAGTGCCGATCCACTTCCGAGACTAGAGGCGAGAAGTAGATCCTAGTAAGTAGTCTCTACTTCCGTCTTACATTCCAAGGAAAGCGTCGATTAGGTTGACGCCTCCGTTCCATGGCTCGTCCTCGGGCCAATCAATGCCAAATCCAACCTCTAATGCCATCCAGTATCCCAGGCGCCTGGACGCTGGAGCCCGAGAACGCCGATCTCCCTCTTGTCAAGGTGCAGGTCGATCCTGAGGGATTGCCGAACCATTCAGCCGGAACAAGTTCGTCTTACTAGAGAGGGGAGGAAGGATTTTAAAATGAGGCGACGGGGTTGAAGGGGATCAGCCCCGTACTCTCAGCGGAACAGAGTATAGATACACAGTTACCTAGGTACATACTACATCCTCAACACGATAGACTCGATCTGACATCGTGCCTGGAACTAGTCTCGTACCTTCCACCCTGCTGGGAATCCCCTCGAGCCAATAAACTCCGCCTACTCCACCTTTTGGCCCCCCCGTCACGTCGTCAATTTGAAATCATCCTCTCACTCGGATCCTCGAATAATCATAATTATCATTCATTAACTGCTATTCATTACTCAATCTTGATGGTTTCAATTGAGACATCAGTCAACCATATCCATAAATAACCATCATAGAAAGTGAGGCGGTTCCAGCCTCACGCTAAACGTCTTGGTTGCGACTCTGCCGGGCGATGGATTTCTTTTAATCAATCGGTAATTTGTCCTTGAAGGAATCGGGATCGCGATCGGATCAGATCAGGCCGGCCTGGATATTGGATCCGTCATTTCCCTCGCTTCATGCATTCATGCTCTGCATGCTGCAGCTCTTGCTCGTGCTGCTTGGATTTTGGGTCCGATGGATCCCACCCTTCCTCGCCTTGCAGACCGGGTCTTCAGTCTTCAGCCTTCAGCCTTCAGCCTATACCATCGCCTTATTATGATCATCGTCGCCTCTCTCCTGACATCATGCCGCTCCGGCTCCGATGGTCATTCTTGGTGCTTCTTGCCTCAATAGGTCATACAGAACACGAGAGCTATCTGAAGTACGCAGCGCGGTTATCGCTCCGCCGGGACCTCCACCATCCAATCGACGGGTTTCCGTCATCCCAGTCGGCCCCGGAGAGGACTGGAGGGTTCCCTGTAGGATGATTGTCAATCCGTCTGGCTCGCCACGGTTGTCGTTGCTGAAACATCCCTACATTTCCTGCAACCAGATCGTCCCCTAGAGGCCAAGGGCTGTCGGTGGGTCATGTCGGATATGTCAAACTCGATCACCGGAACCGCAGGCCATCCAACCCACCTCTTCGTTATCCACAGCTACAAGTGATCGCAGCGGTGGCGCTTTCCTGGAAAAATTCCCCGACTCCCAAGTCTTAGTCACTCGCGGAAGGAAGGGAGACGGGGGAGGACGGCCGCTGCTTCCCACCTGTGGCACGTTTCGTCCGGGCGGATTCTCAGAATTCCTGTCTCCGCCGGCAAAGTCACGCCCGATTACACGGGGTGCATGTGCAGTACATGCATACTCCTCTGAAGACCCCGTTGCTTTGTTCAGTATTGGGGTCTGTCTCCCCAGCAACGGAGTCGGTCATATATGAATTACGTCTGCCATGGGCCGCGCGACAAGGTGTCGTCTGCCCTGGTGACTACAACCCCTGAAGGCCTGGCGCACCAACCTGTCTCCTACAGGCTCCTCCAATGCACATGCCGTGCTTCTCGCGCTTGGACGAAATTAGGAGGCATTCCTCTTACGGTAGAACCATTTGGACTATCAGATCTCTCTGGCCGAGTCCGAGCGGCGCAGGAGCGTCCGCATATGTCGTTGCTTCCATTTCAGGACACTGGGGAACGACTAGAGGATCCCCAAGGAGTCGACGGACTAATTCCATCTTCATCCAAGTCCGTTCTTTGGCCAGGAGGTCTCGCTGTCTCTGCTGCCACGAGACATCCGGACGTGCATGCACTGATCAGGCAAAGCCCGGCCTCTGTTGGCGAACTCATACCTTGGTGACTGTGACTGATTTAGGCTATTGCCCTCACCTTGTCAATTGTTGGCTGCAATTGATTTTCGTGTTCTTCTTACTAGTATTTTCTTTTCTTTTATTATTATTATTATTATTATTATTATGATTATCTTTTCTTTGTGCTCGTTGCGGCATCTGCAACGGTGTAACCCAACCCCTCCCCTTGATTCGTACGTGGACTCTGCTGGATGCGCGTACGTACGCCGCGTACGTCTCGAGCGGATTTGATTTTACTACATCCATGGTTCTAGTCATTGTGGCTTTACTGTCGTATTTGCTGAAAGCCAGACGAACTGCTGGAGGAACTAGTGCGCCATAGCGTATACTAAGCGGTTTTCGTTGTGTAACGACCGCGTCCTTGGCCATCGATAGGATCAAATAGTCTGGGACCGCTCATTCTGGCTTCCTTTTTCCATCATCCCTTCTCCACGAAATGAACCGAGAAACTTTGCGACACCCGCAAAGATCCCAAATCCATGTCAGACATCGTCTGGCGGTCTTGATTCCCTCGCCGGGGCCAATGGAATGGCCCCGAAGCCTCGTGCAACCCGATAATTGGTCCAATCCGACTTGATTGATTTGGATGAATTAACGCCAATAGTTACATGCTTGTCGCCGAGACCATGCAGTGTCGTATCTTGAAACGACCATGGCATCTAAAAAGAGATGCTCGCAATACAGGATATACAGTCGTCGAGAATCACAAGGATACATCAGAATAATACAGGGAGAGGAAAGAGAAACACAAGGATACACAAGATAAAGGGCATCGACCTTCCACACATACACACATATACCCCCCGGAGAACCATCCGCAGTAGACCAGACTGGCTTTTAACGCTTGACCCAGGCGGGCTTCTTGCGGGCCTTGAGGTGGCCGGCCTTCTTTCTTTCCACGCGACGGGCATCCACCGTGATAACACCGGCTGTAAGAGGACAATTAGCACAAAAGACCAAAGAAGGAGAGAAGGAAAAAGCAAACAAATAACGTACCTTTCCGCAAGACGGGCTTCAGAGCGGGTTCCTGAACCAACAGTGCCCGTCCCAGCGCCAAAGTAATAGCCTCGGCCTGTCCGGTAACTCCTCCTCCGCGGACGGTCGCCCACACGTTGTACTTATCCAGTCTCGACGTACACCTCAAGGGCCACGTCGCACTCTCTCGGTCATGCACCCGAGGGAATGCCTCGAGCAGATTCTTGCCGTTCACCAGAACTTCACCTTCTCCCTCGACCAGATGAACCACGGCCGAAGATTCCTTTCGCTTTCCTCGACCCCGGGCCCGGCCCATCTCATCCACCGTCGGCGGAAGTGGCTTGTTCGCGTAAGGATTTCCCGGACGAACGAACGAATCCAAAGTGGTTTTAATTTCCGCCGGAATCACCAAGGGGTCGATCCGATTGAGTCGTTGCAGAAGCTTCACGAGGTGCTTGTATTTTTTCGTGGGCACGTTCTCCCCGACAAAGTCGCGGAATTGAGGCAACTTGAGCCATGCCTTGCGAGGAGCGTCGGCCGGCGCTACCGTCGGCATGGCCGCGGACTTAGCCAGCATGGTTTCTAACCGCAGCAGGTGGTCGATGAATTTCGGACTGCCGGTGAAGTAGGCGGCCGAGGCGGGAACAATCCGCGCCGGGCGCGCTCTGAACTTCTCAAAGTCGATCTCGCGAGCGGCCACAGCCTCGGTGGCATAACCGCGAGTGTCTTTTCGTTGCTGGGGGATGGAGGACAGGGGAGAGGCGGAGGAGAGCTTCGGGGCACGGAGGACAGGCCGCAATTGAGCCGTCCGGCGGACGGATTGCATCGCCTGGACGATGCAATTGGGGGTTTGCCAGGCCATGGCGGTCGATGTGCCCGGATTGGCAAGGGACCTTTGGGCTCAGCGAGAGAGATCGAGAGGGGAGGAATGAGCCGTGGAGCAAGACAACAGGGAGGGAAGGACAAGAACAGACAGCCCTGGGCGGGCGATGCCGAATGCGTCGGTCACCCGGCCTGAGGTTTTTCGCGCGGTCACGTGGACGAGCAAACGTTCCTCCGGCGCCGACTCCGTCTGATTCGCACAAAATTTCGTTCTTCTCTTTTCTTTTCCTCTTCTCCTTTCCCCCTCCCCTCCTCCCCTCCATCCATCATCCTTCACAATGGCCTTCGGAAAGCTCTACGGTCTTCCTGTATGTATTCCATCCTCTTGATTTAACTTCCCTGGACCTCACAGTGAATCCTTCTGTTCTCCTGGAATCTCTCCGGATTTCGTGGGGTTCAACACTTGCACCCCTCCTTTTGACTCCACGGTTGGCTAATCGGAATTTTTTTCTCCTCTCCAGGACAACCCTCGCACCATCTCCATCCTCGTCGCGGCCAAGGCCAACGATGTTGAGTTGGAGTTGGTTAACACCGAGGCTGACTCTTCCGCTGCCTTCAACAAGTCGGCCGAGTACACCAAGCTCAGCCCCTTGGGCAAGATCCCTGCTTTCGAGGGTGCCAATGGCTACACTCTCTCCGAGGCCATTGCCATCGCTGTCTACGGTAAGCCTTTTGCAACGAGCTTCTTTCACATCGTTCACACAGCGTCTTCTATGATGAGCAATTTTATTATTACTAGTTATCCCTGGCAGAACAAACAGTGTTGATAATTTACACCTCTGAGATCCAAAAATTTCTGTTACCCCGCTTTTGGGGCGGAAATTTTTTACAAAGTCGCTTTTGTGTCTTTTTTTGCTTTGCATTCTCCACATGCGTTGATATGATTCAATCTTTCCACGCGATGAGCTAATTATGGCCCAGTGACCTCCCAGAACGAGAAGACCACCCTCTTGGGTAAGACCAAGCAGGACTATGCTTCCATCCTCCGCTGGTTGTCCTATGCCAACTCCGAGCTCGTCCCCCGCTTCGGTGCCTGGTACCGCCCCCTCATGGGCAAGGACGCCTACAACAAGAAGAACGTCGACGAGGCTGCCAAGGCTGCCCTGAACAACCTCGCCGTTCTCAACACCCACCTCACTGCCAACACCTACCTCGTCGGTGAGCGTATCACCCTGGCCGATTTCTTCGCTGCCGCCACCCTCACCCGTGCTTTCGCCACCGTCCTGGACAAGACCTACCGCTCCGAGAACCCCGCCGTCGCCAGATGGTACCAGACCATCGTCAACCAGCCCGCTTTCAAGGCCGTTGTCGAGAACCCCGTCCTTGTTGACGAGATCATCAAGTACACTCCCCCTAAGAAGGAGGAGAAGCCCAAGAAGGAGGCTGCCCCCGCTGCCGCTCCCGCTGCTCCCGCCGCTGAGGAGGCCCCCAAGAAGCCCAAGCACCCTCTTGAGGCTCTTGGCAAGCCTGAGTTCGTCCTCGACGACTGGAAGCGTTTCTACTCCAACGAGGACACCCGCCCCACTGCCCTCCCTTGGTTCTGGCAGAACTACAAGGCCGAGGAGTACTCTCTGTGGCGCGTCGACTACAAGTATGACAGCGAGCTCAAGCTCACCTTCATGGCCAACAACCTGATCGGTATGTTTTCTTCTCTGTCATGTGAAGCCTTATGATTGCTAACCCCTTCCCTCAGGTGGTTTCCACGCTCGTCTGGAGGGCTCCCGCAAGTACCTCTTCGGTGCTCAGTCCGTCTTCGGTACCAACTACGACTGCGCCATCCGTGGTGTCTTCTTGGTCCGTGGCCAGGAGTCCGCCCCCGCTTTCGAGGTTGCCCCCGACTGGGAGAGCTACAACTTCGAGAAGCTCGACCCCTCCAAGGAGGAAGACCGCAAGTACGTTGAGGACATGTGGGCCTGGGACACCTCCATCACCATCAACGACAAGGAATACCCCTGGGTTGATGGCCACGTCTTCAAATAGACGGTTTCGTCCGAACCCAAGGCACATTTCATGTCACCCTGACCTGTTTTCAAGTCGGGTGAGCTTCTAGATGAAACCCGGCTCCATGAAAACCACGTCTCCCTACCTCTCTCCCTTAAGGTGAAGAGTGCTCCCGGGGCAGCTGGATTATGAAAGCCTCATATCCCGCCTGTCCGCTCTTCTGCCTTCACTCCCCCCGCCTTAATGACTACGCTGTCCATGTGGAACGGTTTACGTGTTTTCATTCTTCGAAGCTTTTTTCTTTTTCCAAAAATTTTGATATCACGTCACGTTTACGATCTGAGATGTTGGATGATGCAGTAGCTAGTATCTAGCAATACAAACAAACAGCAAGCACTATTTGATGCTCTGCGTACTATACATTCTTGCTTTTGTCTCATAAATTACGGATCATAGTTTCTTGTCTTGATAGATCTAATTGAATCTCATTCATCGTGATTCTCACCCTCCATTCTTCCACCCCCTATGCACATCGCGTACAGTCCCAGGTTCATCTCTCACTTTACAGATTGATCAATCAAACTCCATCCTTGAAACCTGACAGCTACGGCTTCAGTTACAGTTTATCATAATTCAATCCTATCGGTACATAAAGTAAGTAATGACATGCTCCCGACGCTCGGTAAAATCCAATCTACAAGGTACAAAGGCAAGTAGGTAAAGCAACGACTGCAGAAACAGGGTATACCATCTCTGGATGGAGCCTCCTCTTCTACAGCTTTTCCTTTTCCTTTTTGTTTGGTATCCGTACCTGCATCTTTCTTCCAGTATAATACAATTGATTCTGTGTGTGTGTGTGTGTGTGTGTATTGATATTGATATTGCTATTCTCAATCCATTCTCATCTATATAGTTATCTACTCTATTCTTACTTTTCTTGGTTAGTCGCTAGGGAAAAAGAAAATGCAGTTGTTTCAAATTATACGAATAACAACTGAGTAATAGAAATTATCCTTATAGATAGATAGATAGGGACTGTGCAAAGATAGAGATTAAGACTGAGGAAGTAAGTCTCAAGGTTCAGTCATTGATTATCACTAATAAAGGTCTTTTTCTTTTTTTCTTCCTTTCTTTAAAAAATAGATAATCAGTAGACAAATAATGTGTTATGTTATGTGTCTTTTTTAAACTCTTTTTTCTTAAAAGAAATAAAGATAATATCCTTTTTAGCAGTCTTAGATGAATATGTTTTATTTGATATCGTAGATATATATACCTTCACCGTGCCCAGACCTTTGATACCTATGATGTACAGGGAGATATCACATTCGCGTATCTACTACTACTACTACAACAACAACAAACTAAACAAACAATAGCGTCACAGTCATCGTAATGTGCTTTCTTTTGGGGGTATCTAGGATGTAGTGTATGTATGTATCTGGTTATCTGTGCTGTGTATGTGCTGTATGTATGCATGCATGCATGGATACCAACCAACGGTCTCCAACAAGTCAAGTCAAGTCGCGATCAAAAGCAGTTCGGATCTAGTCCCAGACTAGATTTAGAAGAATGGTAATGGTGGATGAAGAGTGCGGGAATCAGAAGGAAAAAAGGAAGATCAGAAGTCCAAAAGAACAGGACATACACAAAAAAAAGAAGAACTGGACTGAATCGATCAGAATATGTGCAACCAATCAATCAATCAATAAAAAAGCCCAATGCACCAATGCAAATGTACAGAGTCAGTAATAAAACAAAGCAAAACCGTCATCATAATCAATGCAGCCAAGTCCAACGAAAGTCTAAGCTTGTTCTGTTCTAGGTCAAACATTCAACGACTCTTCTAATCGATCTAATAGATAATTCTCGGATTCGGTTGACGTCGCGGGGGATGGTGAGCGCGCGGCAGCCGGAGAAGGATAATCTGCCTCAGTGGATGACGATGTTGTAGCTGTCGTCGTCGTCGTCGCGGTGGCTCCTCCTGCTACTGCTGTTGCTGGTAGCGGCACGCCGCCGGAGATGATGCCGCTCGACGAGGTCTGGGGTTCTTCTTTGCTGCGGAACTTGCGCTCCTTCTGTCGCGCTTTGCGTTCTTGTTTGCGGATCTTGCGGCGCTCCTTGCGGGCTTGGGCGGTTGCTTCAGGGCCCGTAGGTGGAGGAAGGGGGTGTTGTTGCTGAGTTTGTTGGCCTTGAGGGTTGTTCTGGGTGGAAGAGGTGGAGGAGGGGGTGGTGTCGAGAAAATGATGGTCGATAGTGTTGCCATTGAAAGGGAGGTCGAGGATGTTGGTCTTTCCGGATAATTTCGACTGCCAGTCCCGAAGGACTTTGCTGATGTCGTCGTGTCTTGTCAGGATTTCGAGGACGCGAAGAACCTTGGGGAAAATCGAAGGATCATCAGGGGCATTAGTGAACTCGGGGATCTCAAGGATATTATACGGCTCGCTGACTGCCTTGAGTTTGCTATCGTCGATCAGAATAGTGTTGGTCTGATCCCAGCGGGTCTTGTTGCCCTGAGAGCCCGGATAAGATGCTTGAACCTTCGAGTCCGCCCAGACGGTTTCCAACGTTTTGTAGACCTGAATTTTGGCGCGGTAATGGTCGGCCGATAGGTTGAACTTGTCCCGGCCCCATTCAGCCACAAGCGCTTTTCGTTTGTCGCCGGGGAAGAGCTTATCGCAAACGGCGTCGACGGTTTCCGGCTGAGAGCTAGACCAGATCATGACTTTATAGTCTCGCAGCAATGTGTCAAGGAAGTTTTCTAAGCCGGCCCGCCGTGCGAATGACGGGGGTAATCGCCGATGCTTTCGGTAGATGAGCGTGCCATTCAAGTCAAGAATGATGAGTAGAGGCTGGGGAGAGTGAGACCCGGCAGGTGGTAACGACGATTGCGCAAGGTAGCCCCGGCTTGGCGAAGGAGGGCGAGGAGCTTTGGATGGCGATTTCTTTTTCTGGCCTCTCGGCGAAGCCTCTACGGGTGGGACTTCGGGCATCGCAGGAAAAACCCCCGTGGAACCGGCATTTGCGAGCGCCATGGGGTCAAAGGGGAGGAAGGGAAAACCATTGAACATGGACCCTGCCATTGCCGGGTTCTGTAGGCCCATATTCATCATGAACGCTGGAGGAGGCATCGGCGGGAGTAAGTTCGCCGGGCTATTTATGTCATTCCATGACGGGGTGTTGAAAGATGATTGGTACTGTTGCTGCTGGTCCGACGGGTTGAAAGGCGGGAATTGCAATCCCTGGCCATTGAAGACGTCGGCAGGGTTTGGAAATCCCGGGAAGGGTGGCATCGCGTTGAAATTTTGAAAATCTAACGGAAACTCCGGAGCGGATCCCGTAGTATTCGAAGACATCTGAGAAGGAAAGGCTTGCGACGAAGCCGATGGCACTCCGGGGAAAGCAAACGGCTGCTCCACCTGCGATCCGTACGCCTGCGCTTCCGGATTCAAATGTCGTCCTTGATTCTTGAAATTGCGCGCTTTGCGATTCCTGCGCGAATTCCCAGCATTCGCTTTTTCAGGAGTGTGAGAGGCGCTCCTGTCCGGTTCTCGGTTAGGAGCCGATTTTGGGTTCCAACGTCCTCGATGCGGCCGCCATGCCGCCCTTGGATGGTTGCCATTGGGCCCGTCATATGATTCGATGTTTCCCGGTCGATCTCCGGCTCTGGAGAAGCTCTCCTTTGGGCCTCCTTGGGCTCCCATTCCTGTGTCTAAGGATTCGTTCGCACTCGCACTCGAAATCGTGGGCTGCTGCTTTGGAGTGGCCTGGGGAAGCGATAAGGGTTCGGCTCGTGATATCGAAGTCGCCGTATAGACAGAGATCAACTGCAAGGGTCAGCGATTGGTCGATCTGGTAGAACAATGTGGCGCAGATTCCGCAAGCACGTACCTTGGAGGAACCCCCCCTGCGAGATATGCGACAACAAGATGCGGAGGTCAAAGCTGTACGAGTGAATGCAACAAAAATACAGGACGGTACAGACATCCCAGAAGAATGCCGAGAAGGCGATCAGGGGAAGAGCAAGGACAGCGGCTCAGGAGCAGGAGTGAAGGTAAGGCAACCAAGACGTTCTGATGGACGGCAAAATATCATCAAATCGGAACCCAAAACGGTCAAGATCGGCTGGTGAGAGAAACCCCGCCTTCCTCACCGCCTCAAGACCCGGCAGTATCCTTGAATTTTTTTCAAACTCCGACTTCACCGCCGCAGTCCTCGTCGCATTTCTCGGTTTCTTTTCTTTAGGGTATCCCTGTTGACCTTGAAGCCATGCCTATTTCAGAACTTCTCAATCGCCGGGTGCGAGCTAGACCAGAGGAGGATGAAGAGGATTACTCCGACGATGCGCCATCTGAGGTCGGGGTTCAGAACGAGGACTCGCAGGCATCAGACTCGGAAGATGGAAGTGAAGACGGATCCGAGGGGGCGGACAATCTGGTTTGACTCTCAAATTCTCGCTGGTGCAAGCGCACGACAAGCTAACTATCACCAGTCTGATGGTTCCCAATCGGACAACGCAAGCGAAGACGAAGCGGACGACAGTGAAGACGACGAAGACGACGACGGAAAAGAAGACGTACGAGCCTCCCTCAACAACATCTCCTTCGGCGCCCTAGCCAAAGCGCAAGCATCCCTGGGCACGAAAAGCAAGCGCAGCGCCAAAACCTCCAAATCCACCGAAGAACCCACTCCTTCGCCGATCGACGACATCCGGGCCCGGATCCTTGAGGCGCGCGAGCAGAAACGGCAAGCATTGAAAGACATCGAGAAGGCGTCTCGATCGTCCAAACATGCTCCGATGATCCAGTCGTCCAAGAAGGCCGTTTCCCGCAAACGAACAATTGTCGAGCCCCCCTCTGTCCCCAAATCTCGCGATCCACGATTCGACCCGACGATCGTGAACCAAGGCGGTCGGTCGAACACGGAAGCTGCCGAGAAGGCGTATGGTTTTCTGGATGAATACCGTGCCAACGAACTCAAGGCCTTGAAGGAGCAGCTTGCGAAGACCAAGAATGTGAATGAGAAGGAGGAGCTAAAGCGCACTATTCGGTCTACTTCCGATCGTCTACGTGCCATGGAGAACAAGAGGCGCGAGAGAGAGGTCATGGCCGACCATAAGAAACGAGAGAAGCAACTCATCAGCGAAGGAAAGAAGAGCAACCCCTACTATATGAAGAAGTCGGATCTGAAGAAGCAGGTCATGCTCAAGAAGTACGAGAGCATGAACTCCAAGGAGCGGGCCAAGGCTCTGGAGAGAAGACGGAAGAAGATGACCTCCAAAGAGCGCAAGGAGATGCCCATGGAACGAAGGGGTATGGGTGATGGTGCTAATGGTGAGGGACGAAAACGCCGGAGGATGGAATAAAAGGGTTGCAGGTTGTGTAGTCTTTCTTTTCTCGCTCAAGTTCTCCATTGAAATACCCCAATATCATGACTTCTTAAGGACACCAGCACTAAACAAGGTTGTTACTACAACTGCATGACTCTTATGGAAATATATATGCACTCAATTTGGAAGAATAACAGGCCCACGATTAATCGAGGAAGGAGCCGGAAATTAACTATCCTCGTATTAAAACCATCTTCAACTTTCCATAAAATCATAGCCGAACTCGGTCCAGAAAAGAGAAAGAATTAAGCAAAAAAGCTAAAGATTATAGATCTCCAAACAACTGATGGGACATTTATCCACAATCGTCCAAGGAAAGATGTTATGTCAAAAACTGAAAGCAATCGAATAAATGGTATCCTCGATATAAAAAAGAAACAACAATGTGAGGTCGAATGACCTAACAAGAAAATAAACAAGAGAGAAAACGGATCTGCCGAAAAAATAATGTGCGGAAGAAAGGAAAAAAAGACAACAACCCTAGAAACAGATCTCGACATAACTCTTGGAGGCATGATGTTTGGAAAATTCGAAAACCCGAACCAGAAACGCCGAGCACCTTGTTAAGCGGAACTGACAAAGCTGATTCCAGCTTGCAGTCGCATATGGTATAAGTAATAAAGGGAAAAAACAACCAAAGAGGGAATGAGTGAGTTGGTGAACGAGCGGAGGGAGAAGAAAGGAAAGAAAATGACCCAAGTAGAAGCATAAACCACTATCCCTCCGGATTCGGAAGATATTGTTCATGCCGTTCATATAGATAATCATGGATTTTTGTTTTGTTTGTGCATATCCATCATGTTCAAACGCCAGGCAGATCCTTCCCAACTCAAGAGGAGAGTCAGACTGCCAAATACCGTAAGCTTCTGTACTTCAAGCCCTCAGCACTGTTGGTGCTGTTCAATATAAGCCGGGCTCAGCATAATATTTACCCTGACAGCCGCTCAGGAATGAAACAAATCCCAGGCTCTGGCACACAGGCCCAGAAACTCCTCTTTCTTTCTCCGTTGGGTTTCAGGAGAGTCTCTTCCTGCCCCGAAAGGCCCGTACGTGGCGCCCGCGCCCGAGGCCAAAGCCGGATTGGGTCGGTAGTGCGGCTCGGGACCATGACCCAACGGGGGACTTCCGTTGTCCTGTTCGTATTCACTGCGAGGGCGACGGCGGGCGGTCCCCTCCGACGGATACACCGTGGGCTGAGGTGGCGGAGGAGCGTGTGCGTTCGTCATAGGCCGAGCATCTGGATGAGCCATAGCGGACTTGGGACCATTGTTGATACGCGGCGACGGCGGAGTTGGGGGTTGATGGCCTCCATAGTGAACTATGCGCGGCAACAGCTCCTCCCGACCACCCGAAAGCTCCTGGACAGCTTCTTCGGCGGAGCGGTATTCTCGAGGCCGATTAGAGGCCTGCGTGGCACTGGCAGGAATCCGGGGGGACGGCATGGGGGGCAGATTGTTTGATTGAGACGACGTCGAGCCAGATGCACCCTGATAATACGGGGGGCGGTTCGCCTCTCGGTCACGGGGACCCAATGCGTCAGACCCGAAGACGTCGGACAGTGGTGGAAGACGGTTATTCGTTTGGGTGGCAGGGACATGATGGATGTGAGAGGTCGAGCCCAGTGTCGGACTCTGGTTGACGAGATGGCGGGTTAACGGCTGAGCCTGGTGCCTTCCGGTAAAGGTCTGATTCAGCGGGGCGGATTGAACGACACGCTCGTTGGCGAACTGTGCGGCAGACGGGGGGACGATGGACAAGCCGGGGGGCGGCCTCCTCTTGGAGGAGGCAGTCTTGGGGACCCCAAATGACGACTCGGACGGTTTGATGCCGTCCGGCCCATCATCCTTGGCGGACTTGTTCAGCCGCGACTCGATGATTGATCTCTGTTGATCTCGCACGGACAAACTCCGCTGAAGTTGTTCTCTCATGATGGGATCGTGGGTCTGAAACCCGGGCGACAAACAAGCAATACCGACATTCTGCATGGTGATTCCCTCTCGAGCGGTCATGGGACCGCCTGGGGGGCGCGCTGACAGGCCTCCGGAAGTCGGAAGACTGGTAGAAAGGTCTAGTTTTCGGGGTCGGGGACGAGAGTGCGTTTGCATCGCTGGTGAAGAGGGTGGTTCTTTCTTGACGATCACTTTAGGAGGGTTGCTTCCGTTCTGAGAACTAATACAGGGGAGAAAAAAGGGTTCGTTAGTCTCTTTCACCGATACCTCCATCTTCAAAACCGGACCAGGGGGGGAATTGGTGGCTTACGCCGGAGATGTTTGTTTCTTCCCGGCGGGAGAGCTTTTTGTCGAGGATCCATCACGAGAGGCACCCGACGGCCGAGGCGGGGTGGTGCTAGGCTGATTGGAGGTCATAGGAGCAAGGGTTGGGCAGTTTTTCGGACTTCGATCATGGTTTATATGCGGAGAGGCCAACGGAGCGGCGGTGGCAGGTGCAACGGCGGTCGACATCATGACAACCGAAGCGAAGGAGAACGTAGAACAAGTTGAAATAAGGGATGAGAAAAAGAAGGGACGGAAAAGCGAAGGGACTGGAGTACAAGCGCTCCTTGATATAAATGGACAGGTCGCAAAGTGGTCGAGTTGATGCGGGATGGACAATGGTTCGGACGAAGTGAAAGCCACCAGTGGTCCTGCATGCACAGCGCTGGGTTGTCTCACACAGCCCCCGTATATAAACCCCTTCTAGAGTGGTCGTCTCACTGTGCCACCCAAAGCTTCGTGGGAGAAACAGCCAACGCCAAACGGTATGTGGCAGAGCCGGTATCAAGCTTCTGAGTTGACGGACCTCCGGTCGGAATGGGAGGGCGAGACCGAATCAAAAAAGCGCGCGCGGGTCACAGAGCTCGGCGGGAGGGCGGCTATCGTGGAGGAGGGGAGGAACAAGTTGGAGAAGGAGATTCCCAACCAAACCAGTCCAGGTGGGTACAACTGGGAGGGGGTTTTGGTTTCTTTGTATTTCTTTTATTAACCCCTCGTTCTGTGACAATCAAAAGCAAAGAAAGGAATTAGACAAGAAAAAAAAAAGAGATTCTATGGGCAAAGACGTAAGGGAGGGGGGACCAACAAAAAGGCGAGCAGGCGGATTCGTTGGTCCGACAGCTGTGACAAGGCGTGGTCGGATACTTGGAACAAGCGGTTAACTAAGGCTGGTGGGCGGCAGTGTGACAACGCTGAGAGGTCGGTCAGACTGGCAGAACGATCCAGAGCGAACAAGCGAGCGAAATGGACCGGGATCTCGTTGATGCCTGGCCCAGTGACACGCAGGCAGCCTGAACGGGGAGGGTGGACCGAAAGGAGGGGAGGAGAGAGAGAGGGAGAGAGAGGAAGAGAGGGAGGGGGAGAGAAAAGGAAGAAAAGAAAGAAAAAGAGGAAACAAAGGAAAGCGAGGAAGAAGCGCTGACGGGAGTAGATGGGAGGAGGGGAGGATTATTAGTACGGATGAACTGTAAGTATGGCAAGGGACCGAAAAAGAAATAATCCAATTGAATAATACGGATAAGACAAGATAAAACAAAAATAAAAATAATAAAAAAAGACGGCAGTGGGACAAAGGATGGAGTCAGACAGGGCACTTCCAATCCGATTCAACCAGATCAATCAATTTGAGGGCCGGTAAGCATCCCAGGCGGAGAATAAGACGCCTTAGTCGACGGAGGTACGGAGGACTACAGGATATTTCTAACAGAGTATGCCTATGAGTACCGAGAGAACAGCTCAGTTGGGCTGCAAATGCATGGGGAGGGGAGGGGATTAATAATGAACCGTCTGGAACGAACATCGGTAAGAATCAAATAATAATAATATCAGAATTCAAACGGAAGAAAACAAAAGTAAAACAAATAATCAAATCAGAACTGAAACTCCTGAAAAGTCAGATAGTCGGCGAGGTGGAGCCCGGCCCCCGCCCTGATTGGCAGATGCTGAGACATGCGACGTTTCTGACTTTCTGCCCGCTCGATGATGCGACGCTTGTGTGACCTTTTATTTTGTGACGCCCGCCTCCCTCACCAGTGGAATCGGGAAACAATAGTCCATTGGGATAATCTGATTCACATCGCTCGCTGGTCGGGGCCAAATCGTCCCCTCTCCCCGGTCAACCCCCAAAAAGTACGTGCGCACAGCCTTGAGTACTTCAGAACTCAGAAGCCAGAAATCAATACAGAGTCTGCTATCGCATGCATCGATCTTCGTGCTCGTCGCGCGGAAAGTGGATCGATTGTCTCGAGGGTTCCCCCCTCCCCCCTTGTGACAGACCCCGATGCGGGTCAACCCTCGCATGGTAAAGAACTACATACAGTACAGATAATGAACGGAAATGATTCATCGTAATATGATCCATGTCCACGTTGGCAGGTGTGCTTTACCTCACAGGTAAATCTCCTGGTCTGTGGTCCATCATACTCCGTATAGTCCGCCAAGTCTGCCCCAAGACTTCCCTTTTAATCTATCGCGAGTCACGAAATCCCATCGACCGGACTAGATCCAAGCGTCCTCGTGCCGGGAGGGCTGGAGACCTAATGGATGATAGTCAGATTATCAGGTACCGTTAATTAATCACGAATCTAGTGATGACATCTCGCGAGAAATCAGCTTACGGAGTAGGTATGTCCCTGATGGTTCCATGCAAACAACGAGGATGGCAGGTCTTACTATCTACAGCAACTACTGTGTAAATACTGGAATAGTTCCATGCCAATCCATAATCAATCTCCTGCGATCCCGGTCGAGGTTGCAGCGCCAATCTGCCAATCTCCAACAGATCATATCCCCCTCGGCGGGCCCACGCGTGTTCCTTGCAAATCCAGGACCAGCTGCCACTGACTTGCCCGAGACGAACCACTAGTTTTATGGGTCGTGCTGAAATTATTGATTTCGAGTTCCGTGGTTTGGATTTGGATTCCATATCCAATGTGCTGCCCTGCACGATATTAAATAGTACTTGTCTACTCCGTAAATTGCTGCTCAGGGTAGTATCGCGTTATGGGAGCGAGATTAACCCGGTCGCATTCTTTGTGACTGACTCGTAACCCGGCGAGGACTACATTGCGAAGATATTACCGTCAGTTTATCCTAAGCAGGGATGCTACCCTAATGGTTATCCATACAAGGAAGTCGAATCCCTGCGAGCAAGTCCTTTGTCCTCCGTAGTGAACATCCCGAGCCGTGTATGCGTGGAATTGATGACGATTGACCATCTAAGGTTCAAAACGGTATTCTGCACGGACAAATTGCTAATAATAATCATTACCATAAATCATAATCTTAAGTACGGAGATTGGCATCATCATCATCTCCTCCTTAAGGCTAAACCCTAACTCATCTTACAGACTCACCCTTCAATTCCCATGTGGACGGAAAGGTGGTCTTTGCGTCAAGCGAGCTGGTCCTGGCCGATCGCAATATTAATTTTTTTAAGCTTCCCAGCAGGCTAGCTTCAGAGCTGTCCATGATTCTATTCTTTGCATCGCTAGTGTCCTTAGCGTCTGTGTCTGTGATACTGATGGGGAACGTTGATATTAATATCGACATCTTCGGGAGGGCTGTCATTGTTGGATGCAACTTAACCTGTTTCTTTCTTGTCGTTCGACAATAATCATCCTTCGTAATGGGTCGGTCTCGGGCTCTCCTAGGGTCAGGGCCAAAATAATGGCCTGGTCTGGTGTCTTACGATAATAATAGCAGCTACTAACCAGTAATCACTGGGGGAAGCGACGATCGGTGCTGGGGGCAGAGTCTCGTTCCAACAAAGCCCTGTGGTCAAAGACATACGGGAGTAACTGTTTCCAGATGTCTTACGATCGGAACCATTGTATCAATTTTCTCATTGGCAGTCACGATCGGGGAGCAGCAAACAACTCCCTATAGGCATATCATATTCAGAGTCTACTTCGTACGGAGAGCTCCAAACATCGAGGGATTACTAATGTAGCTGCCTCAGGCCTACCACCAAAGCAGCAAAATGCCAAGACCTCCGACACTGAAGGCGGTCAGGCGTCTATCGATAACCGTTTTTCAACTTTTTCCCCTCAGCCCGTGAAGGTTTGCGACGGGATTTGCATTCGCTCTACAAGTCTTATTTCAACCTTTCGATCTCGAGATCCCAGTTGTCGCCCTTCCGACTGCCCTACAGAAACTCAATCGCCGCGCAAACAATGCCTTCCTCCGTACACGAAGACCAGGACCAGTCCATGATGGACGCCGCGGCCCCGGAAGACCACTACGAGCAAGACGAGGTGTTGGAGATGGAGGAGAAGCGGATCATTGTGGTTCGTTGACCTTTTGCTCAACCCCCATTCTGAGACATGAACCCTTGGCTAACTTGACGGTCTTCCAGCTCCCCGGTGCTACCGAAACCGCCGCTTCGTTCCAGTTCGAAGGCGAGGGCCATACGTTGGGAAATGCGCTCCGTTATGCGATCATGAAGAAGTACGTCTGCCTCTTTTTCTATCTCATATTTAGATCTGTTGCGATGGGATCAGCTGACATTTGCTTTCTCTGAACAAAGCCCCAAGGTTGAATTCTGCGGATATACTATCCCTCATCCTTCGGAGACGAAAATGAACCTTCGCATTCAGACTTACGGTATGGGACTTTTTTTTCCGTTTCCGTTTCCTTGTCTGCTTTGCTTTGCGTTGCCGATGTATTGCAATACATTGCGATTGCCGCTTATCTCTGTGCATGACATCCCCATCCCAAAATCCATACTAACTTGCCCCTTTCTCTCCTCACCAGACTCAACAACCGCCGTGGAAGCTCTGGAAAACGGCCTAGAGTCGCTGATGGACCTCTGCGATGTCGTGGCGGATAAGTTCACTACTGCGCGCAATACGTTCAAGGCTGCCGAGGCGGATAGAATGACCTCGTAGTATGGTGAATTTGCTCTTCTTTTCTTTCCCTTCTTTAAAAAGCTCTATATGGCGTTATGTTACATGTATGTATGTATATCTATTTTTTTGTTCCTGTTATGGGTTATGCATTTTAGGCCCGGTCAGCAACTTAGCATTTGGGGTTATAGAATTCGTTTTATTTGAGGTGTATAACTTGCAGCGTATGCTTTGGGGGTTGGGGCTGCGGTTTCTAGGTGTTTGGTTTGTATACTTCGAGTAATCTCTAGATGTAGGGTGTTATTCTCGGCGAGTCTTCAGGTTCTATCACAGATTGACTGGATCGGTTAGGAGAGCCTTGAGGCTTATGCTCTACTATTGCTATCGAGGGTTGAATGACTAGGTAGAACGCGCTGTGCGGGTTGCGCTTCTGCTTGTTTGACCGAGATCGCATATATACGGTTGTCGAAAACGAGCCTGATTGTCTAAACACCTATTAACAGAGACCTTGGACTGCTGCATTCAGCTACAAACAATGACAGCCCGACTACACGGAAACCACTCAGCAGCATTTCCTATACAACGATATCAAAAAAAGGAAAAACCTGACGTTAGCTAGACCGACAATATTTACATAACACTTTCTATCGCCCCAGTCCGCAGGACTGCGGAGGTCCAACGAGAAAAAAAAAATAAGAAAAAAGAGGAAATAGAACACAGTTTCATTTTAGTTGCGGCCTTCCAAGAAGCCCGAGATGAAGTTGGGGGGTAGACGGGCACCGGGCTCCTCCTCTGGCCGGAAGTACTTCATCACATGTGACAGCTGCTTCCAAAAGTTGAGGGTTTCCTGGTTTGGCGGGATGAGTTAGAATAGGTTCATGTTACTCCCATGTAGGTGCTGGTCCGTAGCAAGGAGAGAGAGAAACATTGGACATCGTCCGAGCTATTGCGCCGACATGCAATGGATTCGAGAAGTCGAGGGTCTGGTCTAGCTCACCTGGAACTCGGAGTGGCTCTGGAACAGCAGCACGTCGACAACGCCCAGCTGCTTCACATATCGGTGCTTCTCGAACTCCTGGCGGATCTTGGTGCGAATGGCGGACACGGGGATGTTCAAGGAGTACATGGTCTGGATCTCCGGGGACTATATGTTCAAAGATGTTGCTAACGGTCAGCTTGCTGGCTTGCTTTAAAATTCGCAGCCACGGGAAGTCCATTCCAGGTCGAGTTTCCAGCTCGGAAAAGGCAATTGGCAATGATATGGTCCATATCAGGTCCGATCGAGCGACCCCAGGAACTGTCCCGCGAGCGAAGAATTGAGATCACTAACCGCTCTCAGCCATTCCCTGTAGGACTTCAGGACACGATATCTGGCATCACCCCAGTTGACGGCTGTTGGGAGCGAGGTGCAATTAGCTCTGGGTTCTCGGCCATTGACATCGCGGCAATTTCTAAAGGTCGGACCACGCCGGGGGAGAGGCTGGCGGGCACGGGGTTGAGGGACATACAGGAGCGCGTGCGCTGCGCGAGGTAGGTAGGGTTGATGGTCATGGTGACGGTGAGAGATCCGCAGGCCGATGCGGGTTGAGCAATGGCAGATTGATGGAGGGGGAGGAGGGAGGGAGTCAATGGAAGAAGATCGCTGGAGAGGAGGAAAGTCGACGTTCCCTTCCGGCATCAGTTCGGGTTAGCGCGACGATGAAATGCGCGGGCGGAGCGGTCCCTTTCACCGCCTGCCTGTTCCAAAAAATTTCTTCCTCTCTCCTGTTGCGATCTTTTCCTGGCTGTCTCAGTTCTAGATCTTGCGCTGGATTGTATTGTTATCTTTTGGATCTGCATCTATTGTGGTTGTGAGTTTGAGAAGAACTCATACGTCTTTCATTATCTTGCTTCTGTTCTATCGATTTTTCGAGTCCTTCGCGGGGACTTTCACATCCTCGAATATCTTCACCCACCGTTGATTTCCGCCGCGCAACAGCACAATGGCGCCGACCAAACCCTCGGCGAAAGGAAAGTCCTCATCGGGAGGCGACGCAAAGAAGGGCAAGCCCCTCTCGTCTGGAACCAAGATCAGCAAGAAGAATGTCAAGCGCCCGCCGCCACAGGAAGTCAAGGCGAAGGCCCGCACGGAACCGTCGCTGTTGAAGAAGACCAAGAAGAAGCAATACTCGGAAGCCGAATTGGATCTACCCAAGCTGAACACGATTACGCCGGTCGGAGTGGTAAAACCGAAGGGAAAGAAGAAGGGAAAGACTTTCGTCGATGATAAGGTATGTTAGGGTTTTTCTTGGTGATCCAAATCTTGGTGCTGATATGGCTATCTATTCATAGGAGGGCATGGCCACTATCCTGGCTATGGTGAATGCTGAGAAGGAAGGTCAAATCGAGTCGAAACTCATGAAGGCGCGCCAAATGGAGGAAATCAGGGAGGCGAGAAGAAAGGAGGCCGAGGCCAGGCAGGCGCAGAAGAAATCCAAGCTGGTGCGTATACAGAGTGCAATCACTCCAAAACCTAGGTCACAGTGTGGTCACTAACGAAATCAAACAGGAGGATGCCAAACAGTCGATTCGCCAGAAGCGGAAGCGCAAGGGCGATTCTGAGAAAGATACCAAGGCCGCTCCCAAAGCCGACGAGGCGGCCTCGAAGTCCAAGTCCAAGGGGAAGAGAAAGAGCGTTTCATTTGCTTGAAGAGTTTTGTAAAAAAAAGTTTATTCTGTCTATACCAAGTCTATGTATTTAGAAGGGGTCTGGCGTTTCCATCTGGTCTATGCTTTTGAACAGTGACATGAATGACAACTCATGACGAATATCGCTGCATCATGATCTCGAGGGTCCAATCTGAAGTTAGTAACATATATTTCGGGGGTGATAGATTCTAGTTTGATGGGAAGATGTTCAGAGATAGTTTGCGGTGGACGGGGTTGAAGCTCGGCTTGGGTGCCGTGTCAAGGTCCTTGCCGGGTCCAGGATGACTCTGAATATGGCAGGGTACGTTTTCTGGATTCTGAACCACCAACGGGGCTTCATGGTCGATTTCCTTGGCCATGAGGTTCAAGAAGTTGGTTACCTGCTCAGGGTGTTTAGTATAGAATCAGGCAGCGAAGGGATAGTGGGTAACTGACCGGCTTAACAAACCATCTTTCGCCTCCATATTCGAACCATCCGAGATGGCCACCCCACGATGTGGTCATCATGACACCGTAGGGGGTTTGTTCAATCTCCTGGAACGGCAAAGCTTTGACGGAGGCGATCTACTAAAGTCAGAATATGGTGCACGTTGCCAATAGGACATGTTTGTGGCTCACCGGGTCATCCTCGGCCTGGACCGCAAAGAATGGGATCTTGATATTAAGCATTGAATCGGTGGAGGTGGCATCGCGATAGTAAGCACCTTCCGTGGGATAACCCCAAAGTGCACATTGCAAGGCCCTAGTGAAATCGAAAATTCAGCGAGAGGCCCCAAGAAATCCTTTCGACATAAAGTCGGGGTGACTGCTTACCGATCAAACTCATGCAAGTAAGTGATCTTCCGCACCGTTTCAACATCGATCCGAGGATTCTTAGAGACTTCCTCCACATGCCTGACAGTCTTAGGGTTAGTCAAGTAGCAGGAGAGGAAAACTGATCTGGGTGACCCTACTGTTCAAAAAGCTGCTTCATGCTGGTACCCATGACCTTGCTGTATACTTCGAGTCCGATCCAGCTACTTTGCAGATTGACAGAGCTGATTTCCAAGTTCCAAGGGCTTGCGCAGATAACGGCAGCCTTCAGCTGGCAAGACTCGCCTTCTTCTCCCAGATACTATACAAGGACAAATTAGAATAGATTTCATACGCACATGAGAAGTGACTTACGTTAGTAAGAATGTTGGCACCGAGGGAGAACCCGATTCCGAACAGAGGCCGGTTGGGGAATGTCTTGCGCAGCCACTTCACGGCCTGACGAATGTCCCACGTAGCTCGTGCATTATAGAGCACGCCAGTTGTGATTTTGGTTTGAGCACAGCCTCTGGAGTTGACCACGCAGGCTTCCCAGCTCTTATCAGCAACCAAGGGCGCAACGATGTGTCGTAAGTAGATTTCGTGGGAACCACCGCTTAGGCCATGGAGAACCACCAGCATAGGCTTCGTATCATCGGAGGGCAAGGCAGTGAATTCGTCCTCGGAAAAAAACGAGGTACGCTCCGGTAGACCGGACGGCTGGGTGTACTTTCTCTCTGGATCCGTGAGAGGACCTTCTTTGGGAGCTTCATATGGATCTACCACAATATCCATGGCGAAATGTCCGCTAAAGGTCGGGTTCTCCGCCTCAAAGACCCGGCGCTTGTAGTATACCGGCACGGGATCATGCTTCACCGTTGTCCATGCCGTCTGCAAATGACCATTGAAGAGAAACGGATTCAGGTCGCATTTCGCCGGGGTGGCAGTCCGGCAAAGATCCGTCAGCGTTATCTGATCTTTGGCACCGGATTTGCCGGCCTTCTTTGCCAGCAGCAGACCATTGTCTTTCGAATGGTAGAACGACACCCGTCCACTCGGTCGAAGCCACGAAAGCAGGCCCATGGCGAGCAGCCCCGAGACCAGGAGCGGAATAGACAATGAGCTGAAGATACCGGCTGAGATTTCTGCGGAAGCCATCAGAGGTCGATGTCGATTGGGAAGAAGGTACGACAAGTGATCCCCCTCTCCAAGAGCCTGAGAGAAAGAGAGGGAAGCGGGGAGAATAATGAAGATGAGGCAAGGAGACGAGCGACAATTTTTGACTTGCCTGTTCTATTTTTTCTCAAACCTTCAGCATCGACAAAACATGTCAAATCGCATGTGCCTCGGCATCTCTCCCGATCGGGACGCCCATGACATAAGCACCCTCTTATCGCGTTCTTATCGCTGCTTATCTCAGCTCCGCCCATGGCAGCCTCAGGCAGCTCAGCATGTCATGGGATGCCGTCCATGGACGAGTCACTTGATGGCGCTCACGTTCCCTCCCCCAAAGTGCTTCCAGTAGGCACGTCCGGTTTTCCACCCTCCCTTACGGACCGACCATCAGCAGCCATGGTCCCTTTCCGTGGATCGAGCGCCCCCGGTTGCTGACCCGCCGCCTGATGCGGCACTCTTTCTCCGAATGCGGAAGGACACTGTAGGATGAATTCGTCCGGATGGCTCCGTCGACATCGACGCTCGAGGAAAGCCGTGCTGGATGAAAGATCCGCTTTCTGAAGATCGACCAGGAGAATTATTAGACGTGCCTCGTATGGATGCGGTTTTCATGCACTGGCCTCGAACTTAAAAAGCGAGTTGTTTTTAGCTCAATGACGAAGGAAGCCGCTACGACGTCAGGTAATGCCGGTAATGCTGATAACATCGACCTCACTGTGACCCTGGCGCGTGCTCCGTTTGCGTGCAAGACTCTGCCCGTATGCCAGGAACTACTACTTCAGCCGGCCATAGCCCTCCTCTCTTAACCTTTGGGTTTTCTCTTTTCTCTCGATGATGCTCCTTTGTCACGCGGTCTCCCCGTCCATAGTATTTGTATACACCATGAAACCCCAGAGCCAGCAGGCAGCAAGCTGGTTTTCATTTCACTCATGAGTTATTGTCAATCTCCTCTGGAAGACTGCAATTCGAAAGCTTCGAGGCGCTGGAAGCAACTGGAAAAGGCATTCTCCGGTCCCTTTCGCGGTCAATCCTCCAACTTCGCAATCGAAATGGCCTATGGGCTGCGTCGTGCCGGAGAGAAGCTCAAGATCATCTCCAAAATGAACCGTTGGACTCGCAATCAGGAAGAGGAGCAGAGTGCAGAGGTCCAATCCTCTAGACGGTGCCATCTTCTCGAATTACCCACCGAGTTGCTTCTAGAGATCATTTCGCACCTACCAGTCTTGCCTGAAGCTTGTCTGGCCCTCACCTGTAAACGCATGCACGCCATATCCGCTACCATTCTGGACTCAAAATCCCTCCACTTCAACCGAGACTTCGCGCCGTTGTTCCACCACTACCGAAATGGACATAACTTTGTGACGCCGCGCTGGCAGTTCGTCAATCTGCTCGAAACCAGCAAATGGCGCGCCTGTTCCAAATGCCTGAAGCTTCATCCGCGGAGCTCGTTTCCATCGAGAGAGCTGAAGAGAAAGCCCGAGGAGAGAGCTTGTAATTTAGGCTCTCTTGGCGGCATCGTCGACTTGTGCCCATGCAAGAAGCTGACTTTCGCCGACAAGTTAGACCTGATCAATCTGCTCAAAATGCGCCGGAATTCAGTGGCAATCTTAGAAGCTCAGTTTGGAACCGGGGTCCAAGAACGCTTCTGCTGGCATTCTTGCAATGAGAATTACGGGACGACGCAGCTGCAAGTCGACATATTCCCCGAGCTGGGTGAGGATGACCAGCTCATGATCAAAACCGAATATCATCTATCTACGGGGTCCGGGCAGCTTGGCAAAGAAGAATACATGACGCCGCGATTTGGATGCGCCCATCGATCCGTCGACCTATGGTTGTCCAGCGTCTGTCAGACCACTATTTGTCGCCAGTACGACAGCTTCTGTACCTCGTGCAAACGAATCTCTGTCTGCAACACCTGCAATTCCACCCTGAAATGCCCTCGCAAACAGCCTTTACGGATCGATCAGGGATCTGAGCAAGCTACGTACTATTTCTGGACCGAACGATGTCTCGGAGGCCCATCACCTATTCCCGACCAAACGTGGGCTGCGCAACGGATTCACCCTGCGGAGAACTTGATCGATGTGGATAACTGCAGTGAACTCTGTCCGTGGACCGTCCGCGAGCACCCACCCCTCCCCAATGCTCCAAACCTGGACATGGATATCCTCAACAACGGCATTCAAGATCAGTCGATGAGTCAGCTGTATTCTTCGATCAATATGATTTGACACCAATGACTTTAATGGAAGTATAAGAATGGCTTTCGATGACAGGTTCAGCTTGGCGTTTCCGGTATAGGACTGATACATGAGGGAATTTGGCTCTGTTAGATATGTACTGTATTGCTGTGTGATCATCATGCATTCGTTCATTCATTCTTCATGTCTCGTATACTCCGTACTCTGTCAGATAATGCATTAATAGTTAAGTTAGTTATGCAGCACTGCTGAATCATCTGCTGACCGCCCGCGGGTTTCTCCGATCCGAAACGGAAGCGGAAAAGGGCGATGATCAGATGGTCGAAGCGCAACAATTCACCTCGTCGTGTCCAAAGCCAGTGCTTTACTTCTAATTCCCAGGACTCGCAGAGTGCAAGAGGCTCATGGGCATCATCTGCATCCTGGGGCGATGAACTATTCAGCACATAACGGCCAGTATCCCTCGCAGTACCTGCAGCAGCCCTCCAATCTCCCGCCGCACCAGCAGACCATTCAACCGCAGCAGCTACTGTATAACAATGCCCCCTCAACACCTTCGCCATACTCCTATGGCAAGCCTGTGGTCTATCCCCAGGTCATGATCCCGACATACTCGCCTTATGCGCAGTCATACGGTCAACAGTCCCATCAACCTCCGTCTCAACCCCAACCGCCGCCGCAACCACCGCCGCAGCAGCAGCAACCGCAACAACAGCCGGCACAGCCACCGCAATATGTGAATCCGTCTGATATCTTCCAGCAGCCTCTCCCTCCGATCCCATCCTCATTCACTTCACGCACGCCCTCTCAATATGGAGTACAACCCGCAGTTTCCGCTCCCAGTATCACCCATTCTCCCGCGCTTTCGACTGCTGCCGTTGCACCCCAACCCCAACCAACAACCAATTCGCCAGTACTTTCTACCGCTGCTACACCCCAATCAACGTACCATACCACTCCCAGTGCTGCTCCCAGTGATGACCAAGCCAGTAAACCGCTTGGAAATGCCACTCAGCCTCCGTCCAACCCCCCGACAGCAGCCCGGCCCAACCCTATCGCCGCGACTCCCCCAGCGCCATCGCCGAAACCCATACCTCAGGTGTTGATTCCAGCTCCTTCGCCGGACGTGCAACAAAAAATGCAGCAAAAGCAGGCCCCAAAGAAACACATGCCACGCCCCGCGGCCCCGCAAACTGCACAGAAGCCGGCAAAATCGGCCATAGATTACCAGGTATTGCTGCTGGCCATGGCGGACGAGTATCTTAACGCAGCCCACGGTCACGGGACAACGGTCGCATTGATGAGGCGTGAGATGGAGGTGGATGAATACTATAAATTAGTTGCCTCCGGTCTCGGTTGTCTGGAGGCTGTGCTCAAGGTTCGTTGACTCTCTTCCTGGTTCGGACTTGTATGGATTGTCTCCGGCTAATATTTCTCGGTTACTTTGAAAGAATTGGAGGTTACAACCGCGCGTCGAAGCCCTTGTCCGGCTTCGGTATTCTCGAATACTGTTTGAAGAGACGGAAAACGACCTTGAGGCAGAGACCGCCTTGAGTAAAGGGGTACGTTCAACTGACCTAACGTTTTTGCCCTTCGTCCCTCTAACTAGATTACTGACTCATGTTCCCTGCTAATGGATAGATTGATCTGTGTGAACGGGTGAGTCACGCTTTGCATTTACCTCAACGCATTTTAGACATCAAGCACACTTACAGAGATGTAGAATCGCATGTTAGATCTCAAGTACAGTATGCAGCATCTTTTGGCACGGATGCTGCACAAGACCAACCCAAAAGCCTCGTTCAAAGCTGTGGATGGGATGATTCAGGACGTAGAAGCGTAAGTTACATCCCAGCTTTTGGGGACTGGACTATATACTAACCGACCAAGGTATCGCCATTCTGCCTGGGAATACGCATTCCGTTTTCTCCGAGTGTCTCTCTCATTGTCGTCCCTTTCCCACCAAGATTCGGTTTCAGCAATGCAGCATCTCCATAAGATTGCCAACATGGCCAATCGCAATGGCGACAAAGCTGTTTCCTCGATGGCAGCCGTAATCGAGGCCTTGGCCCACTTGCAACAGGGGACCAGTTTCGACTCCATCGAGCAGGCGCAACGTGCCGTGGCGATAGCACGAAGCCACCAACTCAACGACGAGCTGCGCCATATCCCACAGTTGACGACCCTGGTTCAAATGGTCGACATTTGCTGCAGCCTTCTCGAATATGATATCAACCAATCTTCCCATAAGCTGAAAATCCTGCAAGACATGATGGATGAGAGGTTAAACGACCCAAACTGGCGGGCTGACGGATCATTTTCCATTCCCCTGAACGGCAAATCGGCGGGCCCCTCTTCCATCGACACGGGCGATATCCTTCAAGTTCAAAGTGGCACGCTACTTTTGAGCTTCAACTGGCTACCACAGCATGACCTCTACGGGCTTTGCTACTTCCTCAGTTCCGTGACTCTGAGCTGCAAGAACTCACACGATGGCCGCAAGGCAGAAAAGTTCCTTCATGAAGGAATACGCATGATTCAAGGTTGGTTTCTATCTTTCTCTCGGCATGATTTGATCAGACAAGATACTTAGCATGTTATATAGGGAGCTTCAAATCGCCACAAAATATCACCGAGTCGATGGTCAACGCCAATAGACGTGTTGAATGGCGCCGAACTTTGTATTGCAATCTGCTTCTCCAGCAGGTATTCCTTGCGTGCAGTCGTACGGACTGGGAACTAGCGAGCAAGGCGCTGAACGAGCTACGACAGGAAGCACACAAGCTGGGCGAAGGTCTTCCCAATACAATTCAATGCTTGATAGAGTACGCGGGCGGCACGATCGCCCAGGCTACTGGGGATCTGCAGACCGCTCTTGGGGCTTTCCAGTCACCATCCCTCTCGCTGGCATCGTTCCAAAGCAAGGCCGCACGCAACGACCCCTGTCGCGACATTGCCATCCTCGCCTCTCTCAACACCGTCCTTATCATCCGCGAGCCAACCCACCCCGCTCATTACCAACTCCCAACCATTCTGTCCACCGTGGAGTCATTCTGCAAGGGCAGCCCTAACAAGTACATCCAAGCCGCTTACTATCTCGTCTGCGCCACCGTCCAGACCGACTCCACCATTCAAACGAAACAATTCCTGCAACAGGCCCTGCAATCCGCCACGGCTATCAGCAACAGCCAGATCACCTGCATGACCCTCACTTTCATGAGCTGGAAGTACTTCCGCGGCGTGGTTGGCGAGCAGGCCGAGAAGAGCGCCCGCGCTGGTCGCGCAATGGCGAAGAAAGCCAACGACCGACTCTGGGTCAGCGTCACGGACGAAATGCTAGCTGAGACCCTCGAGCGACAAGGCAAGAATGAGGAAGCAATGGGTGTCCGTGAAGAAGGCCATCGCGTGATGATGGGATTGCCGCCAGCCTTGAAAAGATCCACTTGATACGAGTATGAGTGGAAGTGGAGGTGGATGGATGGGGTGGTGGCCTTTTCCTTCTGATTTTTTTTCAATCTTTTTGATTTGCTCTATCTTTGCATTTTCTTCTGGCTTTTCTTTCTCTTTCTTTCCCTGTACTGGTGTGTGTCTATAGGGCTTCAGTTCATGATACCATCTTAGTGTCTACGGTGTAGGGTGGCGCAATTGATATTTCCAAGACATGTGAAAATGGGCTCGGTGGGAAGGGTGTAATGGGAGGTTCTTTCTAGACTGCTTTTTTTTCGGATCTTTCATTTATATCTACGTGTGATTATATTGGTGATTCACTTATCCTATATAGCGGAGAGGATTTGTGTTGAAGGGGGGGCGGAGGAGGATAGAAAAATAAATAATGAAATAAGCAGTCTATTGGCATCTCACACTGACTACTCCGTAGTTAGTTGTCCGAAGTTATGTCTGGCTGTTGTCCATTCACGGCCTGATGATATGTTTTTTTTGTAGATGGTTGATTCCGCATAAGTAGGGCATATATATTTTTTGGGTTGAGCTCTTCGCAAACCACAATCAATCTTATGGTAAATCTAGTACAATATCACACCACTCCACGAGACAAACAACACCGTGAACTACTACTACATCCATTAACTAGACCAAAACCCTCAGCTAGGCGATGGCCAGTCGTTGCTATACTTACCGTGTCAATGAATATTCAGATCTTATGCATCATCCGAAATAGACCAACTCCCGTTCATTGTATTTGTATACTGTATAGTAGCAGCAGGAAATACATAACTAGTTAGACTTATCTTACAAAACAACGCAAAAGGTAGAAGATAAGACTTCGCTTCATCAAACACATCCCGGAGCCATGGCATCGGGAAACCAAAGCAACGAAAGGAAACAATCAAACAATCACTCAATTAGACAAGTAGACTAGACAGACAATCAAACATCGAGCAATGAAAAAGCAGATTCGAACCAGACTTCCTCTGCTGTGAACTGAATGAACTCCGTCCTTTCCCCAAATACGCCGGTACCCCTGTTACACCAAATCAACAAGCCATGTGACTCAAACTAGATCTTCCTTGAGTCGGGTATGAGTAAGTGAGTCAGTGAGTCGGGGTTTCAGAATGAACTGATGGAATTATAGTATGTTATGAGACTTTCAAGTTTCAACGGGTTCTTGTGAAATGGAGTATTTCCCATATTTGCGTTTCATAGCTGGTGGTCCTCCTTTTTTCGGTTCGTTGTGTATTTTTTTGGGGTTATTATTTCTTTTTTTTTTCTTTCGGCTTGCTTTCTCAGCATGTTCCACTTTCCATATGGTCGGTTTCACGAAGTTAGAATCAGCCCAAACCACCCCAGACACCACGGATTCTCCTCGCGAGTTGAATATCCTTCTGCATGATCGTGACACGCTTCGCATGCAGGGCGCACAGGTTCGTGTCTTCGAAAAGGTGGACTAGGAAAGCCTCTGCAGCCTCCTGGAGGGCTTGGATGGCATGCGACTGCCAGCGCAACTCGGAGCCCACGTCGGCAGGGAGCAGCTCGAGCGCGACCTCGCGCACCAGTCGGGCGAACGGGAGCTTCTGGATCAAGAGGTCGTAGGTGCGTTGGTATTTGCGGATTTCCTTCAGGGCGACCGTTCCGGGTTTGTAGCGACGGACGCGGCCGTGTGGGGTGGGGTCACCGGCTGTGGTAGTGAAGAAGTGTTAGTTATAAGTTACTTACTTAGGACAGATACAAGATGCTGGTTGGGGGGAAGCGAGCATTGAAGGCCGGTAATTGGACTTGTGTGTATGCGCACAGGCAGAGCACGTACGTTGAACATTGGACTTCCGAGGCGAGGTCGCCGGTCGCTTGCCTCCTCTCGATTTGCGCCCGCCTCGGGTCGCCGGCGATGCGGCCGCTTTGGAGGGGCCTGCAGCTGGACTCTCCTTTTCCACGCGACCGGCGCTAGCCTGTGCTCGGGGGGCCGAAGCTATCTTGCGGCCGCGTCCTGTCTTTGGGGGCATGGTAACCGGTGTTTGGGGTGATGTGGGATACCAATTGGATGGAAAGGGAGCTGGTATCGCGATACCAGTGAGGCGGAGAGCAGACGATTATGCGGTTTCACTCGGGTCGAAGATGGTTTGATAATTGAGTCTGGGTCTCTGTCACGTAACGAGGGTGGATGAAGATTGTTTATTTCCGGCTAGTGGAGAAGGAAGCTTCGGATCGACAATGCTTCTTTATTTTTGTTTTGGCTGAGGATTGCAATTGAATTGACCGTCCAATTCCAGTTGGGAGGGCCGTTAGAGATGCACCGTCAGCATACAGACAAGAACTTCTCCGAAGGGAACCACCAGGGGAGAGAAGAGGGGGGGAGGGGGCCGATATTCGAGGTGGCTGGGAGAAAAGAGCTTCCAGCGGGCAATGCGATATCGACCCCCGGCGCGTGGCGCGTGTCTCCGCGGAAGCGCGCGTCAGGGCACGTGAGACGGACATGACATGGGGTCGGGCCCAAAGTGGAAAAGGCCACCTTCAACTACTCCTCAAGCTTGTTTGTCACTTGTTCCTCGAGATTCCGGATGGCCATAGAAATATAAACAAGTCGCAGTCCTTATCTGTCACGTCCCCTCTCACGCCAGTTTCGCATTCTCTCATCCGCTCCGCGCCTGACCGCACCCGCATCGTTGGTCTGCTTGAGCGGTTTTATTGATCGTCGTCTGTTTGGCGACCCGCAGCTCCTATCTACATCTACTAGATACCGACGGAATGGCCGCCATCTGGGGTAACGGGGGGCAGGCCGGACAACTCCCCCTGGAGCAATGGTTCTATGAGATGCCTCCCGTGACTCGATGGTGGACTGTGGCGACCGTGGCTACGTCTGTCTTGGTGCAGTGCCATATCCTAACTCCGTTCCAGCTGTTCTACAGCTTTCGAGCCGTCTACGTCAAATCCCAGGTATGTCTCACTTAAGCTTCCGTGTTGAATGGGACAGGAGGAAGGCAGGGAAAAGCTAATCATCCCGCAGTATTGGCGACTACTGACCACCTTTCTATACTTCGGCCCGCTGAATCTGGACTTACTTTTCCACATCTTCTTCCTGCAGCGGTATTCGCGCCTGCTAGAGGAGACGTCGGGTCGCTCTCCGGCCCATTTCTCGTGGCTGCTTTTCTACGCAATGACCTCGTTGCTCCTGCTGTCGCCGTTTTTGTCCCTCCCATTCCTCGGCACCGCGCTGTCTTCGAGCCTGGTCTACATTTGGAGTCGGCGAAACCCCGACACTCGCCTTAGCTTCCTGGGCATGCTGGTCTTCACGGCCCCATATCTCCCTTGGGTCTTGATGGCATTCAGCCTGGTCGTCCACGGCATTGTGCCCAAGGACGAGATCTGCGGGGTGGTTGTCGGCCATGTCTGGTACTTCTTCAATGACGTTTACCCCTCCCTTCACGGCGGTCATCGTCCCCTCGATCCCCCTGGGTGGTGGATGCGCTTTTTTGACTCTAGAGCTGGCACCGGCGATGCGCGAGGAACCGACACGGCGAACTTCAACCGTGATCTGGCGGCTGCAGCGGCCCCGGAAGTTCGATGAATTTTACCCCCCCCCCCCCCCCCTGCATCAACCTTACTCCGCGCCCCTTACATCTATCTACCTCGTGTCAGTCAGTCACCTCGGAAGCGTAACTCCGCCCACACTACTTAAGGAGACCCCTTTATTTCTTTTTCCCACACAGCATATACCCCAAGAAGAGGTTCTCGGATTTAGAACAAAACAGAACAGGCGTCTGCGATCTAGCGTCCTAAGCACGTGGACTCGAAGATCTGCCTACTTTGAAGGTCCGCCCTAATCCGTGGTTAAACTTGACTGCGTGATCTTGCTTTTAACGGAGAAGGATTGTGAAAGACAAGAAAAGCGTGGTTCGACTCAGTCCACAAGATTGATCCCTTGTGGGGGAAATCGGGATTCAGCAGCGGTTGGAAGAAGCCAGGTTGCTCAGATTTGAAAAGACTTGAGATCGACACCATTTCGAGCTGCAATGAACGGATAGAGGAACAACACAGAAGGAAGGATCATCTTCGGGCCAGCTTTACTTTCAGCACATGTCATGGGACGACCGCTAAAGCCCGTCTTACCTTAATTCTATTTATGATTCAGATAGACCAATCGTTCCATCGTATCGATGCACGGGTGGATATCAATTCAGCCCTCTGGATTGATTTCTGCAGCCTAGACCAAATAATCCAACACTCCGACAGCATAATGCCTGTCTCTATGACGATCAGCCAGTACTCAGACTTCTTAGCACCCCGGAGAGGGTCGAACTGTCAGTGCACCGTTGATGCGACGTCATCCCTAACATCCCCGGTGACGGATCATTGATCGCAGGGACGTGAGCGTATTACGTAGTTAGGCGCCACTGGGCTTGGATCTCACTCTGTACCCTGTAGCGTGGACCGTATATCGAGAAAAAGGTGGCTAGGGAATTTGGTCGCCTTGCACTCCGCCAATCTCGGCGAATCGCGTGCCCGAGTCGTGAGAACTTGCAAGGGCATACATCATCCTGCGTGGCCCGAGTCTCTGGGATGGCCAACGTGGCATTTGGACGCTTCTTGTTGGTAGATAATTTCCCTATCTCGGCTAAAGGGATCACCGCTGTCTGGGCTGGGAACCAAGAATATCCTCTGGGTTGTGGGGATGGACAATGGTAAGCAGAGGTCAAGGGACCCACGAGCATGGCTGGTGCAAAGGGATCCCTTGGATGACGATGAGAGAGACGATCACACGCGGCAGTTTGACGTCAACGGGAGTTCAGCCACTTCGAGTATCATCATCTGAGCGCTCCGACCGACAGGATAGTTCACTGGAAGGAAGCGCTCGATGCGAAGACGACGAGTACGTAAGGTAGTACGGATGGATAATTGCAGGTACCGATGCTGGGGGACCGGCCATCACTGGCCACATCTTAATGATATTCTGCTGCCTCAGAAACGAAGGAGTGGGGCGTTGCGAAAGCGACATGCAGTCGTGCATGGAAGCTGCATAACTTGCACAGCCATCCTGGTGGGTTCCCCATCGTCGGCACTCGGTGATTGGAGCCCCGTGGTGGGTCGCCATGTGCCTGGCCTTCTTGGTCTTTGCCTCTTTGCCTGCCCTTTGCGAGGCCAAAAAAAGAATCCCTCCCAGTGTGGCTTCGTCCTTTCCTGTTTTAGGCCTCCCCTCACAGTTACACTGCCAGACATGCATGAAACGTCAGTCAGCACCATTGTTATTTTTGTTTCATCAGATTCAGACATGATCACGCCCCGTTGACGCTGTCCCCCACGGCCCACTCCCCCTCGGACGTCGAGGATTCATCGAACCCATCAATCTGATATCTCGTGGAACGGTTCCGACTGATAAAGAAAGAACCGAAGAAAACGGACCCGATCGGTGTTCGGAAGCCCGCCGTGACAGCGTCTGGAAGTCGTACCCGTATCTACACTCTACCCAAGTCATTCAAGTCTGCATCCTCGGTTCAGGTTGAACTTACATTGGGGACAACTTTTAAAAGCCAGCGGCTCTTGGCTCTGGCTTCCCATGCCCGTGGTCGCAGCTCCAAAGTTCGCAAAGCCAGCCAAGCCATAATGGGGCAGATCTCCTCATTTCCGATGCGACACCATGTATGATGATCAAATTGCCCGTACGGAGTAGAACAGGCAGTGTCTCTAGGGTTGGAGATACCGGAGGGTAGATGTAGGAAGTAAAAGGTAAACGGAGTGCACAGAATACACTGATAGAGCATCCGTAGCTTCGGTATTCGGTGTTTTCTGCCTGAGGCAATCAACTGCGCGCCGAGCAACTCGGCCACGGCCAAGGATTGGCATGAATGAAGGGCTTTCAGTGTTTCACTGCTGTCTCTGGCGGTGATACCATTTACACAGAAATTAATTTTCTTACTACGACAATTTTATTATTGCTTTTTATTATCACTACGGAATGATAAAAGTACTGTACTTGCAGCACCCGTGGACCTCTACATCCCGCGACCGGTGAATTCCAGGCGGTCCAGAAACTTCGAAGGCGACTCCTTGTCCGTTTCATGTTTCAACCAAGTATGGGGGACCTTACTCTGTACGATTACGAGCAGTGCCAGCGACACGCTCAAGAAAGTGAGTGTTTCTTGGTACGGGCCCAAAATACGAGCGGTCCAATAAAGCGTCGAGTGTCAACCTCAAAACGGCCCTGGGGTCGGAACTAAAACCCCCCCGTTCCTAATTAGCAGATACTAAAGTAGTGGTAGTACTACTAGTTCTACTGTACTCAGTAGTTTGTTGATTGAGATTCCTCAGGGGTGATATTAAGATTAAGCTAGTTATTCCCAACAATTCCAATTATCGAAACGACCGATCATCTTCAACCACATACTCTCCGAACGCACTGAAGTGCAGACTACATACCTCAGTACATACTCCATACAGTACATAGCATATAGCGGAAGGCGATGACATCGGCCGATGCAATTCCAATCAGGCAACACCAAAACCAGAGCACTGTGAGCACGATGAGAACATGGATCTTCTACCCACGCCCGTGGATGAGTACCAAACCGCCATAATTGGTAGAGATCGCGAGGTAGAGGGGACGTCGAAGTCGAACTGCGTAATCTCCCCTCTACGGTATGGATCGGTAGCCACTTTTTATCTGTTTTCTTCTTAGCCCGGGACCTTTTTAGGGGGGATGGGGGGGAAATTATTATTAAATATTATTATTTATTTCAATTTTTTTTAAACCTTGGCCCCACGCTACCAGTGCCAATCACGCTTATCCTTTCCTGGATCAGCGGAGATGGAAAGCGCCACAGGGAGAGGCTGGAATAATCAACCGCCAAGTCGAGCATCATGGCGTATTACTTAGTACTTACCTACAAAGTACACGGCTCGAATCGTGTGAGATGTCAGCGATCAGGTGAGATCACCACACCACTTTACTTTGGTGTACACCGTAGTCCACGGACACACCTCGAATCAATTAATCGGATGGAATGCGACAAGCCAGGCCCAAGGAGGTTTAGCGGGGGCTCGGCTAATAAGCTACAGCGGCCCAGTGACTGGCTGTCGTAGTGGCGGAGGCTTAGCCTTGGCTCCGGTCTAAACCTTCTCCAAAGTCCAAACATGTCCTGTCCTGGACCCACGACGGCGCCTCGGTCTTCCCCCCCCCTCTCCAACTCCACTCTCCAGGCGCCCCCCCTTCTTCCTTTCCCCTTCCCCTTTGGCCCTTTGTCTTTAGTTTGCATCGCTTTGGCCTGTGACGGGTCGCCCGTCTAAACCATGGACCGTTGTTGACGCTCCGCCGCCTTCTGCTTTTTGTTTCTCCTACCTTTCTCCTTCCTTTTCTCCATACACTTTTTTTTTTTTAATCGATTTCATTATTTTTTTTCTTTTTGTGT
Organism: Aspergillus melleus; assembly: GCF_016097325.1. NCBI lineage: Eukaryota > Fungi > Ascomycota > Eurotiomycetes > Eurotiales > Aspergillaceae > Aspergillus > Aspergillus melleus. Next base: position 1,480,673 of record NW_025763374.1, on the reverse strand, counting down.
TTCTTGCACCTCCTATTGTTCTTTCACTCTCTCAACTTTACTTTCCTTCCCCCCCAACTGATCTCCGCCGCTCCTTTTTGGTTGATGCCTTTGCTTGGTTGCTAAGGCGTCGTTCGTTCCTTCTTAGTTCCTACCTGTCCCTTTCTCTCGCGCCTCCGTCTCTCTTCGCCTCGACAGCTCCCTCTTGCCTCCTCTTTTTTTTTTTTTTTTTTTTTTTTTAATTTTACTATTTCCCCCATTGATTAATTCTTTTTTTCTTTTCGATTAAAACGTCGCCTAACCCTCTTCATTCCTTTTTCGTCAATTGCTATTACTATTTTTTCTCTCTAGTCGCTTTTAATTATCATTCGCCTCGACTCTTCATCGCCCCATATCCCCCGCCCTCCCTTTCTCATCCTTGAGGGTTGTGTCCATTCCTTAAATTATTATCCATTGTCATCTCGTGCTGCTTTGGTCGGAACCTTTTGACGCCTGTCCTTTCCTTGTTCTGCTACCTACTCGAGTCCCGCTTGCTTTCTTAGGGCTCCAGTGCGGATTCATTACCCCAGAAACAAAAGTCAGGGGAAAAACTGAAAGAGAGAAAAGAAAAGAAAAAGAAAAAAGGACAATTGACACAAGATTGACTGCGACCCTATCTTACTGAACTCTATCTCCCTGGACATCTGTTCCGTTGTCGCGCCAGATCCTAGCCCCGTGCTTGGAAGACTCGCCGCAAATAGGCTTCTTTTTCCGCGTATTGTCCAGCGGAAATCGCAGTTCCACCGCATCTGTTGCGCCTCACTTGCGCCAGATCAACGAGCTTCAATTGCGCCAATCTGTGTTCAAAACCAACATTGGTTCACCATTCCCAATTCTTTCCATTGCCATACCACTTGAAACAGAACTCGACCTTCGACAATATCTCTCACGATGCGGAGAGGCGTCTTAATCTTCCTTCTCGTCAACCTCCTTATCCTGTCATTCCTAGTCCGCAGCGTCTTCACCCTGTTATCTTTGCTCGTGGAAGATGCCTCGGCCGATGCCATCCACCGCGCGGAGCTTCCTTCGCCGAATTCCAGTCTGATCGAACAGCGACCGCAGGTCATTCCCAAAATTATCCACCAAACCTACAAGAACGAGACTATTCCCGAAGTGTGGAGGGAGGCCCAACAGAGCTGCATCGACCTGCACCCGGACTACGAATACATTGTATGTGGACTAACCCCTTTCTTGCTAAAACCGCTCCGACTAACGCGTGGTTTCTTTCTAGCTCTGGACGAACGAGAAGTCTCGTGAATTTATCGCTAACGAGTACCCGTGGTTCCTCGATACTTTTGACGGCTACAAATACCCGATCCAGCGCGCGGATTCCATCCGTTACTTTGTGTTGGCGCATTATGGCGGAACTTACATCGATCTCGACGACGTATGCTTCCCCCGTCTCTTGTCCTGCTTTTAACTTTCCGCGCGCAATAGTCGCTGACTTAACATCATCAGGGCTGTAACCGTCGCCTTGACCCTTTGCTCGCATATCCCGCCTGGGTGCGTCGTACCGTGCCGACGGGCATCTCAAACGATGCTATGGGATCTGTCCCGCAGCACCCGTTCTTCCTACGAGTGATCGAATTACTGCAGTCCTACGACCGCAGCTGGTTGTTGCCCTATATCACAGTCATGTACTCGACCGGCCCTCTGTTCCTCTCGGTGATCTGGAAGGAATACATGCAGGAAATGCCGAGCGAAGCTTCCCGGGTCCGGATTCTCATGCAGGAAGAATACAACAAGTACTCGTGGAGCTTCTTTACCCACCACGTTGGCAACAGCTGGCATGGCAAGGATGCTCGTTTGATCTTCTGGATGGGACAACACTGGGTCTTCCTCACCTTCTGCGGCTTCTTTCTCGCCGGCGCCGTGGGATTTTGCCTTTGGTGGAGCTACGGGCGAATGCTGCTCTTGAGCTCCAAGTATCGCTACCGATACTCGAAATTGCCGGCCTTCCTCACGGTTCCCGGCCTCTCGTCCCCTTCGCGCCGGTCTCGACGTGCCATGCCCCCCTTGCTCCGCCGGGTTAGCTTCAAAGAAGACGAAGAAGCGGGCCCCATCGAAACATCTTACGAACTTTACAGCCGACGTGACTAAGCGGAGTCCATCGCCGTGCTCATTGTACTTGTGTGTATTTCTTCTTTTCCCGTTTGCTTTGAAAATTTTCTTTTGGCGTCGGCATGCCTTCTTGAGACGACTTTACACCAATCTTTTTGCCTGCTTGTTTTCCTCCGACATCCCATGTGGGACTGTCCCGCGATTCTGTTTCAATCTGGTGTGCATGTAAGGAGTTTTTTGGGAACCCGATTTTGACCGCAGCGCTTCTTGGGAGCAACTGGTTGCTTTGAGCATGTTGTTGACAAAATACCTTCGATCTGTATGGGGAGTGGCCTGCCATGCCAAGCAGCACTTTTCCAATCTTGTCTCTTTTCACTTTTCCATTTACAACCCTTTTAACTTTTTTTTGGCCTGACTGTTCCTTTCTCCCTTGTCATTTGAACCTACTACTTTTTTATCCCCCACCTGTTCTTGTCTTCTGTCCTTTTGCCTCCTTCTTCTTTTTCATACATACATAGACTTGTGATCAGATTGGGTAGACGGATGGATACCTTGCGGCCGTTCCAGCCCCAGACGCCGAGAGCCAGCTGGACTCGCGGAATGAAAATAATAATCATTACTTTGTGCCAACGAAATGACCAGGGTAGAATCATGTAACCCACAAACCCCATATGACTCGGGTGTCAAGGCTAAAGATAGACAGGATGCTACGCAAGAGGCGAGAGCAGTTTAGCGGAGCGAACAGAGTCCAATCACCAAAACCTGGCACGACTGAGAGTTGGCCTTTGATGAGTGGGGGTGTTCGGTGCGTTTAGAAATGGGGCCTTTCATGGAATTCATCTCTGCAGGATCGAGGCTTGTCCTGCAGAGATTCTTCAGAATGGGTTGAGAAAGAGACCCTCAGAGATTAAGGGGCAAGTCGACCAACAGGTTGGGCCTGCGTGATTTGTGTGCTGGACAGCTCCGTTAGCTCTCCGTTCGAGATGAGCCAGCGTCTAGGCTGATTGCAGTAAGGTAGGGTTCCATCGACTAGAGACATGGCGAGATTTGGCCCAATGACTGCACTCACGCCTGGTTTAAGTCGCATGCTAGTCGGCTCCGCCGGGGCCAATGATCATCTGGGAGGGCGAAACAAGCACTGTTGGTCTGACAGGCAAGTATATCCATTGCCCTCTTTTGGCTCTCTACGATGGGGTCGTACGGAGTATGGCTCCATTTGGTTCGATTCAGACCTTGTTGGTCCTTGATTGTGTGCTGCTTTTCAGTCGACTTGCCCACTGCGATGGCGTTGCATTCTTTCTTCCGCCCCCAAGTATGTGAAGGGGAATGGATATAAAAGGGATTCCCCGGTTGCTGGAGACCGTCGAAAGAGAAGACATTCAAGACATTCTTTCTTCTTCCTGAGTACTTGTGATTGATCAGAAACAAAGAAAAAAAATACTCACAAGTTACACAAGTTGCAGTAGCTGGAACTACTAGTCAATCCCTCCACTCTACACACACACACACATTCATACCCACAAATACCCTCTTTCTTTCCCTCTTTATCTCTTATTACACATCCCCTCTCCTTCAAAATGAGATCTAGCCAAATCACCAACGCCCTGGTGGCGCTCTCCGTGTCCTTGCTGGCTGGCACCGCATCGGCTTCCACCTTCGAGGCTCGCGATGTCCAGCTCACGGCCCAGCAGATCGAGGCCATCGCGCCCACCTCCAACACCTGCGACGGTGCCCCCAACCCTGACGAGTGCGCCACCTCAGAGCAGGCGGCCCTGAACATCGCCAAATCCTTCGAGACCTACGAGGTCACTTCCCCTGCCGAGCAGGCCGCCGTCATCGGCCTGATGGCCTTTGAGAGTGGTGACTTCAAGTACAACCGCAACCACTATCCCGGTGTCCCAGGACAAGGCAGTATGTGCACCTGTTGTTTCCTTTACACATAGCCCCTTTGCCTCCCTCCCTCCCTTCCTTCTCCTCTGTACAGTACACCACAGTACAGTACAGCAAGCAGTCACTAACCCATACCGCCACACCAGCCCGCAACATGCAATCCCCCGCCTTCAACGCCCAATACGCCGCCTCCCTCTCCGGCATCGCCGACCAGGCCGTGTCCCTCGCCGCTGACCCCGCCGGACTCCTTGACCTTCTGCTGGAAGACGAGGCTAAGGACTTCGGTTCCGGCGCCTGGTTCCTCACCTCCCAGTGCACTCCGGACGTGCGCACTCAGCTGCAGTCCGGGTCGGTGGACGGCTGGGCTAGCTTCATCAGTGGCTGTGTGGGTACTGAAGCCAGCGGGGATCGTCAGGCTTATTGGCAGCGCGCGGTCGAGGCGTTGGGGGTTCAGAATGCTTAGGTTGATGAAGGGTTAGAGTGCGGGGGTTTCTCTTCTTGACTGGTTTTGATGTGTATTATCTTCTTCATCTTCTTCATCTTCTTCTTGGTTAATTCATTGATTGCTTGGTTGGTTGAGTTGCGACTTTCCTTCCGGCGGATGGGAAAATCAAAGCGAACGGAAGGGAAGGGAGTATGTGAAATGTAAATTGATCTCTCTTTCGAATTCAAGTCTATCCATTTTGGTTTTTTTCTGGGGTTCAAAGCGATAACCCTGCATCATCGTAACTTCGTTTCCTCTTTTCTTGGATATAGTAAGACAACATTATAGAAGGGGGCCGCGGAGAAAGACAGAAGGGCTATCCTTCACTTTTTGGCCCCGGTTTTAGTTTCGCATTGCTTGCTGCTGACCGAGCTAGCGAGCCTTTATCCCTCCTCCTTGCGCTAACCGGTGTAACCGTTCCGTTGGCTTGGTTTACGGAGTAGTTTACAACACCCCCTTGGTGCTGACCACATCGCCCGCTCCAACCTCACCGGCGACACGTCGGGCACATGCCGTGCGGATCGCCACCGCCAGAGCCTTGAAGGCACTCTCGGCGCGGTGGTGGTCGTTGTCGCCGTACGTGCAGCCCACATGCAGCGTGACGCCGGCCGCCTGCGCGAAACTCTGCAGACCGTGGGTGATCATCTCCGTGCTGAGGTCTCCGATCTTCTCGCGCCGGAAGCCCAGGTTGATCACGGCCCAGGGCCGGCTCGAGAGGTCGATCACCGCCCATGACAGCGCCTCGTCGAGGGGCGCGTCGCCGCGTCCGAACCGGGCGAGCGATTGCCGCGCGCCGAGCGCTTTCGTGAAGGCTTCGCCGACGGCGAGGAATGTGTCTTCGGTGGTGTGGTGGTCGTCAACTGCGGGGAAAACCGGGAGAAAAATGGTCAGCTAATCCGGAACCGACATAATTGTTCTTGTGGTGGGTATGTTTGATGTCTTCTACGCACTGTACAAATCGCCCTTCGCCCGCACGGCCAAACTCATCCCCGAGTGCTTCGCCAGCGCATGCAGCATGTGGTCCAGGAACCCGATCCCCGTGCTCACGGTGATCTGCTGCGTGGCGGTGAACTGGGTGGCATGCCCCGCATCCTTGGGAGGCACGATGCCGTGCTTCGCGGCCTCGGCTTCCTTGGGGTCTTCGGGCGCGGGGAAATGTTCGGTGGCGTCGTAGGGAGGGAGCACGCCTCCGTCTAGGGAGAGAGAGACTTGGATCTTGGTCTCGTTGGTGACGCGCGAGATCGTCGCTGTTCGCTGGGCGAGGGGCATTGTGAGGATGACGAAGAAAGGATGAGGGGTGGTGGTGTGAAAGTTCAATTCCGGGGTGAGGTTGAGGGGCAATTGACGGGGGATGAGCAGGTGAGAGGAATCCCGATGCGAATGCTCCGTAGGAATAGTAATTCGTGAGTAGGGACTAGGGACTTAGAACAGTAATGAGCGAAGTGTGATTCGACTTCTTTTTCCTCTTCAGCCGGACTTCGGAGGTGAGTTGATCCGGCTCGGCCAATTTGCGTCATTCGCTTCGTTGGATGTTTTCTTCTTCTTTCACTTCGTCTCCTTCGATACTCATTACTCGACACCTGATAATCGATACTTGTGCGACTATGCCTCCCCCATCCAGTCAAAAAGGGGACATCGAGCCCCCTGAGGAGATCACCTCCGAGGCGGTGCGCGGCTTTCTGACGGGCGCTTTTCGGGTACGTCGTTCCTTGCGATCATCGTCCAGGACATGATTGACAGGACTTGGACTTCCATTGTCTTGTCAACTCCTGTCAGATCCTCTCCCCTTTTTTCTTCATTCCACGTCATACTTCATCCATCACATCAACGATCTTTCCCAATCGAAGAGCCGGAACTGACGAGGCAATTGTGACATCAGTTTGGCTCCGTTTCGATCCTCGCCCACATGATTATGATCCTCCCTCATCCCTTCAAGTTCTCTCCCTCTGCGACGCCACCAGCGCCATCGCAAACTCAATCGCATCATCCGAGCCCCAGACCGTCGCCCTTCTCCAAGGAGTTTCTCCAGAATCGGCTCTTTCACCGCCCGCTCGAGGGCTTCTCGGACTGGCTGTCCCCGGCCTCGCGGGTCTACCGGGGCCTGACTCCGCAGTTTAAGGTCTTCCTGCAGATCGCTGCCATGACTCTCGGGGGATGTATCTGGGCCGAGAGACGAGTCAGCGAGTACATTAATGTCATCCGCAAGGTCAAGCGAGCGGAACGAGTACAGGCGGAGAGAGCATCGCTCTATAAGGAATAGAAATAAAGTCCAACAACAACCGGGTCTGGTATGTATGAGTAGAGTTCGAATTCTTTTTTTTTATCCCGTTGAATACCTCTTTGAAATCGCAGGGAAAAGCCATTCGGCGATGAAATTTGTGTTTGTTTTTATTCCTCTTCCTCCGTTGGTATTCTGTCCCATTTCCCATCTCCTAATTCCCACCCACGACGAGGCTTAGTTTGTTTCACGGCTCGATCTGGCCCAGGAATTCCACCGTCGGGGCCACGGGTATAGGAGGGCCCCCGTAGCTCCCGCTCCACCAGAGACCCGATGCTACGAGGTGTGGTCCGCCAGGGTTCAGGTCCAGGTCCAGGTCTAGGATCATAATCTCATTGCCGCGACCCGGTCTCGGACGAGCTATGAAGTACTTGTCTAGATTCTAGAATCTCGACGGCGACAGGGCGTGCCTCGTCCCGAACGAGCGACTTGTGGAGATGGTAGGGCGAGTCCAGTTTAGTTCCCCCCGTTTCGTAGATCCTGAAATTTGATGAGGATCCCCGATCAGGAGGAATTGCTCTTCTCGAAAAGAGTCTAGTCCGCACTAGTTTTGCACCGGAGGAGGACGAGGTTCGTTCGGGAAGGAATGGGCCAGGTTTTATTTTATTTTTATTTTTATTTTTATTTTTTTTGCCACCGGCCTTCAGAAACATGAGCAATGGCATAATGACTGAGTACTCCGTCATGTTGGCATCGCCGAGATTCATCCAGAATGAGGCAAATCCGACTGGCGATGTGATTGGTCTCAGAATCTCTGGCAACTGTCATATTGAGAATTGCAGTCTGGCATTGTCCGGAGACGGCCATGGTCCAGTTCCCATTCCATTTCCCCCCTGGACGAAGGCGGTGCTCTCGGCGGGGATCGAGTGGAGCGCGAGGGCGTCTGGAATCGGGATTGAGGATTCTGGACTGGATTCTTATTCAGTACTAGTCGAGACTCCGTACTTCGTACTCAGGGCGAGATTGAACGTTTCAAGCGGAGGCGATCATTCTGGTGAAGACGATGAAACAGGAGGCAACGAGCATGATCCGCGATGGTTGAACATTGAATATGGAATCATCGACAATAATATTGAAGGGTTGTCAAAGTCCCCAAAAGTCCCAAGGTTCCGCGGGCGGCAGAAGTTCCCACTTGCCGCTCCGTCTTTGTCTTCCTCTCTCTTGCTGCTCTCTCAGTCTCTCCTCTTCCTTCCTCTGTAGATCAGTGTCAATTCTTCATCATCATTAGCATCATCATCGTCATCGTCAACCATTGATCATCCATTGATCCTTGACCAGTGTTCATTTGTTCATCGGTCACTTCCCCAATATCCATGTCGTTTGCAGCCAACAACAACCCAAGTCCGGCCTGACATCATCTCCCCCCCACCTCTCCTGCTCCGTCCCTTGGTTGCTTGTGTTTTCTGGTCGAATGAGAATTCCCCCCGATCTGCAACTGTCTGATCTCATTTCTCCGGATTCTCGCCAGGAACTCGCGGCCTTCCGTTTCGGTCCCTTGGGTTGCTGCTTGACCTTGACCCGTCCCTTGTTCGGTCTGCGTTCGGCCTCATCCTTTCCTCTTCCGGGCGCTTCGTGAGCGCTCGCGATCCCACAATTGCATTGTTGAATTCCTCCACGTTCGGCTGGTGGACAGGTGGAGGTGGATGCTGGTTAGTGGTAGGTGTGTCTGTGTTTGTCTGGATGAGCTGGAGCTTTTAATTTCTTTTTTGATTTGACTCTTGTCTTACTTAGGTTTGCGTTGCCTCCTAAAGCGAGATTCCTTTGCCCCCCCTACGGTCCCTCCTGAGCACTTTTTTTTTTTCTTTTTTTTCTCCCCATCTCCACTTTCTTTAATATAACCACCGACGACGCTTTTTTTTTTTTTAATTTTTAATTTTTAATTCTTGTTTCCCTCGCTATCGCTGCCTCTACGCACTGTCCGTATTGCGCGAGCAATCTCTTTCCTTCTCCCTCTCTCTCACCCTCGTCACTCTCTCTCTCTCTCTCTCTCTCTCTCTCTCTCTCTCTCTCTCTCTGCCAGCTCAGTTGCTTCTCATGGCATCGTAACGAATTGCTGTATGTTCCACTTTCCTTCTTACCCCCCTCTTCCCTGTCGCCTCTTATTTGTTTACTTTCATCCTGGCTCCACCTGGCTAGCTCGCTAGTCAGCACTTATGGTTCCCGATCTCCTTGACTTGTCTCGCAGCATGTCATTCCACTCTTATCGTATGGTGATAATAGCTAACGGCAGCCGCTCTTTTCTTTTCTCTCTCCTTTAGTGAGAAGCGACTCCGAGGTCGTCGATGTGATTGATACCCGTCCACTCTCCCTTGTCTTCCCTTTTCCCCCGTATCCTCTCTCTGTTGATAGTCTTTTCTTCGTAAATTATTCTCTCCTTTTTCTTTCTTTGTCACGGTCTCGGTCTTTCCCTCCTCCCTCCCTAACGCGTGCTCTCACACTCGCATCCTCTCTTTCTCCTCTCCCCCCAATTCTCCGCCCTCCCTCCCCTCCCCGTCATGGCCGACAATCTGGGGAAGAAAGAGCGGAGAAAAAGCCTGAGCGTGTTCAGTCCCTCGGTGGCCTCGTCTCTATCAGGTCCGCCGGCCCATGATCGATCTCCGTCGGACGATGCCAATGTTTTAAAGAAAAAGCCTCGGCGCAATTCCGGCTTCTTTGGCCGCAATGCTAGCCCGCCCAGGAATTCTGGCCTTCGCCGACCCGGAACCGCCGACTCGGAATCCACCTGCGTGGCTTCCATGGCCATGCCACCCCCGGAAGCTCGACCTCGACGCAAATCGATGCAGAAGAAACGGGCATCGGTCTTCGGGTCCCTGCGGTCGCTACACTCCCTCGACGATGACGACCGTTCGATAGGGCGCTCCAAGGGGTCGTCCGTCGATGACGAGGATGCCGACCAGCGCCAGGGAATCGGATCCATCATTCTACATCACGGGGAGATCCAGACAACGGGCGGCATGTGGAGGAAGAAAAGCCAGTACTTGGTCCTGACCGACACCCATCTCGTTCGATTCAAGAACCAGGCCAAAGCCGCCGATATGTACCCTTCGATCCCGCCATCCTTTGCCCGCGGGGCGGGAAATCGCCAATCCATCGCGTCGATTAGTTCGCTGCAGGATCCGCTTTCCGCCCCGACAGACGCCTCCGCCGGCATCCCGCTCAACAGCATCATTGCCGTTTACATGTTGGACGATGGCCGGCCCTCGTCGACGGTGGAGGTTGCCTATCTAGACGAACGCACCTACAAGACCACCTTTATCCAGATGCAGACACCCGACTTCCAGGAGCTGAGCTTATGGATGGTGGGAATCCGTTCTGCGGCGGAGCTGATCCGACAGGCCGATCCTTTGCCCTTCGATCGGAGGTCGGTGGAGTGCGTCGTCAGGATGCTGGACTACGAACGAGACTACGATCCCGAAACGTTTCGCATGTTCCGCGTCATTCAGATGGCCTCGAGCAAATCCCCGACGCGGGCTTCGTCGGAAGACCTCACCAAGCTCTCCCCCACTGGCTGCTACCTCGCGCTGGGCTCCCACAAGCTTCATCTCATTCCGCTACATAAGGTCAACAATCGCAATTCGGTGGTCTCATTAACCGATCTCGACACCGCAACGTCCTTCGGCCTGATGAACCTTACTTGCTTGTCCATGGAATGGGGAGACGATAGCCTGCATCTGACGTTCCGGTATTTGGCTCTCTGATCTTGCTTCCCCTACCTGCCCAGGTGGCTAACCGTTCGTAACAGAGTCCCTCTGCGCAAATCGTTTTCGGTCTTTCTAGCATCTGTGCATTCCCTCGAGATTGCCTTCTGGATAAGGCAGCAGACGGAATTCCTGCGACCTCTTTGGATCAGACAACCCTACGATTTCATCGTCCCCCGCGACTTTGACAACGATTGCAACTTCCCACCGGTGGACTTAGAAGAGGATTACGGTTGTTTTGATCGAACCCTCGTTGCCTATTCGGCCAGCTTCGATATCGACACTTCCAACATCCGATACACGATCGATGTGCAATGCGAGGATGCCCCCTGCTTCCGACTTCTCCCCCCGGCAACGTCGCGCCGCCAGAAATACTCCGCTCTCGAACTCATCGCAGTGATGCGCGCCCTCCGATACAACGAATCGTTCCGGACCATTTCGTTCAGCGGCGTTTGCTTGGACGCGCTTCAAGGCGTTCACGATTTGCACGGATTCGACACGGATATGCTTCTCAGTCGCGCCGGCGCCCCGATTCACATCACCGGCCAGGAAAACTTGTCCGTCCTATCGCAGGAAGTTCGAGCCCTGACTCTCAAGAGCAAATGGCTTCGGCGCCTCGACTTTTCCTACACGCTGAGCCGTACCCCCAAATCCGACAGCGAAAGCCATGATCCCGGTTGCGGCATCCCCGAGGCCATCTTCCCCATCTGTCGCCGGGAATTGACGAGTGTGGACTGGATCGTTCTCAACGGCATCAAATTGGGAGATTCTGACCTCGACTACCTGGTCGATGCGGCCTCCCAACGAGGGAGCCATCTCCGGGCGTTGGAAGTTGGCAATTGCGGTTTGTCCGTTCACGATCTCGACTTGCTCCTTTCCACCACCATCAGTCAGGCATCGACGCTGGAGGCGGTCAACATTTCCGGCATCCAGGGACGGTTGAACCCGGATCTTCTTCAGCAGTACCTGGGATACTTCGGCCAGATCCGTAGACTTGACTTGTCCCGAATTTCCAGGATGTCGGGCCCGGAGCCCTTGATCACCGCAGAGACCTTGTTCAACTGGCGACTGGAAGAACTCTCGTTGAGCCGGACCGCAGTGAACAGAGAGACCGTCGACTCGATTGCCACCTACCTGGCCAGCGATCGGTCTCGAAACCTCCGCGTTCTGAAGCTCGACCAGTGTGGGCTGACCGGTCAAGACGTCGCCATTTTCCTCCACTCGATCGCGGCCTTGGAGAAATCGCGTAACATTCACCTCCACGTGAATGAGAACCGACTAGACCAGGGCTGCTCCTATCTTTTCAGCGCCATTGCCCGAAACAACACACCATCGCATCTGTCGATGCGGATGATCGATTTCAAAAAGGAAGAGCAATTTCAGGACCTCGCGGAAGCGTTGCGGAAGAACCGAACACTAAAGTACCTCGACATCTCGAAGGCGTCTCTTCCGTATGATGCCGGCCCCGAGACCTGCAAATCGCTGCAGCTGATGTTCGAAGAGAACGACACGCTGGAGGACCTGGACATCAGCGGAGAGAGCGCACACTTGGACGTCGCGCGATTTGGCATTGGTCTCAACCTGGCACTGACTGGTCTGAAGAAGAACAAGTCGCTGAAGGTACTCAAAATCGAGCACCAGAAACTGGGGTTGCAGGGTGCGAACACCCTGGCATCCGTGCTGGAGGAGAACACCTGCCTCCGGGAGGTTCATTGTGAAAATAATGACATCAACCTCCAGTCGTTCACGGTGCTGATCAACGGTCTCCAGCGCAACAAGTCCCTTTTGAGTCTCTCGTACATGGATCGCGACCGCACCAGGTCCCTTGACAAGGTGCGCCGCGAGATAGAAAGCGTGAAGCGGGACTTGAGTGTTCAACAAGGATCCACCTCGAGTTCCCTTCGCCGCTCGTTGCACGCGGCAATGAATGTGAAAAGCGGGCATAAGTCGAACAAACCTGGTCAGCTTCGATCCGGGGTCTCGGTGCCCTCGAACCTTGCTTCGTCCGCCGAGACCTCGCCGTTGTTGACTCATGACATCGAGGTCATCCTGGAATCACTGGGCAAGAAGTGGGATCTCGAGGTGGGTCGTCTTCGTCGCTATCTGTTCCGAAACTACAACCTGGCCCACGGCATAGACGATGGTACTCTGGCACCCCCTAGTGTGGATGATGCTTCCAGCGATGGACGCCCTGCCACCGCCACGAGTCTTGGGACGATGCTGGACAACCTCAAACTCGAGGTCGCCGTGTCTACCAATGAGGTCTCCTCGACGAGGAAACCCTCGCCCCTGAACACCAACTCGCAGCCGTCACCCGACCTGAGTCCTACCGAGACGCCTCCCACCAACCACTTGGAGATCTTCCAGTGTCTTGATTCGGACAGCAACCTGGAAGCCGAACTCCAGAAGCGACCGCAGACGGCACCTTTCTCCTTCCCTGAATATGCCCCGGGGCCACAGATCTTGCACCCGGAGTATGCAGGTTCGGGGACTGGCTCCTCGCGCCTGGCCGTGCCTGTCCCCGCCATCCCGTCCATCGTCAACAAATCTAGCAGCGTCCGCAGCGCTCGCAGCTCCAGCACCGCATCTACCAGTGCCGGCACTGCCACAAGTTCCCGGAGTGCCTACGGAACGGCGTCATCAGCTCTACGGGGCTTTCTGTCCGGAGGCGCGTCGAAGGAGCGCCGCAGGATGGAGAAAATGAACTCCGGTGCTGTGTGTGTCTCGAATGACCGACCTCCAAAGCTGGAATGGGTGCCACCACATCTCGATCTAGGCGACTTTCGTTAGCCATCCCTTTCTCCCCCCTCGACCTTGAACCCATGGGTCGTCCCCTGGCTCAATTCAAACCCAGGGGTGTTCGCTCCTAACCAACGATTCATGAATTTGTATAACGACTACTATCATCGAAACTCCACTTCGCTAGTCGAACAGACGTCTTTCCTCTCATTTTAGATTGTTTCATTTCCTCCGCGGAAAGTCCATGATATCCACCTTCTTTTGTTCAAGCAACAAGAAAAAGCATTCTCATTTTGAGTGTTGACATTCCCTACCTTATTTCCTTCTCAGATACCAACCACCTACCTCTCCTTCTTGGTTCTCATTGGTGTGAACCTTCTTCATCTCAACCAAATGGCGTTTACATATCTCTTTTGGGTCGAAGCCTGTCAAATACCTCATCTGCTTTGTATTTTTTTCCCTCCATCTTTCCGGTTCCCATTTCATCATTTTGCCTCGGGAAAGGCAATTTCAATCAGCAATTATTCGATCATTCCAGGAGCAGGAGATTTATCTGGTGTTTGGGATTTTGTGTGATTTGGTTTGGCGCATGGACTTTTTTTTATCTCGAACTGGCAGCGTCTTCTCCTTTTTTCTGTGTCTGTGTGAATGGATGGGTTTTATTTTGGGGAGAAATTTAAAAGGAATCGAGTCATTGACCAACCCCCTCCTTCCTGGCCTACCTTTCCTTTCCTATCAAATCCTCTGGCTGGAGTTAATTGCCTTTTTGTTTGCGAGCATCTGTAAAAAGATTTATCGGGTTTGTACTTTGAAATTTTATGTATGTGCCTCTGGCTGGCTGGTTTTCTTGTGTGACTTGTGAAACATTACTACTTACTACTCTACGTGGTCGATTTCCTGGGAAAGGCTGTCTCTTACTTATCTCATTTCAATGTCTTAATTGTTAATGGTATAGAACTCTATGACTTGTCTGTCTGTATCTTGACTGTCTACCAATTTGCTTGAAGCGTATATTGTATTCGATTAACTGGGATGATCAAAAAGGATTCAGTTATGGAATAAGGAAATCAATGCTTTCTATTAACTATGTATATTCGATTGTATAATGTCCAGCTCCGAACCGTTTTCCCTATCGCTGCACAAAATACATGACTCACAATAACGATGATGATGATGATGATAATAATAACTGAACCGAACAGCAGCTCCGATCACTGGGTCCCAGGTTGCCAAGATATATCAAAACAATAATTGTAATATAGTACATGAGAAGAATAGATCCAAGGAGGATCTCTATCTATAGATATTATGTATTCATGTATGCCATGCCATGCACACACCCACACACCTCCACCCCAAAAGAAAAAGGAAGTGAAATGGAAAGAACAGAAAAAAAGTAACCACTCACGCTTTCTTTCTTTCTCTCTTCCTCTTTTCTATTTTCCTTTTTCCAACCACTCCTCTATTTCACATCGTCAAGGACAACAATACCCTCGTTCCTGTCTTTCTCGTCTTCCTTCTTCCGGAAGGCTCGGCCCCTTAAGGTGATATCACGCAGTTTTTGAAGATAGATCTTGTTTGCGATATTCCCGTCGTCCTCGTCCTTGTTGTTGATGGCCTTGGCGCGTCGGATCTGGCACGCTTTGTAGGTGAGACGGGCAGCCTTGTCTTCCATGTCGTTGAGGCCGTACTCGACGACCCATTCATCCTCCGAGGTCAGGCGCTCGGGTCGGGCCACGAATTTACCATTGACCTTGTTGCGGATGATGAGGTTCAATCCGAGCAGCTCCTTCCCGTTCTCGGGGTCCTCTATGCGCTCCTGGGCTTGGTCGGCGACGGTCGACTTCTCGTCCGTGCGCTTCGAGGATTCGTTCGCCAGCTCGCGTTCTTGTTCTTGTTTTCGTTCTTGTCCTTTATTCTTAACGGCGTCCGACTGCTGCTCCGCGTTGTTGGCGGCGGCAGCGTTTTGGCCGTCTTCTAGGGTCGAAGTGGGTTGCTGTTCGTCCTCGTGCGGGGCAAGGTTCAAGATACGTCGCTGATAGGCATCAATCTCCTCCTGGTTCTTGGTCTGAATGGCGTGGATTTCTTCATCGGTCACGGGCTCGGCGAAGATGTACATGAATGATGCGGTCAGCTTGGACTCGCGGGTCTCGAAGTGGAGGCGGACAGATTGCTTGGGAAACCTGGCCGTGACCCTGTCGAGAACCTTGTTCCACAAGGCGACACTCAGCCGGAATTCTTGGTCACCCAACTGTGTGTTCGTCTGGCCATGGAGAGTGAGATCCATCTCGGGCAAACTCAGATACTGGAATCCAAAGATGCGCTGAATGTTGTGGAACGCCACGAAGATACCGTCCATGCGACCGATGCGCACTTGGAGGGAGTATTTGAGGAAGGCTGCGCGGATCATGTCGTAGAATTCCCGCTCGTACGATTCAAATCCGCCGTAATTGTGTCGGATCTCGTAACCAACGCCGTCTTCGAAATTCTGTGCATCCATTCGGATGGACACGACGGCCCGAGTCTTCAGATCAAACATTCCGGTTCCCGGGAGCCTCGGGTCGTAAGCGTCCAACTGGGACCGCATGACGAAGTCGCCCAGGGTAGAATAATGGTACGATTCCGGAACGGCTTGCTCCTCCTCCGCAGAGATCTTGTTCGCACTAGATCGTCGATAGCGTTCAAAATCCTCCTTGGGTAACGTGAGAAGTTTCTCCATCGACTTTCCCAGGTTCATCAGGATATTGGCCGAGTCGAACTCCTTATCCGCATCGACGGCGTAGACTCCATCCTGATACCTCAGGAACATGGCCGAAGGGGCGCGCAGCAGTCGCGTGAAGGTCCGCAATTTTTCCGGGAAGGATTGGGACATGTTGCGAATGTCGATCGGTCTCCATGCCGAGAGGAGGTAATGGAAGTGCGAGAGCGCGGACGTCATACTCGACGAAGAACCTATGTACTTCTTTTTTTCCTTTACGGCAATGTTTCGCAAGGTGTCGTCCTTGGAGGAGGTGATGTAGTCCTTCAAGGCAGCAAAATCGAATTCGGTGACGGGCATGATCGAACCCAGGTAAGGGTCAAAGTTATAGACGCGAGACCGGGGGTCGCGCAGAGTGTAGACGCCGGGACTAACTCAATCGCATAAGTCAGTGAGGAAAACAACATGGGAAGGAATATAATAGGGGACTCGACCTACTTGAACAGGGCTCTTTCCAGACCATAGGACAACCGAGGCACTGGCGACGTCTCCACGTCAAGGGCTAGGGAAATGTTAACGAAGATACCAACCGGAGACATTGAAAGATCAGGCAAAACGTACGTCGAAGAATGTGATCTTTGGCATTGATTGAGCCACCCTCCTTGGCACTAAGATTTCTCGTGAATACCGAGTGGGGGGGTTCGTCAGTCGCTTGCTGGGCATCAGACTTGGGCGCCAAGGCGTGCGCAGTCTGCGCTTGATTAGTCTCCAGAAGAAAGATTGCTTCTGAGTTCTTTGGGCTTACCAGAGCTGGGTCTACCGCTTTGGCATCCTTCACGATCTTTGTAGCCTCATGGACGTCATGTTTCGAGAGTACCTTTCGAACTTTGTCGGCAGAGCCTGTCGACTTTCGACGAGGTCTCCTGGGTTTAGAGCGAGAGGCGTTTTTATCTTTGTGGTCTTTGCCACGTTTCTTCTTGGGTTCCTGCTCGGAGGATACCTGGATATGGACTCGATGTCAGGACAATTCACGATTCACAACAGGCAGCGGTGCTTGTCATTGATGCTGCGGGGAAACCTAGGAAGACTCGCTCACATTATTAGATTTAAAAATGGACTTGTTCGCGGAACCCGATTTCAGCGATGCAGCGGTACTGTGGAAGGGGCGGAGGGCATAGTTGCGACTGCGAAGGCCTTGCGCCAAACAGGAGACGCAGACATGTTCACGGACACGGTCTGAGACAGACCGCAGAGAGACCCGGAACATTCAGGCCACGAGTGTCGGACGGTTTTGGGGCGTATAAGGACGAGACCAGATCAATTGACAGGGACGGAAATGGATCGAGGGAGGGACGCCGGCGGATGCGAAACGTTGAAAACAGCTCTTTGCCTTCGTTTTTTTTTTTCTTTTCGCGCCGGGACTTTTTTTCTGCCGCTAGATTCTCACCGCCTAGCAAATGTAGAATACCCACCGCCCACGATATCGGGGAGTCTGTCTGTAACGCTGTATTCAATACCCCGTGGGTGTCTTGGTGCCTGGATGCCTGGAAGTCACTCGCATGGGAACCCATGCATAGGATTATGTTAGAACATTCATCTTCAGTTCCCCGCAGGAAATATCTGGGAAATATAATACTCTTTACAGAACCTACAATTGTATGAAGTCCCGAGAGATATACTCCGTAGAAGCAATCAACTATTCATAGTCCGAAGTGATCCAAATCCGGGGTCGGAGGGGGAGAAGAGCCCCGCCAGTCAAAAAGCATATGCGAAAAGGAAAAGAAAAAAAAAGGAAAAAAAAAAAAAAGGCCGCGAGTCTCCCTCATCTTTGGAGGGGTTCCAAGCTCTCCATCTTCCCCCTCAAAGTCCTTTCCATCCCACAATTTTTTGTGTCGTCGGATCTCTAGTGAACTCTCGTGTGAGGTGAGTCTTTCTGTCTGTCTTGTCCTCTTCTGTTCCTTTTCCTCGTGGCCTTCGTGCAATGTCCCATCCCAATGTGACGTCGAGATCGGTGAATCATGAGGGGCAGCCGAATAGTCTCATTCTCCTCTCTCTCTCTTGTCCTCCCCGGCCTTCGTTCTTCTCGGTCTAATGGATCGCCCGCAGGTTTTCTCGAGAACACGACATCCAACAAGATGTCTCAAGATCAATTGCGCGTGCTCATTGTCGGCAATGGCGGCCGTGAACATGCCTTTGCCTGGAAGTTGAGTCAGTCCCCCCGGGTCGAGATCGTCTACGTCGCTCCGGGCAATGGTGGTACGGGGCTGGGTGCCTCCGGCAAGATCACCAATGCCAACGTCAAGGGTGATGATTACCCCGGCCTGGTGGCTTTCGCTCAGAAGAACGGCGTGAACCTGGTCGTCCCCGGCCCCGAGGCCCCTCTCGTCGACGGCATTCAAGGATATTTCCAAGCAGGTAAGTGGACGCCGTCCATCCCCTGGACCCTCCCTGACTTCCCGGTCTCGAAGCTGTCTTTTTCCTAACCCATTGCATTAGTTGGTATCAGATGCTTCGGTCCGTCCAAGGCGGCAGCCCGCATGGAGGGTTCCAAGACCTTTTCCAAGGACTTCATGAAACGCCATAATATCCCCACGGCTGTCTACGAGAACTTTTACGAATACGAACCTGCTCGCCAGTACCTCGATTCCGTTTCCCACAATGTTGTCATCAAGGCCGACGGGTTGGCCGGTGGTAAGGGTGTCATCATTCCCACGACGAAGGAGGAAGCCCACCAGGCTCTCCGTGAGATGATGCTCGACCATCAGTTCGGCGAGGCCGGCAACGAAGTTGTCATCGAAGAGTACCTCGAGGGTGACGAGCTGAGCGTTCTCACCTTCAGCGATGGCTACACCATCCGGTCTCTGCCGGCGGCACAGGACCACAAGCGTATCTTCGACGGCGACCAAGGTCCCAACACCGGTGGCATGGGCTGTTACGCTCCCACACCCATCTCGTCCAAGGAGGTTCTGGCGGAGATTGACCGCACGATCGTGCAGCCCTCCGTTGACGGCATGCGAAGGGACGGTAAGTGCTGTTCTGCCTATACCCCTCAAGAACAATGGGCCTGACTTCCCACTCTCAAAAAGGTTTCCCCTTCGTCGGTATTCTCTTCACCGGTCTGATGATGACCAAGAACGGTCCCAAGGTCCTTGAATACAACGTTCGTGGTGGAGATCCGGAAACCCAAACGCTCCTGCCTTTGCTGAGCGACGATACCGACTTGGCCGAGATTATGGTGGCTTGTACGGAGCATTGGCTGGATGGTGTCTCCGTCAATGTGAAGCCCAACTTCTCGACTACCGTGATTGCCGTGGCAGGAGGCTACCCGGGATCGTATGCCAAAGGAAAGGCGATCACCCTGGACCCCGTGCCCGAAGACACCCTAATTTTCCATGCGGGAACTACTCTCGTTGGCAACGAGCTGCAAACGTCGGGTGGCCGAGTTATTGCGGCCACCGCCACTGCATCGTCGCTCGAAGAAGCCGTCCGCAAGAGCTATGTCGGCGTCTCCACGATTCATTTCGAGGACATGTTTTACCGCAAGGACATTGCGCACCGCGCCTTCAGACAACGCGATGCCGTTGCATCCCAACAGCAATCGCTGACCTACGCCTCTGCCGGTGTGTCCATTGACGCCGGCAATGATCTGGTTAACAAGATCAAGAGCTCCGTCGCGCAGACCAAGCGCCCCGGAACCGACGCAGTGATTGGTGGCTTTGGAGGCCTCTTCTCTCTCGCCGCCGCCGGTTCCGCCTACCACCCGCATTCTCCCACGTTGATCGGAGCCATTGACGGCGTCGGCACGAAGCTCAAGATCGCCCATACGGTGGGTATCCACGACACCGTGGGTATTGATCTCGTCGCCATGAACGTGAACGACCTGGTGGTCCAGGGTGCCGAGCCTCTCTTCTTCCTTGACTGCTATTCCTGCGGCAAGTTGGACGTCAACACGGCTTCTGCCTTCGTCACCGGCGTCGCCAACGGCTGCGCCCAGGCCGGTTGCGCTCTCATCGGCGGTGAAACCGCTGAGATGCCTGGTCTTTTCATTGACGACACCTACGATGCCGTCGGCGCGGCCGTCGGCGCCATCAACACCTCCGGCGACAACGCCCGTGCCATTCTGCCCGAGACCGCCGCCATGAAGGACGGTGACGTCCTGCTTGCTCTGGCCTCCTCCGGCCCTCATTCCAACGGATACTCGCTGGTTCGCAAGATCGTCGAACGGTCCGGACTCGGCTACAGTGACCCTGCTCCGTTCTCGATGCCCCTGTCCACCTCCACCGAGCCCCTGTCCCTCGGACGCGCACTCCTCACCCCCACCCGCATCTATGTCAAGCCCCTACTGAAGGCGCTTTCGATCCCCTCTTCCTCGTCATCCTCCTCTTCATCCGCCATCAAGGGTCTCGCTCACATCACGGGAGGTGGTCTGGCCGACAACGTGCCCCGTATGCTTCCGTCCACCCTGGCCGCGCACATCAACGTCGGCTCGTGGCAACTTCCCCCCGTCTTCTCCTGGCTGAAGAAGAACGGCAACGTCACGGCCACCGAGATGGCTCGTGCCTTCAACTGCGGTGTGGGCATGATTATCGCCGTCGAGAAGGGATCCGCGGCCGCTGTCCAGGAACTCCTGCAGAAGGAAGGCGAGACGGTGTACGAGATCGGTGAACTCAAGGCCAAGAAGGAGGGTGAGGAAGGATGCATCCTGACGGGATTGGAGACATGGGACGCTTAGAAAGACGGATCTCATTCATCCCTTCCCTTCGTTTTTCTTTTATTATCAGTTTTTATGTTTGAACTTTCAACACACTTTCCAGAATTCATGACATACCTTTATATATTTACTCGAACCTGTTTATGTGACTTTGCCGGGATTACTTGCTCCTTGCAACATGTGCGACGATGGATGAAACTAGAAGAACGCTAGAAAGGCGAGGAAGAAGAAAAGCAATGATAAATGCACTACGTTGAATAGATTGTTGTCACCCGATCACAGTGCCGGAATTTGTCCCCGTCCCAAAAGGGAAGGAAGGGGTAACATCGCATTCCACAAAGGGAAGGCACGATCCGTTTGTAGCTACGTTGGCCTCGAATTGGTCTGGACACCGATGACATCATGGTTGTTCTACGAATTACAGAGTACTCACAGGAGACTCGGAGTGGACTTTGATCAGGATGTGAGACGCAGAAGTCGGCGGCAATTTTTTGGTTTTAGGAAGATAAGAACTTATACCCCAGTCCGAAGAGGGAGATTGTTAAAGAAAAAAAGGTCAAACGCGGGAAAACAAGGAATTCAAACATGAGCGTAGAACTATATGAAAGAGAGCTTTCACCGCACTGTCCACAAATCCCATGTACAACTTTCGCCTGAATACACCGCATCCGTTTCACTCTTCAGGATCCCCATGACAGCACGGGCTGTCGGGGTAGAATTGTGCCGAGTGTGACCAGCGTTTTCAAGAATAAACCGTCTCTATTCCACAGCTAAAATAAAAGTTCCTTTTTCAGGCGATCTTTCCTCCTAGTGCGAGTCAGAGAAGGCCCGCGAGTTCACCATTGCCTCCATTCAGTCTTTTAATACATCAGGAAAATCCGACAAACGAACCGAATCACGCGCACGAGCTATAGTACAAGGCGGTTAGTCCGATTCTCCACACGGAAACAGTCAAGTAAGCCGTACCTTAGAAGCACTTGCGGTGAACGATCGAGGGACCGCTCTCGTCGTACTCCTGCTTGGAGATCCACATCTGCTGGAAGGTGGACAGGGAAGCCAGGATGGAACCACCGATCCAGACGGAGTATTTACGCTCGGGGGGAGCGATGATCTTGACCTTCATGGACGAGGGGGCCAGGGCGGTGATTTCCTTCTGCATACGGTCGGAGATACCGGGGTACATGGTAGTACCACCAGACTGGGATAGAGTTAGCTAGAGCCGTCGAGAAACCTGGGAACAGATACATACCATGACGATGTTGCCGTACAGATCCTTACGGACGTCGACATCACACTTCATGATGGAGTTGAAGGTGGTGACGTGGATGCCACCGCTTTCCAGACCCAGAACGCTGGGCTGGAAGAGAGCCTCAGGAGCACGGAAACGCTCGTTACCAATGGTGATGACCTGTCCGTCGGGCAGCTCGTAGGACTTCTCGAGGGTGGAGCTCTGGGAAGCGGTCTGGATCTCCTGCTCGAAGTCGAGGGCGACGTAGCAAAGCTTCTCCTTGATGTCACGGACAATTTCACGCTCAGCGGTGGTGGAGAAGGTGTAACCGCGCTCGGCCAGGATCTTCATGAGGTAGTCGGTCAAGTCACGACCAGCCATGTCAACACGCGAGATGGCGTGGGGGAGGGCGAAACCCTCGTAGATGGGGACAACGTGAGTAACACCGTCACCAGAGTCCAGAACGATACCAGTGGTACGACCGGAGGCGTACAGGGACAGGACGGCCTGGATGGAGACGTAGAAGGCGGGGGCGTTGAAGGTCTCGAAGACAATCTGGGTCATCTTCTCACGGTTGGACTTGGGGTTGATGGGGGCCTCAGTCAAGAGGACGGGGTGCTCCTCGGGAGCGACACGGAGCTCGTTGTAGAAAGTGTGGTGCCAGATCTTCTCCATATCATCCCAGTTCGTCACAACACCGTGCTCGATGGGGTATCTGAGGGTAAGGATACCACGCTTCGACTGTGCCTCATCACCGACGTACGAGTCCTTCTGACCCATACCAATCATGATACTACTCTGGCGTTAGCAGGCATTGTCCGGTTTTTGGGGGTGGGAGCCTATTGGCACAGGGGGAAATAATTACCCATGGTGACGGGGACGACCGACAATGGAGGCTATGGTATTGAGTCAGCTTGATGATCTCCTGATTTTTGGGCGCCCGAGAGAAGCTGCACCCCGGAAGATGAGGCTCTCCGGGGACCAAAATGCTGCCATCTCCAGGACTCCACAAGGGCAAAAGAAAAGATGACGGATGATGGAAGGGTTGACTTACGGAAGACAGCTCGGGGAGCATCGTCACCGGCGAAACCGGCCTTGCACATACCCGAACTACGCAGGAATCGTCAGCATCTCCATAAAAAACAGTACCACAGATGAAATGTCGGTCATTTTGGGGGTCTTCCTAGCTTTCTGCGGTCGCAGAGGTACTGGGAAGACGGCATCGGCGCGGACAGTGGACAATGGAACCATCGCGACCGGGGCCGATGCAGTTGTGTGTGTTTTTCCCTTCTCGGATGACCGAGGCGGGACACCACCCCAAGCAAGGACAAGTATCATCAAAAACGAGCAAAACCATCAAGGAATTCTCAAAACATACCCATTGTCAATAACGAGAGCGGCAACTTCCTCTGTACCGACGAGATAAGATCGTTAGCGATGGTGTAACCCGGCGGTTGGACGAAGGGGGAGGGGAGGGGAGGGGAAGGGAAGCAAGCGAGATGCAAGGCGCTGAGGTGGCAGGAAACCTTACCTTCCATGGTGACGGTGATAGGATTAAAATGAACTACGAAGAATGAAAAGAAAAAGAGAGAAAAAGTTGTCTCAAGGGAGATGGGAGGGAGGAAAGATGGGAGGAAGGAAAGAGGATCACAAGGGAGATGTGGTGAGAATGGATTGAATGGAGGTTGGAGGTAAAAGAAAGGGAAAGGGAGGGAAGAGAGAGAGAGAGGGAGAAGGGGAGAAAGGGAGGAGGCAGTGGAAGGGGGGAGTGGCAGTAAGATTTAAGTGGGTGGAGAGAGGGAGAGCAGGGAAAGGAGCTGGACTGGGCCGTGACTACTACTAGTTAGTAGTGAGTCTAGTAGTGAGCACTCCGTAGTGGGAAAAAGGAGAAGGCGGGTGGAGTTGGTTCGTCCTCTTTGGGTTTGGTCGCTGGTCGGGTCCGCGGGCCCGGTTGCTGTCACCGCCACGTATATTAGTAGTAGTATTTGCCAATTGCGTTCCCAATGTTGGATGGAATAGGAGTCTACGGAGGAGAGGACAGTCCCCTACTATATATACGGAAGTAGGCAACAACAATCCAATCCGCTACCCTCTGGTATAGGGAACTCTCCGTGGGAGACGTCCATATCCACGCGTCCATTAATGCTATGCCTAAGAACTACGGGATGAGTCCTGATGAGAGTGAAGACACTCTCTGCCTGGTGATTCTACCCTCTTGCCTTCTTCCCTTTCAACAGTAACATCCCGGCGAGACATCGCAGCCATGGTTGCCTCTCAGGCAGAATGATTCTCGAATCGCATCCAAGGTGTCTGGGGTGACGATGGCAAATGCAATTGCGCATCCTCGTGGGGCAAATCCTGATCTCAGGGCGGTTTATCTGCGAAATGCTGAACGAACTCCGGGCCGAACCAGAGAAACAGGGTCCATCATCCAGGCGCCCGGATTCCCCTGGCCCCTTGCGCCTTCCATCCTTCCGTGGTGCCGGGTTGTGGCTGATGACAAGGAATTGCGAGTGTGCGAGAATGCATGACCTGAACTGAACTCACTTGATCTGATCTGACTTGACTAGGTGAGAGATCGCTCGAGGTAAAACGAGAGAGAAAGAGAGAGGCTCCCGCTCGTTCCCCGAAGACCGGGCTGGATGTCGGCGTAGGTAATCTTGCCTACGGTAACCCCGTGACGCTTACCGCCTTTTCACCCATCCCATCCAGGCCAACAACAACGGCCTCTCGCTTTCATCCTTGGGCACCCAATGACCCGGTAGGGCGGTCCAATTGGCACCCGGCACTTTCTTCCTGTGCGGTCTACTCAAACTGCACGACGAAGTCCCTCGTCGATCTCCCCTACGAGGCCAATCTGCCAATAATCAGCCACAGTTGACAAGCCATGGCGGGGTTGACCGCATGGCGGGGTATTGCGGTCTTACATAATACGCTGTACCGATTTACTCGTACTCGTACAGGTGGGGGGGGGGGTGGTTTCTACATTGAACCTGGTTTTATTTCTAGATTGCGAGTATATTAACACACAAGCTATCAGACTCAATGCGAAGCTGAGAGAGGTCACCAGGAGGTATTCAAAGTAGTATACCTAGAAGTATGTCAGGTGGAACGTGGTGGAAGGCCCTGGCAGCCGCATGAATCGCCGAGAATCGTCCTTCCGCCTTCTCTTTTGAGATTTGCCCTCTCGATTAAATATTCTTGTCGGAACCTGCGACAACGTGCATTGCTTGACCCTCAACCCACCAGTTCTTTTTACGCTCTATAAACTTAATTCTTTACGATTTCTCGCTTCATTCTCAACTTTCTTGAAACCTAATAATTACCTCACATCATCCTCAATCACCATGGACGCCAACATGAACGGTCTCCTCAAATGGAGTATCCAGAACTCCACCAACGCCTCCGACCCTAATGCCTCCAACAACAACAACAACACCAGCACCGCTGTCACTGATGCCGCCTCTCGCGGGATCAACGCCGAGATGATCTCGACTCTGTTCGGCGGGCCCTCCGATGCCGATCTGATGAAGGCCTCCATGGAAGCCCTGCGCTCGGACGAGGTCGACCTGGAGAACAAGATGATCGCCTTCGACAATTTCGAGCAGCTGCTTGAGAACATCGACAATGCCAACAACATGGAGCCGCTGGGCTTGTGGACGCCGCTGGTCGAACTGCTCCGCCACGAGGAGGCTGATATGAGACGTATGGCGGCATGGTGTGTCGGTACGGCCGTGCAGAATAACGAAAAGGCTCAGGATAAGGTATGGTGTTCACCCCCCCTTGTAATCGTGCAGATCTAACCGTTCGTTTCTCTAAAGCTCGTTCTGTTGAACGCCCTGCCCACCCTCATCTCGAATGCCACCTCCGATCCTAATCCCGCCACCCGCAAGAAGTCCGTCTATGCTATCTCCTCCGCCGTTCGCAACTACCAACCCGCTATGGACGAGGCCGTGAAGCACCTCCCTGAGGGATATCCTCGCGAAAAGGTTGATGCCGGAGATATGGAGGCCGTGGATGCGATCATGGACAAACTGAGAGCCCACCCGGTCGAGGCGTCGGCTTAAGCAAAAAAAAAAAAAATTATCTTCTTGACCAGAGGGTTCGTTGAGAGTTTTTGACGCGGTGTCTCAGACCGCCCAAAATAATCCCGTCCGGCGTGGGAGAATAATTTCGTCGAAGGATACAGGCCGATCCGTTTGTTTTCTGCAGCCACAGGCCACATCAATGTGGCTCCGTGATGGTATCGGAGAGGCGCTGGCCTAAGATGACCGCTAAGGACGCTGCGATTGCGATATGCCGTGATAGGCTCCCCGTGGGGAATCACTACGCAGGTAGTCCCGTTTGATATCCTGACGTTGGCGCGTTCAAGAGTATACGATGCATATGACTGGGGACTTTTGCTTTAGTGGCCCACGTGCAGCTGGGCCATTTACTTGGAGTACATAAAAAATAGACGAAGATACAACAATATAAGTTGCCTACATGATGAAAAGAAACCCTGAATACTTGCTATGCACGGTGTCTCCTAGAGCACCCCCGTAGATTGCTGTCTTGAGGGTCCGTTCCCATCACAAAACCGACTACAACTACTATACATCTGCCCTCAGAATGAGTCAAAACGCTCGTATGATATTGACTAGAAATTCTACCGATAGCTGAGATCCGAAACTCGAGTAGCCCGACAAACAAGAGGCCCTACCGGATCCAAACAAAACCAACGGCGACAGCGAACCAGATAAAGACAAAAAGACCATACAAAGGGCCAGTCGTAAGGGATTTTCGTAACAGAGGAAGCAGAATCACCCCGACTTACAACGCAAGGTTGTAAGTGAAGTCATCTTCTATGTTCTGGGAAACCCAAAGGACAACGGAGCTGGAGAGGAAGAGCGAACAGGGTCAGTTTCGAGTGATATTGACTGGAAAGGGCGAGCGCGAACGGGGTGTATTTACCTCAGCATGATGAGTCCGTTGGCGACAACATTGGCAATGCCAAAGTAGAGGGTCTGCAGCGGGTATTGTTTGATGAGGTACTTGAGAACCATGACGGTCTATGGAGCGTAGGATGAGGGGTTAGCTCTCAATTCCCAGGGTTGTTCTTCCGCCATGGAGACCGTGGGTAGTCTCTTGACGTGGGGATGGGAGGAGGGGAGGGGGGAGATGGGACATACTACACTGCCAGCGAGACCTCCTGCCAAAAGCGCAAAACCCAGGAAGAGCACGAAGCGCGCCTTCCAGGCGACCCCACTGCCACTATAGCTGAAGCTGTCGGCCTGCAGACGCGACTTCTCGATGGAATTGATCACCAGCATGCCCAGGGCAGAGCAGATCCCAGGAACCCAGTCCACGAACTTCACATGCACGGACGAGCCATTCAGGGAGCTGTGGGAAAAGGCGGCGGCATCAACGAGGAAGAAGAGACCGAGAGCGAACTAAAGATAACGTCGGGTTAGCGGGCGGTTGGTCTTTGAGAATGACTCGAGGGGGCTGATAAGCTTACCAGGGCACCCGAAGTATAGACGCCCGCATTGCGAACGGTCGAGTTGTTGAGCCAC
The DNA here is from genome assembly GCF_016097325.1 of Aspergillus melleus. NCBI lineage: Eukaryota > Fungi > Ascomycota > Eurotiomycetes > Eurotiales > Aspergillaceae > Aspergillus > Aspergillus melleus. The sequence continues at coordinate 1,453,313 of NW_025763374.1, read as the reverse complement.
TCGGGTTTGGACCAACGGAACAGGCGGTTGTTAGAAGTTTCCATTGTGCTTTGAAGGCTCCTGTAAGGGTCGTGAGGGCTGCAAGTTGAGATGGAAATCGGAGACGTGCTCTGGCGTTGATCAGTCGTAGCAGCGGTAGCTGTCTGGGGAGCAAGCAAGCAAGCATTAATGAATGATGCAGCCGGCCGGCCCCCGGAAACCGGAAAATCCATTTTGCCGCGGCACGCTACTGCGTCATTTCAAGGATTCTACAGGCAACTTCCATTATATTATCCAAGAAGACAAGCGTATATTCACTAGTTACTTCAAGACTTTCCTTAGTCATCTATCTAATTCATAAAGTCATGTCTCATTCAGTTGTGCCCCGCACTATTAGGTTTCCTCGCAGAACAATCGCAGGAATTCATCGATATAGTTCATCGCCTTCCCTTTGTCCAACACCGGCGGTAATACCTTCGAGTGGTCACCGTCGGCGGGTGGTTCTTTCAGGTATTTTCGGAGCGCAAACGTTGAGGCGCGGTAGGTGGCATGGTACATTGCCTTGAATTCATCTTCGTCTGTACCAGAGGCCGACGTGGGCAATGGAATGCCATCCGAGGTCAGACGAGAATCCTCGTCAGGGGCGTTGATCCCCGTGGCGGTTTTGCTTGATCCTCCAGATCGGGACGTGGCTCTGTTGTATCCGTATAACCGCATGCATGTCAGAATAGTACGCGTGATGATATTCTTGTTGTCCATAATGATACCCTCGGCATCCTTTGGGGTCGATGAGGGCTCCTGTTTCCCTTCAAAAGATAGTAATGCCGGCGATGGCTCTCGTTTTTCTTTTACGATGGACTCGATAAACGGATTGGGGGTGTTCCTCCGCGAGACGAATTCACGCGCTTGGCTCCGGTTACTGCTGGGCCGCGGAGGTTCCGCCCGCGCCTCCAACGGTTTGGCAGAGAGCAGATTCGTCCCGACCGAGAGAGACCGTGACCGCTGCGATGCGTTGCGATCCAAAGCCAATAGATTGGGCTCCTCAGGTTCCTCTTTCACCCGGAAGGTCTGCAGTTGTTTCTGAGAGGACTGTGAGAGCGAGTGCGCCATCAATTGGGACACGGCCTCGCCACCCTTCTGTCGTACCCGCCGGTGATGTTGCGCAACCGTTTCAAAGAGGGTTGCAACTCGCTTGCGCTTGGGACTTGGGGATCGGATGTCCGGTAGAAACTCCGCAGGTCGCCCGTCGCCAGCCAGCGCCTCCGCCCGATCCGGAGACGGAAGGCATTGCGCTTTAGAGATGAGAGATGCAGATAGCGGCGTGGCGTAGATCCGCAGCTCCTGTCGGATAGTTGGGCCAGCAATTCCACCGGAGCCTGGCAAGGATGATGTAGGCGGAGTAGGAGGCCGCCCGAATGATGTCGCGCTCGATAGGACACCGTGAACAAGTAGATCCGTCGTGCTGGACGCCGTTTTCGCACGTGTGCAGTTGCTGATACTGACCAGAAAACCTACAGGGCACTGGATAGTTTGGAATTTATCCAGGTCCTCCTCCTCTAGCCAGACCCCACCGAGCAACTTCTCCTTCAGCCATTGTGACGTTTGCAGGTGCGTTGTATGCAATTCCAGGTTCGGACCAACTCTCGCATATAGTGGTATTAACGCGGGGTTTACAAAGGTTCGAAACCCGAGCGTGCAGTCTCTTGATAGATCCGATTGCCAACTGGAGGACCGGTCAATGAGCTGTAGACCTGAGGTTGTCAGTTTAGAGAGGCGCTCAGCAACCCTCAAGTTGTCGCGTGAGAACCCTTACCTTGGAGTTGGGACTCGCTGTCTAGCGCAAGGGCTCCAGACCAGACATTCATCGTAATATGGTCATTGATATCTCACAGCTCACATTTTCTGGCCGCGAATCTATATAGTTGCAGGGCAAAAGGCCGCTTTCCTTGGTATAATGTTCGTGAGCAAGGAATGATTCCCATGACGCGCCGCCGGGGGAAAAGGCAGCGCGGTATCACGTGATGCGATGCGCGGCAGGCTTACGGCACCGACACCCTCGTGGATGCCTTCTTGTCATACATACCCTGAGAGCTTGTGAGGGGCAGCAAGACATACAGAACACTCGCAATTCATCTGGTCGAATTTCTCTATCGCATTGCTGTGGCTACTAATACATCCAAACACATCGCCGAACAAGAACAAAATAAGAGACATCAAAAAGGCTTAATGAATAGGGAGTACATTTTACTCCAAGGGTAGATCAAAGCAAGTGACGGTTTCGTAAAAGGGATCATGGTTGCATATATATAGATATAGGTGCTAGTGTTAGGGGGAGAGACTGGATTGAGAGAATCCGCCAAAGAGATCAAGGGAACAGTCAGCCTTCCTGAGATGACTATCCTCCGATAACAGCTTAGAATTCCTCCTGCTCCTGGAAAAACATCGAAAAACTAATGATAGTGCCATAGATCAAAAGTCCTCCAAGAATCGACATGATCATCGCGGGGACCTCGATAGCTCCGCTGTGGGCCAAGACGGCGGGCAGAGCTACAGTAGAATTCAGAATTAGCATGGTTGAGGCGGATGGAAAGACTGAGATAAAAGAAAGCCTCAGAAGCAGCTGACTTGGGCATATGCGATCACTAATACGGTGAAATGCGGCCGTTGTCGAAGCTTGCCCCGGGCAGCGTCCACGTGAATCTCCATCCGGGGAACTTACCAATGCCCATCAACACAAGGAAGCCCGTAAGGAAGCGGCCAAAATCCGCTGCCGCGTTGCCAGAGCTATCCATAAAATCGTCCGGGTTGGCACATCGCGAGCAAATCCAGTTGGGGAGGGGCGCGACAACGTAAGTTGCGACGACAATCAGTGGCAGGTAGTTGTGCCACAGGGCGGAAGAGAGGATGACGAGAAGGAAACCAATGGCAAGCACCTATTCACATAGAAAATACATTAACACCGATCTGGGACGATGAGATTGCTGGACGGAAGATGCATACAAATGAAAGCGCGATGATCGTCTTGAGTCCGGCCGTCATGATTGCGGTAGTTCAAGGACCGTCGAGGTCCAGCAAAAGCTCACAGCTAAAGGCAGCAGAAAGAACGATAAGATGGGTGGATCAAGTTTAAGCAGCAGCAACAGAGACAAGGCGGGTGCTAACGCAGCCCGTCTGCATGGAGGATAAGGAGGTGGTCGAAGGAGCAGGTCGGTAAGTCAGTCAGTCATAGCGTAGGGTAAGAGTAGGAGGAGTCGATGGGCGACGGGAGTGACGTTTGGCGGGAACTTGCAGCGCAGTCAGCCTCAGGCGCCAGGGCCACACGGCAACGAGGCATTAAGGCACCAAGGCCACGAGCCCGGCGTACGGTAACGTAATTACGGCGAGAGGAAGGCACGTCAGTCGCTCTCTGCCTGCTCACCTCCAGCTCCGTCGCACCTCTTCAACCTCCATCCTCCACCCCCGTGTCATTCGCATCCATTCGCTTCTTTCATTCTCCGTCCATCTCATCTTCTTTTCCCGTCTCGTCATCTCTCGCTCGCCATGTTCAGGAACAACTACGACAACGATGCTGTCACCTTGTATGATCCTATCTCTAGCTCCTTCCGGCGCCTCCCCTCCCCAAGCTTCCCAGAAACCAGCTAGCTAACTGCTTTTGTTTTCATTCGTGACAGCTCTCCGCAGGGTCGGATATTCCAAGTCGAGTATGCACAAGAAGCCGTGAAGCAGGGATCCGTGGTGGTGGGATTGGTCAACAAGACGCATTCGGTCCTGGTTGGCTTGAAGGTGAGTAAATCGATCAGAATCAAACAGTCGATGGCTACGAAAGTGTTCCGACCCCAGGCAGGAACAGAAAAAGCTTAGTAGCCCCTTAAGAACAAGAATAAAAGGAATCTGACGTCTTCCCTCCCCCCCTCTAGCGAAACGCCGAAGAGCTCTCCTCATACCAGAAGAAGATCATCGAAGTCGACTCTCATATGGGCATTGCGATCGCCGGTCTGGCCTCCGACGCCCGCGTGCTTTCCAACTACATGAAACAGCAGTCTCTCGGCTCTCGAATGACCTATGGTCGGCCCATCCCCGTGGACCGCATCGTCACTCAGATTGCCGACCGCGCCCAAACAAACACCCAGCAGTACGGAAAGCGACCCTACGGCGTTGGCCTGCTCGTGGCCGGAGTCGACGAGGCCGGCCCTCATCTGTTTGAGTTCCAACCGTCGGGCATGATCCACGAGATGGTGGCCTGCGCCATCGGCGCTCGCTCCCAGATGGCTCGGACGTACCTCGAGCGCAACCTCGACCAGATCTCCGACAGCTCCCGCGACGAGCTGATCACTCACGGCCTGCGGGCGCTCAAGGAAACCCTGTCTCAGGACAAGGAGCTGACGGTCGACAACACCTCTGTGGGCGTGGTTGGTCTTGCAGGCGAGGAAGCTAAGGGAAAGATTGAGAGCTTCAAGCTATACGAGGGTCAAAAACTGTTACCGCTGCTGGAGGCCCTGGAGCAGTCGGATTCGAGCGAGACGAAAGAAGGAGAGGCGACGATGGAGGTTGACTCATAAAGTACTTTAACTAGATGCATGTCCGTAGCTTACGAATCTTGATCCTTTCTCTCTGTGTGCGTGTGTTTGCAAATCTGTCTATATCGGCATTGGGGTAATGCCGCTCTCTACTAAGTGTGCCACCAATTGTCATGGATAAATTGAGAGTCTCTTGATGTCTAGCTTTATTCGGTCCCGTCTATATAAGAACGAAGACGATTGTAAGATGTCCACGCCTCCCGATCCTCTTACTCATCGGACCAATCCAGCTGCATTCTACCATTGCTGACCTTGTACCCGGTCAGGCGCGGCCACACCTCGGCGACGGTCTTCGCCTCGACGAGGATATCGCCGTTCGCCTCCCCAATGTATCCCTCGCGGACGGCGTTCTTGACCCAGGTCAGCAACCCATCCCAGTACCCGTTGACGTTGAGCAGCACGACCGGCATCTGGTGAATACCCAGCTGATTCCAGGTCGTCATTTCCATCACCTCCTCGATGGTCCCGAACCCGCCGGCCAACGAGACGAAGCCTGACCCGGGCCCGCCCTCGCCCACCTTAGTCGCCATCAGGCGCTTGCGCGTATGCATGTCCGGCACGATCGTCGTGATGCCGTACTCCGACGCCGCCGTCGAGTCCGTCACCACCCGCTCGGCCTCCTTGCCGTCGGCCGCCGTCGTCGACTCGTCGCTCTTCGTCTGGTCGTATCCTTCCTCGATCCGCACCAGCGCTCGCGGAATGATCCCGTGCACGGCTTGCGGGCCTGATAGCGATACCAGCGTCCGCGCCACTTCGCCCATCAGACCCCGCGTGCCGCCGCCGTAGACAAGGTGTACGTTGTTTCGGTGGAGCTCGTGTGCCAGAGCGCGCGCGGTCTCCATGTGAGCGGCATCATTGCCGGATACGGAGCCGCAACTAAATAGAGGAGTTGAGAGACGTTAGTTGGGGTTTTAGGACCATCGCGGGGAGAGAGAAAAGAAGGCCGAAGGCGGGGAGGAGGGGAGGAGGGGAGAAGGGAAAGGCGGACTCACAACACACAAACCACGGCGGGCTTCTCTGCTTGAGCGGTCGCCATCTTGCTTCTTTGCTTCTTAATTCTTTTGATTTAGAGAAGATGTGGTGCAAAGGCCGGTTCCAATTGAATTAGAATAAGGTACTCGAAGGTCGGAAGAAGGTGGAGAAAGGAATGGAGAAATGATGACAACCTGGGAAGGCAGGAATCCACCGGCGTCAAAATACCAACTGCATGCCAGTCCAATGAGTCATCGTCGAGCTGCCCAACAATTCCTGCGTTGGTGGCTTCGCTTTATCAGTTCCTTCTTCATGTGAGATGTCCTGTAGAGATAGGTGCATATCGTGAAAAGCCCCGCGATCCAGAAGAACCATTCCAGCAACTATCGGAACCTTACTCGGATGGACCGGAAAGAATCCATCTGCGTTTTTCTTTTTGGCTATGGGTATCATCCATTAACAATTAAGTATCTGGCTGGCGTTGCACTCAACTACCGGCTCTGGCCTTCTTCTTCCGCATTTTACTAGTCTCCTCCGAGCCCGTCGCCCCCGGGGTGCCCTTATCAGGAACCTTCCCCGGCGTGTCGACCTTGACTTGTGGAGTCGCAGCTCTCCCCGGTACACTACTTGGACGGCTGATGTTCGACGATGGCTTCGGCGCCGCGAGTCGGTCGGCGTCCCCGGATTTGGACAGGATGAACGACCCGGGTTCTCCTACCAAGGGATTCTCGTCCATAAACTCGTCTCCAAAACGGGACAGAAGAGAAAACGACTCTGCCAGGGTCTTTGTGTCTTGGAGCGCCAAACCGGCGCTGCTGGTGTGGGCGCCCACGAGCGCGTTCCTGGTAGAGTCGGCCTCGGGCAGAGGTGTGTTCTCCTTGCTTTGTTGGGACGAAGCCCCGGGCTGACTGGGGTCAGTCGATTTGGGTGCGGGCGGCAGATAGGTGTGACCGTGAGAGGGGGTGAACGTCGGCAGTGTGGATGCAGTCTTGAGGAGACTCGTGAGTGAGGTGACCGAGGATAACTGGCCATGAGTTAGTCGAAGTCCAGCCGCGGCCTTGGGAGCGTAGCACGTACAATGCGATTCCCAACAACGCTGGCCACCGACGGAGCCATGTAGATACAGTCGCCCATCACAAAGTAAGTCGAAAGAATGACAACTTCGTCCTCCAAGCCGGCACGCTTTCGCCTCGTTTGTTTCCTAATTACCCAGACGTTGGACGGCTCGTGGGCAAATTGAGTGTCCGATTGCGCTGCTGCTTGTAAGGGGTCATAGGCGACGACGAACTCCAGGCCCTGCATGGTTTTCAATCGCGCTTCAAAAGCATCCCGAGTCTCCACAAAATGGCGTAGGGCTTCGTTGTAGTTCGCCTGGATGGCCAGAGAAGCATTATTCGAGGTAGCATCGAAGAAAGGCGATTCGGCAAAGTAGAAGAGAACTGTTGTAGAAGAGAGGAAAAGTTCCCTGCATCAGTGCAACGAATACAAGGCGAAAGAGAAGAATGGTTCTTACTGTTGTTCGAGTGAAGATAGCCTCCCATCATCTGGACATGAGGTGGCGATCGCCAGAGGATCTCCTCCATTGAGGCATCCTGATTGCCGGCCATAGGGACAGTCTGAAACCAGGTTATTAGTTAGAGGACGCTGGGAGGGTGTGTCAAGTTGGAATTGCGAGGTTGAGGTGGGTTTGGGGCAGAGGGGAGAGCAAAGAGACAAAGCAGAGCGCCCTCTCCGCGGAGCTTCAAGCTGTTTGCCTGGTTTGCACTGCACCCCAGTCAATCTACTACAACCAGATAAGATATGAAAGATATATATTTCGTTAATATAATTTTAACAAACGCCCGCTGAAAATGGTCCATCGCTAATATGTTGAATCCGACTGAATGCTGTCTATGCTTGATCCCCCAGAGACTGGTCTATGCAACTGTTGAAAAGCGTTGCGGTGAAACACCTGAACATATCAAAACAAAGAGTGTATACAAACATCCCCTAAGGATGCAAGGGTGCGAAGATACCAGAAACCGTCCGAAGTTTGGTCAGCATTTCGTCCCATTCACCCTGCGCGGTACTAAGGACAGTCACAGCGCCGCCGGCGCCAATCCGCCACCGCTGCTCATCGCTCTGATCATCAGCGCAGGTGAACGCAGTGCGGATGAGAACCGAGAAGCTGCCCCCGCCGCCGAGGTCGAGAAAGCCCATTACCCCGGAGTAGACGCCTCGCTTGCGGTTTTCGATCGAGGAGAGGTGCATGCACGATCGTTCCTTGGGGGCTCCCGTCATGGAGCCGGGAGGAAGACATCGCTGTAAAGTTGTAAGCCCGTGGACGGACATGTTCGTAGATTGAAACTGTGGCCTGTCGCGCACGGTGAAGCCCGGCCGGTTGGGGTCGACGGTTCCTTTCACGTGGGTGATCATTTGATAGACTCTTCCGTGATCTTCCACCTCGAGAAGTTTTTCCACATGAACACCGCCGGAGCCACAGATCCCGTAAAGGTCATGGCGGATCAGGTCTGCAATCATCAAGTTTTCCGCCATCTCCTTGGTCGATCCGAGGATCTCCTTGGCTTTTTCCAACGTCATGTCTTCGGATTTGCGGACAGTGCCCTTCATGGGTTTCATCTCGAGGGTGGATGTTCGGTCCCAATTGAGGAAACACTCGGGACTGCTGCTGACGATCCTGGCTCTGCCCAATCTTGCATAGGCGCTGAATGCGGCGGGGTTATACCGCCGCAGCCGTTTATATAGTTTCCACGGGAAGACTGCTCGACCACTTTCGGTAGAAGGTGCAGGCAGTTTGACTGACGTTTCGCAGCTCAGACATAGTTCGTATGACTCGCCAGCTTCCAACTCGACCTTACAAGCATCGACCTTGTCTTGATAGGTGTGCTGGCTGGGAAACTGAACCTCTGCCTGCCGGAGAATGCAATCCAGAAACTCGGAGTCGTCGGATGTCCCAGGTGCATCCACCAGAGAACTGTCCGTCAGTAATTGAAGGGTTTCATCGAGCCAGCCTGTCGGTACATCGTCATCTTTTCGAATTGATTGTATAGTGACGCGACCCGTCTCCTTATCGACAACAATACTCCTCTCCGTCCATAGCAGGTTGACGTCCGCAGGGTCTTCACCTAGGGAATCGTTCAAGGGACCTTTTTCCAGATCGTGGTTCTTCGGTCGAGCGAGACAAGCGAGGCCCAGTTCGTATGAAAAGTAACCCAGGAAACCTCCCCAGAATGGAATTGTTCGGTCACCCAACCGAACCTTTTTCATCTCCATCAGATACCTGAGGACATCCCAGACCTGGGTGACGGGCAACTCCTCTTCCACGACCATTCCTTCCTGTTCTGAGCAACGACGAGATATAGAGGAATCCTGGAGCTTTTCTAAGACCAGGTTCTCAGTCTGGGTGTAGAATTCTAGCCTCCAGCTGGACGGGCTCGGTACCGAAATGACACTGAATCTATCGTTGGACTGAAACAACACCGTTGGCGAGGTGGGAGTATTTAATATTTCGCAAATCCTCTCGGCATCCAGTTTGCCAGCCGGAAGGGTGCGAAAGGCAGCGTGGTCCGAGGTGGACGCAGTCCAGTCCAGCATTGTAGAAGCAATCTCCGGAAGAGAGGGCATATCGCTCGACGGCTGAACAAGGTTGCTCGAAAGAGCCCTGTAGCCTCCGCGTCCATTCTGCTTGTTGTAGATAAGAGACATCTCCCACCACCTCCTCAGGATCCTGTTGCAAACTTGGCGATCTGACTTGCAAGATTCCGGGTGAAACTGCACTCCCCAGAACGGCTTGCTTTTGTGGCGTGCTGCCATGGGGATCTGCGTTCTCGTGCTAGACCCCTCTTCCTCAACCAAGAGCCAGGCTAAGAAATCCAGGTCAGCGGGGCTCGGTTTCTCTCCATTGACGCCGTTACTCGAGATCGAGCCGTCCCATTTAGCATATAGAGAGTGGTACAGAGTGACCTCCACGTCCTGACAGTCCACGAAAATGTCTTTCTGCGCCGAGGCAATCCGACGGACCTGGCCATGGAGTGGATACGGCAACCGGCCGACAGAGAGTCCATGTTGAAGGCAGAGGCTTTGAAACCCAAGGCAGATTCCCAGGACGGGCAAGATGTCAGCATTGCGGAGACTCCAGATATCGCGCATAATCCCGATATCTTCTGGGACATTAGGATCGCCAGGTCCCGGGCCTAGGACCACCGCTTCAAAGTGTTGAAGATATTCGATCATGTTTCCTTCGGGCCATTGCGAGTCGATCATCATGACTGTTACTTTCACTCCTAGCACTTCTTCGAGCATGGCCACGACATTGTAAGAAAATGAGTCGTAGGCATCAACGTAGAGCACATTTTTGCGAGAACCAAGCCCTATCGACGGCGAGGATTCGTCATGCCCTAGTAAAGGAGCCATGCTGTAAGGGTTGTGGGAGGAAGCAAGCTCGCGCCTAGACCTAAGGGACTGAGACGACAGGTTTATATCAATCCTCTAAAATTCTGACTGAAAGGAGAAAAACGAAGAAAAATCTTTAACAAAATCATACAAAGACAAAGAATAACCTTTCTAATCTTCAGGGCCGAGAGGCGACAAGACAGGCAGACCACGGACGAGAGAAATCTGGACCAACCCAAGAGGGCGTGTGGAGGTGGCGATGGTTCCACCTTCAAGAAAACTTGGCGCAAAGATTTTCCCTTATTTCCGTGGACCCTGCATGATTAAGCAGGGAGGGGTATCATATCAATTAAGGATTAACAAGTAAAATTGAGAAGCGAGAGAAGAGAGAGAAAAGAAACAAAAGCAGTTCGCGGGGTTGACGAGGGAGAAGGAAATTTGCTGCGGCTTCGGAACGGCAATCGACGGAAGGGCAAAGCTTGGCTGAGAGAACAAATACTACACTGTACTGAGTAGAGTCGAATTAAACCAAATGACTTGAAATCAAACAACACCAATTCACCTAACACATGTAGATCCTAGATCCGTTTCGTTTATATGTACATGTACACGGAGTGTCGGTCATCATCGCCATTAACTTCTAAGTAATAGTCATCATATCTATGCACAATTGCACATAGATGCAACCAAATGCTTAGGTCCTAATTGCTGGGGGCTGGAGCGGCCAACTTGGTGGCGATTTTGGGAAAGTACTGCGCAACGAATCCTTCACTACAGATGGGGGGATCAGCAAGATGAGTCAAATGCATCGAGGCAACAGGGTCAACATACGTGTAGTAACTGTGAGCAGAGCTGTGATCGCCGACCAAGTTATGAGCCAATTCGTGACAGAGAATCACCCACCAATACACCAGGGCGTCGCTCCGGTCGGCTGTCGAGCTCTGGAGCAACTCTTTCTCGTGCAATTGCTGGAAGTAGAAGTAATTGCAGAAGATGCTGCCACCCCGGTTGAAAGCGATGGTCTTTCCACCGGGATCGTAGAAGACGCTGAGAGTGTTTGTGCGCAGGGAAAAGACTCCGGCGCAATCGATCAAGATCGAGGCGAACATGTTGATGCCGCTACTATTCTGGGCCAAAAAGTTTGACCGGTCGGGCAGGGTCTTGACGAAGAGCACATGCATCCCACAGGGAAGAGTCGCCACAAACTCCAAATCATGACTCGGCCGCTCGTCACAATAGGACTTGGATTCGCTGATCTGGTTCGTCTCCGGCCGACTGTAGAGCCCCGACGATCCGTGAGGCCGGCAGGCTTGGACCGCCGACAGCAGCTCGTTCTGTAGACGGTGCGGAGAGCTGACGGTGACTGGCGCCTCGGGGCGCGATGACTTCTGCGGGTCTTCCGGTGAGTATGGGGGCGGCGGAGGCGTGGGCGAATTCGAAGATTCCGGAGGCGTAGGCTGGGATGGCTCGCTGTTGAGCGGATTCCAGCTCGACCGCCCGCCCTCCAGCCCTAGGCGTTTGCTCCAGTTAGCAAATAGCCCCCGAGGGCGCCGGTCTTGTTGGTCGGAATCCGAGCTGTTGTCCGGTGGTGCGCTAGGGCCGGCGGCCACTTCTTTGTTGGACGGAGAGTCTGGGAAGTCGCCCGGCATTAAAGATGGCTGCTTTTCCTCGCTCTGCAACTGAGACTGACGTTCCTGTGCCCATGCAGCCTCTCTTTCCTGAAGTCGTTGTCGCTCCTCCTCTAATTGTTTCTGCCGACGATCTTCGGCCATCCGTGCTTCCTGGGCCTTCTGTTTGAGAATGCGTTCCACGTTATATCCACGCACCTTGAGCTCCATTAAATCGGTCTTCATCAACATCTCAAGTGTCAAGATCGAGTGAAGCTTCGGGCGAACAAGGAGGAGATGCACGAGGGCTTGGCTGATCTCGTAGATGTTGAATGTGCCAGGACAAACCCACAGGCACCAGGATCGAGTTTGCTGCGTGATGATGGCACTGCGTTTCTGCGTATGGGAGATACGACGGCCCCGGAGAGAGCGAGTGAGCGAGATGGAATGTGCCACCTGGACCTCGAGGTTCTTGTCCAGCCATCGAACATCATGGCGGATAGAGCTGGCAGACTGTTCATGGAGAAAGAGTCGACAGCGCTCATTGACCAGTTTCTTTAATTTGGCCGCTGGCCGCTGGTCGGCGACCATTGCACCACAATGTGTACGTTCTTCAACCAGGCTGCTTAGCGGCATTGCCCCGAGGGCGATGTAGAAATTCTCAAGCGCCTCCTCCTGCGGTGCCGCTAGGATATGTTCCTTAAATAGACTGAAACTTTGGAAATCATCCACCACGACAGCGTCTTTTGCAGGAGTCAGCACCCATTCTTTGATGCTTTGTTCATCGTCGTCGTCCTCATCGTCGGATCCGTGGATTTTTCGGTCCTTTTCATGGGTTCGAGAGGAGACATCTCGACTAGCGAGAAGGAATGCGGACCTTCTCATCTCATTAAAGAGCTCTCGGTCCCTCCTCAGCACCGATACGTTCTCCGCCAATGTTCCGAGCAGTTTGAGGTATTTCTCCGAGCTTTGAAATGCAGACGATATCCTAGCAGGCTCCTTGACTAGCATTTGCGCGAGCTCGATCTTTGTGGGCTCCCGCTTGGAACCAACGGCCATCAGGAAAAGATTGGCCTCCTGTCCAAAATCGACAAAGTCGAAAATATCCCGATAATCTTCACCTTCCCCGAGATAGCAAAGTCTGGGGGCCACACGCCGAGGGCTTGAATCTTTGGTTTCCGTGTGGGAGATGGGGACGATCCGTGCATTGCTAACACGATCTATATCACGCGCGCTGAGCTCAGAGACGCGCCCAGCCAGGTATTTGAACAGCACCCTCGCATCTCGCTTTGTGGAAGGGGGTTGACGAAGCAAGAAATCTAGGCACTCTGTGAGGGCAGGGTGCTGCTTGACTCCTAGTTTGGAAGAATGGGCATGAAGGTCTCTCCGTAAGATAGGTAATCCAAACAAGGTAGCACCTTCGTCGGTGAAACATTTGCTTGGAATAGTCAGAATGCCGTCGGCCCCATCAACCGGTAGAAATGGAACATTGACGGTAGCACAGTCAAAGGCTGCGTAGCCGTTATTGTGGTACTCGGCGATGTAGTACGACATTGCCTTCCCGTGGAGGCTCCAGTCATTATTCGCCGCCGCCTGTGCCATTATCTGCACCATTTCAGCGGCTGATGGGGAACTTCTCAAGCCTAGCATGGCCAAGAATTTACCCTCACTGCTACTAGTCTGGTATCTTGTGGGCCATTCAAGCACAGGTAATCCGAGTGCTCTGAAGGAATCCTTTGGCTCGAAAAGTTCATATATTTTGTAGCGCCGGCGAGCAGCCGATTTGGAATCGCCTGGCTCAGCGGTGCAGATACTGGTGTTCCGGAGTCTCTTGATATCATTTGCCGGGATGTCATCACGGACAGAAGCCAGATAACGGACGAGGTCAACATGGCTCCATTTTCCTTTGTCACTGCCACCAGATGATTCCGAAGTGTCTAGAAGGCGCTCAAAGATTACACCCAACTCGACCGTCTTTCGCACGCCAAGGGCCGCCAGAAACTTCTCTTTCACGCTGTTGAGACCATGCACCACTGGCAAATCATCGAACAGTCGCACGGACGAGAAATAGGTTTCTGCCGGTCGTCTCATGCCGAGCCTTGTTGGAATGACGGTATGCGGTTGCAGCAAGTTGATCACAGTCTGTTTGGAGGGCTGACTCAGTGGCTCCCATTGTTTGGAAAGAATAGGCATGACCTGCGCCGAAAACGATGGTGTCTGTGTGATATCTTGATCCAAAGCAAGAACATTCCGATTTCCTGCATTGGTGATCAGCCAGCGGAGCCAGGGGACTATCTGAAGCTCTGCCCAACCGAAGGCCTCTAGTTCGAGTTTTCCCAAAGACTTGGTATATTTGAAAGGCATCACTGACGGCGCCACAGGAAGGTCGACGGGTATCTTTTGCGGGCTGAGGTAGCTGTTGACGTCTGAAAAGACAATCAGCCGTGTGGTCTTGCCGCCACTGTCTTCGTCGTTGGCCACCGCAACACTTAACAGGCTTTGGACGGAAGAAAAGTCGAGCTGCCCTGAAGCGGCCCTTCGACCTAGCCAAGAGAGAAACTCGACGACCTGGTTTGACCGCAGCGTGCTGGCTTCTAATTCCCGCTTGATATCAGATACAGTAACGTCAGTCACCAGTCCAAAATCGGTCAGCTTTCGGACAAAGTCCTTCGCGCCGCCGACGAACTCATCTGGTAGAACAGGGATCGAATCCATGAAGCTCAGGTCTTTGGGCGCGATTCGCGCCTGGTGACTTTGAATGACGCCGCATGTCGATAGCACGTCTATGGAGGCATTCTTGTTGCACGTCCAAAATGAATCCTCGATCGTTTGTCCTAGAAGAGAAGACGGCGTCGACTCGCGGAAGACAAACTGATTCGCGGTGTGGATGGCCTCGGGCAACACTCCAGCAATATCTTCCTTGCGGATTTTGGAAGGGTGTGATGAGTGAACTTTGGACCTGATCGACGCCATTTCTGCGGACCAGGCAATTCGACAGACAATCCCCGCCGCCCTGAGCATTTCCAGGTTCCACTTGCTGATATAGCGGGTATTGAGATCGATGCTCTCACGCTCGACTGTGGGGATGACGGAGGGAGCAGAGATGTGTGCGTTCAGTCCGGTGGTCTGCTGGGTGGGAAAGCCTATAAAAATTCGCCCAGCTTTCGATGGAAGAATTGAGGCCAGCACCTCTGATGACTGGAACCCGGCCTGCCCAGATGCGATGCTTGTATCATAGGAAGGAGTCAGCACGGCCAGCGTCGACTTCTTAGGCGGAGGCTTCCGAGTGGCTCGTTCGAGCTCGTTGCTCAAGGACTGGCTAATAGAAGATTGAAGGCTCGCAGTGTTGATGTGTAAGAAGACCGATGCCGTTGCATTACCGTTCAGTTCTTCAGCGGTATTGTTGACTGACGGCTCGGGGTTCTCAGGCTTTGCTGGATTCTTCTCTTGCGTATTTTGACCCGTGAGCCGAGAGAAAAAGGTCCGCAACGATCCTGCCGTATCCCTGAGGCCTTCGCGAAATACACTGGCGTTGGGGTTCCATTCAACAACCCGCATCCAAGAGGCATCCACTTGCGCGACTTCTCGCGTGACATTTGTGATCTTCATCAGGCCTTGGGGAGTCTTTGTCTCGATGTCCCGCGGAATAGCAAGACTGACGCTTGGAGCGGTCTTCTTGGTGAGTTTCAAGAGATTCCAGTCATCTAGCCATAGCTCTATACTCTCAAGACTGACGAATGTCAGGCTGCTGGACAAGAATTGACAGAGCTGCATTAGAGAGGGAATAGGGGATGTGTCATTGCGATAATCCAGAACAAACGTCGTTTCAGGGTTCCCTGAGGTGTCATCTAGTTGCAACCGACGGGTAAAGAGCGCATTCCCTTTCCAATAAAATGCCATCGCATCCTTCCCGGATGATACGAACGGCTCTTCACAGTCATCGAAAACACTGTAGAACCCGACGCCGAACGCGCCGATCTTGGTCTCGTCAGGATTCCCATCCGCAATTCGTTTTAATCGTGCCCAATCCTTTTCGCTGAACGGAAGACCGTTGTTTGATACCAAGAGGCGCTTCAAAGTATGATGCGAAATTGTATGCTTGAGTAGCGTCGTGTCGTCGGCGGGAGAAGGCAACGGCACAGTTACAGATGGTAGCGTCTCAAATTTGATCGTGACTTTCGTGGCATTCGCATCGGCGGCGTTTTGGATCATCTCTCGTAAGACCGTCCTATTGTTCAGTTAGCATGGTTCTGAGTTCAGTCTACTAGGCCGACATACCATTTCCCTGAATACCGAGCCAGGACTTTAGAGATCAAGCCTCTCGTGTCGACCGTCACAGCCTCTTCGTCGTTTCCCGAACCCATCGTGCGCGCCTTCAGCGCATTGAAATCCAAGCCCGGCGCCATCTTCGTCGAATCAGCTCGGCCAGCTAAACTTCCCTGCGAAACAAGATCCTAAACTCAATAAACCAGGCAACAACAGTAGCAGCACGCCGATAGCGAGATTTTTCACAGAGTTGAGAAGAAACAAGAATACGCTCAAATGCTCACGGAAAGATGACGCTCCAAAAACCACCCAACGTGGCCATCCTGATGTTGTTGACGGCGGAGACGGAAATGAGCGGCGATCCGGCGATGGGTTATCGGGGCTTATCGCGCGGCTTATGTAAGGCGACACTTGGACTAACTGGTTCACTACGGAGTAACTGACAAGACGAAACGAACCGCATCACCACCATTAACTCCCTGCAAGTCAGTCGACTTGATTGGGGTCTTAGTTGGTTGTACAGTTCGGGTTCTTTGTGATTTTTATATTCTTTCGGATCCTCTGCTTTCCTTCCTCGCATGATTTCCAGGACCTTGGACACCCCCTGGAAACAGTCCCGAGCAGTTCGCAGACTGTCTCCGCTCCACATCCTGTGCAGATGACAGTATGGGTGTCGACCCTCTGTCCCCTATTGCACCGGTGCGCCTTAGGGCGCTGCTGCTCCCGGTCGGAAAAATCAAACGCTCGCGGTTCTTAAGCTTTGCCGCAAGGCTGCAGGCCGAAAATGTCGTTCGTTTGGGAGACATTAGTCCGGATGCGCGACCCAATCGAAGTAAGCCATGCACCGGGGAAGATGCCCATAACACGATGCCCATACTGATCGTCGGGTAGATATGTTCTCTCCGTTGGCGTTTCCTACGGGCATGATTCTCTACGACCTTTCCTTCTCCGTGCCTCCAACGTCGCATCTCGAGCTCTTTCCCTTTGAAGTCTTTCGCGAACCGCTCGTTGTCATTGCGATTGCCGACGGAGCAGAATTGGGGGACGGGGAGAACGGCGAGAAATTAGAGCAGGTCGGCGGACTGGACCAGCTTCAACAGGAGCTAGAGGTCGCGCGAGGGCGACACACAAGGGCATTGGTGCATCAACTCCTCATCTTCGATTATAAAGGCGTCGACAAGCTCTCGAATGGACCGGGAGACGTTCTATGGGTACCACGCCCCGAGGCGTCCAAGGCAACTACGATGAAGACCGTCTTATGCGATATCACCTCCTTGCTACTGTCGGAGCTGGATGAGTTCGCCAAAACCATACAAAACATACCTTCCCTTGAATCTCCCAAGGCCTCGTCTTGGGGCCCCCAACGAGGTCCGGATCTACGCCCGCGTCCCACCGACAGGTTATTTCATCGCATGACTATGCCTGCGCACCTCCCCTCCAAACCGAACGGTACCACACCTGAAACTCCTGGCGCCAGTTCGAGCCAGAGCTCTCCTGCTCCTAGCGACTATGAGACGCCGACAACCTTTGATGAAATTACGCGATCAATACAATTGTCCAACCGGGCGAGCACGTTTGGGAAACCTAATTCCCTACCCTCATCGAAGGAACACAGCCGTGATCGGATGTCGGTGAGCAGCATGAGTGCTACTGACCGGACCAAAAACCGTATCAAAGGACGTACGGGTCTCGTGGTAGGGACACTCTTCCTTCAAGCTGGAAGATGGCCAGACGCTCTCAAGGAGCTTGTCGAAGCCGCATCAAATGCTCGAGCAAGCAGCGATTACGTCTGGCACGCCAAAGCCCTTGAATCCATTCTCCTGTGTCTATTAATGTTTGGTTGGGCAGGGATGGACTTTCAGGTATGCTACCTCTTTGCGGTCTCAACCTTTTCATGCAATAAGGACACAACTAATGGAATAGATCCCTCCCATCTGCTATCCGGTGGCCGACAAGTCTGCGAAATCATCCTTCAACCTGGACCCGGGCTCAGGGCAGTCCACACCTGGGAATCGTGTGATCTCTCTCCAGAATTTGTCGAATCTCTTGCCGGATCTCTCGAATAATATAATGAACCTATATAACCGCGCAGCAAATATTACCGACGAACCTCTGCCTCAGCTTGTTTTCTCTGAAACCGTGATCCGCTTAGCGAGGATCTTGGTGGCTGCGCGCATTCGGGACGGGGCCTTGGATGATAATGCCCTGAAGCATATTGTCACGAATGAGCCTCTCGTGCCCTTGCTCCGACCAGAACGTCCCCGTGGGCTGGTCATTCTGCGCAAATCTGAAATTGCAAATTTTCTGTTCCGTGCCTTGCCACTATCCCCTGGGTCGGACCTACCGGCAACAGACTCTATACCGATCATAATAGGTGTCGTCTCCGTTTTGAACACCCTGGATCTACCACGGAAGAAGGCCTTCATTTTGAGGGAGCTGTTATCAATAATGGTGCCAACTCTTGTTCAAGCCCGTAAAATCGGCGCGGCGGAAGTAGGCATTCATCCTGCCGCCGGTCTTGCTTCGCTGAGTGAGACAGCCTTTGATATCAACGCTCTTGATGTCGGTCCCGGGAACATGGAAGAAAGTGTGCGTTCTCTGCTTGCCTCGATAGGGGAGATTTACGGAGTGCAGCCTTCTTCCTTCTATGAGTGGGAAAGCACTCGCTCTTCAACCCAGTCGGTTCCTGAATATGATTCAGTCGCCTCAATTGTTGAGCGTTCCTTTAGGCACGCTGTTCTGGACAAATATGGTGACCTAAATTTGAAAGTTGATGTCCTCAGAGCCTGCATTAATTCATGTGAAGCCCTGCCAGATTTTGGTGGTGTCCTCCGCTTTACGGTGGAACTACTTCAAACCATCCGTGGAGATCTCATGCTTACCGAAACACAATACACCCCTCCGTACTTGCCTCATGATGAACAGGTTCGCCTGCTCAACAATATCAAGCGCACGGTTGGCGCAGCCAACAAGCTGGGAGCATCAGGTCTTGAAGCGGAATATTGGGACGATTTTTTGGTCCGTGGAATACAAATGCTACCTCTATCCGATACCAAGAAACCAGTTCGCCGCTCCAGGCCAGAACTTGATGCGGTGACCGTTGAGAAACCCAAAGATCCGTTCCTATATAATCCCTTCTCCAAGGCAAACAACAAGGCTTCGGAGCTTCTGATCGTAGCGGGGGAACACGCTGCATTCCAAGTCACGCTTCAAAACCCTTACGAGTTTGAGATCGAGATCGAAAGACTCCGGCTTGATGGCGAAGGCGTACCGTTTGATGCTGTGGCCGAATGGATCATTCTGCCGCCGCTCTGTTTGCAGCAGGTGACCGTGTATGGAATGGCTCACGAGGAGGGGAAAGTGAACATCACCGGCTGCCTTGTCAAGGTTCGGCATTGTAGAGAGCGAAAGTTCCCCATCTTCCAGAATTGGTGGAGACCAGAGGCTGAACAGAAATTCAAACGAACTGGATTAGCGGCCAAGAAGCCCTCAATGGACCGTCCTCTCTCGTGGAGCTCCACGACGTCGAAAGATGGGAAGCCACTTCCCAAAAAGGGGCCTGAAACATCGTCTTGCGAGGTCAAGGTGATCGGTCAACAGCCGTCTTTGATCATTGAATCGCTTTCACTATCGCAATCGGCTGTGATGGTTTTGGAGGGCGAGCTCGGATCCTTTCAGATCACACTACGGAACACGTCACCATGTCCTCTCGACTTCATCCTTTTTACATTCCAAGACTCCACGACGAGGCAGATCCAGTCTGCCTTGGGCAATAAAGACCTACTGCCGGTCGAAGTGTATGAGCTCGAGCTCAAGTTGTCAAAGCCAGCTTTGCAATGGCGCCGAGAAGGCGTAAATCCAGGTGATCACACCATACCAGCAGGCCGAAGTGCCACCTTCGCTATTGATATCATTGGGAAAGCCGGCCTACAAGACACCACGGTGCAGATTGATTACTCCTGCGTCGGATCTGCTGATCTTCAGTCACTTCCGGACGTCTTCTACACTCGACAGTTATTTGTACCGCTTACCGTCACAGTAAATGCCAGCGTAGAAGTCGCCCGTTGCGACATACTCCCCTTCAGTGCTGATTTTGCGTGGTGGAATAGCCAAGGCGCCGACCCAAAACCGGGACCGGCTCAGGCTTTGCCTTCGACCGACGACAATTCCTTCTCTCCCGTGCTCTCTCACCTTGTCCAAGGCGCGTATGGCCCTGAACACTGCATCATGCTCCTCGACCTCCGCAATGCTTGGCCGAACCCCCTATCGGTGACGCTAGATGTGAGCGACAATTCTGTGGCAGATGAAACTAACACAAAGGATGACCGATATTCTGTCTCTGGGGAGCTTCAGCCCGGCCAGCTGTCGCGCTTTGTTTTTGTCCTGCCTCGTGTTCACCTCGATAACCCTCATGCTTCGATACCACTTCTTAACACGGGAGTCAAGAGACAATTTGTTGTCAGTGCCAACAAACTTACATTTGAGGGCGAGGCAGCGTCACGCGAAGCGTTTTGGTATAGAGAAGAGCTGCTCAAGAGAGTGAGCGGATCCTGGAAGGAAAGCCCAGCTGGGCGTCAGGGAACGATTGACCTGCGAAACTTGCGCTTCAGCGCACGCATGGTGGACGCCTTCCGGCTCGACGATGTCGACGTGACCTTTTCTTTGCTCCCCTCTTTCGCAGACGACGCATCCGCCGGTGTCACCCAGACTGGACGGTCGAAATATCTCGTCCAGACCGATGAGATGATGAATCTCACTGTCACTGTCCGCAACCGCTCCTCGCGGTCCATTCACCCTCTCCTGCGACTGCAACCGAGTCTTCGCCACCAACCCAGCAACATTGCCCTAGATCTGTCACGACGTCTCGCATGGACCGGTATGTTGCAGCAGGTCTTGCCTATCATCCACAGCGGTGAGAGTACGTCTGCCACGATCGGAGTGACGGTCCTCTGCAGGGGCGAATACGAACTCGGAGCCACCGTGGAGGAAGTCCGTCTTCTAAAAACCTCCACGAACCGGAACTCTCTACTTCCGGTACCACACACCTTCCATGAGGACGACCTGCCGATCAAGGATACATTCGGAGCGGATGTGGCCAAGAAACGACGTATTTGGCATGCCAAGGAGATGTGCATCATGGATGCGCACGCGTGAATTCAACGGAAAGGAATCACGCCTTAATTGACAACGAGTACAGCGGACTCTTTTTTTGTCGGCTTTCTTCGGTTACGATAGTCGTGGCGACGAGGATTCTATGATTCTCATGAATGTTATGATGTACTTGTGAGATACGGGGTAAACGTTGGCGGTCATTCTAAGCAAGATTTTACGATGCAGTCGTCTAGGGGAGTTGTAAATAAGTCGAGTACGAAGATATTTTGTTTCGCGAATATAGATAGAGCTATTTGATCGGATTCTGGTGGTTTGTATATACCCTCGGGACGTCAATGAAATATCCAATCACAATCACTCTTAATCAACCGCGTCGTATACGACCCTAAGCTTCAGATCCTACGATCTGGTCCGGATCGACGCGGGAAGAGCGTATGGCACACGCACTGCTCTGCAAGCACTGCAAAGGTGATGGTGCCATTCAAGGAGCATCTGACCCGGGACTATGAAACGCCGAGGCAAAGAAACCTCAGTGCGTTGAGGATGGATGGCTTCTTTCTCTAAAGACAGTCGTGGCATGCAACTGTCAGCTCAAGTGGCCGCCTCACCATCTTCTCTTTCGTGGAGATGAGGCGCAGAGGGTCTGTCCTTCGCAGGCGAAGGGCCTGGCTGCTCTCCCTGAGGGAAACTGAGGTATTTCCAGTCTTCGATCTCCTCGATGATACATTTCAGCCGATCCCGGATGCTCTCGACGGCGTACGTTCCCAGGATAAGGCGCAGGGGAGGATAGGAACAATGGCCCAGCTGCCAGACCAGGTTGGCCGCTTTGACGGCACTGGCGGGCTGCTTATCGCCGAGCCACATCAGCATGCGTTTCGCATGCGCTGCAGGGGAAGTTGGCGTGTCGTATGGCTCACTCGGCGGCTTGACGAGGAAATGGCCGTACAACGGCAGGGGCGATGCCAGATCGTGGTCGGGATTACTGGCCGTCAACGCCGCAATGGGGTCGTCCGACGCCACGAGGTCCCCAACGTCGTCGCGACGCATGTGGCCCGGTTCCACGAGCGTCGTCTTGATGTTAAAACTGTCCACTTCGTAAAGCATGCTCTCCATGAGCCCCTCGACCGCGTATTTCGAGGCGCAGTACGGGCCTAGCCCCGGTACTCCCAGGGCGCCCGATGTCGAGCTGAAGATCAGATAGCGACCGGCCCGTCGCTCGCGGAAATGCGGTAGGGAAAGCTGAATCATATTCAGCGTGCCGGTGAAATTCGTCTCGAATTGGTCGCGGATGTCGTACTCGTCCTGGTCTTCGCATGCGCCGATAACCCCGTATCCGGCGCAGTTCGCGATGATGTCAATGCGACCAAATCGTTCGATGGTGCGCTCAATGACGCGCCGCACGGTCTCGCGAGCGCGCACATCACATAGGAGGCCCAGGCAGTTTTCATGCTCCTCCTCCAGCTTCTTCATGCGCTCAGGGCTATCCTCGAAGGTGCGCCCCACCGCCGCGACAAAATCATCCCGGGACAAAGCGGTCTTGACTAGCGAGCGACCCATGTGACCGGTAGCGCCGAAGATCTATCCAAAAGAGAGTAGCGAGTCAGGAGCCCGTCTTAAGGGACTGGGGATGGTGTCATCATACCAACCACACAAGCGGCTTTGGCGGATTTTGGGGACCTGGGGGGTCAGTAGTCGAAGGAAGACGGAGCTTTGGCTCTCGCATCCCGGAGCCCGAAGGCGACGAGGCGTTGGGCTCCATCTCAATTGAATCTGATAGTAGCTGCAGGTGCAAGACCGATGGATCCGGAGTTGAGGTTGACCGCGGAATCTCCACACTGAGAGAATCCGGGGGTCTCACCGCCGAGGATTATATAATTCTGAGAATAACAAGCCAGTCAACTATACGAATTTCGACTCCGTTACATTTGTGATGTGACATCTGGTCGATGTCATTGCGGTATTGCATATTATGGAAGCTGAAAATACTAGGCATCGAACTACTACTCATATATTTACCGGTCCACCTCCCTCCGAAGCCGTCCAGCGGCCGTCGAGGGACCAGGCTCCGGCCATCCGCTCACAGCGTCGTCGACTTCCTCCAGGAAACTCGTGCTGTTGTGGATGGTCGTACCTCCGAGGACTACTCGCACCCCTGGCGAGCTGGCGTTGACCTGGGCTACCATCTTGGCCTCCTCATACGTCGCTCCGCCAACCATGAATATAATGATGTCCTG
Source organism: Aspergillus melleus (assembly GCF_016097325.1). NCBI lineage: Eukaryota > Fungi > Ascomycota > Eurotiomycetes > Eurotiales > Aspergillaceae > Aspergillus > Aspergillus melleus. Next base: position 1,430,174 of record NW_025763374.1, on the reverse strand, counting down.
GGGCTTGTCGCGGATGTGGCCTCCGCCCTCGAGGAAAGGATACTGCAGCTCTTTCAATCGACCCTTGATGAGATTCTGTAGCGTCGCCTCCAGTCGGGGGGAGTGTTGCGTGTAGACATTCTCGACTCCCTTGAGTCCCTTAAAACGATCCCGAGCCCCGGAAAAGAAAGAAGTCGATTCAAATAGATCCGAGAAGCCGCCGGCGACCGGAGGTGCTTGTAGGGAGTGATGATAAGCAAGCAGTTTCGGGATTATGTTCACCTTGTAGGAGGGTACGTTGCCCGCCGTGATCATCAAGTCAAGCAGGATGGGGAGGGCGTTGTTCGGTTGTTTCTCATATCGGATGGCGTACAGAGCCACCAAGCGCAATTTGTTCTCGGCGGGTACGTTAGGAAGTTGTATAATCCTTTGTAGGTTCTGCGAGGGTGAGTCAAGCTATCTGAACATAAAAAGGCATCCAACTTACCTTCAGATCATTGGCGTGGTTCTCATTGCAAGCCAGGCTCTGCTCCAACTCGCTTGCATCCAGCAGATCATCCTCGCCGACTCGCCGACTGAGCTCCCCAACAAGAGTGACGTGCTTGCTCACATTGCCCGAGAGCTTGCGGAATTCAGGATAATCCTCCACAAAGCGCTTCATATCCGCAATCGACTCGATGTTCATAGTGTTCTGGGTCTTCACCTGGTACTGTTCGACATACTCTTTGATGTTTTGGCCCAGATCGCCAAAGTTCTGATACATGTTCTTCTTGAAAAACGGGTCCTGATCTTGCGAAAGAACAATTTCCCGCAGCTCGGGCCGGATTTCTGGCACGTCTCGCAAGTCCACCCGCCCGTTGTGAATACCCATTAATTCATGGACCATGGCCTGGTACGTCCACTGGGTAAGCAACGGGGTGATAGGATCATCCCGACGGTCGAGAATTAGCAAAATCGGCGGCGTATCGGTCTTGCGAAAGTTGAATAGTTGTTCTTCTTGGGTCAATTGATAGCGGACCTCGGTCGCTAATTTCTTGGCTAGAAGACTGTTTTTCTCGAAGCGAATCAGCGGATTCTTCTTGAGAGATAACAGCATAGCAATCACCCCCTCTGTGGCTCGTTGCAGTGCATCCGCATTCCACAGATCTGGCGAGTGGCTCCATAGTCGCTGCTGCGGGAAACCTAGGTTGAGAGAACACAGGTCCGGATTAATGACGAGGAAATCGGCGAAATGCTCTTGAACAACGCGAACAACCTCGTGGCTGTCTGCTTCCGCCAGTCGTTCCAGCGAGGATTTGCGGATGATGTTACTAAGGTAGATGTAGTATTCGCCGTACTTTGGCTCGCGCAGTTCATCGATGAGGAATTGGATGGAGGTCGGAGAGGGCCGTACAAAGCAGAGACATCGTAAATGTCGCATTCGCTCTCGCGCTGCGTTGTCCAGGCGATCGATTAAGTACACGTCATGGTTTAGGAGGGCAGATTGGGTGATGGCTGTCGATACAATCGGTACCTTTTCAAAGCGCATGTTAGCCAATTGGGATCATCCCGCTAAAATTTTAGAAGCGCGGTCTCCCACTGTCTCACTGTCCAGAAGCAAGATCTTCATCTTGGTCGACGATGCTGTACCCGACGAGGAGGGATCCCCCGCGGTGACCATCTTGGAGATGTACCCCGAAACCGCCGCGACGACGTCCATTGTGCAGGTTGAACAGCGCCGACAGGGCGCGGGGATAGACGGGCACGAGTTGACGAGAAGGAGCGCGAGTAAATAAAAAGGGGGGGTAAGATTAAGGGGAGCAGTGGAGGAAGGGTGGGCGGAAATGGAGAGTGATGGAGGGCGGCGAGGAACAAGAAGCGGGAACGCCAAGCACGATGACATGTGATGCTTGCAACTTGTTGAGAAATCGCAGATCGCCGCCTTTTTCTCTTCGTCTTGTCTTTCAACCCTCGTCCTCATGTCTCTCGTGACGAGACTCTACATCCCAACTCCTTGACCTCTTTCTTAATTGTCTGTCCTTGCTTTTCTCCTTTTGCTCTCTTTCAACGCCCCGCCCCCGGCTGCACGCCCAGCATGCTGCCATACATCAACCTCCGTGAGTCCCTACAAGCTTCTACAAGCTTCTGAATAGCAATCTCTCGCCCATCACCCAATTTCACTGACACGAAAGTTGAACTGTATAGTCTTTGAATATCCTGCGGCCCTCACTGGAGCTTCCGTGGATGAGTGTATGCTCCCACCAAATTTCTCTCGCAATGACCTCAGACTAATGATTTCATTCTGGCAATAGTGAAGCTCATCGCCTCCTTCCTGCTCTCTTACCCATTGGCAGGACTGCTGAAGAGGATTCCCGACTCCCAGCCCTGGCAGAAAAATGCATTCACTATCGCGGTGTCGTTGTTCTATCTGGTGGGCTTATTTGACCTCTGGGATGGTCTCCGGACGCTATCGTACAGCGCGGCCGGTGTATATGCCATTACCTACTACATTGACGGGTCGCTGATGCCCTGGATCGGTTTCATCTTCTTGATGGGTCATATGTCCATTAGCCACATCTACCGACAAATTCTGGACGACGGACAGGTGGTTGACATCACGGGTGCTCAGATGGTACTCGTCATGAAGCTTACCTCGTTTTGCTGGAACGTTCATGATGGTCGGTTACCTCAGGACCAACTTTCAGATCCCCAGAAGTACGCCGCCATTACGAAGTTCCCGAGTATTTTGGACTACCTTGGATACGTCTTGTTCTTCCCCTCCCTCTTCGGAGGCCCCTCGTTCGAGTATGTCGACTATCGCCGGTGGATTGACACTACTTTGTTCGATGTGCCGCCCGGAACAGACCCATCCAAGGTGCCTCCGACTCGAAAGAAGCGCAAGATTCCGCGCAGTGGCACTCCTGCGACGAAGAAAGCTCTGATGGGAATAGGGTGGATCTTGGCTTTCCTGCAGCTGGGCTCCGTGTATAACCAGGAAGTGGTTCTTGGGCGGCAGTTCTTAGAATACAACTTTATCCGGAGGGTCTGGATTTTGCACATGCTGGGTTTTACGGCCCGACTCAAGTACTACGGAGTGTGGTCCCTAACGGAGGGAGCCTGCATCCTGTCGGGGATGGGATACAACGGCTTTGACCCAAAGACAGGCAAGGTTTTCTGGAATCGTTTAGAGAACATTGATCCATGGGCCCTTGAAACCGCCCAAAACTCGCATGGCTATCTGGGGAGCTGGAACAAGAACACCAACCACTGGCTTCGAAACTATGTCTATCTGCGAGTGACGCCGAAGGGTAAAAAGCCAGGCTTCCGTGCTAGCCTGGCCACCTTCGCGACCAGCGCCTTCTGGCATGGGTTCTATCCCGGGTACTACCTTACCTTTGTTCTGGGATCATTCATACAAACTGGAGCCAAGAGTATGTCACCTTCCCCTTTCCCTTTACAGACCTCCCCACTGACCTTCTGCAAGACTTCCGCCGCTATGTTCGACCTTTCTTTCTCTCTCCAGATGGTCAAAAGCCAGGCCCTTATAAGCGGTACTATGATATTCTGAGCTGGCTGGTGACGCAGGTCACGCTTTCGTTCACCGTGATGCCCTTTATCTTCCTCTCCTTCAAGACCTCTATCGATGTCTGGCGGAGTGTGTATTTCTACGGAATCCTAAGCAACGCCGCATCGTTGGCATTCTTCGCTAGCCCCGCCAAGGGCTATCTCATCCGAAAGCTGAAAGTCCGTAATAAGCCTCAGATGACGCGCACTTCCAGCACAGAAAGCATGCATCAGCCTACCCTGGGACTCCCAAGCGATGCGATACAAGAATTCGACGATGCTGTCCAAGAGATTCGGTCTGAGATCGAGGCCAGGCGGCGGCGTGGAAGTACCGTCAACATGCCCATTGGCGAAGAGTTGAAGGCTGCAGTGGAAAGTAAGATTGGTCGAAAGTTTTAATAAAGGGGTTGGGAACGCCTGAACAAGAATAGATGGAAGAATGAGGGAGACAGCTGGACCTGGTGTTCATCGGCTAGTGTTTTTACTGGCATTATGGATGTTTGTCAGCGTAAAACTTCCCAATATTGTTCAGAAACCTTGAGGGTCCCGAAGAGAAGGCGAGTTCTGTCAAGTCACTTCCCTTGAAACACTCGATATATATAGCTGCCCAATAATTGTCAGCAGAGAAACAAGTTTCGCAAACCGAAGTCAAAAGCAAACATATGTATTTTGTATATATAGTGTTTCTGGTACAAGATGGTCCAGATAATGGTTTGATAGATACAACAAGGAAAGGAAAATGACAAAAAAGGAAATAAAAAAATAATAATAATGGCATATATCCATGAAGTGTCGTAGACTTTGATCGTTCAATTGTTCCCCCAAGGATTCGGAATAATCCACATTGGAAATAATCGCGATCAATGAGTGAGATCAATTGTAACCAAAGTCAAGAACAAAAGAAATAATGAAAAAAAAAAAAGCATTATACACATTATGTCGTATCGTCGTGTCGAGTGGTTCTCAAATAATATAACAAGTGGACAAAGAAGTGAAAAGGGGGGGAATAGTAAATCAAGGTATCAAGAGGCGCAGCACGAAAGATAGGGTATAGGCGAAGCGAGCAGAAAAAGAAGACAAAACAGGAGTTGCCTGCAGGGGGTTGGCTTAAAAAACGCTACAGTCTGATTGACTGACGAGTATTTAATTTCAAAAGCCCACTTTTGTGCCGACAACAGCCAGTACAACCTGCAAGGGGTCAGTCAGCTCCAGATACTAGGTTTTAGACTAGGACAAAGGGTGAATACTCACGATGACGATGATGATCACCAGGCCCACGGGATTCATCCATCGGTTTAGGTTCCTCCACCATCGCGCATTTTCATGTCGTCTGCGCTCAATGTCAAGAAGTCGCATCCGAAGGGCTACTTCGAGCTCCGGTTCACCTTGTTCATCCTCTACCATCTCCGGTTTGGGCGGCAAAGGGAGAAAAGCTGCGATAAGCCAAGCTAGAAATCAAGTCAGTCATGAGACATCTTAAGATTACCATTATTTTAAACGGCATACCAAACGGGAAAACGAATCCCACACAGAAGGACCAAACTTGAATGTTCCTTCGCCCAAATAGCGGTTCTGTCCTGGAATCCAGAGAGGGAGCGCCCCAGGCACTACCTCGTTGACGAACTGCGCGTCGATCAGGAAACAGGTGAGGAGACCAGCTATGCCGTAATTGCTGCCGAGAGCTCCCGGGCCGCTCATCCTCTGGGTTCCGGAGCCAGTGACTCCTAGGATCACGCGGGTCTGGTCCCCACTGTACGCTTTGGCGAGTCTCGTTGGTGCGAGTTCTTTGCCGATTGACAGCGGCAGACATTCGCTCAAACGTGGTAAGCTTAGATCGTGCAGAGGATGGACGAGCGCCGTCCGCTAGGGACAGAGAGGAGTTGACGTTCTGGCCGCCATCATGACCATAGTACATCCGGGCCCATGTGGGGAGGAGATTGAAAGACGTAGGCGGTCGCGTAGTGCTCCGAAAGCTACTTTGCCTTGATTCCGAGGAAAGACTGGGGTGGAATCGTGAGTGCTTGGCGCGGGCCGGAAGGTTGGTGACGTTGTCCATATGTTCGTCATTGTCCACATCGTTTACGAGCCATAGCGAAGATGACGTGGGTTTTTGGCGTACAACGGCTGCTGAAGGTCTGGATGGCTCCTGTGCAACTTCCAGTTCGTCGGCTGGTGTAGGCGACCTCGAGTCATACTCAGCGGACCACCGGGACGTAACGGTTGAGAGGTGGGATTTGAAGTGGCCTGATGAATGATCTGCCGTAGTAGGTTCTTGCTGGTTCTGATCTGACAAGTCGGAAATGTTGGTCACATCGACCCTCGAGCTTGAAGACGAGGGCTCGCGAATGGTGGGATACTGGACAAAGACCCCACTGTCCACAATCCCTTGGATTTCGGAGGGCGGGTCACTTCGAGACGAAGTAGCGGATCGAGAATGACTTCTCTCGCGAAGTCGGGCTGAGGATGAACGCACGGACGGCACATACGGATGAGCCGGGTTGGATCGGAAGGAATGAGATCGCGAGCTTGACTGCTCCGAAGAAGAGTGCGCCCACGGGGCGGCCCCCGCATATCGAATCACGGTTCCCAACGAGTTGAGTGAAGATAGCGAGTTGGAGCGCGAGCCAGAGTCGGGATTCGAGGAAGCACCGAGAGGAACGAAGTTTAGACTCGAGCTATCAAGCGCAACGAAGTTGGGGCTGGACGGCGGTCCGATGGGAACAACGTTCGGACTGGAGTTACTCGAAGTTGCATTTTCTGGTTGGGATGTCTGTCGGGACGAGAGATCGGAAGCAACAGTTTTAATGGTCGGGACTGCGGCAGGTATCGTGATCGGCTCCTCGTCTGAGTACGCGGCGACGGATCCCTCATCGAATCGGCGATCGATCGATTTGTGCTGTTCCGGAAGATTCGGCTCCGGGAAAGACGATTTACTAGAGCTGGGATCATCTTCCCATACCTGTGACGGGGTGTTCGCGGCGTCAAAGGTTGACGACAAGTCCCATGGATCACCGATAGATTGATCAATCAGACTGCTGTCACCAACATGGCTAATATCTGTGGACAGGGTGCCGGTAGATTCGTGGGGTGCCTCGTCAAGATGGAATCTAGAATCCGGAATGAATTCATGTCCCTTCCCTGGTCGTGGCAATAGAATGTGCTCCGGTTTGGTCGGATACGGTGTGGCGGTATAGATATCGTCTTCGTCCGATGTATTTGGGCCAGAAACAACGCGCAGAGACTCGGGTGGTGACGTCTCATTCGTCTGAGAAGGCGTTCGCTCATGAAGAGCCCTCCGCCCGGGAGACGAGCTGGCTGAAGGTTCGAATGAGCGCATGATGTTCAAATGAAAACTAGTTCATGGTAAATCAACCCGGCGACAAAGAATATTAGGCAAGGTGGGGATTGAAATGGCCTCGACAGAGGTTGTTTGGGGGTTAAAAAAGAAAGAGAAAAAAATAAATTGGCCCGAGATTAGGTAGAATCGAAATTAGAAGTGATAAACGATCAACGATCAATGGCGGCCTGGGCCAGAGTAGTGGGGAAAGAGAGAAAGAAGGGAAGAATCGAAATAAAAACAGAGAACCGTAAGAAGTATAGTCTATGAAGAAAACGATCAACAACTTTTGTTGTGGTTGTTTTGTTGTTGTGGTCTATAATTCTTGTGATGCAATAAGGAATGCCTCGACACAAACGACGTCAAATGAGCGACAACAACGGTAAATGAGCGTGGATCCGACGGCAGGACAATCGTGAATATTATCTGGGTCAACGAGTCATGCCAACCGACGAAGCAGAACTAGAAAGAGCGATAAGGAAGAAAGAGCGTCAAGCCCGAGATCAAAAAATAGCACCAAAAACACGTTTCTAAAAGAGCGACAAAAGGCAGAACGACTGGAAGCGCAGAATCCAAAATCTGAAACGAACCAGCGTGCAAGCCGGGCCTCGCCGTAATATTTAAGGATATTTAAGCGGCACCGGCATTCCGTTGCTTAGCGGCGGTGTGCGCTGTTGGCCTGGGCTCTGGGGCAGGAACTAAATCCATCCAGGGGGCATGCAGCCTGCACGCTCTAGACTGGTAGAGGGCTATTTGAAACCGGTCGATTGGCGGAGGATGAAAGGGGGGAAGATTATCCTGCAGTTCGTCGCTTATTTCGGGAAGATTTGCCTTCGCTTTTCAGGTGCGAGATAGAGTGAATGGCTACTAAGCCTGCGAGGAGTCTGAAAACCGAAAGTCCCTCGCCATTTTTTATGATCCTGATTAAGGTATGATCTCCAACCTCTAATGACACCGATAGGGATTGCCATCGTCATCAGGGCGAATCGTTCGGTATTATACTCCGCATCGGAGCAACAGACGAAAAAAGCTCATCTCGCTGGATCCGATTCCCCTCCATTTGTGGAGGGTATTGTGATCAAGCGAACATTGGCCAGGGGTTCGATGATCTAGGAAGACTAGAATACACCCCTCCAGGCTACTCCGGAGGTCGTACGGGGTGCTCCGTAATGCTGAGGGAAACTGAGAAACTCAACTCTTCAAGTCCATGATGACCTCCAATGTTCGACCGGCGGTTAAATTGAGCGATTCATAACGAGCGAGGATGCAAGGTCCCTCCCAGGTGCATATGTGATGCGCGTCCGTACTCGGAGCACATGCTCCCTGCAGGCCTGCACGTACTCCGGTGTTGTACGGGAGAAGTACTTTTGTATGTACTCCGTACTGTGTTGGATATTATTCCCATCTAATATCACATTATTGAATTTTTCTGAGGCCTGCCCACTCGTTGGTATCCACGAGGACGCCGGTCGGATTTGTGACCGGCCTCAACGGTGGAGTTCGAGACCTCGAGGGCCGAGGGGAAGACGGAGGAACCTGGCCATGAACCAGAGATCGATCCACTTAGGCATTGTGGCTTGGGAGGGTAAAAGTAGGTCGAGGTTCCAGGACATTTCATTGGCTTTTCCCTCCTTTGCTCCATACACAGCCCAGTAATAACTGGGCAGAAATTCGGGTGACAACTCGAGTTGACCCGTTCAGGATCACCCAATGCTGCCAAGCGCCAACTCAGCAGAAGTGGAGTCTGTCAACTTCCTTTCAAGTGTTTAACGCTCAACTTACCATTGATGCTTGATCCTTGGGATGTACTCCGTAATCTGAAGGGAAAAGGTTATGTGTGCTGCATGTGCATGGTATTATGATCATAAGTGTTTAATCACCTGAGAGGAATATAGAGAGAGACTATTGGGCCAAGTAAAGGCTCCATAGATAAAGGATTTCTAATAATTATGTGTGTACTCCGGTGTAAGATAGCGATTTACTGTACTCCGTGGTACCTGTACATACTAAAGTAGTACGTATGTGCGGAGTGAACTAAGGAAGAACGAGAATGGTGTATGTGATAGATAGACTGGATGGACAGGAGACTGCGGGTCGATGAAAAGGAAGGAACGGAAGGGAAGGAAAGGGAAGGGAAGGAGTCTCGTGACCCATGACTAAGGATTTCCCTTTCAGGTCGTCGCGTCCTTGGTTTTTCATGCCTGTGGGATCAGGCAGCAGCTGCGGTCCGGACTAAACCCTTTTCCTCGTTTTTCTTTGTCGTTGTCTTCATCAATCCAAGAAGATCGTCGTTGGGTTCGCTTTCAACCCTTTCGATGCTTCTCCCTCTTTAGTCCCCGACGACGACCACGAGGCTGGGTCTCATACATCTTTGCATCCCGCGATTCCCTCTCTTCGTTTATCGTACCTGCCCAAAATTCAACAAAAAAAGGGGAAACTATCATTAACCAAACTGCTGTCCATATCATGGCGCCCGTTAATATCATGGCGCGTCTCAAGTCTTTGTACTCGAAACATTACGGTAGGTCTGGAAGCTCGGAAATTATTGTTTGAATCTAACTGTTGGGCTTCAGACGAGCCGGTCATTTCGGTCCAGGCGGCCGCTTGTTTTTCGGTAGGTTTTATTTCCTCTAGCCCTAGCGTGAAGGCATCTATATAAAAATAGTGTCATCGAACTTCCGTCCAGGGGAAATAAAAGGGGTTTCCCTTTCTCGGACCTTTCTTTCGTTCTCCTTTTGTGGATAACAGAGGAGAAAATCGTCATTATCGCTCCTGTCTAATAGCAAAACCCACTAACCAAAGTTTTCTAGATCCTTCTAACCCTGATCTATGTGGTCCCGTTCTATGTTTCTACCACTACTCGGCCATCTCCTACCCTTAGCCGAGATGCCCCATCGGTTATCCGGGCTAGAATCCGGGCTGTGACTTCTTCCTGCGTCATCAGCACCTTGGCCGTTTTCTGGTTGATTATCGCTAAAGACAATGCCCCTGTTTCGGAGGCTCTCAGACTTCTAGGATGGTGGCCCGTCGGCCTCCTGGAAATCGCTCGTTCCCTGGCACTGACGGCCATCCTCTTTACCGGGCCCCTATTCGAACGGGGGATCGCCGAAGGTGAATGGAGGGACTGGATCAGGGGCCGTAGGGTTTCCGAAACACTTCGAGGCTGGATTGGGTGGAGAAACTACGTCGCTGTAAGCTGGTTCCATGGCCCCGGAATCGGTTCTCTTTCCACTAATGGCGAGATCCAGGGTCCGATCACCGAGGAGATCATGTTCCGTTCGGCCATCGTGCCTCTCCATGTACTTGCTAGAGTGTCCCCGGGTCACATCGTTTTCATGGCTCCCCTCTACTTCGGGATTGCCCATGTACATCATTTCTACGAGTTTCGCCTGACTCACCCTGACACCTCGATCATCGCGGCGATGTTTCGGTCTATCTTCCAATTCAGCTACACCACCATCTTTGGTTGGTATGCCACCTTCATTTACCTGCGAACTGGGTCTCTCCCAGCTGCTATTCTCGCCCACACCTTCTGCAACTGGTGTGGCCTTCCACGTTTATGGGGCAGAGTTGAGGCCGTGTTGCCCATCGATCCGCCTCTAGTCAAAGGTAAAGAAAACCCGGACCGGCATATATTATATGAATATACCCAGCTTGGTGTTGGATGGAGCGTCGCGTACTATGCTCTTCTGGTAGGAGGTGCCGTTGGATTCTATTGGGCGCTGTGGCCCTTAACCATCTCAAATAATGCTCTGGTTTCTTTCACCCCTAGGTGATTCATCAGCCAGGCAGAACGAAAATATATTCCTACGCGATAACCCTCTCATCTTGCTGAATATATACGGCATACTATTCAATCTCCTCGGCAATATCGGCGCGCCTTGTTAATTTGTGAATTGGGGAAACGGACAGGCAGAGACGTTGATTGTTGGCTTTGATGCGGAGAAAGTAATGATAATGAGATATAATATGTACAAATTTATCTGACTAATATAAGAAATAATTGACCATCGTCAACATGTTGCACCTGAACAGCTAACTGCATTGGCCAACTTGGAACCAACTTAATTATCTATACTCTGTGCAGAAGGTAAAATGTAAACATCCTACCCAAAATGCGCTGGGCGACCAAACCACCAAACTCCGTTATCTCCGACGCCGCCTCGGAGACTCGGACTTCCTTCCTCGCCTACATATCGATAACTACATGCGCGTGCTTCTAGAAGTCGACCCCGTTGTTTCCATTGAGGATTCTACTAACGAACGAATCCACTTTCTACTTTTCTTAGAGACTGAAAAAGCGCGGAGTTTTGTGACTCATGATGGTGCGCTCGATACACTGCTGTTTGCCCAAACTCGGGCGCAGCAGAACATCGCTAACATTCCGCTTTCTCTCAACCACCGCATACCAGTCAGCGCCGCGACGAATCCCTCTGGATATACCTCCTCCGTTTCCCGTGACAAAATCTTGCCCCGAATCGACATGCGCATGTCCTCCGACGCCGTCGATGCCCGAAGGGCTACCGATTGACCATAATCAGCCATTGAATGGAACAATGGCGGCCTACGCACAACAGATCCTAATCTGTACCGGTCAAAGAGATTGGACAAGTCGCATTGAAGATGATGGGAAGAATCAAGGCTGGGGAGAACTTGCGAGGGGTCTGAAACGTCTGATGGGCCGTGGAGGGCGTTATGCCGACGTGAGTAGCCCGCATGCAAACGTTGACGCAAGACTGACGGTTTCAAGCCATTTAACAACATCTTGGTTAGCAATTCGTCCTTTCCTGCAGCTTCAGCATCGGATGGTACTTTGTCCTCTGCGTCAGCCTTTCTGTTCCCTTCTTTCAAGTATTTCCCATCCATTCCCGTCAACGTGGCGGAACCGCCCGATGCAGAGACCGACCTTTCGACCTTTGTTCGGGCCTTCCTCCTTCCTCAAAAACTCAGTGCGATGGCGGACTCTCTTCCGGAATCCCGGCGGGCGAAGTTAACTCGCAAGCCTGAATTAGCATCGGAGTTCTCGGGTGCTGTCGAACTTCAGAAATCCCCCGTGGTCTTGATTTGCGGCCACGGCGGCCGTGATATGCGATGTGGCATCATGGCGCCAATCCTTCAAGAAGAGTTCCGCCGAGTCTTGCTGGCCAAAGGGTTCACGTCGGTAACTAGTGACAGCCACGTAATCGACAGCCCCCAGCACGCCCACATTGGACTTATCAGCCATATCGGCGGGCACAAATACGCTGGAAATGTGATTGTGTATATTCCGCCTGGAATGTTGCTCGAAGGTTCTTCGATGCCGCACCCGCTGGCGGGTATGGGCATCTGGTATGGGCGTATCGAACCCAAGCATGCGCAGGGGGTGGTGGAAGAGACCATCTTAGGTGGCAAGGTGGTGGGAGACCATTTCCGTGGTGGAATTGATCGAAATGGGAGTATTTTGAGACTATAGAAAGGACTGATGGGATTTGGTAGATAGATTTTCTCACTTAGAGAACCTGTGTACTATACATTTTCCTGGTATATCATCATGAATCACTGGCCATACCAGGCGCGGAATTCTCGGAGAATAGATTGTGATATATATATTTTCAGTCCTCATATACTAATAGATGAATCACTAAACATGAGAAGTCTTTGCACCTACAAAAAGGCCTTGTTTCCCGACAGCACCACTTGCTCAATAACAAGCAATTACCAAGCTTTCTGAAGTGTCTCTCCACCTGCCAGGTTCATATCGTGTAGCTATTATTTCGTACTTCGATGCCGATGGACTGGTCAAAGTGCGCTAATCCGCATTGGGACTAAAGGCCGTATGACCTCAACCGGCAATTTAATGTTGATTGAAAATCGACCGCGTCAACCTTGCAAGTAGAGCACGCCACTCTTTGTATCCGACGACACGATGATTTAACTGCCGAAATGCAATCCCTTATTCGCCTCCAATCAAGTTCGACTCGGGCGCTTCTTGCGCCAGCACGACGGAGATGCGGTTATCGTCCTTCCCCGTTCCATGCCTTTGCTCGGTTTGCGACGACAAAGCCCCCCGGCCCTACCTCCGGAAAACTCGACCTCCTAGCGATCGATAGAAAATGGCAGGCACAATGGCAATCGGAGGGACAACATTCTACTGGCCGAACGGACGCGACCGACGACCGACCAAAGTCATACATTCTGTCCATGTTCCCGTACCCATCCGGCACGCTACACATGGGTCACTTGCGAGTGTACACGATCTCGGATGTGCTGGCGCGCTTTTACCGAATGCGCGGCTATGATGTCCTACATCCGATGGGCTGGGATGCTTTTGGACTCCCGGCGGAGAATGCGGCCATTGAGCGAGGAATTGATCCGGCGGAATGGACCAAGGACAATATATCTAAGATGAAGGAACAGCTTCGAAGCATTTCGACGTCTTTCAATTGGGATAGGGTATGGTCCGCGTATTTGGTCAGGTCTGGTCCGCTAACATTTGTAGGAACTGGCAACCTGTGCGCCGGAGTTCTACGAGCATACGCAGCGGATATTCCTCATGCTCTACAAAAATGACCTTGCATATCAATCGGAAGCACTCGTTAACTATGACCCGGTTGATAAGACAGTGCTGGCGAACGAACAAGTAGACGCCAATGGCTTCTCATGGCGTTCTGGCGCAAAGGTCGAGCAGCTGAACCTGAAACAGTGGTTTTTCCGCATCACTGCGTTTAAAGAAGCTCTTCTGAAAGACCTAGACTCTCTGGCGGGCGGATGGCCGGAGCGTGTCCTCTCAATGCAGCGCAACTGGCTGGGCAAATCGCATGGAGCAAGGGTCACCTTCCCGGTGGCGAGTGCTGGGACGGAAGTGAACGTTTTTACCACACGACCCGACACACTCTACGGGGTTGAATATCTTGCCCTTTCTTTGAATCATCCTATCGTCCAAGCCTCAGCGGAGAAGGACGCAGAATTACAACAGTTCCTAGAGAAAGCCGAATCGTTGCCGCCGGACTCGAAAGCTGGCTACAAGCTGACCAACGTCACTGCTTCTCATCCGCTGCACATTATCGACCAGGAGTGTCCTCATATTGCCCGTGAACTGCCCATCTTTGTGGCGCCCTACGTCCTCGGCGACTACGGTGAAGGTGCCGTGATGGGAGTTCCGGGTCATGATGCCAGGGATTTGGCGTTCTTCAAGGAGAATGAGAACCCCGAATATATTCCGATTGTTATCGGACCAGAGCGCTCGGTTGGAACCGACCGTGCACCGGAAGAAAACGTCGCGTCTGCGAGTGACGCAAAGGCTTTCACTCAAGAAGGTTATCTTACGTCGAGATGTGGCAAGTACCATGGCCTTCATTCCCGTGAAGCCGGGGAACAGATCGTCAAAGATCTTCAAAGTGTCGCTCACGGCGAGGCCGTGGAACAGTGGAGGCTGAGAGACTGGCTCATTAGTAGGCAGCGTTATTGGGGCGCACCGATCCCAATCATCCACTGCGGCAAGTGCGGGCCTGTTCCCGTACCGGATGACCAACTTCCTGTTCAATTGCCCAAAATAGGCGGAGAATGGTTGAAGGGGAAGAGGGGCAACCCTCTCGAATCGTCTGATGAGTGGGTACATACCGAATGCCCAAGCTGCAATGGTCCTGCAAAGCGTGATACCGACACTATGGATACCTTTGTCGACTCCTCATGGTATTATCTTCGATTTCTGGATTCGGCCAATAAGGAAAAACCGTTTTCGCCTTCAACCGTGCGACCGGTGGATGTGTATATTGGGGGAGTAGAGCACGCCATCCTGCACCTCCTCTACGCTCGCTTTATCTACAAATTCCTCTCCCAATCCGAATTGTTTCCGGAGCTGGCCCGGAAGGGCAACCTTGCCGCACCCTTTGAACCTTTCAAAACACTTCTTTCCCAAGGTATGGTGCATGGCAAGACATATTCAGAGCCTACCACCGGCCGATTTCTACTTCCTTCCGAGGTAGACCTCTCAAGCCCGGACAAGCCGGTTATCAAGGGCACACAAATCCAGCCCAATGTATCTTTCGAGAAAATGTCGAAGAGCAAGCACAATGGTGTCGATCCGACTTCATGTGTCCTGAAATATGGCGCGGACGCCACCCGCGCCCATGTACTGTTCTCTGCGCCGGTCAGCGAGGTCCTCGAGTGGGACGAAACGAAGATCGTGGGCATAGAGCGGTGGTTTGGTCGACTGTGGAAGGTCGTGCAGGATACGCAGCAAAGTCTGATTTCGTCGGGATATGCTGTGAACCCAGTCAACCCTGACCCCCTTCCCGACCGCTTGCAGGGTCTCAGCGATAGTGACGCAAACGCTGTGCTTTCTACCCATCGGACTATTGTCTCCGTCACCAACTGCGTCGAAAACAACCCCTACGGACTGAACACCGTCATTTCCGATCTGACGAAGCTCACAAACTCACTGGTGTCGTCGACGCCCACCTCGCCCCAAATCTCCTATTTGTGTACATCCTCTCTTCTCCGTCTTTTGGCACCTGTTGCCCCGGCGCTGGCGTCCGAATGCTGGGAAATTCTTCACCGCGACTCGACGGGGTCACATGCCGAGAGTGACGGCGGCCGAGCTCACGTGCCTGCGGTGTTCGACGCTGGATGGCCAACGCCGCCCTTGAGCTCTCAGCAGGCCGATGCGCTGTCAGCACGCGGGGGTCAAGTCGTGGCGGTCCAAATCAACGGGAAGATGCGGTTCACAGTCACAATTCCCCGACGGTTGTCGCCCACCACGGTCGCCGAACCAAGCGGTAAGGCTGGAGTCGCAACTGACGAACAGGACTGGATTATGTCGCGAATCCTCGAGACCGACGAAGGGCGTGTCTGGCTGCGGGAGAGAAACGACTGGGAGAAACGAAGGCGGGTGATCGTCGTCCAGGGCGGGAAGTTGGTGAACATCGTCTTCTAGTCCCGGCGCGTGAATTGTCGCATGAGTGTCGCATCGCATGTACAACCATCTCAATTCCGTAATTATAGAATAAATGTATTATAGATCTCGTATGGTTTTTTTTTTTATGCAACCGCGATGGTCGCGACCTCGTCCGACGTGCATTGAATTCATCCGAATCATTGCGATCGCTTGAGGGGCAAGGCCGTGCCCCAAATGAAATCTAGGATCCCAAAATCTAGGATCCCTCCTCATTCTCATCTGACCTGTCCAACTCCGAGGAAATTACCTTCCCAGATAATTTGGGGATCAATTGGAGGCGTTCGATGGCTCGCATGATGTGGTAGCATGGGGAAAACAAGGTGGGGGGAAAGAATTTCCCCTCATGGGCGACCGGACCTTGGTGGCTAGCGTGAGACCGCGACGACGTCCTGTAACATGCCGATTCACAAATGAGGGCGAACGAGGGGGGAAGAGAAAGGGAAGAGAGGGCGAAGAAGCGGGTCTTGGATCGATTCTCTGTGTTCGGTGGAATCACGGCTGAAAGTCGGATCACCGACCAACCCCCCCCATGTATGCCTGGACGTTCAACGCCAGTGACCGGTTCGGGTGGATGCTTTTATGGAAATCCATGATATCGGCCCCATCGCTGGATCAAGCTTAACGTCAGTGCCGAGTTTAGCTCTCAATGAGGGGAAACATTGAACAACGGCTTGGGGATGGGCCCAAACTAGATAGCAAACTGCATGGCACCACTCGCGAGGATACAGACCCGAGATCGGCTGTTGCGGCGAGGCAACTGCTTGTCGGAGGAGCATCCGCGATGCCAGGCCAATATTATTGTTAGACTCAAAGTGGGTTCTCGATCGCCTTGATGATCCCCTCATTCCCCGCACGAGGGGTAATCAGCCCAGTCCAAGTACAGATGGCTAGGTACTGCAACTGCGTCTAACGGAATTTAGGTAAAAAAAACCCTCGGCATGGGAGCCGGCCTTGCGTGGGAGTAACTCAAGGGAGGTGGATATCTTTGGAAAGCCAGATGGTTCCCTCAGATGGTAAAAATAAGAACCAACACTCCCTGTGTAGTGTGTACTCTGGTCTCTCCCCGCACTTGTCTACATACGTAAAGACCTGCCCCGCACTAGTGGCGTTAGTCAGCGCCATCTAGAATGCGTCTGTATGAGGGAACTTTCTCCTATGTTGTCTATTGTTGTAGATAGCAAGGTAAGGTACCTACATAGTAAGTAGTCAGTAGACAGTACTACCGATCAAGACTAGTGCATTGACAGGTGGAAAGGCAGGAAGGGGGACTCAATTCCCCAAAGCCGCACCTTCCGAGTCCCGCGTGCGGAGAGCTGCTTGCTCTCCTCTCCTCCTCCTCTCCTCCTCATCCACTCTCCTTCGTCCCCTCCTCCCCTTCCCACCTTCCCAGTATTCCCGCCCCTAAGCGGTGATACGAACTCGTAGTGGCGTCCAGTATCCAATGGTGGACCCTCCGATGTCCCAGAGTAGTGACCCAGTATCCCATCCGATGGATGAACGGAAAGTAAACGAAGTGCCCCGCGGAGTTGGCCTATTTATTGGGCGGATTGCCCGGCGGTTGGAGGCTTTCTTTCTCATCGACATCAACATCAGTTTCATCTTCTACCAAGAGTCTCCTGCATTCCGCATCCGGTAAGAAACTCCTGCCTGCTGTTCTCCACAGCATTACATCTGCCTCTCCCCCGCTCGGTGTCAAGCTTTCACCTCTTCTCCAATTAACGTCGCCAATTGGCATTCGACGCAATCCATTCATCCCCCCGGTACCGTCAGGTTTAAATAGCATGCTAATCCTCTTGTCAAGTGCTCAATCCTCGACTTCTCATCTCTCGCAATCAATTCAATCTCTCTCTACTTCCACTTAAACACTCAAAATGGTATTTATGCGCTCTTTTTCCCGCCAACTACGGCGGCCTGCCACCTCGCTCCTGTCCGCCAAAGGCTCATCCCTGAGGCCGACTGGAAGTCCTTTCCAGGCGCTCCCCGGGGTCAATTCTGTTGCTGGTGCACGAACGCTAACCGCCTCTGCGAGCTTACAGGGTAAAGTTCTTATGGTCCTTTATGACGTAAGTCCCCAGTCATAGACTTCTTTCCGTCCTCGACCCGCCTTCCCTGATTAACGTTATCTTTAGGGCGGTGAACACGCCAAACAGCAGCCTGGTTTGCTGGGAACCACCGAGAATGAGCTTGGTCTGAGGAAGTGGCTGGAGGACCAGGGCCACACCTTGGTCACCACTTCCGACAAGGAGGGCGAGAACTCGACCTTCGACAAGGAGCTGGTCGACGCCGAAGTCATCATCACCACTCCCTTCCACCCCGGTTACCTGACCGCTGAGCGTCTGGCTAAGGCCAAGAACCTGAAGATTGCCGTCACTGCCGGTGTTGGCTCCGACCATGTCGACCTGAACGCTGCCAACAAGACCAACGGCGGTATCACCGTTGCCGAGGTCACCGGCTGCAACGTCGTCTCCGTTGCGGAGCACGTTGTCATGACCATCCTCACTCTGGTCCGCAACTTCGTTCCCGCCCACGAGCAGATCGCCCGCGGCGAGTGGGACGTTGCTGCCGTTGCCAAGAACGAGTATGACCTGGAGAACAAGGTTGTCGGAACCGTCGCCGTCGGCCGCATTGGCGAGCGTGTCCTGCGTCGTCTGAAGCCCTTCGACTGCAAGGAGCTGCTCTACTACGACTACCAGCCCCTGAGCCCCGAGGTCGAGAAGGAGATCGGCTGTCGCCGTGTCGATGACCTCGAGGAGATGCTCGCTCAGTGTGACATTGTCACCATCAACTGCCCCTTGCACGAGAAGACCCGTGGTTTGTTCAACAAGGACCTCATCTCCAAGATGAAGAAGGGTAAATTGAATCCCCTCCCCAAACTTCCTATATTGCAGAACTAACTTCATCCAGGCTCTTGGCTCATCAACACCGCTCGTGGTGCCATTGTCGTCAAGGAGGACGTTGCCGATGCCGTCAAGTCCGGTCACTTGCGCGGCTACGGAGGTGACGTCTGGTTCCCCCAGCCCGCTCCTCAGGACCACCCTCTCCGCTACGCCCAGCACCCGTGGGGCGGCGGCAACGCCATGGTGCCTCACATGTCCGGTACCTCGATCGACGCCCAGATCCGTTACGCCAACGGTACCAAGGCCATCCTCGAGAGCTACTTCACCGGTCGTCACGACTACAGACTCGAGGACCTCATCGTCAAGGACGGTGACTACGTCACCAAGGCTTACGGCCAGCGCAACAAGGCTTAGGCTTTTCGGTCGGACACGATTGAATGATGTTTTTACTTTCTTTTTTGGCGCTTGTTTCATTGTCTGGGGACCATTTCAAAGGGAAAAGGCATTCCACAGTTGATCATTTATGATACCTGACAAATTTACGAATTTACAAATAAAAGATTTCTGTTATTCATCTGATATTTTGAATATGTTGTCGTAGTTGGTTTGGTTGCTGTTCATCCCCCCTATCTAAAACTGGAGGGGTATGATGCCTACCTGGTCATGGAGACGACTCTATAACCGCTGGAATGGTATATAGCATGAAGGCAACGTATACCACTCTAAATGTAAACCCTCTGTATTCCGGTACGGCGAGAAGCCTAGAATGAGTAGTCTTGCATAGGACCTTCAATGAATGAGTGAAGCTGTGATTCGAAATTTGTCATCAGGGGTACCTAAATTAGTTACGGTTTATGCGCTCGATTACTTCAGGACCAATACGTCATTAAATCGAAACCCCCCTACGGAGTACATCATGCTAGAAGCACTTCTCTTGCTCCGAAGCTAAGCTTCAGTCCGAAAGTATAATATGAACATGTAAGACGAAAGAGAAGACCGAAAGTGCCGTTTGTCTATTTTGACCCATATACCGAACCAAAAAAAAAGAATAAAACAAAACCACGGATTATATATACATAAGGGCTTAGGATGATTGGAACGCCGTCTCAGCGGCGGTTGCCGGGACTCTCGTCCTCGTCGCTGTCGTCCATGAAACCCTGCTCGAGCTCCCGACTGAGTCGGTTCTCTGGCTCGGCAGCCGTACTCCGTCGTCGTTCCAGCGCCTCCCTCCGCGTGGGATCCATGCCCATGCCGACCATCAATTCTCCTTCCTCGTCTAGTATGCTGATGTTATCGTTGTGGTCGTCGAAGTGGGCCTGCTGTCGCCAGGATGCCGGCAGGAAGAACCGCATCAAGGCATCGGCGATGCGATCCCGGAGCGTTGAGGTATGCGCCGAAATCGCATGTAGAGGAAGATATTGTGAATATCGTTGCTGATAGCGGCGGAAGAACGGGATGATCACAAATGATAGGAGAAGATAGAGTGACAGGGAGATGACGGCGGGGATGACAATGGTCTGGAGAAAAGCGCGGCAAAAGTTAACATGTGCCTGAGAATGAATATATCTGATCTCTACTGTACCTTGGCAAAACCGGACGCAGAGCCCATGCTGACTGACTTGTGGAGGACCCTCACTCCACGTTGGGAATGTCAACCCGTTTGATACTTTGCGACTCCAACCCTCGCTTTCAGACTATTAGGAAAGCTTCAAGAGATAATCTAGAATGAGGCAAGGAAGCCAGGAAGAATGTCCGAGTTCAAGAGGGGTTGCGGCGGACAAGATGAATTGGGGAAGGTGGAAGGAGATGAAGCCGCAGTGGCTCAGCCAGTCCGTGGTAGTACAAGATCTGGCAGGCAGACGTCTAATGCTGCGCCACGTGATCCCCACCATGCCGCCGACTCTCTCATTTTCAGGGGAGGAAGTTGATCAGCATTTCGGAGGGAAGTGAAATTATAACACCTGGAGGACGAGCAACTGTCTCCTTTTGCGCCCACTGCTTAACTGGCCGCTTCGATCGGAGACCGGCCACGTGATGCAAGGGCCGCGGCGATTGCGGTCACGTGCGGGACCGGCGTTCTAGAGCCGCCCGCCTTGTCGCCCCCTAAACTATTATTATTGCGATTATTGAATGGCCGTGCTTCTGAAGCGACACCAGGCTCGGCCTTCTGGAAATCGATACCGATCGTTGGGTCATCCGCGATCTGCCTGTACTGTGCGTATTGCCCTTTCCATTCTCTCTTGTTTCTTTGTCTATTTCTCCGGTGTTGGATCGGGGTGAGAGGCTGAAGAGACCAAAAACTCCCCCCTCCGCCCTCACGCCGCTCCGCAGCGGGTATTCACTAGTGCTGTTGGCCACGAGTGTCGAGGACAACAGATCGTGTGAATCGGTGGGAGAATTCCATCGCTGTGATTTGACGGGAGTGCGAATCAAGCAAACCATACAACCCGGGGGAGCTGACCATTTTCTGGAAATAGAACCTGACTGGCGACAAACAAAAGAGCTTGGGGTGGACAACGCTCATGCTTGCGTCCTGCATCCCCCCCCAGCGACGCCCGTCAAGATGCCAACCACCACGCCCGCACCTGACAAATCGAGACAAACCTCGGCTGGCAAATCGTTTTTCGGAAGGAAGCTGCATAAGGAACGACCGGTTGATGACAGTCACAATGGAGGATATGACAGTCTCGCGCCTCCCGGGAATTCGGCCGGTTCTCGTTCGTCCCGACACTCGAAACGGTCTTCTGTCCAGTCGGTCGATTACCCTTACGACATCGACCCGGCCGGGCTCTCAATGACAGCCGGGGTCATCACTTCCATTCCATTTGAGAGTTTACCCGCAGATACCAAGTCGCCAATCCCGGTCGACTATCTCTCCAAAGCTGAGACGTCGCCACGAAAAGAGCCGTCACCACACCATCTCGCGAAAGGAGGGGGCGACTTTCACCAGTACCCAGCTTGGAATCCATCGGCCGTCCGAGACACCAATAGCTATTCACACCCCACCGGGCCCCGCCCACCACCGCATGGTTCGAACGTGACGATGTCTGGGAGTGCGACGGGAGACCGAGGGACACGGTATCAACAGTGGGGAGCACGGCCGGGAAGCTCTTCTACGAACGTCGGACTCAGCCACAATTCATCGTTGTCGACAGTAGATTCTTCCTCGAATTCACGCATGTCTCTGGACCAAGCCAGCATCCATTCATCACTCTCCTCGAACACAAGAGGCTCGAGCTATCTCTCGTCGGATGGATCTTCCCGCACGCTTACAACCTCGCATTCCGCGGACCGCAACACTTACTTTCCCAACGGGAACACCAGCAACAATCGACTATCCAATGCACATATGGCCTGGCAGTCCGCCCAACCGCCGCCGGCAGCCCAGCCGAGACCGAACAACCCTGAACAGTACTTGACTCGACCGAGAGATGACCGCGTGGTCGACCAGCTTTTCCTGGAGTTGATGCAGAAGCGCGGATGGCAAAACCTCCCCGAGCAAGCCAAACGGCAAATGCTCTCATATCCCGCTTCGAAGAAATGGACCTTGGTCCATCAAGATCGGCTCACGGAACTGCAGGGAGAGCAGAAACGTCGACAGAACGCTCGCCAGACGCATGGTCACGATGGCCCGTCTGGAATCCTGGAGCGAGCCGATGAAGAAGGGAGTCCGGAGTGGTACGTGAAGAAAGTCATGGACGACTCGATCACGTCGAAACAGCTGGCCAGTTTGAGTGTCAGTCTTCGAACGCAACCAATCAGCTGGGTGAAAGCTTTTGTCGAGTCCCAAGGACAGATAGCGTTGACGAATGTGCTTGCCAAAATCAATCGTCGGAAGGCCTCGGGCCCTGTCCCGGCCCCGCCAACAGGAGACAAGGATCTGGATCGAGAATACGATATCGTGAAATGTCTCAAGGCCCTGATGAACAACAAGTACGGTGCAGATGATGCATTGTCGCACCAGCAGGTGATTGTGGCTCTCGTGAGCTCGCTATTGTCTCCTCGATTGAACACGAGGAAGCTGGTCAGCGAAGTGTTGACCTTCCTCTGTCACTGGGCTGAAGGGCACGGCCACCAGAAAGTTCTCCAGGCCATGGATCATGTCAAGAATCACCATGGCGAAACGGGTCGATTCGACGCGTGGATGCGCATTGTCGAGGTCACGATCGACGGACGCGGCAAGATGGGCAGCTTGGTCGGCGCCAGCGAGGAGTACCGAAGTGGTGGAATCGGAATGGAGAACCTTCTGATGGAGTATGCGGTCTCGACGATGCTCCTGATCAATATGCTGGTTGATGCGCAGGAGCATGACGTGCAATTGCGGTGTCACATCCGGGCGCAATTTATCTCGTGTGGCATCAAGCGTCTCCTGACTAAGATGGAGGGTTTCCAATATGAAGTCATCGATAAGCAGATTGAACGTTTCCGTGAGAATGAGGCGATCGATTACGAAGATCTTCTCCAGCGAGAGGGCAGCAGCATGAAGGATAGTATCGAGGGTGAGGTGAAGGACATGAGCGATCCGTTGCAGATCACCGACGCCATCGCATCGAAGATCAACGGCACTCGGGCGCATGACTACTTCCTCTCTGCCATGCAACATATGCTCCTGATCCGAGAGAATTCTGGTGAAGATGGCCTCCGGATGTACCAATTGGTGGACGCAATGCTCAGCTACGTCGCCATGGACCGCAGGCTGCCCGACCTGGATTTTCGGCAAGGGTTGACGTTTACCGTGCAAAGCCTTCTGGACCGGCTGCACACAGATGCCGAGGCCAGGCAGGTGTACGATGAGTCTCTGGAAGCCCGCCAAATCGCAGAGGCTGCAATTGCCGAACGTGATGAGATGAAGGCGCAGATCGAATTGGGTGCCGATGGCCTGGTGAAGAAGTTACAGAAGCAAATCGACGAGCAAACCGGGATCATAGAGCTACAGTCGAGACAAAACGAGATGGTCAAAGCCGAGCTCGCGGATGTGCAGAGACTCCGCGCACAGGAGCTGCAGCGCAACGAACTGGAAACTCGAGAGTTGTACCTGATGCTTCGCGATGCCCAGGACATCGCTGCCTCGAATGCGATGAAAAACAATAATCTGGCGGAAGATGACCCCTCGCAGATGAGGGGCATATTGGACCGCGAGAAGCTTCTGGGCCGGCTGGAAATGCAGCTGGAACGGACCAAGACACAGTTCAAACTGGAAGGCAAGGTTTGGGGACAGCACGGGCCTTCGGATCGACTCCGTGAGTTGCGAGAACAGATGGACGGGGAGTCTGGGCCGAACGAGGAGTTCGAGGAGCAGGCTCGTCGTAACCTGGACAGCAAGGCTTTGGGATCCGCCTACCGGAAGAGAAGCCATGTCGCTGGCGGTGAGGGACAAGAAGGGGACCAGGAGGCGCTTCAGGTCGATGAGAATGGTGAAGTGATCTATGAGAAGGCGCGCCTCGTGGATCTTCAGCGGCCCCGAATGAACCCGAACCAAGCGACTGGTCTCCTTGGAGAAATCACCTCCAAGGTGCCCAAATTTGATTCCGATGAGAGCGAAACTTCCCATCCGACTGTCGAAGTTGGTGGTGAATGTAAAGATGACAAGGCTGGAGACCAACCACCAGCTGAGGCTGCTGCTCCCCCCCCTCCTCCACCTCCGCCTCCGCCGCCGCCGCCTGGTATGCCCGGGGCTGTTCCTCCCCCTCCTCCGCCTCCACCACCTCCACCTCCACCCCCAGGAGCGGGTGTCGGAATTCCTCCGCCACCGCCGCCTCCTCCACCCCCTGGAGCGGGAGGTCTTATGCCTCCGCCGCCGCCACCGCCTCCTCCAGGAGGAGCCTCGTTTGGTGCTCCTCCGCCACCACCCCCTCCTGGCGCCGGGTTTGGTGGCTGGAGAGCCAATTACATGGCTTCTCAAGGTCTTCCGTCGAAGCCGTCAGCTGCCATGCCGTCTATCCGGCCTAAGAAGAAACTCAAGGCTCTTCATTGGGACAAGGTTGATGCTCCGCAGGTGACTGTGTGGGCCTCTCACGACGCGACGCCCCAGGCCAAGGAGGAGAAATACACCGAGTTGGCGAAACGGGGTGTGTTGGATGAAGTTGAGAGGCTGTTCATGGCTAAGGAGACGAAGATCTTCGGAGGTGGCGCCGCATCTAAGCAACGCAAAGACAAGAAGCAAATCATTTCGAACGAGCTGTCCAAGACCTTCCAGATCGCATTGGCAAAATTTTCACAATACCCTGCCGAGGAGGTCGTGCGGATGGTTATCCATTGCGATGCCGATATCCTCGATAACATGGTTGTCATGGACTTCTTCCAGCGGGATGAAATGTGCACGATTCCGGAGAATATTTCCAAGACGATGGCACCCTACAGCCGAGACTGGACTGGCCCGGATGCTGCCAGTTCCGAGCGAGAGCAAGACCCGAGCGAATTGACCAGGGAAGATCAGATTTATCTGTACACAGCCTTTGAACTGCACCACTATTGGAAGGCCAGAATGCGTGCCCTTGCGTTAACACGCTCCTTCGAGCCGGACTATGAGCACATCTCGGCAAAGCTTCAGCAGATCGTCAAAGTCAGTGAATCTTTGCGGGATTCGGTGTCTCTGATGAATGTTCTCGGCCTGATTCTGGATATCGGTAATTTCATGAACGACGCCAACAAGCAAGCCCAGGGTTTCAAACTGGGCTCTCTTGCTCGTCTCGGGATGGTGAAAGACGACAAGAACGAAACGACATTTGCGGATCTTGTCGAGCGAATTGTTCGCAATCAGTACCCCGAGTGGGAAGGCTTCACTGACGAGATCAACGGCGTCATTGCCATTCAGAAACTGAACGTGGACCAGCTTCGAACGGATGCCAAGAAGTACATTGACAACATCAAGAATGTCCAGGCAAGTTTGGACGCGGGCAACCTCAGTGATCCCAAAAAGTTCCACCCCCAGGATCGTGTCAGCCAGGTTGTCCAGCGCAGCATGAAGGATGCGAGAAGAAAGGCCGAACAAATGCAGCTCTACCTTGATGAGATGGTCAAGTCATATGATGATATCATGGTCTTCTACGGCGAGGACAATGCAGACGAGGGCGCCCGGCGAGACTTCTTCGCCAAGTTGGCGGCGTTCTTGCTGGAGTGGAAGGTATGTTATTGAGCCCCGATCATAGATCACCAGCTAACAAGAGCAGAAATCCAAAGAAAAGAACATGACCTTGGAGGAGTCGAGGAAACGGACCGAGGCGTCCTTGGCTCGCAAACGCATCAATGCCGGCCTGGCGAACAGTGCCAGCTCTGCTAGCGAGGCACCCCAGTCGCCAGCCACAAGCGGTGCCATGGACTCGCTGCTGGAGAAGTTACGAGCTGCAGCACCTCAAGCCAGGGATCAACGTGATCGCCGTCGTCGTGCAAGGTTGAAGGAGCGACACCAGGTCCGGGTCGCATCGGGACAGAAGATTCCGGACCTTTCTGGGTCTGATGGTGCGGACGCCGAGAAGAACAATAACGCGGAAGAAGGCGCCAGCAACACTGCAGACAATAACAACAATAACGATGCCGATGCCGCCGAGACTGGACTCCTGAGTCCTGCCGTTCCGGAATCCGATACGGGCTCCATTGGCAAAGAATCCCAGGTGTCCGAAAGCGAGGATGTGGCAGACCGTGCCGCGAGTATGCTCCAGGGCCTACGGGACAACGCCGACGGGGAGCGCACGCGAAGACGAAGAGAGACCGCAGAAGAGGAACGCCGCAAACGCAGGTTACGGAGGCGAAACGGTGCCACCAGTGGAAGCAAAGACAGCGCCGATGGCTCAATCCTGTCCGGCGCGCCCGAACCGACGTCACCTCGGACGGATACAACAGAGCCTCCTGAAACCATTCCGTCCAGTCCTCCTCCAGCCGAGGACGATGCCGCCTCTCAGCCACCCCTGACCCCGGCCATCATTGTTTCTCCTACAGCCGACCAGCACATGCGCTCGCCGGGCAGCAGTCGCGGTGACGACGAGCCTACAGACGGTCCATCGGGCTAAGCCTGTGGCACTCTGGCTTCGATCACTCTCCCCCCTAACTCCATCTCCGTTCTCCTAATATAATGTTTGATAGACCTTACTGATGTCGTCTCGGAAACATTTACTATGTGGTTAAGTGTATAATATCCTTTTTGCCTCAGCGGCGACTTGCCTGACACTTTCGTCCTTCTTTATTCATTTTTCTTTTCTTTCTTCTTGCCCTTTCTTTCTTTCGCCATATCCCTCATTCTTCTCTCCTGTCTACCCCCTTTTTTTTTTTTTTTCTTTTTTCTTCCGCTGCGATTTTTGTGCTTCCCGTGAACACATTCTCAGCCCGCTCAGTGTCACGATGTTTCCCTTCTCTTCAGCTTTTCCTTATCTACTCCCAGTCGACATTTGTGGGCATCTAGTTTGATGTCACAACGCCTCACGCTTTCAAGCTCTTTCATTTTGCTCCTGTTTGAGTTTCCATCTTTTTCTGCTCTGTACATAAATCCCTTCTGGCTGTAGTGCCATTATACACGGTGGAGAGACTTGGGGCGGCGTCTTTCGGTGCGCGGGCGTGGCGAAGGGGCGCCTCTGCGATTGGTAAATCCTCCATACATTCATCTGCTTTCTATCTTCTTGTTTCTTGCATGCGCTCCAGTAGAAATTTACGCTGTAGGGTCTCTAGAATGCACGTGATTTGGAGATATACATCACGTGACCACGGGCATTGGCCCAATCATTGGCCTCCACTCTCTTTCTTCTCGAGTGATTCACCATCGAGATTCTTTGGCCGTTGTCATCTCCGTTGAGCTCTGTTTCCTACGCTCTACCGATATCAATTCTGCGCATGCGAGCATTCGCGCTTCGCAGTCTGCGGAGGGCGATACCCTCTCGCCCAGCAGCCCGCAGTTGTTTCTCCGCAGCGGCTCGGATTAGGCCTGGTGTCGTCCACCGCCATCTTCCCTCCATACCATGGCATCGGGAGTTTTCTGCCTCAATTCCCAATCAATTTATGTTAGATGGGGACTCGACTATTTATGCGCTCTCGACTGCACCTGGTCGCGCTGCCATCGCCGTGGTGCGGGCTTCTGGTCCCGCCTGTGTTCCGGTACGCGTGAAAGATGCTCCCCCAGGCTGCTTCGCAAACGTAATAACATCCATCCCCTCCAGATCTATCGGGCTCTATGCCCCAAGGCGCCACTTCCACGACCACGGGTTGCGGCAGTGCGCACCCTGTATGACCCCACGGGAGATGTCACTTCCAACCACAGCATCCTTGACTCTGGGGCCTTAGTTCTGTACTTCCCCGGACCCAAGACGGTCACTGGGGAGGATGTTCTTGAACTCCATCTTCACGGCGGACCTGCCATTGTAAAGGCGGTCCTGACTGCGATCGCCAATACAAGCCGACCTGACTCTCTCATCCGGTACGCGGAATCGGGCGAGTTCACTCGTCGGGCCTTCTTGAATAACCGGCTGGATCTTCCGCAGGTCGAGGCGTTAGGCGAGACGCTGACGGCCGATACCGAGCAGCAACGTCGTCTTGCCGTGCGAGGGACCAGTGATGCTCTGTCCAAACGGTACGAGCAATGGCGGCGACAGCTTCTCTACGGACGTGGCGAGCTCGAGGCGCTAATTGATTTTTCCGAGGATCAGCACTTTGACGAGTCATCCGACGAACTCATTCTTTCCGTCGCGTCGCAGGTGCGCGCGTTACGGGCTCAGATCGGGCTGCATATTCAGAATGCGTCCAAGGGCGAATTGCTGCGCCACGGAATCAAGGTGGCCCTGCTGGGTGCACCCAATGCCGGCAAAAGCTCCCTCCTCAACCGGATCGTGGGCAAGGAAGCCGCTATTGTCAGCACAGAAGAAGGCACTACCCGTGATATCGTGGACGTCGGCGTTGATCTTGGGGGCTGGTATTGTAAGCTAGGCGATATGGCGGGCATCCGATCGGAAAGCAAGCAAACCGGTCAGGAGTCCGTGGTGATCGGAGCCATTGAGAAGGAAGGGATCCGCCGCGCCAAGGGCCGCGCATTAGAGTCCGATGTGGTTATAGTGGTGGTCTCCTTGGAGGGGGCTGATGACGGCGCGACACCATATCGTCTGTCTGCGGACCAAGAAGTCATCGACGCAGCGAATGATTGTGTGCAGGCGGGGAAATGTCTCGTCGTCGCCGTCAACAAATGCGATCGATTACCCACGGTCGAAGACCGCAGTAATCGACTGCCGCCTCCCCTGTCCGCCACGCTCGGTACCCTTTTTCCGGCGGTGCCGAGCTCGCGCATCTTTGGCATCTCTTGTCAAGAAGCGCAGGAGGAATTGTTGATAGACCAGACGGATCCGGGTCATTTGCAGGCCTTCCTTCGGGGGCTGATTTCAACATTCGAGGAGATTGCCTCTCCATTGAGCATTGGAGGAGAGGATGGTGGGCAGTATGACATGTCGTATTGGGAGGACTCTCTGGGAGTAACTCATCGACAAAGCTCTAACTTGCAACGATGCATGCAACATTTAGACGACTTTTTAGCCGAGGCCTCTGAGGCCCAATCACCACCGTCGACATCTGGTAGCCCTACGGAGACAGAGGTGGACATTGTCACGGCAGCCGAGCATTTGCGGTCTGCGGCCGACGCGCTGGCGAAGATCACCGGCAAAGGGGAGAGTGGAGATGTGGAAGACGTTTTGGGCGTCGTTTTCGAAAAGTAAGTAACGCTCCAATCTGAGGAGGTTCTTCATATGGCTGACGGCGTGCAAGATTCTGTGTTGGAAAATGAGCTGTCTTCCCACGAAGCTATAGGATCGATGACGCCGATTCATTCCATCCCACGTGTCGCCTCTCTAACGCCCTTTGGCCCCTTTCAAAGGGGCCATCCCAAAGAGGACCTGTCGCAGGCATCTACATGGTTTCACGAGTCCTCGTCGTATAGGTCGTTGTAGCCGCCGCGTCCCTTCATGAATGACAGATGAGGGACGCCAAATGCTAGAACTAGAGCAATGATCAAAACTGTGGAAACTGCACGATTTGGGGATTGATATACGGCTCAATGGCTCGCAGAACTAGTCAGCCGTTCGGTCGATAAAGAATTGGAGTTGGAGTGTTGGAAAGAGGTCGTTGGTAAGAACCATTGAACGGATCAGAACAATTTCTCATGAGGGGCATGGGGAGGAAGAATTTCTTAGGGATTGTATAGATAGAACCTGAATGTATAGTAGTATTTATGGTATTCTAGAAAGTCGGATCGTAGTTGAACGCCTTGACTAAATAAAGAACCCAAGGCGATTGATGCCTGCCACATGACGCACCAGGCATCCACCCGTCGCAGCCCGCCTTGTCTGCTCCTCAACCTGTCTGCTCTTCAGCTTGCATGTTCCAGGAAACATAGCAGTCCTCTGCACTTCTCTCACTTTCATGCAGATTATTGTGGTGACGATGGTGGTGACTCACCAATGCGACTAGCGTCATTGGCTGATTCGTGAGGCTTCGAGGTCAGGTGTATCGCAGCGAAGAGTCATCTCGCTATCTTACTCAACCCGGAGGATTGACAACGAAACGACAAGGCCTGTTTCTAATTGAAATTGTCTAGATCAAGACGCTAATTCTGATGACAAAGGAATGGATACCAGTCAAGTGGGTGTGGACTCCTGTCGAGACAGAGAGAGCGGGAAAACACGGATGGAAGCACGCGAGGATCTTGGTATACACGTCAGGTAGGCCTCGTCCCGATGCCTCGAGAATGTTCTCTATCCATTTTCTCAGGCTTCCTATGACCATCATCTCCCGTACGCTGACAGGGGGTTCTCCCCATTAGGCGTTCTTCTAACATCATTTCCCCAGTCTGTCGCTCGCCGCCTGTTCGGGGGAGCATTCGCGGCCGAAGTTGAAGCTGATCACTAGTACCACCCAGTCTCATGAGCACAGATGCCCTCGCAAGTACACCCAGCTCCCTGACCTTGTCCATTATATTGTTGAATGGAAGAAAAATAATGTACACACACATTTCTATACTATTCTACAGTCGTTTTGTCTCTTCGAAGCCATCGATTATAGCTTCCACACAGCCCAGTCTTTCAAGTCGAGCTCTCGAATGATCCCAGCCAGCGGTCCCTGCAACTCCATTCCCTGTGCCCATAGCTTAGGGCCGGCCATGTAGCCAATGAACCCTTCCGGGCCTGAAACCAGGATCATGTTGCGAGGGGAAGATCCGCTGGTGGAGGATCCCGACTTTGTGAATTCTAGGATAGCATTCTTCTCAATGAATGCATTTTCTTCGTCGACATAATAATCCACCGTGACCTGACCAGGGTATTGGGTCTTGAGAGCCTCTAGCTCCCGGACCATGGGCGAGACATGGGTGGGAGGAGGCGCAGATGTTGAAGTTGACGACGGGGAAGACCCGGAAAACCAAGACCGTTGAGGTTTGGCTATCGTGGTATCGTTGACACCGCCGGCACAGTCTTCCCGGCGGCGATTAGCCCACAGAATGTGAATTCGAGGCTTGTGAGTACTGCTGGTGCGGCGAAGCAGTGTATATCCCGCCTGAAGAGCAGGGGCTATACCAGTGCCCCCAGCGATGAACAACACCTGCTGAGTGTCGGCAGGCACCAGACACTCGATCTTGGGTCCACGTATTTCAATGGGAGTCCCTACGTCCAGACTATGCAGATACCGGGATACTTCGCCAAAGGGGTCTCTACGGATAAAGAACCGCAATTCGTCCTCGTCCTCGTCCTCTTTGCCAGTGGATACGGACGGCAAGGGGGTATAGTCCCTTCCAATCTGCAGCTGCGGCTGTTTGAACATAACGCTCCATACCCCCGTCCTCCAAGCTTCATCATAGACGGCATGATTGCCCTCGTCGGGCTTTGGCGGCTTGAGTGTGAAGACGCTCCCCGTGGACGAGACCGGTTCCCTTGATATAAGATAGTAGGGGGTGAACCGCTCTGGATTTAACGTAGTCGACCCGGAGTTTTGCTGAGATCGGATATACGCCCCGATCCCCGCCGCTGCGATACTCACGAGCGCAAGTCGCATCCATCGACGCCGCGGCGGCGGAGAAGAGGGCGGGGCGGAAGCACCATAGCGACGGCACTGCGGACGATGGAGGGAGTTAACGGGGGGACATGGCGGGCGGAGAGAAAAGAGGGTGGGATTGGAAAGGCGAGACTTCATGATCAACACCAAGCCGAAGAAGGAGAGACAATGGACGAAGGGGACGAGGGAGACTCGAAGATAAATGAGATTGCGGAGAAAGAAGGCAAAAAAAGAAGCGCCCGGCAGGCATCAACCCGCTAAGCCTCTTTGGGGGCCGATCGTCATCCTCTCCTTCTTTCATTGTTCCCTCTTCTGCTTCAACTTCCCACTTTTTGTCCTTTTTTCGTGTTTGGCCAGTTTGGGATCCCACGGAGGACGGACACACTTTTTCTTCTTCTCTTCACTTCACTGCCCTCCTTGACCTTCCACTCGCCCGCCCTTCGATGGGATGGACCCCTTCTTGCCTTACGATCTTTGACCTGCTCACATGTCAATCTCGCCTCCCTGTCTTCTCTCCTTTTAATCCTCGATCGCCATGTCCCGTATGCCTTTTTCCGGTGCTGAAAGCCGGTCAGACCATCATCGGGCTCCGCGCGACTCACTAGAACTTGCTTCGCTCGCCTCCTCTCCTGCCGGCGCTGGGTCCTCGCGCTCCTCCTCCCCCTCCGGCATTTCGTCGTCGCGCAAGCTCTCTCTCGAGGAAGAGGATCCTCTATCAAACTCCTATCAACACACAAATTTCGACTCCGGGCGACCTAGGTCGGCTCGATCATATTCGGTGTCGTCTGCTTTCGATTTCGGGAGAACGCTCTTCCCCCTGTCGCAGACTGCCGGTGGTTATGCTCCCTTGGGCGCCCCATCGGCACTAGATCGAGAGGCTGGAGCCGCCGATGGCTCGTTGGAGAAAAACAAGACCCTGACATACCTAAATGGGCTCTCATTGGTCGTGGGCCTGATCATCGGCTCCGGGATTTTCTCTTCTCCCAGCCAGGTCAATGTCAATGCGGGCTCTCCGGGCGCATCGCTGATTGCTTGGGTGGTCGCCGGCTTACTGGCATGGACGGGAGCGGCCAGCTACGCGGAGCTTGGAGGCGCGATTCCTCTAAATGGTGGGTCCCAGGTATACCTTTCCAAGATCTTTGGGGAGTTGGCGGGCTTTCTCTTCACCTGGTGTGCCGTCCTTGTTCTTAAGCCAGGCAGCGCGGCGATTATCGCCATCATATTTGGGGAGTATGTTGTCCGTGCCGTGGTGGGGGCCGAGGTCGAGCAGGTCAACCCCTGGATCAACAAGGGCGTCGCCGTGGGAAGTGTTTTGGTGGTCACCCTGTTGAACTGCGCATCGACCCGGGTGGCTACCCGCCTCGGTGACGTTCTCATGTTCTTCAAATTCATCGCCTTGCTCGGAGTTACCGTCATCGGCATCGTCGTGGCGATCACCGGTCTGTCGTCGAGTGGCAGTGCGAGTGAGGAGTGGAAATCTGGCTGGTTTAAGGGCACGAGTACGGACGTGTCGGCGTGGGCGCTTGCTCTGTATGCAGGCCTCTGGGCCTTTGACGGCTGGGACAATGTACGTGTCTGAAGACTTGCTTCATTCGAAACATTTAAGAGCTAATGAACGAGCAGACAAACTATGTGACGGGCGAATTCAAAAACCCTAATCGTGACCTTCCCCGTGTCATTCACACGACCATGCCGCTGGTCATTCTCAGCTATCTACTTGCCAATATCTCGTACTTCCTCGTCCTGCCCCATTCCACCATCGAGGCGAGCAACACAGTTGTCGTTCAGTTCGGCGACAAGGTCTTTGGGTCTGTTGGGGCTCTGGTGTTTGCGCTGATCGTCTCGGCCAGCTGTTTCGGCGCCCTCAATGCCACAATCTTCACGAGTGGGCGCTTGGTATATGCCGCCGGCAAGGAAGGTTACCTGCCCTCGGTGTTTGGTCATCTGTGGACCCGGGGATCACCTAGCAGCGGGTCAAGCAACCGATTGCAGCACCGCTCGTGCGCTAGCAAAGTTACCGCGCGCATCTTCGGAGAGGGTACGCGGATCGGTTACACCCCGATTTACGCGATGGCTCTGAACAGTGCTCTCACGCTCATTTACGTCGTCGTGGGTGAATTCAGGACGCTGGTCACCTTTTACGGCGTGGCCGGCTATACCTTCTACTTCCTCACCGTGCTCGGCCTCATCGTCCTGAGGATCCGCGAACCGCATCTGGAGCGGCCGTACAAGACGTGGATCTCCAATCCCATTATCTTCTGCTGCGTCAGCTTGTTTCTTCTAAGCAGGGCGGTTATTGCAGAGCCCCTGCAGACCCTGATCGTTGTGGCCTTCATCATCGCCGGGGTACCGGTCTATTTCTGGCGCATCTACCAGCGCGATGGCCGCAAAGCATTACCAGGGTGGAAATTCTGGCAATCGCGATAGCCACCAGGACTACCTGGCTCGGCTTTTTATGCAAGCT
This sequence comes from Aspergillus melleus, assembly GCF_016097325.1. Taxonomy (NCBI): domain Eukaryota; kingdom Fungi; phylum Ascomycota; class Eurotiomycetes; order Eurotiales; family Aspergillaceae; genus Aspergillus; species Aspergillus melleus. The sequence continues at coordinate 1,396,071 of NW_025763374.1, read as the reverse complement.
CTCTATCCCTTTTCCTTCTTCCTTTTCTCTCTCTCTCTCTCTCTCTCTCTCTCTCCATAACTCTCCCGCCAAGGTCTATCATTTCTAATCCTCCGGCGGGCTGAGACGACTTTTGCATCGGTCCGGTGTACTCTGGCATAAATATCATAAACGACAGGCGATTGTCGCCGCCTTGCAATGCAAGGTCGAGTTGTCTCCTTTTCTCAACATGTTTGATAGAAGCGGAAGAGTGTTTATAATCATGAATGGGTGGGACGGGTACATGAAATCTATTGATACACATAATTAATCAAATAATGCGATTCGATCAAGACGTTTCTTACAGGCTTCACTTGCAGACTGCAGTCCAGTGGTCCCCACCAGGAACCATGGCTGGGAGGACGATTTCCGGGGGTTCCTCGGGGAAAATCAATCCCTCGTGGGTCAAAATTAGGCAGCCAAACTTGCCAAAGTCAATGCGGTGGCGGAGACGCAGGCAACGCGGGCCAGGTGAATCAGGGGGAATAACGTTCTGCAAGCATTCGGCCAATTGTTCGAGTTTAGGCGAGATCGGGACCCTGAGATCCCGGAAGACTGTATCGAAGCCGCCCATGTTGGGTGCAGCGGAGTGGATCTGGCGTTCAGACGTTGTTTATCTGAAATTCCACGTTCTATACTATTTCCGTAACCGGCGCCGGTGAAACATTTCCTGATTCCTGGGGGAGACGTGACTTGAACCGATCTGGGGAATTCTGGCAAGGTCTCAGTCGATCCTATCCCACTGCTCCACACCCTCGATTTCTCTCACGAAATGACGTGAAATCTTCCCGTCCCGCGAAAGAGGCGGTGGTGACAGACAGGCCCTGTCCCTCCGACCTCATCGTTACGCCCTCCCAGATGACGGCCTCGTTGAACTCGAAGTTATCAATCGACTTCCACCGGGCCATGTCAAGCTCAAGCAAGTCGACCGAGGTCCAACATGTGGACTTCCCGGACGAGATGATTCCTGCGTCGACAGGGAAGTCGGCCGTCAATCTCGCGTTGATGCTGGCTTGCGTGGTCTTCGGGGCTGCGTCGTTCTTGTTTGGCTTCGATGATAAGATCATATCGCCAGTGGCTGCGCTGGAACCCTTTGTGAGTTCGCTGGCATACCCGACGGTATATATGTACAAACATACATATCAGAGCTGATCCTTTTTTGAAAAATTTAGGTGGATCGATATCAAGGCCTCAATCCTAAAACGGGCGTCTACTCTATGACGGCTCGCAATCAGACCATCATCTTCTCGGTTCCGCTGGTGGGCTCGATCTTTGGAGGACTCGCAGCTTCGCCTCTGAACTTCCGACTGGGTCGCAAACCACCCGTGCTGATTGCATATGTTATTTCGGTTGGCGGCGGGTTGCTTCAGCTGTTCGCACCGAACCTGGCAGCTTTTGTCTCGGGTCGGTTTCTGAACGCCATCGCCATGGGCATCGCCAATGGCACTGTTCCCTTATACTTGTCCGAGGTGAGGATGAGCTCAACCTATTGCCTCAAGAGGTCGTCTGGTGTGACTGAAACTTTGCATTTGACTAGATAGTCCCCTCCTCGATGAGAGGCCGGAGCGTTTCGATGATCAATATCTTAAATGTGATGGCTGGGTTGATAGGAACAATTGTGGTATTTGTGACCCAAAAACTAGGGGGCAGAGAGTCGTATATGATCCCCTTGGCGGTTCAGACCGCCGTCCCTGGAGTTCTCTTTATCTGTACACTCCCTGTCTCGGAGAGCCCCCAGTGGCTGGTCGCCCGAGGCCGCATGGAGCAGGCCCGGACGAGCCTGCAGAAGCTGCGCGGGTTCGACGCACAGGCGGTAGAAGAAGAGCTGGGCATCATTCAGCTCAGCGAACAGACCGAGCGAGAACTGCGAGCCAGTGGGAATTTCTGGGAGATCTTCACGCGACAACACCTTCGGCGAACCATAACTGCCGGCTCTTTCTACTCCTTGAATCAGATCTCTGGCGTGATCCTGTCTACGACATACAGCACGGTGTTCCTGGCTGAGATGGGTACCAAGGACCCCTTCTCTCTGACCGTGATCGCATCATGTTGCACACTTGCCGGGGCGATAGCCGCACCTCTCGTGATCGACCGAAGGGGACGTCGTCCAACCGCTTTAGTAGGAATGAGTGCCCTGTTCATCATCGACGCCGTGGCCGGGAGCCTGGCGTTCAGCCGAGGCGACGCGCAGTCAATCCAGGCAATCGCAGCCTTGTCCTTTATATTCAATTTCTTCTGGGCCTCTTCGTTTGCGTCGTTGTCCAATCTGATGCCCTCGGAGATTGCCACTCCCAAGCTCCGCCACCACACCATGGCCTATACAATTGCCTGTGCGCAAATCACCGCCGTGATCACTACGCTCGTCGTTCCGCAGCTAACGACGGCTGACGCGGCAGGCCTAGGAGCCAGGGCCTACCTTATTTTTGCTGGATGCATGGCGTGCATTCTAGTGTTTACCTACTTCTTCATGCCCGAAACCAAAGATCGGACCTTTGCAGAAATCAACGAGATGTATGAGGCTAAAGTACCGGCGCGGAAATGGCGACAGTATCAGACTTCAGAACGAGCCCGGACGGGCAAGTGTTTTCCACATGGACAGACCGTAGTATCTTCGAGCAAATCCGGGTCCTAAGCCTGTGGGGGTGAGGGACAATTCCGTCGTCCTTGGCGTGTATGTATATCAACCTAATAGACACAAATTCCTTATCCTCGGTAGCTTGAGATGTGCGCAGCAATCGGTTTGGTCCTCATCCAGGAGTTAATGCGTCCCACTTAATATATAAACATGTGTATATCGTATCGCCGCAAATGATAGCGACAGAAAGGGGAGGTATCCAGATAAAGAGAGGGGAAGAAGAAAAAATTACAAAACACATGTTTCGAAAGACATGCTTTATTGGGGAGTCCAGCTCGCGTTTGATTTGTCGTCTGTATGCGAAGTACCCAAGAACGTCTTGTACTTTTCCAAGAATGGGTGGTTGCCGCCCCGAAGACTGCCAAGCAGCAATAAGAAATCCTCGGCCAGGGAATGTGATAGCGGGGCGGCACGTGGAGATTGCGACATCGATCCTGTCAGATTTGTAGACGATACTCCAGAGCCAGACGCATTCTCAACGGCGGGACCGAGAACGAATCCATCTCCTCCGGGGGACCGAGCGTTGGGCGATACACCGATGGCACTAATGGCGATATCGTACAGTTTTTCGACCTGATCTGGTAAGCTTGGAGTGAAAGAAATGTCCCCTGCTGATGTTAGACACTCACAAGGCCTATTCCATGTGCCTCCATGGAGCTAAGACGTAAGGACTGGCAAATCTTTAGTGTGTCATTAGCGACTGAAACAGCATACGTGAAACAGAGTTCTTCGTGATCTGACGTGGGCTTCAAAAGACCATGCGCAGAGCATAGAACCCATACACGATTTTGGAGCCACTTTTTGGTGATAAAGACATCGGCGCACTGGGTCTCCCGCAGACCCATGGCCGGATAGGCCCCGCGAGAGCCACCTGAAGCGGACTTGCTGCGCTCAAACCAGTCGTACCCCTTATATCGCTCCGATTCACTGACACGACTGAGGTTTTGGTGGATGGCTAAGGCCTTCGCCTCGGTAAGCCTGTCGCAGTATCCAGCATTTATGCTGCATCGTCGATTCCAGCAATCAACAACATCCTCATCAACCGCATCAAATAATTCCATCAAACGGGCCAACCCCATCATGCCTTTGGCGTCCTTTTCATTGTGAACAATGATACCCGATACCAGGCTATGCGTTGCGCTGTGGATGAAATCGTGAACCGAGCGCATACTAAACCCTGGCTTTCCCCAGAAGGTTATAGGATGTCTGCGTTGCAGTGCATAGGCTCTTTGGGTTGGGGGAACAAGCAAGTTAGATTGAAGTGCAGGATAGACAGAGAGAGAGGAGAGAGAGGTGGCTTACCTCTCTGTGATGGATAAGACAAGGTATGTTCGCAAACGTTGACCCTTCTCTTCACTAGAAAGCTCCCTATATGAGTCGGGGTTGTTGAGCCCCAAGGTAGCGGCAAGATCAAGAGCCTCTCGTAAGCGGAGCCACGCCGCATTATGCTGGTTGCTGCCGAAGAGACAGCCAAAGAGGAAAAAGCTCGTTAGGACAGCCTCGATAGTCGGATGCTCCCCAAAATCAGAGCAGCTCCGCATCTTGGTGGCTTCGTTCATCATCAATCTAGCCTGACCGGCGCGGGATTGGGATGTGGGGCGTTCATCAATCTCAATTGGCTGGGTTAAAGAAAAGGCACACAGCGACAATAACATCGAACCAAACTGCGGGTTCCTCCGATGCTCCTGCGACAACATTCGGACGAATAGGGACGATCGATTTAGGACGGGCAAGGTCGGATGCAAGCGGTCAAAGTAGACGTCGATCCATGGTATCATGTTTGCTTCGACAATGGAAGGGGGCCATATGGTCTTCAGTCCACTCGATTCGGCGTGAGGGGCCCCAACGCTCGACACGGGGAGATTCGAAGCTTCGACGGGTTGAGGTATCCGCGCCGGGTCCGCCGATTCGGTTTGTATGATGGACGGCAGGGACGTCTTGAGGTAGATATTACTACCCGGGAAATCAAAGATTGGCATCTGGCCATCCAGATTATCGGGCAGCCAATACTCGACATCGTTTCTCTCATTCCAGCTGATTCCGCTATTGCTACGAGAATCAACCGAGGAGGCATCTGCGCCCCATCCGGTGGCAATGGAAGGAGGGGCATGGGCCGGCGCAAGGTCGACGGGCAGATGATGAGGTTCAGCGGACATATGCCACGGCGCGGCCTCCTGCATGGGAGGAACCGCGCCGAGCTGTTCTCCCTGCGGCAACGGCGCCTCCGGTGGATAGGGAAAGGCGGGGGCGGGAAACGATTGAGGGTCGGTTTGAGGCCGCGGGCTTTTGGCCGGCAGATGGGTTTGCTGCTGTCGGATTTGCGATACGCGACTTTTTGGGATCCAATGACATTGAATGATAAGAAAGAATCCGACAATCGATCCCCGACGAGATTCAGTTGGTTCGATAAAACTCACTGTCCGGTTGGACCCCGTTTCTTCTGTGGTTGGAAGAAGGTACAATCAAAGCCCATGGAAACGCAGGCCTTACATGGGTGCGACAGACTGCACTGTTGAGCCGTACTGACTAGGTTAGCATCCACCCCCACTGTTGGAGTGGCGAGAGGAAAGGGGAAAGACGTCTGCTTGCCTTGATCTTGCGGAATTTGCATTGGTCGCACGCTCTTTTCGCGATAGTCCCCGAGGCCTTCCTTCGGGAATCTGTGCGAATGGCCCCCGTCGGGGTTGGCACGGCGGCATCCGAGGTCGGGTTCATGCTGGCATAATTAAATTCCAGAACAATTCGATTAAATGACTTGAACGGAGTAGACTAGAGCGACTAGAACCGGTCCACAATCGGCGGGACTGGGGTGTTGGCTTCTTGATGCCTCTCACAGATAGAAGCAAAAAAATCAATAAAAAGAAGGGGGATTATGCAGGAGCATCCGAGGTGCAGAAGATCTGGAGAAAAGGGCAGGAGAGAGAGAAAAAACGAAAAAAAGGACCGGCCGCGGAGGCCCCCGCGTTACGGGAAGGGAAAGACAAGGCATCAAGGCTCGTGTCCGTCGGACCGTATTGTCCGTCCGTCCTCCGGTATCGTATGGTACGTCATCTCCCTGCACTTCCATAGTTAGTTATGTACCTACGGAGTATACTTGTGTACTTTATACCTCTGTCCATCTCTCTATCCATCTTATATGTACTCCAATCCTCTCCAACTCCTCCACTTAATTAGAATATGACCTTATCTCGACCCCACCGTATAAATAGCTTCAGTGATCACATTCATGATCACATACTACCTATACCTTCACATCAATATCCTCAGCCTCCGAGAAACACAACATGGGTAGTCATCAGTCATGGGCGCAGATCGTCGCCGAGAAACGCTCCCAGCGCGATCGCTTGTTAAAGCCCTACATGGTCTCGGATGTGGACCAGCGACCCCCTCAGGTCCGCCGCTTGCAGGATCGCTCATGTCTTCGGGACGATCCTCTTTCGCAGGAGATCACGGAGATTGACAATATAGGCTCCTTGCTCGAACGCTTAAAGACTGCCAAATTCACCGCCGAGCAAGTTGCCCTGGCTTATATCAAGAGGTACCCGGTCTTCCCCGCGGGATTGCAGACCCTGAGTTGAACTGACGTTCGTCATCCTAGGGCTGTGATAGCGCACCAACTGGTATGGATTGATGAGAGGCCTTGTCCCCTTCGGAGCTCTGATTAACCACGGTAGGGCATCGATAGACCAATTGTCTCACAGAGGTGGTGTTTGAAGAGGCATTGGCACAGGCTCGAGCTTTGGATCGCGAATTCCAAGAGACCGGCCAACTCAAGGGACCGCTCCACGGTATCCCGCTCACCGTGAAGGACCAGTTTAATGTCAAAGGGGTAGACACCACTCTTGGCTATGTGGGACGTTCCTTTGCGCCTGCTACCGACGATGCCGTCCTAATTCACATGCTGAAAGACATGGGTGCCATCGTGCTGGCTAAATCTAATTTGCCGCAGAGCATCATGGTATGCCCCCCTCTCTAGTTGGTCATATCACGAAAGACTAAATCTAATCAATTGCGAAGTGGGCAGAAACGGAGAATCCTCTATGGGGCCTGACTGTCAACCCCCGAAACCCTGCATTCACACCAGGTGGCTCGACCGGGGGAGAGAGTGTCCTTCTGGCCTTACAGGGCTCTCTGCTAGGCTTAGGAACCGATATAGGCGGTAGTGTCCGGATTCCTCAGAACATCATGGGCTTGTACGGATTCAAACCTAGTGTGAGTGTCTCGCCGTTGCTTCCCACCTAGAACAACCCTCTTCCTGAATGATGAATCCCAACTCCTGGTACGTAGTAATAACCTCGGAGCAGAGCGGCAGGCTTCCATACTACGGAGTTCCAGTCTCCACTGAGGGACAGGAACACGTTCCTTCCGCCATCGGTCCAATGGCTCGGGATCTGTCTTCCATATGCTACGTGAGTCGGCTGATAGCTAACGCCAGACCTTGGGAGCGGGATCCCAGATGCGCTCCTCTCGAATGGAACGAGGGGGTTTTCCAGTCCGTACAAAGTCGACCTTTGGTAATAGGCTTGATTCTGGATGACGGCGTGGTGAAAGTCCACCCTCCTATCGAGAGGGTGCTCCGGCAATTAGCAACGAAGTTACAAGCCGCGGGCCATGAGTTGCTTGTCTGGGATACATCAGATCATCTAGAATGTATCCGGCTCATGGATCGTTACTATACTGCCGATGGCTGTGAAGACATCCGTCGCGACGTTGATGCAGCCGGAGAGCCACTCATCCCCCACGTGGAAGCGCTCGTCAAGCGCGGGGAGGCCATTTCGGTCTATGACTACTGGCAACTCAATAAGCAAAAGATTGCACTGCAGAAAAAATACCTCGACAAGTGGAACGCCGCACGATCGGCGTCGGGACAGCCAGTTGATGTCCTCTTGTCCCCCACCATGCCGCACTTGGCAATTCCCCATCGCCAAGTGCGATGGGTTGGCTACACGAAGATTTGGAATCTGCTTGACTACCCCGCGGTCACTCTTCCCATCGACCAGGCGAGAGAAGGTGTGGATGACCTTCCGGCGGAGCCATATCAACCACGCAATGAGCTTGACGCCTGGAACTGGGGCCTGTACGATGTAAAGGCCTCGGAAGGCCACCCAATTGGGGTACAGGTCATCGGGCCGAAGCTAAATGAAGAGAAAGTGCTAGGAGCTGCAAGTGCTATTGAGAAAATTTGGAGAGGGTAATGCGCAGGTAACAGTACCTAATCCGCCTGATATCTGGGAACTACTGAGTAGTGTGCACATGGTGGAGGTTGCCCTGAAGAGCCTCCCCCACTTTTCGGTTCTCGGGTGGGGGCATGCGATCACGGACGTTGGGGTAACAACCAGCGAGTTGGAGACTTGGAGTAGATGATGGACGATAAGAGGAGGTCGGAGACAGAGATGGCTGCTTTAGTAAGGGTTAATGCCGCTCGATAAGCCATGGGTCTTATCATCGCTGGGCTTCCCCACTCTTAGATAGTTTCGTTTATATAGAATTCAGTCTCCCCTCCGAAGATCGCTCACTGTTCTGATCGTTTCCTTCAATCGTACTCCATACTCGGCGCATTTGTTCCATCGGTTATTCCTGCAACCTTGTCGAGCCCTTTCTAAGCCCAACCCGTACCTCATTCCTTCAACTTGAAAACAGCAAGAAGAGACCATGGGCAAGAAACGAGTCTTGGTCAGCTACGGAGTAGATATCGACGCCGTGGCAGGTTGGCTGGGATCATACGGCGGCGAGGACAGCGCTAATGACATCAGTCGGGGTAAATTTGGTCGCCGTGCGAATGCATAGAGTACCGACACTGATACTGATTTCTACCGGCAGGCTTGTTCGCCGGCCACATTGGCACCATGCGCCTGCTGAAGATGTTCCAGAAATATGACATCAAAGCAACGTGGTTCATTCCTGGTCATTCTCTCGAGACCTTCCCGGAAGAATGCGCCAAGATCCGGGACGCCGGCCATGAGATTGGATTGCACGGCTACAGCCACGAGAACCCCTCAGATATGACGATGGAGCAGCAGCGGGACATCCTGGATAAGACCTATCGTATGATCCTAGACTTTTGCGGCAAGCCACCTCGCGGGATGGTTGCACCGTGGTGGGAGACGAGCAAAGAGATGACGGATCTCTTGCTCTCCTATGGGGTGGAATACGACCACTCCATGTCCCACCACGATTGCCAGATGTATTGGCTCCGTACGGGCGACACCTGGACGAAGATTGATTACAGCCAGAAGGCTGAAACATGGATGAAACCCTTAAATCGCGGCCAGGACACCGGTTTGGTAGAGATCCCGGGTAACTGGTACATCGACGACTTGCCTCCGATGATGTTTATCAAGTCAGCTCCCAACAGCCACGGATGGGTCAATCCCAGAGACATCGAGGATCTCTGGAAGGTGTGTATTCTTGTTCCGAATCTCCCTCTAATTGATCTGCAGCTGATCGGTTTATCTCAGGACCACTTTGACTACTTTTATCGAGAATATGACGAGTTTATCTTCCCCATGACCATCCATCCGGATGTGTCGGGCCGCCCACATGTTCTTCTCATGCACGAGAGGTAAGCTGATCGCGATCATGACGATCGATGATAAGCTTTTGAGTGCTGATCAATTTGTAGGATCATCGAGCATATCAACAAGCATGAGGGCGTGGAATGGGTGACCATGGAACAAATGTGTGATGATTTCAAGAGCAAAAACAAGCCGCCGGAGGGCGCGAAGATGCCGTCCGCTCCTATATTGAAATGATAGCAAAGTATGCCATGGGTTCAGCTTTCGTCATGTCCCGCAGATCTGTTGTCCCTCTCTGCGTATCGGCTGTATTGTGATTTATCCTAGTCTAATGTGAATGTGATAATACCTAACACCTTTCTTCGAGCATCAGGTCTCCTAAGAACCGTATACAACTCGCATGTTGGAATTCAAATAAAGAGTAATTTTGCCTGTGCTATCCCAACGCCCAAAAACACCAACCAAAGGATATGCCAGGGAAGAAATGTCGTTTCGGTCTATTATTTTCTTTTTGTTCGTTGCTTAGGCCTTCGGAGGCTCAAATAGCTGTGGCTTCATGTTGATCTTGCAGAGTTTCGATATGCAACCGCTCAACTGAAGCAAGGATTGTACGCCGTCCAAAATGCGCATATGGGTAAAACCGATCTCTCGGATGAACTCCAGCTTTGAATGCTCTGACAGCGTTGGGATGGTCTTGGTGACACGAAACATGGTGCTGATGATGTCATGAGAGGAGTATCCTAGGTCCCTATAGGAGACATTAGTATTGCTGTTCTTGAGCTCCTCCAATGTATTCCCTGATCGTAGAACATACCACAGCTCATTCAGCGATTCCAAGGCAGCATCCACCTTGCCTTCCCAGCAAGCCTTGATCATTGCTTGGACCTTGATAGGATGGGGGCTATCAACAACCCGGAAGACATTGTCTCCACTAACAAATCCGAAGCCAGACCATGTACTCTGAAGGTTGTTGATCGCTTGACGCATGTCTCCTTCGGCACTAAACACCAGCGCAGCAATTCCATCTTCGGTGTGCTCCACCTTCTCGGCCTCGCAAACTTGTTTCAACCGTTTGACAACCTGAGCATCGGTTAAACGGGCATAGCGAAGGATGGCGCATCGTGACTGAATAGGTTCGATGATCTTATTTGACTGGTTGCAGGCGAATGCAAATCGCGTGGTAGACGAATAGATTTCCATCGTTCGTCGCAGCGCTTGTTGAGCACCAGGCGTCATACTAAAGACGGATGGACACAGTCAGACACAAAACAGTCATGGGTAGCCCCGTCTGCACACGTACCTATCCGCTTCGTCAAGGATGACAATCTTGTGACGGCCCGGGGACAGCGTGACTTTCTTCTGGGCAAATCCCTTAATCCGATTGCGGACCACATCGATACCTGGAGGGCTTGTCAGACGCCGATGACCTCCCGGATCTCTAGTGAAACATTTGCAGTTGCATACCTCTCTCGTCACTAGCGTTCAGTTCCAAGACTGCCTCCTTATATGCATCGCCCAATAATTGTCTCGCCAAACACAGAATTGAAGTCGTCTTTCCGATACCCGGCATTCCGGAGATAATCACATGCGGCATATTTCCATCTTTCGCGATGATATTCAACCGTTCGATGGTCTCTGTGTTTCCGACGATGTCATCGAGGAAGACAGGACGGTATTTCTCGACCCTGCAGGTAGCTATCCGTCAGAGCTATCTTTCAGGGAGACGAAAGGATTGGTCGTATGCATACCAAGGCAGCTCGTAGTCGGGCGGAGCTCCTGTTGTGACAGCCTTGAGGCCATTGCGGGCAGCGCTAGCTGACGATTCAGCTGGGGCCATGATGAAAGAACTGGGATGCGTAGGGACAGGGTGGTGAGGTAGCAATGCTGCCGGTGTCGAGAAGGACGCGAAAACCGACGCGTCGAGCTTCGATGTGGATTTGACCCGATTGGGATTAATTCTCCATTACGAGACATGACGGAGTATTACATACTTTACGTTCTGGACAGGGCATCTGTACGGTACAGCACATACAGATACGGGCATCCGTTCCTTCTCCGCCTTTCTCCAACTCACGTCTACTTCACCAGACATTTTCAATAGTCAATTGCCCACCCATCGGCATCGCTTCCATATGGTAGCGCATTTTTATATTTTTATCCCACTCGATTTCCACCGTCAAGAGAACTGACGTACTGATTCGCAATGGGAGCAACCTCCGTCCGCCGCAATATCTTTCATCATCACCTCAGCAGGCGGCCGGTGTCTACCGCCCCTTCTAATGCTTCAGTGCCACCTACTGGCAGCGCCGCTAACCATGGTGGCTCCGGTCTTTCCTCTCACATGATATCTGCCGCCGCGTCCGAATCCACATCCTCTCTCAGCTCTGGCCCGATCGACAACGGAGAAATTGTGACCCGCGACAAGAATGGCGGCTACAAGCTTGACATCCCCGTTCTTCCGCCGATTGCTGGACGGGAGGGCGAAGAGGAGATGGAGGATGTTGAAGGCGGGGGCGTCTCTGGAGGCCCTAGCGCTGGAGGTACTGATTCTTCGGGGCAGGCAGGTATGAGCCAACGTGAAAAAGAGAGTACGCTGCCAACATCATTGCTCCCCCCCTGGCGAAAATGAGATGATGCTAACTGTGATCCTCCGGAACATAGAAATGGAGGCGACTTTAGTTGAAATGATGTGCCGAAGCCGTAACCGGCAATTGAGCAGCGAGCCAGCTGGTGAGTGTCATTTACAGTGTGATCGCCAATCTTATAGCCTGAATAACCTTGCCTTCCATACCGGCCACCGCCGACTCCAAGCTAACCTCTGAAGAAATTCTAAACCTTGTCCACCAAAGCCTCCGAAACAAAGTAGCTGAATTGGACGAAGACAATTGGATGTACGAACCGGACGCAGGGCTCTGATAACAGTGCAAGCGGACAAAGATGCATGCTCGCCCGCAACACGACCCCCGCGCATACCTATATTACAAGGAACCGCATTCTGTTTAGTCGAGCTCCGGATTCGCCGGTGCGGCCTCAACCTTTTTCGATTGAGCCCGGCCTCCTTGTACCCTCCGACCTCCCGCACCCTCTTGACCCCCTCCGAAGAACATGCTGCCCATCATATCCAACAACGGGTTACCTTGCCGGGGGATTTTGATCGCAAAATACTGCTCCCCAATCTGGGCCAATGCGTCATCCCATAGGCCCACCTCTTGGATTTGCGCCGCATAGTGCGCGGTGAGCTGCTTGAACAGGTCTGCGCTACCCCGCTGAATCGTAAGAAGCAGCATATTGAGGAAATTTAGCAGCGGCAGCGCGGGAAAGACTCGCACATCGGTACTAGCACTGCTAATCCCTTGCGAGTTAAGAGTGGGATTGGAGGCAGAGAGCCGCGATGTGAAGATAAGGAGGGCTTTGTTGGCATTGCGCAGGTTTCCCGTTAGAATGTACGGGAACACCGCGCGTGATGCATAGATAGCCGCAGTATGCGGTTCATCATTAGTATACCATTCATACTCGAGCTTGGCCAGAGTTTCGGCGGATTCAGACGTTCCGAGGATAAGATGCTTCTCGGCATCGTACGGTTCATGGTCTGCAACTTGTAATTAGGAATGAACGATTTCAAGATAAAAGGCTCGACATGAATACGGACCTTCGGCGTAAACGGATCCGGCTGCGTGATGCAACTCCGGGTCTCCTCTCTCCAAGGGCCCAAACCGCCCACTCCAGCCGATCAGCTCCTGGATAAACCGCTTGCGAGTGGGTTCCTCCGGAGGGAACTCATGAAGAAGCTCGATAAGGCGCTCTGTTATGAACGATAAGTCGTCAGCCAAGGCGCGCCCCATCCATAGCGGCTTCGGTACTAACTCTTCCGAGCACGGCCGTCTGTATCATTATCGCCTCCCACGATTTCCCAGCCTGCTTTGGTATACACTTCGACAACCAGCATAATGGCGAGATCTCCTCCACTAGCGGATGCACCTTGTTGCGATCCGGCTCTCAAAAGGGCGGTCGCGCCACCAGCCAGAAGCTCCGCGGCAGCATCGTAATTTGCTTGTTTGATGTATCGCGCGGCGATGACACGTAGTTGCTGATGCGCTTCGTAGTAAGCCCCGGAGGCGATCCTGGAGGAGACGACATATCACGGTTAGTATCGCTCGTAGACATGATAATTGAACCCCAGCGTAGAGCGTGGGTTAGCCAAGGACAAACATGGAAAAGAGTCACTTTTCTCGTTGACGGGCAATAGTCTTGTCGATGCGCGAAGTCATCTTGATTTCTGAGCTCCCCGCGAGAGCTGCAAACAAGTTTGGATACAGCAAGAGGATAGTAGGCAGTCGAAGCAAATCGTTGGTGGTTGCACTTGTTGCCAGAATCCGGAAGGGAATCACAAGTTCAAGGTGGGGGGAGAATTGCTCTGGCACGTTACGTTAAGTTACCTGCCAACGCCAAACTCCGGACTTACCCTTACTTAACCACTACTACTACTAACTACTACTAGATTCTCGACTCTCACCTCGACTATCTCAAGTGTTTCCCCCAATATCCAGACATACATAACCAGCCAATGCACGGCTTCGCAAAAGAATTAATTGAATCATAATGGCTCGTAGGGTCTTTAACATGCAGCCCATCGGCCGATTCTATGGCGCCAGCACCTCCATTCGACGTCCTAGGGTGCGCTCGTTCCTCTCTCTTTTTTTGTAGAAATACGTCGGGCTGTTAACGATCGTCTAGGAAATTACTTGTTTCTCGTACGATGATGAACATCAATTTCATCTGGGAGAGCCGTCCCTGCGGTACTACTACCCGCCCAGTCTTCCCGCAGATTTAAATCGCGGCTTTGATACCTTCCAGAAACTGGATGATGCAGCAGATGAACATCTAGATGCCCTTCTTGAGACGATCATCGCTCACGAAAAAGAAACGGGGAAGAAGTGTGAGACCGACATCATCACCTGGAGAGGCATGATGACCAAGGTCAGTAGTCGAACCATCGACCAGGTTCCTTGTGGAAGTCTTCTCTAATGGCATCGCCTAGATCTTGACCGCTCCGTTTGATACGATGAACGGGTTAGTGAGCTCTACCTTTTTTGTCTGTTTGACCAGCCTCGCTCACACAAGTGTAGGTGGGAAATGAACGCGACTAATTTTCAGGTGAGTGAATGAACTCCCGGCGTCCTGGTCCCTGGTAAATTTGGCAATTACCGGCTGACCTTCAAATTTCAGGGAACGATGTATGTAGGCCTCGAAACTTACCATCCTAACCAGTAATGGCTCTGACAGGTGCTAGATTCATCGAAGAAAACAATGCCTATAAAAACCAGCAAAAGCAAATACAGCACAATCAGAGAATGCCTCCGGGAATGGCTTCCCAGGAACTAATGGCATACTGGGGTACTGTCTATACAAGCTCCGTCCCCGCTGTGTCATCACCCTCTAACAATATGTAGGTTATAAGTTCGAGACACTATCCCTCCTCAATCAGACATGGGATTCGACTCCCCGCAGCGAGATTGAGGGTCGTGAAGACTTGGTCGTGAACAACAATGCACAGTACTGCTCTATTGTTCGGACAGGAATAGGTAGTACCCGGCTAGTTATCGGTGGAGAGGTCGATGCCGGTATGTAAGAATTCAAGAACGGAAGCCTTTTTCTGTTACTCTTTCGATCTCGGCTGAACCTTCTAACCTTATCTGATAGTTTGGGATTCCAAACCTGACCGCAAAGAAGATCCGATCAACTGGGTGGAGCTTAAAACCTCAGCCGAGATCAGGAATGATCGGGATATGGTTAAATACGAGCGGAAACTTCTGAAGTTCTGGGCTCAGTCTTTCCTACTTGGCGTCCCCAAGATTATTGTGGGCTTCCGTGATCAACAAGGCATTGTCCACCGGCTCGAGGAGCTCGATACGGCCAGCTTACCCGGCAAGGTCAAGAAATTTGGGAAAGGGACATGGGACGGAAATATCTGCATCAACTTTGCGGCCGAGTTTCTCGACTGTATGACTCGTCCCCTTGCTCTCGATATTGGTAATAACCTGCTAATGTGCACGAGGGTTAAAATCAACAATATGTGAAGAAGGCACGTGGAGAATTCGAAAGCCTGAGAAATCGTCAGTGATCGAAGTTTTCAAGACCAAAGAGACCGGGACAGGTGATATTCTTTCTTCGTCGTTTTCGACTTGGCGTTCTTCGTCTTGATCAACGCCCTGCCTGTGCACCTTTGACCGTTGGCTCCATGAAGGTCTGCAAGTGCGAAGCATCCCTAGCCAACGAGTGCTATTCCTGAAGCGATCTCATGAATGCCTCTGGCCAGCGAAGGGCACAAACTACGCGCAGATCTTCACTGGTGAACTTGTGGCGTGGCAGTTCCCAACACCGTTCTTGATATTATGTCACGAACGGGTACCTCACACGCCATTGGATTCGAGATGCAGGTGTGGGCTCTATGTATGAAAGGCGACGGCCGTGAGTTCTTGTTCGGATGCCTGAGAACTATAGTTGCAGCTGACTAGCTGCATACGAGGGACTAAATTCTTGGGAGGTATGACTTGTCTTTTTGCTAATATCCAAAACCATGACTGTACAATAGTTAAGATGATATCTAATGAAAAAGCAGGCCCGCTGTCTTGGGGTCCAGTGCTCAAATATTAATCCATAGATTATCCGTAGCCCCCAGTCCACCCAGTGCCTTTCGGCTAGAAGCTAGGATACTATACAGAAGACGGGCAGCTGTCCTTGGGGGGCTCAGTTCCCGAATCTTCTTCCTGTTTTCTCCGCAGCTGCTCCGCCTTCTTTGCGGCATATTTGAGCATTCTTCTGTGGACCTGCCCGTTGATGTGAATTTGCCATTGCTCCTCGTTGGTCATGGTCTTGTTGCAAATGTCACACTTCATAGCTTTAGACTCTGGCCGTGGACCCTTCTGCAATTGCGCCTCTTTTGCACCCAACGTTTTGCTTGCCAATTCTGAGAGAGATTTGGGGTCAGGTGTAGCTTCGTCCCGGAGCAAGGATTGAACGAGAAGCTCGGACGGCTCAGTGATGCACTTCTCCCAATCATCAACGTCGGTGCTGTCCAAAAGGAACAGCCGGTGTGTCATACCAGCCTCGGCTAGGGTGTTCCAAAGTTTGTTTCGAATCCATTTGATCTGGGATGCCGAATATTGACGGGTTGCAATCTTGATGAGTTCGATGCATGACTTCTTCAGATCCTCCAGTTCCGTCTCACTTCGGAGACCACTATGCAATGCTTCAAAGTAAGGCGCCAGTTCCTTGAATCCAATGGCAATCCATACTCCACGGGTAGGCTCAACGGTGATGCCTTGCTTGTTCTTCTCTCTGAGATACTCGAACATCCGCTCCGCTTCTGTCATTAAACCTTGTTCCATCATACTATCCACACGTTGATCGAGCCGAAAATTCAAGACATTCTTATCCGAATGGACCCAGAATATCATAGTCGGGAAGCGTAGCTGTTGCGCATCCCCTTGCGACTTTTCATCGGACACGCCTTGTTTCAGGCGTTTCTGCTCGGCATAGACCTCCGATGCGGGCCTTCCCGTCTGGAAATAAATCTCTAAAGAGCGGCGGATTTTCCGCGTCTCGTTTGGATGCCAGCGATCGGCCATAACCGGGTCGACCTCTCTGAGTTTCTCCAAAACCGCATCGGGATGCGCATCAAGAATTGGCCATTTGGCCGCGAGCTCCGCCAATTGATCGGGAGCGTCTCCATCCGTATCCTGATCAGTCGAGGACTCCGCAACGAGCTGATCCTTCAGCAATACTGCTTGCGTATAGTAATGAGTGCCCCCAACAAGTATCGGAATCTTCCCCCTTGAATGTATGTCCCGGATCAGCCGAAGGCATTCGTTCTTGAACAAGCCCACTCGCCACGGCTCTTCGCCCAGTCCGATGCAGTCGATTAGGTGGTGCGGAATACCATTGCGTTCCTCGACTGGAATCTGGTTCGTAATGATGGGAAGACCGCGATACATCTGCATCGCGTCTCCATTGATGATCTCACCATTGAAGCGGGAGGCAAGGTCCACTGCAAGCTATCTGCAATTATCAGCTACCGGTTCTTCTTCATGGGAAACTCTAGTCGCCGCTCCAACTCCGGTTTCACTTACCTTGGATTTACCGGTGCCAGTGGCACCAACGACGGTGAGGAGGGGCTCCATTATCGACAAGGGCCTGATAGGAGAGAGACAACGAAAGAACTGACGCATGGGAAGAACGTACGAGGGGCACCTAGCATCTTCGTCTCTAAGTCTGAGGGCACTATGTCAGAGAGGCCATCGTTTTCGTATCCAATTCAATCAAATGAGATGGGGCAGGGGGAAGATAGAGGGGAAAAGGCGCAAAAATTCCGACTGATCGGGGAAGGCGGTGCGGTGCGCCTCCGTTATCGACGGTCGCATCCATCGCGTGATAATGGCCTGCCATTCTTCTATCTTCTTCTTCTCTGAGTCACTGCTGGTCCTTGATCAAGGACCATAAATATCTAGAAAAGATCTTGTGATTCTTCTTCTACCGTTCGTTGCTTTCGATCCTCTCTCCTTGTGTGATATCTCAGGTTCCATCTAGTCGCAATGGCCGATTCCCCCGCACCTTCGATTCATGTTCAGAACCTGACGTACCAATTCCAAGATGGATCATCTGGTTTGACGGACGTGAATCTCCAGGTACCCTCCGGGAGCCGGACTCTACTCATTGGAGGTAAGAGAAGCTACTGCGCCGTATGGCTCGAGACTATGGATACTAACAGAATGGCAGCCAATGGCGCAGGCAAAACCACGCTGCTCCGCTTGCTGGCAGGTAAGCGTCTCGCTCCGAAGGATACGATTTCGATTGGAGGCAAGGATCCCTTCACGGACGGCCTCGAAGGGGTGACATACCTTGGGATGGAATGGGTTCTCAACGCCATCGTCCGCTCCGACATCGATATTCCCACCCTACTGGCCTCGGTCGGCGGGGACGCCTACCCCGAGCGAAGAGACGAGCTGGTGGAAATCCTTGACATCGATCTCAATTGGCGCATGCATACCGTCTCCGATGGCGAGCGGCGTCGCGTGCAGCTGGCTATGGGCTTGCTCCGGCCCTGGCAGGTGCTGCTTCTCGATGAGATCACCGTCGATCTGGACCTCCTTTCGCGGAGCAATTTCCTCGCTTTTCTCAAGCGTGAGACGGAGACCCGGCCGTGCACGATCGTGTATGCTACGCATATTCTAGACAATCTGTCCCAGTGGCCGACTCATCTTGTGCATATGCACTTGGGAAATGTACGGCAGTGGGGTCCAATGGAAAAATTCAACAACGAGGTTCCGGAAACGTCGCAGAATAGTCAACTCGGTGAGCTCGTCCTCAAGTGGCTGAGGGAGGACCTGAAAGCCAGAGGACCTCGGAATGGGCGACAGGGCCAAGGCAAGACCTACGAATCTCTCGAGGGAAAAGGTGGATATGGGTTTGAAAAACGCAATTGATCATGCGACTTTCCCTTCACCTCTCTCTCTCTCTCTCTCTCTCTCTCTTTACGAATCATTCAACAGTGATTCATGTCAACCTTACTGATATGATCTGCATGAACGGGGTTTACGGCATCAACGGCGTCGTTTGCATTTAGATCGGGTGGATAAATTCAACATCCCCAGGAGTTCTTTTAACATATATATCTCTAGCGAGATTTTCACTTTTGTACATACCTACCATTTTCTTATGAAAAGATATTGGAAATGTCATACACGCGCATCGAGGTATCTTCACTCGCGACAGCGAGCTCGAACTTACGCTTGCCCACCTCTTCTTCCTCTGTTCCGGTAGAAGGCCGCCAAACCAATTGCGTAATGGTCTTTGAGGGGCTCAAACGTCGATCAACGCTTGCCAAATGCTTAGGTTCAAGGCTGTCGACGGCGATTTGGTATATGGATACCTCGCCACTATCTTCTCCGGCCGCAAGGACGAATGAGTTCTGCTGTGTTTGGGGGTAGAATGAGATGGCACTGATGGAGGTTTTGAGAGGCACTGTTGATTTGCACACGAAAGTGTCTTCTTCCCTCTGCCATATTTTGATAGACTTGTCTCGGCCCGCCGTCGCAAATATGGCGTTGTCGATGGCGGGAGCCCAGGCGGCATCTAGAATCATCCTAGAATGTCCCTTGGGATTTGATGCGAACAGAGAGAACGTGGACGGATCTTGCTCGCTCCGGCAAAATACTGCCCATTGACGGTCTCTCCCCACACTAAGAAGATAGCGGTCATCTTTAGAAAAGGAAAGGCTTGTGATCGTCAAAGAATGTGCTGTGAGGGAAGGTCGGATCTCGCGCCAGTCAGAAGTAGAATACAAGCGAATCACCGCGTGGTCTATTGAGCTGGCTTTGCAGGCGGTAGCGATAAGGGTACGGTCATGGCTGGCGACCACCGCTGAGATTTCGTATCCATGGCCATAGAGCTTTTCATGCTCAGGCCACAATGTATGTCGGGCAAGTTGATCCTCAAGGGGAGGTCGATCTGCATCTGCTAGTAGCGTCTGATTTGCTTGAGTATGTACCATCTCCGGGCCATCTGGACCGTTTCCTTCCACATCCACTGGAGCTTCGTCACCGAGAGCTTGGTTCGATAGCCCCAGAACCGGGATCTGCGCCGTATCCGGGAGCTCATCGTCGTTTGATGGCCGGAAACCAGAAAGCCTTCCCAGCATCTGAGCAATGGGTTTTGGTTCGTTGAAGACCCGCAAGAGTTTTTCATCTGCACCCGACACAAACCGCGCCGGTCCCAAAGTATCAACACAATTCAGATCATATCCATGAATCTGCGGTCGGGAGAATTCATGCCACGAACTAGAGTCCGCTCGTAACCATTGTGCATGAAGCCTCGTTGTCTGGTCGGCACTAGTCGACATGAGATACCCTCCGGTGGACTCCCACTGCACACCGTTAACCGATCGAACATGTCCGGTGATACCCAATGACTGCAGCCAAAAATCGGCTGCTTCGTCGTAGTTCCATAGCCTCCAGCTACCTGTGCGGCCGAGACTGACCACACCCTTGCCATCTGGTGCCCAGAGACCGATCCAGAAGCCACCAGTGCTCCCCGTGGCAGTAGTAGATCCCTTTTGTACACTGATTTCACCCATCCTCTCGGCGGATATCCAAACTCCGGAAACCGAATCCTGTTCCCAGATGGTCAATGTATTGTCCGCAGAGGCGGACAAAAGTTGCTGACGCTCGCTGTTAGGGTTCCACGCGGTGGTGTAGATCCAGTCTTCGTTTCCAAACAAAAGTGCCTCGAATGTGACAGAGTAAGTCGATCCCGATGTGTGTAGTTGGTGCGCCTTGTTCTGTAAAGTTGGTTCAAGACCCGCTATCATGGTGTCTTCATCATCTTGCGGCAATGACGGAGTTACCACACCCCGGTGGAACCTCCACAGTCGTATGTATTTGTCCTGGCTGGCAGAGGCAAGCAAAAGGTCGCCGACCTTGCTATTCTTGTCATAGGTAAACGACAGGGAGCGTACCCAGGCCTCATGGCCAGACAAAACAGCGGAAAGCTTCATATCAAAGTCGACAAGAGTGCTTTCGGCAGTGTACAGTTGAATGACGTTCGTGGTTCCTGCGACTGCCAGCACAAGAGGACTATTATTCGCTTCTTTCTGGAGCCGGGTCAAGGCTAAAGCCAAGGGAAAGAATCGTGGCTTCAGGATTATTGTCTGAAGCAGTTCGCTTTGGCATCCTTCCTGAGAGGCAATCCTCCAAATCTTCACACTCCCATCCGCTGCTCCCGACACGACGACATCCGTACCGTCGGCAATCGCAAGGGTATTCACCGAGCCTGTATGTCCTTCCAAAGTTTGTGCCAGCGAAAAATGGCGCTTGTCATCAGAATCCGCTCTCCAGAGCCGTAACGTACGATCAACAGAACCGGTCAGAAGGAATTTCTCGCCTGTGGTGGGACAGGTGTAAAAGCGCACGGCGCTGACCTTGTCGGTATGGCCAACGAGAAGAGCATAGACTCCACGAAGCGAACTTTCCTATAGGCGCAAGATTAGATCGAATACTAGCGACGCATTGGAGCATAAACTTGGAATGCTTCATACCCGGGGATCCCACAAAGCGACATTATTGTCTGCACCGAAGGCGAGCACGCCCGTCTGCACGTCCCAGTCCGCGGCAGCGGGGTGTCGGTTGCCGCCAACACTGATATAGTCGGTCGTAATGGAGACCATGGAGCCCACTTTTCTTCTTGAGCCCTCTCGAGGCAAGTCTATAACAATTGACAAATTCGTCCAGGGCCGCTGGTCGTGCGGGGTTCAAGGAGCAGTCACAAAGTCCGGAGAAAATAGAGGGCGGACTTTTTGTGCCGCAACTTGAATCTTATCGATAAGCGGGTCAATTTCCCCTCGACAAAATAGAGCCCCTCCTGCTCTCTCTCTCTCTCTCTCACACACACACACTCTCTCTCTCTCCATGTCTCTCGTCTTTCTATATTGAAAAGCAAACCCCGACTTTAACGGGTCAATTATCACCAATCCCTCTATACAAAATGGCTGCCTCTGCGCCTGATCATATCTCCATCACGGTTGAGTTTACGTACGTTCTCAACATCTTCAACTCTCTAGTTCCTTATTGGGATTGAACAAAACCTGGTCAGGGGTGCTAACTTCTTGAAAGTGGTGGCTTAGAGATCCTTTTTTCGAATCAACGCAAACATGACATCACACTACCGAGTCGCTTGGATGACGGTAGCCGGCCCAATATCACCTTCCTTCTCGGATACCTCGTCGAAAACGTCATGAAAGACCAGCGAAAGGAGCTGTTCATCCTAGAAGATAACGTGTACGTCCGGGGAGAACCACATAGCTAGCGAGGTACTAACATCGTCATACCAGGCGACCTGGGATTCTTGTTCTCATCAATGATGCCGACTGGGAACTGGAAGGAGAGGAAAAGTACGAGCTTCAACAAGGTGATAATATTGTGTTTGTTTCTACATTGCACGGAGGCTAGTGTATTTCCGGTACCTTTGCACATACGGCCACCAATATCACGGGCTTTGATCAATATCAGAAAGGAAACTCTAGCCATGTTCTATGTCGCTCGCTCGCTCAGTACTGTCTATGTTCACGCGAGTGCTCCGATCTAGACAACATCTTCGACATGCTGTTGCGAAATCCTTTCAGGCTCACGAGGAGTGCGAAGGCCGCTCTGCGGGGTCGAGAACCCTTCCTTCGGGCTGCCTATCCCACCGACTAACGGAGTATTCACTTCACTGGGCACAGGGATCTTTATATCCTCCGGTGAGCCTGGAATGATCTCCTTTGGAAGTCCGGGAATGTGAATTCTGCGCGCCTCGTTCTGGTAGCTTTCGGGGATAATCTGCAAGATTCAAGTCAGCTAAGCCGTGCATTGGCCAAAGAAATGTATTTCTCACCTCAATGATCTCGTCACGTGGGAACTCTAGGAATGGAATATCCGCTGCGTTGCATGCCATGAGGTAGCCATATAGAACCCTCAAGACGCTCTCATGAGCAATAATAAGAAGATCATTTTGCTCCCGCTCAAGCTCCAAGATAACGGGCTCGAGACGCACGGCCAAATCGTGGTATGACTAGGACGGTTGGTATTTAGAAATGGCAGCATTGCAAATGGCACGGGTGACTCACCTCAGCTCGAGGATACCTGTGGTGATAGGGATCAAGTTCATGTTTTGCAACCTCGTCGGGATATTCTTCGCGAATTTTCCGTTCCGACATCTTTTCACAGACACCGGGATTCAATTGACTCAGCTGCGATCTTTGTCGAACCTTGTACCCAGTCTCGTGGAGATATTGTGCAGTCTCGATTGTTCTCCGTCGGGTGGATGTCCAGACCGTCAGGGGTTTGAGTCCACAATCGATCCCGCCTTGATTAGCCATTGCCTGCATCTCATCTTCCCTATGCTTGATCAAACACTCCGTCATTTTCCTCGCATAGTCTTCCCCTTGCTCGGATAGCGAAGCGTCTGCTTTATATGAACCGGCTTCTAGCGAGACACCGGCCTGGAGATCAAAGGTTAGGAACCTGCCACATCCTGCGTCTAGGTCGACTTCAATCCACTCACGCGTGCAAAGTATGTGTGTCTTGATTTTATGTGTAGGTTGAGAAGATAGAACACAATTCTATGAGAAAGATAGCCGAAACTCCGATTGTTCACAATCAACCTTTCCCCTGCATTGATCATCTGTTTTTTTTTTTTTTTTTGTAGTTAGCTTAGGAATGCGTAGCCTCGGCTGGGTAACCTACTTTTATGTAATTGAGGTCCTTTTCCTCCATGGTCTGGAACTGGGGAATTCGAGCAGTTATCCGGGTCAAGTAGTGCTTTACCGCTTCCTCAGAAGTCCATCCGACGTACTAGTCATAGTCAGAGAGGAATGAGCAACACATTTTAGTGCGGCCCTAACTCACATCGGGCGAAGATATCTTAACCCTGCGGACATTCTCTTCGATGATGCGCTCGTCGTCACACCATGACTCAATAAACAGAGTCTTCCTCAAAAGGTATGTAAGCACCAACACGCTAACCTTAACAGGGCCTATCCATGTTCACACACCTCTATATCATGCTTTGCAAATTCTTTTGCAAGAGATCGCCGGCCGGAAGCCAGTGGATTGACCGCATCATAGATCGCTATCTGCCCGTTTTCGTCGTTCAAAAACTGGTAAATGTCTTCCCTACATCTTTTTACAATCTTTTGTCGCAGAAGGACAGAAGAGGCAGAAGCTGCAGTGTGTTAGTCAAAGCCCCTAAAAAAGGATCAAGAGAATAGCGCGACGGAAGAGGCAAAACAATGAATGAAGATGTCGGAAAAATAGGTGGCGGAATGGCACGAGTTTGACGCTATGCTGACTAGCAAGAAAGGAGAAGCTGTTATCACTTGCCATTGACGAAGAAATAATCATCTGGAATGTCTTGGCCAAAGGGAATTGTAGCACGTCTATAATCTCCGAGGTGGAAGATCCTGGTTTTGACACCTAGCCTGCACAATCAATCAGCCAAGAGGAAACATAGAGAGGGTGGGAAACAAGATAGCCAACGCACCATCTAAGATAACGCGCCAAAGCTACCGACATATGGCTAAAGTAGGATGGTTGGGTTAGCGATAGCCATGGATCAGTACGGCCAGTTCAGGTCAAACGAACGTCTTTCCCCTCGCCGGTAGGCCCACGGTGATGATAACGATCCGGCCTGAGTGAAAAAGCCTACCAGACTCCGTGCTATACAGCTGAGCCGGGGCGAGATCCGCCTTCTCAGGTAAATCATGGATTGCATCGACGAAAGTCGACGATTTCCGACGAAACCGCGGGGAATTGGCAACAATGTCCGCCGTTCTAGGAGCCAAAGTCAGTCCATCTATTCCAGTTCTCCGTGGAAAAAGTGTAGAACTGCAGTGACGGCGGTGGAAACAGTGATATCGGTCTCAGGGAGATTGCCGGGGCACAACTTCATCGGGAGGCAGGTATAGAGGCAGCAGGGCCGAAGATAACACCGCCCAACTAGGCTTACAATAAAGTATCCATGGCGGTGTGAGTAGTCGAGATGAGAAGTCCAGGAGCAACGGTCGACGGCGTACAAGGTACTCAGTACATCCAACGATGAAACTGGAAGGAAGCTAATGCGCAGCAAAGGGAGGGAACAATGATTTCTCGTCGGCAGGTAGCGGCGGAGGTAGTGGGGGAGTAGGTAGCAGTTAGGTACACTCCCTAGATAACTAATGATCATAAGAATAATGTGTAAGCATGTACTCGTGTGCAATGTTCTATAAAGGGCAAGTAACACATGGAAAAACTAACTCTGTCAATCAATGTTGAAATCAGAAGAAGTCCGCATCGCCGACTAGACAGGTTCGAACTAGATTCCTTGCTGGATAACTCACTATCGTCATCTCTGCTCGCCCGGACCCCGGGTAGACCCAAAGCGGCTTAGTGATGTTGGGCCGCCCGCAGGCACCCAAGACGCAGGCCGGGCGGAAAAGCAAAAGTGACATTTTTTCAGTCCGGACTTGCAAGTCTCTCTCAACTGCCCTGGTGTCTGTTTTGTCCCCCCAGCGTCGTCCCTTCACCAGAGCACGCCAGACACGACCCTTTGACTCGAGTTCCCTTTGGTAACGTTTAACGTTACTTTGCTTCTCTTTATACTCTTTTAATTCATTTTCAATCCTGGTCTCAAAACATCCTGTTCCTGACGCAAGGCCGCGCGCAAGCTCGTTGTGACGACGACCACTCCTATATACTCGCGTCCTCCCTAATCGACAAACAAACCCCTTCGTACAAGCCACAATGTCCGATCTCGCACCTTCGTTCTTGACGGACAATTCCGTCGCCGCTGCCCTCAAGGATGCATACAGTTCGTTTTCAGAGCGAAGGGCGGCCCTCGGCCTGCCCAACCCAGGAACCGTGGAGAACATCGCCAGAGAGGTGCAGAAGGATGTCCTATTGTCCAACTTCATGTTCACAGGTCTCCGGGCAGATCTAACCAAGGTCTTCGGCATGTCTCCTCTGTTCCGTGTCTCGCACGCTTTCTCCATGGGTTCGTCGGGGAACCTGCCTCCGTATGCTTTCTCGGCCATGTATGGAAGTCCCAAGGTGGGTAAAGCTGTCGTCCCAGACGCATTTCTTTCTCGGAATTCTGTTCCATTTCTCCTTGTTTTTCGCTATGGAAAGCTAAGATTCCACCTCCGCGGTTTTAAAAGGTTTTCATGCAAGGTAACCTCGGAAGTGACGGTGCGCTTGCCGCTGTCGGCAACTACCGTTGGTGCCCCAAGCTTGTCACCAAGACGAACACTCAGATCATGGCCGGTGCTAGCCAGGGTCTGATGCAGATTGATAACGACTACACTGGCGATGATTTCTCCGCCTCCTTGAAGGCGTTCAACCCGTCCCTCTTGGATGGAGGCCTTACCGGAATTTTCGTTGGTAGCTACCTTCAGTCGATCACTCCCAGCTTGGCCCTTGGTTTCGAGGCTATCTGGCAGCGTCAGGCTATGAACGCTCGCCCGGAATCTGCGGTCTCTTACAGTGCCCGGTACAAGACCAGCGACTGGATTGCTAGCGCTCAACTCCAGGCCCAGGGAACCTTCACGGCTTCTTACTGGAGGAAACTCTCTGAGCGTGTTGAGGCCGGTGTTGACATGAACCTTCAGTTTGCTCCCAATGCTGCAGCGATCATGATGGGTGGACCTAGCAGAGATGGCACGACTTCCATCGGTGCTAAGTACGACTTCCGGGCTTCTACCTTCCGTGCTCAGGTCGACAGTGCCGGCAAGGTCAGCTGCCTGCTCGAGAAGCGGATAGCTATGCCCATTGCTTTGACTTTTGCGGGCGAGATTGATCAAGCTAAGGTGAGTGGCCTCCCAGTGTTATACTTTTCGCACACGAGATACCGGTGAACCTATTTACTAACGGGGCTTTCTTTCTTCATAGCAAACGGCTAAGCTTGGTCTTGCCGTGTCCCTCGAGATCGCTGGCGAAGAACTGATGGAGCAGCAAGATAAGATCGAGGCGCAGGGCATGATCCCCCCGCCGTTCTAAATTCACGCAGAACATGACTGCGGCTAATCGCCCCCGCCCGCCGGCTTTATACATCTTCACCCCTTTGTTTTATTAACACTTCACTCCCCCTATGTATGTTTGGAAAATGGTGCGCTGTCCCGGTTTGTTACCATGAATGCGGTTTGCTGGTCCAGGAAGGCAGTTGTTTGGCGCCATGGAAACCACCTTTTTGTATAGATCCATCTCTGGTTTGGTCTGAATTTCTTCTTTCTCCTCTGTTCCCTTTCACTTTATTTCGCTCCTAGGGAATCATCTATTATCATCTACCTTTGACCCTCGTCATTTCGTCACCTCCAACTCTCTTGGCTGGTCTCTATGACTGCTAAACCAGCATTGGGGCATTTACAGGGAGCTGTTACTATTCGTTATGCATCATAGATGGGCAATGTAAAACATGTTTTGATTGTCGTGAACTTTCGTATAACGTAGGGATAGTAGAACAAGAGCACTTCCGAGCACAAGGGGGGAAAGAACGCAAAGAACTGTTCGCAGCTTTAACACATAGTCAGTACAGCACTGAGAATCAATGTTTTTCTTCCACAGGGCCGTGGCCCCATTTGCTAAGCTCATGTTGCTTGATTGCCTGCATTACAGAGCAAATTCGCGAGTCTTGTCTTTTTCCCTCTAATGTCACCACCTACATGTAGTATGCAGGAAGACAAGTGCGGAGGATACGACGAGTCTTTTGTACTCTGCAAATGAGAGATAATAATAATCTCTTGAACTGGGGATGGGTAGAGACTAGAGAGAGCGTGGTGACTTGCAAGAAGCAAAACACGCCTACGCAGTACGCAATACTCCGTACTACAGAGGCCCTTCAACCTAGCCCGCCACGCTAAATCTTTAGCATGGCACCTGCTAACCAAGCTAGGAATCCGGAATGCATTATTATCGAAGCGGGCGGGACCATGGGGGCTCAATTCTCGGTTTTCGGCTCTCACATTGCTGTGAAATTTGCGCTGCGAGAATGTGGGTGGCTTCGTACATACGGAGTATGGTGCACATAGGTAGTAAGTAGCCTACTAGTCTGTTAGTCGTTTCCCCAAGCTCTCGCTATTCCAACGCAAAAGCCGGCAGCCATCTCCGCGGGATTTTGGGAATGATATAAATGAACCCATCCCCATCTACTCCGTACTCCGTATTCTTTAGATGCATCGTACGAAACCGGGGCAAGTCCACCTGGGCTTCACCTCGGTAATACCCAATACATGGGAGGCTGCAGCACGCCGTTCAAGTCTCCACGCAGGCAGTGGACCCAATGGCGACCCATCGAGTACTCTGCGTGTATCATTCGTAGATACCTACGGAGGAAGGGCTGAAAGGGCAGGAACATCCAATTAAACGAGAGACATATACCAAGTATTACTACGGAGAAGTGAAGGGCACGGTTCAGAATGGGTCAGGGAGGTCTTTTGCATCCAATACTGGGTACGCAGGAGAATATTAAATATTCAGTAGCACTCCGTGCATACTCGGTACTGCGCAGGACAATTCGCACCGCTCCGCTTGCTGGCTCTCCCAACACAGCCAATTCAGCAAGAATCTCTTACTAAATCATCACGTTAACCAGTCTGCTTTGTTTTTCAATTGCAGCAGCTCTTTCTTTTGACCTTCTTTCTCTTTCTTCCTCTGCACCTGCTCTTTCCAGAGAGGAAGAACCATGGTTGAAACTGGCGTCCCACCACCGAGTACGGCGTAGTCCTGTGATCTGAGGTCCACTATGATATCATTCCATCCCCGAACGAATTTCCTTTCTAGGGCTCAGACATGTAGCATGCAGCTTTTTTTTTTTCTTTTTGTTTTCCTTTTTTTTAACCCTCTTCTTCTCCTCGAGGGTGGGGGTAATTTTAGGGGAAAAGAGGGGCTTTCCAGTTTCCCATCCTTCTGACGGGGTAATGTTGAACAGAAGGTGGAAAATAATTGGGAGATCCTTCGCATTATTTGCGGTATTAAGGCAACCACCACTGGCCCAAGTCCCGTGTACAGTACGTAACAGGCCTTTGTACCGAATGTAATCACAAAACCACCTCGTACGGTGTAGACGGGGTAGAATGCCACATTGGTTTGTTAGGGACGAGAGATGACACTCCAATGGTTTCTACGAAATTTTAGAAGATCTGGATTCCTTTTTCTCGATTTTGGCACGTTCCAGGCTGCGTATAAGTTGGCCCTGTATCAAGATTGTTTCAGAATAGGAGTAAAGGTAACAAGTCAATGGATACCTGACCTACCCGAGGTAACCTGTACCTGCCCGGTGGCACGCTTGTACTGTACACACAGAATGTTGTATGATACACAACGTGCCTGGGCCTTAGCCGCCTTAGGCACCTACTCGGTGTACTCATGACTTCTTACTCTAAAGTATCCGGAGTAAGTGAGGGGCTGGGCTCGGGATACCTGGAAACAATGGAAAAGTGTAGAGCACGATAAGGTTTCCCCTCATGTCTGAGGATTGGTTTTGTCTCCTGAAAACTGCCATCTCTGACTCCGGAATAGGGATGGGTTATGCTCTTGCTCTGTGCACGGCAAGTCGTTAGTAGGTAAATTACTCGGGTTCAACTAACTCATTTTAAGCTTTATCCTTTGGGCTTGAGCCTCTGGGGAGGAGATTTCTGTTTTTGCGTACATGCATATATTTAGCCATATACCTACATGCTGTGCCAGTAGGATTTGACTGGATTGAAAGAACGACTGGAAATGCCGCATGACGTCTACAACAACTTGCTGGGCAGTGGCGCCGAACGCTGTCCCAAAGGCAAAATCGGGTCACATGGGGGGGGAAGCGTTCGGAAGATGAGATCTGCTGATACTCCGTACTGCTCGGACCCGGGGATCCGCAGAGCCTGACACACTCAGTACGCCGAAGGTCGAAGGTGGCCATACCTTATACCTAGTTACCTACTAGGTATACGGAGGCCCTACGGTGTACACCGAGTAGACCGTCAGAGTGGATACATCTCCAGATCGAGCTGTGTCAGCTGACAGCTAACTTCGAATCAAGGGATTTTCAGGTCTAGTTGCCCAGGCACTTCCATACAACGAATGTGACTAGAGACAATGGAGGATAAGATAAATACAGTCTAGATTCCTTCATCTACCTTTAGGTATTTGTCTCAACGGGAAAATGCGGCCGGGGAGGGGGAGTATGGAAAGACCACCGAGTACAGCATATGGCTGCATAACGCTTAATTAGTTGAATCTGCTGGTCTAACATGATGCAACTACTAGGTAGTGCACGGTAGCAGATACTCCATAAGCAATGGACCTGATGACTTCGTTATAGAGTCAGTACCCTGAGAATGTCCATGGATATAGCTTAGGCATGATAAACCCATCTAACTAGTTTACTAGGTAGCTTACAGCAGCAGGTAGTACCAGGTACACTACGTAGGTGGCAGAGCAATCAGCCAATCGAAGGGCCCATGTCAAAAATCATAACTGGTCACTTGACACCCAACAGCTGGTACCTACGACCGCCGCTACCTTGGAACTGCTCCGCTCAGCGCAAACAGTTCGAGTCTCGGTCATAGGATAGGATATAGGAGATGTATTACCGAGCATTTCACCCGTAATATTACCTACCATGCCTTACCTGACATGCAGTAGCACCGGTACCTGTTACCTACAATGCAATTAATACTACAGATTTAGAACATAAATTGCTGCCAAAACACCAAGAACCATCTGATAAATTCGAAGTAGTCTGGAGACAGATTGTCCTGCCTTTTTGGAGTGGGCACTGCCACAACTGACCTTGACCGGACAGTCACTAGTCAACATTCTTAGCCCGGCCTCAGGTCACTACTGCTTTGGAACCAAGGTATCAATTCTTATTAGGTACCACTGTTCTGGAGAGGCCTGGTACTCATTTTGCACTGGTTTACTTACCAAAGTGGCAGTCATGAGTTCGGCCTTCTGGGCTTTCCCGTATTGGGGGGTGTACGGCAATGATCCCTAGTATAGAACAGAACAACAATGTATAGATAGTAACTATGTTATCATGTGCCAATGATCAAAAAGACCAATTTGCTGTTATTGTACAAAATAGATTTGAAGAGGGAGCAGGAAGCAGATTTGTATACCCTCAGGTAAAGGGCAGAAGTCACTAGTACTTTTTTCCGAAGAGGGAGGGAAACTTAGAAGAAAAAGAGGATAAAATGGACCAAAAACAATTGTAAAAGCAAAAAGGACCAGATAGAACAGTCTACAGACCAAACCTCTCTTATTTGACCGGAGCGGGCTCGTGTGTTCCTTGCCATCTTTCCTCTCCTCCCGGTGCTTTACTCCCGCGTTCCTGCAGCCCTCGCGTGTTCGGGCTTCGTCGCTCCATCAACGTCACCTGCTCTCTCATCCCTCTGGTAGTTAAGAGCATTACCACCACTCGCTCATTCAAACTACCCGCTTAACCGCCCTTCCTTGGATTTCCTCCACCCGCCCACCTCTTCCCTTTCCTTACCCCCCCTGCCACATTGGTACGGACTACGGCGTGAGCATTTCTCCATCTCTTTTTGAGTTGAAGGCCCTTGATTTTATTTTAGTATTCTCTATTCAATTTTCCCATTCCTTCCCCCCCCCCCTCCCCTCCCCTTCCTTCCTTTCCCCCATCAACACCTCTTGTCAGAGGATCTGCCTTTCACTCGTCTCGTTGCAAACTTGCGTCGGTCGGCCTGGTCTGCTCTGCTCTGTCTTTGTACTCTTGGCACCATCCGAGTCCATTGGCCCTTGATCTGAGCCCTCCCTCCTGCGATTCGCCCGTCCACAAGTCCGCTTCTCAACCTTTCCATCTCACGCGCACCTCCTCCACTCAACATTCACGATTCGGATATTCCGCCCATCTCAGAACACCCCTCCATTCTAGTGCTCCACCGACTACACTCCGCCCAAAACGGACCTCACGCTTTACATCCACTCCTCTTCCCGCCACTCACTGTTGAACTGCAGTCCCCCCTTCTCCCGATAGCGCTGCCCGACTTGACGCCTGTTTCCCTCTTCACCAGACGTCCGTGATGTCACAGAATAGGCCTGGGGTATTCTCAAGCTTGCGCATGGGTGGTAAGCAAATAATTTCTTTCGTCCGATCCTATGGTCCCGATAGTATTCCTGGGTCTCCAATACTGACTTGTTCTGCTCTTGTGGACCACACAGAGGTCGTTCGTGAAAAGGTCCAAGATGGACTGACCGGAGAGACGAAGGAGATCTCCTACTCACAATGCAAAATCGTCGGCAATGGGTCATTCGGTGTGGTTTTCCAAACCAAGATGATGCCCAGCGGCGAGGACGCTGCTATTAAACGAGTCCTCCAAGACAAGCGTTTCAAGGTATACTATCGCCCGTCGCTCTTCGTCATGTACGCGTTTGCCTAACCGACTGTCCTTCAGAACCGTGAGCTACAGATCATGCGGATTGTGCGCCATCCCAACATAGTTGAGCTGAAGGCTTTCTATTATTCCAATGGCGAGCGCGTATGCAGGACCCTCTTCCAGTCTTTCTAAACCCATGATCCTCGTCACTAACCGTACTTGACTGTCAAATCCAGAAGGACGAAGTGTACCTGAACCTTGTCCTTGAATATGTCCCGGAGACTGTCTATCGGGCCTCGCGGTATTTCAACAAACTGAAAACGACCATGCCCATGCTAGAAGTCAAACTCTACATCTACCAGCTGTTCCGTTCTCTGGCGTACATTCACTCCCAGGGCATCTGCCACCGCGACATCAAACCCCAAAACTTGTTGCTCGATCCGAACAGCGGTATTTTGAAGCTCTGCGATTTCGGTTCCGCCAAGATTCTAGTCGAAAACGAGCCAAACGTGTCATACATCTGCTCTCGCTACTACCGCGCCCCAGAGCTAATCTTTGGCGCAACTAACTATACCACGAAGATTGGTAATTGCCGGAACCCCGAAGACAGGCGATCTCAGACAACTAACCTCTGGCAGACGTATGGTCGACTGGTTGTGTGATGGCCGAGCTGATGCTTGGACAACCCCTCTTCCCGGGAGAATCGGGGATTGATCAGCTTGTGGAGATCATCAAAGTGTTGGGAACGCCGACTCGCGAGCAGATTCGCACCATGAACCCCAACTACATGGAGCACAAGTTCCCTCAGATCAAGCCACATCCTTTCAATAAGGTATGTCGCGGGGACCGCTGTCCAATCTTGTTTTTTTCTAGGGGGGGTGTACTAATTTAGCGTCCATAGGTCTTCCGACGGGCTCCCCACGAGGCCATTGACCTGATCTCCGCTCTGCTCGAATACACGCCAACCCAGCGTCTTTCTGCTATCGAGGCCATGTGTCACCCATTCTTTGACGAGCTCAGAGACCCCAACACTAAGTTGCCTGACTCCCGGCACCCCAACAGCTCGTCAAGGGATTTGCCTAATCTCTTCGATTTCTCTAAACATGGTATGTTCCGGTCCACTCAATTTTTCCCTCCCCACCTGGTTTGCTTGGAGGGTTGTTTAGGGAGGGGCTAGAGGAGGAGAGACGAACGGCGAACTATGCACTAACGAAACTATAGAACTCTCTATCGCACCGGCCATGAACGCTCGACTAGTTCCTCCCCATGCCCGCCCCGCGCTCGAAGCTCGTGGGTTAGATATCGATAACTTCACACCCCTTACGAAAGATGAAATGATAGCACGTCTCGATTGAGTCAAGTTGTGCGATATTTACGAAGTACATGCCTGGTCAGAGCGCTGCTTACATGCACGTGTGCGGCAACCGTCTGATGTCATGCCATACAAGTTCCTCTTTATGCGTCGGGCAATTTCAGAACATAGGGGAGAGGTTTGGGTTGTATACCTATTCTCTCGGCGAGAAATCCAGGGGCTGGCTTCTCTGTGGAAATATGGAATAGGGCGAAACAGAAGCGAAAGAGAAAGAAAATCAGCAACTCGAAAAGAGAGAAGGGGAGAAAAAAGAAGAAAAAAGCCAGAAAAAAAATTATGAAAGGAAAGACCCAGAAGGAAAGGGAATGTTTCCCTATCACAACTGGAAAAGTTCTTTTAAAGACTGTGGATCATGATTTTGTCGCTCAAAGAGTGTGACGAAATGACATTGTCTGGAGTTATTGAGGTGTCTGAGACAGCTCAGAGGAGAGAAAAGTGATACCCTTATTGCGTGAGTCTGCCTTTCCGGGGTGCAAGCCTGCATAGCTTCAAATTTCAATTGAAAGGAGTGGCCATGGAAATGGACAGCGCAAGTGTGATTAACATGGATGGGAAGATGAATAACCTATCAATGCGTCAGATATTACGAGGATTTCTTCTGCTTCCATTGCACATTATGGATGTGCTTATTGGCATGCTTTGAATATATGTCTGGAAGACCATACCTCCCGACTTGCAGCTCTAGAGACTCGTTTCCTGTTTTCCTCTTTGCCCATTTTCTTTCGTATGCGCATTTATCTATTTTCCCATCCATGTCTGTTCCTTGCCCATATGGTTCTTTCCCTCAGCCCTTCAATGTTATAATTCTTATTCCTGTTATGTCCAGTTCTATCCATTTTACTCTGGTGATCATATTTATCTCAGCTTTTCCCGTGATGAAGGTACATTTTTCTTAATTCCGAGAGAACCCGACTCATCTCTTTCCTTTGACTAGCTGTATGCTTGATCTCCCTCTATCCTAGAGCCTTACATGAAGTATACTGGATCACTTACCTTCTCTAGAGTGCATAATCACTGTTTTACGATTGTAGCTTATGTTGACTGCTATCGTACGAATTAGTTCCTTTCCACCCCAAGTCCCCGAATAACCATTAGTTGTTATGATTCCATTTTTGATTTCGTCTCTTGTTCTTCTCGTCCAAAGTTCCTTCGGTGCCGGCTGTGTTCCACTTTCATAGTCAGAAAACCCCTATAAGTCGTTTAGAGAGAAATGCCAACCGAAGAGTGGGGTTTTTCCTTTTTTAACCTATAGTTCTATTTTGTTGGAAGACCAAACAGAAAACCTTTTGAAGTCAATAAACCGTGAGAACTGATGTCCAACTACTCTGCTCTTATATAAGCAACGGGGCGGATGATCTCAGTTCCCGAGGTCCTGCAAAGGCGGGTGTTTTTGCTCTTACATGGACGCGGTTGGTTGATTGGCATCTCTAGCAAAAGAGCTTATAGCTCTCTACCTTGTATGTCGCATTTGCCAATTCCTTCCCAGCTCTCATTAAGGAATACAATCCGTGCACAAAATACTTTGAATAAGCAATAAGGTCCAGCCATGGCCGACTACGAACGCCGACACCACGGACCTAGGGGTGGTGGTCGCAAGAGGCGCTACAGAGGTAAGTCCGCTCTGCAGCTTAATACCGTCTAACCACGAATGCCACCCTCGTGGCATGCGCTACCAGGGCTGATGAGAATCCGCAGATGACGATGACTATGACCGCCGCCAGCAGCGGCGCAGGTACGAGGAGCCCTTGGTTGTCAAGGTTCGGAGGCAACTGCTGAGCATCGCCGAATCCGTACGAATTACTCCCCTCCCCCTTCTCTCCCGACAGAAGCCTTAGGCCGCATTTATACATGGGAATCCTCACTCATATTCTCTTTTTCAGGCAGCCAGGAGGGTGGAAGACGATGCGGTAAATATCGCGAAAAGCGTGGCAGACAATTACGAAGATGAGGAGCTAAGGAACACATTTGTTGATATCTCACTTGACCTGTATGTTTGAGCCTCCCCTTTGATAAAGGCTAAGTTTTCAAGTGCTGATGAGATCCTCCTGACAGTGTTCTCGAACAACCGTTGAAGATCCCTTTTATCGCTGCAATCACTCTCGTCGCCAATGCCTATAAATCGGAGCTTGTCTCCGACATTCTGAAGAAAGCAGGTGAACTTCTGCAAAATCACGTTGAAGCCGGCGGATGGCGTGAGACAAAGCTTCTCCTCCGATTCTTGGGCTGTCTTCAGTCCATCTTCGAAGGTGATGGTATCTTCCCTATTCTAGAGGAGCTCTTCACGCGCGCAGTTGATCTCCAGACAACTTCTTCCGAAGATGTGAGTTGCCCACTTTACCGCGTGGTTTACCCTTGCTGACCTTTATGCGACGCGCAGTTACTTGGCTTGGAGCTCGTGAAAATCATCCTCTTTACGATTCCATATGTGATGGCCTCCCCTGCAACTGGCTACGAAACCTCAGCAACCGCCCTTCTTGAAAAAACAGATATCATTGCCTCCACCCCCCATACGCTGGTCGATTTAGTGAAACCCTTCGGTCCAGAGGGTGAGCAACCAGGCGCTGTCCAAAGCGTCATTAGTTTGCTTCAGACCCAACTCCAACAAGAGGCCACCCGAGGCTGGGAACTTGTGTGCCTTCCTCGGCCCTGGAACGGCGTTCAAGGAGATGAGAATGAAAACTTTCTCGAGACAGGGACAAAGCATGCTTTTCCTCAAGTGACCGTCCCCAGCCCCGTCAAGAACGGAACGAGAGCGATCTTCCCGGAAGTCTACTTTTCGGTCTACTCAAACCAGGATATTGAGACCGTGCCCCCTACCTCAGATATATCTTCGTTATTGTTGCGAGACACCCTTGTCGACACCATCAATATTCTTGACTTCAACCGCATCGCAACAGCCAAGTTTCTCATAGATGTTGACTGCTACTTCACGCCCCATACCTTTGTGAAGCGCGCAACACCGTTTGACAGGTTACGGGAAATCCCCGGAGATCGACCAACATGGAAGCCGGAAGACGTTGCCGTGGATGCGGTTTTCTCTCAACTATTTCACCTCCCTTCTCCGGAGCATAAACTTGTTTACTACCACTCTGTTCTCACGGAATGCTGTAAAATCGCACCGGCCGCTATTGCCCCGAGCTTGGGGCGTGCTATTCGCTTTTTGTACCGCGGTCTGGAAAGCATCGACCTGGATCTCAGCCACCGATTCTTGGACTGGTTCTCACATCACCTGAGCAACTTCGGGTTCACATGGAAGTGGAGCGAATGGTATGTATTCCTCTGGATAGTTTGAATTATCCAGGAGGCTGACCCCTCGTTAGGATCGATGACCTTGAACTTCCCTTGGTTCATCCAAGAATGGCTTTCATTACTGGGGCACTTGATAAGGAGATTCGGTTGAGTTTCGCGCAGCGCATCAGAGGCACCCTTCCAGATCCTTACCAGGATTTGATACCAGAGGGAAAGGAGAAAGACACCCCCGATTTCAAGTACTCCGTCGATAGTAAGTGGGAACTCTGTCTGGCATTTGTGTCCTATGGGCTTTGTCACAAGCTAACTAATCCCTTCTCCACCCTTAGCTACGCCGTATGCTACCGAAGGAAGGGAACTCATGCAGCTCATCCGCAAGAAAGCTTCTGATGAGGACATCCAGCCCATTATCTCGTCTATCGAGGAGCAAGCCCAGTCGCTAGGCGTCGAAGTCCCAATGCTTCCTTCAACCGATGCATTTGTCACGGCTATCTGCTTTGTGGGCTCGAAATCTCTTTCGCACGTTCTATCATGTATCGAGAGGAATAAGGAACGACTCCTAGCCATCGGACCGAAGTCAAGCCTTGCACGTCGCCAGATCATCTCTTCGGTGATGGACT
The DNA here is from genome assembly GCF_016097325.1 of Aspergillus melleus. NCBI lineage: Eukaryota > Fungi > Ascomycota > Eurotiomycetes > Eurotiales > Aspergillaceae > Aspergillus > Aspergillus melleus. The sequence continues at coordinate 1,358,780 of NW_025763374.1, read as the reverse complement.
ACTGGGCCGATCAGCCGGGTATCGGCATCAACATCATCGACAAACTGCTCAACTACACCATCCTGACGCCACTCTCGGTCATTGAATGGGCTCTGGTGGATAAACTAGACGCGGGGTCTATCCTAGCCAAGACGCACGTCTTTGAGATGATTGCAGCCACTGTCGGCAAAGTCACCAACCGCCTGCGGCAGATCGTTGCCGCACGAGTCCAAACAGGACTGTACGAGCCCCAGCTGAGCGTCCTGGATGAGACTTTGATCCGCGAGAAGGCAGACATGCAGGCCCTTTTCAAGGTGATCGAGGACTCCATCGCCCCCGTCGCAGGCGGGAGTAACGACGAGCTCATGGAACGGGGCGACGGAAGTGGCAACCTCCCGGAAGATGCTATCATCCGGCAATGGGGTTCTCGGTGGCTGAGGGCTTTCCGGCGCAAGGCTGCTGTCGAGGAATCATTCATCACCGAGGCTATGGTCTCGGCCACTCCTGTTGGAACGCAGGCGCCTGCCCTTCCTTCGGAAGATGCACCCGCTGACGGGGACATGGATGTCGCCGAGGCCGACGGAGCCGCTGATATTTCCTGAGTGTATCGATGTTGTTCCCTAGGACATCAACTGTAGATGCCAGGCAGAGCGAGCAGAGGTGAACGAACCTTTGCTTTCCGAGGCATTTGAGGCAAGCCAATACCTGGACTGAGCGGCCCGGAGGATGTGAGAACCACTGTCACAGACTTCTTTTATGTAGTTGTACAATCAATCGATTAACAAGAGACCCCTTGAATTCTCCAAGTTCACATAAATCATAAGAATATTCCATTGCGTTGTAGTAAATTCTCTTAGTCATCAAAATGGCTGCCTTCAGAAGCCACCACCCCTCAACATCATCACAAGTTCCAAAGATATTAATGTACAAAAGAATTGAAAAAAAAAGAATAAAATGAACAATAAAAGGTGGGTAGACGATCGAGCGTACGCCCTCAATCCATAGACCCAGCGCCTGAAAGCACCAGCAAAGCGAGAGCACATTGGCAGAGGATATTAAGAAAGTGAATAAGAACAAGGTATGAAGGGCCAAGACAAAAGAGTAAGGGAATATTAAACACTGTACTGAAGGGTTTGTTTGTTGTACACCGGCCGCGCAGGCAGGAAGCAGATAAGAGACTCGTAACTGGCCTTATTATCCGATGGAAGAAGACCAAGTTACGCAGGTTTCCTTTTCTTTTTTTCTTTCTTGTTTGTTTTTTAGTCCTGACTAGGACGGTTAGAGAGATTCATCGTGCTTTCGATCCATTCGCGAGCCAAAAGCAGGGAGCAACTCGACCTAACAAGTCAGGAAGGGGAGAGACAATGCCTAGATCGACTTGCGTGAAACTTCTCTCGCAAAACTCCGAGGACAAATCACAGCTCTTTCTTGGGTTCTTCCTCTGCCAGGTATTTGCGGTCGTCCTCGCCCTCGACGTCCTTGAGGATAGTCTCCATCTCTTTGGTTTGTCGCTTCCACTCTTTCTCGCCCATTTTCGTCTCGCGGCGGAAGAGTTCCTCATTAGGCTGTCGGTAGCTGCCTCCGAGACGATCCCAGAGAGTCGTGAATTGTCCGTAGTTATAGTTGAAGTAGAGATGGTGCATCGTGTGGCAGGCAGCGCCGTTAACAACCGGGCTGTTCGCAACATATTCTCCGTCGTGAATCAAGACAGTCCAAAGGTTGATGAAACCGAAAAGGAGGACGTAGGCAAATTTCTGGAGAGGAAAGATGAACGGGAAAACGTGATAAGGAACGCTTTGCGACCAGCCATCCAGCGGATGGAATGCGTGCGATGCGTAAGGGCTAGGCATAATCCACTTGTGGTGAGGCTTGTGCAGAGTCTTGTAGATCAACGGATGATGCAGGCCGCGATGGATCCAATAGATGCAAAGATCGGTAAAGGCGATAAACAATGGGAACTGCAGGATGCTATAATACGGGAACGGTTCGTCCGAGAATCCATCGTAAAGCTTAGCATATCCCCGGACCTCGGCGACCAAGAAGGGCGCGGTCAACAGGGACATGATAGGCATGGACCCCATTGTTTGAGCAATTTCCATGGAGATTTGGTTTTTGAGGAATTTGGGGTGTTTGACGGTAGTTTTGTCCCAGATGAATATGTACGAAAGGGTCGCAGAGATGAAGTACACGATGAAACCAAAGATCCTACATCCGAGGGGGGAAGGGATTAGCAGTCGAGTTCAGTGCAATATCGAGCAGATGTGACATACCAAACAATCAGAAAGAAACTCAAGAATTGGCGATAGATGTTGTTTCTAGGCCAGGCGCTCATGTATGCATACTTGGATGGTTCCAGGTATATCAATTGGGTAGCCGGTTCGTAGATGAAAGGTTGAGACGCGCCGAAGAAAGACAACGTGCTGTTGGCAGCATTGGTGAAGCCAGGAAAGGAGACTGAAGAGGACAGAGACGCTGGAAGCAGCGTGGCGTACATAGGATCACCAATGAAGGTGTCCCAGATCTCGAGGGCGATATCCATGGTGCGCTAATAAAAAGAACGTAAAGGTGGTGGGGGGAGGGAAAAGGATGGAAGAGAAGAAGGGAGGGGGGAGAGAGGAAGAAGAGGAAGAGGAAGGGAAGGAAGGGTAAGATCGATAAGAACAACGGTGCACTAGTATTCGGCAGGGAAATTAAGATGAAGAAGAGAGGCAGATGCAAAGAATTCCAGAAGGTCGGGATGAATAAGAAAGCAAACCGCCTATTGGAATCAAGCGTGGCATCACACCAGGCGGAAAGACCGTTGCCGTTTACTTGTTTGATTATAAAGAAAAAAAATAAAAATATTTTGCCCCCCTTCCTCCCTTCGCTCTCCTTTTCCCTTGAGCAGAGTCTGGCCGGTGGCTCGGGGAGTGGGGAGAACTACTCCGTAAGATCATCAGGGGAATTTATTCCACGCGAGTTCTACTGTTCGCCGTAGAACCGAAAAAAGGGTCAATTACCGAAAGAAGCTGCCTCGCCGGGAAATAATTTTATGTATCTGATTGCACATGATTTAGAGAGT